>NC_142687.1:69792083-71180000 GCF_056320005.1 Nelumbo lutea | reverse complement strand
CACATTAGTTACTATTTTATTTTCAAACTCCTCTTTTTTTTTTTTTTTTTTTTATCACAAGAATCACAGGGTTTCATCGCCTGATCCATGAATTCATTGATCGTGGTCTCTATATGCCTAACATAGCAAGTTCTAGAATAATCAACCCATGTTTGACAGATAATTATGTGAAAATCAATCAAACCCTTATGCATCTTGCCTATTGATCGATTAAAATCATGAGATACCATATGCAGCCAAGAAAGATTCAATTAGTCATGCTTGCATCCTATCTTATCTATTCAGCCTAAGCACATGATTCCTGATAAGTTGAAATCGTTCAAAGATAAGTTTCTAGGGAGCAGAAATTTCAAGAAGGTAAGGTATCCCAAATTTCCATCAGATTTTCCTAATCCCCCCACACTTAAGTTATACATTGTCCCCAATGTATGTGATTATGCATAAAGTAGAAGGATTTGGGGGTACTTCCCTGTTTGTCTTGTTGGGTTCTTGCTAAACAAAAAAATCAAAACCAAACAAAATAACAAAATTAACTAAACACAATGGGTTGCCTCCCACAAGCGCAATTGTTTAACGTCGTTATGCTCGACGTCCTCTTTTTTTTTTTTCCTTAATCCAATAAATACCGTGGAATGTCCAACGAGATGTCTACTGTAGAGGGGACATTTGCATCCTCATGGAACATCTTCAATCGATGTCCATTCACCTTGAAGATCTTACCTGTGTCGAGACTTTTGATCTTTACTGCACCATAGGGAAAAACATTAGTCACAGTAAACGGTCCCATCCACCTGGAACGCAGCTTACCTGGCATGAGTTGAAGTCGAGAATTATATAATAAGACTTTTTGTCCAATTTTAAGTTGTTTTCTTAAGAGTGCATTGTCATGGAACGATTTGGTCTTTTCTTTGTAGATTCTTGAATTCTCGTATGCCTCTAACCTCAACTCTTCCAGCTCTTGCAACTGGAGCTTCCTTTCCTTCCTTGCTTCTTCCATATTCATGTTGCATTGCTTGATTGCCCAATAGGCCCTATGTTCAATTTCCACCGGCAAGTGGCAAGATTTGCCAAAAATTAACCTGTAAGGGGACATACCTATTGGGGTCTTGTAAGCTGTCCGATATGCCCAGAGAGCATCATCTAGACATAGGTTCCAATCCTTCCTTCCTGGATTCACGGTCTTTTCCAAGATGGACTTTACCTCTCTATTGGAAATTTCAGCTTGCCCGTTAGTCTGGGGATGATAAGCAGTGGCAATTCGGTGATGCACCCCATATCTTCTCAACAAGGCTTCAACTGTTCTATTGCAAAAATGGGTCCCTTGATCGCTTATGATGGCTCGAGGAATGCCAAACCTACTGAAAATGTTAGACTTTATAAACCCTACAACACATTTAGAAACATCAGTTTTGGTGGCCTTGGCTTCCACCCATTTTGAGACATAATCGACTGCAAAAAGTATGTAAGAAAAACCACAAGATGGGGGAAAGGGTCCCATGAAATCAATGCCCCAAACATCAAATATTTCACATATAAGAATGGGGGTTTGGGGCATCTCATTCCTGCGAGATAGTGTACCTGTTTGTTGACATCTTTCACAGTTTTTACAAAACAAGTAGGCATCTCTAAATAGGGTGGCCCAATATAGCCCACTATCCAAGACCTTTCGAGCAGTCCTCTTTGGCCCAAAATGGCCCCCACAAGCATAATTATGACAAAACTTTAGAATTGACATCTGCTCCTCAGGGACACATCTCCTAATCATTTGGTCAAAACAAAATTTCCATAGATAGGGTTCGTCCCATACATAATATTTTGCCTCATACTTGACTTTATTCTTTATGGATCTGCTAAGGTTATTAGGCAAAATTCCCGTGACCAAGTAATTCACAATGTCAGCATACCATGGAGTCATACCTCTCATGTGAAACAACTGCTCATCAGGAAACAACTCACAAATGGGAGAGGAGTCCTCGTCTTTCACCAACCTACTTAGGTGATCAGCCACCGAATTTTCAGCTCCCCTTCGATCCTTGATTTCTAGATCGAACTCTTGGAGCAAGAGTATCCACCTTATCAGCCTCGGTTTCGACTCCTTCTTTGCTAGTAGGTATCTCAAAGCTGCATGGTCAGAAAAAACAATCACTTTAGAGCCAAGCAAATATGACCTAAATTTGTCTAAAGCAAACACAATAGCTAATAACTCTTTTTCAGTGGTTGTGTAATTGCTCTGTGCAGCATTCAACGTTTTGGAAGCGTAGTGAATGACATGGCTCTTCCCATTTATTCGCTGTCCTAGAACAGCCCCTACTGCATAATTACTTGCATCTGTCATGATCTCAAAGGGCAAGTTCCAATCGGGTGGTTGAATGATGGGTGCAATGGTTAATAAATTTTTAAGCTTGTTAAAAGCTTCCTTGCACTCATCATCAAAATCGAAAGGCGCATCTTTTTGCAGCAACCTGGACAATGGCAGAGCAATTTTTGAAAAATCTTTGATGAACCTGCGATAAAAGCCTGCATGTCCAAGAAAAGAACGAACCTCCCTAACATTTGTAGGGTAAGGTAAACTCACAATCAAATCAAATTTTGCCTTGTCGACTTCTATTCCTCTGGCTGAAACTACATGTCCCAACACAATACCCTCCTTCACCATAAAATGACATTTTTCATAGTTTAAGACAAGATTTGTTTCCACACACCTATTCAGAATTTTACTTAAACTATTCAAACAATCATCAAACAAATCACCATAAACAGTAAAATCATCCATGAACACTTCAATGCATTTCTCAATAAAATCAGAAAATATGCTCATCATGCATCTTTGAAAAGTGCCCAGAGCGTTACACAAACCAAAGGGCATTCGTCTGTAGGCGAAGGTGCCAAATGGACAAGTGAATGTCATTTTCTCTTGGTCCTCCTGCGCAATAACAATCTGATAATACCCAGAGAATCCATCGAGAAAACAAAAGAAAGCCTTACCTGCCAGTCTCTCTAGCATCTGATCAATGAAGGGTAGGGGAAAATGGTCCTTTCGAGTGGCCAAGTTGAGTTTTCGAAAATCTATTACCATTCGCCAGCCACCTTGTACCCTCATGGGAATTAGTTCATTATTTTTACTTTTTACTAAAGTCATCCCAGTTTTCTTAGGCACAACATGAATAGGACTTACCCATTTGCTATCTGAAATTGGATAATTATCCCTTCATCTAACAGTTTAAGCACCTCTTTCATTACTACCTCTTTCATCACCGGGTTGAGTTTTCTTTGTGGTTCTCTAACTGGTTTAGCATCATCTTCCAAAAGGATCCTATGCATGCAAATCGAGGGGCTGACCCCTTTTATGTCGGCTAGGGTCCAGCCAATCGCCTCCTTATGGTCCTTTAGGACATGGATGAGCCTCTCCTCTTGCTCCTCAGTCAACCCTTTTGCAATGATCACAGGCAGTGTCTCTTTTTCACCCAAGTAGGCATATTTTAGGTGATCAGGTAGGGCCTTTAGTTCCAGCTCCGGAGCCTGCAAAACAGAGGGCAGCAGCCTTGTGTGAGAAACCTTTGATTGAACATCAGAAATCCTTACCTCCTGTTCAGGTTCCAGAGTATCATAGGATGCATCGATCTCCTCCTCCCTGTCCGATTGTGCCTTATATTCTAGCTCATCAACCATGTCCTCCTCTCCAAAGACTTCCTGCACAATCGAATCGATAGTATCAATAGAGCAGATCGAATGACACTCACTAGGATATTTCATTGCATCAAAAATATTAAATTTTACAATCTCTCCATCAAACTCGACGGAGAGGGTACCCTCGTCCACATCTATTTTGGTCTTGGCCGTTCTCATGAATGGACGACCTAATAGAAGTGGGGCTAAACTCGTGGTTGTGTCTTCTTCCATCTTCAGGATGTAAAAATCAGCTGGAAAGATCAAATCGTTAACCTGCACTAATACATCCTCAACAATTCCTTCTGGGTATGCATTAGAACGATCAGCCAATTGAATAACAACTCTAGTCTCTTTTAAAGGACCTAGTCTCAATGCACAGTAAATCGAGTATGGCATGACATTAATAGATGCACCTAAGTCCAGCATGGCACGCTCGATTCGTTTATTGCCAATCACACAGGGTAGGGTAAACATACCTGGATCAGCACGCTTTTCTGGCAGGGTCCTCTTGATCATGGATGAAACGTTCTCTCCTACTCTTACCTTTTCATCAATTCGCAGCCTCCTCTTGTTAGTGCATAACTCTTTCAAAATTTTTGCATATTTAGGGATTTGTTTTATTGCATCTAGCAAGGGAATGTTGATCTCCACCTTCCTGAAGGTTTCTAACACTTCTTGTTCATATTCCTCTTTCTTTGAAATTGCCAACCTGCTATGAAAAGGTGGTACAACATTAGTAACCTTAGGGAGAGGGGGGTCCGATTTTACCTCAATGGGGCTATCATTTGACCCTTGTCCTTCCTCTTCCTTGGCTGCCTTCGATGGTGTACTTGGTTGGGACTGCAACTCTCTTTCGCTTCTCAACACCACCGCACTTGCATTCTCTTTCGGATTAACTACCGTTTGTGAGGGTAATTTCCCAGAGTTCTGCGCCTCCAACTTGCTGATGGAAGTGGCAAGTTGGCTAATTTGGTTCCCCAAATTCTGAATGCTAGATCTTGTTTCCTGCTGAAATTGCTGAGTATTAGTAGCTAGAGCCTTAACTATTTCATCCAAAGACATACCTGAATTCGGGGGTTGGCTTTGCGCTGTGATGGGTGTTGAAAACTGGGGCTGTCGACTGAGAAATTGGGGCTGATAATTCTGCTGTCTTCCTTGGGTCCCGTAGCTTAAGTTTGGATGATCTCTCCACCCCGGATTGTAATGATTAGAGTAAGGATCATACTTTCGTTGGGGCTGGCCCGGGAATCCTCCCATGGCATTGACTTGCTGCATCGGGCCATCTTGTAATGATGGACACATGTCCGTAGGATGTCCAGGGATCGAACAGATACCACACACCCTGGCAGTTTGTAACTGTCCTGCTGCGAGCTGCTTAACCAAGGCAGTTAAATCAGAAATCTGGTTTTCTAAATTTGCATGGCTTACCTCGTTAACCCTTCGAATGGTACCTTCTGTCCTTGTACCAAATTGCTGAGAATTTTCGGCCATATTGGAGATTAATTCCCTGGCCGCTTCAGGTGTCTTGTTCACTAGAGCTCCTCCACTGGCTGCATCGACCATACTTCTATCCATGGGCTGAAGCCCTTCATAGAAGTATTGGATTAACAATTATTCAGGAATTTGGTGGTGGGGACAACTAGCAACAAGTTGCTTAAACCTTTCCCAATATTCATATAATGTCTCACCACCAAACTGCCGAACTCCACATATTTCTTTTCTTATATTTGCAGCCCGTGATGCAGGAAAATATTTATCTAAAAATATCTTATTCATTTCATCCCATGTGCGTACTGAACCGGGAGGGAGAATATACAACCAATCCTTTGCTTTATCTCTTAAAGTAAATGGAAAGGCTATGAGTTTTACCTGGTCCTCGGTCATACCGTGGGGTTTCATGCTTGAACAGACGACATGAAATTCCTTTAGATGTTTGAGAGGGTCCTCACCTGGAAAACCATGAAACAGAGGTAATAATTGAATCAAACCAGATTTGAGTTCAAAGGCTACCTCAAGAGTGGGGTACGTGATGCATAAAGGTTGTTGGTTCATAATTGGTGCAGCCAACTCCCTTAATGTCCTCTCTCTGTCAGCCATTCTTTCTACTTCTTCGAAGATGGGAAGATCACAATCTGAATTCACCTTCTTTGGTGAACGATCCTTCCTTTGCTTCGCCTCCTTTCTTAAACGACGGGTGGTCCTCTCAATTTCGGGATTGTACTCGAGTTCACCTCGTTGAGAAGCACGAGTCATAAAACAAAAGAGGTTAACAAGAGGAAGGTAATAGCAAAGAAATTAAAGTTGCTCCCCGGCAACGGCGCCAAAATTTTGACGGGTTTGTCGAAGCCTTCAAAATTAGTACTAGTCCCACAATAAAATATTTGCAGTAAAAGTGGTTCTAGGTCGAATCCCACAGGGAGCAAATCAATAATCTCTTAGCCGAATGGGTAAAGTAATTGTGTGGGAAAAATAAATAACTAAAATTAAAAGAATAACAAACTAAACAAACAAGAGAAAATCAGTCTTACCGAATTCTGATTCAACGGTTTGGGTTGAATCGACTGGCATCGATCCTAGGTACAATTCAGCATTCTTGCAATTCAAGCATTTAACCTTAGATTTATTAGGATAGCCATAATAAACCATGTGTTTTCCTAATTCAGTTGACCAAACCCAGCATTCGATCAACACTTATCACTACTCAACTGGGTACGATAGCGTTCCATGTTAAACAATGATAGCATTAAGATTTGTGAAAACAGTTAAACCAAAATAACAATAATTGAAATAGCTGCAATTACTGAATTTTGTTCCATCGATTCTTTTAGGTTGAACCATGTTAAAACATTGGTCAAAGGCTGTCACGAACAATTGACCCAAAAAGATATCAACCTAATTGCTACTTGTACCATTATTCGTGACAATTACGGATCACCGAAATCATGGATAGCAGTAGGAAAATCAACATTAATTCAGTTTGTCAGACTAATTAACATTAACATCCAATAAAAATGTGCACAAGAACCAATGAATACTTGAATTAAAAAGAAAGAAAACAAAGTAACTACAGAACCTCACAATGACACAATCGAACCTCCCCCCTTGAACCAGAAAAAGAAGCTTAGCTACTCATGATCTGCGCAATCTCCATGCTCTTCTTCTCCATAGCCGAACTGCCTTCTTGCTTCTTGGTCTTCTTGATGATCTCTTGGATCTTGGAATGAGTGATTTTTAGAGCTAGTTCGCCCCCCTCTTTATATTGCCAAAGGAGAGGGCTGTTTTCCAACTCTTTCTAAGAGATCATCTTATCCTTAGGGAGTTTTGATCTTATCTTGAACTAATCCTATCCTATCTCTTATCTAATGCTCTAATCTCAATCTTTTTATCTCTCTAGGATTATATTCAAGACTTTAGATCTGATAAAACTCTCTCCTTGGAGATTACATTCGAAATTCGGACTCTTAACTCTTGAATTCGAGTTGGGCTGCTTCAAGGTACTTCTGCGAGTTGGGCTTAAGTTGTGAAATGGGCTTGGCTGCGAACTTGCTCCGACTTGGGGCTCATTTTCGTAATTGATGCGGGCCGAATCTGTCAAAACCCAAAACATAAAAGTTGTGGGCCTTCCTTTCATCTTTCTAATTCTTCTTGAATTATCCAATTCGGTGTCTGGAATTGAGAGTTAGGCCCAGATTACTGACTGTCGCCGAAACTGTGCAAAATCACTCGATTTGTCCTATTTTCTTCCAATTGCCTTCTTTATTGCCCTAAATCGAAATACAAGAGTAATGAGTCCATTTAAGTGCTAAATAAATGTAAAAGAATGAATATTAGGGGATAAAATTAGGGTTCATTTTGGTCTCATCAGACTTACTGTATCACGATTCCTTTTCTTGGGATTTTCGACCGACGTAGTTTCAGTTAAGTTAGTTTCCAGAGAAGGATGTAGAACATAGAGACCGTTCTCTTGTTCCCCGCATGCGATGAATTTATTATTCCGTTTAACAGTAATCACATTACTAAAATAAACAGTATATCCATCAGCACATAGTTTTCAAACAGAAATTAAATTTCTTCTCAAGTTCTGTACATAAAGACAATCTTTAAGTACAAGTATTCATTCTTTAAAAACTAATTCTACGGTTTCTATTGCCGTTGCTGCAACACTTGCAGTTGTTCCCAAGAATAATGTCACTTCACCTTCACTCAACCTTCTGCTAACTTTGAACCCCTGCAGTGAGTTACACGCATGAGTTGAAGCCCCGGATTCAACACACCAGGACACAGAAGTAACTAACATGTTAGTTTCAATGACACAAGTTTCGATGTTACCTTTCTTAGATTCCAGGTAAGCAGGACAATTCCTCCTTCAGTGGCCGGTCTGCTTGCAGAAGTGACAGACATCAGATGCCTTGTTCTTCTTCTGCTTCTTAGGATTGGTAGCCTTCTTCTGAGGCTTCTTTGCCTTTCTCTTTTTCTTGCCCGATTTGTTAGCTTCAGCAAGCATAACCACAGGCTCATCCTTCTTGAGTAGATCCTCGGCTCTTTGCAACATATTGCTGAGTTCCTGGATGCTGACATTCAGCTTATTCATATTGTAGTTCATTATGAACGCATTGAAGGAAGAGGGCAAAGAATTGAGGATGGCATCCACTTGCGTGCCAAGATCTAGCCCGGATCCAAGAGCTTCAAGTTCGTTAATGTAACCCATCATCCGAAGACAATGGTCATGAACTTTCTGCCCTTTGGTCATCTGCACGGTCATGAACAATTTCAGGACCTTCTGTCGAGTAGAACGGTTCTGCTCTTCATACATTGTTCTTAGACTGTCCAATATGTCCTTGGCTAGTTCGATCTGATCGAACTGCCTCTGTATTGAGTTGTCTAAAGAGGCAACGACAAAGCAGCGGGCTAGGGAGTTCTTATCCTCCCACTCTTGGTAGTCCCTCCTACGGGCCTCAGAAGCCCTATCACCCGGACGTTCCGGTGCAGGATTTTTCGCTACCTTGTCTAACTTTTCGGAAGTTAGGACCAGCATAAGATTTCTGTACCAGTCGGCATAGTTTGGGCCCTTTAGCTTGTTATCGTCTAGAAGCTTTGCAAATTGACCGTTTGCCATTTTCCGATAAAATAGCAAAATCAATAGTCCACAATCTTAGTTTGATTCATGTTACCTACATAGATATGGCTTTTAATCTATGTTCCATTCCCATTTGTTCATTTCTGAGATTTCCCTCCTTTCTCAGTGACGGAGACGACGAAATGTCTCTGGAAATGTGGGAAATCACATGGGGTGCGTGAAGCCAACTGTTTCAGCTGCATAACCTCACCACCTTTCTGTGACGGATCATATCCACTCATCAAATGAGTTTCCCTTTGACCTCTGTCAGACAAAGTTCAGAGCCGTTTTTCAGGTAAACCTTTCTGTCCAGTGAGTGCTTACCCATCATATTCAGGTTACGCCAAGGTACCGTGAAAGAGTTCTGATGAGACCAAAATGAACCCTAATTTTCTCCCCTAATATTCATTATTTTACATTTATTTAGCACTTAAATGGACTCATTACTCTTGTATTTCGATTTAGGGCAATAAAGAAGGCAATTGGAAGAAAACAGGACAAATCGGGTGATTTTGCACAGTTTCGGCGACAGTCAGTAATCTGGGCCTACCTCTCAATTCCGGACACCGAATTGGACAATTCAAGAAGCATTAGAAAGATGAAAGGAAGGCCCACAACCTTTATGTTTTGGGTTTTGACAGATTCGGCCCGCATCGAGTACGAAAAGGAGCCCAATGTTGGAGCAAGTTCATAGTCAGGCTCATTTCACAACTTAAGCCCAACTCGCAGAAGTACCTTGAAGCAGCCCAACTCGAATTCAAGAGTTAAGAGTCCGAATTTCGAATGTAATCTCCAAGGAGAGAGTTTTATCAGATCTAAAGTCTTGAATGTAATCCTAGAGAGATAAAAAAGATTGAGATTAGAGCATTAGATAAGAGATAGGATAGGATTAGTTCAAGATAAGATCAAAACTCCCTAAGGATAAGATGATCTCCTAGAAGGAGTTGGAAAACAGCCCTCTCCTTTGGCTATATAAAGAGGGGGACAAACCAGCTCTACGAATCACTCATTCTAAGATCCAAGAGATCATGAAGAAGACCAAGAAGCAAGAAGGCAGTTCGGCTATGGAGAAGAAGAGCATGGAGATTACGCAGATCATGAGTAGCTAAGCTTCTTTTTCTGGTTCAAGTGGGGAGGTTCGATTGTGTCATTGTGAGGTTCTGTAGTTACTTTATTTTCTTTCTTTTTAATTTAAGTATTCATTGGTTCTTGTGCACATTTTTTTTTGGATGTTAATGTTAATTAGTCTGACAAACTGAATTAATGTTGATTTTCCTACTGCTATTCATGATTTCGGTGATCCGTAATTGTCACGAATAATGGTACAAGTAGCAATTAGGTTGATATCTTTTTGGGTCAATTGTTCATGACAGCCTTTGACCAATGTTTTAACATGGTTCAACCTAAAAGAATCGATGGAACAAAATTCAGTAATTGTAGCTATCTCAATTATTGTTATTTTGGTTTAACTGTTTTCACAAATCTTAATGCTATCATTGTTTAACATGGAACGCTATCGTACCCAGTTGAGTAGTGATAAGTGTTGATCGAATGCTGGGTTTGGTCAACTAAATTAGGAAAACACAAGGTTTATTATGGCTATCCTAATAAATCTAAAGTTAAATGCTTGAATTGCAAGAATGCTGAATTGTACCTAGGATCGATGGCCAATCGATTCAACCTGAACCCTTGAACCAGAATTCGGTAAGACTGATTTTCTCTTCTTTGTTTAGTTTGTTATTCTTTTAATTTCAGTTATTTAATTTTCTCACACAATTACTTTACCCATTCGGCTAAGAGATTACTGATTTGCTCCCTGTGGGATTCGACCTAGAACCACTTTTACTGCAAATATTTTATTGTGGGACTAGTAATAATTTTGAGGGCTTCGACAAACCCGTCAAAATTTTGGCACCGTTTCCGGGGAGCAACTTTAATTTCTTAGCTATTACCTTCCTCTTGTTAACTTCTTTTGTTTTATGACTCGTGCTTCTCAACGAGGTGAACTCGAGTACAATCCTGAAATTGAGAGGACCACCCGTCGTTTAAGAAAGGAGGCGAAGCAAAGGAAGGATCGTTCACCAAAGAAGGTGAATTCAGATTGTGATCTTCCCATCTTCGAAGAAGTAGAAAGAATGGCTGACAGAGAGAGGACATTAAGGGAGTTGGCTGCACCAATTATGAATCAACAACCTTTATGCATCACGTACCCCACTCTTGAGGTAGCCTTTGAACTCAAATCTGGTTTGATTCAATTATTACCTTTGTTTCATGGTTTCCCAGGTGAGGACCCTCACAAACATCTAAAGGAATTTCATGTCGTCTGTTCAAGCATGAAACCCCACGGTATGACCGAGGACCAGGTAAAACTCATAGCCTTTCCATTTACTTTAAGAGATAAAGCAAAGGATTGGTTGTATATTCTCCCTCCCGGTTCAGTACGCACATGGGATGAAATGAATAGGATATTTTTAAATAAATTTTTTCCTGCATCCCGGGCTGCAAATATAAGAAAAGAAATATGTGGAGTTCGGCAGTTTGGTGGTGAGACATTATATGAATATTGGGAAAGGTTTAAGCAACTTGTTGCTAGTTGTCCCCACCACCAAATTCCTGAACAATTGTTAATCCAATACTTCTATGAAGGACTTCAGCCCATGGATAGAAGTATGGTCGATGCAGCCAGTGGAGGAGCTCTAGTGAACAAGACACCTGAAGCGGCTAGGGAATTAATCTCCAATATGGCCAAAAATTCTCAGCAATTTGGTACAAGGACAGAAGGTACCATTCGAAGGGTTAACGAGGTAAGCCATGCAAATTTAGAAAACCAGATTTCTGATTTAACTGCCTTGGTTAAGCAGCTCGCAGTAGGACAGTTACAAACTGCCAGGGTGTGTGGTATCTGTTCGATCCTTGGACATCCTACGGACATGTGTCCATCATTACAAGATGGCCCGATGCTGCAAGTCAATTCCATGGGAGGATTCCCGGGCCAGCCCCAACGAAAGTATGATCCTTACTCCAATCATTACAGTCCGGGGTGGAGAGATCATCCAAACTTAAGCTACGGAACCCAAGGAGGACAGCAGAAATATCAGCCCCAATTTCTCAGTCGACAGCCCCAGTTTTCAACACCCATCACAGCGCAAAGCCAACCCCCGAATTCAGGTATGTCTTTGGATGAAATATTTAAGGCTCTAGCTACTAATACTCAGCAATTTCAACAGGAAACAAGAGCCAGCATTCAGAATTTGGGGAACCAAATCAGCCAACTTGCCACTGCCGTTAGCAAGTTGGAGGTGCAGAGCTCCAGGAAACTACCATCACAAATGGTAGTCAACCCCAAGGAGAGTGTAAGTGCAGTGGTGCTAAGAAGCGGGAATGAACTGCAGCTAGAACCTACCTCACCAAGGAAGGTGGATAAAAGACAAGAAGAAGACAAGGTGCAGGACTCAAGAGTTAGAGAGAACGTTTCAGCCATGATCACGAGGACCTTACCAGAAAAACATGTTGATCCAGGTATGTTCACCCTACCTTGTGTGATTGGCAATAAGCAAATCGAGTATGCCATACTAGACTTAGGTGCATCTATCAACGTCATGCCATACTCGATTTACTATGCTTTGAGATTAGGTCCTTTAAGGGAAACTAAAGCTGTTATCCAATTAGATAATCGTTCTAACGCCTTCCCAAAAGGGATTGTTGAGAATGTAATGGTGCAGGTTAACGATTTAATTTTTCCAACTGATTTTTACATTCTGAAGGTGGAGGAGGACACGATCGAAAGTTCAGCCCCACTTCTATTAGGCAGGCCATTTATGAAAACGACCAAGACCAAAATAGATTTGGATGAGGGTACCCTCTTCGTCGAATGTGACGGAGAGACTATTAAATTTAATATTTTTGAAGCTATGAAGTACCCAAATGAAGACCATTCGGTTGATACTATTGATCCAACTGTGCAGGAATTTTTTGAAAAAGATATGAATGAGGAGCTAGAATCGAGTGCACAATTGGATACGAAGGCCCCTATTCCAGATTCGAACCCGCCCATGATGGATGGAAGGGGAGCACACCGAAAGCTGAAACCACGAGAGCTAAAGTAGCAAAGAAGGACGTCGAGCATAACGACGTTAAACAATTGCGCTTGTGGGAGGCAACCCATTGTGTTTAGGTAATTTTGTTATTTTGTTTGGTTTTGATTTTTGTGTTTAGCAGGAACCCAACAAGACAAACAGGGAAGTACCCCCAAATCCTTCTACTTTATGCATAATCACATACATTGGGGACAATGTATAACTTAAGTGTGGGGGGATTACGAAAATCTGATGGAAATTTGGGATACCTTACCTTGAAATTTCTGCTCCCTAGAAACTTATCCTTGAACGATTTCAACTTATCAGGAATCATGTGCTTAGGCTGAATAGATAAGATAGGATGCAAGCATGACTAACTGAATCTTTCTTGGCTGCATATGGTACATCATGATTTTAATCGACCAATAGGCAAGATGCATAAGGGTTTGATTGATTTTCACATAATTATCTATCAAACATGGGTTGATTATTCTAGAACTTGCTATGTTAGGCATATAGAGACCACGATCAATGAATTCATGGATCAGGCGGTGAAACCCTGTGATTCTTGTGAAAAAAAAAAGAGGGAGTTTGAAACTAAAATCGTGACAAATGTGAGATGGAGCATAAAATGCACTCACATCTATAAACAAAAAAACAAGTGTGAGACGGAGCATAAAATGCACTCACATTTAGAAATGAAAGCAAGTGTGAGATGGAGCATAAAATGCACTCACATCTTGAAAAGAAGGCAAGGGTGAGATGGAGCATAAAATGCACTCACCCTAGAACCCCAACCCCATTCTCACCTTCAGATCCTAGGAATTCACACTAAGTGGTGAAGATGTGATACATAGCAAGCTTATGGCAATAAGCACACCTTGTTTTGATTCAAAGGAAAGTAATTGCATCTGGCTGAATTGGTTTCTTAAAAGCAATGAGCACCCGTGCAATCCAAGGAGTTTCAGCGCTGGAAGGCTTGTCTCCTTGACTATCGATTTAACTTGGGACCATGAGGAATGGTGATTTGCGATCACTCTTGGACAAGAAAAAGGGGAGAAAGAGATGAAAAGGGAAAGGTTACCAAGTCTGAACTAAAGCATGAAATGAACCAGGCCTCATGTAGAGAAAAAAAAGATTGAAAATCAATAGTTAGTCTCTCTTGTGTTACTTGAGTTTTTGCCTTGCCCGAGGACGGGCAAAGTTTAAGTGTGGGGGGATTTGATGAGACCAAAACGAACCCTAATTTTATCTCCTAATATTCATTCTTTTACATTTATTTAGCACTTAAATGGACTCATTACTCTTGTATTTCGATTTAGGGCAATAAAGAAGGCAATTGGAAGAAAACAGGACAAATCGGGTGATTTTGCACAGTTTCGGCGACAGTCAGTAATCTGGGCCTAACTCTCAATTCTGGACACCGAATTGGACAATTCAAGAAGCATTAGAAAGATGAAAGGAAGGCCCACAACCTTTATGTTTTGGGTTTTGACAGATTCGGCCCGCATCGAGTACGAAAACGAGCCCAATGTTGGAGCAAGTTCGTAGCGAGGCTCATTTCACAACTTAAGCCCAACTCGCATAAGTACCTTGAAGCAGCCCAACTCGAATTCAAGAGTTAAGAGTCCGAATTTCGATTGTAATCTCCAAGGAGAGAGTTTTATCAGATCTAAAGTCTTGAATGTAATCCTAGAGAGATAAAAAGATTGAGATTAGAGCATTAGATAAGAGATAGGATAGGATTAGTTCAAGATAAGATCAAAACTCTTTAAGGATAAGATGATCTCCTAGAAGGAGTTGGAAAACAGCCCTCTCCTTTGGCTATATAAAGAGGGAGGCAAACCAGCTCTAGGAATCACTCATTCCAAGATCCAAGAGATCATGAAGAAGACCAAGAAGCAAGAAGGCAGTTCGGCTATGGAGAAGAAGAGCATGGAGATTGCGCAGATCATGAGTAGCTAAGCTTCTTTTTCTGGTTCAAGTGGGGAGGTTCGATTGTGTCATTGTGAGGTTCTGTAGTTACTTTATTTTCTTTCTTTTTAATTTAAGTATTCATTGGTTCTTGTGCACATTTTTTATTGGATGTTAATGTTAATTAGTCTGACAAACTGAATTAATGTTGATTTTCCTACTGCTATCCATGATTTCGGTGATCCGTAATTGTCACGAATAATGGTACAAGTAGCAATTAGGTTGATATCTTTTTGGGTCAATTGTTCATGACAGCCTTTGACCAATGTTTTAACACGGTTCAACCTAAAAGAATCGATGGAACAAAATTCAGTAATTGCAGCTATCTCAATTATTGTTATTTTGGTTTAACTGTTTTCACAAATCTTAATGCTATCATTGTTTAACATGGAACGCTATCGTACCCAGTTGATTGGTGATAAGTGTTGATAGAATGCTGGGTTTGGTCAACTGAATTAGGAAAACACAAGGTTTATTATGGCTATCCTAATAAATCTAAAGTTAAATGCTTGAATTGCAAGAATGCTGAATTGTACCTAGGATCGATGGCCAATCGATTCAACCTGAACCCTTGAACTAGAATTCGGTAAGGCTGATTTTCTCTTGTTTGTTTAGTTTGTTATTCTTTTAATTTTAGTTATTTAATTTTCCCACACAATTACTTTACCCATTTGGCTAAGAGATTACTGATTTGCTCCCTGTGGGAT
Source organism: Nelumbo lutea (assembly GCF_056320005.1). Classification (NCBI taxonomy): domain Eukaryota; kingdom Viridiplantae; phylum Streptophyta; class Magnoliopsida; order Proteales; family Nelumbonaceae; genus Nelumbo; species Nelumbo lutea. The sequence continues at coordinate 71,164,458 of NC_142687.1, read as the reverse complement.
TCGACCTAGAACCACTTTTACTGCAAATATTTTATTGTGGGACTAGTAATAATTTTGAGGGCTTCGACAAACCTGTCAAGTTCCCATTTTCTAGTGAAGCCCCTCCCACATCGGTCTATGACGCCCCTATCATCTTATGAAACACTCTAATAGATCCAACAGCAAATGGATAGCCCAATTTTATGGTGCGTTTCCTCATTACTGAAGGACCCATCATTGTGCTAATGACGGAAGGCCTTTAGAGAGTCCATCATATGGGTCTCCCTATCACATGCATTCATATTTGTTGGAGGGAACAAAAATGCCCTAATTTTAATTTAGGTCAAACCAGAGTGGCTCCCACTGACTTTCATAAAGTCAGATTTCTGTTGGGCCTTAATCGGCTAGAGGTTCCGTACGCATCCCTTTTCAGGGTTGTGGGGCCCATCAAGCAAAGAGGGGTCATCCAATGACCTTGAAGGACACCATGGCAATGATGTGCATTCAGCCATGGTGTGCACAAGAGCCACTAACGAGTCTTCATGGGCCAAGTACTTATGGCCCATGGTCGCAGCACATCAAACATCCAAACATCACATGTAAAGGAGGAATTGATCCAATCAATTAACTGCTGTAAAGCCCATTGAATAGCCCATTTAAAAACTAAGTCATTAACAATTAATGACTTCTAGGTGTATGGGATGAATCACAGATAGCAGTTCGGCCCATACAGCTTATCTCACAGTAATGGGCCTTTTGCAGTTTTAACCCTTTAAAACTGGGCTTTACAGGTGGGCCGAATTAATCCTTGTAATTGAACATCAGATTTGGAACAGCAAGTGTGAGAAATACAGACTGAAAAACAGTCCCTATCGAACCCCGGATTCGGTCCAAACAGTTTTGGTCCAATCTAGTCCGAGAGGATCCAAAACTGATTTTCAATTCAAGAATTAATTCATGAAAGATCTGAAATTAATAATTTTGATTTCAAACAATCACAAATCAGACTATGGACTGTTCGCACCACCTGCAAAACAGAGGTTAATCACAAGGGTTGCAGTTTCACAAACTGCAAATCGCAGAAAGCGATTTCTCCAACTGCAAATCTCCAGCGCCACCTTCTTCTTCCTTCTTCTTTAATCAAGAAAAATAACAGAAATCCTATTTCTATTAATTACATTCTTGATCAAATCCTATACATTTAGTCTAAAATAAAAAAAATATTTACAAACCGAATATAAAGAAATAGAAAGAAAAAGGGTGCGCAGACTATTTGCGCCAAATCTGCACTATGATCTCCAGGTTCGAACAGTCCATTAAATCAAAATAAATAAAGAACAATTCTAAATAAATTTTGGATTTAATAAAATTAATTTCAGATAAATCACCCTTAACAAGAAATAAAGAAAACAATCTGCGTAAATCCTGAAAGAACACCTTCTATCCATCTACGCAGGGTCAGATCTGATTTTCTTTTGGTTCAAGATTCGAACCTGTGGCTCTTATACCACTGAAAGAATGGTAGGATCCATCTAATGGACGCCATAAAGGTTGCGGAATGGGTGGGCGAATTTCAAAAATTTCCTACCTTCTCTCAACTGGGAATCATATTCCCTAAATTTAGAATACAATATTCAAGGATCCTACTTGAACCATAATCAAACCAGATCTGTACCAAAAGATAAATGGGAGGAATATACCTGATCCGGAGAAGCAGTATCTCCCAAAGTTGGTGTTCACACCCAAAGAATGCTCCAAGATCCATTCCTGCTGAAGATGACACAGCTGTGAATGGAACAGAACCAGCAGGGTGCGTCCTACACACTGGATCCTTCTCAAGAATCCTCTGGAAGTACTAAACACTGAATCATTTTCAGTCTTTCTTGCAAAACTGATGTCAAGAACAGATTTCTTGACTTTCTTTTCTGCAAAGATCTAGTCTTGCAATGGCAGATGGCGGCGGCAGGAGGAGATTTTCAAAATGAAAAAGGCAGAACTGCTTTTTCTGTTTTTCTGGAGAGTATGAATGAGATCCTATCTCAATTCGCAGGAGATATCCTATATCTCTTCAAGGTGGTTCGAAATCTCCTCCTTTCTTCTTGATTAAGAAACCTCCTTTTTAGGAGTTATCCCAATCCAAATCAGTATTTGGATAGGGGATAATCTTAATCCTTTCTGCAGATAGAGTTAGCTTACTCCTGATCTTATCAGGAGGTTACCAGATTCAAATCTAATTTGAATTTGGTCTCTAAGAGTGGATAAGGCTAAAGGCCCAATCCTTTTACTAACTTTAATCTCAAATTCGCCCCATGGATGGGTGATCATATCAGCCCACCTTGAAATGGGCTTTTGGCCCATTAAGTGTTCAGTGTCTAATTACTTTCCAATCTGCTGCGCAGTTGGGCTTCTTTGTATGGCGTGGGACCCAAGCATTGATCTACACACCAGCCACATGGGTTCGGCCCAGCCTTTAATACAAGGCCCAGCCGAATTCACTGAAAAAACTCAATGAACCCCTTGAGTCCATCATATGGACCCTATGGGCCCAACACTTACATTAAGTGGTCCCTGGGCCAAGCCATCTTATAAAAACCCAGGGACTGTGGGCAGGTGCAAGATTAGCCCATCAGGTATTATCCTCAATGGTCTTACACTTAACCTCTCAGCCCTTAATGATCAAGCACTGCCCGACAAGAGAGGACCTCTCCCTCGGCTGCAAGGAACAGTGCCGCACTCTCCTCTCACATGGATCTCGGGAATTAAAACCATTTGCAAACAATTCGAAACCGTACATATATATATAAATATATTAATTTTGCAAAACAAAATTCTAACGATTGAAATCAACTGCCGGCAGTTTGGTTTCCATAAGAGAGAGTGCATTCCCGATCATTACCCTTTGTCTGACAAAGTGGCTGATTCTGTCACTATGATCATCCACTCAGATGAATTCTCAAACTGCCCCCACATACCCAGGTTTTGATCCCCGCTAAGGATCTCACTAAGTGGCATATCAAAGGCAGCCTGATCAAACACCTAGTGAAGTGTCATAATCGAGTCTAGGGGTCATGTGTAACTTTCCAGTTTTGTCCATCTATTTCCAAGGTCCAGGGCAATACTGAAAATCTGGTCCGGTTCAAGGATTCAAGTAATCCCATACTGCATGTGCCTCGGGTCTTACCCTGATGGCTGAGACAGGCCATCCCAACACTTGGTGGCACACCACCAGTATCAGCCTTGGCAGGATAAATCTCCCCAGACTTATCCAACGGCTGTGAACATTTAAAACTAACATGAGTCTCTATAAATGTCCAGTTTTAGTGTTTTACACAGAATTAAACCAAACAACATGAATTAAACATGCACTTTATTTATTTTCACTAAATAACAAAAGTACATCAAATCAGATTGAAGCTAAGGGCATACAAAACTGTCTAACACCAGTTCGATCTCCAGTTGTGGGAGAAGTCAAGATTGGATCTTGACATCAGTTCTTTGAGAAAGGATTGAAAAGGAAGCTGTGCTCATGTACCATTCTACTGATTCTTGCGAAGGACAGAGTTCTTGGGGAAGAACACTGCTGATTCTGCTCCATCCTGCACTGCGCCATCTTCAGTGGGAGCAGTCTTTGGATCCTTCCTTGGGCGTGAACACTTTCATTGGGAGATATTACTTCTCCGTCTCATGTATTATTCTCTCCCATTCCTTGAAAATATGATTTTCTAAATAGGGAATGTGATTCCCAGTTGAAGGGAGAGGAAAAATTTTTGAAAGTCGCCCCTTATTCCGCAATCTTTGGGAGTCCATGGGATGGATCTCTCATCCTTTCACTCATCATATGAGTTTTCCCTTTGGCCCCTGTCAGACAAGGTTCAAAGCCATTTTTAGGTAAACATTTCTGTCCAATGAGTGCTTACCCATCATATTCATGAACGCCAATGTACCGTGTGAGAGTTCCCATTTTCTGGTGAAGCCCTCCCACATCAGTCTATGATGCCCCTATCATCTTATGAAACACTCAGATAAGCCCAACAGCAAATGGATAGCCCATTTTCTTGTGCGTTTACTCATTACTGAAGGACCCATCCTCATGCTAATGATGGAGGGCCTTTAAAGAGTTCATCATATGAACCTCCTTATCACTTGCACTCTTATGAACTGGAGGGAACAGATAATTACACCCTATTTTGATTTAGGTCAAACCAAAGTGGCTCCCACGGACTTTCATAAAGCCAGATTTTGGTGGGCTTTAAATTGACTAGGGTTTCGCACGTTACCTCTTGATGAGGTGTGGAGCCCACCACTTAGGGAGGTCATCCAAAAAGGGACACCATGGCAATGATGTACATTCAGCCATGGTGTGCGCAAGAGCCACTGTCGAATGAGCATTGGCCAAGTACTTATGGCCCATGTACGCAGCACATCACACATCCATACATCTTATGCAAGAATAAATTGATCCAATCAATTAATTATCTATAAGGCCCATTGGAAGCCCATTAAAATTCCATAATATTAACCATTAATATTATCTAGGTATATGGGCTGAATTAGGGTTACCCATTTCGGCCCATATAGCTTTATCCCTTAAAGTGGGCTTTTAGCAGTTTTAACTATTTAAAACTGGGCCTTTATAGGTTGGTCCGAATTATCCATTTAATTAAATATCAATCCTCTAGCCCATTAGTGGGAAAATTAGGGCTGACTTTCAGCCTTGATTAAACCATAGATTTGGTCCAAACATTTTGAACCAATCTTGGTTCGAATGGGTCTAGGGTTTGATCTTTAATTAAATCCTTAATTCAAGAAAATAATCTGAAATTAAATAACTGATGAAAGAAAATCAAGAATTAGTTAATCAGGGCTGTTCGCACACTCCATACTGCAAAACAGAGGTTAGGTCACAGATTGAAGTTTCACAAACTGCAAATAGCAGATAACGAATGTCCCATCTACGAAATCTCCTTCTCTGCGCCGCCATCTTCGATCCAAACTTAAAAATAAATAGAAATCCTATTTCTATTAATTATTACATCAGATCAAATGCCTATACATTGAGTCTAAAAATAAAAAAATTATTTACAGATCAAATGTAATAAATAAATTCAATAAACTGCAAATCTTGCAGTTCTCACTATGCAAACCAAGAATTCGATCTCCTCTTGTACGAACAACCCATAAATCAAGAAAATTATAAAGAACTATTCTAAATAATAATCAGATTTATTTAAAATATATTTTAGATTATTTGCCCATCTGTTTTGGGAACAAATTTCCCCAAACCCAAATTTGCGCAAATTGGGTAGAACGCCTTCTCCCTATTTGCGCAGGTTCAGATCTGAAACAGAATGGTTCAAGATTTAAACATGGGCTCTGATACCACTGAAGGGATAGGAAATCCATCACATGGATGCCCAAAGATTGCGGAATAAGGGGAAAATTTCAAAAAAAAATTTTCTCTCCCTTCAACTGGGAATCAAATTTCCTATTTAGAAAATCATATTTTCAAGGATCATTCTTGAACCATAAACTGAACCAGATCTGAACCAAAAGGAATAGAGAGAGATAATACCTAATAGAGAGAAATAATATCTCTCAATGGAGGTGTTCACGCCTAAGGTAGGATCCAAAATCTGCTCCCACTAAAGATGGCACAGTGCAGGGTGGAGTAGAATCAGCAGTGTTCTTCCAAAAGAACTTGATCCTTCTCAAGAATCACTTGGACGGCTTGTGAATACAACTCCCACCAATCTTTTCTCCAAAAGATTGGAATCAAGATCCAATCTTGATTTCTCCCAAGGAATGGAGATTGAACTGCTGTAGGCGGTGGCTGTAGGAAGGAGGTGGCAAGAAAGTGTTCACCGGGTGCAGAATTCTCTCTTCTGTGATTTCAACTCTAAAGACAAGACTATTGCTGGTGGTTGTCTGTTGTGTCTAAAGGCTGCTGCCCACTCTTCCTTTTATAGACTTAAAGGGATCAGCTCCTAATCCCATTAGGAGTTGCTAACCCAAATCATATTTGGATGAGAAGTCCCTTTAAGATAAGGGATAATCCTTATCTTATCTGCAGATTAGATCAGCCATCTCCTAATCTAATTAGAAATTTCTAGATCTAAATAAGATTTAGATCTTGGACTTTCTAAGTGGATAGGGTGTGGGCCCAATCCTATCAACTGATCTTATCTCGAAATTCGCCCCTTAAGTGACTAATCTGATTAGCCCAGTTTGAAATGGGCTTAAGGCCCATTTAATGTTATGTATTCATTTAGCCTTCCAAACTGCTGCCCAGTTGGGTTTTCTTGTATGGCATGGGACCCAAACATTGATCTACACATCAGCCACATGGGTTCAGCCCAGCCTTTGTTACAAGGCTTGACCGAATACACTGTTATGGACAGTGCACCCTCTAAAACCCATCAGATGGGATCTATGGGCCCAACACTTACCCTGAGTGGTCCCTGGGCCAAGCCACCTTGCAACTCCCAGGGACTGTGGGTAGATGCAAGATTAGCCCATCAGGTATTATCCTCAATGGTCTTACACTTAACCTCTCAGCCCATAATCATCATACACTGCCCGACAAGAGATGACCTCTCCATCGGCTGCAAGGAACAGTGTTGCACTCTGTCTTGCATGGATCCCGGGAATTAAAACATTTTGCAAATCATTTCGAAACCGTAATGTATATACTTTTATATCTCATATAAAATATATTTTGCAAAACAAATCTCAACGATTAAAATCGGCTTCCGGCAGTCTTGGTTTCCATCAGTGAGAGTGCATCCCCGATCATTACCTTTGTCTGACAAAGGGGCTGATCCTGTCACTATTATCACCCACTCAGATGAATTTTCAAACTGTCCCAACATACCCAAGTTTTGACCCCCGCTAAGGATCTCACTAATTGGTACATCAAAGATAGCCTAATCCAACACCTAGTGCAGTATCATAATCGAGTCTAGGGGTCGGGTGTAACTTCCCAGTTTTGCCCATCAATCTCCAAATCCAGGACAATACTGGAAATCGGGTGTAGTTCAAAGATTCAATTAATCCTACACTGTCTGTGCCTAGGGTCTCTCCCCGGTGGCTGAGACAAGCCACCCCAACCGACTTGGTGGCGCCACAGTGTCAGCCTTATCAGGATAGGTCTCCCCAGACCGACCCACTGGCTGTGAACATTCTAAACTAACACGAGTCTCATTAAGTGTCTAGATTTGAAGGTATTACATAGAAACATACCAAGGGAACATGAATCAAATATGCACTTTTATTCATTTACAATAAACTCATAAAGTACATCATTTAGATTGAAGCTAAGGGCATACAAAACTGTCTAACAATCCCATACTGCATGTACCTTGGGTTTTTCCCTGATGGCCGAAACAAGCCATCCCAACACTTGGTGGCATATCAGTATCAGCCTTGGCAGGATAAATCTCCCTAGACTTATCCATTGGCTGTGAACATTTAAAACTAACACAAGTTTCTATAAGTGTCCAGTTTTAGGGTCTTACACAAAATTATACCAAACAACATGAATCAAACATGTACTTTATTTATTTACACTAAATGTCAAAAGTACATCAAAATGGATTGAAGCTAAGGGCAACAAAACTGTCTAACAGCTCCCACTTGCACTTAGGTCCAATCCAGTGCAAGTCGGAGTCCCATGCTTTCCACGTGTTTCTCAAATACCTTCTGTGTTAATGGCTTAGTCAATGGGTCTGCCACATTGTCCGCTGATGCTACCTTCTGAATTAGGACGTCCCCTCTTCCAACGATCTCCTGCACATGGTACTTCCTCTTGATGTGCTTTGACTTTGAGTGAGCCCGAGGCTCTTTAGCCTGGGTGATCACTCCATTATTGTCACACAACAACGGGATGGGTGATGTGATAGACGGAATCACTCCATTGTTGTCACACAACAAGGACTCCTTCTCTAAAAACTAATTCTACGGTTCCTACTGCCACAGTTGCAACACTTGTAGTCATTCCCAAAAATAGTGTCACTTCGCCTTCACTCAATCTTTTGATAACTTTGAACCCCTGCAGTGAGTTACACGCATGAGTTGAAGCCCCGGAGTCAACATACCAGGACATAGAAGTAACTAACATATTAGTTTCTATGACACAAGTTTCGATGTTACCTTTCTAGTGACTGGTCTGCTTGCAAAAGTGACAGACATCAGATGCCTTGTTCTTCTTCTGCTTCTTCGGTTTTGCAGCTTTTTTTTGGGGCTTCTTTGCCTTTCTCTTTTTCTTGGCCAATTTGTTAGCTGCAGCAAGCATAACCATTGGCTCATCCTTCTTGAGTAGATCCTTAACCCTCTGCAACGTATTGCTGAGTTCCTGGATGCTGACATTCAGCTTATTCATATTGTAGTTCATTGTGAGCGCATTGAAGGAAGAGGGCAAACAATTCAGGATGGCATCCACTTGTCTACCAAGATCTAGCCCAGATCCAAGAGCTTCGAGTTCATTAATGTATCCCATCATCCGAAGACAATGGTCATGAACTTTCTGCCCTTTGGTCATCTGTGCGGTCATGAACAATTTCAGGACCTTCTGTCGAATAGAACGGTTCTGCTCTTCATACATTGTTCCTAATGAGGTAATGACAAAGCAGCGGGCTAGGGAGTTCTTATCCTCCCAATCTTGGTAGTCCCTCCTATGGGCCTCAGAAGCCCTATCACCCAGACGTTCCGGGGTAGGATTTTTCACCACTTTGTCTAACTTTTTAGAAGTTAGGAACAACATAAGATTTCTATACCAGTTGGCATAGTTTGGGCCCTTAAGCTTGTTATCATCTAGAAGCTTTACAAATTGATCGTTTGCCATTTTCTGATAAAACAACAAAGACGTTAGTCCTCAACCTTAGTTTGATTCATATTACCTACATAGATATGGTTTTTAATCTATGTTCCATTTCAATTTGTTCACCTCTAAGATTTCCCTCCTTTCTCAGTGATGGAGACGATGAAATATCTCTGGAAATGTGGGAAATCACATAGTGTGCATGAAGCCAACTATTTCAACTACAAAACCCCACCACCTTTCTGTGATGGATCATATCCACTCATTAAATGAGTATCCCTTTGGCCTCTATCAGACAAGGTTTAGAGCCGTTTTTAGGTAAACCTTTCTGTCCAGTGAGCGCATACCCATCATCTTATGAAACACTCTAACAGATCCAACAGCAAATGGATAGCCCAATTTTATGGTGTGTTTCCACATTACTGATGGGCCCATCATTGTGCTAATGACGGAAGTCCTTTAGAGAGTCCATCATATGGATCTCTCTATCACATGCATTCATATTTGCTGGAGGGAACAAAATTACGCCCTAGTTCTAATTTAGGTCAAACCAAAGTGGCTCCCACTGACTTTCGTAAAGTCTGATTTCTGGTGGGCTTTAATTAGCTAGGGGTTCTATACGCATCCCTTTTTAGGGTTGTGGGGCCCACCAAGCAAAGAGGGGTCATCCAATGACCTTAAGGGACACCATGGCAATGATGTGCATTCAGCCATCGTGTGCGCAAGAGCCACTAACGAGTCCTCATGGGCCAAGTGCTTATGGCCCATGGTTGCAGCACATCAAACATCCAAACATCACATGTAAACGTGGAATTGATCCAATCAATTAACTATTGTAAAGCCCATCAAATAGCCCATTTAAAAAACCCAAAGCATTAACAATTAATGTCTACTAGGTGTATGGGCTGAATTGCAGTTAGCAGTTTGGCCCATATAACTTTTCTCACAATAATGGGCTTTTGCAGTTTTAACCCTTTAAAACTGGGCTTTACAGGTGGGCCGAATTAATCCCTATAATTGAACATCAGATTTGGAACAACAAGTGTGAGAAATATGGACTGAAAAACAGCCCCTTTCGAACCCCAGATTTGGTCCAAACAGTTTTGATCCAATCTAGTCCGAAATGGTCCAAAACTGATTTTCAATTCAATAATTAATTCATACAATATCTGAAATTAATAATCTTGATTTTAAACAAACACAAATCAACTATGGACTGTTCACACCACCTGCAAAACAGAGGTTAATCATTAATGTTACAGTTTCATAAACTGTAAATCACAGGAAGCAATTTCTCCATCTGCAAATCTCCAGCGCCACCATCTTCTTCCTTCTTCTTTAATCAAGAAAATAAACAACAGAAAAATTATTTCTATTAATTAATTGCATTCTTGATCAAATCCTATATATTCAGTCTAGAAGAAAAATATTTATAGACCGAATTGAATAAAATAAATGAAAAAGGGTGCGCATACCATCTGCGCCAAAACTACACTGCGATCTCCAGGTTTGAACAGTCCATTAAATAAAAAATAAATAAAGAACAATTCTAAATAAATTTTGGATTTAACAAAAATTAATTTCAGATCAATCGCCCTAAACAAGAAATGATTTCTTGAAGAAAAAAGAAAGCAATCTACGCAAATCTTGGCAGAACATCTTTTGTCCATCAGCGCAGGGTCAGATCTGATTTTCTTTTGGTTCAATTTTTGAACCTGGGGCTCTGATACCACTGAAAGAATGGTAGGATTCATCTAATGGATGCCATTAAGGGTGCGGAATGGGTGGGCGAATTTCAAAAATTTTCCTACCTTCTTCCAACTGGGAATCATATTCCCTAAATTTAGAATACAATATTCAAGGATTCTACTTGAACCATAATCAAACCAGATCTGAAGCAAAAAGAAATAGGAAGGATTATACCTGATCTAGAGAAACAATATCTCCCAAAGTTGGTGTTCACGCCCAAAGAAGAAACCAAGATCCGCTCCTGCTGAAGATGACACAACTGTGAATGGAACGGAACTAGTAGGGTGCGTCCTACACACTGGATTCTTCGCAAGAATCCTCTGGAAACCGTGAACACCGAATCATTTTGGTCTTTCTTGCAAGACTGTTGTCAAGAACTGATTTCTTGACTTCCTATTACTACATAGATCCAATCTTGCAACAGGGAATGGCGACTGCTGGAGGAGGAGAAATCCAGAGACGAAGAGGGCTGAACTGTGTCTCTTCTCACTGGAGTCTGTGAGAGATCAAAACCCAATTCGCAGGAGGTATCTCTTGCATACAAACCCTAGTTCGAAATCTGATATTTCTATTAGGGTTTTTCCTCTTTCTTCTCGATTAAGAAACCTCCTAATTTTTGGGAGTTATCCCAATCCAAATCAGTATTTGGATAGGGGATAATCTTAACCCTATCTGTAGATTAAGTTAGCTGACTCCTGATCTTATCAGGAGGTTACCAAATTCAAATCTAATTTGAATTTGGTCTGTTAGAGTGGATAAGGTTAAAGACTCAATCCTTTTACTAACATTAATCTCAGATTCGCCCCATGAATAGGTGATCGTATTAGCCCAGTTCGAGATGGGTTTTTGGCCCATTAAGTGTTCAGTGTTCAACTAGTTTCCAATCTGCTGCCCAGTTGGGCTTCTTTGTATGGCATGGGACCCAAGCATTGATCTACACACCAGCCACATGGGTTCGGCCCAGCCTTTATTACAAGGCCCAGCCGAATTCATTGAAAAACTCAGTGACCCACTTGAGCCCATCATATGGACCCTATGGGCCCAACACTTACATTAAGTGGTCCCTGGGCCAGGCCATCTTATAAAAGCCTAGGGACTGTAGGCAGGTGCAAGATTAGCCCATCAGGTATTATCCTAAATGGTCTTACACTTAACCTCTCAGCCCTTAATGATCAAGCACTGCCCGACAAGAGAAGACCTCTCCCTCGGCTGCAAGGAACAGTGCTGCACTCTCTACTCACATGGATCCCGGGAATTAAAACCTTTTGCAAATCTTTTGAAACCATACATATACATGTATATATATATATATATATATTAATTTTGCAAAACAAAATTCCAACGATTGAAATCAACTGCCGGCAGTTTGGTTTCCATCAGAGAGAGTGCATTCCCGATCATTACCATTGTCCGACAAAGGGGCTGAACTTGTCACTATGATCACTCACTCAGATGAATTCTAAGACTGCCCAACATGTCCAGGTTTTGACCCCACTAAGGATCTCACTGATTTGCACATCAAAGATAGCCCGGTCTGACACCTAGTGATGTGTCATAATCAAGTCCAGGGGTCAGGTGTAACTTTCCAGTTTTGCCCATCTGTCTCCAAGGTCTAGGGCACTACTAGAAATCTGGTCCTGTTCAAGGGTTCAAGCAATCCCATACTGCATGTGCCTTGGGTCTTACCTTGATGGCCGAAACAAACCATCCCAACAATTGAAATCAGTTGTCGGCAGTCTTGGTTTCCATTAGTGGGAGTGCATCCCCGATCATTACCTTTGTCCGACAAAGGGGCTGATCTTGTCACTATGATCATCCACTCAGATGAATTCTCAGACTATCCCAACATACCGAGGTTTTGACCCCCGCTAAGGATCTCACTGATTGATACATCAAAGACAGCCCAATCCGACACCTAGTGCAGTATCATAATCGAGTCTAGGGGTCGAGTGTAACTTTCCAGTTTTGCCCATCAATCTCCAAGGTTAAGGGCAATACTAGAAATCTGGTTCAGTTCATAGATTTAATTAATCCTACACTGTATGTGCCTAGGGTCTCACCCTGGCAGCTGGGACAGGCCACCCCAACCGACTTGGTTGCATCATAGTGTTAGCCTTGTCAAGATAGGTCTCCCTAAACCGACCCATTGGCTGTGAACATTCTAAACTAACACGAGTCTCATTAAGTGTCCAGTTTAAGGGGAGTAGACAGAAACATACCAAGGGAACATGAATCAAATATGCACTTTTATTCATTTACAATAAACCCATAAAGTACATCATTCTGATTGAAGCTAAGGGCATACAAAACTGGCTAACATCATCTAGCATCTCATGCGATTTATGTGGTCAAATAGGACATATAAATTTTTATTTTCAATTAAATAGTCCTTTTATTTCCCATGAGAATGCTAATTTTATATCTCATACTAGCAGGCCAAATTTCAATCCCTGCTCAAATACATACAACCCAGGGTGGAGGAATCATCCAAACTTTTTATGGAGCAACAATCAGCAAAAGGCACCAATGGGATTCCAACAACAGCCGCCCCCACAAGTAAAAAAGAGTAATTTGGAGGAATTGATTTCTAAGTTCATCAATATTGCTGAAGCAAAATTCCAAAGCCATGAAGCATCGATTAAGAACTTAGAAGTTCAAGTGGGGCAGATTGTAAATCTTTTTTTGGGAAGAAAAGAGGGATGGCTACCCAACAACATGGAGAAGAATCTCAGAGAGCAAGTAAACGCCATAACCTTAAGAAGTGGGAAGACAGTTGGCGAAATCCAAAAAGATGATAAGGAAGCTGATGTGGCTGATTTGCAAAAGGAGATTGAAGGGAGTACACCTAAACTGAATTTAGATGCTATTAAACTCCCTATCCCTTACCCTGGAAGAATTTTGAAAGCTAATTTGGACAGACAATTTGAGAAGTTTTTAGAAGTATTTAGAAAAATACATATTAACCTCCCCCTTCTTGATGTATTGTCTCAGATGCCAAAATATGCCAAATTCCTGAAGGAGATGATGTCAAACAAAAGGAAATGGGAGAACAGTTAGATGGTGAAGTTAAATGAAAAGTGCTCGGCCATTCTTCAAAAAAAATTCCCCAAATGCTTAAGGATCCAGGGAGTTTTTCTATACCTTGCACCATAGGGAATACTAAATTTGAAAAAGCTTTTTGTGATTTAGGTGCTAGTATAAATTTAATGCCTTATTCTATTTTTGAAAAACTTGGACTGCATGAACTAACACCTACAACTATTATCCTGCAATTAGCTGATCGAAGCATTAAATATCTTAGGGGAATAGTAGAAGATGTTTTAGTCAAAGTGGGTAATTTCATCATTCCTGTTGATTTCATTGTGTTGGATAAGGAGAAAGATAAGACAATGCTGTTGATTCTAGGGAGACCCTTTCTTGCTACGGGTAATGCTTTAATTGATGTGAAAGAAGGTCTACTTACTCTTAGAATCAGTGGTGAAGAAGTGATGTTTAATGTATTTAAAACCATGAAAAGTCCCAACACAATTAAACATGAAATATATGCAATTGATTGCATTGATGTTTGGGCAGCTGAAGTAGATAAATCTAAATCAGAACTGTGGAATTTGACTTCTGAGCTAGACTCTTTTGAAATTGCAACTCATAATGCATCAATTATTAGTTTACCTCCACCTCACACAAAACTCCTCCCATCTATTGTGCGGGCCCCTATTCCAGGTTTAAACCCACCCATGAAGGATGAGAGGGGGAAACATCAGAAGTTGAAAAACCAGGTGGAACAAATCCTTTGAAGTGGCTAGGGTATTCCCTCATGGAGCAATTGAACTGCATAATGATGGGAGTACATTCAAGGTAAATGGACAATGTTTGAAGCATTATATCGAAGGAGAGTAACCCATCCATCATGAGTCCATTCTCTCCTTGAAACCACTGACGGGTTTGTCGAAGTCCTCTAAATTAGTAGTTGTCCCATAATAAGATATTTGCAGTAAAAGTGGTACTAGGTCGAATCCCACAGGGAGCAAATCAGTAACCTCTTGGCCGAATGGATACAATAATTGAGTGGGAAAATTTAATAACTAGAATTAAAAGAATAAGAAAGCACTTAAACAATCAAGAGAAAAATCAGTCTTACCGAATTCTAGTTCAAGGGTTCAGGTTGAATCGATTGGCCATCGATCTTAGGTACAATTCAGCATTCTTGCAATTAAAGCATTTAACCTTAGATTTACTAGGATAGCCATAATAAACCTTGTGTTTTCCTAATTCAGTTGACCAAACCCAACATTCGATCAACACTTGTCACCACTCAACTGGGTACGATAGCATTCCATGTTAAACAATGATAGCATTAAGATTTGTGAAAATAGTTAAACCAAAATAACAATAATTGAGATAGCTGCAATTATTGAATTTTGTTCCATCGATTCCTTTAGGTTGAACCATGATAAAACGTTGGTCAAAGGCTGTCACGAACAATTGACCCAAAAAGATATCAACCTAATTGCTACTTGTACCATTCTTCGTGACAATTATGGATCACGGAAATCATGGATAGCAATAGGAAAATCAACATTAATTCATTTGTCAAACTAATTAACATCAATGTCCAATAAAAATATACACAAGAATCAATGAATACTTGAATTAGAAAGCAAGAAAATAAAGTAACTACAGAACCTCACAATGACACAATCGAACCTCTCCCCTTGAACCAGAAAAAGAAGCTTAGCTGCTCATGATCTGTGCAATCTCCATGCTTTCTTCTCCATAGTCGAACTACCATCTTGAGCTTCTTGGCCTCTTGATGATCTCTTGGATCTTGGAATGAGTGATGCTAAGGGAGTCTTGATCTTATCTTCTTTGAACTAATCCTATCCTATCTCTTATCTAATGCCCAACCTTCTTATCCTTATAGGATTACATTCAAAGTTTAGATCTAATAAGACTCTCTCCCTCTTGGGAGATTACATTCGAATTATGACTCTAGACTCTTGTATCCGAGTTGGGCTTCTCTGCTACTTGGGTTGCTTCCATGTTCTTCTGCGAGTTGGGCTTCAGCTGTTAAATGGGCCTGGCTGCGACATTGCTCCGACTTCGGGCCCGGTTTCGTACTCGATGCGGACTGAACCAGTTAATGCCCAAAACGTAAAAGTTGTGGGTCTTTCGTTCTTCTTTCTAATGCTTCTTGAATTTCCCAATTCGAAGTCCGGAATTGTGAGTTAGGCCCAGATCACTGACTATCGCTGAAATTGTGCAAAATCGCCCGAATTGGCATGTTTCCTTCCAATTGCCTTCTTTATTGCCCTGAATCGAAATACAAGAGTAATGAGTGCATTTAAGTGTTAAAATAATGAAAAAAGATGAAAATTAGGGGACAAAAATAGGGTTCTTTTCAGTCTCATCAACCACCATGAAAGAAAGTTGAAAGTCAAGCTCATGACTTAAAAAGAGCGCTTGTGGGGAGGCAACCCGTTAAGTATAGTTATTTGTTTTGTTCAGTTTTTTTCTCTCTCTTATGAGTGTGTTTTTTTCTATCTCACATCTGCAGGATCTCAACGAGGCATTCAGGGAAGTCCTCTTAAATCTTTCACTCCTTGTTCTTGTTATGCATATTTCATACATTGAGGACAATGTATATCTTAAGTGTGGGGGATGATTAAGGGGTTGATAATTTTTTTTTGGACTCTAGCATGCTTCGGTTATCACTCACTAACCTTTCCTTTCAAAATTTCTGTTCCTTAGAAACTTGTTTTTGAATGATTGCAAACCACATTGAATCATGTGCTTAGGTGGGATAGACAAGAAAGGATGCAAGCAAATCTAGCTGAAATTTTTGGCTATGGAAGGTACCTCAGTAGTGGGAATGATCAACGGGAAAGATGCAATATAGATTTGACCCTTGTGAGCATTTGGTTTTTGATAGACAAACATGGTTTGATTATTCTAGAACTTGTCTTATTAGGCATGTTGAGACCACGATAATGAGTTCATGGATTGGAACACGATTTATCTTTATGATTAAAAAAAAATTGAAAAAAAATATCTTTTATTTCTTGAATAAGTGTGAGATGGGTTTTAGAGGGTGCACTGTCCACAATAGTGTATTTGGCCAGACTTTGTAACAAAGGATAGGCCGAACCCATGTGGCTGATGTGTAGATCAATGCTTGGGTCCCATGCCATACAAAGAAGCCCAACTGGGCAGCAGTTTGGGAGCAGTTTGAGCACATAAACTTATTGGGCTTAAAGCCCATCTCGAATTGGCCTGTTTTAATTAGTTAAATAGAGGGGGCAGATCTGGGATTAAGTCAGTAGATAGGATAGAGTCCTACCCTATCCACTCAGAGAGACCAGATCTAAATTTAGATATGGAAACCTCTTGATAAGATCAGGAGAAGGCTGATCTAAGCTGTAGATAAGATAAGGGTCTTATCCTTATCACTTAAAGAGAGTCCAAATTCAGATAATGATCTGAATTAGGAAACTCCTGATAGGATCAGAAGCTAATCTCTTCAAGCCTACAAGAAGGGGGTGAACAATCCAGATCATCCAATCATCCAAAGATCAAATCTCAGATAACCAAGAGAGAAAACATCTATGCCATCTTTTGCACTTGCATTCTCCTCCAGTTGCCGCCTCACTGCTAGTTCGATCTCCTTGGTGGGAGAAGATCAATAAGTGTTCTTGATATCAGTCTTTGGAGAAAGGTTGATAGGAAGTTGTGCTTACTGCCTCCATTGGATTCTTCCTGAAGAGTTTGGTTCATGGGACGGACCCTGCTGATTTTGCTTCTCCATTGAGAGATACTATTTCTCTGTATAGGTATATCCCTCTCCTATTATTTCATTTCAAATCTGGTTTGGTTTATGGTTCAAGATTGATCCATGAAAAATATGATTTTTCTAAAATAGGGAATACGATTCCCAATTGAAGGGAGAGAAATTTTGAAATTCACCCACCTTATTTCACAAGTTTTGGGCATCCATGTGATGGATCTCTCTCTCCCTTCATGTGGGACATCTCCCTCTACCCTTGAGCTCTCCTCATCAAGAACAACTTCTTAATGATGATTGTTCAGGATGTTTTCGTCTTCCAAGAAATGGGAATTTCCGCTACAGAACACCTCCCATTCTCCTGGATCATAGAATAAGTAACCTATAGAGCCTTTGGGGTAGCCTATGAATAGGCAATGACTGGTCTTCGGTTTCAATTTATCCGCACTCATTCTTTTTACATGTGTTGGACAACCCCAAATCCTCAAGTGTCTCACACTTGGTTTCTTACCGGTACAAAGCTCATAGGGAGTCTTCATAACTTATTTGGTTGGAACCTAGTTCAATACGTATATCACAGTCTCTAATGCATAACCCCAAAAGGATGTGGGTAATTCTGAGTGTAAGAGAAATTATTGGTGTTAGACAGTGTATGCCCTTAGCTCCAATCAGAATGATGTACCTTATGACATTTAATGTAAATGAATAAAATACATATTTGATTCATGTTATTAGTGCATTTCTGTGTAATACCATTAAACTGGACACATATGAGACTCGTGTTAGTTTAGAATCTTCATAGTCGTTGGGTAGAACTAGGGAGATTTATCCTGCCAAGGCTGACACTAATGTGCCACCAAGTTGGTTGGGGTGGCTTGTCTTAGCTGCCAGGGTGAGACCTGAGGTACATGCAATGTGTGTTTTCTTGAAACCCTGAACCGGACCAGAACTGTTTAAAAGCTATATGTGCCGAACAGCTCACTGCTATTCAGTGAGCAATTTTATCCCTACATGTGATGTATGGATGTGTGATGTGCAATGTTCATGGGCCATAAGTACTTGACCATGCTGATACGATAGTGGCTCTTGCGCACACCATGGCTGAATGCACATCATTGCCATGGTGTCCCTAAAAGATCATTGGATGATCTCCCTTTGTGGTGGGCCCCACACCTCCTGAAGAGGAACCGTGCAGAACCCTAGCTGTTAGGGCCCACCAAAATCTAGCTTTATGAAAGTCTGTGGGAGCCATTTCTATGTAGATAACATGAATCAAATTAGGTTGTGGACTAATATTTGCTTTTTATCAGAAATGGCAAATGGGCAATTCGCTAAATTTTTGGACAACAACAAACTAAAGGGCACAAACTATGGTGACTAGTATCGTAACCTTATGCTGGTCTTGACATCGGAAAAACTGGACAAAATAGTTAAACATTCCGCCTCGAAGCATCTAGGTGATAGGGCTTCTGAGTCCCGTAGGAGGGACTACCAGGAATGGGAAGAGAAAAATTCCCTAGCCCGCTGCTACATGATATCCTCCTTGAATAATTTGATACAATGACAGTTCAATCAGATCGAATTGTCCAAGGATATATTGGATAGTCTATGGACGATGTACAAAGAGCAGAATCATTCTACTTGGTAGAAGGTCTTGAAGCAATTCATGACCACGCAGATGTCCATGAACCAACAGGTTCATGACCATTGTCTCAAGATGATGGGTTATATTATTGAACTTGAGGCTCTTGGATCCAAGCTTGACCATGTCATGAAGGTGGATGCCATCCTAAATTCTCTGCCTTCTTCCATCAATTAGTTCATCATGAACTACAACATTAACAAGCTAAATGTTAGCATTCAGGAACTCAGCAATATGTTGCAGAGGGCCAAAGAACTGATAAAGAAAGATGAGCCCATTGCTATGCTTGCTTGATGAGACTAAAATGTACCCTATTTTTTATCCCTTAATACTCACTCTTTTACATTAATTTAGCACTTAAATGGACTAATTACTCTTGTATTTCGAATCAGTGCAAGAAAAAAGGCAATTGGAAGAAAACATGGCAATTCAGAGGATTTTGCACAATTTCGACAACAGTCCGTAATCTAGGTATAACTCTCAATTCCGGACTCTGAATTGGACAATTCAAGAGGCATCAGAAAGCTGAAAGAAAGGCCCACAACTTTTATGTTTTGGGTTTTGACAGATTCAGTCTGCATCGAATACGAAACCGGGCCAAAAATTGGAGCAAGTTCGTAGCCAGGCCCATTTCACAGCTGAAGCCCAACTCGTAGAAGAGCCTTGTAGCAGCCCAAGTTTTTAAAGCAACCCAACTCGAATTCAAGAGCCAAGAGCCCCAATTTTGAATGTAACCTCCAGAAAGAGTCTTATTAGATTTAAATTCTTGAATATAATCCTATCAAGATAAGAAGATTGAATTAGATTACTAGAAAAGAGATAGGATAGGATTAATTCAAAACAGATCAGGACTTTCTAATTTGAGCTTAATCTCCTAGAAGGAGTTGGAGAGAGCCCCTCCTCCTAAAGCTATATAAAGGGGGGGTGGACCAGCTTTAGGCATCACTCAAAGCATCCAAGAAATCATCAAGCAACTCAAGCTACCAAGAAGAGCAGTTTGGCTTACTAAGAAGTAGAGCATGGAGGGATCGAAATTCATGAGTAGCTAAGCTTTTCTTTTCTGGTTCAAGGGGGGAGGTTCGATTGTGTCATCATGAGGTTCTATATTTAATTCAAGTTCTTGCTTTTTAATTCAGGTATTCATTGGTTCTTGTGCATATTCTCATTCGATGTTAATGTTAATTAGTCTGACAAATTAATTAATGTTGATTTTCCTACTGCTATCCATGGTTCAGTGATTCATAATTGTCATGAATAGTGGTACAAGTAGCAATTAGGTTAATATCTTTCTGGGTCAATTGTTCATGACAGCCTTTGACCAATGTATTGACATGTTTTAACCTAAGGGAATCAATGGAACAAGATTCGATAATTGCAGCTATCTCAATTATTGTTATTTTGGTTTAACTATTTTCACAAAGCTTAACGCTATCACTAATTGATATGGAACGCTATGTTACCCAGTTGATTAGTGATAAGTGTTGATCGAATGCTGGGTTTGGTTAGCTGATTTAGGAAAACACAAGGTTTATTATGGCTATCCTAATAAATCTAAGGTTAAATGCTTGAATTGCAGGACTACCGAAATCTACCTATGATCAATGACCAATTGACTAACCCGAACCCTTGAATCAGAATTTGGTAAGAATGATTACATCTTGTTAGTTGAATTTGCTATTGCTTTCTTGTTCTTTTAAATTTTAGTTATTTAATTCTCCCACTCAGTACTTTATGAGTACTTTATGAGTTTATTGTAAATGAATAAAAGTGCATATTTGATTCAAGTTCCCTTGGTATGTTTCTGTGTAATACCCTTAAACTGGACACTTAATGAGACTCGTGTTAGTTTAGAATGTTCACAGCCAGTGGGTCAGTCTGGGGAGACCTATCCTGACAAGGCTGACACTATGGTGCCACCAAGTCAGTTGGGGTAGCTTGTCTTAGCTACCAGGGTGAGACCCTAGGCCCATACAGTGTGAGATTAATTGAATCTTTGAACTGGACCAGATTTCCAGTATTGCCCTGGACTTTGGAGATTAATGGGCAAAACTGGAAAGTTACACCCGACCCCTAAACTCGATTATGATATTGTATTAGGTGTCAGATTGGGCTATTTTTGATGTACCAATCAGTGAGATCCTTAGCGGGGGGCAAAACCTGGGTATGTTGGGACAGTCTGAGAATTCATCTAAGTGGATGATCATAGTCCCTTTGTTGGACAAAGGTAATGATCGGAGATGCACTCTCACTGATGGAAACCAAGACTGCCGGCAGCCGATTTAAATCGTTGAAATTTGTTTTGCAAAATTTATTTTATATGAAATATAAAAGTATATATATTATGGTTTTGGAATGATTTGCAAAAGGTTTTAATTCCTGGGATCCATACTTGAGAGAGTGCAACATTGTTCCTTGCAGCCGAGGGAGAGGTCCTCTCTTGTCGGGTAGTGTATGATCATTATGAGCTGAGAGGTTAAGTGTAAGGCCATTGAGGATAATACCTGATGGGCTAATCTTGCATTTGCCCATAGTCCATGGGTGTTACAAGGTGGCTTGGCCCAAGGACCACTTAGGGTAAGTGTTGGGCCCATAGAGCCCATCTGATGGGTTTCAGGGGGTGCACTATCTATAACAGTGTATTCGGCCAAGCCTTGTAGCAAAGGCTGCGCTGAACCCATGTGGCTGATGTGTAGATCAATGTTTGGGTCCCATGCCATACAAGGAAGCCCAACTGGGCAGTAGTTTGGAAGGCTAAATGAATACATAACCCTAAATGGGCCTTAAGCCCATTTCGAACTGGGCTAATTTGATTAGTCTTCAAGGGGCAAATTCTGAGATAAGATCAACTGATAGGATTGGGCCCACACCCTATCCACTCAGAGAGTCCAAGATCTAAATGAGATTTAGATCTAGAAACTTCCTAATTAGATTAGGAACTGGCTGATCTAATCTGCAGATAAGATAAGGATTATCCCTTATCTTAAAGGGACTTCTAATCCAGATATGATTTGGGTTAGCAACTCCTAATGGGATTAGGAGCTGATCCCTTTAAGTCTATAAAACGAAGAGGGGGCAGCAGCCTTTAGACACACAATCACTAGCAACAGTCTTGTCTTCAAAGCTGAGATCATAGAAGAGAGAATTCTGCACCCTGCAAATACTCTCTAGCCACCTCCTTCCTGCAGCCGCCGCCTACAGCAGTTTGAACTCCATAGCTTGGGAGAAATCAAGATTGGATCTTGATGCTAACCTTTTGGAGAAAAGATTGGTGGGAGTTGTATTCACAAGCCATCCAGGTGATTCTTGAGAAGGATCAGGTTCTTTTGGAAAAACACTGCTGATTCTTCTCCACCTTGCACTGCGCCATCTTCAGTGGGAGCAGATTTTGGATCCTACCTTGGGCATGAACACCTCCATTGAGAGATATTGTTTCTCTGTATCAGGTATTATCTCTCCCTACTCCTTTTAGTTCAGATCTGGTTCAGTTTATGGTTCAAGAATGATCCTTGAAAATATGATTTTCAAAATAGGGAATTCGATTCCCAGTTGAAGGGAGAGAAAAAAATTTGAAATTCGCCCCACTTATTCCGCAATCTTTGGGTGTCCAATGAAGGGATAGGAAATCCATCAGATGGATGCCCAAGATTGTGGAATAAAGGGGGGCGAATTTAAAAAATTTTTCTTTCCCTTCAACTGGGAATCGAATTCCCTATTTAGAAAATCATATTTTCAAAGATCATTCTTGAACCATAAACTAAACCAGATCTGAACCAAAAGGAGGAGAGAGAGATAATACCTGATACAGAGAAATAATATCTCTCAACAGAGGTGTTCACGCCCAAGGTAGAAACCAAAATCTGCTCCCACTGAAGATGGCGCAGTGCATGGTGGAGCAGAATCAGCAGTGTCCTTCCTAAGAACTTGATTCTTCCCAAGAATCACTTGGGCGGCTAGTGAATACAACTCCTACCAATCTTTTCTCTAAAAGATTGGAATCAAGATCCGATCTTGATTTCTCCCAAGCAATGGAGATCGAACTGCTATAGGCGGCGGCTGCAGGAAGGAGGCGGCTAAAGAGAATTTGCAGGGTGTAGAATTCTCTCTTCTGTGATCTCAGCTCTGAAGACAAGACTGTTGCCAGTGATTGTTGGATGTCTAAAGGCTGCCACCCCCTCTTCCTTTTATAGACTTAAAGGGATCAGCTCCTAATCCCATTAGGAGTTGCTAACCCAAATCATATCTGGATTAGAAGTCCCTTTAGGATAAGGGATAATCCTTATCTTATCTGTAGATTAGATTAGCCAGTTCTTAATCTAATTAGGAAGTTTCCAAATCTAAATCTCATTTAGATCTTGGACTCTCTGAGTGGATAGGGTGTGGGCCCAATCCTTTCAGTTGATCTTATCTCAGAATTCGTCCCTTAAAGACTAATCAAATTAGCCCAGTTCGAAATGGGCTTAAGGACCATTAAGGGTTATGTATTCATTAAGCCTTCCAAACTGCTGCCTAGTTGGGCTTCCTTGTATGGCATGGGACCCAAACATTGATCTACACATCAGTCACATCGGTTCAGCCCAGCCTTTGTTACAAGGCCTGGCCGAATAAACTGTTATGGACAATGCACCCCCTGAAAAACCCATAAGATGGGCTCTATGGGCCCAACACTTATCCTAAGTGGTCCCTGGGCCAAGCCACCTTGTAACACCTAGGGACTGTGGGCAGATGCAAGATTATCCCATCAGGTATTATCCTCAATGGCCTTACACTCAACCTCTCAGTCCATAATGATCATACAATGCCCGACAAGAGAGGACCTCTCCCTCGGCTGCAAGGAACAGTGTTGCACTCTCTCAAATATATATATATATATATACTTTTATATCTCATATAAAATATATTTTGCAAAATAAATCTCAACGATTGAAATCGGTTGCCGGCAGAATTGGTTTCCATCAGTGAGAGCGCATCCCCGTGAAAGAAAGGTAGGATCCATCTAATGGACACCATAAAGGTTGCGGAATGGGTGGGAAAATTTCAAAAATTTCCTACCTTCTCCCAACTAGGAATCATATTCCCTAAATTTAGAATACAATATTCAAGGATCCTACTTGAACCATAATCAAACCAGATCTGTACCAAAAGATAAATGGGAGGAATATACCTGATCCGGAGAAATAATATCTCCCAAAGTTGGTGTTCACGCCCAAAGAATGCTCCAAGATCCGTTCCTGCTGAAGATGACACAGTTGTGGATGGAAAAGAACCAGCACGGTGCGTCCTACACACTGGATCCTTCACAAGAATCCTCTGGATACACTAAACACTGAATCCTTTTAGTCTTTTTTGCAAGACTGATGTCAAGAACAGATTTCTTGACTTTCTTTTTCTGCAAAGATCTAATCTTGCAAAAACAGATGGCGGCGGCAGGAGGAGAAATCTAAAGGCGAAAAGGCTGAACTGCCTTTTTTTCTTTTTCTGCCGTATGAAATGAGATCCTATCTCAATTCGCAGGAGATATCCTATATCTCTTCAAGGTGGTTCGAAATCTGATATTTCTCTTTTTTTGGGTTTCTCCTCCTTTCTTCTTGATTAAGAATCCTCCTAATTAGGAGTTATCCCAATCCGAATCAGTATTTGGATTGGGGATAATCTTAATCCTATCTGCAGATAAAGTTAGCTTACTCCTGATCTTATCAGGAGGTTACCAGATTCAAATCTAATTTGAATTCGGTCTCCAAGAGTGGATAAGGCTAAAGGTCCAATCCTTTTACTAACATTAATCTCAGATTCGCCCCAAGGATGGGTGGTCATATCAGCCCACCTCGAAATGGGCTTCTGGCCCATTAAGTGTTCAGTGTCTAATTACTTTCCAATCTGCTGCCTAGTTGGGATTCTTTGTATGGCGTGGGACCCAAGCATTGATCTACACACCAGCCACATGGGTTCGGCCTAACCTTTAATACAAGGCCCAGCCGAATTCACTGAAAAACTCAATGAACCCCTTGAGTCCATCATATGGACCCTATGGGCCCAACACTTACATTAAGTGGTCCCTGGGCCAAACCATCTTATAAAAACCCAGGGACTGTGGGCAGGTGCAAGATTAGCCCATCAGGTATTATCCTCAATGGTCTTACACTTAACCTCTCAGCCCTTAATGATCAAGCACTGCCCGACAAGAGCGGATCTCTCCCTCGGCTGTAAGGAATAGTGCTGCACTCTCCTCTCACATGGATCTGGGGAATTAAAACCATTTGCAAACAATTTGAAACCGTACATATATATATAAATATATTAATTTTGCAAAACAAAATTCCAACGATTGAAATCAACTGCCGGTAGTTTGGTTTCCATCAGAGAGAGTGCATTCCCGATCATTACCCTTTGTCCGACAAAGTGGCTGATTCTGTCACTATGATCACCCACTTAGATGAATTCTCAAACTGCCCCAACATACCCAGGTTTTGATCCCCGCTAAGGATCTCACTGATTGGCATATCAAAGGCAACCTGATCCAACACCTAGTGAAGTGTCATAATAGAGTCTAGGGGTTAGGTGTAACTTTCCAGTTTTGCCCATCTATCTCCAAGGTCCAGGGCAAGACTGGAAATCTGGTCCGGTTCAAGGATTCAAGTAATCCCATACTGCATGTGCCTCGGGTCTTACCCTGATGGCTGAGACAGGCCATCCCAACACTTGGTGGCACACCAGCATTATCCTTGGCAGGATAAATATCCCCAGACTTATCCAACGGCTGTGAACATTTAAAACCAATTGAATCTTTATAAATGTCCAGTTTTAAGTACAAGTATTACTTCTTTAAAAACTAATTCTACGGTTCCTATTGCCTCTGCTGCAACACTTGCAGTTGTTCCCAAGAATAGTGTCACTTCACCTTCACTCAACCTTCTGCTAACTTTGAACCCCTGCAGTGAGTTACACGCATGAGTTGAAGCCCCGGAGTCAACACACCAGGACACAGAAGTAACTAACATGTTAGTTTCTATGACACAAGTTTCGATGTTACCTTTCTTAGATTCTAGGTAAGCAGGACAATTCCTCTTCCAGTGGCCGGTCTGTTTGCAGAAGTGACAGAAATCAGATGCCTTGTTCTTCTTCTGCTTCTTAGGTTTGGCAGCCTTCTTCTGAGGCTTCTTTTCCTTTCTCTTTTTCTTGCGCGATTTGTTAGCTTTAGCAAGCATAATCACAGGCTCATCCTTCATGAGTAGATCCTCGGCTCCCTGCAACATATTGCTGAGTTCCTGGACGCTGACATTCAGCTTATTCATATTGTAGTTCATTGTGAACGCATTAAAGGAAGAGGGCAAAGAATTGAGGATTGCATCCACTTGCATGCCAAGATCAAGCCTGGATCCAAGAGCTTCAAGTTCGTTAATGTATCCCATCATTCGAAGACAATGGTCATGAACTTTCTGCCCTTTTGTCATCTGCGCGGTCATGAACAATTTCAGGACCTTCTGTTGAGTAGAACGGTTCTGCTCTTCATACATTATTCTTAGACTGTCCAATATGTCCTTGGTTAATTTGATCTGATCGAACTGCCTTTGCATTGAGTTGTCTAATGAGGCAATGACAAAGCAGCGGGGTAGAAAGTTCTTATCCTCCCACTCTTGGTAGTCCCTCCTACGGGCCTCAGAAGCCCTATCACCCGGACGTTCCGGGGCAGGATTTTTCACCACCTTGTCTAAATTTTCAGAAGTTAGGACCAGCATAAAATTTTTGTACCAGTCGGCATAGTTTGGGCCCTTAAGCTTGTTATCACCTAGAAGCTTTGCAAATTGACCGTTTTCCATTTTCTGATAAAATAGCAAAATCATTAGTCCACAACCTTAGTTTGATTCATGTTACCTACATAGATATGGCTTTTAATCTATGTTCCATTCCCATTTGTTCATCTCTGAGATTTCCCTCCTTTCTCAGTGACGGAGACGATGAAATGTCTCTGGAAATGTGGGAAATCACATGGGGTGCGTGAAGCCAACTGTTTCAGCTGCATAACCCCACCACCTTTCTGTGACGGATCATATTCACTCATCAAATGAGTTTCCCTTTGGCCTCTATCAGACAAGGTTCAGAGCCGTTTTCAGGTAAACCTTTCTGTCCAGTGAGTGCTTTCCCATCATATTCAGGTTACGCCAAGGTACCGTGAGAGAGTTCCCATTTTCTGGTGAAGCCCCTCCCACATCGGTCTATGACGCCCCTATCATCTTAGGAAACACTCTAATAGATACAACAGCAAATGGATAGCCCAATTTTATGGTGCGTTTCCTCATTATTGATGGACCCATCATTGTGCTAATGACGGAAGGCCTTTAGAGAGTCCATCATATGGGTCTCCCTATCACATGCATTCATATTTGCTGGAGGGAACAAAATTACGCCCTAGTTTTAATTTAGGTCAAACCAGAGTGGCTCCCACTGACTTTCATAAAGTCAGATTTCTGGTGGGCCTTAATCGGCTAGGGGTTCCGTGCGCATCCCTTTTCAGGGTTGTGGGGCCCACCAAGCAAAGAGGGGTCATCCAATGACCTTGAAGGACACCATGGCAATGATGTGCATTTAGCCATGGTGTGCGCAAGAGCCACTAACGAGTCTTCATGGGCCAAGTACTTATGGCCCATGGTCGCAGCACATCAAACATCCAAACATCACATGTAAAGGAGGAAATGATCCAATCAATTAACTGCTGTAAAGCCCATCGAATAGCCCATTGAAATCCAAGTCATTAACAATTAATGTCTACTAGGTGTATTGGCTGAATTGCATATAGCAGTTCGGCCCATACAGCTTATCTCACAGTAATGGGCCTTTTGCAGTTTTAACCCTTTAAAATTGGGCTTTACAGGTAGGCTGAATTAATCCCTGTAATTGAACATCAGATTTGGAACAGCAAGTGTGAGAAATACAGACTGAAAAACAGTCCCTATCAAACCCCAGATTTGGTCCAAATAGTTTTGGTCCAATCTAGTCCGAGAGGATCCAAAACTGATTTTCAATTCAAGAATTAATTCATGAAAGATCTGAAATTAATAATTTTGATTTCAAACAATCACAAATCAAACTATGGACTGTTCACACCACCTGCAAAATAGAGGTTAATCACAAGGGTTGCAGTTTCACAAACTGCAAATCGTAGAAAGCGATTTCTCCAACTGCAAATCTCCAGCGCCGCCTTCTTCTTCCTTCTTCTTTAATCAAGAAAAATAACAGAAATCCTATTTCTATTAATTACATTCTTGATCAAATCCTATACATTCAGTCTAAAAATAAAAAAAATTACAAACCGAATTAAATAAATAGAAAGAAAAAGGGTGCGCAGACTATCTGTGCCAAATCTGCACTGCGATCTCCAGGTTCGAACAGTCCATTAAATCAAAATAAATAAAGAACAATTCTAAATAAATTTTGGATTTAATAAAAATTAATTTCAGATCAATCGCCCTTAACAAGAAACAGTTTCTTGAAATAAAGAAAACAATCTGCGCAAATCATGAAAGAACACCTTCTATCCATCTGCGCAGGGTCAGATCTAACTTTCTTTTGGTTCAAGATTCGAACCTGTGGCTCTGATTCCACTGAAAGAAAGGTAGGATCCATCTAATGGACGCCATAAAGGTTGCGGAATGGGTGGGCAAATTTCAAAAATTTCCTACCTTCTCCCCACTGGGAATCATATTCCCTAAATTTAGAATACAATATTTAAGGATCCTACTTGAACCATAATCAAACCAGATCTGTACCAAAAAGATAAATGGGAGGAATATACCTGATCTGGAGAAGCAGTATCTCCCAAAGTTGGTGTTCACGCCCAAAGAATGCTCCAAGATCCGTTCCTGCTGAAGTTGACACAGCTGTGGATGGAACAGAACCAGCACGGTGCGTCCTACACACTGGATCCTTCACAAGAATCCTCTAGAAACACTAAACACTGAATCCTTTTAGTCTTTTTTGCAAGACTAATGTCAAGAACAGATTTCTTGACTTTCTTTTTCTGCAAAGATCTAAACTTGCAAAAACAGATGGCGGCGGTAGGAGGAGAAATCTAAAGGCGAAAAGGCTGAACTGCCTTTTTTTTTTTTCTGGAGTATGAAATGAGATCCTATCTCAATTCGCAGGAGATATCCTATATCTCTTCAAGGTGGTTCGAAATCTGATATTTCTCTTTTTTTGGGTTTCTCCTCCTTTCTTCTTGATTAAGAATCCTCCTAATTAGGAGTTATCCCAATCCAAATCAGTATTTGGATAGGGGATAATCTTAATCCTATTTGCAGATAAAGTTAGCTTACTCCTGATCTTATCAGGAGGTTACCAGATTCAAATCTAATTTGAATTTGGTCTCCAAGAGTGGATAAGGCTAAAGGCCCAATCCTTTTACTAACATTAATCTCAGATTCGCCCCAACGATGGGTGATCATATCAGCCCACCTCGAAATGGGCTTCTAGCCCATTAAGTGTTCAGTGTCTAATTACTTTCCAATCTGCTGCCCATTAGGGCTTCTTTGTATGGCGTGGGACCCAAGCATTGATCTACACACCAGCCACATGGGTTCGGCCCAGCCTTTAATACAAGGCCTAGCAGAATTCACTGAAAAACACAATGAACCCCTTGAGTCCCTCATATGGACCCTATGGGCCCAACACTTACATTAAGTGGTCCCTGGGCCAAGCCATCTTATAAAAACCCAGGGACTGTGAGCAGGTGCAAGATTAGCCCATCAGGTATTATCCTCAATGGTCTTACACTTAACCTCTGACGGGTTTGTCGAAGCCCTCAAAATTAGTACTAGTCCCACAATAAAATATTTGCAGTAAAAGTGGTTCTAGGTCGAATCCCACAGGGAGCAAATCAATAATCTCTTAGCCGAATGGGTAAAGTAATTGTGTGGGAAAAATAAATAAATAAAATTAAAAAAATAACAAACTAAACAAACAAGAGAAAATCAGTTTTACCGAATTCTGATTCAACGGTTTGGGTTGAATCGACTGGCCATCGATCCTAGGTACAATTCAGCATTCTTGCAATTCAAGCATTTAACCTTAGATTTATTAGGATAGCCATAATAAACCATGTGTTTTCCTAATTCAGTTGACCAAACCCAGCATTCGATCAACACTTATCACTACTCAACTGGGTACGATAGCGTTCCATGTTAAACAATGATAGCATTAAGATTTGCGAAAACAGTTAAACCAAAATAACAATAATTGAGATAGCTGCAATTACTGAATTTTGTTCCATCGATTCTTTTAGGTTGAACCATGTTAAAACATTGGTCAAAGGGTGTCACGAACAATTGACCCAAAAAGATAACAACCTAATTGCTACTTGTACCATTATTCGTGACAATTACGGATCACCGAAATCATGGATAGCAGTAGGAAAATCAACATTAATTCAGTTTGTCAGACTAATTAACATTAACATCCAACAAAAATGTGCACAAGAACCAATGAATACTTGAATTAAAAAGCAAGAAAATAAATTAACTACAGAACCTCACAATGACACAATCGAGCCTCTCCCCTTGAACCAGAAAAAAGAAGCTTAGCTGCTCATGATCTGCGCAATCTCCATGCTTTGCTTCTCCATGGCCGAACTGATCTTCTTGAGTTGCTTGATGCTTGATTGCTGAATGATTGAGTGGTTTCTAGAGCTGGTTCGCCCCCCTCTTTATATAGCCAAAGGAGAGGGCTGTTTTCCAACTCCTTCTAGGAGATCATCTTATCCTTAGGGAGTTTTGATCTTATCTTGAATTAATCCTATCCTATCTCTTATCTAATGCTCTAATCTCAATCTTCTTATCTCTCTAGGATTACATTCAAGAATTTAGATCTGATAAAACTCTCTCCTTGGAGATTACATTCGAAATTCGGACACTTAACTCTTGAATTCGAGTTGGGCTGCTTCAAGCTACTTCTGCGAGTTGGGCTTAAGTTGTGAAATGGGCCTGGCTGCGAACTTGCTCCGACTTTGGGCTCGTTTTCGTACTTGATGCGGGCCGAATCTGTCAAAACCCAAAACATAAAAGTTGTGGGCCTTCCTTTCTTCTTTCTAATGCTTCTTGAATTGTCCAATTCGGTGTCCGGAATTGAGATTTAGGCCCAGATTAATGACTGTCGCCGAAACTGTGCAAAATCACCCGATTTGTCCTGTTTTCTTCCAATTGCCTTCTTTATTGCCCTGAATCGAAATACAAGAGTAATGAGTCCATTTAAGTGCTAAATAAATGTAAAAGAGTGAATATTAGGGGATAAAATTAGGATTCGTTTTGGTCTCATCAACCTCTCAGCCCTTAATGATCAAGCACTGCCCGACAAGAGAGGACCTCTCCCTCTGCTACAAGGAACAGTGCCGCACTCTCCTCTCACATGGATCCCGGGAATTAAAACCATTTGCAAACAATTTAATACCGTACATATATATATATAAATATATTAATTTTGCAAAACAAAATTCCAACGATTGAAATCAACTGCCAGCAGTTTGGTTTCCATCAGAGAGAGTGCATTCCCGATCATTACCCTTTGTCCGACAAAGTGGCTGATTCTGTCACTATGATCACCCACTCAGATGAATTCTCAAACTGCCCCAACATACCTAGGTTTTGATCCCCGCTAAGGATCTCACTGATTGGCATATCAAAGGCAACCTGATCCAACACCTAATGAAGTGTCATAATCGAGTCTAGGGGTCAGGTGTAACTTTCCAGTTTTGCCCATCTATCTCCAAGGTCCAGGGCAAGACTGGAAATCTGGTCCGGTTCAAGGATTCAAGTAATCCCATACTGCATGTGCCTCGAGTCTTACCCTGATGGCTGAGATAGGCCATTCCAACACTTGGTGGCACACCAGCATCAGCCTTGGCAGGATAAATCTCCCCAGACTTATCCAACGGCTGTGAACATTTAAAACTAACATGAATCTCTATAAATGTCCAGTTTTAGGGTTTTACATAGAATTAAACCTAACAATATGAATCAAACTTGCACTTTATTTATTTCCACTAAATAACAAAAGTACATCAAATCAGATTGAAGCTAAGGGCATACAAAAACCGTCTAACACCCCGATCATTACCTTTGTCCGACAAAGGGGCTGATCCTGTCACTATGATCACCCACTTAGATGAATTCTTAGACTGTCCCAACATACCCAGGTTTTGACCCCCGCTAAGGATCTCACTGATTGGTATATCAAAGACAACCCAATCCGACACCTAGTGCAGTATCATAATCGAGTCTAGGGGTTGGGTGTAACTTTCCAGTTTTGCCCATCAATCTCCAAGGTCCAGGGCAATACTGGAAATCTGGTCCAGTTCAAAGATTCAATTAATCCCACACTATATGTGCCTAGGGTCTCACCCCGGTAGCTGAGACAAGTCACCCCAACTGACTTGGTGGCACCACAGTGTCAGCCTTGTCAGGATAGGTCTCCCCAGACCGACCCACTGGCTGTGAACATTCTAAACTAACGCGAGTCTCATTAAGTGTCTAGTTTAAGGGTATTGCACAGAAACATACCAAGGGAACATGAATCAAATATGCACTTTTATTCATTTACAATAAACACATAAAGTACATCATTTTGATTGAAGCTAAGGGCATACAAAACTATCTAACAGCTCCCATTTGCACTTAGGTCCAATCAGGTACTAGCCGGAGTCCCAGACTTTCCATGTGTTTCATAAACACTTTCTGTGTCATTGGCTTAGCCAATGGGTCTACGACATTCTCTGCCGATGCTACCTCTTAATATCATCCTCCCGTAGGTCCATTGTTGTCATACAACAATGGAATGGGTGATGTGCTGAATTCCAAAATTAGGAATGAACACCTTCATTCATAAGGCAGCCTCATTTACGGCAATGCGCTCGGCTTTGTTTGTGGACTATTAATTTGCATCTTAGGACCCCTGTTTGCTGACACTCAGAAAACAAGACACGATCCTATCATGAAAACATATAAAGATGTAGACTTTCTATCTTCTGGATCCAACTGGAAATCGGCATCTGTATACCCTTAGATTTGTAGTGAGCTACCATCGAATACTAGACAAAACTCTTTTGTCCTTCGAAGGTACTTAAGTATGTTTTTCACAGCAGTCCAATTCTCCTGCCCTGGGTTGGCTTGAAATCTGCTTACTACACTCACTACTTGAGCAATGTCAGGGCAAGTGCACAGCATGGCATACATGATGCTTCCTACGGCAGGCGCATAGGGAACGTCTTTCATGCCATCAATCTCCTCAGAAGTCTTGGGAGACATCTTCTTGGAGAGAATGACTCCATTCCTGAAAGGAACATTTCCTTTCTTGGAGTTTTCCATGCTGTATCTTTTGACTATTTTGTCAATGTAGGCAGATTGGGATAATCCTATTATCCACTTCGATCTATCTCTATAGAGTCGAACACCCAGTATATAGGAGGCCTCTCCAAGATCTTTCATCGAGTATTGCTGCGAAAGCCATACTTTTAGCGTAGTCAACATTCCTACATCATTCCCAATGAATAGGATGTCATCCATATACAGAGCCAAAAAGGTAACCTTATCTCCACTGTACTTACTCTAAACACAGGGTTCATCTGGATTCTGCTTGAAGTCAAACGATTTGACGGCAGAGTCATGACGGATGTTCCAACTTCTCGAAACTTGCTTAAGTCCATAAATGGATCTATAAAGTTTACATACCATGTTTTCCTGACCCGCATCTATGAAGCCTTGCGGCTACTGCATATAGATATCTTCAGTAAGATCACCATTCAGGAATGCAGTTTTGACATCCATTTGCCAAATCTCATAATCATGGTATGCTGCTACAGATAGCAAGATCCTAATGGATTTAAGTATGGCCACAGGCGAAAAGGTTTCCTCATAATCGATGCCCTCTTTCTGAGTGTACCCTTTCGACACCAAACGAGCTTTGATGGTCTCAACCCTACCATCAGGGCCCTTCTTCCTCTTTAAATCCATTTGCAAACAATTGCTTTTACCCCGGAGGGCAGATCTACTAGAGTCCAAACTCCATTGGTCTCCATTGAGTCCATCTTTGCTCTCATGGCCTCCACCCACTTCTGGGAATCTATGTCCAACATAGCTTCCGCGTAAGTCATGAGATCCTCCTCACTAGTCAAGGTTTTTACTAGGTAACTATCCTGGTCATAACCATAACAGACTGGTGGCCTGGATACCCGAGTGGATCTTCTAGGTTGGTCACTACCTGGAGCTTGTGGGACATCTCCCACTGCTCCTGAGCTCTCCTCATCAAGAACAATTTCATGACGATGGGTGTCCAGGATATAATTGGTCTCCAAGAACTGAGCATTTCGATAGCAGAACACTTTCTGGTCACTTGGGTCATAGAAAAGGTAACCTACAGAGCCTTTTGGGAAGCCTACAAATAGGCAACGGCTGGTCTTTGATTCCAATTTGTCCGTACTCGTTCTTTTAACGTGTGCTGGACAACCCCAAATCTTCAAGTGTCTGACACTTGGTTTCTTTCCGATCCAAAGTTCATATGGAGTGTTCGGAACCGATTTGGTTGGAACCCGATTCAGCACGTAGATCGCAGTCTCTAATGCGTAACCCCAAAAGGATGTGGGTAACTCTGAGTGTATGAGAAGTGACCAGACCATATCCAATAAGGTCCTATTCCTCCTCTCTGAAACACCATTAAGTTGTGGTGTAGCAGGTGGAACTAATTGTGATACTATCCCATTGTCCTTTAAGTAGTCCCCGAACTCGTCAGAGAGATACTCGCCACCTCGATCAGATCGAAGGGCTTTAATTTCTCTCCCCAACTGTTTCTCGACCTCTTGTCTAAACTCTTTGAACTTTTCAAAGTATTTAGACTTGTGTCTCATTAGGTACACGTAACCATATCGTGAGAAATCATCTGTGAAGGTGATGAAATACACATGTTGATTCCGTGTCCTAACACTTAGGGGACCACATACATCAATATGTATTAGGTCAAGTGTGCCTATACATCTTTCAGGCTTATCGTCAAATGGCCATTTTTGTCATCTTTCCTTGTAGGCAAGGCTCACAGGTGGGAAGATCTTCTACAGTTAGAAAATCCAAAGGACCATCCTTTACCAACCTTGTGATTCGGTCAACACCGATGTGGCCAAGTCGGTAGTGCCACAGACACGTGGGATTAAATGTATCACGGGCTCTCTTCTTGGGTATTTCAGCCGACGTAGTTTCGGTCATGTTAGTTTCTAGAGAAGGATGTAGAACATAGAGACCATTCTCCAGTTCCCCGTATGCGATGAATCTATTATTTCTTTTAATAGTAATCGTATTACTAAAGAAGACAGAATAACCATCTGCACACAGTTTTGAAACAGAAATCAAATTTCTTCTTAAGTTTTGTACATAAAGACAATCTTTGAGTATAATTTTTCCTTCTCTAAAATTTAAGTCCACGGTTCCTATTGCCGCGGCTGCAACAGTTGCAATAGTCCCCAAGTAGAGAGTGACTTCTCCTTCACTCAGCCTTCTGCTTACCTTGAACCCCTGTAGTGAGTTACACGCATGAGTTGAAACCCCGGAGTCAATACACCAGGACGCAGAAGCTACCAATAAATTGGTTTCTATAATACAAGTTTCGAAATTAGCTTTCTTGGATTCCAGGTAGGCAGGACAATTCCGTTTCTAGTGGCCGGTCTTCTTGCAGAAGTGACATGCATCTAATGCTTTGTCTTTCTTCTGCCTTTTTCCCTTGGTGGCTTTCTTCTGAGGCTCCTTTGCCTTCCTCTTTCTCTTGCCCTTTTTGCTAGTTTCAACAAGCATAGCTACAGGCTCATCCTTTTTAATCAGTTCTTCAGCTCTTTGCAACATATTGCTGAGCTCTTGCAAGCTGACATTCAGCTTGTTCATGTTATAGTTCATGATGAACGGATTAAAGGAAGGAGGCAATGAATTAAGGATAGCATCTATCTGGGTTGTGAGGTCTAGCCCGGATCCAAGAGCCTCCAGTTCGTTGGTGTAACCCATCATCCGAAGACAATGGTCGAGAACTTATTGGCCCTTGGACATTTGAGTGGTCATGAACTGCTTCAAGACCTTTTGCCGAGTAGAACGATTCTGCTCATCATACATCGTCCTTAGGCTGTCCAATATGTACTTGGCAAGTTTGATCTGATCGAACTGCCTCTGTATTGGGTTGTCCAGGGAAGCGATGATGTAACACCGGGCTAGGAAGTTTTTCTCCTCCCATTCCTGATAGTCTATCATTCGGGCCTCAGAAGCCCTATCTCCCAGATGCTCCAGGGCAGGATTCTTTGCCACTTTGTCCAGCTTTTCTGAAGCTAGGACTAGCATAAGGTTCTTGTACCAGTCGGCGTAGTTTGGGCCCTTAAGCTTGTTGTCATCAAGAAGCTTTGCAAAAGATCCGTTTGCCATTTTCTAATAAAAGAGCAAACATCAGTTCATAACCTAATTTGATTCATGTTCATTTCATAGATATGGATCTACGATCCATTTCCATTTATTAATCTCTGAGATTTCCCTCCTTTCTCAGTGACGGAGACTATGGGTTGTCTCTGGAAATGTGGAAAATCACATAGGGTGCGTGGAACCAACTGTTTCAGCTGCATAACCCCACCACCTTTCTGTGAAGGATCATATCCACTCATCATATGAGTTTTCCCTTTGGCCTCTGTCAGACAAGGTTTAGAGTCATTTTCAAGTAAACCTTTCTGTCTAGTGAGTGCTTATCCATCATATTTGTGAACGCCAAGGTACTGTGAGAGAGTTCCCATTTTCTAGTGAAGCCCCTCCCACATCGGTCTCTGACGCCCCTATCATCTTATGAAACATTCAGACAAGCCCAACAGCAAATGGATAGCCCATTTTCTGGTGCGTTTCCTCATTACTGAAGGACCCATCCTCATGCTAATGATGGAAGGCCTTTAGAGAGTTCATCATATAAATCTCCCTATCACATGCCTTCATATTAGTTGGAGGGAACAAAATTACGCCTTAGTTTGATTTAGGTGAAACCAAAGTGGCTCCCACTGACTTTCATAAACCCAGATTTTGGTGGGCCTTAAATCGGCTAGGGTTCTGCACGTGACCTCTTAATGAGATGTGGGGCCCACCATTGAGGGAGGTCATCCAATGACCAAAAGGGACACCATGGCAATGATGTGCATTCAGCCATGTGCACACCATGACTGAATGCACATCATTGCCATGGTGTCCCTTTTGGTCATTGGATGACCTCCCTGAATGGTGGGCCCCACATCTCATTAAGAGGTTACGTGTGGAACCCAAGCCGATTTAAGGCCCATTGAAATCTGGGTTTATGAAAGTCAGTGGGAGCCACTTTGGTTTGACCTAAATCAAACTAGGGCATAATTATTTGTTCCCTCCAGCTAATATGAGTGCAAGTGATAGGGAGATTCATATGATGAATTCTCTAAAGGCCTTCCATCATTAGCATGAGGATGGGTCCTTCAGTAATGAGGAAACACACCAGAAAATGGGCTATCCATTTGCTGTTGGGCTTGTCTGAATGTTTCATAAGATGTTAGGAGCATCATAGACCGATGTGGGAGGGGCTTCACCGGAAAATGGGATCTCTCTCACGGTACCTTGGCATTCACAAATATGATGGGTAAGCACTCACTAGATAGAAAGGTTTACCTAAAAATGGCTTTGAACCTTGTCTGACAGAGGCCAAAGGGAAAACTCATATGATGAGTGGATATGATCCTTCACAGAAAGGTGGTGGGGTTATGCAGCTGAAACAGTTGGCTCCATGCACCCTATGTGATTTCCCACATTTCTAGAGACAACCCATAGTCTCTGTCACTGAGAAAGGAGGGAAATCTCGAGATGAATAAATGGAAATAGATCGTAGATTGAAAGCCATATCTGTGAAATGAACATGAACCAAATTAGGTTGTTGACTGATGTTTGCTCTTTTATCAAAAACTGGCAAACTGATCTTTTACAAAGCTTCTTGATGACAACAAGCTTAAGGGCCCAAACTACGCCGACTGGTATAGGAATCTTATGCTGGTCCTAGCTTCAAAAAAGCTGGACAATGTGGCAAAGAATCCTACCCTGGAGTGTCCGGGTAACAGGGCTTCTGAAGCCCGAAGGAGAGACTATCAAGAATGGAAGGAGAAAAACTCCCTAGCCCAGTGTTACATCATTGCCTCCTTGGACAACCCAATACAGAGGCAGTTCAATCAGATTGAACTTTCCAAGGACATATTGGACAGCCTGAGGATGATGTATGAAGAGCAGAATCGTTCTACTCGACAAAAGGTCTTGAAATAGTTCATAACCACTCAAATGTCCAAGGGCTAATAAGTTCACGACCATTGTCTTCGCATGATGGGTTACATCAACGAACTAGAGGCTCTTGGATTCGGGTAGGACCTCACAACCCAGATAGATGCTATCCTTAATTCTTTGCCTACTTCCTTTAATCCGTTCATCATGAACTATAACATGAACAAGTCGAATGTCAGCTTGCAAGAGTTCAACAATATGTTGCAAAGAACTGAAGAACTGATTAAAAAGGATGAGCCTGTAGCTATGCTTGTTGAAGCTAGCAAAACAGGCAAGAGAAAGAGGAAGGCAAAGAAGCCTCAGAAGAAAGCCACCAAGGGAAAAAGGCAGAAGAAAGACAAAGCATCAGATGCATGTCACTTCTGCAAGAAGACCGGCCACTAGAAACAGAATTGTCCTGCCTACCTGGAATCCAAGAAAGGTAAATTCGAAACTTGTGTTATAGAAACCAATTTATTGGTAGTTTCTGCATCCTTGTGTATTGATTTTGGGGCTTCAACTCATGCGTGTAACTCACTGCAAGGGTTCAAGGTAAGCAGAAGGCTGAGTGAAGGAGAAGTCACTCTCTACTTGGGGACTACTGCAACTGTTGCAGCCGCAGCAATAGGAACCCTGGAGTTAAATTTTAGAGAAGGAAAAATTATACTCAAAGATTGTCTTTATGTACAAAACTTAAGAAGAAATTTGATTTCTGTTTCAAAACTATGTGTAGATGGTTATTCTGTCTTCTTAAATAATACGATTACTATTAAAAGAAATAACAGATTCATCGCATACGGGGAACTGGAGAACGGTCTCTATGTTCTACATCCTTCTCTAGAAATTAACATGACCGAAACTACGTCGGCTGAAATACCCAAGAAGAGAGCCCGTGATACAGTTAATCCCATGTGTCTGAGGCACTACCAACTTGGCCACATCGGTGTTGACCGAATCACAAGGTTGGTAAAGGATGGTCCTTTGGATTTTCTAACTGTAGAAGATCTTCCCACCTGTGAGCCTTGCCTACAAGGCAAGATGACAAAATGGCCATTTGACGATAAGCCTGAAAGACGTACAAGCACACTTGACCTAATACATACTGATGTATGTGGTCCCTTAAGTGTTAGGACACGGAATCAACAGGTGTATTTCATCACCTTCACAGATGATTTCTGATGATATGATTACGCGTACCTAATGAGACACAAGTCTAAATCCTTTGAAAAGTTTAAAGAGTTTAGACAAGAGCTCGAGAAACAGTTGGGGAGAGAAATTAAAGCCCTTCGATCTGATCGAGGTGGCGAGTATCTCTCTGACAAGTTCAGGGACTACTTAAAGGACAATGAGATAGTATCACAATTATCTCCTCCTGCTACACCACAACTTAACGGTGTTTCAGAGAGGAGGAATAGGACCTTATTGGATATGGTCTGGTCACTTCTCATACACTCAGAGTTACCCACATCCTTTTGGGGTTATGCAATAGAGATTGTGATCTACGTGCTGAATTGGGTTCCAACCAAATCGGTTCCAAACACTCCATATGAACTTTGGACTGTAAAGAAACCAAGTGTTAGACACTTGACGATTTGGGGTTGTCCAGCACACGTTAAAAGAACGATTGCATACAAGTTGGAATCCAAGACCAGTCATTGGCTATTTGTAGGCTACCCAAAAGGCTCTGTAGGTTACCATTTCTATGATCCAAGTGAGCAGAAAGTCTTCTGCAATTGAAATGCCCAGTTCTTGGAGACTGATTATATCCTGGACACCCATCGTCAGGAAATTGTTCTTGATGAGGAGAGCTCAAGAGCAGTGGGAGATGTCCCACAAGTTCCAGGTATTGACCAACCTACAAGATCCACTCGGGTATCTAGGCCACCAGTTCGTTATGGTTATGACCAGGATAGTTACCTAGTGGAAACCTTGACTAGAGAGGAGGATCCCGTGACTTACGCAAAAACTTTGTTGGATATAGATTCCCAAAAGTGGGTGAAAGCCATGAGAGCAGAGATGGACTCAATGGAGACCAATGGAGTCTGGACTCTAGTAGATCCGTCATCTAGGGTAAAAGCAATCGGTTGCAAATGGATTTACAAGAGGAAGAAGGGCCCCGATGGTAGGGTTGAGACCTTCAAATCTCATCTGGTGGCGAAAGGGTACACTCAGAAAGAGGGCATCGATTATGAGGAAACCTTTTCGCCTATGGCCTTGCTTAAATCCATTAGGATCCTGCTAGCTGTAGCAGCATACCATGATTATGAGATTTGGCAAATGATTGTCAAAACTACAATGCTGAATGGAGATCTTACTGAAGATATCTATATGCAATAGTTGCAAGGCTTCATAGCTGCCGGTCAAGAAAACATGGTATATAAACATAATAGATCCATTTATGGACTTAAGCAAGATTCTAGAAGTTGGAACATCCGTTTTGACTCTGCTGTCAAATCATTTGACTTCGACCAGAATCCGGATGAACCCTGTGTTTATAGGAAGTACAGTGGAGATAAGGTTACCTTCTTGGTTCTGTATGTAGATGACATTCTACTCATTGGGAATGATGTAGGAATGTTGACTATGGTGAAAGTATGGCTTTCATAGTAATTCTCCATGAAAGATCTTGGAGAAGCCTCCTATATACTGGGTCTTCGACTCTATAGAGATAGATCGAAGCGGATAATAGGATTATCCCAATCTGCCTACATTGATAAAATAGTCAAAAGATATAGCATGGAAAACTCCAAGAAAGGAAATGTTCCTTTCAAGCATGGAGTCACTCTCTCCAAGAAGATGTCTCCCAAGACTTATGAGGAGATTGATGGCATGAAAGACGTTCCCTATGCCTCTATCGTAGGGATCATCATGTATGCCATGCTGTGCACTTATCCTGACATTGCTCAAGCAGTGAGTGTAGTAAGCAGATTTCAGGCCAACCTAGGGCAGGAGCACTAGACTGCTGTGAAAAACATACTTAAGTACCTTCGAAGGACAAAAAAGTTTTGTCTAGTATTCGATGGTAGCTCACTACAGATCCAAGGGTATACAGATGCCAATTTTTGGTCGGATCCAGATGATAGAAAGTCTACATCTGGATATGTTTTCACGATAGGATCGTGTGTTGTTTGCTGGAAAAGCAGCAAATAGGGGTCCACTACAGACTCCACGACCGAGGCCGAGTACATTGCCGCAAATGAGGCTGCCAAAGAAGCCGTGTGGATGAAGAAGTTCATTCACGAGTTGGGAGTAGTTCCATCCAGCACATCACCCATCCCATTGTTGTGTGACAACAATGGAGCTATTGCTCTGGCTAAGGAGCCACGAGCCCACTCGAAGTTGAAGCACATCAAGAGGAAGTACCATGTACTGAGGGAGATTGTTCGTAGAGGGGACGTCCTGATTCAGAAGGTAGCATCAGTGGAAAATGTAGCAGACCCATTGACAAAGCCACTAGCAAAGAAAGTGTTTGAGAAACACGTGGAAAGCATGGGACTTCGGCTAGTACCTGATTGGACCTAAGTGCAAGTGTTTGAGAAACACGTGGAAAGGTAGGCTGAACCCATGTGGCTGATGTGTAGATCAATGTTTGGATTCCACGCCATACAAGGAAGCCCCACTGGGTAGCAGTTTGGAAGGCTAAATGAATACATAACCCTAAATCGGCCTTAAGCCCATTTGAAACTAGTCTAATTTGATTAGTCTTTAAGGGGCGAATTCTGAGATAAGATCCGCTGATAGGATTGGGCCCACACCCTATCCACTCAGAGAGTCCAAGATCTAAATGGGATTTAGATCTGAAAACTTCCTAATTAGATTAGGAGCTTGCTGATCTAATCTGCAGATAAGATAAGGATTATCCCTTATCATAAAGGGACTTCTAATCCAGATATGATTTGGGTTAGCAACTCCTAATGGGATTAGGAGCTGATCCCTTTAAGTCTATAAAAGGAAGAGGGGGCGGCAGCCTTTAGACACACAATCACCAGCAACAGTCTTGTCTTCAGAGCTGAGTTCATAGAAGAGAGAATTCTGCACCCTACAAATTCTCTCTAGCCGCCTCCTTCCTGCAGCCGCCGCCTACAGCAGTTCGATCTCCATTGCTTGGGAGAAATCAAGATTGGATCTTGGTTCCTATCTTTTGGAGAAAAGATTGGTGGGAGTTGTATTCACAAGCCGTCCAGGTGATTCTTGAGAAGGATCAAATTCTTTTGGAAGAACACTGCTGATTCTGCTCCACCCTGCACTGCGCCATCTTCAGTGGGAGCAAATTTTGGATCCTTCCTTGGGCTTGAACACCTCCATTGAGAGATATTGTTTCTCTGTATCAGGTATTATCTCTCCCTACTCCTTTTGGTTCAGATCTGGTTTGGTTTATGGTTCAAGAATGATCATTGAAAATATGATTTTCTAAATAGGGAATTTGATTCCCAGTTGAAGGGAGAGAAAAATATTTGAAATTCACCCCACTTATTCCGCAACCTTTTGGCGTCCATGTGATGGATTTCCTATCCCTTCAATTACATCTTGTTGGTTGAATTTGATGTTGTTTTCTTGTTCTTTTAAATTTTAGTTATTTAATTCTCCCACTGAGTTATATTATTCATTCGGTTGAGAGATTATTGTTTAGCTCCGTGTGGGATTTGACCTAGTACCACTATTACTATAAGATTTTTATTGTGGGACTTGCATTAATTTTGAGGCCTTCGACAACCCGTCAAAATTTTGGCGTTGTTGCCGGGGTGCTACTTTAATTTCTTAGCTTGTTACCTTCTATTTGTATTAACCTTTTTTGTTTTATGACTTGTGATTCTCAACGAGGTGAATTCGAGTACAATCCCGAAATTGAGAAGATTACCCATCGTTTAAGGAAGGAGGTGAAGCAAAGGAAGGACCATTCACCTAAAAGGGTGAATTCTGAATTTGACCTACCAACTTGTGATCAACCCATCTTCGAAGAGGAAGAAAGGATGGCTGATAGAGAGAGAATGCTAAGGGAGTTGGTTGCACCAATCATGAACTAAAATCTGGTTTGATTCAATTACTTCCTATTTTTCATGGCTTTCCAGGTGAGGACCCTCACAAACATCTCAAGGAATTCCATGTTGTCTGTTCAAGCATGAAACCACAGGGTATGACCGAGGACCAGGTAAAATTAATAGCTTTTCCATTTACATTACAAGATAAAGCAAAGGATTGGTTATATATTCTTCCTCCAGGTTCAATATGCACATGGGTTGAGATGAATAGAATATTTTTAGATGAATATTTTCTTGCATCCCGAGCTGAAAACATTGGGAAAGAAATATGTGGAGTTCGGCAGTTTGGT
Organism: Nelumbo lutea; assembly: GCF_056320005.1. Taxonomy (NCBI): domain Eukaryota; kingdom Viridiplantae; phylum Streptophyta; class Magnoliopsida; order Proteales; family Nelumbonaceae; genus Nelumbo; species Nelumbo lutea. The sequence continues at coordinate 71,120,859 of NC_142687.1, read as the reverse complement.
GGTGAGACACTATACGAATATTGGGAAAGATTTAAATAACTTGTTGCTAGCTGTTCACACCACCAAATACCCAAACAACTCTTGATCCAATACTTTTATGAAGGACTCCAATCTATGGATAGAAGTATGGTAGCTGTAGCTAGTGGAGGAGACTTGGTAAATAAAACACCCGAAGTATGGTAGATGTAGCTAGGAAATTGATTTTCAACATGGCCGAAAGTTCATAACTGTTTGGAGCAAGAACAGATGGCACTACTAGGCGTGTTAATGAGGTAAGCCATGTTAATTTAGAAAATCAAATTTCAGATTTAACTACTTTGGTAAGACAATTGGCTGCAGGGCCATTGCAAACAACTAGAGTATGTGGTGTCTATTCGATCCCTGGGCATCCTACGGATATGTGTCCATCACTGCAGGATGGATCGATGCAGCAAGTTTGTGTCGTAGGAGGATTTCTGGGCCAGCCTCAATGCAAGTATGACCCCCACTCCAATTACTACAATCCGGGGTGGAGGGATCATCCAAATTTGAGCTACAGAAATCAAAGATGACCACAAAGATATCTGCCCCAAGCTTTCAATAGACAGCCCCAATTTTCAGCACCTATCATAGCACAAGGCCAACCCTCAAGTTTAGGTATGTCATTAGATGAAATAGTTAAGGCTCTAGCTACTAACATTCAGCAATTTTAGTAGGAAACAAGAGCCAACATCCAGAACTTGGGGAACCAAATCAGCCAACTTGCTACTTCCATTAGCAAATTGGAGGCATAGAACTCCGGGAAAATACCATCACAGATAGTAGTCATCCCCAAGGAAGATGCAAGTGCAGTGGTGTTGAGAAGCGTGAAGGAGTTGCAGCCCCAACCTACCTCACCAACGAAGGCAGATAAAGGAGATAAGGAAGAGGAGAGACAAGGTTCAAACGAGGACCCCATTGAGGTAATATCCAATCCCCCTCTCCCTAAGATTACTAATGCCATTGTACCACCTTTTCCTAGTAGATTGGAAAAGTCCAAGAAGGAGGAATATGAGCAGGAATTCTTAGAAACCTTCAGGATGGTGGAAATCAACATCCCCTTGTTAGATGCTATAAAATAGATCCTAAAGTATTCAAAGTTTCTAAAAGAATTGTGCACTAACAAGAGGAGGCTGCGAATCGATGAGAAGGTAAGGGTTGGAGAAAACGTTTCAGCTATCATCAAGAGGACTTTGCCAGAAAAATGTGCTGATCCAGGTATGTTCACCTTACCGTGTGTGATTGGAAATAAGCAAATCGAACGTGCCATGCTAGACCTAGGTGCATCCATCAATGTCATGCCATACTCGATTTACTGTGCCTTGAGATTAGGTCCCTTGAAGGAAGCTAGGGTTGTTATTCAGCTAGTTGATCGTTCTAATGCCTACCTGGAAGGGATTGTTGAGGATGTGTTGGTGCAGGTTAATGATTTAATTTTTCTAACCGATTTTTACATCCTGAAGATGGAGGAGGACACAGTCACAAGTTCGGCCCCACTTCTATTAGGCAGGCCATCCTTGAAAATGGCCAAGACCAAAATAGATGTGGACGTGGGTACCCTCTCCGTCGAGTTCGACGGAGAGATTGCTAAATTTAATATATTTGATTCTATGAAATATCCAGGTAAGTGCCATTCGATCTGCTCTATTGATACGATTGATTCGATTGTGCAGGAAGTTTTTGGAGAGGAGGACATGGATGAGGAACTTGAATTCAGTGCACAATTGGACAGGGAGGAGGAGTTCGATACACCCTATGACACTCCGGAACCGATGCCAGAACAAAAGGTAATCAATTTTGATCTTCCATCGTCATTTTTTCAGAAGAAATTGTTGCCTTCTATTTTGTAGGCTCTGAAGTTGGAACTAAAGACCTTACCTGATCACCTTAAGTATGCATACTTGGGCGAAAAAGAGACACTACTCGTGATCATTGCGAAAGGGTTGACCGAAGAACAAGAGGAGTGGCTCATCAAAGTCCTAAGGGAACATAAGGCAGTGATTGGTTGGACCTTAACCGACATAAAGGGGATCAGCCCCTCGATTTGCATGCATAGGATCCTTTTGGAAGATGGCACCAAACCAGTTAGAGAACCACAAAAAAAATCAACCCGGTAATGAAAGAAGTAGTGATGAAAGAAGTACTTAAGTTATTAGATGAAGGGATAATCTACCCAATTTCGGATAGTAAATGGGTAAGTCCTATACATGTTGTACCCAAGAAAACTGGGATAACCATGGTAAAAAATCAAAATAATGAACTAATCCCATTGAGGGTACAAAATGGCTGGCGTATGATAATTGATTTTCGAAAACTTAATTTGGCCACTCGAAAGGACCACTTTCCCTTACCCTTCATCGATCAAATGCTAGAAAGATTAGTAGGTAAGGCCTTCTTCTGTTTTCTTGAAGGATTCTCAGGATATTATCAGATAGTTATTGCCCAGGAGGACCAAGAGAAAACAACTTTCACTTGTCCATTCGGTACCTTTGCTTATAAACGGATGCCTTTCGGTCTGTGTAATACTCTAGGCACTTTTCAAAGATGCATGATAAGTATATTTTCTGATTTTATTGAGAAGTGCATTGAAGTGTTCATGGACGATTTTACTGTTTATGGTGATTCATTTGATGATTGCTTAAATAATTTAAGAAAAATTCTGAATTGATGTGTAGAGACAAATCTTGTTTTGAATTATGAAAAAAGCCACTTTATGGTAAAGGAAGGCATTGTGTTGGGACATGTTATTTCGGCTAGAGGAATAGAGGTCGACAAGGCCAAGATTGCTTTAATTGTGAGCTTACCTTACCCAACAAATGTTAGGGAAGTTGGTTACTTTCTTGGACATGTAGGTTTCTATCGTAGGTTCATCAGAGACTTTTCAAAAATTGCCCTGCCATTGTCCAACTTGCTTCAGAAGGATGTGCCTTTCGATTTCGGTGATGAGTGCAAGGAAGCATTTGACAAGCTCAAGAAACTATTAACAATTGCACCCATTATTCAACCACCTGATTGGAACTTGCCCTTTGGGATCAAGAGCGATGCAAGCAACTATGTAGTAGGAGCTATTTTAGGTCAACAAGTTGATGGGAGGAGCCACGCCATCTACTATGCTTCAAAAATATTGAATGCTACACAGTGCAACTACACAACTACTGAATAGGAGCTATTAGCAATTGTGTTTTCTTTAGATAAATTTTGATCATATTTGCTTGGCTCTAAAGTAATTGTATTTTCTGATCATGCATCTTTGAAACACCTGCTAGCGAAGAAGGAGTCAAAACTGAGGCTAATAAGGTGGAGACTCTTGGTCCAAGAGTTTGATTTAGAGGTTAAGGATCGAAGGGGAGCTGAAAACTTGGTGGCGGATCATCTAAGTAGGTTGGTGAAAGATGAGGACTCCTTACCCATCTCTAAGTTGTTTCCTGATGAGCAATTGTTTCACATAAAAGGTATGGTCCCTTGGTATGCTGATATTGTAAACAACTTGGTTATCGGAATTTTTCCAAATTACCTTAGTAAGTCCATGAAGAATAAAATCAAGTATGAGGCAAAATAGTATGTATGGGATGAACCCTATCTATGGGAATTCTACTCTGATCAAGTAATTAGGAGGTGTGTTCTTGAGAATGAGCATATGTCGATTTTAAGCTTTTGTCATAACTATGCTTGTGGTGGTCATTTTGGGCCAAAGAGAACTGCTCAAAAGGTTTTAGATAGTGGGCTGTATTGGGCAACCCTTTTTAGAGATGCATACTTGTTTTGTAAAAATTGTGAAAGATGCCAGCAAACAGGTGCATTATCTCGCAGGAATGAGAGGCCCCAAACCCCCATTCTTGTCTGTGAAATCTTTGATGTTTGGGGTATTGATTTCATGGGACTCTTTCCTCCCTCTTGTAGTTTTGCTTATATACTTTTGGCAGTAGATTATGTCTCAAAATGGGTGGAAGGAAAGGCCACCAGGACTGATGATTCTAAGTGTGTTGTAGGGTTTATCAAATCTAACATTTTCAGTAGGTTTGGCATTCCTCGAGCCATCATAAGTGATCAAGGGACCCACTTTGCAATAGAACCATTGAAGTCTTGCTAAGGAAGTATGGGGTGCATCACCGAATCACCACTCCTTATCACCCCCAGACTAACAGACAAGCTGAAATTTCCAATAGAGAGGTAAAGTCCATTCTAGAGAAGACGATGAATCCAAGAAGAAATCATTGGAGCCTACATCTAGATGACGCACTTTGGGCATATAGAACAGCATACAAAACACCAGTAGGAATGCCCCCTTATAGGTTGATTTTTGGCAAATCTTGCCACTTGCCGGTCAAAATTGAACATAGAGCCTATTGGACAATCAAATGCTGCAATATGAACATGGAAGAAGCTGGCAAGGCAAGAAAGCTCCAATTGCAAGAACTGGAAGAGTTGCGGTTAGAAGCATATGAGAATTCAAAAATCTACAAAGAGAAGACCAAATTGTTCCATGATAATCTACTTTTAAGAAAATAATTTATAATTGGACAAAAGGTTTTATTGTACATTTCTTGACTCCAACTCATGCCAGGTAAGTTGCATTCTAGGTGGATGGGTCCATTTGTTGTTACTAATGTGTTTCCTTATGGTGCAGTAGAGATCAAAAGTCTCAATACAAGTAAGGTTTTCAAGGTGAATGGGCATCAATTGAAGTTGTTCCATGATGATGCAAATGTTTCCTCTACGGTAGACATCTCATTGGACCTTCCTAGTTATTCATCGAGTTAAAGAAGAAAAGGAGGACGTCGAGCATAACGACGTTAAACAATTGCGCTTATGGGAGAAAACCCATTATGTTTAATTAATTTTGTTATTTTGTTTGGTTTTGATTTATGTGTTTAGCAATTGATTTTATATCTGAAGGAACCCAACAAGGCACACAGGGAAGTTTCCCCAAATCCTTCTACTATATGCATAACCACATACATTGGGGAGAATGTATAACTTAAGTGTGGGGGGATTAGGGAAATCTGGTGGAATTTGGGATAACCCTAGCATGCTTCGATCATCACTTCTTGACTTTTCCTTTTGAAATTTCTGCTCCCTGGAAACTTATCCTGGAATGATTTCAACTTATCAGGAATCATGTGCTTAGGCTGAATAGATAGGATAGGATGCAAGCATGACTAACTAAATTTTTTTGGCTGCATATTGTACCTCATTATTTTAATCGATCAATAGGCAAGATGCATACAAATTCATCCGCATGAGGGTTTGATTGATTTTCACATAAATATCTATCAAACATGGTTTGATTATTCTAGAACTTGCTGTGTTAGACATGTTGAGACCACGATCAATGAGTTCATGGATCAGAATGGTGATGCCCTTGTACTTCTTATGCAAAAAAAAAAATAATAAAAAGATAAAATGTTAGACAGTTTTGTATGTCCTTAGCTTCAATCAGAATGATGTACTTTATGAGTTTATTGTAAATGAATAAAAGTGCATATTTGATTCATTTTCCCTTGGAATGCTTCTGTGTAATACCCTTAAACTGGACACTTAATGAGACTCATGTTAGTTTAGAATGTTCGCAGCCAGTGGGTCAGTTTGGGGAGATCTATCCTGACAAGGCTGACACTGTGGTGCCACCAAGTCGGTTGGGGTGGCTTGTCTCAACTGCCCGGGTGAGACCTTAGGCACATACAATGTAGGATTAATTGAATCTATGAACTGGACCAGATTTCCAGTATTACCCTAGACCTTGGAGATTGATCGGCAAAAACTGGAAAGTTACACTCGACCCTAGACTCGATTATGATACTACACTACGTGTCGGATTGGGCTATCTTTGATGTACCACTTAGAGAGATCCTTAGCGGGGGTCAAAACCTGGGTATGTTGGGATAGTCTAAGAACTCATCTGAGTGGATGATCATAGTGACAGGATCAGCCCCTTTGTCGGACAAAGGTAATGTTTGGGGATGCACTCTCATTGATGGAAACCAAGACTGCCAGCAACCGATACAATCGTTGAGATTTGTTTCACAAAATATATTTTATATGAAATATAAGAGAATATATATTATGGTTTTGAAATGATTTGCAAAAGGTTTTAATTCCTGGGATCCATGTAAGCAGAGAGCGCAACAATGTTCCTTGCAACCGAGGGAGAGGTCCTCTATTGTCAGGCAGTGTATGATCATTATGGGATGAGAGGTTAAGTGTAAGACCATTGAGGATAATACCTGATGGGCTAATCTTGCATCTACCCACAGTCTGTGGGTGTTACAAGGTGGTTTGGCCCAGGGACCACTTAGGGTAAGTGTTGGGCCCATAGAGCCCATAAGATGGGTTTTAGGGGGTGCACTGTCCTTAACAGTGTATTCGGCCTGGCCTTGTAACAAAGGCTGGGCTGAACCCATGTGGCTGATGTGTAGATCAATGTTTGGGTTCCATGCCATACAAGGAAGCCTAATTGGGTAGTGGTTTGGAAGACGAAGTGAGCACATAACCTTAATTGGGCCTTAAGCCCATTTTGAACTGGGCTGATTTGATTAGTCAATTAAAAGGGGCGAATTCTGAGGTGGATCAGCTCATGGGATTGGGCCTAGACCTATCCATTTAGAGAGTCTAAGATCTAAATAAGATTTAAATCTGAAAGCCTCCTAATTAGATTAGTAGATGGCTGATCTGATCTGCAGATAAGATAAAGGTTCTTCCTTATCACTTAAAGGGACTTCTAACCCAAATATAATTTGGATCAGCTGTTCCTAATAGGATTAGGAGTTGATCCCTATAAATCTATAAAAGGAGGAGGGGGCGGCAGCCTTTAGATATGCAACCCAAAAACTCTTATCTTGAGAGCTAAAATCACAAGAAGAGAGAATTCTGCACCCTGTGAAATCACTCTTGCTGCCTCCTTCCTGCCGTCGCCATTATCTCCAATTCGATCTCTAGTTCTTGGGAGAAATCAAGATCTGATCTTGATATCAATCTTTTGGGAAAAATATTGATGGAGTTGTACTCACAAGCCATCCAATTGATTCTTGCGAAGGGTCAAGTTCTTTTGAAGAACATTGCTGATTCTGCTCCATCCTACACTACGCCATCTTCAGTGGGAGTAGTCTTTGGATCCTTGCTTGGGCGTGAACACCTCCATTGGGAGATATTATTTCTCCGTATTAGGTACATCCTCCTTCCTACTCCTTTTGGTTCAGATCTAGTTTTTTTAATGGTTCAAGATTAATCCTTGAAAAACATGTTTTTCTATAATAGGGAATTCGATTCCCTACAAAGATGGGAGAAATTTTGAAATTCGCCCTGTCCATTCCGCAAGATTTGTGATGTGTGACTCATTGTGACACTAGCAAGTGCACTAGCCGTTCAAGTAATAAAGTAGTGAGTGAAGTATCGTTCCCACGAGGATTTAGGAAACAATTACCAATACTAAATTGAGCACTTCTTATCTGATCAACAAATAAATCAAAACTCTAATGAAAGCTAAGAATTCCTAAATTAAAATCTATCTAAATCATTGGTCCAATTGCCTTCAGTTCAGGTTAGAAGAGTAAGCAGTAAATATCAATCTCAGAATTCAGCAATCTATCAATTTGGATCATTTGAATGAATCATGATTGAGCCTTGGTTTGGTGAAACCCCAAGGTCATGAACAGCCTCTCTCAAGCGCATGTTCATCCTATGCATGAGTGACGGTTCTTCTATCTCTAGCAAGAATCTAATCCCCATGCATGCATTTCTTCAAACACTTCTAAGGCATCAATTCAAATCTGAATTGATCACCAACTGAATTGTGCAAATTATCTCTAACCTTGCACTCAATTCAGTTCTTGAATAGTAGATCTGAATTCTTAGAGTCTTTCTCAAGCACTCTAGGAATTCCAAGCTGTAGATTAATTCGCCCAATCTGAAATTTGCAGATCTGAATTCTCTTTCAAGCAATTCAGATCTTGCAATCTCAGATCTGAGAATTCAGATCTGAGTTTTGAAGGTTAGTTGGCCGAATTACTCTACAATCACACCCTTATTCAAGAAACTTCAAGTACAATACATGACCATTTGAATGAATCAAAAAGAATTAGATTGCTGAACTGAAATTTTATAAGCTGAAATACATCAAGGAAGATTGGAAACAAGGAGAAAGAAGAAAGAAAATATAACTAAGAAACTGAATTCAAATCAAAAGAGAATGAAACTACAAATGATTTATTACAAAAGATCTTTGAATCACAAACCCTCAATTCGAACTCACCTTCTTCTTCTAGCTTGCTTGTCTTGAACTTCCTTCAACCCTTCTTCTTCTTCTTTCTTGCGCCTAGCCTTCTTCTCTTCTCTTCTCTCAAGGTGGTCGAACCTCTAAGAGTGGGAGAGCCTTCCTCTCAAGCAATTGAACAACTTTCTCCCCTCCTAGAGGCCTCCTTATATAGTTTTTCAAGGGGGCTCTTGCCCCTTCTTGAAGCCTCTAGAATGGGGTGTATTACACCCCTCATGAACCTTCTAGAGTGCTCCCTCCTTCTCTTCAAGAAACTCCTAGAAGTTGCCGCCCCTAGCTCCCTTTGGGCTGCTATTTGGGCTACAACTTAGCTTGCTTTTGAGCTCATGTGGGCTACACTCTAGGCTTTTATTTGGGCTAAAAATGGGCTGGGCCGAAATTTCCTTCTTGCTAGGCTTTTTCCCTTGGATTTTCCAAAGAGTTTCACTTGCTCTTCTTGGGCCGAATGAAATTCTCTTGCTCTCATGGCTGGGCCGGGCTGAACTTGATAAATTTTGGGTTTTCTTTTCTTGCTTTTGCCTTCTTTTTGTTGATTTGGCTCCCCCTGAAATCTTTCTTGCAGTCAAGTTAAAATAGGACAAATTTTAATTAAACCATCATAAAATTTCATGCAAAAACCTCATAAAATATAGATAAATTGTAGGTTCATCAAATACCCCCACACTTAAGTTTTTGCTTGTCCTCAAGCAAAGACATCAGCCATAAACTTAACATTCCCCCCTTCTGTTCTCACCATTTACCTGGTGAACTTTTTAAGATAGAAATGCATTGAGTAGTCGGGGAACTTTTGTAAGTGCTCAACTCTTATTCTTGTAAATTACCAATTAAGATATGTATCAGATCCAAGGAAAGGAGAATATGAATTTCATCATAGTCTAGCCATCACTCCTAATTCATATATAAATCAGCTCCTTAATTGTCAAGGTTAATAATCAAATTTCACTAAGTTTCACATTTGTAACTGAATATCAATGAGAGTTCAACTTTAGAGTGCCCCTTTGAACCTCAGCTATCACCACAATTTCTTAATTCTAGGGGTGAGTGCATCTTATGCTCCATCTCACCCTTTTCTTTTTTTTTTTTTTTTTTTTGTTGTGAGTGCATTTTATGCTCCATCTCACACACTTTTCTCGCTCTTTTTTTTTTTGGTGTGAGTGCATCTTATGCTCCATCTCACACTGGTCACTTGCTTGAGGTAGGTAAATAGGACTCATGTTCTAAGCTGCTAGTTTTACAATTCAGCTCAGAATAGCGGAGTCAATTTGGGCTTTTGAACCTTCTTTGCAATTATTGAACCTCAAGAATCAACACTTCAGATGTGCATTAGCTTTCTTGACCATTAACCATGAAATCAAGGGCTTCCATACACATGAAGATAGTTAGGGCTAGTCATGCTGAAAAGCATATTCAGCTCCCCTTTTCTCATGCATATATCAAATTGGGTCATTCACAAGAATAAAAACTTAACAAGTACATCAGTCTCCCTCAACTCATTGAATTCCTTCTTAAAAATAATCATCAAATAAATAGTAATGAACTTGAGGGAATCCAGTCTTTTTTTTTGGTTATGTCATTGCCTGCATATGTGTGTTGGGGTGCATGAGGTGCATGGTTTCAGCCCCCATACCCTAACCTCGGGCTCACTCCCCCACACTTAAGATGAACATTGTCCTCAATGTTCCAACTGTTAGGGGATCACAATAAAACCAACAAGAGAAATACCAAGTAAAGAGAAGGGTAAAGAGGATTTCTTGAAGATTAATTTCCAGATATGCAAGAGTTCTTTTGGTGGGAGCCTCTTCTGCTAGAATTTACTTGCAACAGAGATCAGAAGCTTTGTTCTAACTAAAAATAATTTAAACCAAAAAAAAAAAAAAAAAAAAAACTACTATTCACAATTCAAAAGAATGTAAGTAATCCTAATCTACTAGCTATACAAGAAAAATATACAAAGCCAAGTAATTAATAAGACAAACCAAAGTCATTTGCTTCACTCTTTTTCTCTCTCTCTCTCTCTCCCTTTTTTTTTTTTTTTTTATAAACAAGAAAAACAGAGCTCCATTACTGAAAACCAGCATTCAAGTGTGAAGTAGATCATTAATGAAAAAGAAAGCTAGCTAAATTAGCAATAGATATTATTACACACTATTCTAGACTAAATAGAAGTAAACATATCTAACATCTACTATAATCAGATCTAAAATGAATTGCTGAATTTAGTATCTTTAGGCTGCTCTTCAGGCTCTTAATAGAATCAGACCTGAAGTCTTAGCTTTTGAGAACAGTCTTACAAAAAAAACCTAACATCAATAAGTCTGCATTATGATGCAAATAGGTTTGAAATAAGTCTGAACTCAAGAGTTTAAGACTTCTTATTTCAAGTCCCAACTTATATGTCTTGTATGCCTCAATTGATTGCAGAGACCTGAAATCAGATCTGCAATTTTATAATGAAAGCAGCCTTGATTTAGATCTGAATACCATTACATCAAAAATATGAAGCTCTTTTTGGACTTTTTAGGCCTCACAAACATCAGTCCTAATCCAATCCAAACATCAATCCACAGCCAATTCAGATCGGGTGCAAGTGATTTAAAAGATAACAAAACATCAAGTTCACAAAAATTTCAGATCATGTACTTATACTGCCTCAAATTCTCATGCACTTCAGATCCGATTTTACCATTCATGGCTTAAATTTTCATCAATGAGGCAAGTCTGATGCATTAAATTGTGAATTGGGTGCTGTCACTACCCAAATTCACATCAAAATAGAGTGGGTTCAGGTCTGAGTTCAGATGAACTCAAATCTGAACCTAGCAGAATGCAGTCCTGCAACCGGCTGAACTCAGATCTGAACTTCAAATCTGAGTTTCAGATTTGAAAACTCACATGCTATTTTTTCATTGTTTTCTTTTTATTTTCTTTATCTTTTTATTTTCTTTTTTTTTTTTTATAAATATAAAACAAAATACAACAATGCAACCAAAATCTTTTTGGATGAGTGCAGGTCTGATTGATGAATGCAATTCAGATCTGAACTCATTTTAATTTTTTTTTTTTTTTTTCGGTTGAGTGCTGCAGTTCTGCTATAGCAGATCTGAGTGCCGAATGCAACTCAGATCTGCAACACTCATGATTTTGTGATTTTTTTTCTTTTAGAGGGTAATAACTTCAAGATAGAAAGCAAAACAGGTCTCCTTTTATTAAAATTAAACTGAAACAAGGAAAATAAAGTAATCTACTAAAGAGAAAAGAAGCATAACTACAGTAATACAACAGTTGCATTCAAAGCAAAAATGAAAGATTAAGCAAATTAAACCAACTATGAATGCAATGCTGAAGAACTACATCTGAAGAACTACATCTACCAGCTACACTAAATCAGCAATCAAATATGAAGTAGATCATCAATGGGAAAGAGAGTTAACTAGATCAGCAGTGGAGTTTCATGCTAATTGCTGTACTGTAGCAGCCCGGCTACAGCTCTGAATGCTAGTGGAATGCACTGCTGCTTTTATTGAATATGTGAGGCATCACAATTATTCAATCCAAACACACATCCTCAGCAAATTTAGATTGGGTACAAGTGGGTAAAGCCAAGAATTCAGTCCACCCAGAATTCATAGTATGCTCTGTATCAGTTCAGTCCTCACATCATATCAACTGCATTTCAGATTTGAATTTCTCTCATTCTTTGCTATCCATTCACCCTTGAGGCAGGTTGGATGTATCATAGGGTGGATTGGGGTAGTGATGGCACCCAATTCACCTCAAACTTGCATCGGTTCAGATCTGAGTTAAGAGGAATTCAGATCTGAACTGAGTAGATCTGTAACAGCAGAATTCAGATCTGAACTCAAGTCTGAGTTTGGATCTGAATTCTCAATTGCCTTACCTTCAGTTATTGCTACCAAATTGTTTTTGGGGAATAGCAGAAGTGCCCTAGGGTGAATTGGGGTGGTGATGACACCCAATTCCCCTCAAAATTTCATCAGTTCAGGTCTGAGTTCAGAGGAACTCAGATCTGAACTGTTGCAGATTTGCAATAGCAGAATTCAGATCTGAACTCAGATCTGAGTTCTGATCCGAATTCTCAATTGCTCCTCTGGTTTGTTCAAAACATCTCCCCTTTTTTTTCATTTGTTTTTTTCTTTTTGTAATGAAAGAAAGAAAAAAAAATAAAGTCTGAAACACAAGCAACTCTTTTCGGCTGAGTGCTGCAGATCTGAAATCTGCTGATCTGAGTGCCGAATGCAACTCAGATCTGCAACACTCATGTTTATGTGATTTTTTTTTTCTTTTTGAAGGGAACAACACCAAGATTGAATAGAAATCAAATATGCCTTTATTAAAATGAAACTGAAACCAGAAAAAGAAAGTAATCTACTTAAAAAAGAAGAAACATAACTACAGTAGTACAGCAGTTGCATTCAAAACTAAAATGTAAAGTTAAGCAAATTAAACCAACTATGAATGCAATGTTGAATGATACCAGATTAAGAATGCTCAATGTTTCCTAATATTGCTTCTATAAATCCCCAGCAGCGGCGCCAAAAACTTGATGTGTGGCTCATTGTGACACTTGCAAGTGCACTAGCCGTTCAAGTAATAAAGTAGTGAGTGAAGTATCGTTCCCACGAGGATTTAGGAAACAATTACCAATACTAAATTGAGCACTTCTTATCTGATCAACAAATAAATCAAAACTCTAATGAAAGCTAAGAATTCCTAAATTAAAATCTATCTAAATCATTGGTCCAATTGCCTTCAGTTCAGGTTAGAAGAGTAAGCAGTAAATGTCAATCTCAAAATTCAGCAATCTATCAATTTGGATCATTTGAATGAATCATGATTGAGCCTTGGTTTGGTGAAACCCCAAGGTCATGAACAGCCTCTCTCAAGCGCATGTTCATCCTATGCATGAGTGACGGTTCTTCTATCTCTAGCAAGAATCTAATCCCCATGCATGCATTTCTTCAAACACTTCTAAGGCATCAATTCAAATCTGAATTGATCACCAACTGAATTGTGCAAATTATCTCTAACCTTGCACTCAATTCAGTTCTTGAATAGTAGATCTGAATTCTTAGAGTCTTTCTCAAGCACTCTAGGAATTCCAAGCTGTAGATTAATTCGCCCAATCTGAAATTTGTAGATCTGAATTCTCTTTCAAGCAATTCAGATCTTGCAATCTCAGATCTGAGAATTCAGATCTGAGTTTTGAAGGTTAGTTGGCCGAATTACTCTACAATCACACCCTTATTCAAGAAACTTCAAGTACAATACATGACCATTTGAATGAATCAAAAAGAATTAGATTGCTGAACTGAAATTTTACAAGCTGAAATACATCAAGGAAGAATGGAAACAAGGAGAAAGAAGAAAGAAAATATAACTAAGAAACTGAATTCAAATCAAAAGAGAATGAAACTACAAATGATTTATTACAAAAGATCTTTGAATCACAAACCCTCAATTCGAACTCACCTTCTTCTTCTAGCTTGCTTGTCTTGAACTTCCTTCAACCCTTCTTCTTCTTCTTTCTTGCGCCTAGCCTTCTTCTCTTCTCTTCTCTCAAGGTGGCCGAACCTCTAAGAGTGGGAGAGCCTTCCTCTCAAGCAATTGAACAACTTTCTCCCCTCCTAGAGGCCTCCTTATATAGTTTTTCAAGGGGGCTCTTGCCCCTTCTTGAAGCCTCTAGAATGGGGTGTATTACACCCCTCATGAACCTTCTAGAGTGCTCCCTCCTTCTCTTCAAGAAACTCCTAGAAGTTGCCGCCCCTAGCTCCCTTTGGGCTGCTATTTGGGCTACAACTTAGCTTGCTTTTGAGCTCATGTGGGCTACACTCTAGGCTGTTATTTGGGCTAAAAATGGGCTGGGCCGAAATTTCCTTCTTGCTAGGCTTCTTCCCTTGGATTTTCCAAAGAGTTTCACTTGCTCTTCTTGGGCCGAATGAAATTCTCTTGCTCTCATGGCTGGGCCGGGCTGAACTTGATAAATTTTGGGTTTTCTTTTCTTGCTTTTGCCTTCTTTTTGTTGATTTGGCTCCCCCTGAAATCTTTCTTGCAATCAAGTTAAAATAGGGCAAAATTTAATTAAACCATCATAAAATTTCATGCAAAAACCTCATAAAATATAGATAAATTGTAGGTTCATCAATTTGGGTGTCCATGTGATGGATATCCTATACCTTCAGTGGTATTAGAGCCATGGTTCAAATCTTGAACCAATTTGTTTCAGATCTGAGCCTGCGCAAATGGGCAGAAGCCATTCTACCCGATTTGCGCAGATATGGGTTTTGGGTAGTTTGTTCCCAAAATTTGATGGGCAAATAATCTGAGATTAATTTATATAAATCTATTTATTGTTTAGAATAGTTTTTTATGATTTTCTTGATTTATGGGCTGTTCATACAAGAGGAGATCGAATTCTTGATTTGCGCAAGGTACCTGCAAGATTTGTATTTTCTTGATTTATTCATTACATTTGGTCTGTAAATATTTTTTATTTTTATTTTTTAGACTCAATGTATTAGGTATTCGATTTGATGTAATTATAATGGAAATTAGGTTTTCTATTTCTTTTTTTTGGATTGAAGATGGCGGCGCATGGAAGGAGATTTCACAGATGGGACATTCGCTACCTGCGATTTGCAGTTTGTGAAACTGCAATCTGTGATCTAACCTCTGTTTTGCAGGATGGATTGTACGAACAGCCCTGTTTGACTGATTCTTGATTTTGTTTTATCAGTTCTTTAATGTCAGATTATTTTCTTGAATTGAAGATTCAATTAAAGATCAAACCCTAGACCCATTCGAACCAAGATTGGTTCAAAATGTTTGGACTGAATCTAGGGTTCCATCAAGGCTGAATATCAGCCCTATTTTTGTTTAATGGGCCTAAGGATTGTAATTAATTGGATATTTAATTCGGCCCAACTCGTAAGGCCCAATTTTAAATTGTTAAAACTTCCAAAAGCCCGCTTCAAAGGATAAAGCTATATGGGCTAAACTGGGTAACCCAAATTCAGCCCATATATCTAGATGATGTTAATTGTTAATATTATGGATTAAAATGGGCTTCAAATGGGCTTTACAGATGATTAATTGATTGGATCAATTTATCCCTGCATGAGATGTATGGATGTGTGATGCGCTACGTACATGGACCATAAGTGTTTGGCCCATGCTCAATCGACAGTGGCTCTTGCGGACACCATGGCTGAATGCACATCATTACCATGGTGTCCCTTTTGGTCATTGGATGACCTCCCTCAGTGGTGGGCCCCACACCTCATCAAGAGGTTACGTGCAAAACCCTAGCCGATTAAGGCCGATCGAAATCTGACTTTATGAAAGTCAGTGGGAGTCACTTTGGTTTGACCTAAATCAAACTAGGGTGTAATTAACTATTCCCTCCAGCTAATATGAGTGCATGTGATAGGGAGATTCATGAAGGGATAGGATATCCATCACATAGATGCCCAAAGATTGCGGAATAAGGGGGCGAATTTCAAAAAATTTTTCTCTCCCTTCAACTGGGAATCGGATTCCCTATTTAGAAAATCCTATTTTCAAGGATCATTCTTGAACCATAAACTGAACCAGATCTGATCCAAAAGGAGTAGGGAGGGATTATACCTGATACAGAGAACCAGTATCTCCCAATGGTGGTGTTCACGCCCAAGGAAGGATCCAAAATCTGCTCCCACAGAAGATGGCGCAGTACAGGGTGGAGCAAAATCAACAGTGTTCTTCCAAAAGAACTTGACCCTTCGCAAGAATCAACTGGATGGTGAGTGAATACAGCTCCAACCAATCTTTTCTCCAAAATATTGGTATCAAGATCAAATCTTGATTTCTCCCAAGAACTGGAGATCGAACTAGTGGAGGCGACGGTTGCAGGAAGGAGGCGGCAAGAGAGTATTTCTTGGGTGCAGAATTCTTTCTTCTTGTGATCTCAGCTCTGAAGACAAGAGTGTGCTGGTTGCATGTCTAAAGGCTACCGCCCCCCTCTTCCTTTTATAGACTTAAAGGGATCAGCTCCTAATCCCATTAGGAGTTGCTAATCCAAATCATATTTGGATAAGAAGTCCCTTTAAGTGATAAGGGATAACCCTTATCTTATCTGCAAATAAGATCAGCCATCTCCAAATCTAATTAGGAGGCTTTCAGATCTAAATCTTATTTAGATCTTGGAATCTTTGAGTGGATAGGGACAGTGCCCAATCCTATTAGCTGATCCATCTCAGAATTCGCCCATTTAAGTGAGTAATGAAATGAGCCCAGTTCGAATGGGCTTAAGGCCCATTAAAGGTTATGTATTCACTTAGCCTTCCAAACTGTTGCCCAGTTGGGCTTCCTTGTATGGCGTGGGACCCAAACATTGATCTACACATCAGCCACATGGGTTCGGCACAACCTTTGTTACAAGGCCTGGCCGAATACACTGTTATGGATAGTGCAACCCCTGAAAACCATCTCATGGTCTCTATGGGCCCAACACTTACCCTAAGTGGTCCCTGGCCAAGCCACATTGTAACACCCAGGGACTGTGGGCAGATGCAAGATTAGCCCATCAGGTATTATCCTCAATGGTCTTACACTCAACCTCTCAGCCCATAATGATCATACACTGCCCAACAAGAGAAGACCTCTCCCTCGGCTGCAAGGAACAATGTTGCACTCTCTGCTTATATGGATCCCAAGAATTAAAACATTGTAGGAGTCGAGTGCAACTTTCTAGTTATGCCCATCAATCTCCAAGGTCCAGGGTAATACTGGAAATCTGGTCTAGTTCAAAGATTCAATTACTCCTACACTATATCTGCCTAGGGTCTCACCCTGGTAGCTGAGACAGGCCACCCCAACCGACTTTGTGGCACCACAGTGTCACCCTTATCAGGATAGGTCTCCCCAGGCTGACCCACTGGCTATGAACATTCTAAACTAACACGAGTCTCATTTAGTGTCCAGTTTAAGGGTATTACACAGAAACATACCAAGGGAACATGAATCAAATATGCACTTTTATTCATTTACAATAAACTCATAAAGTACATCATCTTAATTGAAGCTAAGGGCATGCAAAACTGTCTAACAGCTCCCACTTGCACATAGGTCCAATCAAGTACTAGCCGAAGACCCATGCTTTCCACGTGTTTCTCAAACACTTTCTGTGATAGTGGCTTTGTCAATGGGTCTACTACATTTTTCACTAACGCTACCTTCTGAATCAAGACGTCCCCTCTACCAACAATCTCCTGCAGTACATGGTACTTCCTCTCAATGTTCTTCGACTTCGAGTGGGCTCGAGGCTTCTTAGCCTGAGCAATAGTTCCATTGTTGTCACACAACAATGGGATGGGTGATGTGCTGGATGAAACTACTCCCAACTTGTGAACGAACTTCTTAATCCACATGACTTCTTTGGCAGCCTCACTTGCGGCAATGTACTCGGCCTCGGTCGTGGAGTCTGTAGTGGACCCCTATTTGCTGTTTTTCCAGCAAACAGCACACAATCCTAATGTGAAAACATATCCAGATGTAGACTTTCTATCATCTGGATCTGATTGGAAATCGGCATCTGTATACCCTTGGATCTGTAGTGAGCTACCATCGAATACTAGACAAAACTCTTTTGTCCTTTGAAGGTACTTAAGTATGTTTTACAGAGCAGTCCAGTGCTCCTGCCCTGGGTTGGCCTGAAATCTGCTTACTACACTCACTGCCTGAGCAATGTCAGGACGAGTGCACAGCATGGCATACATGATACTCTCTATGGCAGAGGCATAGGGAACGTCTTTCATGCCATCAATCTCCTCAGAAGTCTTGGGAGACATTTTTTTTGGAGAGATTGACTCCGTGCCTGAAAGGAAAATTTCCTTTCTTGGAGTTTTCCATGCTGTATCTTTTGACTATTTTGTCAATGTAGGCAGATTGGGATAATCCTATTATCCGCTTTGACCTATCTCTATAGAGTCAAAGACCTAGTATATAGGAGGCTTCTCTAAGATCTTTCATGGAGAATTGCTATGAAAGCCATACTTTTACCGTAGTTAACATTCCTACATCATTCCCAATGAGTAGAATGTCATCTACATACAGAACCAAAAAGGTAACCTTATCTCCACTGTACTTCTTGTAGACACAGGGTTCATCTGGATTCTGCTCGAAGTCAAACGATTTGATAGCAGAGTCAAAATGGATGTTCCAGGTTCTAGAATTTTGCTTAAGTCCATAAATGGATCTATTGAGTTTACATACCATGTTTTCCTGACCTGCAGCAATAAGGCCTTGCGGCTACTGCATATAGATATCTTCATTAAGATCTCCATTCAAGAATGTAGTTTTGACATCCATCTGCCAAATTTCATAATCATGGTATGCTGCTATAGGTAGCAGGATCCTAATGGATTTAAGCATGGCCATAAGAGAAAAGGTTTCCTGCTCACTTGGGTCATAAGATTGGTAACCTACAAAGCCTTTTGGATAGCCTACAAATAGGCAATGACTGGTTTTGGATTCCAACTTGTCTACACTCATTCTTTTAATGTGTGCTAGACAACCCCAAATCATCAAGTGTTTGACACTTGGTTTCTTTCCAGTCCAAAATTCATATGGAGTATTCGGAACCGATTTGGTTGGAACCCGATTCAGCACGTAAATCACAGTCTCTAATGCCTAACCCCAAAAGGATGTGGGTAACTCTGAGTGTACGAGAAGCGACCGAACCATATCCAATGAGGTTCTATTCCTCCTCTCTATAATACCGTTAAGTTGTGGTGTAGCAGGAGGAGCTAATTGTGATACTACCCCATTGTCCTTTAAGTAGTCCCTGAATTCATCAAGGAGATACTCGCCTCCTCGATCTGATCAAAGGGCTTTAATTTCTCTCCCTAACTGTTTCTCGACCTCTTGTCTAAACTCTTTGAACTTTTCAAAGGATTCAGACTTGTGTCTCATTAAATACACGTAACCATATCGTGAGAAATCATCTGTGAAGGTGATAAAATACACGGGTTGATTTCGTGTCCTAACACTCAGGGGACCACATACATCAGTATGTATTACGTCAAGTGTGCCTGTACATCTTTTAGGCTTACCGTTAAATGGTCATTTCGTCATCTTGCCTTGTAGGCAAGACTCATAGGTGGGAAGATTTTCTACAATTAGAAAATCCAAAGGACCATCCTTTACCAACCTTGTGATTCGGTCAACACCGATGAGGCTAAGTCGGTAATGCCACAGACACGTGGGATTAACTATATCATGGGAACTCTTTTGGGGGATTTCAGCCGACATAGTTTCGGTTGTGTTACTTTCTAGGGATGTAGAACATAGAGACCGTTCTCCAGTTCCCCGTATGTGATGAATCTGTTATTTCTTTTAATAGTAATCGTATTACTAAAGTGAAAGAATGGTAGGATCAATCTAATGGACGGCAAGAAAGGTGTGGAATGGGGGCGAATTTCAAAAAATTTTCCTACCTTCTTCCAACTGGGAATCATATTCCCTAAATTTAGAATACATTATTCAAGGATCCTACTTGAACCATAAACAAACCAGATCTGAACCAAAAGGAAACATGAAGGATTATATCTGATCCAGAGAAATAATATCTCCCAAAGTTGGTGTTCACGCCCAAAGAAGTAACCAAGATCCGCTCCTGCTGAAGATGACACAGCTATAGATGGAACGAAACCAGCAGGGTGCATCCTACACACTGGATTCTTCACAAGAACCCTCTAGAAACCATGAACATCGAATCCTAGTGTCTTTCTTGCAAGACTATTGTCAAGAACTTCTTTCTTGACTTCCTATTGCTGCAAAGATCCAATCTTCCAACAGGTAGTGGTGGCGGCTGAAGGAGGAGAAGTCTAGGGACGAAGAGGGCAGAATTGTCTCTTCTCTCTGGAGTCTGTGAGAGATCAAATCTCAGATTGCAGGATGTGTTTCTTGCTTACTCAAAACCCCTAGTTTGAAATCTGATATTTCTGCTAGGGTTTTCTCCTCTTTCTTCTTGATTAAGAAACCTCCCAATATTTTGGAAGTTATCCCAATCCAAATCAGTATTTGGATAGAGGTTAATCTTAATCCTATCTGCAGATTAAGTTAGTTAACTCCTAATCTTATCAGGAGGTTACCAGATTCAAATCTAATTTGAATTTGGTCTCTTAGAGTGGATTGTTAGATAGTCTTGTATACCCTTAGCTTCAATCGGATTTGATGTACTTTAGCTATTTAGTGGAAATAAATTAAAGTGCATGTTTGATTCATATTGTTTGGTATAATTCTGTGTAGGACCCTAAAACTGGACACTTTTAAAAACTTGTGTTAGTTTTAAATGTTCACAGCCATTGGATAAGTCTGGGGAGATTTATCCTGCCAAGGCTGATACTGGTTTGCCACCAAGTGTTGGGATGGCTTGTTTCGGCCATCAGGGTAAGACCCAAGGCACATGCAGTATGGGATTGTGATGAACTTACAATTTATCTATATTTTATGAGGTTTTTGCATGAAATTTTATAATGGTTTAATTAAATTTTTGCCGTATTTTAGCTTGATTGCAAGAAAGATTTCAGGGGGAGCCAAATCAACAAAAAGAAGGCAAAAGCAAGAAAAGAAAACCCAAAAATTTATCAAGTTCAGCCCGGCCCAGCCATGAGAGCAAGAGAATTTCATTCGGCCCAAGAAGAGCAAGTGAAACTCTTTGGAAAATCCAAGGGAAGAAGCCTAGCTATGAGGAGAATTCGGCCCAGCAAGGAAGGCCCATTTTTAGCCCAAATAACAGCCTAGAGTGTAGCCCACATGAGCTCAAAAGCAAGCTAAGTTGTAGCCCAAATAGCAGCCCAAAGGGAGCTAGGGGCGGCAACTTCTAGGAGTTTCTTGAAGAGAAGGAGGGAGCACTCTAGAAGGTTCATGAGGGGTGTAATACACCCCATTCTAGAGGCTTCAAGAAGGGGCAAGAGCCCCCTTGAAAAACTATATAAGGAGGCCTCTAGGAGGGGAGAAAGTTGTTCAATTGCTTGAGAGAAAGGCTCTCCCACTCTTAGAGGTTCAGCCACCTTGAGAGAAGAGAAGAGAAGAAGGCTAGGCGCAAGGAAGAAGAAGAAGAAGGGCTGAAGGAAGTTCAAGACAAGCAAGCTAGAAGAAGAAGGTGAGTTCGAATTGAGGGATTGTGATTCAAAGATTTTTTGTAATAAATCATTTGTAGTTTCATTCTCTTTTGATTTGAATTCAGTTTCTTAGTTATATGTTCTTTCTTCTTTCTCCTTGTTTCCATTCTTCCTTGATGTATTTCAGCTTGTAAAATTTCAGTTCAGCAATCTAATTCTTTTTGATTCATTCAAATGATCATGCATTGTACTTGAAGTTTCTTGAATAAGGGTGTGATTGCAGATCAATTCGGCCAACTAACCTTCAAAACTCAGATCTGAATTCTCAGATCTGAGATTGCAAGATCTGAATTGCTTGAAAGAGAATTCAGATCTGCAAATTTCAGATTGGGCGAATTAATCTACAGCTTGGAATTCCTAGAGTGCTTGAGAGAGACTCTAGGAATTCAGATCTACTATTCAAGAACTGAATTGAGTGCAAGGTTAGAGATAACTTGCACAATTCAGTTGGTGATCAATTCAGATTTGAATTGATGCCTTAGAAGTGTTTGAAGAAATGCATGCATGGGGATTAGATTCTTGCTAGAGATAGAAGAACCGTCACTCATGCATAGGATGAACATGCGCTTGAGAGAGGCTGTTCATGACCTTGGGGTTTCACCAAACCAAGGCTCAATCATGATTCATTCGAATGATCCAAATTGATAGATTGCTGAATTCTGAGATTGACATTTACTGCTTACTCTTCTAACCTGAATTGAAGGCAATTGGACCAATGATTTAGATAGATTTTAATTTAGGATTTCTTAGCTTTCATTAGAGTTTTGATTTATTTGTTGATCAGATAAGAAATGTTCAATTTAGTATTGGTAATTGTTTCCTAAATCCTCGTGGGAACGATACTTCACTCACTACTTTATTACTTGAACGGCTAGTGCACTTGCTAGTGTCACAATGAGCCACACATCAAGTTTTTGGCGCCGTTGCCGGGGACTTAGAGAAACAATATTAGGAAACATTGAGCATTCTTAATCTGATCTCATTCAGCATTGCATTCATAGTTGGGTTAATTTGCTAACTTTTTCATTTCAGCTTGGACTGCAACTGCTGTACTACTGTAGTTATGTTTCTTCTTTCTTAAGTAAATTACTTTCTTTTTTTTGGTTTCAGTTTCATTTTAATAAAGGCATATTTGATTTCTATTCAATCTTGATGTTGTTCCCTTCAAAAAGAAAAAAAAAAAAAAAATTTTACATAAACATGAGTGTTGCAGATCTGAGTTGCATTCGGCACTCAGATCAGCAGATTTCAGATCTGCAGCACTCAACCGAAAAGAGTTGCTTGTGTTTCAGATTTTATTATTCTTTTCTTTCATTACAAAAAGAAAAAAAAAAAAACAAATGAAAAAAAAAAGGGGGAGATATTTTGAACAACCAGAGGAGCAATTGAGAATTCGGATCAGAACTCAGATCTGAGTTCAGATCTGAATTCTGCTATTGCAGATCTGCAACAGTTCAGATCTGAGTTCCTCTGAACTCAGACCTGAACTGATGAAATTTTGAGGGGAATTGGGTGTCATCACCACCCCAATTCACCCTAGGGCACTTCTGCTATTCCCCAAAAACAATTTGGTAGCAATAACTGAAGGTAAGGCAATTGAGAATTCAGATCCAAACTCAGACTTGAGTTCAGATCTGAATTCTGCTGTTACAGATCTGCTCAGTTCAGATCTGAATTCCTCTGAACTCAGATCTGAACCGATGCAAGTTTGAGGTGAATTGGGTGCCATCACTACCCCAATCCACCCTAGGATACATCCAACCTGCCTCAAGGGTGAATGGATAGCAAGGAATGAGAGAAATTCAAATCTGAAATGCAGTTGATATGATGTGAGGACTGAACTGATACAGAGCATACTATGAATTCTGGGTGGACTGAATTCTTGGCTTTACCCACTTGTAACCGAGCTACATTAGCTAAGGAGGTGTATGTTTGGATTGAATAATTGTTATGCCTCAGATATTTAAGAAAAATTAGCACTTTCCAAGTATTTCTTTTAGCATTCAGATCTGTAGCAGGGCTGCTATAGTGCAACAGTTAGCAGACCTGATTTCAGATTTCTACAAAAGTTGTATGGGCCGAATAGCTTGCAATACCAAACATTGCAGACCCAATTTTCAGGTCTTAGCAAGTGTTTGATATGCATCAGCTATACAGGTTTGGGCTTCAATTGTAGAGTTTTTAACCCAAGCCTAACTCAGGACTGGTTTTAGTTTATTTCAGATCCTTTTAAATTTTTTTTTTTTTTTTTTTTTTTTTTTTTTTTTTTTTTTTTTTTTAGATCAGATCTGATTTCAGCCCTAAAGCATCACAGAATTGATTCCAACCTTAATGGATGTATATTGTAGTGTATACCAATGAGTGTGTATGAGATAACCAGCTCAGATCTGAATTATTATTTATTAATTTCTCTAGACTAACAATACCAAAGACTTGTAGATCTGAACTCAGATCTAAATTGGGTCTGAATTCAGATGTTGCAATCGATGGATGTAGATAAAGGAACCTTGAATAAGATGATTGGTTTAAATCTGCTTTTAGTATAATCGGCTTCATTTATTCATGATAGGATGTAGGTTTTGTATTCCAATACTTCACTTTACATTTTCAGTGTGATAGGATTAGTTATTTATTTTCTTTTGTGAATATTGGCATTTTTATTGCTTTGACTTTAACAGTTTATGACAAGCAGACCTGAACTGGAAGAGATCCTTTACGACCCAGAGATTGAACGGACTCTCCGTGTCCGTTTGAGAGTTGCTAAGCAAGTCAGACAAGAAGCACAAGAAATGGCTGAACAAAGAACTATGATGGATTATGCCAAGCCTACCCTCACCGGGACTGTCTCCAGCATTATCAGGCCAACTATTGCTGCCAATAACTTCGAAATTAAACCGGCCATAATCCAAATGATACAAAATACGGTTCAGTTTTGTGGTATGGCCCATGAGGATCCGAATGCCCATATTGCTAACTTCTTGGAAATCTGTGACACCTTCAAACACAATGGGGTAAGTGATGATGCCATCCGGCTGAGGTTATTCCCATTTTCTTTGAAGGATAAAGCCAAAGCTTGGTTGAACTCATTACCGGCAGGATCTATAGCCACATGGGACGAAATGGCCAGCCGTTTTCTCTCTAAATATTTTCCCCCTTCTAAAACTGCTAAAATGAGGAATGACATCACTACTTTTTTCCAGCAAGAGGGGGAATCTTTATATGAGTCATGGGAACGATACAAGGAGCTGTTAAGGAGAGTTCCTCACCATGGCCTCCCCATTTGGCTGCAAGTGCAGACTTTCTATAATGGTCTTACTGACTCAAATAAGACCATATTAGATGCTGCAGCCGGAGGATCCATAAATAATAAAACTCCTGAGGTTGCCCATGCACTTATTGAGGAAATGGCAGCCAACAATTATCAATGGCATTCGGAAAGGACTCAAACTAGGAAGCAGCAAGGCTTGCATAATGTTGACACTTATACAGCACTAGCTGCACAAATAGGAGCACTCAGTAAAAAAATAGATGAAATGCAGATAGCTGCCATGCATGTGCAGCCTCTTAATTGTGAATTGTGTGGGGGAGGCCACATCAGTACAGACTGCCAAGTTGGCAATCAGTTCAGACCATCTACTGAACAAGTTGACTATGTCAGCAATTCGTCAAGACAGCAGGGTTACCAGAGTCACCATACTTTTCATCCAGGATGGAGGGGACATTCAAACCAGTCCTGGCCAAATCAGCATATTTCCAAGCCGTTCCACCAGACTTATCATCAGCCTGAACCGAAATCCAATTTGGAGGAACTGATGACAAAATTTATAGCAGGTGCAGAAACTAGGTTCCAGAACCAGGAAGCCTCAATCAAAAACCTGGAAAACCAAGTGGGGCAATTGGCACAATTAATCTCTTCCAGACTGCCGGGAACTCTTCCAAGCAACACTGAAGTGAATCCACGAGAGCAGGTGCAAGCTATTACCTTAAGAAGTGGAAAAGAGTTGCCTGAGGTAGAAAAGAAGAATTGGGCTGAACCCAAGGCAGAAACAAGCCTTGGAACCAGACAACAGAAGACGGAACAACCAGAAGCACAACAAGGGATGCACCAACAACCACAAGTTCCATTCCCTAACAGGCTGAAGCAACAAAAATTGGAGAAGGAATTTGGTAAGTTTCTTGAAATATTTAAAAGTTTACATATTAATATTCCTTTTGCTGATGCTTTAGCCCAGATGCCACACTATGCAAGGTTTTTGAAGGAATTATTGGCAAACAAAAGGAAACTGGGAGATGTGGCTACAGTTGCATTAAATGAGGAATGTTCTGCTATCCTTCTGAACAAGCTGCCTCAGAAACTCAAAGATCCAGGGAGTTTCACTATTCCTTGTACCATTGGCAGTTTAAAAATTGAAAAAGCTTTATGTGACCTGGGAGCTAGCATCAATTTAATGCCATATTCTATCTTCAAGAAATTGGGGTTGAATGAACCCCAACCCACTAGAGTGGCATTACAATTGGCTGATAGATCCATTAGACATCCTAGGGGGATCATAGAAGATGTGTTAGTTAAAGTTGACAAATTCATTTTTCCAGTTGATTTCATTGTGTTAGACATGCAAGAAGATGTGGAGGTCCCGCTTATCCTAGGGAGACCTTTCCTGGCTACCGGGAAAGCAATGATTGATGTCCAACAAGGACAACTCAGCCTTAGGATACAAGATGAGGAGATAATTTTTAAAATGTCTGATGCTATGAAACATGCACCCTCTAGTGATGATTCTTGTTTTATGATTGATGCCATTGAATTGACAATTGATGAATGCTTCCAGGTAAGTAGAATAACTGATCCTCTTGAACTCTGCCTCCAGCAGGGAGAACTTGAAGAAACAGAAAATGAAAAAATAAACCTCATGATAGCATACCTGAATGATAAGCCTCAATTCAAGGGAAAGGGGTTTCTTAAATTAGAGAACTTAGGCAAATTGCCCGGACCATCAGGTAAGCCATCACCCCAAGAACCCCCCACCCTTGAACTGAAGCAATTACCATCCCATTTAGAGTATGCTTTCCTTGAGGAACCATCAGATCTCCCCGTGATAATTTCCGCAGCACTGAATCCCTTACAAAGAGAAAAATTATTAAGAGTGCTGCGGGAACACAAAAATGCTATAGCTTGGAAGGTAGAAGATATCAAAGGCATTAATCCATCAATCTGCACTCACAGAATTTTGATGGAAGAGGACAGCAAGCCTTCCGTTCAGCCCCAAAGGCGCCTGAATCCCAACATGAAAGAAGTGGTAAAGGCTGAAATAATTAAGTTGTTAGATGCTGGGATCATTTATCCTATTTCTGATAGTTCTTGGGTAAGCCCTGTGCAAGTTGTGCCCAAAAAAGGGGGTACGACTGTTGTTCCAAATGAGAAAAATGAACTCATCCCTACTAGAACCATTACCGGATGGCGTGTGTGTATTGACTATAGAAAATTAAATGAAGCCACCCGGAAGGACCATTTCCCTCTCCCATTTATGGATCAAATGTTGGAGAGGCTAGCCGGGCATGAGTATTATTGTTTCTTGGATGGATATTCAGGGTATAACCAGATACCAATTGCACCAGAAGATCAAGAAAAGACCACTTTTACTTGCCCATATGGAACCTTTGCATACCGAAGGATGCCCTTTGGGTTATGCAATGCCCCAGCAACCTTTCAGCGATGTATGATGTCTATATTTTCTGATATGGTTGAAAAATTTATTGAGATCTTCATGGATGATTTTTCAGTTTTTGGCTCTTCATTTGATGCATGTTTGAATAATCTGGAACAGGTGCTTACTAGATGTAAAGAAACACATCTTGTGTTGAATTGGGAGAAATGTCATTTTATGGTGCAAGAAGGCATAGTGCTTGGACACAAGATCTCTCAAAGAGGTATAGAAGTCGACAGGGCCAAGGTGGAGGCAATTGAAAAATTACCAACCCCAACATCTATTCGTTCTTTGAGAAGTTTCTTAGGACATGTCGGATTCTATAGAAGGTTTATTAAAGATTTCTCAAAAATTTCCAAGCCATTATCTACCTTGCTTCAGAAAGAAGTGCCTTTTGAATTTTCAACTGAATGTCTTCATGCTTTCAACATCTTGAAAGACAAATTGATCCATGCACCTATCATGATAGCACCAGATTGGACCCTCCCATTTGAATTGATGTGTGATGCGAGTGATTTTGCTATAGGAGCTGTTTTAGGACAAAGAATGAACAAACATTTTCAGCCAATTTACTATGCTAGCAGAACCTTGACTGGACCCCAACTCAATTACACCACCACAGAAAAGGAGTTGTTAGCAGTAATATTTGCACTTGATAAGTTTCGTTCATATCTGATATTATCCAAGGTTGTTGTCCACACAGATCACTCGGCATTAAGGCACTTGCTTACCAAGCAAAACTCAAAACCAAGACTGATCAGGTGGATCCTTTTATTGCAAGAGTTTGACATTGAGATTAGAGACCTGAAGGGTGCTGCAAACCTGGCTACTGACCATCTCTCCCGGTTGGACACGGTAAGCTCAAAAGAGGAGATAACCAGCAACATTCGAGAAGAATTTCCGGATGAGCAGTTGTACTCAATACAGAAATACTCATATCCTTGGTATGCTGATTTTGCTAATTATCTAGCTGCACAAGTCCTTCCTCCTAACCTTTCATATCAACAGAAAAAGAAATTCTTTTCTGATGTAAAATACTATCTGTGGGAGGAACCCTTTTTGTATAAATTGTGTGCAGATCAGATCATAAGGAGATGTGTCCCCGAGGAGGAGATGGAGTCGGTACTCCAATTTTGCCATGATAAAGAAGCAGGAGGTCATTTTGGAGCTAGTCGCACGGCAGCCAAGGTTTTGCAATCAGGTTTTTATTGGCCCACACTCTTCAAAGATGCCCATCGGTATGTGTCCACATGTGACAAATGCCAAAGATCGGGAAACATTTCCCGACGGAATGAAATGCCCCTTTCCAATATTTTAATTTGTGAAATCTTTGATGTTTGGGGTATAGATTTCATGGGACCTTTCCCGAATTCTTTTGGGAATAAGTACATCCTCGTTGCAGTTGACTATGTATCCAAATGGGTAGAAGCCATGGCTTTACCCACAAATGACTCAAGAAGGGTAGTACACTTCCTAAAGAAGCTATTCTCCCGATTTGGCACTCCGCGAGCTATAATTAGTGATAGGGGAACTCACTTCTGCAATAGCCAATTTGAGAGGTTAATGCAGAAATATGGAATTACACATAAATTAGCTACCCCTTATCACCCTCAAACCAGTGGCCGTAAGCTGAGATCCAGGTGGTCTGGACCCTTTACCATTTAATGGGCAGTACTGTACCCCCTCCATCCACTGTTTATCTAGATAACCAATAATCTCTTATGCCTGCTCATGAACAAGTTAAGGAATCTTTTTGTCATTTATCTTTTTAGAATATTAGTTAGTAAAATAAAGATCTTTTTCTCAAAATTCCAATTCTTTAAGGACTCAGTTCATCATTTTCTTTTCTTCAGTTTGCTCTAGCAAGTGTGACTCCCTAACACTACGAACATTGAGGACAATGTTCATCTCAAGTGTGGGGGAGTGAGCCCGAGGCTAGGGTATGGGGGTTGAAACCATGCACCTCATGCACCCCAACACACATATGCAAGCAATGACATCACAAAAAAAAAAAAAAAAAAAAAAAAAAAAAAAAAAAAAAGACTGGAACCCCTCAAGTTCATTACTATTTATTTGATGATTTTTTTTAAGAAGGAATTCAATGAGTTGAGGGAGACTGATGTACTTGTTAAGTTTTTATTCTTGTGAATGACCCAATTTGATTTATGCAGGAGAAAAGGGGAGCTGAATATGCCTTTCAGCATGACTAGCCCTAACTTCCTTCATGTGTATGGAAGCCCTTGATTTCATTGTTAATGGTCAAGAGAGCTAGTGCACATCTGAAGTGCTAATTCTTGAGGTTCAATAATTGCAAAGAAGGACAAAAGCCCAAATTGACTCCGCTATTCTGAGCTGAATAGTAAAACTAGCAGCTTAGAACATGAGTCCTATTTACCTACCTCAAACAAGTGACCAGTGTGAGATGGAGCATAAGATGCACTCACACTAAAAAAAAAAAAAAAAAAAAAAAAAAAAAAAAAAAAAAAAAAAAAAAAAAAAGAGAGAAAAGTGTGAGATGGAGCATAAAATGCACTCACACCGAAAAGAAAAAAAAAAGAAAAAAAAAAAAAAAAAAAAAAAAGGGTGAGATGGAGCATAAAATGCACTCACCCTTAGAAATAAGTAATTGTGGTGACAATCGAGGTTCAAAGGGGCACTCTAAAGTTGAACTCTCATTGAGATTTAGTTACAGATGTGAAACTCAGTAAAATTTGATTATTAACCTTGACAATTAAAGAGCTGATTTATATATGAATTAGGAGTGAAGGCTAGACTATGATGAAATTCATATTCTCCTTTCCTCGGATCTGATACATATCTTAAATGGTAATTTACAAGAATAAGAGTTAAGCACTTACAAAAGTTCCCCGACTACTCAATGCATTTCTATCTTAAAAAGTTCACCAGGTAAATGGTGAGAACAGAAGGGGGGAATGTTAAGTTTATGGCTGATGTCTTTGCTTGAGGACAAGCAAAAGCTTAAGTGTGGGGGTATTTGATGAACTTACAATTTATCTATATTTTATGAGGTTTTTGCATGAAATTTTATAATGGTTTAATTAAATTTTTGCCGTATTTTAGCTTGATTGCAAGAAAGATTTCAGGGGGAGCCAAATCAACAAAAAGAAGGCAAAAGCAAGAAAAGAAAACCCAAAAATTTATCAAGTTCAGCCCGGCCCAGCCATGAGAGCAAGAGAATTTCATTCGGCCCAAGAAGAGCAAGTGAAACTCTTTGGAAAATCCAAGGGAAGAAGCCTAGCTATGAGGAGAATTCGGCCCAGCAAGGAAGGCCCATTTTTAGCCCAAATAACAGCCTAGAGTGTAGCCCACATGAGCTCAAAAGCAAGCTAAGTTGTAGCCCAAATAGCAGCCCAAAGGGAGCTAGGGGCGGCAACTTCTAGGAGTTTCTTGAAGAGAAGGAGGGAGCACTCTAGAAGGTTCATGAGGGGTGTAATACACCCCATTCTAGAGGCTTCAAGAAGGGGCAAGAGCCCCCTTGAAAAACTATATAAGGAGGCCTCTAGGAGGGGAGAAAGTTGTTCAATTGCTTGAGAGAAAGGCTCTCCCACTCTTAGAGGTTCAGCCACCTTGAGAGAAGAGAAGAGAAGAAGGCTAGGCGCAAGGAAGAAGAAGAAGAAGGGCTGAAGGAAGTTCACGACAAGCAAGCTAGAAGAAGAAGGTGAGTTCGAATTGAGGGATTGTGATTCAAAGATTTTTTGTAATAAATCATTTGTAGTTTCATTCTCTTTTGATTTGAATTCAGTTTCTTAGTTATATGTTCTTTCTTCTTTCTCCTTGTTTCCATTCTTCCTTGATGTATTTCAGCTTGTAAAATTTCAGTTCAGCAATCTAATTCTTTTTGATTCATTCAAATGATCATGCATTGTACTTGAAGTTTCTTGAATAAGGGTGTGATTGCAGATCAATTCGGCCAACTAACCTTCAAAACTCAGATCTGAATTCTCAGATCTGAGATTGCAAGATCTGAATTGCTTGAAAGAGAATTCAGATCTGCAAATTTCAGATTGGGCGAATTAATCTACAGCTTGGAATTCCTAGAGTGCTTGAGAGAGACTCTAGGAATTCAGATCTACTATTCAAGAACTGAATTGAGTGCAAGGTTAGAGATAACTTGCACAATTCAGTTGGTGATCAATTCAGATTTGAATTGATGCCTTAGAAGTGTTTGAAGAAATGCATGCATGGGGATTAGATTCTTGCTAGAGATAGAAGAACCGTCACTCATGCATAGGATGAACATGCGCTTGAGAGAGGCTGTTCATTTCCTTGGGGTTTCACCAAACCAAGGCTCAATCATGATTCATTCGAATGATCCAAATTGATAGATTGCTGAATTCTGAGATTGACATTTACTGCTTACTCTTCTAACCTGAATTGAAGGCAATTGGACCAATGATTTAGATAGATTTTAATTTAGGATTTCTTAGCTTTCATTAGAGTTTTGATTTATTTGTTGATCAGATAAGAAATGTTCAATTTAGTATTGGTAATTGTTTCCTAAATCCTCGTGGGAACGATACTTCACTCACTACTTTATTACTTGAACGGCTAGTGCACTTGCTAGTGTCACAATGAGCCACACATCAGATTGCTTGAACCCTTGAACCAGACCAGATTTCTAGTATTGCCCAAGACCTTGGAGTTAGATGGGCAAAACTGGAAAGTTACACCTGACCCCTAGACTTGATTATGACACATCACTAGGTGTCGGATTGGGCTGTCTTTGATGTGTCAATCAGTGAGATCCTTAGTGGGGGTCAAAACCTAAACATGTTGGGGCAGTCTGAGAATTCATCTGAGTGAGTGGTCATAGTGACAGGATCAGCCCCTTTGTCGGACAATGGTAATGATCGGTAATGCACTTTCTCTGATAGAAACCAAACTGCCGGTAGTTGATTTCAATCGTTGGAATTTTGTTTTGCAAAATAAGATATATATATATATATATATATGTATATGTACGGTTTCAAAAAATTTGCAAAAGGTTTTAATTCCCGGGATCCATGTGAGTAGAGAGTGCGGCACTGTTCCTTGCAGCTGAGAGAGAGGTCTTCTCTTGTCGGGCAGTGCTTGATCATTAAGGGCTGAGAGGTTAAGTATAAGATCCTTTAGGATAATACCTGATGGGCAAATCTTGCACCTGCCCACAGTCCATGGGTTTTTATAAGATGGCTTGGCCCAGGGACCACTTAGGGTAAGTGTTGGGCCCATAGAGCCCATTCGATGGGTTTCAGGGGGTGCACTGTCTTTAACAGTGTATTCGACCAGGCCTTGTAACAAAGGCTGGGCCGAACCCATTTGGCTGATGTGTAGATCAATGCTTGGGTCCCACGCCATACAAAGAAGCTCAACTGGGCTGTAGGTTGGAAACTAGTTAAACACTGAACACTTAATGGGCCAAAAGCCCATTTCGAACTGGACTGATATGATCACCAGTTCATAGGGTGAATCTGATTTGGATTGGGATAACTCCCAAAATATTGGGAGGTTTCTTAATCAAGAAGAAAGAGGAGAAAACCCTAGCAGAAATATCAGATTTTGAACTAGGGGTTTTGAGTAAACAAGAAACACATCCTGCAATCTAAGATTTGATCTCTCGCAGACTCTAGAGAGAAGAGACAATTCTGCCCTCTTCGTCCCTGGACTTCTCCTCCTTCAGCCACCGCCACTACTTATTGGAAGATTGGATCTTTGCAGCAATAGGAAGTCAAGAAAGCAGTTCTTGACAATAGTCTTGCAAGAAAGACAAAAGGATTCGGTGTTCAAGCTTCTAGTGGGTTCTTGTGAAGAATACAGTGTGTAGGACGCACCCTACTGGTTTCGTTCCATCCACAGCTGTGTCATCTTCAGCAGGAGCGGATCTTAGCTACTTCTTTGGACGTGAACACCAACTTTGGGAGATATTATTTCTCCGGATCAGGTATAATCCTTCCTATTTCCTTTTGGTTCAGATCTGGTCTGTTTATGGTTCAAGTAGGATCCTTGAATAATGTATTCTAAATTTAGGGAATATGATTCCCAGTTGGAAGAAGGTAGGAAATTTTTTTTGAAATTCGCCCCATTCCTCACCTTTCTTAGCGTCCATTACATGGATCCTACCATTCTTTCATGGATAAGGTCAAAGACCCAATCCTTTTACAAACACTAATCTCAGATTTGCCTTATGAACTGGTGATCATATCAGCCCTGTTCGAAATGGGCTTTTGGTCCATTAAGTGTTTAATGTTTAACTAGTTTCCAACCTGCTGCCCAGTTGGGATTCTTTGTATGGCATGGGACCCAAGCATTGATCTACACACCAGCCACATGGGTTCAGCCTAGCCTTTATTACAAGGCCCAGTCGAATTCACTGAAAGACTCAGTGACCCCCTTGAGCCCATCACATGGACCCTATGGGCCCAACACTTGCATTAAGTGGTCCCTAGGCCAAGCCATCTTATAAAAACCCAGGGACAGTGGGCATGTGCAAGATTAGCCTATCAGGTATTATCCTAAATGGTCTTACACTTAACCTCTCAGCCCTTAATGATCAAGCACTATCCGACAAGAGAAGACCTCTCTCTCAGCTGCAAGGAACAGTGCCACACTCTCTACTCACATGGATCCCGGGAATTAAAACCTTTTGCAAATCTTTTGAAATATATATATATATATATATATATATATATATATATATATCTTAATTTTGCAAAACAAAATTCCAATGATTGAAATCAACTGCTGGCAGTTTGGTTTCCATTAGAGAGAGTGCATTCCCGATCATTACCATTGTCCGACAACGGGGCTGATCCTGTCACTCTGACCACTCACTCAGATGAATTCTCAGACTGCCCCAACATGTCCAAGTTTTGACACCCACTAAGGATCTCACTGATTGACACATCAAAGACAGCCCGATCTGACACCTAGTGATGTGTCATAATCGAGTCTAGGGGTTAGGTGTAACTTTCCAGTTTTGCCCATCTGTCTCCAAGGTCTAGGGCAATACTGGAAATTTGGTCCGATTTAGGGGTTCAAGCAATCCCATACTGCATGTGCCTTGGGTCTTACCCTGATGACCGAAACAAGCCATCCCAACACTTGGTGGCACACCAATATCAGCCTTGGCAGGATAAGTCTCCCCAGACTTATCCAATGGCTATGAACATTTAAAACTAACACAAGTTTCTATAAGTGTCCAGTTTTAGGGTCTTACACAGAATTATACCAAATAACATGAATCAAACATGAACTTTAATTTATTTCCACTAAATAACAAAAGTACATCAAATCCGATTGAAACTAAGGTTATACAAGACTGTCTAACAGCTCCCACTTGCACTTAGGTCCAATCTGGTACAAGCCGGAGTCCCATACTTTCCACGTCCCCTCTACCAACGATCTCCCGCAGTACATGGTACTTCCTCTCGATGTGCTTTGACTTCGAGTGGGCGCGAGGCTCTTTAGCCTGGGCGATTGCTCAATTGTTGTCACACAACAACGGGATGGGTGATGTGCTGGACGGAATCACTCCCAATTCGTTTATGAATTTCTTCATCCACACGGCTTCTTTGGCAGCTTCACTTGCGGCAATGTGCTCGGCCTCGGTTGTGGAGGCTACAGTGGACCCCGGTTTGCTGCTTTTCCAGCAAACAGCACATGATCCTATCATGAAAACATACCCAGATGTAGACTTTCTATCATCTGGAACCGACTGGAAATCGGCATTGGTATACCCCAGAACTTGTAGTGAACTACCATCAAATACCAGACAAAACTCTTTTGTCCTTCGAAGGTATTTAAGTATGTTCTTCACAGCAGTCCAATGCTCCTGCCCTGGGATAGCCTAGAATCTGCTTACCACACTCACCGCCTGTGCTATGTTCGGGCGAGTGCATAGCATGGCATACATGATGCTCCCTACGGCTGAGGCATACGGAACGTCTCTCATGCCCTCAATCTCCTCAGAAGTCTTGGAAGACATCTTCTTGGAGAGAGTTACTCCATGTCTGAAAGGAACATTTTCTTTCTTGAAGTTTTCCATGCTGTACCTTTTGACAATTTTTTTCAATGTAAGCAGCCTGGGATAATCCAATTATCCACTTCGATCTATCTCTATAGAGTTGAAGACCCAGTATGTATGAAGCTTCTCCAAGATCTTTCAGGGAGAACTACTGTGACATCCATACATTCACCGAAGTCAACATTCCTACATCATTCCCAATGAGTAGGATATCGTCCACGTACAATACTAAAAAAGTAATCTTATCCCCACAGGACTTCCTGTAAACATATGGCTCATCCGGATTCTGCTCAAAGTCAAACGTTTTGACGGCTGAATCAAAATGAATGTTCCAACTCCTAGAAGTCAGCTTAAGTCCATATATGGATCTGTTGAGTTTCCATACCATGTGTTCCTGACCAGCAGCAATAAAGCCTTGCGGCTGCTGCATGTAGATATCTTCACTAAGATCTCCATTCAGGAATGCGGTTTTGACATCCATTTGCCAAATCTCGTAGTTATGGTATGCTGCTACAGCTAGCAGGATCCTAATGGATTTAAGCATGGCCATGGGCGAAAAGGTTTCCTCATAATCGATGCCTTCTTTCTTAGTGTACACTTTCGCCATCAAGCGAGCTTTGTAGGTCTCTATCCTGCCATCGGGGCCCTTCTTCCTCTTGTAGATCCATTTGCTTCCAATTGCTTTTACCCCGGAGGGCGGATCTACTAGAGTCCAAACTCCATTGGTCTCCATCGAGTCCACCTCAGCTCTCATGGACTCCACCCACTTCTGTGAATCTATGTCTAACATAGCTTCCACGTAAGTCACGGGATTCTCTTCACTAGTCAAAGCTTCCACCAAGTAGGTATCCTGGTCATAACCATATCGGACTGGTGGTCTGGATACCCGGGTGGACCTTCTAGGTTGGTCACTACCTAGAACTTGTGGAACATCTCCCACTGCTCGTGAGCTCTCCTCATCAAGAACTATTTCCTGACGGTTTGTGTTTCGACTGCAGAACACTTTCTGTTCACTTGGGTCATAGAATAGATAACCCACTGAATCCTTTGGGTAGCCTATAAATAGGCAACAATTGGTTTTGGATTCCAACTTGTCCACACTTGTTCTTTTAACGTGTGCAGGACAACCCCAAATCTTCAAGTGTCTTACACTTGGCTTCCTTCCGGTCCATAGTTCATATGAAGTTTTCGGAGCTGATTTGATAGGAACCCGATTCAGCAAGTAGATAGCAGTCTCTAATGCATATCCCCAAAAGGATGTGGGTAATTTTGAGCATACGAGAAGTGATTGGACCATGTCCAACAAGGTCCTATTCCTCCTCTCTGAAACACCGTTGAGTTGTGGTGTAGCAGGAGGAGCTAGTTGTGACACTATCCCATTGTCCTTTAAGTAGTCCTTGAATTCGTCAAAGAGATACTCGCCACCTCGATCCGATCGAAGGGCCTTAACTTCTCTCCCTAACTATTTCTCGACTTCCTGTCTGAACTCTCTGAACTTTTCAAAGGATTCAGACTTATGTCTCATTAGGTACACGTAACCATATTATGAAAAATCATCTGTAAAGGGGATGAAGTACACGTGGGAAGATTTTCTACGGTTAGTCATCTTACCTTGAAGGCAAGGCTCACAAGTGGGAAGATTTTCTACGGTTAGAAAAATCATCTTACCTTGATCTACACATCAGCCACATGGGTTCGGCCCAGCCTTTGTTACAAAGCCTGGCCGAATACACTGTAATGGACAGTGCACCTCCTGAAAACCATCTCATGGTCTCTATGGGCCCAACACTTACCCTAAGTGGTCCCTGGGCCAAGCCACCTTGTAACACCCAGGGACTGTGGGCAGATGCAAGATTAGCCCATCAAGTATTATCCTCAATGGTCTTACACTCAACCTCTCAGCCCATAATGATCATACACTACCCGACAAGAGAGGACCTCTCCCTCGGCTGCAAGGAACACTGTTGCACTCTCTTCTTATATGGATCCCAGGAATTAAAACCTTCTTGCAAACATTTTAGAAACCAAAATATATATAGTTTTATATCTCATATGAAATATATTTTGCAAAAAAAAATCTCAGCGATTGAAATTGGATGCTAGTAGTCTTGGTTTCCATCAGTGAGAGTGCATCTCTGATCATTACCTTTGTCCGACAAAGGGGCTGATCCTGTCACTATGATCACCCACTCAGATGAATTATCAGACTATCCCAGCATACCTAGGTTTCGGCCCCCGCTAAAGATCTCACTGATTGGTATATCAAAGACAGCCCGATCTGACACCTAGTGCAGTATCATAATCGAGTCTAGGGGTCGGGTGTAACTTTTTAGTTTTCCCCATCAATCTCCAAGGTCCAGGGCAATACTAGAAATCTGGTCCAGTTCAAAGATTCAATTAATCCTACACTGTATGTGCCTAGGGTCTCACCTTGGTAGTTAAGCCAAGCCACCCCAACCAACTTGGTGGCACCATAGTGTCAGCCTTGTTAGGATTGGTCTCCCCAGACCGACCCACTGGCTGTGAACATTCTAAACTAACACGAGTCTCGTTAAGTGTCCAATTTAAGGGTATTACATAGAAACATACCAAGGGAACATGAATCAAATATGCACTTTTATTTATTTACAATAAACTCATAAAGTTCATCATCTTGATTGAATCTAAGGGCATACAAAACTATCTAACAATTCATATGATGAATTCTCTAAAGGCCTTCCATCATTAGCTTGAGGATGGATCCTTCAGTAATGAGGAAACGCACCAAAAAATGGGCTATCCATTTGCTGTTAGTCTTGTCTGAGTGTTTCATAAGATGATAGGGGCGTCATAGACTAATGTGGGAGGGGCTTCACTAGAAAATGGGAACTCTCTCACGGTACCTTGACATTCACGAATATGATGGGTAAACACTCACTAGATAGAAAGGTTTATCTGAAAATGAATCTAAACCTTGTCTAATAGAGGCCAAAAGGGAAAACTCATATGATGAGTGGATATGATCTTTCACAGAAAGGTGGTGGGTTATGCAGCTGAAATAGTTGGCTCCATGCACCCTATGTGATTTCCCACATTTCTAGAGACAACCCATAGTCTCCGTCACTGAGAAAGGAGGGAAATCTCAGAGATGAATAAATTGAAATGGAACATAGATTAAAATTCATATCTATGTAATGAACATGAATCAAATTAAGTTGTGGACTGATGTTTGCTCTTTTATCAGAAAATGGCAAACGGATCATTTGCAAAGCTTCTTGACGACAACAAGCTTAAAGGCCTAAACTATGCCGACTGGTATAGGAACTTATGCTGGTCCTAGCTTCTGAAAAGATAGACAAAGTGGCAAAGTATCCTGCCACAGAGCATCTAGGTAATAGGGCTTCTGAGGCACGAAGAAGAGACTATCAGGAACGGGAGGATAAAAACTCCCTTGCTCGATGTTACATCATTGCCTCCTTGGACAACCCAATACAGAGGCAGTTCGATCAGATCGAACTTGCCAAAGACATATTGGACAGTCTCAAGATGATGTATATAGAGCAGAATCGTTCTACTCGACAAAAGGTCTTGAAACAGTTCATGACCGCACAAATGACTAATGGCCAACAAGTTCATGACCATTTTCTACGGATGATGGGATACATCAACGAACTGGAAGATCTTAGATCCGGGCTGGACCTTATGACCCAGATAGATGCTATCCTTAATTCTTTGGCTCCTTCCTTCAATCCGTTCATTATGAACTATAACATGAACAAGCTGAAAACTGATTAGGAAGGATGAGCCTATAGCTATGCTTGTTGAAGCTAACAAGACAGGCAAAAGAAAGAGGAAAGCAAAGAAGCCTCAGAAGAAAGCCACTAAGGGTAAGAAGCAGAAGAAAGACAAAGCATTGGATGCCTGTCACTTTTGCAAGAAGACTGGCCACTGAAAAAATGAACTGTCCTGCCTACCTGGAATCCAAGAAAGGTTATTTCGAAACTTGTGTAATGGAAACCAATATGTTGGTAGTTTCTACGTCCTGGTGTATTGACTCCGGGGCTTCAACTCATGCGTGTAATTCACTACAGGGATTCAAGGTAAGTAGAAGGCTGAGTGAAGGAGAAATCACACTGTACTTGGGGGCTACTGCAATTGTTGTAGCCGCGGCCATAGGAACCATAGAGTTACTTTTTAGGGAAGGAACTATTGTACTGAGAGATTGTTTTTGTGTACAAAATTTAAGGAGAAATTTGATTTCTATCTCAAAACTGTGTGTAAATGGTTATTCTGTCTTCTTTAGTAATACGATTACTATTAAAAGAAATAACAGATTCACCGCATATGGGGAACTAGAGAATGGTCTCTATGTTCTACATCCTTCTCTAGAAACTAACAGAACCGAAACTACATTGGCTGAAATCCCCAAGAAGAGAGCCCATGATACAATTAATCCTATGTGTCTATAGCGTTACCGACTTGGCCACATCGGTGTTGACTGAATCACAAGGTTGGTAAAGGATGGTCTTTTGGATTTTTAACTGTAGAAGATCTTCCCACTTGTGAGCCTTACCCACAAGGCAAGATGACGAAACAACCATTTAATGGCAAGCCTGAAAGATGTATAGGCACACTTGACCTAATACATACTGATGTATGTGGTCCCCTGAGTGTTAGGACATGAAATCAACATGTGTATTTCATCACCTTCACAAATGACTTTTCACAATATGGTTACGTTTACCTAATGAGACATAAGTTTGAATCATTTGAAAAGTTCAAAGATTTTAGACAAGAGGTCAAGAAACAGTTAGGGAGAGAAATTAAAGCCCTTTGATCAGATCGAGGTGACGAGTATCTCTCTGACGAATTCAGGGACTACTTAGAGGACAATGGGATAGTATCACAATTAGCTCCTCTTGCTACATCACAACTTAATGGTGTTTCAGAGAGAAGGAATAGGACTTTATTGGATATGGTCTGATCGCGTTACCCACATCCTTTTGGGCTTACACATTAGAGACTGCAATTTGTGTGCTGAATCGAGTTCCAACCAAATCGGTTCTGAATACTCCATATGAACTTTGGACCGGAAAGAAAGCTAGTGTCAAACACTTAAAGATTTGGGGTTGTCCAGCACACGTTAAAAGAACGAGTGTAGACAAGTTGGAATCCAAGACCAGCCATTGACCCAAGTGAGCAGAAAGTGTTTTGCAGTCGAAATGCACAATTCTTGGAAACCGATTATATCCTGGACACCCATCGTTAGGAAGTTGATCTTGATGAGGAGAGCTTAGGAGCAGTGGGAGATGTCCCACAAGTTCTAGTTAGTGACCAACCTAGAAGATCCACTCGGGTATCCAGGCCACCAGTCTATTATGGTTATGATCAGGATAGTTACCTAGTGGAAACCTTGACTAGTGAGGAGGATCCCATTGTTGGGAGTAGTTCTGTCTAGCACATCACCCATCCCATTGTTGTGTGACAACAATGGAGCCATTTCTCATGCTAAGGAGACACGAGCCCACTCGAAGTTGAAGCACATCGAGAGGAAGTACCACGTACTGCAGGAGATTGTTGGTAGAGAGGGCGTCCGGATTCAAAACGTAGCTTCAGCGGAAAATGTAGCATACCCATTGACGAAGCGACTATCACATGAAGTGTTTCAGAAACACGTAGAAAGCATGGGTCTCCGGCTTGTACCTGATTGGAACAAAGTGCAAGTGGTTGCTGTTAGACAGTTTATGCCCTTAGCTTCAATCAGAATGATGTACTTTATGAGTTTATTGTAAATGAATAAAAGTGCATATTTGATTCATGTTCCCTTGGTATGTTTCTGTGTAATACCCTTAAACTGGACACTTAATGAGACTCGTGTTAGTTTAGAATGTTCACAGCCGGTGGGTCGGTCTGGGGAGACCTATCCTGACAAGGCTGACACTGTGGTGCCACCAAGTTAGTT
Organism: Nelumbo lutea; assembly: GCF_056320005.1. Lineage (NCBI taxonomy): Eukaryota > Viridiplantae > Streptophyta > Magnoliopsida > Proteales > Nelumbonaceae > Nelumbo > Nelumbo lutea. The sequence continues at coordinate 71,079,722 of NC_142687.1, read as the reverse complement.
GGGGTGGCCTATCTCAGCTGCCAGGGTGAGACCTTAGGCACATACAGTGTAGGATTAATTGAATCTATGAACTGGACCAGATTTCCAGTATTGCCCTGGACCTTGGAGATTGATGGGCAAAAACTGGAAAGTTATGATACTGCACTTGGTGTCAGATTGGGCTATCTTTGATGTACCATTCAGTGAGATCCTTAGCGGGGGTCAAAACCTAGGCATGTTGGGATAGTCTGAGAATTCATCTGAGTGGGTGATCATAGTGACAGGATCAACCCCTTTGTCGGACAAAGGTAATGACTGGGGATGCACTCTCACTGATGGAAACCAAAACTGCCGGCAACCGATTTCAATAATTGAGATTTGTTTCACAAAATATATTTTATATGAGATATAAAAGTATATATGTTATGGTTTCAAAATGATTTGCAAAAGGTTTTAATTCCCAAGATCCATATAAGCAGAGAGTGCAACACTGTTCCTTGCAGCCGAGGGAGAGGTGCTCTCTTGTCGGGCAGTGCATGATCATTATGGGCTGAGGTGGGGGTGCACTGTCCTTAACAGTGTATTCAGCCAGGCCTTGTAACAAAGGCTGGGCTGAACCCATGTGGTTGATGTATAGATCAATGTTTGGGTCCCACACGATACAAGGAAGCCCAACTGGGCAGCAATTTGGCAGACTAAGTGAGTACATAACCTTAATTGGGGCTTAAGCCCATTTCGAACAGGGCTAATTTGATTAGTCAATTAAAAGGGGCAAATTCTAAGGTAGATCAGCTCATGGGATTGGGCCTAGACCCTATCCACTTAGAGAGTCCAAGATCTAAATAAGATTTAGATCTGGAAGCCTCCTAATTAGATTAGGAGATAGCTGATCTGATCTAAAGATAAGATAAGGGTTCTTCCTTATCACTTAAAGGGACTTCTAACCCAAATATAATTTGGATTGGCAGCTCCTAATCGGATTAGGAGCGGATCCCTTTAACTCTATAAAAGGAGGAGGGGGCGGCAGCCTTTAGATATGCAACCCAGAAACTCTTATCTTTAGAGCTGAAATCATAAGAAGAGAAAATTCAGCACCCTGGAAAATCACTCTTGTTGCCTCCTTCCTGCCATCGCAATTATCTCCAGTTTTTTGGAGAAACCAAGATCTGATATTGATATCAATCTTTTGGGAAAAGATTGATTGGAGTTGTACTCACAAACCATCCAGTTGATTCTTGCGAAGGGTCAAGTTCTTTTGAAGAACATTGCTGATTCTTCTCCATCCTACACTACGCCATTTTCAATGGCAGCAGTCTTTGGATCCTTCCTTGGGCGTGAACACCTCCATTAGGAGATATTATTTCTCCATATCAGGTACATCCTCCCTCCTACTCCTTTTGGTTCAGATCTGGTTTGGTTAATGATTCAAGATTGATCATTAAAAAATATGTTTTTCTAAAATAGGGAATTCGATTCCCTGCAAAGATGGGAGAAATTTTTTAAATTTGCCCAGTCCATTCCTCAAGATTTGGGCGTCCATATGATGGATATCCTATCCCTTCATAAAATTAATAAAAAAAAGAGAAGAAGAATAAAATCGTGACTAATGTGAGATGGAGCATAAAATGCACTCACATCTAGAAACGAAAGCAAGGGTGAGATGGAGCATAAAATGCACTCACCCTAAAACCCCAACCCCATTCTCACCTTCAGAACCTTGGAGTTCATACTAAGTGGTGGAGATGTGATACATAGCATGCTTATGGCAATAACACACCTTGTTTTGACCTAAGAAACAAAGAAAGATAATTGAGTCTAGCTGAATTGGTTTGTTAAAGCAATGGGTACTTGTTCAGTCCAAGAAGGTTCAGCCGGTGGAAGGCTTGTTTCCTTGACTGTCAATTTAACTTGGGACCATAAGGAATGGTGATTTGAGATCACTCTTGGGCAAGTTAAAAGGGAAAAAGAAATGGAAAATGGAAAGATTACCAAGTCTGGACTGAAGCATGCAATGGATCAGGCCTTATGTTGAGAGAAAGAAAGATTAAAAATCAGTAGGTAGTTTCTTTTGTTTTGCTTGAGTTTTGCCTTGCTTGAGGACGGGCAAAGTTTAAGTGGGGGGGATTTGATGAGACTAAATTGTACCCTACATTTTATCCCCTAATATTTTTTTTTACATTAATTTATCACTTAAATGGACTCATTACTCTGGTATTTCGATTCAGGGCAAGAAAGTAGGCAATTGGAAGAAAACAGGGCAATTCGGATGATTTTAAATAGTTTCAGCAATAGTCAGTAATCTGGGTATAACTCTCAATTCCGGACTCCGAATTGGGCAATTCGAGAGGCATAAGAAAGATGAAAGAAAGGCCCACAACTTTTATGTTTTGGGTTTTGACAGATTCGATCCGAATCGAATACGAAACCGGGCCCGAAGTCAGAGCAAGTTCGTAGCTAGGCCCATGTCACAGCTGAAGCCCAACTCGCAGAAGAGCCTTGTAGCAGCCCAAGTTTTTAAAGCAGCCCAGCTCGAATTCAAGAGCCAAGAGCCCCAATTTCGAATGTAACCTCTAAAAAGAGATTCTTATTAGATTTAAATTCTTGAATATAATCCTATCATGATAAGAAGATTGAATTATATCACTAGATAAGAGATAGGATAGGATTAGTTCAAAACAGATCAGGACTTTTTAATTTGAGCTTAATCTCCTAGAAGGAGTTGGAGAGAGCCCCTCCTCCTAAAGCTATATAAAGGGGGGGTGGACCAGCTTTGGGCATCACTCAAAGCATCCAAGAAATCATCAAGCAACTCAAGCTACCAAGAAGAGCAGTTCGGCTTACTGAGAAGTAGAGCATGGAGGGATCGAAATTCATGAGTAGCTAAGCTTTTTTTTTCTGTTTCAAGGGGGGAGGTTCGATTGTGTCATCATGAGGTTCTGTATTTAATTCAAGTTCTTGCATTTTTATTTAAGTATTCATTGGTTCTTGTGCATATTCTCCTTCGATGTTAATGTTAATTAGTCTGACAAATTAATTAATATTGATTTTCCTACTGCTATCCATGGTTCAGTGATTCGTAATTGTCATGAATAGTGGTACAAGTAGCAATTAGGTTAATATCTTTCTGGGTCAATTGTTCATGATAGCCTTTGACCAATGTATTGACATGTTTTAACCTAAGGGAATCAATGAAACAAGATTCAATAATTGCAGCTATCTCAATTATTGTTATTTTGGTTTAATTATTTTCACAAAGCTTAATGCTATCATTAATTGATATGGAACGCTATGTTACCCAGTTGATTAGTGATAAGTGTTGATCGAATGCTATGTTTGGTTAGCTGATTTAGGAAAACGCAAGGTTTATTATGGCTATCCTAAGAAATCTAAGTTTAAATGCTTGAATTGCAGGACTACCGAAGTCTACCTATGATTGATGACCAATTGACTAACCCGAACCCTTGAATCAGAATTCGGTAAGACTGGTTACATCTTGTTAGTTGAATTTGTTGTTGCTTTCTTGTTCTTTTAAATTTTAGTTATTTAATTCTCCCACTCAGTTATATTATTAATTCTGCTAAGAGATTTTTGTTTAGCTCCCTGTGGGATTCGACCTAGTACCACTATTACTACAAGAACTTTATTGTGGGACTAGCATTAATTTTGAGGGCTTCGACAACCCGTCAAAATTTTGGTGCCGTTGCTGGGGAGCTACTTTAATTTCTTAGCTTGTCATGTTCTATTTGTGTTAACCTTTTTTGTTTTATGACTCGTGCTTCTCAACAAGGTGAACTAGAGTACAACCCTGAAATTAAGAAGATTACCCATCATTTAAGGAAGGAGGCGAAGCAAAGGAAGGACCGCTCACCTAAAAGGGTGAATTCTGAATTTGACCTACCAACTTGTGATCAACCCATCTTTGAAAAGGAAGAAAGGATGGCTGATAGAGAGAGAACACTAAGGGAGTTGGTTGCACCAATCATTAACCAACAGCCCCTGTGCATAACATATCCCACTCTTGAGGTATCCTTTGAACTAAAATCTGGTTTGATTCAATTACTTTCTGTTTTTCATGGCTTTCCAGGTGAGGACCCTCACAAATATCTCAAGGAATTCCATGTTGTCTATTCAAGCATGAAACCACAAGGTATGACCGATGACCAGGTAAAGTTAATAGCTTTTCCATTTACATTACGAGATAAAGCTGCAAACATCTCAAGGATTGGTTATACATTCTTCCTCCCGGTTTGATACGTACATGGGATGAGATGAACAAAATATTATTAGATAAATATTTTCCTGCATCCCAAGCTGCAAACATTAGGAAAGAAATCTGTGGAGTTCGACAATTTGGTGGTGAGACACTATACGAATATTGGGAAAGATTTAAACAACTTGTTGCTAGCTATCCACACCACCAAATACCCAAACAGCTCTTGATCCAATACTTCTATGAAGGACTCCAACCTATGGATAGAAGTATGGTAGATGTAGCTAGTGGAGGAGCTTTGGTAAATAAAACACCCAAAGCGGCTAGGGAATTGATTTCCAACATGGCCAAAAATTCACAATAGTTTGGAGCAAGAACAGATGGCACTACTAGGCATTTTAATGAGGTAAGCCATGTTAATTTAGAAAATCAAATTTCAGATTTAACTGCTTTGGTAAGACAATTGGCTGCAGGGCAATTGCAAATAGCTAGGGTATGTGGTGTCTATTCAATCCTTGTGCATCCTACAGATATGTGTCCATCACTATAGGATGGATTGATGCAGCAAGTTAGTTGGTAACTTCTGCTTTCTATGGATATGTGTCCATCCTTGGGCATCCTATGGATCAATCAAGAGACAAGGTAATTTCGAATCCTGTGTCACAGAAACCAATTTGTTCGTAACTTCTACTTCCTGGTGTATTGAATCTAGGGCTTTGACTCATGCATGTAACTCACTGCAGGGGTTTAGGATAAGCAGAAGACTGAGTAACGGAGAAGTAATTCTTTACTTGGGGACTTCTACAAGTGTTGCAGGTACAACTATAGGAACTGTAGAGTTAATTTTCAGAAAAGTAACTATTGTACTGAAAGATTGTCTTTATGTACAAAATTTGAGAACAATTTTGATTTCTATTTCAAAACTGTGTGTGGATGGATATTCTGTTTTCTTTAGTAATATGATTACTATTAAAAGAAATAACAAATTCCTTGCATACGGAGAACTTGAGAATGGTTTCTATGTTCTCCATCCTTCTCTGGAAACTAACATAACTGAAACTACGTTGGATGACATCCCTAAGAAAAGAACCCATGATACAGTTAATCTCATGTGTCTGTGGCATTACTGACTTGGCCATATTAATATAGATGTATCACAAGGTTGGTAAAGGATGGTCTTTTGGATTTTCTAACTATAGAAGATCTTCCAACCTATGAACTTTGCCTTCAGGGTAAGATGATGAAACGACCATTTAACGGTAAGCCTAAAAGATGTACATGCACACTTGACCTTATACATACTGATGTATGTGGTCCTATGAGTGTTAGGACACGTAACCAGCACGTTTATTTTATAACATTCACCGATGATTACTCTCGGTATGGTTACGTGTACCTAATGAGACACAAGTCTGAATCATTTGAAAAGTTCAAAGAGTTGAGACTTGAGGTCGAGAATTAGTTAGGGAGAGAAATTAAGACCCTTTAATCGGATCGAGGTGGCGAGTATCTCTCTGATGAATTCAGGGACTACTTAAAGGTCAATGGGATAATATCAAAGCTAGCTCCTCCTGCTACACCACAACTAAATGGTGTGTTAGAGAGGAGGAACCATACTTTATTGGATATGGTCTGATCATTTCTCGTACACTCACAGATACCTACATCCTTTTGGGGTTACGCATTAGAGACTATGATATACGTGCTAAACCGGGTTCCAACCAAATTAGTTCTAAAGACTCCGTATTAGCTTTGAACCGATAATAATCCTAGTGTGAGACACTTGAAGGTTTGGGGTTATCTGGCACATGTTAAAAGAACGAGTGTGGACAAATTAGAATCCAAGACCAGCCGTTGCCTATTCGTAGGTTACCCCAAAGGCTCTATGGGTTACCTATTCTATGACCTAGGAGAACAGAAAGTGTTCTATAGTCAAAATGCCCATTTTTTGGAAGATGATTACATCCTGAACAATCATCACCAGGAATTTGTTCTTGATGAGGAGAGCTCTGGGGTAGTGGGAGATGTTCTACAAGTTTCAAGTAATGACCAACCTAGAAGATCTCCCTAGTGAGGAGCCACAGCCAGTGAGGAGGATCCCGTGGCTTATACGGAAGCTATGTTGGACATAGATTCCCTGAAGTGGGTAGATGCCATGAGAGTTGAGATGGACTCAATGGAAAGCAATGGAGCATGGACTCCAATAGATCTGCCCCCATGGTTAAAAGCAATCGGTTGCAAATGGATCTATAAGAAGAAGAAGGGCCCCGATGGTAAGGTTGAGACCTACAAGGCGAGTCTTGTGGTGAAAGGGTATACTTGGTGATGAGAATAAAAAGTACTCTATTTTTATCCCCAAATATTTATTCTTTTACATTAATTTAGTACTCAATTGGACTCATTACTCTTGTATTTCGATTCAGGGCAAGCAAGAAGGCGATTGGAAGAAAACAAGGCTAATCGGATGATTTTGCACAGTTTCGGCACCATTCAGTAATCTGGGCATAACTCTCGATCCCGGACTCTGATTCAGATAATTCAAGATGCACTGGAAAGATAAGGGAAAGGCCCACGATCCTCATGTTTTTGGTTTTGACATATTCGCTCTAAATCGAGGTCAAAATAGGGCCCAAAGTCGGAACAATTTCGTAGTAAAGCCCAGCCCATAGCTGAAGCCCAAATTCGCAGAAGAATCCTGTAGCGGCCCAAGTTATTAAAGAAGCCCAACTCGAATTCAAGAATGAAGAGTTCTATCTGATTTAAATTTCAATTGTAATCCTAAAAAGATAAGAGATTGAGATTACTAGATAGGATATGATAGAAGTAGATCACGTTAGCACTTTCTAATTTTAAAGTTAATCTCCTAAAGGGAGTTGGAGAGAGCCCCTCCTCCTAAAGCTATATAAAGGGGGGGCGGACTAGCTTTAGGCATCAATCCAATAATCCACCAATCAAGCATCAAGCAACTCAATCAAGAAAGATTAGTTTGGCCTTCTAAGAAGCAAAGCCTGGAGGATTCGAAAATCATGAGCAGCTAAGCTTTTCTCTTCTGGTTCAAGGGGGGAGGTTCAATTGTGTCATCGTGAGGTTCCACATTTAATTTAAGTTCTTGCTTTTTTAATTCAAGCAGTGGGAGATGTCCCACAAGCTCCAGGTAGTGACCAACCTAGAATATCCACTCGGGTATCCAAGCCACCAGTTCGTTATGGTTATGACCAGGATAGTTACCTGGTGGAAACCTTGACTAGTGAGGAGGATCCCGTGACTTACACGGAAGCTATGTTGGACATAGATTCCCAGAAGTGGGTGGAGGCCATGAGAGCAAAGATGGACTCAATGGAAACCAATGGAGTCTGGACTCTAGTAGATCCACCCTCCAGGGTAAAAGCAATCGGTTACAAATGGATTTATAAGAGGAAGAAGGGCCCCGATGGTAAGGTTGAGACATTCAAGGATCATCTGGTGGCGAAAGGGTACACTCAGAAAGAGGGCATCAATTATGAGGAAGCCTTTTCGCCTGTGGCCATACTTAAATCCATTAGGATCCTGCTAGCTGTAGCAGCATACCATGATTATGAGATTTGGCAAATGGATGTCAAAACTGCATTCCTGAATGAAGATCTTATTGAAGATATCTGTATGCAGCAACCGCAAGGCTTCATTGCTGCAGGTCAGGAAAACACAGTATGTAAACTTAATAGATCCATTTATGGACTTAAGCAAGCTTCTAGAAGTTGGAACATCCATTTTGACTGCCGTCAAATCATTTGACTTCGAGCAAAATCCGGATGAACCCTGTGTCTACAGGAAGTATAGTGGAGATAAGGTTACCTTCTTGGTTCTGTATGTAGATGACATTTTGCTCATTGGGAATGATGTAGGTATGTTAACTACGGTGAAAGTATGGCTATCACAGCAATTCTCCATGAAAGATCTTGGAGAAGCCTCCTATATACTGGGTCTTTGACTCTATGCTGGGATAATCACAGCAATTATCCCAATCTGCTTATATTGACAAAATAGTCAAGAAATATAGCATGGAAAACTCCAAGAAAGGAAATGATCCTTTCAGGCACGGAGTCACTCTATCGAAGAAGATGTCTACCAAGACTTCTGAGGAGATTGATGGCATGAAAGACGTTCCCTATGCCTCTGCCGTAGGGAGCATCATGTATGCCATGCTGTGCACTCGCCCTAACATAGCTCAGGCAGTGAGTTTAGTAAGCAGATTTCAGGCCAACCCAGGGCAGGGGCATTGGACTGCTGTGAAAAACATACTTAAGTACCTTCGAAGGACAAAAGTGTTTTGTCTAGTATTCGACGGTAGCTCACTACTGATCCAAGGGTATACAGATGCCGATTTCTAGTCAGACCCAGATGATAGAAAGTCTACATCTGGATATGTTTCCACGATAGGATCGTGTGCTATTTGTTGGAAAAGCAACAAACAGAGGTCCACTACAGACTCCACGACCGAGACTGAGTACATTGCCGCAAGTGAGGCTGCCAAAGAAGCCATGTGGATGAAGAAGTTCATTCATGAGTTGGGAGTAGTTCCGTCCGACACATCACCCATCTCAATATTGTGTGACAACAATGGAGCGATTGCTCAGGTCCAATCAGGTACTAGTCGAAGTGGAAGCACATCGAGAGGAAATACCACATACTGCGGGAGATTGTTGGTAGAGGGGACGTCCTGATTCAGAAGGTAGCATCCGCGGAAAATGTAGCAGACCCATTGACAAAGCCACTATCACAAAAAGTGTTTGAGAAACACGTGGAAAGCATGGGACTCCGACTAGTACCTGATTGGACCTAAGTGCAAGTGGGAGATGTTAGACAGTTTTGTATGCCCCTATCTTCAATCAAAATTGATGTACTTTATGAATTTACTGTAAATGAATAAAAGTGCATATTTGATTCATGTTCACTTGGTATGTTTCTATGTAATACCCTTACACTGGACACTTATTGAGACTTGTGTTAGTTTAGAATGTTCACAGCCAGTGGGTCGGTCTGGGGAGACCTATCCTGACAAGGCTGACACTGTGGTGCCACCAAGTTGGTTGGGGTGGCTTGTCTCAGCTACCGGGGTGAGACCCTAGGCACATACAGTGTGGGATTAATTGAATCTTTGAACTAGACCAGATTTCCAGTATTGCGCTGGACCGTGGAGATTGATGGGCAAAACTGGAAAGTTACACCCGACCCCTAGACTCGATTATGATACTACACTAGGTGTCAGATCGGGTTGTCTTTGATGTACCAATCAGTTAGATCCTTAGTGAGGGTCAAAACCTGGGTATGTTGGGACAATCCGAGAATTCATCTGAGTGGGTGATCATAATGACAGGATCAGCCCCTTTGTCGGACAAAGGTAATGATCGGGGATGCACTCTCATTGTTGGAATCCAAGACTGCCGGCAGCTGATTTCAACTGTTGAGATTTGTTTTGCAAAGTATATTTTATATGAGATATAAAAGCATATATATTATGGTTTCTAAAATGTTTGCTAAAAGGTTTCAATTCCCAGGATCCATATAAGTGGAGAGTGCAACACTGTTCCTTGCAGCCGAGGGAGAGGTCCTCTTTTGTCGGGCAGTGTATGATCATTAAGGGCTGAGAGGTTAAGTGTAAAACCATTGAGGATAATACCTAATGGGCTAATCTTGCATCTGCATATAGTCCCTGGGTGTTACACGGTGGCTTGGCCCAGGGACCACTTAGGGTAAGTGTTGGGCCCATAGAGCCCATTCGATGGGTTTCAGGGGGTGCACTGTCTTTAACAGTGTATTCGACCAGGCCTTGTAACAAAGGCTGGGCCGAACCCATGTGGCTGATGTGTAGATCAATGCTTGGGTCCCACGCCATACAAGGAAGCCCAACTGGGCAGCAGTTAGGAAGGTAAGTGAGCACATAAGCTTGATGGGCCTAAATCCCATTTCGAACTGAACTATTTATTTAGTTAATTAAAGGGGCGAATTCTGAGATGGATTAGCAGATAGGATAGGGTCTTAATCCTATTCACTCAGAGAGTCTAGATCTGAATGTGATTCAGATCTAGAAACCTCCTAATGGGATTAGGATAAAGCTAATCTAATCTGTAGATAAGATAAGGGTTTATCCTTATCACTAGAAGAGAATGCTGATCCAAATATGATTTGGATAAGCACCTCCTAATGGGATTAGGAGCTGATCTTTTAATTTAACAAAAAGAAGGAGGGGGCAGTAGCCTAGAGAAGAAGAGAAACCAAGAAACACATCAGATCTTCTTTAGTGCTGAAATCAAGAAGAGATAATTCTGCACCCTACGAATACTCTCTTGCCGCCTCCCTGCTCTTGTCGCCCTGTTTGCTAGTTCGATCTCCAACTGTGGGAGAAGTCAAGATTGGATCTTGACATCAGTTCTTTGAGAAAGGATTGAAAAGGAAGCTGTGCTCACGTACCATTCTACTGATTCTTGCGAATGACAGAGTTCTTGGGGAAGAACACTACTGATTCTGCTCCATCCTGCACTGTGCCATCTTCAGTGGGAGCAGTCTTTGGATCCTTCCTTGGGTGTGAACACCTTTGTTGGGAGATATTATTTCTCCGTATCAGGTATTATTCTCTCCCATTCCTTTTGGTTCAGATCTGGTTCAGTTTGAGGTTCAAGATTTATCCTTGAAAATATGATTTTCTAAATAGGGAATGTGATTCCCAGTTGAAGGGAGAGGAAAATTTTTGAAATTCGCCCCTTATTCCGCAATCTTTGGGCGTCCATGGGATAGATCTCTCATCCTTTCACTTTTTGGGTTAATTGTTCGTGATAGCTTTTGACCAAAGTATTGACATGTTTTAACCTAAAGGGAATCAATGGAACATGATTCGATATTTGCAGCTATCTCAATTATTGTTAATTTGGTTTAACTATTTTCACAAAGTTTAATGCTATCACTAGTTAATATGGAGTGCTATCGTACCCAGTTGATTAGTGATAAGTGTTGATTGATGGGATGTCGAAGCCCTCAAAATTAATACTAGTCCCACAATAAAATATTTGCAGTAAAAGTGGTTCTAGGTCGAATCCCACAGGGAGCAAATCAATAATCTCTTAGCCAAATGGGTAATGTAATTGAGTGAGAGAATTTAAATACTAAAATTAAAAAAAAAATAAATAAATACTAACTTAAACAAGAGAAAATCAGTCTTACCGAATTCTAGTTCAAGGGTTCGGATTGAATCGATTGGCCATCGACCCTAGGTACATTTCAACATTCTTGCAATTCAAGCATTTAACCTTAGATTTATTAGGATAGACATAATAAGCCTTGTGTTTTACTAATTCAGTTGACCAAACCCAGCATTCGATCAACACTTATCACCACTCAACTGGGTACGATAGCGTCTATGTTAAAAAGTGATAGCATTAAGAATTGTGAAAATAGTTAAACCAAAATAACAATAATTGAGATAGCTGCAATTATTGAATCTTGTTCCATCGATTCCTTTAGGTTGAACCATGTTAAAACATTGGTCAAAGGCTGTCATGAACAATTGACCCAAAAAGATATCAACCTAATTGCTACTTGTACCCTTATTCTTGACAATTACAGATCACCAAAATCATGGATAACAGTAGGAAAATCAACATTAATTGAGTTTGTCAAACTAATTAACATCAACGTCCAATAAAAATATGCATAAGAATCAATGAATACTTAAATTAAAAATATGCATAAGAATCAACCAAAATCATGCATAAAGTAACTACAGAACCTCATAAAGAATCAATGAATACTTGAATCTCCCCCCTTGAACCAGAAAAAGAAGTTTAGCTTCTCATGATCTATGCAATCTCCATGCTTTTCTTCTCCATAGCCGAACTGCCTTCTTGAGCTTCTTGGTCTTCTTGATGATCTCTTGGATCTACGAGTGAGTGATGCTAGAGCTGGTTCGCCCCCCTCTTTATATAGCCAAAGGAAATGGCTGCTTTCCAACTCCTTCTAGGAGATCATCTTATCTTTAGGGAGTCTTGATCTTCTTTGAACTAATCCTATCCTATCTCTTATCTAATGATCTAATCTCAATCTTCTTATCTCTCTAGGATTACATTAAAGACTTTAGATTAAGACTCTCTCCTTGGAGATTACATTCAAGATTTGGACTCTTGACTCTTGAATTCGAGTTGAGTTGCTTCAAGGTACTTCTGCGAGTTGGGCTTAAGTTGTGAAATGGGTTGGGCTACGAACTTTCTCTAACTTCGAGCTTGCTTTTGTAGTTGATGCGGGCCAAATCTGTCAAAACCCAAAACATAAAAGTTGTGGATCTTTCTTTCACTTTCTAATTCTTCTTGAATTGTCTAAATCAGACTTCGGAATTTATAGTTAGGCCCAGATTACGGACTGTCACTGAAACTGTGCATAATCACCCGATTTGCCCTATTTTCTTCCAATTGCTTTCTTTATTGCCCTGAATCGAAATACAAGAGTAATGAATTCATTTCAGTGCTAAAGTAATGTAGAAAAATGAAAATTAGGGGACAAAAATAGGGTTATTTTCAGTCTCATCAAATCCCCCCACACTTAAACTTTGCCCGTCCTCGGGCAAGGCAAAACTCAAGCAAAACAAGAGAACCTAACTAATGAATCTCTCGTCTTTTTCTCTCCACGAGACCTGGTCCAGTGCATGCTTCAGTCCCGTCTTGGTAACCTTTCCCTTTTTGTCTCTTCCTCCCCTTTTTCTTGTCCAAGAGTGATCGCAAATCACCATTCCTCATGGTCCCATGTTAAATCGATAGTTAAGGAGACAAGCCTTCCCGGGCTGAAACTCCTTGGACTGCACGGGTGCTCATTGCTTTTAACAAACCAATTGAGCCAAATGCAATTACTTTTCTTTGAATCAAAACAAGGTGTGCTTGTTGCCATAAGCTTGCTATGTATCACATCTCCACCACTTAGTGTGAATTCCAAGGATCTGAAGGTGAGAACGGGGTTGGGGTTCTAGGGTGAGTGTATTTTATGCTCCGTCTCACCCTTGATTTCATTTCTAGATGTGAGTGCATTTTATGCTCCATCTCACATTAGTCACGATTTTATTTTCTCTCTTTTTTTTAATTTTTATTTTTTACACAAGAGTCACAGGGTTTTGCCACCTAATCCATAAATTCATCGATTGTGGTCTCAATCTGCCTAACACAGCAAGTTCTAGAATAATCAAACCATGTTTGATAGATATTTATGCATCTTGCCTATTGATCAATTAAAATCATGAGTTACCATATGCAGCCAAGAATGATTCAGTTAGTCATGCTTGCATCCTATCCTATCTATTCAGCCTAGGCTCATGATTCCTGATAAGTTGAAATCATTCAAGGATAAGCTTCCAAGGAATAGAGTTTCCAAAAGGCAAGGATAAGAAGAGATGATTGAAGCATGCTAGGGTTTTCCGTTACATTTCCCTAATCCCCCCACACTTAAGTTGTACATTGTCCTCAATGTATGTGATTATGCATAAAGTAGAAGGATTTGGGGGTACTTCCCTAATTGTCTTGTTGGGTTCCTGCTAAAAACACAAAAAAAAATCAAAACATAAACAAAATAACAAAAAATCGCAATGGGTTGCCTCCCACAAGTGCAATTGTTTAACGTCGTTATGCTCAATGTCCTCCTTTTGCTCTTTTAATCCAATGAATACCGTGGAATGTCCAACGAGATGTCTACTGTAGAGGAGACATTTTTAACCTTGTGGAACAACTTCAATCAATGTCCATTCACCTTGAAGATCTTACCTGTGTCGAGACTTTTGATCTCTACTGCACCATAAGGAAAAACATTAGTCACAATAAACGGACCCATCCACCTGGAATGTAGCTTACCTGGCATGAGTTGAAGTCGAGAATTATACAATAAGACCTTTTGTCCAATTTTAAATTGTTTTCTTAAGAGTAGATTGTCATGGAACGATTTGGTTTTTTCTTTGTAAATTCTTGAATTTTCATATGCCTCTAACCTCAACTCTTCCAGATCTTGCAACTGGAGCTTTCTTTCCTTCTCTATTTCTTCCATATTCATGTTGCATTGCTTGATTGCCCAATAGGCCCTATGTTCAATTTCGACTGGCAAGTGGCAAGATTTGTCAAAAATTAACTTGTAAGGGGACATACCTATTGAGGTCTTGTAAGCTGTTCGATACTTCAGAGAGCATCATCTAGACGTAGGCTCCAATCCTTCCTTCCCGGATTCTCCATCTTTTCTAGGATGGACTTTACCTCTCTATTGGAAATTTCAGCTTGCCCGTTAGTCTGGGGATGATAAGCAGTGGCAATTCGGTGATGTACCCCATATTTTCTCAACAAGGCTTCGACTGTTCTATTGAAAAAGTGGGTCCCTTGATCGCTTATGATGGCTTGAGGGATGCCAAACCTACTGAAGATGTTAGACTTGATAAACCCTACAACACATTTAGAATCATCAGTTTTGGTGGCTTTGGCTTCCACCCATTTTGAGACATAATCTACTGTCAAAAGTATGTAAAAAAACCACAAGAGGGAGGAAAGGGTCTCATGAAATCAATACCCCAAAAATCATATATTTCACATATAAAAATGGGGGTTTGGGGCATCTCATTCCTGCGAGATAGTGTACCTGTTTGCTGACACATAGTTTTTACAAAACAAGTATGCATCTCTAAATAGGGTGGCCCAATACAGCCCACTATCCAAGACTTTTCGAGCAGTCCTCTTTGACCCAAAATGGCCACCACAAGCATAATTATGACAAAACATTAGAATCAATATCTGCTCTTCCTTAGGGACACATCTCTTAATCATTTGATCAGAACAAAATTTCCATAGATAGGGTTTGTCCCATACATAATATTTTTCCTCATACTTGATTTTGTTCTTCATGGATTTGCTAAGGTCAATAGGCAAAACTCCGATGACCAAGTAGTCACAATATCAGCATACCATAGAACCATACCTCTCATGTAAAACAATTGCTCATCAGGAAACAACTCATAGATGGGTGAAGAGTCCCCATCTTTTACCAACCTACTTAGGTGATCAACCACCGAGTTTTTAGCTTCCATTCAATCCTTGATCTTGAGATCAAACTCTTGGAGCAAGAGTATCCACATTATCAGCCTCGGTTTTGACTCCTTCGCTAATAGGTATTTCAAAGCTGCATGGTCAGAAAACACAAGTACTTTAGAGCCAAGCAAATATGATCTGAATTTATCTAAGGCAAACACAATAGCTAGTAGCTCTTTTTCAGTAGTTGTGTAGTTGCTTTGGGCAGCATTCAACATTTTTGAAGCATAGTAAATGACATGGCTCCTCCCATCTATTCGTTGCCCTAGAACAGCCCCTATCGCATAGTTGCTTGCATCGGTCATGATCTCAAAGGGCAAATTCCAATTGTTAGACAGTTTTTGTATGCCCTTAACTTCAATCTGATTTGATGTGCTTTTGTTATTTAGTGGAAATAAATAAAGTGCATATTTGATTCATGTTGTTTGGTTTAATTCTATGTAAAACCCTAAAACTGGACATTTATAGAGACTCGTGTTAGTTTTAAATGTTCACAGCCGTTGGATAAGTCTGGGGAGATTTATCCTGCCAAGGCTGATGCTGGTGTGCCACCAAGTGTTGGGATGGCCTGTCTCAGCCATCAGGGTAAGACCCGAGGCACATGCAGCATGGGATTACTTGAATCCTTGAACCGGACCAGATTTCCAGTCTTGCCCTGGACCTTGGAGATAGATGGGCAAAACTGGAAAGTTACACCTGACCCCTAGACTCGATTATGACACTTCACTAGGTATTGGATCAGGCTGCCTTTGATATGCCAATCAGTGAGATCCTTAGCGGGGATCAAAACCTGGGTATGTTGGGGCAGTTTGAGAATTCATCTGAGTGGGTGATCATAGTGACAGAATCAGCCACTTTGTCGGACAAAGGGTAATGATCGGGAATGCACTCTCTCTGATGGAAACCAAACTACCGGCAGTTGATTTCAATCATTGGAATTTTGTTTTGCAAAATTAATATATTTATATATATATATATGTACGGTTTCCAATTGTTTGCAAATGGTTTTAATTCCCGGGATCCATGTGAGAGGAGAGTGCGGCATTGTTCCTTGCAGCCGAGGGAGAGGTCCTCTCTTGTCGAGCAGTGCTTGATCATTAAGAGCTGAGAGGTTAAGTGTAAGACCATTGAGGATAATACCTGATGGGCTAATCTTGCACCTGCCCACAGTCCCTGGGTTTTTATAAGATGGCTTGGCCCAAGGACCACTTAATGTAAGTGTTGGGCCCATAGGGTCCATATGATGGACTCAAGGGGTTCATTGAGTTTTTCAGTGAATTCGGCTGGGCCTTGTATTAAAGGCTGGACCGAACCCATGTGGCTGGTGTGTAGATCAATGCTTGGGTCCCACGCCATACAAAGAAGCCCAACTGGGTAGCAGATTGGAAAGTAATTAGACACTGAACACTTAATGGGCCAGAAGCCCATTTTGAGGTGGGCTGATATGATCACCCATCCTTGGGGCGAATCTGAGATTAATGTTAGTAAAAGGATTGGGCCTTTTGCCTTATCCACTCTTGGAGACCAAATTCAAATTGGATTTGAATCTGGTAACCTCCTGATAAGATCAGGAGTAAGCTAACTTTATCTGCAGATAGGATTAAGATTATCCCCTATCCAAATACTGATTTGGATTGGGATAACTCCTAATTAGAAGGATTCTTAATCAAGAAGAAAGGAGAAGAAACCCTAATCAAGAGAGAGAAATATCAGATTTCGAACCACCTTGAAGAGATATAGGATATCTCCTGCGAATTGAGATAGGATCTCAATTTCATACTCCAGAAAAGAAAAAGGCAGTTCAGCCTTTTCGCCTTTAGAGTTCTCCTCCTGCCACCGCCATCTGTTTTTGCAAGATTAGATCTTTGCAGAAAATGAAAGTCAAGAAATCTATTCTTGACATTAGTCTTGCAACAAAGACTAAAAGGATTCAGTGTTTAGTGTTTCCAGAGGATTCTTGTGAAGGATCCAGTGTGTAGGACGCACCCTGCTGGTTCTGTTCCATCCACAGCTCTGTCATCTTCAGCAAGAACGGATCTTGGAGCATTCTTTGGGCGTGAACACCAACTTTGGGAGATATTGCTTCTCCGGATCAGGTATATTCCTCCCATTTATCTTTTGGTACAGATCTGGTTTGATTATGGTTCAAGTAGGATCCTTGAATATTGTATTCTAAATTTAGGGAATATGATTCCCAGTTGGGAGAAGGTAGGAAATTTTTGAAATTCGCCCACCCATTCCGCAACCTTTGTGGCATCCATTAGATGGATCCTACCATTCTTTCAGTGGTATCAGAGCCATAGGTTCAAATCTTGAACCAAAAGAAAATCAGATCTGACATTGCGGAGATGGATAGAAGGTGTTCTTTCAAGATTTGCGCAGATTGTTTTCTTTTTTCAAGAAACTGTTTCTTGTTAAGGGCGATTGATCTGAAATTAATTTTTTTTATTAAATCCAAAATTTATTTAGAATTGTTCTTTATTTATTTTGATTTAATGGACTGTTCAAACCTGGAGATCGCAGTGCAGATTTGGCGCAGATAGTCTGCGCACCCTTTTTCTTTCTATTCATTTATTTCATTTAATTCGGTTTGTAAATAATTTTTTTTTTTTATTTTTAGACTGAATGTATAGGATTTGATCAAGAATGTAATTAATAGAAATAGGATTTCTGTTATATTTCTTGATTAAAGAAGAAGGAAGAAGAAGGCGGCGCTGGAGATTTGCAGTTGGAGAAATCGCTTTCTGCGATTTGCAGTTTGTGAAACTGCAACCCTTGTGATTAACCTCTGTTTTGTAGGTGGTGCGAACAGTCCATAGTTTGATTTGTGATTGTTTGAAATCAAAATTATTAATTTCAGATCTTTCATGAATTAATTCTTGAATTGAAAATCAGTTTTGGATCCTCTCGGACTAGATTGGACCAAAACTGTTTGGGCCGAATCTGGGGTTCGATAGGGACTGTTTTTCAGTCTGTATTTCTCACACTTTCTGATCCAAATCTGATGTTCAATTGCAGGGATTAATTCAGCCCACCTGTAAAGCCCAGTTTTAAAGGTTTAAAACTGCAAAAGGCCCATTACTGTGAGATAAGCTGTATGGGCCGAACTGCTATCTGCGATTCAGCCCATACACCTAGTAGACATTAATTGTTAATGACTTGGATTTCAATGGGCTATTCGATGGGCTTTACAGTAGTTAATTGATTGGATCAATTCCTCCTTTACATGTGATGTTTGGATGTTTGATGTGCTGCGACCATGGGCCATAAGTACTTGGCCCATGAAGACTCGTTAGTGGCTCTTGCGCACATCATGGCTAAATGCACATCATTGCCATGGTGTCCTTCAAGGTCATTGGATGACCCCTCTTTGCTTGGTGGGCCCCACAACCCTGAAAAGGGATGCGCACGGAACCCCTAGCCGATTAAGGCCCACCAGAAATCTGACTTTATGAAAGTCAGTGGGAGCCACTCTGGTTTGACCTAAATTAAAACTAGGGCCATTTTTTTTGTTCCCTCCAGCAAATATGAATGCATGTGATAGGGAGACCCATATGATGGACTCTCTAAAGGCCTTCCATCATTAGCACAATGATGGGTCCTTCAGTAATGAGGAAACGCACCATAAAATTGGGCTATCCATTTGTTGTTGGATCTATTAGAGTGTTTCATAAGATGATAGGGGCGTCATAGACCGATGTGGGAGGGGCTTCACCAGAAAATGGGAACTCTCTCACGGTACCTTGGCGTAACCTGAATATGATGGGTGTGCACTCACTGGACAGAAAGGTTTACCTGAAAATGGCTCTGAACCTTGTCTGACAGAGGCCAAAAGGAAACTCATTTGATGAGTGGATATGATCCGTCACAGAAAGGTGGTGGGGTTATGCAGCTGAAATAGTTGGCTTCACGCACCCCATGTGATTTCCCACATTTCCAAAGACATTTCGTCGTCTCCGTCACTGAGAAAGGAGGGAAATCTCAGAGATGAACAAATGGGAATGGAACATAGATTAAAAGCCATATCTATGTAGGTAACATGAATCAAACTAAGGTTGTGGACTAATGATTTTTCTGTTTTATCAGAAAATGGCAAATGGTCAATTTGCAAAGCTTCTAGACGATGACAAGCTTAAGGGCCCAAACTATGCTGACTGGTACAGAAATCTTATGCTGGTCCTAACTTCCGAAAAGTTAGACAAGGTGGTGAAAAATCCTGCCCCGAAACATCCGAGTGATAGGGCTTCTGAGGCCCGTAGGAGGTACTACCAAGAGTGGGAGGATAAGAACTCCCTAGCTCGCTGCTTTATCGTTGCCTCATTAGACAACTCAATACAGAGGCAGTTCGATCATATCGAACTAGCCAAGGACATATTGGACAGTCTAAGAACAATGTATGAAGAGCAGAACCGTTCTACTCGACAGAAGGTCCTGAAATTGTTCATGACTGCGCAGATGACCAAAGGGCAGAAAGTTCATGACCATTGTCTTCGGATGATGGGTTACATTAACGAACTTGAAGCTCTTGGATCCGGGCTAGATCTTGGCACGCAAGTGGATGCCATCCTCAATTCTTTGCCCTCTTCCTTCAATGCGTTCACAATGAACTACAATATGAATAAGCTGAATGTCAGCGTCCAGGAACTCAGCAATATGTTGCAGAGAGCCGAGGATCTACTCAAGAAGGATGAGCCGGTGGTTATGCTTGCTGAAGCTAACAAATCGGGCAAGAAAAAGAGAAAGGCAAAGAAACCTCAGAAGAAGGCTGCCAATCCTAAGAAGCAGAAGAAGAACAAGGCATCTGATGTCTGTCACTTCTGCACGCAGACCGGCCACTGGAAGAGGAATTGTCCTGCCTACCTGGAATCTAAGAAAGGTAACATCGAAACTTGTGTCATAGAAAATAACATGTTAGTTACTTCTGTGTCCTGGTGTGTTGACTCCGGGAATTCAACTCATGCGTGTAACTGACTGCAGGGGTTCAAAGTTAGCAGAAGGTTGAGTGAAGGTGAAGTGACACTATTCTTGGGAACAACTACAAGTGTTGCAGCGGTGGCAATAGGAACCATAGAATTAGTTTTTAAAGAAGAAATACTTGTACTTAAAGATTGTCTTTTTGTACAAAACTTGAGAAGAAATTTAATTTCTATTTCAAAACTATGTGCTGATGGATATACTGTTTATTTTAGTAAAGTGATTACTGTTAAACGGAATAATAAATTCATCGCATGCGGGGAACTAGAGAACGGTCTCTATGTTCTACATCCTTCTCTGGAAACTAACTTAACCGAAACTATGTCGGTAAAAAATCCCAAGAAAAGGAATCGTGATACAGTAAGTCCCACATGCCTCTGGCATTACCGACTTGGCCATATCGGTATTGACCGAATCACAAGGCTGGTAAAGGATGGTCCTTTGGATTTTCTAACCGTAGAAAATCTTCCCACTTGTGAACCTTGCCTTTAAGGTAAGATGTCTAAGCGGCCATTTGACGGTAAGCCTGAAAGATCTGAAGGCACACTTGACCTGATACATACTGATGTAAGTGGTCCCCTGAGTGTTATGACACGCAATCAACACGTGTACTTCATCACCTTTTCAGATGATTTTTCATGATATGGTTACGTGTACCTAATGAGACATAAGTCTAAATCATTTGAAAAGTTCAAAGAGTTCAGACAGGAAGTCGAGAAATAGTTAGGGAGAGAAATTAAGGCCCTTCGATCAGATCGAGGTGGCGAGTATCTCTCTGATGAATTTAGGGAAAACTTAAAGGCCAATGGGATAGTGTCACAATTAGCTCCTCCTGGTACACCTCAACTCAACGGTGTTTCAGAGAGGAGGAATAGGACCTTGTTGGACATGGTCCGGTCGCTTCTCGTATGCTCACAATTACCCACATCCTTTTGGGGATATGCATTAGAGACTGCTATCTACGTGCTGAATCGGGTTCCAACCAAATCAGTTCCGAAAACTCCATATGAACTTTGGACCAGAAGGAAGCCAAGTGTAAGACACTTGAAGATTTGAGGTTGTCCTGCACACGTTAAAAGAACAAGTGCGGACAAGTTGGAATCTAAAACCAGCCGTTGCCTGTTTATAGGCTACCCAAAGGATTCGGTGGGTTATCTATTCTATGACCCGAGTGAGCAGAAAGTGTTCTACAGTCGAAATGCCCAGTTCATAGAATCCGATTACATCCTGGACACCCATCATCAGGAAATAGTTCTTGATGAGGAGAGCTCAGGAGCAGTGGGAGATGTCCCACAAATTCCAGGTAATGACCAACCTAGAAGAACCACCCGGGTATCCAGACCACCAGTCCGATATGGTTATGACCAGGATAGTTACCTGTTGGAAACCTTGACTAGTGAAGAGGATCCCGTGACTTACGTGGAAGCTATGTTAGACATAGACCCCCAGAAGTGGGTGGAGGCCATGAGAGCTGAAATGGACTCAATGGAGATCAATGGAGTCTGGACTCTAGTGGATCCGCCCCCCGGGGTAAAAGCAATTGGTTGCAAATGGATCTACAAGAGGAAGAAGGGCCTCGATGGCAGGATTGAGACCTTTAAAGCTCGTTTGGTGGTGAAAGGGTATACTCAGAAAGAAGGCATCGACTATGAGGAAACCTTTTCGCCTGTGGCCATGCTTAAATCCATTAGGATCCTGCTAGCTGTAGCAGTGTACCATGACTACGAGATTTGGCAAATGGATGTCAAAACCGCATTCCTGAATGGAGATCTTAGTGAAGATATCTACATGCAGCAGCCGCAAGGCTTCATTGCTGCTGGTCAGGAACACATGGTATGTAAACTTAATAGATCCATATATGGACTTAAGCAGGCTTCTAGGAGTTGGAACATCCGTTTTGATTCTGCAGTCAAAACGTTTGACTTTGAGCAGAATCTGGATGAGCCCTGTGTTTACAGGAAGTCCAGTGGGGATAAGATCACCTTTTTGGTGTTGTACGTGGACGATATCCTACTCATTGGGAATGATGTAGGAATGTTGACGTCGGTCAAGGTATGGCTATCATAGCAGTTCTCCATGAAAGATCTTGGGGAAGCTTCATACATACTGGGTCTTCGACTCTATAGAGATAGATCGAAGCGGATAATTGGATTATCCCAGGCTGCTTATATTGACAAAATTGTCAAGAGGTACAGCATGGAGAACTCCAAGAAAGGAAACGTTCCTTTCAGGCACGGAGTCACTCTCTCCAAGAAGATGTCTCCCAAGACTTCTGAGGAGATTAAGAGCATGAGAGACGTTCCCTATGCCTCAGCCGTAGGGAGCATCATGTATGCCATGCTGTGCACTCGCCCGGACATTGCTCAGGCAGTGAGTGTGGTAAGCAGATTCCAGGCAAACCCAGGGCAGGAGCATTGGACTGCTGTGAAGAACATACTCAAATACCTTCGAAGGACAAGAGTTTTGTCTGGTATTCGATGGTAGTTCACTGCAAGTTCTAGGGTATACCGATGCCAATTTCTAGTCGGATCCAGATGATAGAAAGTCTACATCTAGGTATGTTTTCACGATAGGATCGTGTGCTGTTTGTTGGAAAAGCAGCAAACAGGGGTCCACTGCAGACTCCAAAACCGAGTACGAGTACATTGCCGCAAGTGAAGCTGCCAAGGAAGCCGTGTGGATGAAGAAGTTCATACACGAATTGGGAGCGATTCCATCCAGCACAACTCCCATCCCGTTGTTGTGTGACAACAATGGAGCGATTGCCCAGGCTAAAGAGCCTCGGGCTCACTCGAAGTCAAAGCACATCGAGAGAAAGTACCATGTACTGTGGGAGATCGTTGGTAGAGGGGACGTCCTGATTCAGAAGGTAGCATCAGCGGATAATGTGGCAGACCCATTGACTAAGCCACTGACACAGAAGGTGTTTGAGAAGCACGTGGAAAGTATGGGACTCCGGCTTGTACCAGATTGGACCTAAGTGCAAGTGGGAGCTGTTAGACAGTTTTTGTATGCCCTTAGCTTCAATCGGATTTGATGTGCTTTTGTTATTTAGTGGAAATAAATAAAGTGCATATTTGATTCATGTTGTTTGGTTTAATTCTATGTAAAACCCTAAAACTGGACATTTATAGAGACTCGTGTTAGTTTTAAATGTTCACAGCCGTTGGATAAGTCTGGGGAGATTTATCCTGCCAAGGCTGATGCTGGTGTGCCACCAAGTGTTGGGATGGCCTGTCTCAGCCATCAGGGTAAGACCCGAGGCACATGCAGCATGGGATTACTTGAATCCTTGAACCGGACCAGATTTCCAGTCTTGCCCTGGACCTTGGAGATAGATGGGCAAAACTGGAAAGTTACACCTGACCCCTAGACTCGATTATGACACTTCACTAGGTGTTGGATCAGGCTGCCTTTGATATGCCAATCAGTGAGATCCTTAGCGGGGATCAAAACCTGGGTATGTTGGGGCAGTTTGAGAATTCATCTGAGTGGGTGATCATAGTGACAGAATCAGCCACTTTGTCGGACAAAGGGTAATGATCGGGAATGCACTCTCTCTGATGGAAACCAAACTGCCGGCAGTTGATTTCAATCATTGGAATTTTGTTTTGCAAAATTAATATATTTATATATATATATGTACGGTTTCCAATTGTTTGCAAATGGTTTTAATTCTCGGGATCCATGTGAGAGGAGAGTGCGGCATTGTTCCTTGTAGTCGAGGGAGAGGTCCTCTCTTGTCGGGCAGTGCTTGATCATTAAGGGCTGAGAGGTTAAGTGTAAGACCATTGAGGATAATACCTGATGGGCTAATCTTGCACCTGCCCACAGTCCCTGGGTTTTTATAAGATGGCTTGGACCAGGGACCACTTAATGTAAGTGTTGGGCCCATAGGGTCCATATGATGGACTCAAGGGGTTCATTGAGTTTTTCAGTGAATTCGGCTGGGCCTTGTATTAATGGCTGGACCGAACCCATGTGGCTGGTGTGTAGATCAATGCTTGGGTCCCACGCCATACAAAGAAGCCCAACTGGGTAGCAGATTGGAAAGTAATTAGACACTGAACACTTAATGGGCCAGAAGCCCATTTTGAGGTGGGCTGATATGATCACCCATCCTTGGGGCGAATCTGAGATTAATGTTAGTAAAAGGATTGGGCCTTTTGCCTTATCCACTCTTGGAGACCAAATTCAAATTGGATTTGAATCTGGTAACCTCCTGATAAGATCAGGAGTAAGCTAACTTTATCTGCAGATAGGATTAAGATTATCCCCTATCCAAATACTGATTTGGATTGGGATAACTCCTAATTAGGAGGATTCTTAATCAAGAAGAAAGGAGAAGAAACCCTAATCAAGAGAGAGAAATATCAGATTTCGAACCACCTTGAAGAGATATAGGATATCTCCTGCGAATTGAGATAGGATCTCAATTTCATACTCCAGAAAAGAAAAAGGCAATTCAGCTTTTTCGCCTTTAGAGTTCTCCTCCTGCCGCCGCCATCTGCTTTTGCAAGATTAGATCTTTGTAGAAAAAGAAAGTCAAGAAATCTGTTCTTGACATTAGTCTTGCAACAAAGACTAAAAGGATTCAGTGTTTAGTGTTTCCAGAGGATTCTTGTGAAGGATCCAGTGTGTAGGACGCACCCTGCTGGTTCTGTTCCATCCACAGCTGTGTCATCTTCAGCAGGAACGGATCTTGGAGCATTCTTTGGGCGTGAACACCAACTTTGGGAGATACTGCTTCTCCGGATCAGGTACATTCCTCCCATTTATCTTTTTGGTACAGATCTGGTTTGATTATGGTTCAAGTAGGATCCTTGAATATTGTATTCTAAATTTAGGGAATATGATTCCCAGTTGGGAGAAGGTAGGAAATTTTTGAAATTCGCCCACCCATTCCGCAACCTTTGTGGCGTCCATTAGATGGATCCTACCATTCTTTCACCAATCGGGTGGTTGAATAATGAGTGCAATTGTTAATAAATTTTTAAGCTTTTCAAATGCTTCCTTGCACTCATCACCAAAATCGAAAGGCACATCATTTTGCATCAAATTGGACATTGGCAAGGCAATTTTTGAAAAATCATTGATGAACTTGTGATAGAAACCTACATGTCCAAGAAAGGAGCGAACCTCCCTAATATTCGTAGGGTAGGGTAAGCTCACAATCAAATCAATTTTGGCCTTGTCAACCTTGAAGGGATAGGAAATCCATCACATGGACGCCCAAGATTGCGGAATAAAGGGGGTGAATTTCAAAAATTTTTCTCTCCCTTTAACTGGGAATTGAATTCCCTATTTAGAAAATCATATTTTCAATGATCATTCTTGACCCATAAACTGAACCAAATCTGAACCAAAAGGAGTAGGGAGAGATAATACCTGATACAGAGAAATAGTATCTCTCAATGGAGGTGTTCACGCCCAAGGTAGGATCCAAAATCTGCTTCCACTGTCGATGGCGCAGTGCAGGGTGGAGCAGAATCAATAGTGTTCTTCCAAAAGAACCTGATCCTTCTCAAGAATCACTAGGACGGCTTGTGAATACAACTCCTACCAATCTTTTCTCCAAAAGATTGGAATCAAGATCCAATCTAGATTTCTCCAAAGTAATGGAGATCGAACTGCTATAGGCGGTGGCTGTAGGAAGGAGGCGGATAGAGAGTATTTGCAGGGTGGAGAATTCTCTCTTCTGTGATCTCAACTCTGAAGACAAGACTATCTGTTACTGATAGGTGTGTGTTGGATGTGTAAAGGCTGCTTCCCCCTCTTCCTTTTATAAACTTAAAGGGATCAGCTCCTAATCCCATTAGGAGTTGCTAACCCAAATCATATCTGGATTAGAAGTCCCTTTAAGCAGCTCCTAATCTAATTAGGAAGTTTCCAAATCTAAATCTCATTTAGATCTTGGACTCTCTGAGTGGATAGGGTGTGGGCCCAATCCTATCAGCTGATCTTATCTCAGAATTCACCCCTTAAAGACTAATCAAATTAGACCAGTTAGAAATGGGCTTAAGGCCCATTTAGGATTAGGTATTCATTAAGCTTTCCAAACTGCTGCCCACTTGGGCTTCCTTGTATGGCGTGGGACCCAAACATTGATCTACACATCAACCACATGGGTTCAGCCCAGCCTTTGTTACAAGGCCTGGCCGAATACACTATTATGGACAGTGCACCCCCTGAAACCAATCAGATGGGCTCTATGGGCCCAACACTTACCCTAAGTGGTCCCTGGTCCAAACCACCATTTAACACCCAAGGACTGTGGGCAGATGCAAGATTAGCCCATCAGGCATTATCCTCAATGGCCTTACACTCAACCTCTCAGACCATAATGATCATACACTGCCCAACAAGAGAGGACCTCTCCCTCGGCTGCAAGGAACAATGTTGCACTCTCTCAAGTATGGATCTTGAGAATTAAAACCTATATCTCATATAAAATATATTTTGCAAAACAAATCTCAACGATTGAAATCGGCTGTCGACAATCTTGGTTTCCATCAGTGAGAGTGCATCCCCGATCATTACCTTTGTCCGACAAAGGGGTTGATCCTGTCACTATGATCACCCACTCAGATGAATTCTCAGACTGTCCCAACATACCCAGGTTTTGACCCCCACTAAGGATCTCACTGATTGGTACATCAAAGACAACCCAATCCGACACCTAGTGCGGTATCAGAATCGAGTCTAGGGGTCAGGTGTAACTTTCCAGTTTTGCCCATCAATCTCCAAGGTCCAGGGCAATACTGGAAATCAGGTCCAGTTCAAAGATTCAATTAATCCCATACTGTATGTGCCTAGGGCCTCACCCTGGTAGTTGAGACAAGCCACCCCAACCGATTTGGTGGCACCACAGTGTCAGCCTTGTCAGGATAGGTCTCCCTAGACAGACCCACTGGCTGTGAACATTATAAAATAACATGCGTCTCATTAAGTGTCTAGTTTAAGGGTATTACACAGAAACATACCAAAGGAACATGAATCAAATATGCACTTTTATTCATTTACAATAAACTCATAAAGTACATCATTTTGATTGAAGCTAAGGGCATACAAAACTGTCTAACAGCTCCCACTTGCACTTAGGTCCAATTAGGTACTAGTCGGAGTCCCATGCTTTCCATGTGTTTCTCAAACACTTTCTGTGATAGTGGCTTTCTCAATGGGTCTGCTACATTTTCCGCTGACGCTACCTTCTGAATCAGGACATCCCCTCTACCAACAATCTCCCTCAGTACATGGTACTTCCTCTCGATGTGCTTCGACTTCGAGTGGGCTCGTGGCTCCTTAGCTTGATCAAAAGCTCCATTGTTGTCACATAACAATGGGATTGGTGATGTGCTGGACGAAACTACTCCCAACTCGTGAATGAACTTCTTCATCCACAAGGCTTCTTTGGCAGCCTCAATTGTGGCAATGTACTCGGCCTCAGTAGTCTGGAGTGGACCCCTATTTGTTGCTTTTCCAGCAAACAGCACACGATCCTATCATGAAAACATATTTAGATGTAGACTTTTCTATCATCTGGATCCGAATAGAAATCAGCATCTGTATACCCTTGGATCTGTAGTGAGCTATCATCGAATACTAGACAAAACACTTTTGTCCTTCGAAGGTACTTAAGTATGTTTTTCACATCAGTCCAGTGCTCCTGCCCTGGGTTGGCCTGAAATTTGCTTACTACACTCACTACGTGAGCAATGTCAGGATGAGTGCACAGCATGGCATACATGATGCTCCCTACGGTAGAGGCATAGCGAATGTCTCTTATGCCATCAATCTCCTCAGAAGTCTTGGGAGACATCTTCTTGGAGAGAGTGACTCCGTGCCTGAAAGGAACATTTCCTTTCTTGGACTTTTCCATGCTGTATCTTTTGACTATTTTGTCAATGTAGGCAGATTGGAATAATCCTATTATCCACTTCGATCTATCTCTATAGAGTCGAAGACCCAGTATATGGGAGGCTTCTCCAAGATCTTTCATGGAGAATTGCTATGAAAGTCATACTTTCACCGTAGTCAACATTCCTACATCATTCCCAATGAGTAGAATGTCATCTACTTATAGAACCAAGAAGGTAACCTTATCTCCACTGTACTTCCTGTAAACATAAGGTTCATCCGGATTCTGCTCGAAGTCAAATGATTTGACAGCAGAGTCAAAACGGATGATCCAACTTCTAGAAGCTTATTTAAGTCCATAAATGGATCTATTAAGTTTACATACCACGTTTTCCTGACCCGCAGCTCTGAAGCCTTGTGGCTACTGCATATAGATATCTTCAATAAGATCTCCATTCAGGAATGTAGTTTTGAGATCCATTTGCCAAATCTAATAATCATGGTATGCTGCTACAGCTAGCAGGATCCTAATGGATTTAAGCATGGCCACAGGCAAAAAGCTTTCCTCATAATCGATGCCCTCTTTCTGAGTGTACCCTTTCGCCACCAAACGAGCTTTGAAGGTCTCAACCCTACCATCGGGGCCCTTCTTCCTCTTGTAAATTCATTTGCAACCGATTGCTTTTACCCTGGAGGGCGGATCTACTAGAGTCTAGACTCCATTGGTATCCATTGAGTCCATCTCTGCTCTCATGGTCTCCACCCACTTCTGCGAATCTATGTCCAACATAGCTTTCGCGTAAGTCACGGGATCCTCATCACTAGTCAAGGTTTCCACCAGGTAACTATCCTGGTCATAACCATAATGGACTGGTGGCCTGGATACCTGAGTGGATCTTCTAGGTTGGTCACTACATGGAACTTGTGGGACATCTCCCACTGCTCCTGAGCTCTCCTCTTCAAGAACAATTTCCTGACGATGGGTGTCCAGGATGTAATCGGTCTCCAAGAACTAGGCATTTCGACTACAGAACACTTTCTGCTCATTTGGGTAGCCTACAAATAGGCAACAACTCTTCTTGGATTCCAACTTGTCTGCACTCATTCTTTTAACATGTTCTAGACAACCCCAAATCTTCAAGTGTCTAACACTTGGTTTCTTTTCGGTCTAAAGTTCATATGGAGTGTTCGGAGTCGATTTGGTTGGAACCCGATTCAGCATGTAAATCACAATCTCTAATGCATAACCCCAAAAGGATGTGGGTAACTCTGAGTGTATGAGAAGTCACCGGACCATATCCAATAAGGTCCTATTCCTCCACTTTCTTTTTAGGCTTCTTCGCCTTCCTCTTTCTCTTGCCCATTTTTCTAGCTTCAACAAGCATAGCTACAGGCTCATCCTTTTTAATCAGTTCTTCAGCTCTTTGCAACATATTGTTGAGCTCTTGCAAGCTGACATTCAGCTTGTTCCTATTATAGTTCATGATGAACAGATTATAGGAAGGAGGCAAAGAATTAAGGATAGCATCTATCTAGGTTGCGAGGTCCAGCCCGGATTCAAGAGCCTCCAGTTCGTTGATGTAACCCATCATCCGAAGACAATGGTCGTGAACTTGTTGGCCCTTGGACATTTGAGTGGTCATGAACTGTTTCAAGATCTTTTGTCGAGTAGAACGATTCTGCTCTTCATACATCATCCTCAGGCTGTCCAATATGTACTTGGCAAGTTCGATCTGATCGAACTACCTCTGTATTGGGTTGTCCAAGGAAGCGATGATGTAACACCGGGCTAGGGAGTTTTTCTCCTCCCATTCCTGATAGTCTCTCCTTCGGGCCTCAGAAGCCCTGTCACCCGGACGCTCTGGGGCAGGATTCTTTGTCACTTTGTCCACCATTTCAGAAGCTAGGACCAGCATAAGGTTCCTATACTAGTCGGCATAGTTTGGGCCCTAAGCTTGTTGTCATCAAGAAGCTTTGCAAAAGATCCGTTTGCCATTTTCTGATAAAAGAGCAAACATCAGTCCACAATCTAATTTGATTCATGTTCATTTCATAGATATGGCTTTTAATCTATGATCCATTTCCATTTATTCATCTCTGAGATTTCCCTCCTTTCTCAGTGATGGAGACTACGGGTTGTCTCTGGAAATGTGGGAAATCACATAGGATGCATGGAGCCAACTGTTTCAGCTGCATAACCCCACCATCTTTCTGTGAAGGATCATATCCACTCATCATATGAGTTTTCCATTTGGCCTCTATTAGACAAGGTTCAGAGCCATTTTTAGGTAAACCTTTCTGTCTAGTGAGTGCTTACCCGTCATATTCATGAATGCCAAGGTACCATGAGAGAGTTTCCATTTTCTAGTGAAGCCCCTCCCACGTCTGTCTATGACGCCCCTATCATCTTATGAAACACTCAGACAAGCCCAACAGCAACTAGATAGCCCATTTTCTGGTGCGTTTCCTCACTACTGAAGGACCCATCCTTATGCTAATGATGGAAGGCCTTTAGAGAGTTCATCATATGAATTTCCCTATCACTTGCACTCATATTAGCTGGAGGGAACAGTTAATTATGCCCTAGTTTGATTTAGGTCAAACCAAAGTGGCTCCCACTGACTTTCATAAAGCCAGATTTTGGGGGGCCTTAAATCGGTTAGGGTTCCGCACGTAACCTCTTGATGAGGTGTGAGGCCCACCACTAAGGGAGTTTATCCAATGACCAAAAGGGACACCATGGCAATGATGTGCATTCAGCCATGGTGTGCGCAAGAGCCATTGTTGAATGAGCATGAGCCAAGTACTTATGGCCCATGTATGCAGCACATCACACATCCATAGATCTCATGCAGGGATAAATTGATCCAATCAATTAATTATCTGTAAGGCCCATTGGAATCCTGTTAATAAATCCATAACATTAATCATTAATATTATCTAGGTATATGGGCTGAATTAGGGTTATCCAGTTCGGCCCATATAGCTTGTATCCTTTAAAGTGGGCTTTTGCAGTTTTAACTATTTAAAATTGGGCCGTTATAGGTTGGCCGAATTAACCATTTAATTAAATATCAATCCTCAGGCCTATTAGTGGGAAAATTAGGGCTGACTTTTAGCCTTGATTAAACCCTAGATTTGGTCCAAACAGTTTGAACCAATCTTGGTTCGAATGGGTCTAGGGTTTGATTTTTAATTAAATCCTTTATTCAAGAAAATAATCTGAAATAAATAACTGATAAAAGAAAAACAAAAATCAGTTAATCAGGGCTGTTCACACACTCCATCCTGCAAAACAATGGTTAGATCACAGATTGCAGTTTCTGAAACTGCAAATCGTAGATATCGAATGTCCCATCTATGAAATCTCCTTCTCTGCGCTGCCATCTTCAATCCAGAATTAAAAATAAATAGAAATCCTATTTCTATTAATTATTACATCAGATCGAATGCCTATACATTGAGTCTAAAAATAAAAAAAAATTATTTACAGATCAAATGTAATAAATAAATTCAATAAACTGCAAATCTTGCAGTTCTCCCTACGCAAACCAAGAGTTTGATCTCCTCTTGTACGAATAGCCCATAAATCAAGAAAATTATAAAGAACTATTCTAAATAATAATCAGATTTATTTAAAATTAATTTCAGATTATTTATCCATCTGTTTTGGGAACAAATTTCCCAAAACCCATATCTGCGCAAATTGGGTAGAACGCCTTCTCCCTATTTGCGCAGGTTTAGATCTGAAACATAATGGTTCAAGATTTGAACCATGGCTCTAATACCACTGAAGGGATAGGAAATCCATCACATGGATGCCCAAGATTGCGGAACAAAGGGGGCGAATTTCAAAAAAAAATTTCTCTCCCTTCAACTGGGAATCAAATTCCCTATTTAGAAAATCGTATTTTCAATGATCATTTTTGAACCATAAACTAAACCAGATCTGAACCAAAAGGGGTAGAGAGAGATAATACCTGATACAGAGAAATAGTATCTCTCAATGGAGGTGTTCACACCCAAGGTAGGATCCAAAATCTGCTCCCACTGAAAATGACACAGTGCAGGGTGGAGCAGAATCAACAGTGTTCTTCCAAAAGAACCTGATCCTTCCCAAGAATCACCTGCACGGCTTATGAATACAACTCCTACCAATCTTTTCTCCAAAAGATTGAATCAAGATCCAATCTTGATTTCTCCCAAGGAATGGAGATCGAACTGCTATAGGCGGCGACTGGAGGAAGGAGGCGGCTAGAGAGTATTTGCAGGGTGCAGAATTCTCTCTTCTGTGATCTTAGCTCTGAAGACTAGACTATCTGTTGCTGATGAGTGTGTGTTGGATGTCTAAAGGCTGCCGCTCCCTCTTTGATGAGACCAAAAAGAACCCTATTTTTATCCTCTAATATTCACTCTTTTATATTTATTTATCACTTAAATGAACTCATTACTCTTGTCTTTCGATCTAGGGCAATAAAGAAGGCAATTGGAAGAAAACATGGCAAATCGGGTGATTTTGCACAGTTTTGGCGATAGTCAGTAATCTGGGCCTAACTCTCAATTCCAGACACCGAATTGGACAATTCAAGAAGCATTAGAAAGATTAAAGGAAGGCCCACAACTTTTATGTTTTGGGTTTTAACATATTCGGCTCGCTTCGAGTACAAAAACGAGCCAAAAGTCAGAGCAAGTTCGCAGCCAGGCCCATTTCACAACTTAAGCCCAACTCGCAGAAGTACCTTGAAGCACCCCAACTCGAATTCAAGAGTTAAGAGTCCGAATTTCGAATGTAATCTCCAAGGAGAGAGTTTTATCAGATCTAAAGTCTTGAATGTAATCCTAGAGAGATAAGAAGATTGAGATTAGAGCATTAGATAAGAGATAGGATAGGATTAGTTCAAGATAAGATCAAAACTCCCTAAGGATAAGATGATCTCCTAGAAGGAGTTGGAAAACAGCCATCTCCTTTGGCTATATAAAGAGGGGGGCGAACCAGCTCTAAAAATCACTCTTTCCAAGATCCAAGAGATCATCAAGAAGACCAAGAAGCAAGAAGGCAGTTCGGCTATGGAGAAGAAGAGCATGGAGATTGCGCAGATCATGAGTAGCTAAGCTTCTTTTTCTGGTTCAAGGGGGGAGGTTCGATTGTGCCATTGTGAGGTTCTGTAGTTACTTTATTTTCTTTCTTTTTAATTCAAGTATTTATTGGTTCTTGTGCACATTTTTATTGGATGTTAATGTTAATTAGTCTGACAAACTGAATTAATGTTGATTTTTCTACTGCTATCCATGATTTCGGTGATCCGTAATTGTCACGAATAATGGTACAAGTAGCAATTAGGTTGATATCTTTTTTGGGTCAATTGTTCATGACAGCCTTTGACCAATGTTTTAACATGGTTCAACATAAAAGAATTGATGGAACAAAATTCAGTAATTGCAGCTATCTCAATTATTGTTATTTTGGTTTAACTGTTTTCACAAATCTTAATGCTATCATTGTTTAACATGGAATGCTATCGTACCCAGTTGAGTGGTGATAAGTGTTGATCGAGTGCTGGGTTTGGTCAACTGAATTAGGAAAACACAAGGTTTATTATGTCTATCCTAATAAATCTAAGGTTAAATGCTTGAATTGCAAGAATGCTGAATTGAACCTAGGATCGATGGACAATCGATTCAACCCGAACCCTTGAACCAAAATTCGGTAAGACTGATTTTCTCTTGTTTGTTTAGTTTGTTATTTTTTTAATTTTAGTTATTTAATTTTCCCACACAATTACTTTACCCATTCGGTTAAGAGATTACTGATTTGCTCCCTGTGGGATTCGACTTAGAACCACTTTTACTGCAAATATTTTATTGTGGGACTAGTAATAATTTTGAGGGCTTCGACAAACCCGTCAAAATTTTGGCACCGTTGCCGGGGAGAAACTTTAATTTCTTAGCTATTACCTTCCTCTTGTTAACCTCTTTTGTTTTATGACTCATGCTTCTCAACGTGGTGAACTCGAGTACAATCCCGAAATTGAGAGGACCACCCATCGTTTAAGAAAGGAGGTGAAGCAAAGGAAGGATCGTTCACCAAAGAAGGTGAATTCAGATTGTGATCTTCCCATCTTCGAAGAAGTAGAAAGAATGGCTGACAGAGAGAGAACATTAAGGGAGTTGGCTGCACCAATTATGAACCAACAACCTTTATGCATCACGAACCCCACTCTTTAGGTAGCCTTTGAACTCAAATCTGGTTTGATTCAATTATTACCTCTGTTTCATGGTTTCCAAGGTGAGGACCCTCACAAACATCTTAAGGAATTTCATGTCGTCTGTTCAAGCATGAAACCCCACGGTATGACCGAGGACTAGGTAAAACTCATAGCCTTTCCATTTACTTTAAGAGGCAAAGCAAAGGATTGGTTGTATATTCTCCCTCCCGGTTCTGTACGCACATGGGATGAAATGAATAGGATATTTTTAGATAAATATTTTCTTGCAACCCGGGCTGTAAATATAAGAAAAGAAATATGTGGAGTTCGGCAGTTTGGTGGTGAGACATTATATGAATATTGGGAAAGGTTTAAGCAAATTGTTGCTAGCTGTCCACATCACCAAATACCCGAACAACTATTAATCCAATACTTCTACGAAGGGCTGCAGCCCATGGATAGAAGTATGGTCGATGCAGCCAGTGGAGGAGCCTTGGTGAACAAGACACCCGAAGCGGCCAGGGAGTTAATCTCCAACATGGTCAAAAATTCACAACAGTTCGGTGTAAGGATAGACGGTACCATTAGACGGGTTAATGAGGTAAGCCATGTAAATTTAGAAAATCAGATTTCTGACCTAACTGCTTTGGTAAGACAACTCGCTGCAGGACAAGTACAAACTACCAGGGTGTGTGGTATCTGTTCGATTCCTGGCCATCCTACGGACATGTGTCCATCATTGCAAGATGGTTTGATGCAGCAAGTCAATGCTGTAGGAGGATTCCCGGGCCAGCCCCAACGAAAGTATGATCCCTACTCCAATTATTACAATCCGGGGTGGAAAGATCACCCAAACCTATGCTACGGGAACCAAGGAGGACAGCAGCAATACCAGCCCCATTTTTTCAGTCGACAACCCCAGTTTTCAACACCCATCACAGCGCAAAGCCAACCCTCGAATTCAGGTACGTCATTAGAAGATATAGTTAAGGCTCTAGCTACAAATACTCAGCAATTTCAACAGGAAACAAGAGCTAGCATTCAGAATTTGGGGAACCAAATCAGCCAACTTGCCACTACCGTTAGCAAGTTGGAGGTGCAGAGCTCCGGGAAACTATCATCACAAACGGTAGTCAACCCCAAGGAGAGTGTAAGTGCAGTGGTGCTAAGAAGCGAGAAGGAACTACAGCTAGAACCTACATCACCGAGGAAGGTGGATAAAGGGCAGGAAGAAGATAAGGTGCAGGACTCAAGAGTTAGAGAGAACGTTTCAGCCATGATCAAGAGGACCTTACCAAAAAAATATGCTGATCCTGGTATGTTCACCCAACCTTGTGTGATTGGCAATAAGCAAATCGAGTATGCCATGCTAGACTTAGGTGCATCTATCAACGTCATGCCATACTCGATTTACTATGGTTTGAGATTAGGTCCTTTAAGGGAAACTAAAGCTGTTATCCAATTAGCTGGTCGTTCTAACACCTTCCCAGAAGGGATTGTTGAGAATGTAATGGTGCAGGTTAACAATTTAATTTTTCCAGCTGATTTTTACATTCTGAAGATGGAGGAGGACACGATTGAAAGTTCAGCTCCACTTCTATTAGGCAGGCCATTTATGAAAATGGCCAAGACCAAAATAGATGTGGATGAGGGTACCCTCTCCATCGAAATCGGCGGGGAGACTATTAAATTTAATATTTTTGAAGCTATGAAGTACCCAAATTAAGACCATTCGGTTGATACTATTGATCCAACTGTGCAGGAATTTTTTGAAAAAGATATGAATGAGGAACTAGAATCGAGTGCACAATTGGATACGAAGGCCCCTATTCCAGATTTGAACCCGTTCATGATGGATGGAAGGGGAGCACACCGAAAACTGAAACCACGAGAGCTAAACTAGCAAAGGAGGACGTCGAGTGATGTGTGGCTCATTGTGACACTAGCAAGTGCACTAGCCATTCAAGTAATAAAGTAGTGAGTGAAGTATCGTTCCCACGAGGATTTAGGAAACAATTACCAATACTAAATTGAGCAATTCTTATCTGATCAACAAATAAATCAAAACTCTAATGAAAGCTAAGAAATCCTAAATTAAAATCTATCTAAATCATTGGTCCAATTGCCTTCAATTCAGGTTAGAAGAGTAAGCAGTAAATGTCAATCTCAGAATTCAGCAATCTATCAATTTGGATCATTCGAATGAATCATGATTGAGCCTTGGTTTGGTGAAACCCCAAGGTCATGAACAGCCTCTCTCAAGTGCATGTTCATCCTATGCATGAGTGACGGTTCTTCTATCTCTAGCAAGAATCTAATCCCCATGCATGCATTTCTTCAAACACTTCTAAGGCATCAATTCAAATCTGAATTGATCACCAACTGAATTGTGCAAGTTATCTCTAACCTTGCACTCAATTCAGTTCTTGAATAGTAGATCTGAATTCCTAGAGTTTCTCTCAAGCACTCTAGGAATTCCAAGCTGTAGATTAATTCGCCCAATCTGAAAATTGCAGATCTGAATTCTCTTTCAAACAATTCAGATCTTGCAATCTCAAATCTGAGAATTCAGATCTGAGTTCTGAAGGTTAGTTGGCCGAATTAATCTACAATCACACCCTTATTCAAGAAACTTCAAATACAATGCATGACCATTTGAATGAATAAAAAAGAATTAAATTGCTGAACTGAAATTTTACAAGTTGAAATACATCAAGGAAGAATGGAAACAAGGAGAAAGAAGAAAGAACATATAACTAAGAAACTGAATTCAAATCAAAAGGGAATAAAACTTCAAATGATTTATTACAGAAGATCTTTGAATCACAAACTCTCAATTCGAACTCACCTTCTTCTTCTAGCTTGCTTGTCTTGAACTTCCTTCAGCCCTTCTTCTTTTTCTTCCTTGCGCCTAGCCTTCTTCTCTTCTCTTCTCTCAAGGTGGCCGAACCTCTAAGAGTGGGAGAGCCTTCATCTCAAGCAATTGAACAACTTTCTCCCCTCCTAGAGGCCTCCTTATATAATTTTTCAAGGGGGCTCTTGCCCCTTCTTGAAGCCTCTAGAATGGGGTGTATTACACCCCTCATGAACCTTCTAGAGTGCTCCCTCCTTCTCTTCAAGAAACTCCTAGAAGTTGCCGCCCCTAGCTCCCTTTGGGCTGCTATTTGGGCTACAACTTAGCTTGCTTTTGAGCTCATGTGGGCTACACTGTAGGCTGTTATTTGGGCTAAAAAATGGGCCTTCCTTGCTGGGCCGAATTCTCCTCATAGCTAGGCTTTATTTTCTTGGGTTTTCTCAAGGAATTCACTTGCTCTTTTTGGGCCGAAATGCTCTCTCTTGCTTCCACGACCGGGCTGGACTGAAATTGGTCTTTTTGAACCTTCTTTTCTTGCCTTTTTCCTTCCTTTTCTTGGATTGATTATCCCTGAACCTATTCTTAGCATTAAGCTAAATTAAGGCAAAAATTAATAAAACCAGCATAAAAATCCATGCTAAAGTCCTCAAAAATTATAGATAAATTGTAAGTTCATCAAATACCCCCACACTTAAGCTTTTGCTTGTCCTCAAGCAAAGACATCAGCCATAAACTTAACATTCCCCCCTTCTGTTCTCACCATTTACCTAGTGAACTTTTTAAGATAGAAATGCATTGAGTAGTCGGGGAACTTTTGTAAGTGCTCAACTCTTATTCTTGTAAATTACCATTTAAGATATGTATCAGATCCGAGGAAAGGAGAATATGAATTTCATCATAGTCTAGCCTTCACTCCTAATTCATATATAAATCAGCTCCTTAATTGTCAAGGTTAATAATCAAATTTCACTAAGTTTCACATCTGTAACTAAATCTCAAT
The DNA here is from genome assembly GCF_056320005.1 of Nelumbo lutea. NCBI lineage: Eukaryota > Viridiplantae > Streptophyta > Magnoliopsida > Proteales > Nelumbonaceae > Nelumbo > Nelumbo lutea. The sequence continues at coordinate 71,041,570 of NC_142687.1, read as the reverse complement.
GAGAGTTCAACTTTAGAGTGCCCCTTTGAACCTCGGTTCTCACCACAATTACTTATTTCTAAGGGTGAGTGCATTTTATGCTCCATCTCACCCTTTTTTTTTCTTTTCGGTGTGAGTGCATTTTATGCTCCATCTCACACTTTTCTCTCTTTTTCTTTTTTTTTTTTTTTTTTTTTTTTTTTTTTTTTTTTTTTTTTTTTTTTGGTGTGAGTGCATCTTATGCTCCATCTCACACTGGTCACTTGCTTGAGGTAGGTAAATAGGGCTCATGTTCTAAGCTGCTAGTTTTACTATTCAGCTCAGAATAGCGGAGTCAATTTGGGCTTTTGTCCTTCTTTTGCAATTATTGAACCTCAAGAATTAGCACTTCAGATGTGCACTAGCTTTCTTGACCATTAACAATGAAATCAAGGGCTTCCATACACATGAAGGAGGTTAGGGCTTGTCATGCTGAAAGGCATATTCAGCTCCCCTTTTCTCCTGCATATATCAAATTGGGTCATTCACAAGAAGAAAAACTTAACAAGTACATCAGTCTCCCTCAACTCATTGAATTCCTTCTTAAAAAAATTCATCAAATAAATAGTAATGAACTTGAGGGGTTTCAGTCTTTTTTTTTTTTTTTTTTTTTTTGTGATGTCATTGCCTGCATATGTGTGTTGGGGTGCATGAGGTGCATGGTTTCAACCCCCATACCCTAGCCTCGGGCTCACTTTGCCTCGGGCTCACTCCCCCACACTTAAGATGAACATTGTCCTCAATGTTCGTAGTGTTAGGCAGTAACAATAAAACTAGCAAGAGCATCATCAAGTAATAGGAGGTATTTAGAGGACTTCCCTGAAGATCATTCTTAAATTCTACAATATGTTGTCGGTGGAAAACTTCTTCTGCTAGAAATCACTTGCAAACTAGAAGAGGAGATCAGTATCTTTATTCAATTAAATTCTAAGAAAAACTAACTAAACTTAAATGCTATGAAAAATAAAAACAAAAAGCAAGTAAGACAGTTTATGACTAAGTATCTGAATTGGGAATTCTCCCAACAGCCTCTTGTTCCCTTGGGTTTACCATGGTGTTACTAGGTAAGGTACCCGGAGCCCTTTCTGAAATCATCTGTGCCAGCTGCCCAACCTGAGTTTCCAAGTTCCTTATCGATGTTTCATTTTTCTGAAATCTATTTTCCGCACTAGCTATGAACTTAGTCATCAGCTCCTCCAAGTTAGATTTCGGTTCCGGCTGATAGAAGTTTTGGTGGAAAGGCTTAGGTGCATGCTGATTCAGGTGGCCTCTCCATCCGGGGTTATGGGCATGATGGTACTGATTTCCTGGCTGTCTTGTAAAGTTGCCAACAAAGCCTACTTGTTCTGTGGACTGAAAAGTCTGACTGCCAACTTGGAATTCAGTGCTATCATGGCCTCCCCCACACTTATCATACTGTACATGCATAGCTGCCATCTGCATCTCATCAAATTTTTTGCTAAGTGCTCCTATTTGTGCAGAGAGAGCTGTGTATGTATCCACATTATGAAGGCCATGCTGCTTTCTAACTGGTGTCCTTTCTGAATGCCATTGGTAGTTATTGGCTGCCATCTCCTCGATGAGTGCATGGGCAACCTCGGGAGTCTTATTGTTTATGGAGCCCCCAGCTGCTGCATCTAAGATGGTCTTATTTGAATCGGTCAGACCATTATAAAATGTTTGCACCTGCAGCCAAATCGGAAGGCCATGGTGAGGAACCCTCCTTAGTAGCTCCTTGTAACGTTCCCAGGACTCATAGAGAGATTCCCCCTCTTGCTGGAAAAAAGTAGTGATGTCATTCCTCATTTTAGTAGTTTTAGAAGGGGGAAAATATTTAGAGAGAAAACGACTGGCCATTTCGTCCCATGTGGCTATAGATCCTGCCGGTAATGAGTTCAACCAAGCTTTGGCTTTATCCTTCAAAGAAAATGGGAATAACCTCAGCCGGATGGCATCATCACTTACCCCATTGTGTTTGAAGGTGTCACAGATTTCCAAGAAGTTAGCAATATGGGCATTCGGATCCTCATGGGCCATACCACAAAACTGAACCGTATTTTGTATCATTTGGATTATGGCCGGTTTAATTTCGAAGTTATTGGCAGCAATAGTTGGCCTGATAATGCTGGAGACAGTCCCAGTGAGGGTGGGCTTGGCATAATCCATCATAGTTCTTTGTTCAGCCATTTCTTGTGCTTCTTGTCTGACTTGCTTAGCAGCTCTCAAACGGACACGGAGAGTCCGTTCAATCTCCGGGTCGTAAAGGATCTCTTCCAGTTCAGGTCTGCTTGTCATAAATTGTTAAAGTCAAAGCAATAAAATTGCCAATATTCACAAAAGAAAATAAATAACTAATCCTATCACACTGAAAATGTAAAGTGAATTATTGGAATACAAAACCTACATCCTATCATGAATAAATGAAGCCGATTATACTAAAAGCAGATTTAAACCAATCATCTTATTCAAGGTTCCTTTATCTACATCCATCGATTGCAACATCTGAATTCAGACCCAATTTAGATCTGAGTTCAGATCTACAAGTCTTTGGTATTGTTAGTCTAGAGAAATTAATAAATAATAATTCAGATCTGAGCTGGATATCTCATACACACTCATTGGTATACACTACAATATACATCCATTAAGGTTGGAATCAATTCTGTGATGCTTTAGGGCTGAAATCAGATCTGATCTAAAAAAAAAAAAATTTAAAAGGATCTGAAATAAACTAAAACCAGTCCTGAGTTAGGCTTGGGTTAAAGATTTTAAACTCTACAATTGAAGCTCAAACCTGTATAGCTGATGCATATCAAACACTTGCTAAGACCTGAAAATTGGGTCTGCAATGTTTGGTATTGCAAGCTATTCGGCCCATACAACTTTTGTAGAAATCTGAAATCAGGTCTGCTAACTGTTGCACTATAGCAGCCCTGCTACAGATCTGAATGCTAAAAGAAATACTTGGAAAGTGCTAATTTTTCTTAAATATCTGAGGCATAACAATTATTCAATCCAAACATACACCTCCTTAGCTAATGTAGCTCGGTTACAAGTGGGTAAAGCCAAGAATTCAGTCCACCTAGAATTCATAGTATGCTCTGTATCAGTTCAGTCCTCACATCATATCAACTGCATTTCAGATTTGAATTTCTCTCATTCCTTGCTATCCATTCACCCTTGAGGCAGGTTGGATGTATCATAGGGTGGATTGGGGTAGTGATGGCACCCAATTCACCTCAAACTTGCATCGGTTCAGATCTGAGTTCAGAGGAATTCAGATCTGAACTGAGCAGATCTGTAACAGCAGAATTCAGATCTGAACTCAAGTCTGAGTTTGGATCTGAATTCTCAATTGCCTTACCTTCAGTTATTGCTACCAAATTGTTTTTGGGGAATAGCAGAAGTTCCCTAGGGTGAATTGGGGTGGTGATGACACCCAATTCCCCTCAAAATTGCATCAGTTCAGGTCTGAGTTCAGAGGAACTCAGATCTGAACTGTTGCAGATCTGCTGTAGCAGAATTCAGATCTGAACTCAGATCTGAGTTCTGATCCGAATTCTCAATTGCTCCTCTTGTTGTTCAAAAGATCTCCCCTTTTTTTTTTTAATTTGTTTTTTTCTTTCTGTAATGAAAGAAAGAAAAAAAAAAAAGTCTGAAACACAAGCAACTCTTTTCGGCTGAGTGCTGCAAATCTGAAATCTGCTGATCTGAGTGCCGAATGCAACTCAGATCTGCAACACTCATGTTTTTTGAGAAATTTTTTTCTTTTTTTTTTTTTTCTTTTGAAGGGAACAACATCAAGATTGAATAGAAATCAAATATGCCTTTATTAAAATGAAACTGAAACCAGAAAAAGAGAGTAATCTACTTAAGAAAGAAGAAACATAACTACATGAGTACAGCAGTTGCAGTCCAAGCTGAAATGAAAAAGTTAGCAAATTAACCCAACTATGAATGCAATGCTGAATGAGATCAGATTAAGAATGCTCAATGTTTCCTAATATTACTTCTCTAAATTCCCCGGCAACGGCGCCAAAAACTTGATGTCTGGCTCATTGTGACACTAGCAAGTGCACTAGCCGTTCAAGTAATAAAGTAGTGAGTGAAGTATCGTTCCCACGAGGATTTAGGAAACAATTACCAATACTAAATTGAGCAATTCTTATCTGATCAACAAATAAATCAAAACTCTAATGAAAGCTAAGAAATCCTAAATTAAAATCTATCTAAATCATTGGTCCAATTGCCTTCAATTCAGGTTAGAAGAGTAAACAGTAAATGTCAATCTCAGAATTCAGCAATCTATCAATTTGGATCATTCGAATGAATCATGATTGAGCCTTGGTTTGGTGAAACCCCAAGGTCATGAACAGCCTCTCTCAAGTGCATGTTCATCCTATGCATGAGTGACGGTTCTTCTATCTCTAGCAAGAATCTAATCCCCATGCATGCATTTCTTCAAACACTTCTAAGGCATCAATTCAAATCTGAATTGATCACCAACTGAATTGTGCAAGTTATCTCTAACCTTGCACTCAATTCAGTTCTTGAATAGTAGATCTGAATTCCTAGAGTCTCTCTCAAGCACTCTAGGAATTCCAAACTGTAGATTAATTCACCCAATCTGAAAATTGCAGATCTGAATTCTCTTTCAAGCAATTCAGATCTTGCAATCTCAGATCTGAGAATTCAGATCTGAGTTTTGAAGGTTAGTTGGCCGAATTAATCTACAATCACACCCTTATTCAAGAAACTTCAAATACAATGCATGACCATTTGAATGAATCAAAAATAATTAGATTGCTGAACTGAAATTTTACAAGCTGAAATACATCAAGGAAGAATGGAAACAAGGAGAAAGAAGAAAGAACATATAACTAAGAAACTGAATTCAAATCAAAAGGGAATGAAACTACAAATGATTTATTACAGAAGATCTTTGAATCACAAACTCTCAATTCGAACTCACCTTCTTCTTCTAGCTTGCTTGTCATGAACTTCCTTCAGCCCTTCTTCTTCTTCTTCCTTGCGCCTAGCCTTCTTCTCTTCTCTTCTCTCAAGGTGGCCGAACCTCTAAGAGTGGGAGAGCCTTCCTCTCAAGCAATTGAACAACTTTCTCCCCTCCTAGAGGCCTCCTTATATAGTTTTTCAAGGGGGCTCTTGCCCCTTCTTGAAGCCTCTAGAATGGGGTGTATTACACCCCTCATGAACCTTCTAGAGTGCTCCCTCCTTCTCTTCAAGAAACTCCTAGAAGTTGCCGCCCCTAGCTCCCTTTGGGCTGCTATTTGGGCTACAACTTAGCTTGCTTTTGAGCTCATGTGTGCTACACTATAGGCTGTTATTTGGGCTAAAAAATGGACCTTCCTTGCTGGGCCGAATTCTCCTCATAGCTAGGCTTTATTATCTTGGGTTTTCTCAAGGAATTCACTTGCTCTTTTTGGGCCGAAGTGCTCTCTCTTGCTTCCACGACCGGGCTGGACTGAAATTGGTCTTTTTGAACCTTCTTTTCTTGCCTTTTTCCTTTCTTTTCTTGGATTGATTATCCCTGAACCTATTGTTAGCATTAAGCTAAATTAAGGCAAAAATTAATAAAACCGGCATAAAAATCCATGCTAAAGTCCTCAAAAATTATAGATAAATTGTAAGTTCATCATCGAGCATAACGACGTTAAACAATTGCACTTGTGGGAGGCAACCCATTGTGTTTAGTTAATTTTGTTTGGTTTTGATTTTTTGTGTTTAACAGGAACCCAACAAGATAAATAGGGAAGTACCCCCAAATCCTTCTACTTTATGCAAAATCACATACATTGGGGACAATGTATAACTTAAGTGTGGGGGGAATAGGAAAATCTGATGGAAATTTGGGATACTTACCTTTTTCAAATTTTTGCTCCCAGAAACTTATCCTTGAACGATTTCAACTTATCAGGAATCATGTGCTTAGGCTGAATAGATAAGATAGGATGCAAGCATGACTAATTGAATCTTTCTTGGCTGCATATGGTACCTCATGATTTTAATCGATCAATAGGCAAGATGCATAAGGGTTTGATTGATTTTCACATAATTATCTATCAAACATGGGTTGATTATTCTAGAACTTGCTGTGTTAGGCATATAGAGACCACGATCAATGAATTCATGGATCAGATGGAGCATAAAATGCACTCACATCTAGAAACAAAAAACAAGTGTGAGATGGAGCATAAAATGCACTCACATTTAGAAATGAAAGCAAGTGTGAGATGGAGCATAAAATGCACTCACATTTTGAAAAGAAGGCAAGGGTGAGATGGAGCATAAAATGCACTCACCTAGAACCCCAACCCCATTCTCACCTTCAGATCTTAGGAATTCACACTAAGTGGTGAAGATGTGATACATAGCAAGCTTATGGCAATAAGCACACCTTGTTTTGATTCAAAGGAAAGTAATTGCATCTGGCTGAATTGGTTTGTTAAAAGCAATGAGCACCCGTGCAGTCCAAGGAGTTTCAGCCCTGAAAGGCTTGTCTCCTTGACTATCGATTTAACTTGGGACCATGAGGAATGGTGATATGCGATCACTCTTGGACAAGAAAAAGGGGAGAAAGAGATGAAAAGGGAAAGGTTACCAAGTCTGACCTAAAGCATGAAATGAACCAGGCCTCATGTAGAGAAAAGGAAAGATTGAAAATCAATAGTTAGTCTCTCTTGTGTGACTTGAGTTTTTGCCTTGCCCGAAGATGGACAAAGTTTAAGTGTTGGGGGATTTGATGAGACCAAAAAGAACCCTATTTTTATCCTCTAATATTCACTCTTTTATATTTATTTATCACTTAAATGAACTCATTACTCTTGTCTTTCGATCTAGGGCAATAAAGAAGGCAATTGGAAGAAAATATGGCAAATCGGGTGATTTTGCACAATTTCGGCGATAGTCAGTAATCTGGGCCTAACTCTCAAATCCGGACACTGAATTGGACAATTCAAGAAGCATTAGAAAGATGAAAGGAAGGCCCACAACTTTTATGTTTTGACAGATTCGGCTCGCATCGAGTACGAAAACGAGCCCAAAGTCGGAGCAAGTTCGCAGCCAGGCCCATTTCACAACTTAAGCCCAACTCGCAGAAGTACCTTGAAGCACCCCAACTCGAATTCAAGAGTTAAGAGTCCAAATTTCGAATGTAATCTCCAAGGAGAGAGTTTTATCAGATCTAAAGTCTTGAATGTAATCCTAGAGAGATAAGAAGATTGAGATTAGAGCATTAGATAAGAGATAGGATAGGATTAGTTCAAGATAAGATCAAAACTCCCTAAGGATAAGATGATCTCCTAGAAGGAGTTGGAAAACAGCCATTTCCTTTGGCTATATAAAGAGGGGGCGAACCAGCTCTAAAAATCACTCATTCCAAGATCCAAGAGATCATCAAGAAGACCAAGAAGCAAGAAGGCAGTTCGGCTATGGAGAAGAAGAACATGGAGATTGTGCAGATCATGAGTAGCTAAGCTTCTTTTTCTGGTTCAAGGGGGGAGGTTCGATTGTGCCATTGTGAGGTTCTGTAGTTACTTTATTTTCTTTCTTTTTAATTCAAGTATTCATTGGTTCTTGTGCACATTTTTATTGGATGTTAATGTTAATTAGTCTGACAAACAAAATTAATGTTGATTTTCTTACTGCTATCCATGATTTCGGTGATCCGTAATTGTCAAGAATAATGGTACAAGTAGCAATTAGGTTGATATCTTTTTTGGGTCAATTGTTCGTGACAGCCTTTGACCAATGTTTTGACATGGTTCAACATAAAAGAATTGATGGAACAAAATTCAGTAATTGCAGCTATCTCAATTATTGTTATTTTGGTTTAACTGTTTTCACAAATCTTAATGCTATCATTGTTTAACATGGAACGCTATCGTAGCCAGTTGAGTGGTGATAAGTGTTGATCAAATGCTGGGTTTGGTCAACTGAATTAGGAAAACACAAGGTTTATTATGGCTATCCTAATAAATCTAAGGTTAAATGCTTGAATTGCAAGAATGCTGAATTGAACCTAGGATCGATGGCCAATCGATTCAACCCGAACCCTTGAACCAGAATTCGGTAAGACTGATTTTCTCTTGTTTGTTTAGTTTGTTATTCTTTTAATTTTAGTTATTTAATTTTCCCACACAATTACTTTACCCATTCGGTTAAGAGATTACTGATTTGCTCCCTGTGGGATTTGACCTAGAACCACTTTTACTACAAATATTTTATTGTGGGACTAGTAATCATTTTGAGGGCTTCGACAAACCCGTCACTCTTCCTTTTATAAACTTAAAGGGATCAGCTCCTAATTGCATTAGGAGTTGCTAACCCAAATCATATATGGATTAGAAGTCCCTTTAAGATAAGGGATAATACTTATCTTATCTGCAGATTAGATCAGTCAGCTCCTAATATAATTAGGAAGTTTCCAAGTCTAAATCTAATTTAGATCTTGGACTCTCTGAGTGGATAGGGTGTGGGCCTAATCCTATCAGTTGATCTTATCTCAGAATTTGCCCCTTAAAGAATAATCAAATTAGACCAGTTCGAAATGGGCTTAAGGCCCATTTAGGGTTATGTATTCATTAAGCCTTCCAAACTGCTGCCCAATTGGGCTTCCTTGTATGGCGTGGGACCCAAACATTGATCCACACATTAGCCACATGGGTTGAGCCCAGCCTTTGTTACGAGGCCTGGCCGAATACACTGTTATGGACAGTGCACCCCCTGAAACCCATCAGATGGGTTCTATGGGCCCAACACTTACCCTAAGTGGTCCCTAGTCCAAGCCACCTTGTAACACCCAGGGACTGTGGGCAAATTGAAGATTAGCCCATCAGGCATTATCCTCAATGGCCTTACACTCAACCTCTCAGCCCTTAATGATCATACACTGCCCAACAAGAGAGGACCTCTCCCTCGGCTGCAAGGAACAGTGTTGCATTCTCTCAAGTATGGATCCCAGGAATTAAAACCTATTGGCAAACATTTTGAAATCATAATATATATACTTTTATATCTCATATAAAATATATTTTGCAAAACAAATCTCAATGATTGAAATTGGTTGCCGGCAGTCTTGGTTTCCATCAGTGAGAGTGCATCCCCAATCATTACCTTTGTTCGACAAAGGGTCTGATCCTGTCACTGTGATCACCCACTCAGATGAATTCTCAGACTGCCCCAACATACCCAGGTTTTGACCCCCGCTATGGATCTCACTGATTGGTACATCAAAGACTGCCCAATCCGACACCTAGTGCAGTACCATAATCGAGTCTAGGGGTCGGGTGTAACTTTTCAGTTTTGCCCATCAATCTCCAAGGTCCAGGGCAATACTGGAAATCTGGTCCAGTTCAAACATTCAATTAATCCCACAATGTATGTGCCTAGGGTCTCACCCTGGTAGCTGAGACAAGCCACCTCAACTCAGATGAATTCTCAAACTGTCCCAACATACCCAGGTGGGACCACAGTGTGCCTAGGGTCTCACCCCGGTAGCTAAGACAAGCCACCCCAACCGACTTGGTGGTACCACAGTGTCAGCTTTGTCAGGATAGGTCTCCCTAGATCGACCCACTGGCTGTGAACATTCTAAACTAACACGAGTCTCATTAAGTGTCCAGTTTAAGGGTATTATACAGAAACATACCAAGGGAACATGAATCAAATATGCACTTTTATTCATTTACAATAAACTCATAAAGTACATCATTTTGATTGTAGCTAAGGGCATACAAAACTGTCTAACAAACCTCTATTCCTCTAGCTGAAATTACATGTCCCAACGCAATACCTTCCTTCACCATAAAATGACATTTTTCATAGTTTAAGACATGACTTTTTTCCACACACCTATTTAGAATTTTACTTAAACTATTTAAGCAGTCATCAAACGAATCACCATAAATAGTAAAATCATCCATGAACACTTCAATGCATTTTTCAATAAAATCAGAACATATGCTCATCATGCATTTTGGAAAAGTGTCCGGAGCGTTACACAAACCAAAGGGCATTCGTCTATAGGCAAAGGTGCCGAATGGACAAATGAATGTTGTTTTCTCTTGGTCCTCCTACACAATAACAATCTGATAATACCCTGAGAACCCATTGAGAGAATAGAAGAAAGCCTTACCTGCCAGCCTCTCTAGCATCTGATCAATGAAGGGTAGGGGAAAATGGTCCTTTCGAGTGGCCAAGTTGAGTTTTCGAAAATCTATCACCATTCGCTAGCCAATTTGTACCCCCATGAGAACTAGTTCATTATTTTGATTTTTTATTATAGTAATCCCAGTTTTCTTAGGTACAATGTGAATAGGACTTACCCATTTGCTGTCTGAAATTGGATAAATTATCCCTTCATCTAACAGTTTAAGCACTTTTTTCATTACTACCTCTTTCATTACCGGGATGAGTTTTTTTTGTGGTTCTCTAACCGGTTTGGCATTGTCTTCCAAAAGGATCCTATGCATGCAAATTGAGGGGCTGACCCGTTTTATGTCGGCTAGGGTCCAGCCAATCGCCTCCTTATGGTCCTTTAGGACTTTAATGAGCCTCTCTTCTTGCTCCTTAGTCAACCCTTTTGCAATGATCACAGGCAGCATCTCTTCTTCTCTCAAGTAGGAATATTTTAGGTGATCAGGTAGGGTCTTTAGTTCCAGCTCCGGAGCCTGCAAAATAGAGAGCAGCAGCCTTGTGCGAGAAACTATTGATTGAACATCAAAAGTACATAGGATACATTGATCTCCTCCTCCTTGTCTGATTATGCCTTATACTCCAGTTCATCGTCCATGTCCTCCTCTCCAAAGACTTCCTGCACAATCGAATTGATAGTATCAATAGAGCAGATCGAATGACACTCACTAGTATATTTCATTGCATAAAAAATATTAAATTTTACAATCTCACCGTCAAACTCGACGGAGGGTACCCTCATCCACATCTATTTTGGTCATGGCCATTTTCATGAATGGCCTGCCTAATAGAAGGGGGGCTGAACTCATGGCTGTGTCTTCTTCCATCTTCAGGATGTAAAAATCAACTGGAAAGATCAGATAATTAACTTGCACTAATACATCCTCAACAATCCCCTCAGGGTAGGCATTAGAATGATCAGCTAATTAGATAACAACTCTAGTCTCTTTCAAAGGACCCAGTCCCAATGCACAGTAAATCAAGTATGGCATGGCATTAATAGATGCACCTATGTCCAGCATGGCATGCTCGATTCGTTTGTTGCCAATCACACAAGGTAGGGTAAACATACCTGGATCAGCCTATTTTTCTGGCAGGGTCCTCTCGATCCATCCCATGGACGCCCAAAAATTGTGGAATAAGGGGTGAATTTCAAAAATTTTCCACTCCATTCAACTGGGAATCACCTTCCCTATTTAGAAAATCATATTTTCAAGGATAAATCTTGAACCTTAAATTGAACCAGATCTGAACCAAAAGGAATGGGAGAGAATAATACCTGATACGGAGAAGTAATATCTCCCAACGAAGGTGTTCACACCCAATGAAGGATCCAAAGACTATTCCCACTAAAGATGGCGTAGTGCAGGATGGAGCAGAATCAGTAGTGTTCTTCCCCAAGAACTCTATCCTTCGCAAGAATCAGTAGAATGGTATGTGAGCACAGCTTCCTTTTCAATCATTTCTCAAAGAACTGATGTCAAGATCCAATCTTGACTTCTCCCACAGCTGGAGATCGAACTGGCAAACAGGGTGACAAGAGCAGGGAGGTGGCAAGAGAGTATTCACAGGGTGCAGAATTCTCTCTTCTTGATTTCAGCACTAAAGAAGATCTGATGTGTTTCTTGGTTTCTCTTCTTCTCTAGGCTGCTGCCCCCTCCTTCTTTTTGTTAAATTAAAAGATTAGCTCCTAATCCCATTAGGAGGTGCTTATCCAAATCATATTTGGATCAGCCTTCTCTTCTAGTGATAAGGATAAACCCTTATCTTATTTGCAGATTAGATTAGCTTAATCTTAATCCCATTAGGAGGTTTCTAGATCTGAATCACATTCAGATCTGGACTCTCTGAGTGGATAGGATTAAGACCCTATCCTATCTGCTAATCCATCTCAGAATTCGCCCCTTTAATTAACTAAATAAATAGCCCAGTTCGAAATGGGCTTCAGGACCATCAAGCTTATGTGCTCAGTTAACCTTCCTAACTGCTGCCCAATTGGGCTTCCTTGTTTGGCGTGGGACTCAAGCATTGATCTACACATCAGCCACATGGGTTCAGCCCAGCCTTTGTTACAAGGCCTAGTCGAATACACTGTTAAAGACAGTGCACCCCCTGAAACCCATCGAATGGGCTCTATGGGCCCAACACTTACCCTAAGTGGTCCCTGGGCCAAGCCACCTTGTGACACCCAGGGACTATGGGCAGATGCAAGATTAGCCCATCAGGTATTATCCTCAATGGTCTTACACGTAACCTCTCAGCCCTTAATGATCATACACTGCCCGACAAGAGAGGACCTCTCCCTCGGCTGCAAGGAACAGTGTTGCACTCTCCACTTATATGGATCCCGGGAATTAAAACCTTTTTGCAAACATTTTAGAAACCATAATATATATACTTTTATATCACATATAAAAAATACTTTGCAAAACAAATCTCAATGGTTGAAATCGGCTGCCGGCAGTCTTGGTTTCCAATAGTGAGAGTGCATCCCCGATCATTACCTTTGTCCGACAAAGGGGCTGATCCTGTCACTATGATCACCCACTCAGATGAATTCTCAGATTGTCCCAACATACCCAGGTTTTGAGCCCCGCTAAGGATCTCACTGATTGGTACATCAAAGACAACCCGATCCGACACCTAGTGCAGTTTCATAATCGAGTGTAGGGGTCGGGTGTAACTTTCCAGTTTTGCCCATCAATCTCCAAGGTCCAGGGCAATACTGGAAATCTGGTCCAGTTCAAAGATTCAATTAATCCCACACGGTATGTGCCTAGGGTCTCACCCCGGTAGCTGAGACAAGCCACCCCAACCAACTTGGTGGCACCACAGTGTCAGCCTTGTCAGGATAGGTCTCCCCAGACTGACCCTCTGGCTGTGAACATTCTAAACTGACACAAGTCTCAATAAGTTTCCAGTTTAAGGGTATTACACAGAAAGATACCAAGGAAACATGAATCAAATATGCACTTTTATTCATTTACAATAAATTCATAAAGTACATCAATTTTGATTGAAGCTAAGGGCATACAAAACTATCTAACACAAACAGGGGTCCACTGTAGACTCCACGACCGAGGCCGAGTACATTGCCGCAAGTGAGGTTGCCAAAGATGCCGTGTGGATGAAGAAGTTCATTCACGAGTTGAGAATAGTTCTGTCCAGCACATCACCCATCGCATTGTTGTGTGACAACAATGGAGCTTTTGCTCAGGCTAAGGAGCCACGAGCCCACTCGAAGTCAAAGCACATCGAGTGGAAGTACCATGTATTGAGAGATTTTGTTGGTAGAGGGGACGTCTTGATTCAGAAGGTAGCATCTGTGGAAAACGTAGCCGACCCATTAACAAAGCCACTATCATAGAAAGTGTTTGAGAAACACATGGAAAGCATGAGACTCTGGCTAATACCTGATTGGACCTAAGTGCAAGTGGGAGCTGTTAGACAATTTTGTATGCCCTTAGCTACAATCAAAATGATGTACTTTATGAATATATTATAAATGAATAAAAGTGCATATTTGATTCATGTTCCCTCGGTATGTTTCTATGTAATACCCTTAAACTGGACACTTAATGAGACTCGTGTTAGTTTAGAATGTTCACAGCCAGTGGGTCGGTCTGGGGAGGCCTATCCTGACAAGGCTGACACTATGGTGCCACCAAGTCAATTGTGGTGGCTTGTCTCAGCTACCAAGGTGAGACCCTAGGCACATATAGTGTGGGATTAATTGATTCTTTGAACTAGACCAGATTTCCAGTATTGCCCTGAACCTTGGAGATTGATGGGCAAAATTGGAAAGTTACACCCGACCCCTAGACTCGACTCTAATACTGCACTAGGTGTCAGATTGGGCTGTCTTTGATGTACCAATCTGTGAAATCCTTCGTGGGGGTCAAAACCTGGGTATGTTGGGACAGTCTGAGAATTCATCTAAGTGGGTGATCATAGTGACAGGATTAGCCCCTTTGTCGGACAAAGGTAATGATCGGGGATGCACTCTCACTGATGGAAACCAAGGCTGCAGGCAGCCGATTTCAATCGTTGAGATTTGTTTTGCAAAATATATTTTATATGAGATATAAAATTATATATTTATATTATGCAGCCGAGGGAGAGGTCCTCTCTTGTCGGGCAATGTATGATCATTATGGGATGAGAGGTTAAGTGTAAGACCATTGAGGATAATACCTGATGGGCTAATCTTGCATCTGCCCTTAGTCCCTGGGTGTCACAAGGTGGCTTGTCCCAGGGACCACTTAGTGTAAGTGTTGGGCCCATAGAGCCCATCTGATTGGTTTCAGGGGGTGCACTGTCTATAATAGTGTATTCGGCCAGGCCTTGTAACAAAGGCTGGGCTGAACCCATGTGGCTGATGTGTTGATCAGTGTTTGGATCCCACGCCATACAAGGAAGCCCAACTGGGCAGCCATTTGGAAGGCTAAATAAATACATAACCCTAAGTGGGCCTTAGGGAGCTGGCTGATCTAATCTGCAGATAAGATAAGGATTATCCCTTATCTTAAGGAGACTTCTAATCCAGATATGATTTGGGTTAGCAACTCCTAATGGGATTAGGAGCTGATCCCTTTAAGTCTATAAAAGGAAGAGGGGGCGGCAGCCTTTAGACACACAATCACCAGCAACAGTCTTGTCTTCGGAGCTGAGATCACAGAAGAGAGAATTCTGCACCATGCAAATTCTCTCTAGCTGCCTTCTTCCTGTAGCCGCCGCCTACAGCAGTTCGATTTTCATTCCTTGGGAGAAATCAAGATTGGATCTTGATTCCAATCTTTTGGAGAGAAGATTGGTGGGAGTTGTATTCACAAGCCGTACAGGTGTTTCTTGAGAAGGATCAGGTTCGTTTGGAAGAACACTACTGACTCTGCTCCACCCTGCACTGTGCCATCTTCAGTGGGAGCAGATTTTGGATCCTACTTTGGGCGTGAACACCTCCATTGAGAGATACTATTTTTCTATATCAGGTATTATCTCTCCCTACTCCTTTTGGTTCAGATCTGGTTCAGTTTATGGTTCAAGAATGATCCTTGAAAATATGATTTTCTAAATAGGGAATTCGATTCCTAGTTGAGGGGAGAGAAATTTTTTTTTGAAATTCGCCCCCTTTATTCCGCAATCTTGGGCGTTCATGTGATGGATTTCCTATCCCTTCAAGTTTGTAATTGTCCTGTAGTGAGTTGTCTTACCAAAGTAGTCAAGTCAAAAATCTGATGTTCTAAATTTACATGGCTTACCTCATTAATCCATCTAATGGTACCATCTGTCCTTGCATCGAACTGCTATGGATTTTTGGCCATGTTGGAGATTAACTCCCTGGCCGCTTCAGGTGTCTTGTTCACCAAGGGTCCTCCACTGGCTGCATCAAACATACTTCTATTCATGGGCTGCAGCCCTTCATAGAAGTATTGGATTAACAGTTGTTCGGGTATTTGGTGGTGTGGATAGCTAGCAACAAGTTGATTAAATCTCTCCCAATATTCGTATATTGTCTCACCACCAAATTGTCGAACTCCACATATTTTTTTCTTATATTTGCAAGAAAATTTTTGTCCAAGAATATCCTATTCATCTCATCCCATGTGCATATTGAACCAGGAGGAAGAATATACAACCAATCATTTGCTTTATTTCTTAAAGTAATTGGAAAGGCTATGAGTTTTACCTGGTCCTCAGTCATACCTTGGGGCTTCATGCTTGCACAGATGACATGGAATTCCCTTATATGCTTATGAGTGTTCTCTCCTAGAAAACCATGAAATATAGGCAATAATTGTATCAAACCAGATTTCAATTGAAAAGTTACCTCAAGAGTCGGGTATGTGATGCATAAGAGTTGTTGGTTCATAATCAGTGCAGCCAACTCCCTCAATGTCCTCTCTCTATTAGCCATTCTTTCTCCTTCTTCGAAGATGGGAAAATCACAAGTGGGCAATTCGCAATCTGAGTTCACCCTTTTTGGTGAACGATCCTTCCTTTGCTTAGCCTTCTTCCTTAAATGACGGGTGGTCCTCTCAACTTCGGGGTTGTACTCGAATTCACCTCATTGAGAAGCATGAGTCATAAAACAAGAAGGTTAACAAAAAGAAGGTAATAGCAAAGAAATTAACGTTGCTCTCCAACAACAGTGCCAAAATTTTGATGGGATGTCGAAGCCCTCAAAATTAATACTATTCCCACAATAAAATATTTGCAGTAAAAGTAGTTCTAGGTCGAATCCCATAGGGAGCAAATCAATAATCTCTTAGCCAAATGGGTAATGTAATTGAGTGAGAGAATTTAAATACTGAAATTAAAAGAAAATAAAATAAATAGCAAATTAAACAAGAGAAAATCAGTCTTATCGAATTCTGGTTCAAGGGTTCAGGTTGAATCGATTGGTCATCGATCCTAGGTACATTTTAACATTCTTGCAATTCAAGCATTTAACCTTAGATTTATTAGGATAGCCATAATAAACCTCGTGTTTTCCTAATTCAGTTGACCAAACCCAGCATTCGATCAACACTTATCACCACTCAATTGGATACGATAGCATCAATGTTAAATAGTGATAGCATTAAGAATTGTGAAAACAGTTAAACCAAAATAACAATAATTGAGATAGCTGCAATTACTGAATCTTGTTCCATCGATTCCTTTAGGTTGAACCATGTTAAAACATTGGTCAAAGGCTGTCATGAACAATTGACCCAAAAATATATCAACCTAATTGCTACTTGTACTATTATTCGTGACAATTACAGATCACTGAAATCATGGATAGCAGTAGGAAAATCAACATTAATTTAGTTTGTCAAACTAATTAACATCAACATCCAATAAAAATATGCATAAGAATCAATGAATACTTGAATTAGAAAGCAAGAAAATAAAGTAACTACAGAACCTCACAATGACACAATCAAACCTCCCCCCTTGAACCAGAAAAAGAAGTTTAGCTGCTCATGATCTGCGCAATCTCCATGCTTTTCTTCTCTATAGCCGAATTGCCTTCTTGAGCTTCTTGGTCTTCTTGATGATCTCTTGGATCTGAGAGTGAGTGATGCTAGAGCTGGTTCACCCCCCTCTTTATATAGCCAAAGGAGAGGGCTACTTTCCAACTCCTTCTAGGAGATCATCTTATCTTTAGGGAGTCTTGATCTTCTTTGAACTAATCATATCCTATCTCTTATCTAATGATTTAATCTCAATCTTCTTATCTCTCTAGGATTACATTCAAGACTTAAGATCTGATAAGACTCTCTCCTTGGAGGTTACATTCGAGATTTGGACTCTTGACTCTTGAATTTGAGTTGGGCTGCTTTAAAACTTGGGCTGCTTCAGGGTACTTCTACGAGTTGGGCTTAAGTTGTGAAATGGGCCTGGCTACAAACTTGCTCTGACTTCGGGCTCATTTTCGTACTCTATGCATGCCAAATCTATCAATAGTCAAAATATAAAAATTGTGGGCCTTCTTTGCATCTTTCCAATGCTTCTTGAATTGTCCAATTCGGACATCGGGATGTAGAGTTAGGCCCAGATTACTGACTATTTCTGAAACTGTGCATAATCACCCGATTTGCCCTGTTTTCTTCCAATTGCCTTTTTTATTGCCCTAAATCGAAATACAAGAGTAATGAGTTCATTTAAGTGCTAAAGTAATGTAAAAAGATGAAAATTAGGGGACAAAAATAGGGTTCTTTTCAGTCTCATCATTGATCGAATGCTGGGTTTGGTCAGCTGATTTAGGAAAACACAAGGTTTATTTTGGCTATCCTAATAAATCTAAGGTTAAATGCTTGAATTGCAAGACTACCGAAGTTTACCTATGATCGATGACCAATTGATTAATCCAAGCTCTTGAATCAGAATTCGGTAAGACTGATTTATCTTGTTTGGTATTGCTATTGCTTTCTTGTTCTTTTTAGAATTTTTAATTATTTAATTTTCCCACTCTATTATATTGCACATTCAGCTAAGAAAATATTCCCTATCTCCCTGTGGGATTTGACCTAGTACCACTGTTACTACAAAAATTTTATTATGGGACTAGCATTAATTTTTAGGGCTTTGACAACCTGTTAGAATTTTGGCACCGCTGCCGGGGAGCTACTTTAATTTCTTAGCTTGTTACCTTCTATTTTTGTTATTCTTCTTTGTTTTATGACTCGTGCTTCTCAAAGAGGTGAACTAAAGTACAACCCTGAAATTGAGAAGACTACCCGTCCTTTAAGGAAGGAGGCGAAGCAAAGGAAGGACCGTTCACCTCCAATGGTGAATTCTGAATTCTACTTGCTAAGTTGTGATCCACCTATTTTCGAAGAGGAAGAAAGGATGGTTGATAGAGAGAGAAAGCTAAGGGAGTTGGTTGCACCAATCATGAACCAACAGTCCCTGTGCATAATATATCCCACTCTCAAGGTAGCCTTTGAACTAAAATCTGGATTAATTCAACTGCTTCCTATTTTTCATGGCTTTCCAGGTGAGGACCCTCATAAGCATCTCAGGGAATTCCATGTTGTCTGTTCAAGCATGAAACTATAAGGTATGGCTGAGGGTCAGGTAAAACTTATAGCTTTTCCTTTTATTTTACAAGATAAAGCGAAGGATTGGTTATACATTCTTCCTCTCGGTTCTATATGTACATGGGATGAGATGAATAGAATATTTTTAGATAAATATTTTCCTGTATCCCGAGCTGCAAATATTAGGAAGGAAATCTGTGGAGGTCGACAGTTTGGTGGTGAGACACTATACGAATATTGGAAAAGATTTAAATAGCTTTGTGCTAGCTGTCCCAACCACCAAATACCCGAACAACTCTTGACCCAATACTTCTATGAAGGACTCCAACCTATGGATAGAAGTATGGTAGACGCAGCTAGTGAAGGAGCCTTGGTCAATAAAACACCCAAAGCAGCTAGGGAATTGATTTCCAACATGGCCTAAAATTCACAACAATTCGGAGCAAGAACATATGGTACTATCAGGCGTGTTATTGAGCTAAGTCATTCTAATTTAGAAAATCAAATTTCTGATCTAACTACCTTGGTTCGACAACTAGTTGTAGGGCAATTGCAAACAGCAAGGGTATGTGGTGTCTGTTCGATTCCTGGGCATCCTACAGATATGTGTCCATCATTGCAGGATGGTTCGATGCAGTAAGTTAGTGCTCGGGCCAACCGCAACACAAGTATGATCCCTATTCCAATTACTGCAATCCTAGGTGGAAGGATCATCCTAATCTGAGCTACGGAAATCAAGGAGGACCACAGAGATATCATCCCCAAGCTTTCAATAGACAGCCCCCAATTTCAGCACATATCTCAGCGCAAAGTCAACCCTCATGCTCAGGTATGTCATTAGATGAAATCATTAAGGCTCTTGCTACTAACACTCAATAATTTCAACAGGAAACAAGGGCCAACATCCAGAACTTAGGGAACAAAATCTGTCAGCTTGCTACTTCCATTAGCAAGTTGGAGGCGCAAAACTCTGGAAGGCTACCAGCACAGACGGTAGATAATCCGAAGGAAAATGCTAGTGTAGTGATGCTAAGAAGCTGGAAGGAATTGTAGCCACAACCTACCTCACCAAGGAAGGCAGATAAGGGACTGAAGGAAGAGGAGAAACAGGATTCAAACTCCCAAAGATTACTAATGCCATTGTGCCTCCATTTCCTAGTAGGTTGAAAAATCCAAGAAGGAAGAATATGAGCAAGAAGTCTTGGAGACCTTTAGGAAGGTGGAGATAAATATACCCTTGTTAGATGTCATCAAACAGATCCCAAAATATGCAAAATTTTTGAAGGAGTTGTGCACTAACAAGAGGAGGCTGCAAATCAATGAGAAGGTAAGGGTTGGAAAAAATGTTTCAGCTGTCATTAAGAGGACCTTACTGGAAAAACATGCTGATCTAGGTATGTTCACTTTACCTTGTGTGATTGGCAATAAAAGAATCGAGCATGCCATGCTAGATTTAAGTGCATCCTTCAATGTCATGCTATACTCGATTTATTGTGCTTTGAGATTAGGTCCCTTAAAGGAAACTAAGGTAGTCATTCAACTAGCTGATTGTTCTAACGCCTACCCAGAAGGGATTGTTGAGGATGTGTTGGTGCAGGTTAATAATCTAATCTTTCCAACCAACTTTTACATTCTAAAGATGGAGGAGGACATGGTCACAAGTTCAGCCCCACTTCTATTAAGCAGGCCATTCATGAAAAAGGCCAAGACCAAAATAGATGTGGATGAGGGTACCCTCTCTGTCGAGTTTGACGGGGAGATTGTTAAATTTAATATTTTTGAAGCTATGAAGTATCCAAATGAATGCCATTCGATCTATTCTATTGACACTGTTGATTCAATTGTGCAGGAAGTTTTGGGAGAAGAGGATTTGAACGAGGAGCTCGAATTGAGTGCACAATTAGATATGAAGAAATTGTCACCCCTTGTTTTGCTGACCCCTATTCTAGATTTGAACCCACCCATGATGGATGAAAGGGGAAAACATAGAAAGCTACAACCACGAGAGTTAGAGGATCCGATTCATGATTATTAAAAATAAGGAAGTTTGTTTTTCCTTTTTCTTTTTGTTTTTACATTTCTAGTTTAGTTTTTCTGCCCTTTCTTTGCATTTAACCTCACATTGGGGACAATGCAAGTTTTAAGTGTGGGGGAGGGGATTTAGGTTAGAATTTAGGTTGCGTTTTAAAATTTGATTTAGGTCATGTTGATATGCATCTACTTTTCAAAAAAAAAAAACTCAACTCTTTTGAAATCAATTGAAACAATGTTCTAGGAAAATTATTGTGAACCTAGTAATGAGGTATGATCAAGGAGTACATGACTTATCTGAAGCCATTTCTAGTTAAGCTAGTCTTAAATTTAGGCTTAAGTAAATAGGGTAATTACTTCACCATTGCCACAATTGGTAAAGTGGAGCATAAAATGCACCTACCAGTCAAGTAATCCGATGGTAGGATGGAGCATAAAATGCACCTACCAGCCAAGTCATCTGATAGTAGGACAAAGCATAAAATGCACCTTCTAGCTAGCAATTCAAACAGTAGGATGGAGCATAAAATGCACCTATTGACCAAGTAATCCAAAAGTGAGATGGAGCAAAAAATGCACTCACTTCTTTAGAGGAGAGAAAAAGAAAATAAAAAGAGAGAGAAGATAAAAAGGTTTTCCCTGATTTACTACTTGGTTTGCAATAGAAAAAATTGCATTGATTGATGAATGAGTTGTGTATGACTTGGTTGTGTTGATTTAATGGTTCACAATATTTAACCTAGAACATTTGTGGAAAAAGATGAAGGAGAGTTGAGTTTAAAAATTGGTAGGATAGTTAGTTTGTTCATGTTCTATATTTGCTTGAATTTTGTCTTGCTCGAGGATAGACAAAGTTAAAGTGTGGGGGGATTTGATGAGAATAAAAAGTACCCTATTTTGATCCCCAAATATTCACTTTTTTACATTAATTTAGCACTCAATTGGACTCATTACTCTTGTATTTCGATTCAGGGCAAGCAAGAAGGCGATAGGAAAAAAACAAGGTTAATCGGATGATTTTGCACAGTTTCGGCACCATTCAGTAATCTGGGCATAACTCTCGATCCCGGACTCCGATTTGGATGATTCAAGATTCACTAGAAAGAAAAGGGAAAGGCTCACAACCCTCATGTTTTGGGTTCTATTTGATACCATTAAACTGGACACATATGAGACTCGTGTTAGTTTAGAATCTTCACAGCCATTGGATAGATCTGCGAAGATTTATCCTACCAAGGCTGACACTGATGTGCCGCCAAGTTTGTTGGGGTGGCTTGTCTCAGCTGCCAGGGTGAGACCTGAGCTACATGCAGTGTGGGTTTTCTTGAAACCCTGAACTGGATCAGAATTCCAGTATTGCCCTGGACCTTGGAGATAGATAGGTAAAACTGGAATGTTGCACCTGACCCGTAGACTCGATTATGATACTGCACTAGGTGTCGGATTGGGCTGTCTTTGATATGCCACTGAGTGAGATCCTTAGAGGTGGTCAAAACCTGGGTATGTTGGGACAGTCTGAGAATTCATCTGATTGGATGATCATAGTGATTGGATCAGTCCATTTGTTGGACAAAGTGAATGATCAGGGATGCATTCTCTCTGATGGAAACCAAAGCTGTCGGTAGCCTATTTCAATCGTTGAAATTTGTTTTGCAAAATATATTTATATAGAGATATACTTATAGATATTATGGTTTCAAAATGTTTACAAAAGGTTTTAATTCCAAGGATCCATGTGAGTAAAGTGTGCAACATTGTTCCTTGCAACCGAAGGAGAGGTCCTTTCTTGTCGGGCAGTGTTTGATCATTATGAGCTGTGAGGTTAAGTGTAAGACCATTGAGGGTAATGCCTGATAGGCTAATCTTGCTTCTACCCACAGTCCTTGGGTTTTTATAAGGTGGCTTGACCCAAGGACCACTTTGTGTAATTGTTGGACCCATTAAGAGCCCATGGTGATGGGCTCAGGGGTTCACTGTCTCTTATAGTGAATTCAGCCAAGCCTTGTAACAGAGGCTAGGCTGAACCCATGTGGCTGATGTGTAGATCAATTTTTGGGTCCTACGCTATACAAGGATACCCAACTGGGCAGCAGTTTGGAGGCCAAATGAGTACATGGACTTAATGGGCCTAAAGCGCAATTCGAATTGGTTTAATTTGATTAATTAAAGAGGGGCGATTCTAGGATTTAGATCAGTTGATAGCATAAGGAGTTATCCCTATCCATTCAGAGAGTCCAGATCCAAATAAAGAGTTAGATCAGGAAACTCTTAATAAGATTAGGAGGGTTGACCTTTATTTGCAGATAAGATAAGGGATTATCCTTATTGATGGGTTGTCGAAGCCCTCAAAATTAGTACTAGTCCCACAATAAAATATTTGTAGTAAAAGTGGTACTAGGTCGAATCCCATAGGGAGTTAAGCAATAATCTCTTAGCCGAATGAATAATATAACTGAGTGGAAAAATTAAACAACTAAAATTTATAAAATAGCAAGAAAGCAAATAGCAACAAACAAACAAGAGAAATCATTCTTACCGAATTCTGATTCAAGGGTTCGGTTAGTCAATTGGTCATCGATCATAGGTAGACTTCGTTGGACTTGCAATTCAAGCATTTAACCTTAGATTTATTAGGATAGCCATAATAAACCTTGTGTTTTCCTAATTCAGCTGACCAAACCCAGCATTCGTTCAACACTTATCACTACTTAATTGGGTACGATAGTGTTCCATATTAGCCAGTGATAGCATTAAGCTTTGTGAAAACAGTTAAACCAAGATAACAACAATTGAGATAGCTGCAATTATCAAATCTTGTTCCATTGATTCACTTTAGGTTAAACCATGTCAACACATTGGTCAAAGGCTGTCATGAACAATTGACCCAAAAACATATTAACCTAATTGCTACTTGTACCACTATTCGTGACAATTATGGATCACCAAAATCATGGATAGCAGTAGGAAAATCAACATTAATTCAATTTGCCAGACTAATTAACATTAACATCCAATGAAAATATGCACAAGAATCAATGAATACATGAATTAGAAAACAAGAACTTAAATTAAATACAGAACCTACAATGACTCAATCGAACCTCTCCCCTTGAACCAAAAAAGAGAAGTTTAGCTGCTCATGATCTTCGAACCCTCCATGCTTTTCTTCTCTATGGCCGAACTGCTCTCTTGGTAGCTTGAGTTGCTTGGTGATCTCTTGGATCTTGGAGTGAGTGATGCTAGAGCTGGTCTGCCCCTCCTTTATATATCTTTAAGGGGAGGGGCTCTCTCCAACTCCTTCTAGGAGATTAACCTCAAATTAGAAAGTCCTGATCTGTTTTGAACTTAATCCTATCCTATCTCTTATCTAGTGATCTAATCCAATCTTCTTATTTTTATAGGATTACATTCAAGAATTTAAATCTAATAAGACTCTTTCTGGAGGTTACATTTGAGATTGGGACTCTTGGCTCTTGAATTCAAGCTGGGCTGCTTTAATATCTTAGGCTGCTACAAGGTTCTTCCGCGAATTGGGCTTCAGCTGTGAAATGGGATTTGCTGCGAACTTGCTCCGACTTTGGGCCCGGTTTTGTCTTTGATTCTTACCAAATCTGTTAAAACCCAAAACATAAAGGTTGTGGATCTTTCTTTCATCTTTCTGATGCCTCTTGAATTGTCCAATTCAGAGTCCGAATTTGAGAGTTATTTCCAGATTACTGACTATTGCCGAAACTGTGCAAAATAATCCGAATTGCCCTATTTTTTTTCAATTGCCTTATTTCTTGCCCTGAATCGAAATACAAGAGTAATGAGTCCACTTAAGTGCTAAATTAATGTAAAAGAGTGAACATTAGGAAAATCCTAATGGGATTAAGAGAACCTCTCTTTAAGACTATAAATAGAGGAGGAGGGTGAACCCCAATTCATCCTCGGTCTTACAGATACAAGAGAGAAGACATCTACAGTTGGACTTATGCCATCTTCTGCTCTTGCCTCCTACTTCTGCAACCATTTGACCGGATCATTGTGGCATTAGCAAGTGCACTAGCCATTCAAGTAGTAAAGTAGTGAATAGAGTATCATTCTCATGAGGATTTAGGATACAATTACCAATACTAAATTGGACACTTCTTATCTGATTAACAATAAATCAAAACTTTATTCAAAGCTAAAAATCCTAAACTAAAATCTATCTAAATTATTGGCCTAATTGCCTTTAATTCAGGTTAGAAGAGTAAACAGTTAATGTTAATCTCAGAATTCAATTGTTAATCAAATTGAAGCATTCAAATAGATTGTGATTGAGCCTTGGTTTGGTATACCCCAAGGTCATGAACAGCCTCTCTCAAGCGCATGTTCATCCTATGCATGAGTGACGGTTCTTCTATCTCTAACAAGAATCTAATCATTCATGCATGCATTTCTTCAAACACATCTAAGGCATCAATTCAAATCTGAATTGATCACCAACTGAATTGTGCAAGTTATCTCTAACTTTGCATGCAATTAAGTTCATGAATAGTAGATCTGAATTCCTAGAGTCTTTCTCAAGCACTCTAACAATTCCAAACTTAGATCAATTTGACCAATTTGAAAATTTACAAATCTGAATTCTCTTTCAAACAATTCAGATCTTGCAATCTCAGATATGAGTTTTGAAAGTTTAATTGGCTGAATTGATCTACAATTAACCCCTATTCAAGAAACTTCAAGAACAATTCACACCCTTTCGAATGAACCAAAAAGAAATTGATTGCTGGTCTGAATCAAAAGAAAATGAAACTAGAATGGAATTATTACAATAGATCTCTGAATCAAAAACCCTCAATTTCGAACTCACCTTCTCTTCTTGCTAGCTTGACTTGAACTCCTTCAGTCCTTCTTCTTCTCCTCCTTGCGCCTAGCCCTTCTTCTCTTCTCTTCTCTTCTCTTCAAGGTGTTCGAACCTCTAATAGTGAGAGAGCCTTGATCTCAAGCAATTGAACACCTTCCCCCCTTCTAGAAGCCTCCTGATATAGATTTTCAAGGGGGCTCTTGCCCCTTCTTGAAGCCTCTAGAATGGGGTGTATTACACCCCCTTCTTGAACTTTCTAGAGTTCTCTTGAAATCTTTCTATGAGTTGCCACCCCTAGCTCTTTGGGCATATGTTTGGGATACACTTAGGCTCCCTCTTAGAGCATGATAACTACACTCTAGGCTACTCCTTTGGGCTGAGAATGAGCCTTCTCTACTGGGCCGAATTTTACTCTTTGCTAGGGCTATCTTTTCTTGGGATTTTTTTAAGGAATCAACTTGTACTTCTTGGGCCGAAGTGTGCTCTCTTGCTTCCATAACCGGGTTGGGCTGAATTTGGTATTTTTGGTATTTTTGGACTTTCTTTTCTTACCTTTTGCCTTCTTTTTCTTGGATTAATTACCCCTGAAATCTTTTCTTACCATTAAGCTAAAATTAGGGCAAAATTAAATAAAACTGGCATAATAATCTATGCAATGACCTCATAAATTATAGATATATTGTATGTTCATCACCATTGCCAGTTCGATCACCACATGTAGGAGCGAGAAAAAAAGGTTCTTGATATCAATTTTTGGTGAAAATTGATATGAAGTTGTGCTCACTCACCCTCCATCGAATTCTTGCTGAAGAGTTCAATTCTTGTTGAAAAACCACCTGTTGATACTACTCCACCCTACTCTGTGTCATCTTCAGTGGGAGTAGTATTTGGAAGTTACTACTACTCTGTATTAGGTATATCCTGAAAGAATGGTAGGATCCATCTAATGGACGCCAAGAAGGGTGCGTAATGGAGGGCGAATTTCAAAAAAAAATTTCCTACCTTCTTCCAACTTGGAATCATATTCCCTAAATTTAGAATACATTATTCAAGGATCCTACTTGAACCATAAACAAAGCAGATCTGAACCAAAAGGAAACAGGAAGAATTATACCTGATATGGAGAAATAATATCCCCAAAAGTTGGTATTCACGCCCAAAAAAGTAACCAGGATCCGCTCCTACTGAAGTTGACACAGCTGTGGATGGAACGGAACCAGTAGAGTGCATCCTACACACTGGATTCTTCACAAGAACCCTCTGGAAACCTTGAACACCGAATCCTAGTGTCTTTCTTGCAAGACTATTGTCAAGAACTACTTTCTTGACTTTCTGTTGCTACAAAGATCCAATCTTCCAACAGGTAGTGGCGGCGGCTGAAGGAGGAGAAGTCCAGGGACGAAGAGGGCAGAATTGTCTCTTCTCTCTAGAGTCTGTGAGAGATCAAATCTCAGATTGCAGGATGTGTTTTTTTTTTTTTTTTGCTTCCTCAAACCCCTTAGTTCGAAATCTGATATTTCTGCTAGGGTTTTCTCCTCTTTCTTCTTGATTAAGAAACCTCCCAATATTTTTGGGAGTTATCCCAATCCAAATCAGAATTTGGATAGAGGTTAATCTTAATCCTATCTATAGATTAAGTTAGTTAACTCCTGACCTTATCGGGAGGTTACCAAATTCAAATCTAATTTGAATTTGGTCTCTTAAAGTGGATAAGGTCAAAGACCCAATCCTTTTACTAACACTAATCTCAAATTCGCCCCATGAACTGGTGATCATATCAGCCCGGTTTGAAATGGGCTTTTGGCCCATTAAGTGTTCAGTGTTTAACCAGTTTCCAACCTAGTACCCAGTTGGGCTTCTTTGTGTGGTGTGGGACCCAAGCATTGATCTACACAACATCCACATGAGTTCAGCCCAGCCGAATTCACTTAAAGACTCAGTGACCCCCTTGAGCCCATCACATGGACCCTATGGGCCCAACACTTACATTAAGTGGTCCTTGGGCCAAGGCATCTTATAAAAACCCAGGAACTATGGGCAGGTGCAAGATTAGCCCATCAAGTATTATCCTAAATGGTCTTACACTTAACCTCTCAGCCTTTAATGATCAAGCACTGCCCGACAAGAGAAGACCTCTCCCTCGGCTGCAAGGAACAGTGCCGCACTCTCTACTCACATGGATCCCGGGAATTAAAACCTTTTGCAAATCTTTTGAAACCAAACATATACATAAATATATATATATTAATTTTGCAAAACAAAATTCCAACGATTGAAATCAACTGTCGACAGTTTGGTTTCCATCAGAGAGAGTGCATTCCCGATCATTACCATTGTCCGACAAAGGGGCTGATCCTATCACTATGACCACTCACTCAGATGAATTCTCAGATTGCCCCAACATGTCCAGGTTTTGACCCCCACTAAGGATCTCACTGATTGACACATCAAAGACAGCTCGATCCGACACCTAGTGATGTGTCATAATCGAGTCTAGGGGTCAGGTGTAACTTTCCAATTTTGCCCATCTGTCTCCAAGGTCTAGGGCAATACTGGAAATCTAGTTCGGTTCAAGGGTTCAAGCACTCCCATACTGCATGTGCCTTGGGTCTTACCCTGATGACCGAAACAAGCCATCCCAACACTTGGTGGCACATCAGTATCAGCCTTGGCAGGATAAATCTCCCCAGACTTATCCAATGGCTGTGAACATTTAAAACTAACACAAGTTTCTATAAGTGTCTAGTTTTAGGGTCTTACACAGAATTACACCAAACAATCATGAATCAAACATAAACTTTAATTTATTTCGACTAAATAACAAAGTACATCAAATCCGATTGATGCTAAGGCCATACAAGACTGTTTAACAGCTCCCACTTGCACTTAGGTCCAATCTGGTACAAGCCGGAGTCCCATACTTTCCACGTGTTTATCAAACACCTTCTGTGTCAGTGGCTTAGTCAATGGGTCTGCCACATTATCCGCTGATGCTACCTTCTGAATTAGGACATCCCCTCTACCAATGATCTCCCGTAGTACATGGTACTTCCTCTCGATGTGCTTTGACTTCGAATGGGCCCGAGGCTCTTTAGCCTGGCCGATCGCTCCATTGTTGTCATACAACAACGGAATGGGTGATGTGCTGGATGGAATCACTCCCAATTCGTGTATGAATTTCTTCATCCACACGGCTTCCTTGGTAGCTTCACTTAGGGCAATGTACTCGGCCTCGGTTGTGGAGTCTGTAGTGGACCCCTGTTTGTTGCTTTTCCTGCAAATAGCACACGATCCTATCATGAAAACATACCCAGATGTAGACTTTCTATCATCTGGATCCGACTGGAAATCGGCATCGGTATACCCCAGAACTTGTAGTGAACTACCATCGAATACCAAACAAAACTCTTTTGTCCTTCGAAGGTATTAAAGTATGTTCTTCATAGCAGTCCAATGCTCCTGCCCTGGGTTAGACTGGAATCTGCTTACCACACTCACCGCCTGAGCTATGTCCGGGCGATTGCACAGCATGGCATACATGATGCTCCCTATGGCTGAGGCATAGGGAAGTCTCTCATGCCCTCAATCTCCTCAGACGTCTTGGGAGACATCTTCTTGGAGAGAGTTACTCCATGTTTGAAAGGAACATTTCCTTTGTTGGAGTTTTCCTTGCTGTACCTTTTGACAATTTTGTCAATGTAAGCAGCTTGGGATAATCCAATTATCCACTTCGATCTATCTCTATAGAGTTGAAGACCCAGTATGTATGAAGCTTCTCCAAGATCTTTCATGGAGAACTACTGTGACAGCCATACCTTGATTGAAGTCAACATTCCTACATCATTCCCAATGAGTAGGATATCGTCCATGTACAATACTAAAAAGGTAATCTTATCCCCACTGGACTTTCTATAAACACAGGGCTCATCCGGATTCTGCTCAAAATCAAACGTTTTGATGGCAGAATCAAAATGAATGTTCCAACTCCTATAAGCCTACTTAAGACCATATATGGATCGATTGAGTTTACATACCATGTGTTCCTGACCAGCAGCAATGAAGCCTTGCGACTGCTGCATGTAGATATCTTCACTAAGATCTGCATTCAAGAATGTGATTTTGACATCCATCTACCAAATCTCGTAGTTATGGTATGCTGCTATAGCTAGCAGGATCCTAATGGATTTAAGCATGGCCACGGGTGAAAAGGTTTCCTCATAATCGATGCCTTCTTTCTGAGTATACCCTTTCGCCACCAAGCGAGCTTTGTAGGTCTCAATCCTGCCATCGGGGCCCTTCTTCCTCTTGTAGAACCATTTGCAACCAATTGATTTTACCCTGGAGGGCGGATCTACTAGAGTCCAGACTCCATTGGTCTCCATCAAGTCCATCTCAGCTCTCATGGCCTCCACCCACTTCTGGGAATCTATGTCTAACATAGCTTCTACGTAAGTCACAGGATCCTCTTCACTAGTCAGGGCTTCCACCAGGTAGGTATCCTGGTCATAGCCATATCAGACTGGTGGTCTGGATACATGGGTGGACCTTCTAGGTTGGTCACTACCTAGAACTTGTGGGACATCTCCCACTGCTCCTGAGCTCTCCTCATCAAGAACTATTTCCTGACAGTGAGTGTCCATGATGTATTCGGATTCTAAGAATTGGGCGTTTCGACAGTAGAACACTTTCTGCTCACTTGGGTCATAGAATAGATACCCACTGAATCCTTTGGGTAGCCTATAAATAGGCAATGGCTGGTTTTGGATTCCAACTTGTCCGTACTTGTTCTTTTAAGTACGAGAAGTGATCGGACCATGTCCAACAAGGTCCTATTCCTCCTCTCTGAAACACCGTTGAGAGATACTCGCCACCTCGATCCAATCGAAGGGCCTTAACTTCTCTCCCTAACTATTTCTCGACTTCCTGTCTGAACTCTTTAAACTTTTCGAGGGATTCAGACTTGTGTCTCATTAGGTACATGTAACCATATCGTGAAAAATCATCTGTAAAGGTGATGAAGTACACATGTTGATTCCGTGTCCTAACACTCAGGGGACCACATACATCAGTATGTATTAGGTCAAGTGTGCCTCGAGATCATTCAGGCTTACCGTCAAATGGCCGCTTAGTCATCTTACCTTGTAGGCAAGGCTCACAAGTGGGAAGATTTTCTACGGTTAGAAAATCCAAAGGACCATCCTTTACCAGTCTTATGATTCGGTCAACACTGATATGGCCAAGTCGGTAATGCCAGAGGCATGTGGGATTAACTGTATCATGATTCCTTTTCTTGGGATTTTTGACCGACGTAGTTTCGGTTAGGTTAGTTTCTAGAGAAGGATGTAGAACATAGAGACCATTCTCCAGTTTCCTGCATGCGATGAATTTGTTATTCCGTTTAACAATAATCATATTACTAAAATAAACAGTATATCCATCAGCACACAGTTTAGAAACAGAAATTAAATTTCTTCTCAAGTTCTGTACATAAAGACAATCTTTAAGTACAAGGACTCCTTCTCTAAAAACTAATTCTACGGTTACTATCGCCGCAACTGCAACACTTGCAGTCGTTCCCAAGAAAAGTGTCAATTCGCCATCACTCAATCTTCTGCTAACTTTGAACCCCTGCAGTGAGTTACACGCATGAGTTGAAGCCCCGGAGTCAACACACCAGGACACAGAAGTAACTGACATGTTAGTTTCTATGACACAAGTTTCGATGTTACCTTTCTTAGATTCCAGGTAGGCAGGACAGTTCCTCTTCCAGTGGCCGGTCTGTTTGCAGAAGTGCCAGACATCAGATACCTTGTTCTTCTTCTATTTCTTGGGTTTGGCAGCTTTCTTCTAGGGCTTCTTTACCTTTCTCTTTTTCTTGCCCGATTTGTTAGTTTCAGCAAGCATAACCACAGGCTCATCCTTCTTTAAAAGATCCTCAGCCCTC
The DNA here is from genome assembly GCF_056320005.1 of Nelumbo lutea. Taxonomy (NCBI): domain Eukaryota; kingdom Viridiplantae; phylum Streptophyta; class Magnoliopsida; order Proteales; family Nelumbonaceae; genus Nelumbo; species Nelumbo lutea. Next base: position 71,010,003 of record NC_142687.1, on the reverse strand, counting down.
TGCAACATATTGCTGAGTTCCTGGACACTGACATTCAGCTTATTCATATTGTAGTTCATAGTGAACGCATTGAAGGAAGAGGGCAAAGAATTTAGGATGGCATCCACTTGCGTGCCAAGATCTAGCCCGGATCCAAGAGCTTCAAGTTCGTTAATGTATCCCATCATCCGAAGACAATGGTCATGAACTTTCTGCCCCTTGGACATCTGTGCGGTCATGAACAATTTCAGGACCTTCTGTCGAGTAGAACGGTTCTGCTCTTCATACATTGTTCTTAGACTGTCCAATACGTTCTTGGCTAGTTTGATCTGATCGAACTGCCTCCGTATTGAGTTGTCCAATGAGGCAATGACAAAGCAGCGGGCTAGGGAGTTCTTATCCTCCCAATCTTGGTAGTCCCTCCTATGGGCCTCAGAAGCCCTATCACCCGGACGTTCTGGGGTAGGATTTTTCCCTCCCTTCTCAGTGACGGAGACGACGGAATGTCTCTGGAAATGTGGGAAATCACATTGGGTGCGTGAAGCCAACTGTTTCAGCTGCATAACCCCACCACCTTTCTATGACGGATCATATCCACTCATCAGATGAGTTTCCCTTTGGCCTCTGTCAGATAAGGTTCAGAGTCATTTTCAGGTAAACCTTTCTGTCCAGTGAGTGCACACCCATCATATTCAGGTTATGCCATGGTACGGTGAGAGATTTCCCTTTTTTTGGTGAAGCCTCTCCAACATCGGTCTATGATGCCCCTATCATCTAATGAAACACTCTAACAGATCCAACAACAAATGGATGGCCCAATTTTATGGTGTGTTTCCTCATTACTGATGGACCCATCATTGTGCTAATGACGGAAGGCCTTTAGAGAGTCCATCAAATGGATCTCCCTATCACATGCACTCATATTTGCTTGGAGGGAACAAAATTATGCCCTAGTTCTAATTTAGGTCAAACCAAAGTGGCTCCCACTAACTTTCATAAAGTCTGATTTTTGGTGGGCCTCAATCGGCTAGGGTTCCGTACGCATCCCTTTTCAGGGTTGTGGGGGCTCACCAAGTAGAGAGGGGTCATCCAATGACCTTAAGGAACACCATGGCAATGATGTGCATTCAGCCATGGTGTGCGCAAGAGCCACTAACGAATTAACATGGGCCAAGTGCTTATGGCCCATTGTCGTAGCATATCATACATCCAAACATCACATGTAAAGGAAGAATTGATCCAATCAATTAACTATTGTAAAGCCCATCGAATGGCCCATTTAAAACTTAAAGCATTAACAATTAATGTTACTAGGTGTATGGGCTGAATTGCAGTTAGCAGTTCGGCCCATACAGCTTTTCTCACAATAATGGGCTTTTGCAGTTTTAACCCTTTAAATCTGGGCTTTACAGGTGGGCCGAATTAATCTCTGTAATTGAATATCAGATTTGGAATAATCAGTGTGATAAATATGGACTAAAAAACAGCCCCCTTCGAATCTCAGATTCAGTCCAAACAGTTTTGGTCCAATCTAGTCCGAAATGGTCCAAAACTGATTTTTAATTCAAGAGAGATCTGAAATTAATAATTTTTTATTTTAGACAATCACAAATCAAAATATGGACTGTTCGTACCACCTGCAAAACAGAGGTTAATCACAAAAGTTACAGTTTCATAAACTATAAATCGCAATAGGCGATTTCTCCATCTGCGAATCTCCAGCGCTGCCATCTTCTTCCTTCTTCTTTAATCAAGAAAATAAATAAAAAACAGAAATCCTATTTCTATTAATTAATTACATTCTTGATCAAATCCTATACATTCAGTCTAGAAAAATAAAAAAAAATTATTTACAGACCAAATAATAATAAAAGGAAGAAAAAAGGGTGCGCAGACTATCTACGCCAAATCTGCACTGCGATCTCCAGGTTCGAACAGTTCATTCAATAAAAAATAAATAAAGAACAATTCTAAATAAATTTTTGGATTTAACAGAATTAATTTCAGATCAAATGCCCTTCACAAGAAACCATTTCTTGAAAAAAAAGGAAAGCAATCTGCGCAGATCTTGGCAGAACATTTTCTGTTCATCTGCGCAGGGTCAGATATGATTTTCTTTTGGTTCAAGATTAACCTATGGCTTTGATACCATTGAAAGAATGGTAGGATCCATCTAATGGATGACAAGAAAGGTGCGGAATGGAGGGCAAATTTCAAAAAAAAATTTCCTACCTTCTTCCAATTGGGAATCATATTCCCTAAATTTAGAATACATTATTCAAGGATCCTACTTGAACCATAAACAAACCAGATCTGAACCAAAAGGAAACAGGAAGGATTATACCTAATCCAGAGAAATAATATCTCCCAAAGTTGGTGTTCACGCCCAAAGAAGTAACCAAGATCCACTCCTACTGAAGATGACACAGTTGTGGATGGAACGGAACCAGCAGGGTGCATCCTACACACTGGATTCTTCACAAGAACCCTCTGAAAACCTTGAACACCGAATCCTAGTGTCTTTCTTGCAAGACTATTGTCAAGAACTGCTTTCTTGACTTCCTGTTGCTGCAAAGATCCAATCTTCCAACAGGTAGTGGCAGCGGCTGAAGGAGGAGAAGTCTAGGGACGAAGAGGGCAGAACTGACTCTTCTCTCTGGAGTCTGTGAGAGATCAAATCTCAATTGCAGGATGTGTTTTTTTTTTTTTGCTTCCTCAAACCCCCTAGTTCAAAATCTGATATTTCTGCTAGGGTTTTCTCCTCTTTCTTCTTGATTAAGAAACCTCCCAATATTTTTGGGAGTTATCCCAATCCAAATCAGTATTTGGATAGAGGTTAATCTTAATCCTATCTGCAGATTAAGTTAGTTAACTCATGATCTTATCAGGAGGTTACCAGATTCAAATCTAATTTGAATTTGGTCTCTTAGAGTGGATAAGGTCAAAGATCCAATCCTTTTACTAACACTAATCTCAGATTCACCCCATGAACGGTTGATCATATCAGCCCAGTTTGAAATGGGCTTTTGGCCCATTAAGTGTTCAGTGTTTAACCAGTTTCCAACCTGCTACCCAGTTGGGCTTCTTTGTCAGGCGTGGGACCCAAGCATTGATCTACACAACAACCACATGGGTTCGGCCCAGCCTTTATTACAAGGCCAAGCCAAATTCACTGAAAGACTCAGTGACCCCCTTGAGCCCATCACATGGACCCTATGGGCCCAACACTTACATTAAGTGGTCCCTGGGCCAAGCCATCTTATAAAAACCCAGAGACTGTGGGCAGGTGCAAAATTAGCCCATCTGGTATTATCCCAAATGGTCTTACACTTAACCTCTGAGCCCTTAATGATCAAGCACTGCCCGACAAGAGAAGACCTCTCCCTCGGCTGCAAGGAACAGTGTCGCACTCTCTACTCACATGGATCCCGGGAATTAAAACCTTTTGCAAATCTTTTGAAACCATACATATACATAAATATATATATATATATATATTAATTTTGAAAAACAAAATTCCAACGATTGGAATCAACTGCCGGCAGTTTGGTTTCCATCAGAGAGAGTGCATTCCCGATCATTACCATTGTCCGACAAAGGGGCTGATCCTGTCACTATGACCACTCACTCAAATGAATTCTCAGACTACCCCAACATGTCCAGGTTTTGACCCCCACCAAGGATCTCACTGATTGACAGATCAAAGACAGCCCGATCCGACACCTAGTGATGTGTCATAATCGAGTCTAGGGGTCAGGTGTAACTTTCCAGTTTTGCCCATCTGTCTCCAAGGTCTAGGGCAATACTGGAAATCTGGTCCGGTTCAAGGGTTCAAGCAATCCCATACTGCATGTGCCTTGGGTCTTACTCTGATGACCGAAACAAGCCATCCCAACATTTGGTGGCACATCAGTATCAGCCTTGGCAGGATAAATCTCCCCAGACTTATCCAAAGGCTGTGAACATTTAAAACTAACACAAGTTTCTATAAGTGTTCAGTTTTAGGGTCTTACACAGAATTACACCACACAATCATGAATCAAACTTGCACTTTAATTTATTTTGACTAAATAACAAAAGTACATCAAATCCGATTGAAGTTAAGGGCATACAAGACTGTCTAACATATCCCTATCCTACCTTTTGATTTCAAATCTAGTATGGTTTAGTGTTCAAGATTGATCCTTGAAAATGCAGTTTTCTAAAACAAGGAATATGATTCCCACAAGGGATTGAGAAATTTTTGAAATTTTGCCCAATCTACCTGCAGTGTTTGGCTATCCATATGATGCATCTCTCATCCCTTCAATCGGACCATATCCAATAAAGTCCGATTGCTCCTTTCTGACACACCGTTTAGCTGTGGTGTTGTAAGAGGAGCTAGTTGTAATACTATCCCATTGACCTTTTGTTAGTCAGTTTTGTATGCCCATAGCTTCAATCAAAATGATGTACTTTATGAATTTATGGTAAATGAATAAATGTGCATATTTGATTCATGTTCCCTTGGTATATTTCTATGTGATACCCTTAAACTAGATACTTAATGAGACTCGTGTTAGTTTAGAATGTTCACAGCCAGTTGATCGGTCTGGGGAGACCGATCCTGACAAGGCTGACACTGTGGTGCCACCAAGTCAGTTGGGGTGGCTTGTCTTAGTTACCATGGTGAGACCCTAGGCACACACAGTGTGGGATTAACTGAATCTTTGAATAGGACCAGAATTCCAGTATTGCCCTAGACCTTGGAGATTGATTGGCAAAACTGGAAAGTTACACCCGACCCCTAGACTCGATTATGATACTGCACCAGGTGTCGGATTGGGCTGTCTTTGATGTACTAATCAGTGAGATCCTTAGCGGGGGTCAAAACCTGGGTATGTTGGGACAGTCTGAGAATTCATCTGAGTGGGTGATCATAGTGACATGATCAGCCCCTTTGTCGGACAAAGGTAATGATCGGGGATGCATTCTCACTGATGGAAACCAAGACTGCCGGCAGCCGAATTCAATCGTTGAGATTTGTTTTGCAAAATATATTTTATATGAGATATAAAAGTGTAAGGCCATTAAGTATAATACCTGATGGGCTAATCTTACATCTGCCCACAGTCCCTGGGTGTTACAAGGTGGCTTGGCCCAGGGACCACTTAGGGTAAGTGTTGGGCCCATAGAGCCCATTTGATTGGTTTCAAGGGGTGCACTCTCCATAACAGTGTATTCAGCCAGGCCTTGTAACATAGGCTGGGCTGAACCCATGTGGCTGATGTGTAGATTAATGTTTGTGTCCCACGCCATACAAGGAAGCCCAACTAGGCAACAATTTGGAAGGCTTAATGAATACATTACCCTAAATGGGCCTTAAGCCCATTTCGAACTGGGCTAATTTGATTAGTTTTTAAATGGCGAGTTCTGAGATAAGATCTGTTGATAGGATTGGGCCCACACCCTATCCACTCAGAGAGTCCAAGATATAAATGAGATGTAGATTTGGAAATTCCTAATTAGATTAGGAGCTGGTTGATCTAATCTATAGATAAGATAAGGATTATCCCTTATCTTAAAGGGACTTCTAATCCAGATATGATTTGGGTTAGCAACTCCTAATGGGATTAAGAGCTGATCCCTTTAAGTCTATAAAAGGAAGAGGGGGTGGCAGCCTTTAGACACAACATCCAACAGACACAAGTCTAGTCTTCAGAGCTGAGATCACAGAGGAGAGAATTATTCACCCTGCAAATTCTCTCTAGCTGCCTCCTTCTTGCAGCCGCCGCCTATAGCAGTTCGATCTCCATTGTTTGGAAGAAATCAAGATTGGATCTTTATTCCAATCTTTTGGAGAAAAGATTGGTAGGAGTTGTATTCACTAGCCATCCAGGTGATTCTTGGGAAGAATCAAGTTCTTAGGAAGGACACTGCTGATTCTGCTACACCTTGCACTACGCCACCTTCAGTGGGAGCAGATTTTGGTTTCTACCTTGGGCGTGAACACCTCCATTGAGAGATACTATTTCTCTATATCAGGTATTATCTTTCTCTCCTCCTTTTGGTTCAGATCTGGTTCAGTTTATGGTTCAAGAATGATCCATGAAAATATGATTTTTTAAATAGGGAATTCAATTCCCAATTGAAGGGAAAAGAAAAATTTTTGAAATTCGCCTCCTTTATTCCGCAATCTTGGGCGTCCATGTGATGGATTTCCAATCCCTTCAGTGGTATCAGAGCCAGGCTCAAATCTTGAACCATTATGTTTCAGATCTGAACCTACGCAAATAGGGAGAAGGCGTTCTACCCAATTTGCGTAGATATGGGTTTTGAGAAATTTGTTCCCAAAACAGGTGGACAAATAATCTGAAATTAATTTTAAATAAATCTGATTATTATTTAGAATAATTCTTTATAATTTTCTTGATTTATGGGTTGTTCGTACAAGAGGAGATCGAATCTTGGTTTGCGTAGGGAGAATTGCAAGATATGCAGTTTATTGAATTTATTTATTACATTTGGTCTGTAAATAATTTTTTTTATTTTAGACTCAACGTATACGCATTCGATCTGATGTAATAATTAATAGAAATAGGATTTCTATTTATTTTAGTTTTGGATCGAAGATGGCGGCGCAAAGAAGGAGATTTCGTAGATGGGAGATTCGATATCTGCGATTTCCAGTTTGAGAAACTACAATCTGTGATCTAACCTCTGTTTTGTAGGATGGAGTGTGCGAATAGCCCTGATTAACTATTTTTTGTTTTTCTTTTATCAGATATTTAATTTCAGATTATTTACTTGAATTAAGGATTTAATTAAAAATCAAACCCTAGACCCATTCGAACCAAGATTGGTCCAAACTGTTTGGACCTATTCAGGGTTTAATCAAGGCTGAAAGTCAGCCCTAATGGGCCTGAGGATTGATATTTAATTAAATGGTTAATTCGGCCCAGCCAATAAAGGCCCAATTTTAAATAGTTAAAACTACAAAAAGCCCATTTTAAAGGATAAAGCTATATGGGCCGAACTGGGTAAACCAAATTCAGCCCATATACCTAGATAATATTAATGGTTAATATTATAGAATTTTAATGGGCTTCCAACGGGCCTTATATATAATTAATTGATTGGATCAATTTATCCCTGCATGAGATGTATGGATGTGTGTTGTGCGGCGTACATGGGCCATAAGTACTTGGCCCGTGCTCATTCGATAGTGGCTCTTGCACACACCATGACTGAATGCACATCATTGCCATGGTGTCCCTTTTGGTCATTGGATGACCCCCCTTAGTGGTGGGCCCTGTTAGACAGTTTTATATGCCCTTAGCTTCAATCAAAATTGATGTACTTTATGAGTTTATTGTAAATGAATCAAAGTGCATATTTGATTCATGTTCCCTTGGTATGTTTTTGTGTAATACCATTAAACTGGACACTTATTGACAATCGTGTTAGTTTAGAAAGTTCACAGCCAGTGGGTCGGTCTAGGGAGACCTATCCTGACAAGGCTGACACTGTGGTGCCATCAAGTCGGTTGAGGTGGCTTGTCTCAGCTACCGGGGTGAGACCCCAGGCACATACAGTGTGAGATTAATTGAATCATTGAACTGGACCAGATATCTAGTATTGCCCTGGACCTTGGAGATTGATGGGCAAAACTGGAAAGTTACACCCAACCCCTAGACTCGATTATGATACTGCACTAGGTGTCGGATCGGGGTGTCTTTGCTGTACCAATCAGTGAGATCCTTAGTGGGGGTCAAAACCAGGGTATGTTGGGACAGTCTGAGAATTCATCTGAGTGGGTGATCATAGTGACAGGATCAGCCCCTTTGCCGGACAAAGGTAATGATCGGGGATGCGCTCTCACTGTTGGAAACCAAGACTGTCGGCAACCGATTTCAACTGTTGAGATTTGTTTTGCAAAGTATAATTTATATGAGATATAAAAGTATATATATTATGGTTTCTAAAATGTTTGCAAAAGGTTTTAATTCCCGGGATCCATATAAGTGGAGAGTGCAACACTGTTCCTTGCAGCCGAGGGAGAGGTCCTCTCTTGTCAGGCAGTGTATGATCATTAAGGGTTGAGAGGTTAAGTGTAAGACCATTGAGGATAATACCTGATGGGCTAATCTTGCATCTGCCCACAGTCCCTGGGTGTTACAAGGTGGCTTGGCCCAGGGACCACTTAGGGTAAGTGTTGGGCCCATAGAGCCCATTTGATGGGTTTCAGAGGGTGCACTATCTTTAACAGTGTATTCGACCAGGCCTTGTAACAAAGGCTGGGCCGAACCCATGTGGCTGATGTGTAGATCAATGCTTGGGTCCCACGTCATACAAGGAAGCCCAACTGGGCAGCAGTTAGGAAGGTTGAGTGAGCACATAAGCTTAATGGGCCTAAAGCCCATTTTGAACTGGGCTATTTATTTAGTTAAAGGGGCGAATTCTGAGGTGGATTAGCAGATAGGATAGGGTCTTAATCCTATCCACTCAGAGAGTCCAGATCTGAATGTGATTCAGATCTAGAAACCTCCTAATGGGATTAGGATAAAGCTAATCTAATCTGCAGATAAGATAAGGGTTTATCCTTATCACTAGAAGAGAAGGCTGATCCAAATATGATTTGGATAAGCACCTCCTAATGGGATTAGGAGCTGACCTTTTAAGTTAACAAAAAGAAGGAGGGGGAGGCAGCCTTGAAAGAGACCAACAAGAAACACATCAGATCCTCTTTAGTGCTGAAATCAAGAAGAGAGTATTTTGCAGCCTACGAATACTCTCTTGCCGCCTCCCTGCTCTTGTCGCCCTGTTTGCCAGTTTGATCTCCAGCTATGGGAGAAGTCAAGATTGGATTTTGACATCAGTTCTTTGAGAAAGGATTGAAAAGGAAGCTGTGCTCACGTTCCATTCTACTGTTTCTTGCGAAGGACAGAGTTTTTGGGGAAGAACACTACTGATTCTGCTCCATCCTGCACTGCGCCATCTTCAGTGAGAGTAGTCTTTGGATCCTTCCTTGGGTGTGAACACCTTCATTGGGAGATATTACTTCTCCGTATCAGGTATTATTATCTCCCATTCCTTTTGGTTCAGATCTGGTTCAGTTTAAGGTTCATGATTTATCCTTGAAAATATGATTTTCTAAATAGGGAATGTGATTCCCAGTTGAAGGGAGAAGAAAATTTTTTGAAATTTGCCCCTTATTCCACAATCTTTGGGCGTCCATGTGATGGATCTCTCATCTTTTTAGTGGTATCAGAGCCAGGTTCAAATCTTGAACCATTCTGTTTCAAATCTGAACCTGCGCAATTAGGGAGTAGGCGTTCTACCAAATTTGCGCAGATTTGGTTTTGGGAAATTTGTTCCCAAAAACAAATGGGCAAATAATCTGAAATTAATTTTAAATAAATCTGATTATTAATTAGAATTGTTCTTTATAATTTTCCTGAATTATGGGCTATTCGTACAAGAGGAGATCGAATTCTTGTTTTGCGCAGGGAACCTGCGATTTTGCAGTTCTTGATTTATTTTTGGTCTGTAAATATTTTTTTTATTTTCTAGACTCATTGTATAGGTATTCGATCTGATGTAATTATTAATAGAAATAGGATTTCTATTTATTTTTATTTTGGATCGAAGTTGGCGGCGCAGAAAAGGAGATTTCGTAGAGAAGGAGATTTCGCAGATGAGAGAAATGATATCTGCGATTTGCAGTTTGTGAAACTGCATTCTGTGATCTAACCTCTATTTTGTAGGAAGGATTGTGCGAACAGCCCTGTTTGACTGATTCTTGTTTTTCCTTTTATCAGTATTTAATTTCAGATTATTTTCTTGAATTAAGGATTTAATTAAAAATCAAACCCTAGACCCATTCGAACCAAGATTGGTTCAAAACTGTTTGGACCAATTATAGGGTTTAATCAAGGCTGAAAGTCAGCCCTAATTTCCCACTAATGGGCCTAAGGATAGATATTTAATTAAATGGTTAATTCGACCCAGCCTGTAAAGGCCCAGTTTTAAATAGTTAAAACTGCAAAAGCCCATTTTAAAGGATAAAGCTATATGGGCCGAACTGGGTAACTCTAATTCAGCCCATATACCTAGATAATATTAATGGTTAATATTATGGAATTTTAACAGGCTTCCAATGGGCCTTACAGATAATTAATTGATTGCATCAATTTATCCCTGCATGTGATGTATGGATGTGTGATGAGCTGCGTACATGGGCCATAAGTACTTGGCCCATGCTCATTCGACAGTGGCTCTTGCGCACACCATGGCTGAATGTGCATCATTGCCATGGTGTCCCATTTGGTCATTGGATGATTTCCCTCAGTGGTGGACCCCACACCTCATCAAGAGGTTACGTGCGGAACCCTAGCCGATTCAAGGCCCACCGAAATTTGGCTTTATGAAAGTCAGTGGGAGCCACTTTGGTTTGACCTAAATCAAACTAGGGCGTAATTAACTGTTCCCTCCAGCTAATATGAGTGCACGTGATAGGGAGATTCATATGATGAACTCTCTAAAGGCCTTCCATCATTAGCATAAGGATATGTCCTTTAGTAATGAGGAAATGCACCAGAAAATGGGCTATCCATTTGCTGTTGGGCTTGTCTAAGTGTTTCATAAGATGATAGGGGTGTCATAAACCGATGTGGGAGGGGCTTCAGCAGAAAATGGGAACTCTCTCACGGTACCTTGGAGTTCACGAATATGATGGGTAAGCACTCACTGGACAGAAAGGTTTACCTGAAAATGACTCTGAACCTTGTCTGACAGAGGCCAAAGGGAAAACTCATATGATGAGTGGATATGATCCTTCATAGAAAGGTGGTGGGGTTATGCAGCTAAAACAGTTGGCTCCATGCACCCTATGTGATTTCCCACATTTCCAGAGACAACCTGTAGTCTCCGTCATTGAGAGAGCAGGGAAATCTCAGAGACGAATAAATGGAAATGGATCGTAGATTAAAATCCATATCTATGAAATGAACATGAATCAATTTAGGTTGTGGATTGATGTTTGCTCTTTTATCAGAAAATGGCAAACGGATCTTTTGCAAAACTGCTTGATGACAACAAGTTGAAGGGCCCAAACTATGCTGACTGGTACAGGAACCTTATGCTGGTCCTAGCTTCTGAAAAGCTGGACAAAGTGGCAAAGAATCCTGCCCTGGAGCGTTCGGGTGATAGGGCTTCTGAGGCCCGAAGGAGAGACTATCAAGAATGGGAGGAGAAAAACTCCCTTGCTCGGTGTTACATCATTGCCTCCTTAGACAACCCGATATAGAGGCAGTTTGATCATATCGAACATGCCAAAGACATATTGGACAGTCTCAGGACAATGTATGAAGAGCAGAATCGTTCTACTCGACAAAAGGCCTTGAAACAGTTCATGACTGCACAAATGTCCAACGGTCAACAAGTTCACGACCATTGTCTTCGGATGATGGGATACATCAACGAACTGGAGGCTCTTGGATCCGGGCTGGACCCTGCAACCCAGATAGATGCTATCCTTAACTCTTTGCCTCCTTCCTTTAATCCGTTCATCCTGAACTATAACATGAACAAGCTGAATGTCAGCTTACAAGAGCTCAGCAATATGTTGCAAAGAGCTAAAGAACTGATTAGAAAGGATGAGCCTGTAGCCATGCTTGTTGAAGCTGGAAAAACAGGCAAGAGAAAGAGGAAGGCAAAGAAGCCTCAGAAGAAAGCCGCTAAGAGCAAGAAGCAGAAGAAAGACAAAGCATCGGATGCCTGTCACTTCTACAAGAAGACCGGCCACTGGAAAAGGAATTGTCCTGCCTACCTGGAATACAAGAAAGGTAACTTTGAAACTTGTGTTATAGAAACAAATTTGTTGGTAGCTTCTGCATCCTAGTGTATTGACTCCGGGGCTTCAACTCATGCTTGTAACTCACTGCAGGGGTTCAAGGTAAGCAGAAGGCTGAGTGAAGGAGAAGTCACACTCTTCTTGGGGAGAACTGCAACTGTTGCAGCCGCGGCCATAGGAACCGTGGAATTAATTTTTAGAGAAGGAACAATTGTACTGAAAGACTGTCTTTATGTGCAAAATTTAAGGAGAAATTTGATTTCTGTCTCAAAACTGTGTGCAGATGGTTATTCAGTCTTCTTTCGTAATACGATTACTATTAAAAGAAACAACAGATTCATCGCATATGGTGAACTGCAGAACGGTCTCTATGTTCTACATGCTTCTCTAGAAACTAACATAACCGAAACTACGTCGGCTGAAATCCCTAAGAAGAGAGCTCGCGATACAGTTAATCCCACGTGTCTGTGGCATTATCGACATGGCCACATCGGTATTGACCGAATCACAAGGTTGGTAAAGGATGGTCCTTTGGATTTTCTAACTGTAGAAGATCTTCCCACTTGTGAGCCTTGCTTACAAGGCAAGATGACGAAACGGCCATTTAGCGGTAAGCCTGAATTACGGGCACACTTGACCTAATACATACTGATGTATGTGGTCCCCTGAGTGTTAGGACACAAAATCAACACGTGTATTTCATCACCTTCACAGATGATTTTTCACGATACGGTTACGTGTACCTAATGAGACACAAGTCTGAATCCTTTGAAAAGTTCAAAGAGTTCAGACAAGAGGTCGAGAAACAGTTAGGGAGAGAAATTAAGGCCCTTCGATCAGATCGAGGTGGCGAGTATCTCTCTAATGAATTCAGGGACTACTTAAAGGACAATGGGATAGTATCACAATTAGCTCCTCCTGCTACACCACAACTTAACGGTGTTTTGGAGAGGAGGAATAGGACCTTATTGGATATGGTCCGGTCGCTTCTCATACACTCAGAGTTACCCACATCCTTTTGGGGTTACGCATTAGAGACTGCGATTTATGTGCTGAATCGGGTTCCAGCCAAATCAGTTTCGAATACTCCATATGAACTTTGGAGCGGAAAGAAGCTAAGTGTTAGACAATTGAAGATTTGGGGTTATCCAGCACACGTTAAAAGAACGAGTGCAGACAAGTTGGAATCCAAGACCAGTCATTGCCTATTTGTAGGCTACCCAAAAGGCTCTCTAGGTTATCTATTCTATGACCCAAGTGAGCAGAATGTGTTCTGCAGTCGTAATGCGCAATTCTTGGAAACTGACTATATCCTGTACACCCATCATCAGGAAGTTGTTCTTGATGAGGAGAGCTCAGGAACAGTGGGAGATGTCCCACAAGTTCCAAATAGTGACCAACCTAGAAGATCCACTCGGGTATCCAGGCCACCAGACCGTTATGGTTATGACCAGGATAGTTACCTGGTGGAAACCTTGACTAGTGAGGAGGATCCCGTGACTTACACGGAAGCTATGTTGGACATAGATTCCCAGAAGTGGGTGGAGGCCATGAGAGCAGAGATGGACACAATGGAGACCAATGGAGTCTAGACTCTAGTAGATCCGCCCTCCAGGGTAAAAGCAATCGGTTGCAAATGGATTTACAAGAGGAAGAAGGGCCCCGATGGTAAGGTTGAGACCTTCAAGGCTCGTCTGGTGGCGAAAGGGTACAATCAGAAAGAGGGCATCGATTATGAGGAAACCTTTTCGCCTGTGGCCATGCTTAAATCCATTAGTATCCTGCTAGCTGTAGAAGCATACCATGATTATGAGATTTGGCAAATGGATGTCAAAACTGCATTCCTAAATGGAGATCTTACTGAAGATATCTATATGCAGCAGCCGCAAGGCTTCATTGCTGCAGGTCAAGAAAACATGGTATGTAAACTTAATAGATCCATTTATGGACTTAAGCAAGCTTCTAGAAGTTGGAACATCCATTTTGACTCTGCCGTCAAATTGTATGACTTCGAGCAGAATCCGGATGAACCCTGTGTCTACAGGAAGTACAGTGGAGATAGGGTTACCTTCTTGGTTCTGTATGTAGATGACATTCTACTCATTGTGAATGATGTAGGCATGTTAACTACGGTGAAAGTATGGTTATCACAACAATTCTCCATGAATGATCTTGGAGAAGCCTCCTATATACTGAGTCTTTGACACTATAGAGATAGATCGAAGCGGATAATATGATTATCCCAATCTGCTTATATTGACAAAATAGTCAAGAGATACAGCATGGAAAACTCCAAGAAAGGAAATGTTCCTTTCAGGCATGGAGTCACCCTCTCGAAGAAGATGTCTCCCAAGACTTCTGAGGAGATTGATGGCACGAAAGACGTTCCCTATGCCTCTGCCGTGGGGCGTATCATGTTTGCCATGCTGTGCACTCGTCCTGACATAGCTCAAGCAGTGAGTGTAGTAAGCAGATTTCAGGCCAACCCAGGGCAGGAGCATTGGACTGCTGTGAAAACATACTTAAGTACCTTCGAAGGACAAAAGAGTTTTGTCTAATATTCGATGGTAGCTCACTTCAGATCCAAGGGTATACAGATGCCAATTTCCAGTCAGACCCAGATGATAGACAATCTACATCTGGATATGTTTTCACGATAGGATCGTGTGTTGTTTCCCGAGTGTCAGCAAACAGGGGCCCTAAGTTGCAAATTAATAGTCCACAACCCAAGCCGAGTGCATTGCCGTAAGTGAGGCTGCCTTATGAATGAAGGTGTTCATTCATGAATTTGGAATTCAACACATCACCCATTCCATTGTTGTATGACAACACTGGACCTACGGGAGGATGATAGTAAGAGGTAGCATCAGCGGAGAATGTGGTAGACCCATTGCTTAAGCCATTGACACAGAAAGTGTTAATGAAACACGTGGAAAGCATGGGACTCCGGCTAGTACCTGATTGGACCTAAGTGCAAGTGGGAGCTGTTAGACAGTTTTGTATGCCCTTAGCTTCAATCAAAATTGATGTATTTTATGAGTTTATTGTAAATGAATAAAAGTGCATATTTGATTCATGTTCCCTTGGTATGTTTCTGTGTAATACCCTTAAACTGGACATTTATTGAGACTCGTGTTAGTTTAGAAAGTTCACAGCCAGTGGGTCAGTCTGGGGAGACCAATCCTGACAAGGCTGACACTGTGGTGCCATCAAGTCGATTGAGGTGGCTTGTCTCAGCTACCGGGGTGAGACCCCAGGCACATACAGTGTGGAATTAATTGAATCGTTGAACTGAACCAGATTTCCAGTATTGCCCTGGACCTTGGAGATTGATTGGCAAAACTAGAAAGTTACACCCGACCCCTAGACTCGATTATGATACTGCACTAGGTGTCGGATCGGGCTGTCTTTGATGTACCACTCAGTGAGATCCTTAGCGGGGGTCAAAACCTGGGTATGTTGGGACAATCTGAGAATTCATCTGAGTGGGTGATCATAGTGATAGGATCAGCCCCTTTGTCGGACAAAGGTAATGATCGGGGATGCGCTCTCACTGTTAGAAACCAAGACTGCCGGCAGCCGATTTCAACCGTTGAGATTTGTCTTGCAAAGTATATTTTATATGAGATATAAAAGTATATATATTATGGTTTCTAAAATGTTTGCAAAAGGTTTTAATTCTCGGGATCCATATAAGTGGAGAGTGCAACACTGTTCCTTGCAGCCGAGGGAGAGGTCCTCTCTTGTCAGGCAGTGTATGATCATTAAGGGCTGAGAGGTTAAGTGTAAGAACATTGAGGATAATACCTGATGGGCTAATCTTGCATCTGCCCACAATCCCTGGATGTTACAAGGTGGCTTGGCCCAGGGACGACTTAGGGTAAGTGTTGGGCCCATAGAGCCCATTTGATGGGTTTCAGGGGGTGCACTATTTTTAACAGTGTATTCGACCAGGCCTTGTAACAAAGGCTGGGCCGAACCCATGTGGCTGATGTGTAGATCAATGCTTGGGTCCCATGCCATACAAGGAAGCCCAACTAGGCAGCAGTTAGGAAGGTTAAGTGAGCACATAAGCTTAATGGGCCTAAAGCCCATTTCGAACTGGGCTATTAATTTAGTTAATTAAAGGGGCGAATTCTAAGATGGATTAGCAGTTAGGATAGGGTCTTAATCCTATCCACTCAGAGAGTCCAGATCTGAATGTGATTCAGATCTAGAAACCTCCTAATGGGATTAGGATAAAGCTAATCTAATCTAATTTGCCAGTTCGATCCAAAGACTGCTCCCACTGAAGATGGTGCAGTGCAGGATGGAGCAAAATCAACAGTGTTCTTCCCCAAGAACTCTGTCCTTCGCAAGAATCAGTAGAATGGTACGTGAACACAACTTCCTTTTCAATCCTTTCTCAAAGAACTGATGTCAAGATCTAATCTT
The DNA here is from genome assembly GCF_056320005.1 of Nelumbo lutea. Taxonomy (NCBI): domain Eukaryota; kingdom Viridiplantae; phylum Streptophyta; class Magnoliopsida; order Proteales; family Nelumbonaceae; genus Nelumbo; species Nelumbo lutea. The sequence continues at coordinate 70,993,757 of NC_142687.1, read as the reverse complement.
GACTTCTCCCATAGTTGGACATCGAACTGGCAAACAGGGCGACAAGAGCAGGTAGGCGGCAAGAGAGTATTCGCAGGGTGTAGAATTCTCTCTTCTTGATTTCAGCACAAAAGAGGATCTGATGTGTTTCTTGTTGGTCTCTCTTAAGGCTGCCGCCCCCTCCTTCTTTTTTGTTAACTTAAAAGATTAGCTCCTAATCCCATTAGGAGGTGCTTATCCAAATCATATTTGGATCAACCTTCTCTTCTAGTGATAAGGATAAACCCTTATCTTATCTACAGATTAGATTAGCTTTATCCTAATCCCATTAGGAGGTTTCTAGATTTGAATCACATTCAGATCTGGACTCTCTGAGTGGATAGGATTAAGACCCTATCCTATCTGCTAATCTATCTCAGAATTCGACCCTTTAATTAACTAAATAAATAGCCCAGTTCGAAATGGGCTTTAGGCCCATTAAGCTTATGTGCTCACTCAACCTTCCTAATTGCTACCCAGTTGGGCTTCCTTGTATGGCGTGGGACCCAAGCATTGATCTACACATCAGCCACATGGGTTCGGCCCAGCCTTTGTTACAAGGCCTGGTCGAATACACTGTTAAAGACAGTGCACCCCCTGAAACCCATCAAATGGGCTCTATGGGGCCAAGACTTACCCTAAGTGGTCCCTAGGCCAAACCACCTTGTAACACCAGGGACTGTGGGCAGATGCAAGATTAGCCCATCATGTATCATCCTCAATGGTCTTACACTTAACCTCTCAGCCCTTAATGATCATACACTGCCCGACAAGAGAGGACCTCTCCCTCGGCTGCAAGGAACAGTGTTGCACTCTCCACTTATATGGATCCCGGGAATTAAAACCCTTTTGCAAACATTTTAGAAACCATAATATATATACTTTTATATCTCATATAAAACTTATTTTGCAAAACAAATATCAACGGTTGAAATCGACTACCAGCAGTCTTGGTTTCCAACAGTGAGAGCGCATCCCCGATCATTACCTTTGTCCGACAAAGGGGCTGATCCTGTCACTATGATCACCCACTCAGATGAATTCTCGGATTGTTCCAACATATACAGGATTTTGACCCCTGCTAAGGATCTCACTGATTAGTACATCAAAGACAGCCCGATCCGACACCTAGTGCAGTATCATAATCGAGTCTAGGGGTCGGGTGTAACTTTCTAGTTTTGCCCATCAATCTCCAAGGTCCATGGCAATACTGGAAATCTGGTCCAGTTCAAAGATTCAATTAATCCCACACTGTATGTGCCTAGGGTCTCACCCCGGTAACTGAGACAAGCCACCTTAACCGACTTTATGGCACCACAGTGTCAGCCTTGTCAGGATTGGTCTCCCCAGACCGATCCACTGGCTGTGAACATTCTAAACTAACACAAGTCTCAATAAGTGTCCAGTTTAAGGGTATTACACAGAAACATACCAAGGGAACATGAATCAAATATGTACTTTTATTCATTTAAAATAAACTCATAAAGTACATCAAATTTGATTGAAGCTAAGGGCATACAAAATTGTCTAACAGCTCCCACTTGCACTTAGGTCCAATTAGGTACTAGCCGAAGTCCCATGCTTTCCACGTGTTTCTCACACAATTTCTATGTCAGTGGCTTAGTCAATGGGTCTACCACATTCTCCACTGATGCTACCTCTTACTATCTTCCTCCCGTAGGTCCCGTGTTGTCATACAACAATGGAATGGGTGATGTGCTGAATTCCAAATTCATGAATGAACACTTTCATTCATAAGGCAGCCTCACTTACGGCAATGCGCTCGGCTTGGGTTGTGGACTATTACTTTGCAACTTAGGACCCCTGTTTGCTGACACTCAGGAAACAACAAATGATCCTATCGTGAAAATATATCCAGATGTAGACTTTCTATCATCTGGGTCTGATTGGAAATCGACATCTATATACCCTTGGATCTATAGTGAGCTACCATCGAATATTAGACAAAACTCTTTTGTCCTTCGAAGGTACTTGGGTATGTTTTTAACAGCAGTCCAATGCTCCTGCCCTGGGTTGGCCTGAAATCTGCTTACTACACTCACTGCCTGAGCTATGTCAGGGCGAGTGCACAGCATGGCATACATGATGCTCCCTACGGCAGAGGCATAGGGAACGTCTTTCATGCCATCAATCTCCTCATAAGTCTTGGGAGACATCTTCTCGGAGAGAGTGACTCCATGCCTGAAAGGAACATTTCCTTTCTTGGAGTTTTCCATGCTGTACCTTTTGACTATTTTGTCAATGCAGGCAGATTGGGATAATCCTATTATCCGCTTCGATCTATCTCTATAGTGTCAAAGACTCAGTATATAGGAGGCTTCTCCAAGATCATTCATGGAGAATTGTTGTGATAACCATACTTTCACCGTAGTTAACATGCCTACATCATTCACAATGAGTAGAATGTCATCTACATACAGAACCAAGAAGGTAACCCTATCTCCACTGTACTTCCTGTAGACATAGGGTTCATCCGGATTCTGCTCGAAGTCATACAATTTGACGGCAGAGTCAAAATGGATGTTCCAACTTCTAGAAGCTTGCTTAAGTCCATAAATGGATCTATTAAGTTTACATACCATGTTTTCCTAACCTGCAGCAATGAAGCCTTGCAGCTACTGCATATAGATATCTTCAGTAAGATCTCCATTCAGGAATGCAGTTTTGACATCCATTTGCCAAATCTCATAATCATGATATGCTGCTACAGCTAGCAAGATCCTAATGGATTTAAGAATGGCCACAGGCAAAAAGGTTTTCTCATAATCGATTCCCACTTTCTGAATGTACCTTTCGCCACCAGACGAGCCTTGAAGGTCTCAACCTTACCATCGGGGCCCTTCTTCCTCTTGTAAATCCATTTGCAACCGATTGCTTTTACCCCAGAGGGCGGATCTAGTAGAGTCCAGACTCCATTGGTCTCCATTGAGTCCATTGTTAGACAGTTTTGTATTCCCTTAGCTACAATCAAAATTGATGTACTTTATGAGTTTATTGTAAATGATTAAAAGTACATATTTGATTCATGTTCCCTTGGTATGTTTCTGTGTATTACCCTTAAACTAGACACTTATTGAGACTCGTGTTAGTTTTGAATGTTCACAGCCAGTGGGTCGATCTGGGGAGACCTATCCTACCAAGGCTGACACTGTGGTGCCACCAAGTCGGTTGGGGTGGCTTGTCTCAGCTACCGGGGTGAGACCCTAGGCACATACAGTGTGGGATTAATTAAATCTTTGAACTGGACTAGATTTCCAGTATTGCCCTAGACCTTGGAGATTGATGGGCAAAACTGGAAAGTTACACCCGACCCCTAGACTCGATTATGATACTGCACTAGGTGTCAGATCAGGCTATCTTTGATGTACCTATCAGTGAGATCCTTAGCGGGGGTCAAAACCAGGGTATGTTGGGACAATCGGAGAATTCATCTGAGTGGCTGATCATGGTGACAGGGTCAGCCCCTTTGTCGGACAAAGGTAATGATCGGGGATGCACTTTCACTGTTGGAAACCAAGACTGCCGGTAACCGATTTCAACCGTTGAAATTTGTTTTGCAAAATATATTTTATATGAGATATAAAAGTATATATATTATGGTTTCTAAAATGTTTGCAAAAGGGTTTTAATTCCCGGGATCCATATAAGTGGAGAGTGCAACACAGTTCCTTGCAGCCGAGGGAGAGGTCCTCTCTTGTCAGGCAGTGTATGATCATTATGTGCTGAGAGGTTAAGTGTAAGACCATTGAGGATAATACCTGATGGGCTAATCTTGCATCTGCCCACAGTCCCTGGATGTGACAAGGTGGCTTGGCCCAGGGACCACTTAGGGTAAGTGTTGGGCCCATAGAGCCCATTTGATGGGTTTCAGGGGGTGCACTATTTTTAACAGTGTATTCGACCAGGCCTAGTAACAAAGGCTGGGCCAAACCCATGTGGCTGATGTGTAGATCAATGCTTGGGTCCCACGCCATACAAGGAAGCCCAAATAGGCAGCAGTTAGGAAGGTTAAGTGTGCACATAAGCTTAATGGGCCTAAAGCCCATTTCGAACTGGGCTATTAATTTAGTTAATTAAAGGGGCGAATTCTGAGATGGATTAGCAGTTAGGATAGGGTCTTAATCCTATCCACTCAGAGAGTCCAGATCTGAATGTGATTTAGATCTAAAAACCTCCTAATAAGATTAGGATAAAGCTAATCTAATCTACAGATATGATAAGGGTTTATCCTTATCATTAGATGAGAAAGCTGATCCAAATATGATTTGGATAAGCACCTCCTAATGGGATTAGGAGCTGATCTTTTCAAGTTAACAAAAGGAAGGAGGGGGAGGCAGCCTTGAGAGAGAACAAGAAACACATCAGTTCCTCTTTAGTGCTGAAATCAAGAAGAGAGAATTCTGCACCCTGCGAATACTCTCTTGCCGCCTCCCTGCTCTTGCCGCCCTATTTGCCAATTCGATCTCCAGCTGTGGGAGAAGTCAAGATTGGATCTTGACATCAATTCTTTGAGAAAGGATTGAAAAGGGAGCTGTGCTCACGTTCCATTCTGCTGTTTCTTGCGAAGGACAAAGTTCTTGGGGAAGAACACTGTTGATTCTGCTCCATCCTGCACTGCGCCATCTTCAGTGGGTGTAGTCTTTGGATCCTTCCTAGGGCGTGAACACATTCGTTGGGAGATATTGCTTCTCCGTATCAGGTATCATTTTCTCCCATTCCTTTTGGTTCAGATCTGGTTCAGTTTAAGGTTCAAGATTTATCCGTGAAAATATGATTTTCTAAATAGGGAATGTGATTCCCAGTTGAAGGGAGAGAAAAATTTTTTGAAATTCGCCTCTTATTCCGCAATCTTTGGTCGTCCATGTGATGGATCTCTGAACCCTTCATCCATCTCTGCTCTCATGGCCTCCACCCACTTCTGGGAATCTATGTCCAACATAGCTTCCGTGTAAGTCACGGGATCCTCCTCACTAGTCAAGGTTTCCACCAGGTAACTATCCTGGTCATAACCATAACGGACTGGTGGCCTGGATACCCGAGTGGATCTTCTAGGTTGGTCACTACCTGGAACTTGTGGGACATCTCCCACTGCTCCTGAGCTCTCCTCATCAAGAACAACTTCCTGACGATGGGTGTCCAGGATATAGTCGGTTTCCAAGAATTGCACATTACGACTGCAGAACACTTTCTGCTCACTTGGGTCATAGACTAGGTAACCTACAGAGCCTTTTGGGTAGCCTACAAATAGGCAACGGCTGGTCTTGGATTCCAACTTGTCTGCACTCGTTCTTTTAACGTGTGCTGGACAACCCCAAATCTTCAACTGTCTAACACTTGGTTTCTTTCTGGTCCAAAGTTCATATGGAGTATTCAGAACCGATTTGGTTGGATCTCGATTCAGAACATAAATCGCAGTCTCTAATGCGTAACACCAAAGGATGTGGGTAACTCTAAGTGTATGAGAAGCGATCGGACCATATCCAATAAGGTCCTATTCCTCCTCTCCGAAACACCGTTAAGTTGTGGTGTAGCAGGAGGAGCTAATTGTGATATTATCCCATTGTCCTTTAAGTAGTCCCTGAATTCGTCAGAGAGATACTCACCACCTTAATCTGATCGAAGGGCCTTAATTTCTCTCCCTAACTGTTTCTTGACCTCTTGTCTAAACTCTTTGAACTTTTCAAAGGATTCAGACTTGTGTCTCATTAGGTACACGTAACCGTATCGTGAAAAAACTCATCTGTGAAGGTGATGAAATACACGTGTTGATTTTGTGTCCTAACACTCAGGGGACCACATACATCAGTATGTATTAGGTCAAGTGTGCCCGTACATCTTTCAGGCTTACAGTTAAATGGCCATTTCGTCATCTTGCCTTGTAGGCAAGGCTCACAAGTGGGAAGATCTTCTACAGTTAGAAAATCCAAAGGACCATCCTTTACCAACCTTGTGATTCGGTCAACACCGATGTGGCCAAGTCGATAATGCCACAGACACGTGGGATTAACTGTATTACGAGCTCTCTTCTTAGGGATTTCAGCCGACGTAGTTTCGGTTATGTTAGTTTCTAGAGAAGGATGTAGAACATAGAGACCGTGCTCCATCCTACACTGCGCCATCTTCAGTGGGACCAGTCTTTGGATCCTTCCTTGGGCGTGAACACCTTCGTTGGGAGATATTATTTCTCCGTATCAGGTATTATTCTCTCCCATTCCTTTCGGTTCAGATCTGGTTCAGTTTAAGGTTCAAGATTTATCCTTGAAAATATGACTTTCTAAATAGGGAATGTGATTCCCAGTTGAAGGGAGAGGAAAATTTTTTTAAATTTGCCCCTTATTCCGCAATCTTTGGGCGTCCATGTGATGGATCTCTCATCCTTTTAGTGGTATCAAAGCCTAGGTTCAAATCTTGAACCTTAAACTGAACCAGATCTGAACCAAAAAGAATGGGAGAGAATAATACCTGATACAGAGAAGTAATATCTCCCAATGAAGGTGTTCATGCCCAAGGAAGGATCCAAAGACTGCTCCCACTGAAGATGGCACAATGCAGGATGGAGCAGAATCAGCAGTGTTCTTCCCCAAGAACTCTGTCCTTCGCAAGAATCTGTAGAATGGTACGTGAGCACAGCTTCCTTTTCAATCCTTTCTCAAAGAACTAATGTCAAGATCCAATCTTGACTTCTCCCATAGCTGGAGATCGAACTGGCAAACATGGCGACAAGAGCAGGGAGGCGGCAAGAGAGTATTCGCAGGGTGTAGAATTCTCTCTTCTTGATTTCAGCACTAAAGAGGATCTGATGTGTTTCTTGTTGGTCTCTCTCAAGGCTGCCACCCCCTCCTTCTTTTTTGTTAACTTAAAAGATCAGCTCCTAATCCCATTAGGAGGTGCTTATCCAAATCATATTTGGATCAGCCTTCTCTTCTAGTGATTAGGAAAAACCATGGTTCAAGATTTGAACCTGGCTCTGATACCACTGAAAGGATGAGAGATCCATCACATGGACGCCCAAAAATTGCAGAATAAGGGGCAAATTTCAGGCCCCACACCTCATCGAGAGGTTACGTGCGGAACCCTAGCTAATTTAAGGCCCACCGAAATCTGGCTTTATGAAAGTCAGTGGGAGCCACTTTGGTTTGACCTAAATCAAACTAGGGCGTAATTATTTGTTCCCTCCAGCTAATATGAGTGCAAGTGATAGGGAGATTCATATGATGAACTCTCTAAAGGCCTTCCATCATTAGCATGAGGATGGGTCCTTCAGTAATGAGGAAGCGCACCAGAAAATGGGCTATCCATTTTCTGTTGGGCATGTCTGAATGTTTAATAAGATGATAGGGGCGTCATAGACCGATGTGGGAGGGGCTTCACCAGAAAATGGGAACTCTCTCACGGTACCTTGGCGTTCATGAATATGATGGGTGAGCACTCAGAGGACAGAAAGGTTTACCTGAAAACGGCTCTGAACCTTGTCTAACAGAGGCCAAAGGGAAAACTCATATGATGAGTGGATATGATCCTTCACAGAAAGGTGGTGGGGTTATGCAGCTGAAACAGTTGGCTCCATGCACCCTATGTGATTTCCCACATTTCCAGAGACAACCCATAGTCTCCGTCACTGAGAAAGGAGGGAAATCTCAGAGATGAATAAATGGAAATGAATCGTAGATTAAAATCCATATCTATGAAATGAACATGAATCAAATTAGGTTGTGGACTGATGTTTGCTCTTTTATCAGAAAATGGCAAACAGATCATTTGCAAAGCTTCTTGATGACAAGTTTAAGGGCCCAAACTATGCTGACTGGTACAGGAACCATATGCTGGTCCTGGCTTCAGAAAAGCTAGACAAAGTGGCAAAGAATCCTACCCCGGAGTGTCCGAGAGGCAGGGCTTCTGAGGCCCGAAGAAGAGACTATGAGGATTGGGAGGAGAAAAACTCCCTAGCCTGGTGTTACATCATCGCCTCCTTGGACAACCCAATACAGAGGCAATTCAATCAGATCAAACTTGCCAAGAACATATTGGACAGCTTGAGGACGATGTAGGAAGAGCAGAATCGTTCTACTCGGCAAAAGGTCTTGAAGCAGTTCATGACCACTCAAATGTCCAACGGCCAACAAGTTTACGACCATTGTCTTCGGATGAAGGTTACATCAATGAACTGGAGGCTCTTGGATCCGGGCTGGACCTGGCAATCCAGATATACGCTATCCTTAATTCTTTACCTCCTTCCTTTAATCCGTTCATCATAAACTATAACATGAACAAGCTGAATGTTAGCTTGCAAGAGCTAAGAAATATGTTGCAAAGAGCTGAAGAACTGATTAAAAAGGATGAGCCTGTAGCTATGCTTGTTGAAGCTAGCAAAATGGGCAAGAGAAAGAGGAAGGCAAAGAAGCCTCAGAAGAAATCCACTAAGGGCAAAAGGCAGAAGAAAGACAAAGCATCAGATGCCTGTCACTTCTGCAAGAAGACCGGCCACTGGAAAAGGAATTGTCCTACCTACCTGGAATCCAAGAAAGGTAATTTCGAAACTTGTGTTTGGTAGCTTCTGCGTCCTAGTGTATTGACTCCGGGGCTTCAACTCATGCATGTAACTCAATGCAGGGGTTCAAGGTAAGCAGAAGGCTGAATGAAGGAGAAGTCACTCTCCACTTGGGGACTACTGCAACTGTTGCAGCCGCAGCAATAGGAACCGTGGAGTTATTTTTTAGAGAAGGAAAAGTTGTACTCAAAGATTGTCTTTATGTACAAAACTTAAGAAGAAATTTGATTTCTATTTCAAAACTGTGTGCAGATGGTTATTCAGTCATCTTTGGTAATACGATTACTATTAAAAGAAACAACAGATTCATTGCATACGGGGAACTGGAGAACGGTCTCTATGTTCTACATCTTTCTCTTGAAACTAACATAACCAAAACGACGTCGGCTGAAATCCCCAAGAAGAGAGCCCGTGATACAGTTAATCCCATGTGTCTGTGGCATTACCGACTTGGCCACATCGGTGTTGACCGAATCACAAGGTTGGTAAAGGATGGTCCTTTGGATTTTCTTATTGTAGAAGATCTTCCCACCTGTGAGCCTTGCCTACAAGGCAAGATGACGAAACAGCCATTTAACGGTAAGCCAAAAAGATGTACAGGCACATTTGACCTAATACATACTGATGTATGTGGCCCCCTGAGTGTTAGGACACGAAATCAGCATTTGTATTTCATCACCTTCACATATGATTTTTCATGATATGGTTATGTGTACCTAATGAGACACAAGTCTGAATCCTTTGAGAAGTTCAAAGAGTTTAGACAAGAGGTCGAGAAACAGTTGGGGAGAGAAATTAAAGCCCTTCGATCTGATCGAGATGGTGAGTATTTCTCTGACGAGTTCAGGGACTACTTAAAGAACAATGGGATAGTATCACAATTAGCTCCTCCTGCCACACCACAACTTAACGGTGTTTCAGAGAGGAGGAATAGAACCTTATTGGATATGGTTTGGTCACTTCTCATACACTCAGAGTTACCCACATCCTTTTGGGGTTACGCATTAGAGACTGTGATTTACGTGCTGAATCGGGTTCTTACCAAACTGGTTCCGAACACTCCATATGAACTTTGGACCGGAAAGAAACCAAGTATCAGACACTTGAAGATTTGGGGTTGTCTAACACACGTTAAAAGAACAAATGCAGACAAGTTGGAATCCAAGACTTGTCGTTGCCTATTTGTAGGCTACCCAAAAGGCTCTGTAGGTTACCTTTTCTACAACCCAAGTGAGCAGAAAGTGTTCTGTAGTCAAAATGCCCAGTTCTTGGAGACCGACTATATGCTGGACACCCATCGTCAGGAAATTGTTCTTGATGAGGAGAGCTCAGGAGCAGTGGGAGATGTACTTTTGTATGCCCTTAGCTTCAATCTGATTTGATGTACTTTTGTTATTTAGTGGAAATAAATAAAGTGCATGTTTGATTCATGTTGTTTGGTTTAATTCTGTGTAAAACCCTAAAACTGGACATTTATAGAGACTCATGTTAGTTTTAAATGTTCACAGCCGTTGGATAAGTCTAGGGAGATTTATCCTGCCAAGGATGATACTGGTGTGCCACCAAGTGTTGGGATGGCCTGTCTCAGCCATCAGGATAAGACCCGAGGCACATGCAGTATGGGATTACTTGAATCCTTGAACCGGACCAGGTTTCCAGTATTGCCCTGGACCTTGGAGACAGATGGGCAAAACTGGAAAGTTACACCTGACCCCTAGACTCGATTATGACATTTCACTAGGTGTTGGATCAGGCTACCTTTGATATGCCAATCAGTGAGATCCTTAGCGGGGATCAAAACCTGGGTATGTTGGGGCAGTTTGAGAATTTATCTGAGTGGATGATCATAGTGACAGAATCAGCCACTTTTTCGGACAAAGGGTAATGATCGGGAATGCACTCTCTCTGATGGAAACCAAACTGCCGGCAGTTGATTTCAATCGTTGGAATTTTGTTTTGCAAAATTAATATATTTATATATATGTACGGTTTTGAATTGCTTGCAAATGGTTTTAATTCCCGGGATCCATGTGAGAGGAGAGTGCGGCACTGTACCTTGCAGCCGAGGGAGAGGTCCTCTCTTGTCGGGCAGTGCTTGATCATTAAGGGCTGAGAGGTTAAGTGTAAGACCATTGAGGATAATACCTGATGGGCTAATCTTGCACCTGCCCACAGTCCCTGGGTTTTTATAAGATGGCTTGGCCCAGGGACCACTTAATGTAAGTGTTGGGCCCATAGGGTCCATATGATGGACTCAAGGGGTTCATTGAGTTTTTCAGTGAATTCGGCTAGGCCTTGTATTAAAGGCTGGGCCGAACCCATGTGGCTGGTGTGTAGATCAATGCTTGTGTCCCACGCCATTTAAAGAAGCCCAACTGGGCAGATGATTGGAAAGTAATTAGACACTGAACACTTAATGGGCCAAAAGCCCATTTCGAGGTGGGCTGATATGATCACCCATCCATGGGGCGAATTTGAGATTAAAGTTAGTAAAAGGATTGGGCCTTTTAGCCTTATCCACTCTTAGAGACCAAATTCAAATTAGATTTGAATCTGGTAACCTCCTGATAAGATCAGGAGTAAGCTAATTCTATCTGCAGAAAAGGATTAAGATTATCCCCTATCCAAATACTGATTTGGATTGGGATAACTCCTAAAAAGGAGATTTCTTAATCAAGTAGAAAGGAGGAGATTTTGAACAACCTTGAAGAGGTATAGGATACTTCCTGCGAATTCAGATCTGATCTGATTTAATACTCTCCAGAAAAACAAAAAAGTAGTTCAGCCTTTTTGTTTTGGAAATCTCCTCCTGCCGCCGCCATCTGCCATTGCAAGATTAGATCTTTGCAGAGAAGAAAGTCAAGAAATCTGTTCTTGACATCAGTCTTGCAAGAAAGACTGAAAAGGATTCAGTGTTTAGTATTTCCAGAGGATTCTTGTGAAGGATGCAGTGTGTAGGACGCACCCTGCTGGTTCTGTTCCATTCACAGCTGTGTCATCTTCAGCAGGAACGGATTTTGGAGCATTCTTTGGGCGTGAACACCAACTTTGGGAGATACTGCTTCTCCGGATCAGGTATATTCCTCCCATTTATCTTTTGGTACAGATCTGGTTTGATTATGGTTCAAGTAGGATCCTTGAATATTGTATTCTAAATTTAGGGAATATGATTCCCAGTTGAGAGAAGGTAGGAAATTTTTGAAATTCGCCCACCCATTCCTTAACCTTTATGGCATCCATTAGATGGATCCTACCATTCTTTCAGGACCATCCTTTACCATCCTTGTAATACGATCTATATTAATGTGGCCAAGTCAGTAATGCCATAGGCACGTGGGATTGACTGTATCACGGGTTATTTTCTTGGGCATATTATCTGACGTAGTTTTAGTTATGTTTGTTTCTAGAAAAGGATGGAGAACATAAAGACCATTCTCAAGTTCTCTGTATGCGAGGAATTTGTTATTTTTTTTGATAGTAATCATATTACTAAAGAGAACAGAATATCCATCTACATAGTTTTGAAACTGAAATCAAATTTCTTCTCAAATTTGGTACATAAAGACAATCCTTTAATGTAATTGATTCTTCTCTGAAATACAATTCTATAATTCCTATGGCTGTAGCTGCAACACTTGCAAAAGTCCCCAAGTAAAGAATCACCTCTCCATCACTCAGCCTTCTACTTTGTCCTGAACCCTTGCAGTGAGCTACATGCATGAGTTGAAGCCCCGGAGTCAATACACTAGGAAGTAGAAGTTTACAACAAATTGGTTTCTATCACAAAGGATTCAAAATCACCTTGTTTCTTGGTCTCTAGGTATTGAGGATAGTTCCTCTTCCAGTGGTCGGCCTGTTTGCAGAAGTGACAAGCATCTAATGCTTTGTGCTTCCCCTGCCTTTTGGTCTTGCTAACTTTCTTCTGAGGCTTCTTCTTCGCCATCCTCTTCTTCTTGCCCGATTTATGAGCTTCAACAAGCATGGAAATGGGCTCATCCTTCTTTATCAGTTCCTCGGCCCTTTGCAACATATTGCTAAGTTCCTAGATGCTAACATGGTGGCTGTCGAATCCAACCAAAGATAAAAGTCCTACTCAAATTATATGTTTTTGTAGATAGTGATGAGCAAGGTCATCTCCATAGGGATTGGGTGGATTTATTTCCAAGAGAAAAGAAAATAGAGGGAGTTGTTATAAAAGCAAGGAAAATAAAATTAAATAAAATAAAGCAAGGATTAAATCGATGGAAGATAGCTTCTGGTTGAAGGGACAAGTTCAACCTTGATTCTTATATTGATCATCGATGCAAGGGTAAATTCATATGTTTATGAATAAATTGGATATATCCATTAACAAGCTCTAACAGCCAGCCTCTACTCATATTTCTTGGCAACCAAAACAAGCTCTTTGATTGCTTCTCTTATTAGTAGATAGTCCTAAACAAGCTCTTAGAATTTAATCCATTAATAGCATTAAGAGGGGAGAGACCCAATTCTGGTCAGCGATCTCACAAGCTTGGACTGTTTAAACCAAATCATATATCCTCCTAATATAAATAAAAAACTTGTCTATAATCAATTTATGTTAGTTGCCACCATGATTAAACCTACCAATCATATACGAAATTGGAGGTTCAATCGGCCATAGATTATTCTCATTGAATGAGCAAGGGGTTCTTCTTGCTTAATCAATAAAAATAATCCTCATATGAAATCGCAGAAAACATATGAATATCCATAAACAATGAACTAAAATAAAAATCAGTTAGATCTCACAATGTTTAAGAATCAAAGCTTCCCTAACCTTTCAACCAGAAATCAAAAGATTTACACACTTCATGTAGAAATCGCCGCTTCCAGATGAGGGGGGCGTATTCTGCTTCTTTTCTCCCTTCTTGCTGAATTCTTGTTTTCAAGATTTGATGATGCCTTGGGTGCTAGTCCGCCCCCCTTTATATAGCCTTAGGAGGGAGCAGTTTTCAGCTCCTCTTAGGATTTCTCTTTCTCAAAAATAGAAAGTCCTATTTCCTAATTCAGATATAATCTTATCCTTATCTCTAAATAGAAATGCTTAACTAAGTTAGACTCTAACTCTTTTCTTTCTTTAAGATTATAATAAAAATCAAATCCTATTAAGACTCTTAGTAGAATTCTATTAGGAACGATGAGTGGGCCCTACTACTGCATGATGAATTGGGCTGGTCTTCTTTGCGAATTGGGCTTTGCTACAATCTAGGGCTCTTTGCAAATTGGGCTTCTCTACGAATTTGCAGAGACTTCGGGCCCAATTTTGACCTTGATGCAATTAGAATCTATCAAAACTAAACACATAAAAGTTGTAGATATTTTCCTTATCTTTCTAATGCATCTTGACTCATTTAAATCAAAGTCCGGATGGGAGAGTTACGCCCAAATTACCATACGGCGCCGAAACTGTGTAAAATTACCCGATTAGCCTTGTTTTTCACCTAAGGCCTCATTTTGTGCCCTAAATCGAAATATAAAAATAATAGGTCCAATTAGGTACTCAATAATTATAAAAGACTGAATATTAAGGGATAAAGATATGATAATTTTCATTCTCTTCATAACATTTAGCTTATTCATGTTGTAGTTAATGATGAACTGATAGAAGAAGGAGTCAAAGAATTTAGGATGGCATCAACCTTGATGACATGATCAAGCTTGTATCAAAAAGCCTCAAGTTCATTGATGTATCCCATCATCTTAAGACAATGGTCATGAACTTGTTGGTTCTTGGACATCTACGCGGTCAGGAACTATTTCAAGACCTTCTAACGAGTAGAACAATTCTGCTCCTAATACATCGTCCTCAGACTATCCAAGATAGCCTTGGACAATTTGATCTGATCGAACTGTCGCTATATTGGATTACCTAAGGAGGCTATGATGTAGTAGCGGGCAAGAGAATTTTTCTCTTCCCATTTTTGATAGTCCCTCCTACGGGCCTCAGAAGCCCTATCACCCAGATGTTCATCTGAGTGGGTGATCATAGTGATAAGATCAGCCCCTTTGTTGGACAAAGGTAATGATCAGGGATGCACTCTCTCTGATGGAAACCAAACTGTCGGTAGTTGATTTCAATCATTGGAATTTTGTTTTGCAAATTTTATATATATGATATATATACATATGGTTTCAAAATATTTGCAAATGGTTTTAATTCCCAGGATCCATGTGAGTAGAGAGTGCAACACTGTTCCTTGCAGCTTAGGGAGAGGTCCTCTCTTGTCGGGCAGTGTTTGATCATTATGGGCTGAGAGGTTAAATGTAAGGCCATTTAGGGTTGCACCTAATGGGCTAATCTTGCATCTGCCCACAGTCCCTGGGTTTTTATAAGATGGCTTGGCCAAGGGACCACTTAGTGTAAGTGTTGGGTGAAGGGATGAGAGATCCAACATATGGATGTTAAACAGTTTTGTATGCCCTTAGCCTCAATCCAATTTGATGTACTTTTGACATTTAGTGTAAATAAATAAAGTGCATGTTTGATTCATGTTATTTGGTATATTTCTGTATAAGACCCTAAAACTGGACACTTATAGAGACTCGTGTTAGTTTTAAATGTTCACAGCCATTGGATAAGTCTGGGGAGATTTATCCTACTAAGGCTGATACTGGTGTGCCACCAAGTGTTGGGATGTTTTGTCTCGGTCACCTGGGTAAGACCCAAGGCACATGTTTGAATCTTTGAACCGGACCAGTTTTTCAGTATTGCCCTAGACCTTGGAGACAGATGGGCAAAACTAGAAAGTAACACCTAACCCCTCGACTCGATTATGACACTTCACTAGGTGTCAGATTGGGCTGTCTTTGATATGTCAATCAGTGAGATCCTTAGCGGGGGTCAAAACCTAGGCATGTTGGGGCAGTCTGAGAATTCATTTGAGTGAGTGATCATAATGACAGGATCAGTCCCTTTGTCGGACAATGGTAATGATCGGGAATGCACTCTCTCTGATGGAAACCAAACTGCCAGCAATTAATTTCAATCATTGGAATTTTGTTTTGCAAAATTAATATATATATATATATGTATATGTACGGTTTCAAAAGGTTTGCAAATAGTTTTAATTCCCGGGATCCATGTGAATAGAAAGTGCGGCACTTTTCCTTGCAGCCGAGGGAGAGGTCCTCTCTTGTCGAGCAGTGCTTGATCATTAAGGGCTGAGAGGTTAAGTGTAAGACCATTTAGGATAATACCTGATGGGCTAATCTTGCACCTACCTACAGTCCCTGGGTTTTTATAAGATGGCTTGGCACAGGGACCACTTAATGTAAGTGTTGGGCCCATAGGGTTCATGTGATGGGCTCAAGGGGTCATTGACCTTTTAGTGAATTTGGCTGGGCCTTGTAATAAAGCCTGGGCCGAACCCATGTGGCTGGTGTGTAGATCAATGCTTGGGTCCCATGCCATACAAAGAAGCCCAACTGGGCAGCAGATTGGAAACTAGTTAAACACTGAACAAATTAATGGGCCAAAAGCCCATTATGAGCTGGGCTGATATGATCACCCATCAATGGGGTGAATCTGAGATTAATGTTAGTAAAAGGATTGGGCTTTTGACCTTATCCACTCTAGGAGACCAAATTCAAATCACATTTGATTCTGGTAACCTCCTGATAAGATCATGAGTAAACTAACTTAATCTGCAGATAGGATTAAGATAATCCCCTATCCAAATATTGATTTGGATTGGGATAACTCCTAATAAGGAGGCTTTCTTAATCAAGAAGAAAGAAGGAGATACCCATTCGAAATATCAGATTTTGAACCAAGGTTTTAATAGGAAAGCAAGAAAGCTTTCAGAAAATAGAGATTAGATCTCACAAAACTCCAGAGAGAAGAAAAGTTGTTCGAACATCTTCATCCTAGGAGTTCTCCTCCAGCCGCCGCCATTCCCTCTTGCAAGATTCGATCTTTGTAGAAGAAAGAAGTCAAGAAATCAGTTCTTGACATCAGTCTTGCAAAAAGGACTGAAAAGGATTCAGTGCTCAGAGTTTCCAGTGGGTTCTTGTGAAGGATCCAGTGTGTAGGACGTACCCTACTAGTTCCGTTCCATCCACAGCTGTGTCATCTTCAGCAGGAGTGGATCTTGGTGTCTTCTTTGGGCGTGAACACCAACTTTGGGAGATACTATTTCTTTGGATAGGTATAATCCTTCCTATTTCTTTTGGTCCAGATCTGGTTCGATTATGGTTCAAGTAGAATCCTTGAATATTGTATTCTAAATTTAGGGAATATGATTCCCAGTTGGGAGAAGGTAGGAAAATTTTTGAAATTCGCCCACCCATTCCGCACCCTTCATGGCATCCATTAGATGGATCCTACCATTCTTTTAGTGGTATCAAAGCCACAGGTTCAAATCTTGAACCAAAAGAAAATCAGATCTGAACCTGTGCAGATGGATAGAAGATGTTCTGCCAAGATTTGCGTAGATTGTTTTCTTTATTTCAAGAAATTGTTTCTTGTTAAGGGTGATTGATCTAAAATTAATTTCTGTTAAATTCAAAATTTATTTAGAACTGTTCTTTATTTATTTTGATTTAATGGACTGTTCGAATCTGGAGATCGCAGTGCAGATTTGGCATAGATGGTCTGTGCAAACTTTTTCCTTTATATTTATTTATTCTATTCAATTCGGTCTATAAATATTTTTTTTTATTTTTCTAGACTGAATGTATAGGAATTGATCAAGAATGTAATTAATTAATAGAAATAGGATTTCTATTATTTTTATTTATTTTCTTGATTAAAGAAGAAGGAAGAAGATGGCGGTGCTGGAGATTTGCAGATGGAGAAATCACTTTCTACAATTTGCAATCTGTGAAACTACAACCCTAGTGATTATCCTCTGTTTTGCAGGTGGTGCAAACAGTCCATAGTTGATTTGTGATTGCTTAAAATAAAAAGTATTAATTTCAGATCTTTCATTAATTAATTCTTGAATTGAAAATCAGTTTCAGACCATTTCAGACTAGATTGGACCAAAACTGTTTGGACCGAATCCAGGGGTTCGAAGGGGATAGTTTTTCAGTCCATTCTTCTCTCACTTGCTGTTCCAAATTTGATGTTCAATTACATGGGTTAATTTGGCCCACCTATAAAGCCCAGTTTTAAAAGGGTTAAAACTGCAAAAGCCCAATCTTGTGAGGAAAGCTGTATGGGCTGAACTGCTAACTGCAATTCAGCCCATACACCTAGTAGGCATTAATTGTCAATGTTATGGATTTCAAATGGGCCATTTAATGGGCTTTATAGCAGTTGATTGATTGGATCAACTCCTCCTTTTTCATGTGATGATTGGATGTTTGATGTGCTACGACCATGGGCCATAAGCACTTGGCCCATGATGACTCGTTAGTGGCTATTGCTCACACCATGGTTGAATGCACATCATTGCAATGGTGTCTCTTAAGGTCATTGGATGACCCTTCCTTTCTTGGTGGGCCCCACAACCCTAAAAAGGGATGCGTACGGAACCCCTAGCCAATAAAGGCCCACCAGAAATCTCACTTTATGAAAGTCAGTGGGAGCCACTTTGGTTTGACCTAAAATTAGAACTAGGGCATAATTTTGTTCCCTCTAACAAATATGAATGCATGTGATAACGAGATCCGTATGATGAACTGTCTAAAGGCCTTCCGTCATTAGCACAATGATGGGTCCATCAGTAATGAGGAAACGCACCATAAAATTGGGCTATCCATTTGCTGTTGGATCTGTTAGAGTGTTTCATAAGATGATAGGGGTGTCATAGACCAATGTGGGAGGGGTTTCACCAGAAAATGGGAACTCTCTCATGGTACCTTGGTCTAACTTGAATATGATGGGTGTGAAGGGATAGGATTTCCATCACATTGACGCCCAAAGATTGCAGAATAAGGGGGAAAATTTCAAAAAAAATTTCTCTCCCTTCAACTGGGAATCGTATTCCCTATTTAAAAAATCATATTTTCAAGGATCATTCTTGAACCATAAACTGAACCAGATCTAAACCGAAAGGAGTGGGGAGGGATTATACCTGATATGGAGAAACAGTATCTCCCAATGGAGATGTTCACACCCAAGGAAGGATCCAAAATCTGCTCCCATTGAAGATGGCGCAGTGTAGGGTGGAGCAGAATCAACAGTGTTTTTCCAAAAGAACTTGACCCTTCGCAAGAATCATTAGAGTGGCTTGTGAATACGGCTCCAACCAATTTTTTCTCCAAAAGATTGGTATCAAGATCGAATCTTGATTTCTTCCAAGAACTGGAGATCGAACTGCTGGAGGCGGTGGCTGAGGAAGGAGGCGGCAAGAGAGTATTCACAGGGTGTTGATTTTTCATGAAGATTTGCTGTGAAAGCCATACTTTCACCGTAGTCAACATTCCTACATCATTCCCAATGAGTACAATGTCATCTACATACAGAACCAAGAAGGTAACCTTATCTCCACTGTACTTCCTGTAGACACAAGGTTCATCCGGATTCTGCTCAAAGTCAAATGATTTGACAGCAGAGTCAAAATGGATGTTCCATCTTCTAGAAGCTTGCTTAAGTCTATAAATGAATCTATTAAGTTTACATGCCATGTTTTTCTAACCTGTAGCAATAAAACCTTGCAGCTGCAACATATAGATATCTTCAGTAAGATCTCCATTCAGGAATGCAGTTTTGACATCCATCTTCCAAATCTCATAATCATGGTATGTTGCTACAGCTAGCAGAACTGTAATGGATTTAAGCATGGCCACAGGCGAAGAGGTTTCCTCATAATCGATGCCCTCTTTCTGAGTGTACTCTTTTGCCACCATATGAGCTTTAAAGCTCTCAACCCTACCATCGGGGCCCTTCTTCCTCTTGTAAATCCATTTGCAACCGATTGCTATTTCCCCGGAGGGTGGATCTACTAGAGTCCTGAATCCATTGGTCTCCATTGAGTCTGATGAGAGTAGAATTTATCATATTTTTATCCCCAATTATTTTGTCTTTTATAGTAAATTAGCATCTAATTCATATTTCTTGTATTTTGGTCCAGGGTATGAAAGAAGGCATCAAGAGCAAAGAAAGATAAATCGGATGATTTTTCACAGTTTCAACATCATTCAGTGATTTGGGCCTAACTCGCATCTCCGAACTCCGAATGGGATAATTCAAAATTCACTAGAAATATAAGAGAAAAATCCACAACTTTCATGTTTTGGCCTTTCGCAGATTCGGCCTGCATCGAAGTCAATTCCTTGTCCAAAGTCGTAGAAACTTCATAGGAAGGCCCAATCCGCAGCTGAACCCCAACTCGTAGAAAAGCCTGGCTGAAGCCCAATTTACAGAGGATGTCTATTACGAATCCAAGAACAAGAAACTAAGAAGAATCCTTCTAGATTTAAATTCTTGATGTAATCTTAGAGTGATAAAAGGATTGAGTTCAAGAAATAAAGATATAGGATTAGAATTAGGATAGGACTTTCTATTTCCTATAAAAATCAACTTCAAGAGAAAGTAAGAGATCACCCCCTCCCCTTTAATCTATATAAAGGAGGGGGCGGACCATCTTTAGGAATCACTCAATGACTGGATCACTGAATCATTCAATCATTCAACTTCTGATTTGAATCAAGAAGCGAGCAATCAGTCAAGAAGGGTTCAAGAAATTTCAAGAAGAGGAGATCTCAGCACCATGGGCGAATTCAAGAGTTCTTTCTTCCCCTTTGTTTGTTTTAATTCTTCCATCATGAACTGATTTATTTCTTGATAACTAGTGCACTTTCTAGAGTTATATATTTATAGCTATCAGAGTCCATCTCTGCTCTCATGGCCTCCACCCACTTCTGGGAGTCTATGTCCAACATAGCTTCCGCATAAGTCACGGGAGTGTTCATATGGAGTGTTCAGAACCAATTTGGTTGGAACCCGATTCAGCACGTAAATTGCAGTCTCTAATGCGTAACCCCAAAAGGATGTGGTTAACTCTGAGTGTATGAGAAGTGACCGGACCATATCCAATAAGGTCCTATAACTCCTCTCTAAAACACCGTTAAGTTGTGGTGTAGCAGGAGGAACTAATTGTGATGCTATCCCATTATCCTTTAAGTAGTCCCTGAATTCGTCAGAGAGATACTCGCCACCTCGATCTGATCAAAGGGCCTTAACTTCTTTCCCAAACTATTTCTCGACCTCTTGTATAAACTCTTTGAACTTTTCAAAGGATTCAGACTTGTGTCTCATTAGGTACACGTAACCATATCGTGAGAAATCATCTATTAAGATAATGAAATACACGTGTTGATTCTGTGTCCTAACACTCAGGTGACCACATACATCAGTATGTATTAGGTCAAGTGTGCCTATACATCTTTCAGGCTTACCGTTAAATGGTCGTTTCGTCATCTTGCCTTGTAGGCAAGGCTCACAGGTGGAAAGATCTTCTACAGTTAGAAAATCTAAAAGACCATCCTTTACCAACCTTGTGATTCGGTCAACATCGATGTGGCCAAGTCGGTAATGCCACAGACATGTGGGATTAACTGTATCATGGGCTCTCTTCTTGGGGATTTCAGCTGACATAGTTTTGGTCATGTTAGTTTCTAGAGAAGAATGTAGAACATAGAGACCGTTCCCCATGATGAACCTACAATTTATCTATATTTAATGTGGTTTTTGCATTAAATTTTATGATGGTTTAATTAAATTTTGCCCTATTTTAGCTTGATTGCAAGAAAGATTTCAGGGGGAACCAAATCAACAAAAAGAAGGCAAAAGCAAGAAAAGAAAACCCAAAATTTATCAAGTTCAGCCCGGCCCAGCCATGAGAGCAAGAGAATTTCATTCGGCCCAAGAAGAGCAAGTGAAACTCTTTGGAAAATCCAAGGGAAGGAGCCTAGCAAGAAGGAAATTTCGGCCCAGCCCATTTTTAGCCCAAATAACAGCCTAGAGTGTAGCCCACTTGAGTTCAAAAGCAAGCTAAGTTGTAGCCCAAATAGCAGCCCGAAGGGAGTTAGGGGCGGCAACTCCTAGAAGTTTCTTGAAGAGAAGGAGGGAGCACTCTAGAAGGTTCATGAGGGGTGTAATACACCCCATTCTAGAGGCTTCAAAAAGGGGCAAGAGCCCCTTTGAAAAACTATATAAGGAGGCCTCTAGGAGGGGAGAAGGTGTTCAATTGCTTGAGAGGAAGGCTCTCCCACTCTTAGAGGTTCGGCCACCTTGAGAGAAGAGAAGAGAAGAAGGCTAGGCGCAAGGAAGAAGAAGAAGAAGGGCTGAAGGAAGTTCAAGACAAGCAAGCTAGAAGAAGAAGGTGAGTTTGAATTGAGGGTTTGTGATTCAAAGATCTTTTGTAATAAATCATTTGTAGTTTCATTCTCTTTTGATTTGAATTCAGTTTCTTAGTTATATGTTCTTTCTTCTTTCTCCTTGTTTCCATTCTTCCTTGATGTATTTCAGCTTGTAAAATTTCAGTTCAGCAATCTAATTCTTTTTGATTCATTCAAATGGTCATGCATTGTACTTGAAGTTTCTTGAATAAGGGTGTGATTGTAGATTAATTCGGCCAACTAACCTTCAAAACTCAGATCTGAATTCTCATATCTGAGATTGCAAGATCTGAATTGCTTGAAAGAGAATTCAGATCTGAAATTTTCAGATTGGACGAATTAATCTACAGCTTGGAATTCCTAGAGTGCTTGAGAGAGACTCTAGGAATTCAGATCTACTATTCAAGAACTGAATTGAGTGCAAGGTTAGAGATAACTTGCATAATTCAGTTGGTGATCAATTCAGATTTGAATTGATGCCTTAGAAGTGTTTGAAGAAATGCATGCATGGGGATTAGATTCATGCTAGAGATAGAAGAACCGTCACTCATGCATAGGATGAACATGCGCTTGAGAGAGGCTGTTCATGACCTTAGGGTTTCACAAAACCAAGGCTCAATCATGATTTATTCGAATGATCCAAATTGATAGATTGCTGAATTCTGAGATTGACATTTACTGCTTACTCTTCTAACCTGAATTGAAGGCAATTGGGCCAATGATTTAGATAGATTTTAATTTAGGATTTCTTAGCTTTCATTAGAGTTTTGATTTATTTGTTGATCAGATAAGAAGTGCTCAATTTAGTATTGGTAATTGTTTCCTAAATCCTCGTGGGAACGATACTTCATTCACTACTTTATTACTTGAACGGCTAGTGCACTTGCTAGTGTCACAATGAGCAACACATCAAGTTTTTGGCGTCGTTGCCAGGGATTTATAGAAGCAATATTAGGAAACATTGAGCATTCTTAATCTGATCTCATTCAGCATTGCATTCATAGTTGGGTTAATTTGCTAACTTTTTCATTTCAGCTTGGACTGCAACTGCTGTACTCATGTAGTTATGTTTCTTCTTTCTTAAGTAGATTACTTTCTTTTTCTGGTTTCAGTTTCATTTTAATAAAGGCATATTTGATTTCTATTCAATCTTGATGTTGTTCCCTTCAAAAAGAAAAAAAAAGGAAAAAAAATTTCACAAAAAACATGAGTGTTGCAGATCTGAGTTGCATTCGGCACTCAGATCAGCAGATTTCAGATCTACAGCACTCAGCCGAAAAGAATTGCTTGTGTTTCAGAATTTTATTTCTTTTTCCATTACAAAAAAATATATATATATATATATATATAAAATGAAAAGAAAAAAAAGGGAGATCTTTTGAACAACCATAGGAGCAATTGAGAATTCGGATCAGAATTCAGATCTGAGTTCAGATCTGAATTCTGCTACAGCAGATCTGCAACAGTTCAGATTTGAGTTCCTCTAGTGATGATTTTTAAAATGTCTGATGCTATGAAACATGCACCCTCTAGTGATGATTCTTGTTTTATGATTGATGCCATTGAATTGACAATTGATGAATGCTTCCAGGTAAGTAGAATAACTGATCCTCTTGAACTCTGCCTCCAGCAGGGAGAACTTGAAGAGGGAGAAAATGAAAAAATAAACCTCATGATAGCATACCTGAACGATAAGCCTCAATTCAAGGGAAAGGGGTTTCTTAAATTAGAGAACTTAGGCAAATTGCCTGGACCATCAGGTAAGCCATCACCCCAAGAACCCCCCACCCTTGAACTGAAGCAATTACCATCCCATTTAGAGTATGCTTTCCTTGAGGAACGATCGGATCTCCCCGTGATAATTTCCGCAGCGCTGAATCCCTTACAAAGAGAAAAATTATTAAGAATGCTGCGGGAACACAAAAATGCTATAGCTTGGAAGGTAGAAGATATCAAAGGCATTAATCCATCAATCTGCACTCACAGAATTTTGATGGAAGAGGACAGCAAGCCTTCCGTTCAACCCCAAAGGCGCCTGAACCCCAACATGAAAGAAGTAGTAAAGGCTGATATAATTAAGTTGTTAGATGCTGGGATCATTTATCCTATTTCTGATAGTTCTTGTGTAAGCCCTGTGCAAGTTGTGCCCAAAAAAGGGGGTACGACTATTGTTCCAAATGAGAAAAATGAACTCATCCCTACTAGAACCGTTACCGGATGGCGTGTGTGTATTGACTATAGAAAATTAAATGAAGCCAGCCGTGAGGACCATTTCCCTCTCCCATTTATGGATCAAATGTTGGAGAGGCTAGCCGGGCATGAGTATTATTGTTTCTTGGATGGATATTCAGGGTATAACCAGATACCAATTGCACCAGAAGATCAAGAAAAGACCACTTTTACTTGCCCATATGGAACCTTTGCATACCGAAGGATGCCCTTTGGGTTATGCAATGCCCCAGCAACCTTTCAGCGATGTATGATGTCTATATTTTCTGATATGGTTGAAAAATTTATTGAGATCTTCATGGATGATTTTTCAGTTTTTGGCTCTTCGTTTGATGCATGTTTGAATAATCTGGAACAGGTGCTTACTAGATCTAAAGAAACACATCTTGTGTTGAATTGGGAGAAATGTCATTTTATGGTGCAAGAAGGCATAGTGCTTGGACACAAGATCTCCCAAAGAGGTATAGAAGTCGACAAGGCCAAGGTGGAGGCAATTGAAAAATTGCCAACCCCAACATCTATTCGTTCTTTGAGAAGTTTCTTAGGACATGTCGGATTCTATAGAAGGTTTATTAAAGATTTCTCAAAAATTTCCAAGCCATTATCTACCTTGCTTCAGAAAGAAGTGCCTTTTGAATTTTCAACTGAATGCCTTCATGCTTTCAACATCTTGAAAGACAAATTGATCCATGCACCTATCATGGTAGCACCAGATTGGACCCTCCCATTTGAATTAATGTGTGATGCGAGTGATTTTGCTATAGGAGCTATTTTAGGACAAAGAATGAACAAACATTTTCAGCCAATTTACTATGCTAGCAGAACCTTGACTGGACCCCAACTCAATTACACCACCACAGAAAAGGAGCTGCTAGCAGTAATATTTGCACTTGATAAGTTTCGTTCATATCTGATATTATCCAAGGTTGTTGTCCACACAGATCACTCGGCATTAAGGCACTTGCTTACCAAGCAAAACTCAAAACCAAGACTGATCAGGTGGAACCTTTTATTGCAAGAGTTTGACATTGAGATTAGAGACCTGAAGGGTGCTACAAGCCTGGCTGCTGACCATCTCTCCCGGTTGGACACGGTAAGCTCAAAAGAGGAGATAACCAGCAACATTCGAGAAGAATTTCCGGATGAGCAGTTGTACTCAATACAGAAATACTCATATCCTTGGTATGCTGATTTTGCTAATTATCTAGCTGCACAAGTCCTTCCTCCTAACCTTTCATATCAACAGAAAAAGAAATTCCTTTCTGATGTAAAATACTATCTGTGGGAGGAACCCTTTTTGTATAAATTGTGTGCAGATCAGATCATAAGGAGATGTGTCCCCGAGGAGGAGATGGAGTCGGTACTCCAATTTTGCCATGATAAAGAAGCAGGAGGTCATTTTGGAGCTAGTCGCACTGCAACTAAGGTTTTGCAATCAGGTTTTTATTGGCCCACACTTTTCAAAGATGCCCATCGGTATGTGTCCACATGTGACAAATGCCAAAGATCGGGAAACATTTCCCGACGGAATGAAATGCCCCTTTCCAATATTTTAATCTGTGAAATCTTTGATGTTTGGGGTACAGATTTCATGGGACCTTTCCCAAATTCTTTTGGGAATAAGTACATCCTCGTTGCAGTTGACTATGTATCCAAATGGGTAGAAGCCATGGCTTTACCCACAAATGACTCAAGAAGGGTGGTACACTTCCTAAAGAAGCTATTCTCCCGATTTGGCACTCCGCGAGCTATAATTAGTGATAGGGGAACTCACTTCTGCAATAGCCAATTTGAGAGGTTAATGCAGAAATATGGAATTACACATAAATTAGCTACCCCTTATCACCCTCAAACCAGTGGCCAAGTGGAGTTGGCTGATGAACCTACAATTTATCTATATTTTATGAGGTGTTTGCATGAAATTTTATGATGGTTTAATTAAATTTTGCCCTATTTTAGCTTGATTGCAAAAAAGATTTCAGTGGGAGCCAAATCAACAAAAAGAAGGCAAAAGCAAGAAAAGAAAACCCAAAATTTATCAAGTTCAGCCTGGCCCAGCCATGAGAGCAAGAGAATTTCATTCGGCCTAAGAAGAACAAGTAAAACTCTTTGGAAAATCCAAGGGAAGAAGCTTAGCAAGAAGGAAATTTCGGCCCAGCCCATTTTTAACCCAAATAACAGCCTAGAGTGTAGCCCACATGAGCTCAAAACCAAGCTAAGTTGTAGCCCAAATAGCATCCCAAAGGGAGCTAGGGGTGGCAACTTCTAAGTGTTTCTTAAAGAGAAAGAGGGAGCACTCTAGAAGGTTCATGAGGGGTGTAATACACCCCATTCTAGAGGCTTCAAGAAGGGGCAAGAGCCCCCTTGAAAAACTATATAAGGAGGCCTATAGGAGGGGAGAAAGTTGTTCAATTGCTTGAGAGGAAGGCTCTCCCACTCTTAGAGGTTCGGCCACCTTAAGAGAAGAGAAGAAAAGAAGGCTAGGCGCAAGGAAGAAGAAGAAGAAGGGCTGAAGGAAGTTCAAGACAAGCAAGATAGAAGAGAATGTGAGTTCAAATTGAGGGTTTGTGATTCAAAGATCTTTTGTAATAAATCATTTGTAGTTTTATTCTCTTTTGATTTGAATTCAGTTTCTTTGTTATATTTTCTTTCTTCTTTCTCCTTGTTTCCATTCTTCCTTGATGTATTTCAGCTTGTAAAATTTCAGTTCAGCAATCTAATTCTTTTTGATTCATTCAAATGGTCATGCATTGTACTTGAAGTTTCTTGAATAAGGGTGTAATTGTAGATTAATTCGGCCAACTAACCTTCAAAACTCAGATCTGAATTCTCAGATCTGAGATTGCAAGATCTGAATTGCTTGAAAGAGAATTCAGATATGCAATTTTCAAATTGGGCGAATTAATCTACAGCTTGGAATTCCTAGAGTGCTTGAGAGAGACTCTAGGAATTCAGATTTACTATTCAAGAACTGAATTGAGTGCAAGGTTAGAGATAACTTGCACAATTCAGTTGGTGATCAATTCAGATTTGAATTGATGCTTTAGAAGTGTTTGAAGAAATGCATGCATGGGGATTAGATTCTTGCTAGAGATAGAAGAACCGTCACTCAAGCATAGGATGAACATGCGCTTGAGAGAGGCTGTTCATGACCTTGGGGTTTCACCAAACCAAGGCTCAATCATGATTCATTCGAATGATCCAAATTGATAGATTGCTGAATTCTGAGATTGACATTTACTGCTTACTCTTCTAACCTGAATTGAAGGCAATTGGGCCAATGATTTAGATATATTTTAATTTAGGATTTCTTAGCTTTCATTAGAGTTTTGATTTATTTGTTGATCAGATAAGAAGTGTTCAATTTAGTATTGGTAATTGTTTCCTAAATCCTCGTGGGAACGATACTTCATTCACTACTTTATTACTTGAACGGCTAGTGCACTTGCTAGTGTCACAATGAGACACACATCAAGTTTTTGGCGCGGTTGCCGGGGATTTAGAGAAACAATATTAGGAAACATTGAGCATTCTTAATCTGATCTCATTCAGCGTTGCATTCATAGTTGGGTTAATTTGCTAACTTTTTCATTTCAGCTTGGACTGCAACTGCTGTACTACTGTAGTTATGTTTCTTCTTTCTTAAGTAGATTACTTTCTTTTTCTGGTTTCAGTTTCATTTTAATAAAGGCATATTTGATTTCTATTCAATCTTGGTGTTGTTCCCTTCAGAAAGAAAAAAAAAAAAGAAAAAATTCACATAAACATGAGTGTTGCAGATCTGAGTTGCATTCGGCACTCAGATCAGCAGATTTCAGATCTGCAGCACTCAGCCGAAAAGAGTTGCTTGTGTTTCAGACTTTATTTTTTTATTTTTTTCTTTCATTACAAAAAGAAAAAAAAAGAAAAAAAAAGGGGAGATCTTTTGAACAACAAGAGGAGCAATTGAGAATTCGGATCAGAATTCAGATTTGAGTTCAGATCTGAATTCTGCTATTGCAGATCTGCAACAGTTCAGATCTGAGTTCCTCTGAACTCAGACCTGAACTGATGCAATTTTGAGGGGAATTGGGTGTCATCACCACCCCAATTCACCCTAGGGCACTTCTACTATTCCCCAAAAACAATTTGGTAGCAATGACTGAAGGTAAGGCAATTGAGAATTCAGATCCAAACTCAGACTTGAGTTCAGATTTGAATTCTGCTATTACAGATCTGCTCAGTTCAGATCTGAATTCCTCTGAACTCAGATCTGAACCGATGCAAGTTTGAGGTGAATTGGGTGCCATCACTACCCCAATCCACCCTATGATACATCCAACCTGCCTCAAGGGTGAATGGATAGCAAAGAATGAGAGAAATTCAAATCTGAAATGCAGTTGATATGATGTGAGGACTGAACTGATACAGAGCATACTATGAATTCTGGGTGGACTGAATTCTTGGCTTTACCCACTTGTACCCAATCTAAATTTGCTGAGGATGTGTGTTTGGATTGAATAATTGTGATGCCTCACATATTCAATAAAAGCAGCAGTGCATTCCACTAGCATTTAGAGCTGTAGCAGGGCTGCTACAGTACAACAATTAGCATGAAACTCCACTGCTGATCTAGTTAGCTCTCTTTCCCATTGATGATCTACTTCATATTTGATTGCTGATTTAGTGTAGCTGGTAGATGTAGTTCTTCAGATGTAGTTCTTCAGTATTGCATTCATAGTTGGTTTAATTTGCTTAATTTTTCACTTTTGCTTTGAATGCAACTGCTGTATTACTGTAGTTATGCTTCTTTTCTCTTTAGTAGATTACTTTATTTTCCTTGTTTCAGTTTAATTTTAATAAAAGGAGACCTGTTTTGCTTTCTATCTTGAAGTTATTACCCTCTAAAAGAAAAAAATCACAAAATCATGAGTGTTGCAGATCTGAGTTGCATTCGGCACTCAGATCTGCTATAGCAGAACTGCAGCACTCAACCGAAAAAAAAAAAAAAAAAAATTTAAATGAGTTCAGATCTGAATTACATTCATCAATCAGACCTGCACTCATCCCAAAAGATTTTGGTTGCATTGCTGTATTTTGTTTTAGATTTATAATAAAAAAAGAAAAAAATAGATAAAGAAAAGAAAAAGAAAACAATGAAAAAAATAGCATGTGAGTTTTCAAATCTGAAACTCAGATTTGAAGTTCAGATCTGTGTTCAGCCGGTTGCAGGACTGCATTCTGCTAGGTTCAGATCTGAGTTCATCTAAACTCAGACCTGAACCCACTCTATTTTGATGTGAATTTGGGTAGTGACAGCACCCAATTCACAATTTGATGCATCAGACTTGCCTCATTGATGAAAATTTAAGCCATGAATGGTAAAATCAGTTCTGAAGTGCATGAGAATCAGAGGCAGTATGAGTACATGATCTGAAATTTCTTTGAACTTGATGTTTTGTTATCTTTTAAATCACTCGCACCCAATCTGAATTGGTTGTATTAGATTAGGACTGATGTTTGTGAGGTCCAAAAAGAGCTTCATATTTTTGATGTAATGGTATTCAGATCTGAATCAAGGCTGCTTTCATTATAAAATTGCAGATCTGATTTCAGGTCTCTGCAATCAATTGAGGCATACAAGACATTTAAGTTGAGACTTGAAAGAGAAGTCTTAAGCTCTTGGGATCAAACTTATTTCAGACCTAACTGCAACAGATTTTAGACCTATTTATTGATATTAGGTTTGGAGTTTTTGTAAGTGACTGTTCTCAAAAGTTAAGTTTTCAAATCTGATTTTTTTTTTTTTGTTAGAACTTGAAGAGCAGCTTAAAGATCATAAATTCAGCAATGATTGTAGTTCTGTTTACAGTAGATTTTAGATTTGTTTACTTATGTTCATTTAAGTTTAGAATAGTGTGTAATAATATCTATTGCTAATTTAGCTAGCTTTCTTTTTCATTAATGATCTACTTCACACTTGAATGCTGGTTTTCAGTAATGGAGCTATGTCTTTCTAATTAGCAAAATTATTAGTGTGGATCAGATCTGCATACATTCACTTACATTTCTGAAATTCTAATATAGATCTGAGCACACAACAAAAAAAAAAAAAAAAAAAAAAATCAAATAACTTTGGTAGTGTGCTGATTTCAAGAACTCTTAGACTTCTAGGCTAGTTTCAATCTTGTAAATCACTTGTTTATCACTTGCATATCAGATTCCAAGAGATATTTATATTGGCGTTTGATCTTGTTTTTTTTAAATTTATTTATTTATTTATTTTTTTGTTAGATAGAATTCAAACTTCTTGGCCTTGTAAGTTTCTATTGTGTATTACAGACTGGTTAAATTATTTACATTGTTTGGAATTGTGTATAGTAGTCTTTTTATTATTTGGTTTAAATTATTTTTAGTTAGAACAAAGCTCTTGATCTCTCTTGCAAGTAAATTCTAGCAGAAGAGGCTCCCACCAAAAGAACTCTTGCATATCTGGAAATTAATCTTCAAGAAGTCCTCTATACACCCTTCTCTTTACTTGGAATTTCTCTTGTTGGTTTTATTGTGATCCCCTAACAATAGGAACATTGAGGACAATGTTCATCTTAGGTGTGGGGGAGTGAGCCCGAGGCTAGGGTATGGGGGCTGAAACCATGCACCCCAACACACATATGCAGGCAATGACATAACCAAAAAAAGACTGGAACCCCTCAAGTTCATTACTATTTATTTGATAATTATTTTTAAGAAGGAATTCAATGAGTTGAGGGAGACTGATGTACTTGTTAAGTTTTTATTCTTGTGAATGACCCAATTTGATTTATGCATGAGAAAAGGGGAGCTGAATATGCTTTTCAGCATGACTAGCCCTAGCTATCTTCATGTGTATGGAAGCCCTTGATTTCATGGTTAATGGTCAAGAGAGCTAGTGCACATCTGAAGTGCTGATTCTTGAGGTTCAATAATTGCAAAGAAGGACAAAAGCCCAAATTGACTCCGCTATTCTGAGCTGAATAGTAAAACTAGCAGCTTAGAACATGAGTTCTATTTACCTACCTCAAGCAAGTGACCAGTGTGAGATGGAGCATAAGATGCACTCACACCAAAAAAAAAAAAAAAAGAGAGAGAAAAGTGTGTGAGATGGAGCATAAAATGCACTCACACCGAAAAAAAAAAAAAAAAAAAAAAAAAAAAAGAAAAGGGTGAGATGGAGCATAAGATGCACTCACCCCTAGAATTAAGAAATTGTGGTGATAGCTGAGGTTCAAAGGGGCACTCTAAAGTTGAACTCTCATTGAGATTCAGTTACAGATGTGAAACTTAGTGAAATTTGATTATTAACCTTGACAATTAAGGAGCTGATTTATATATGAATTAGGAGTGAAGGCTAGACTATGATGAAATTCATATTCTCCTTTCCTTGGATCTGATATATATCTTAATTGGTAATTTACAAGAATAAGAGTTGAGCACTTACAAAAGTTCCCCGACTACTCAATGCATTTCTATCTTAAAAAGTTCACCAGGTAAATGGTGAGAACAGAAGGGGGGAATGTTAAGTTTATGGCTGATGTCTTTGCTTAAGGACAAGCAAAAGCTTAAGTGTGGGGGTATTTGATGAACCTACAATTTATCTATATTTTATGAGGTTTTTGCATGAAATTTTATGATGGTTTAATTAAATTTTGCCCTATTTTAACTTGATTGCAAGAAAGATTTCAGGGGGAGCCAAATAAACAAAAAGAAGGCAAAAGCAAGAAAAGAAAACCCAAAATTTATCAAGTTCAGCCCGGCCCAGCCATGAGAGCAAGAGAATTTCATTCGGCTCAAGAAGAGCAAGTGAAACTCTTTGGAAAATCCAAGGGAAGAAGCCTAGCAAGAAGGAAATTTCGGCCCAGCCCATTTTTAGCCCAAATAACAGACTAGAGTGTAGCCCACTTGAGCTCAAAAGCAAGCTAAGTTGTAGCCCAAATAGCAGCCCAAAGGGAGCTAGGGGCGGCAACTCCTAGAAGTTTCTTGAAGAGAAGGAGGGAGCACTCTAGAAGGTTCATGAGGGGTGTAATACACCCCATTCTAGAGGCTTCAAAAAGGGGCAAGAGCCCCTTTGAAAAACTATATAAGGAGGCCTCTAGGAGGGGAGAAGGTGTTCAATTGCTTGAGAGGAAGGCTCTCCCACTCTTAGAGGTTCGGCCACCTTGAGAGAAGAGAAGAGAAGAAGGCTAGGCGCAAGGAAGAAGAAGAAGAAGGGCTGAAGGAAGTTCAAGACAAACAAGCTAGAAGTAGAAGGTGAGTTCGAATTGAGGGTTTGTGATTCAAAGATCTTTTGTAATAAATCATTTGTAGTTTCATTCTCTTTTGATTTGAATTCAGTTTCTTAGTTATATGTTCTTTCTTCTTTCTCCTTGTTTCCATTCTTCCTTGATGTATTTCAGCTTGTAAAATTTCAGTTCAGCAATCTAATTCTTTTTTATTCATTCAAATGGTCATGCATTGTACTTGAAGTTTCTTGAATAAGGGTGTGATTGTAGATTAATTCGGCCAACTAACCTTCAAAACTCAGATCTGAATTCTCAGATCTGAGATTGCAAGATCTGAATTGCTTGAAAGAGAATTCAGATCTGAAATTTTCAGATTGGGCGAATTAATCTACAGCTTGGAATTCCTAGAGTGCTTGAGAGAGACTCTAGGAATTCAGATCTACTATTCAAGAACTGAATTGAGTGCAAGGTTAGAGATAACTTGCACAATTCAGTTGGTGATCAATTCAGATTTGAATTGATGCCTTAGAAGTGTTTGAAGAAATGCATGCATGGGGATTAGATTCTTGCTAGAGATAGAAGAATCGTCACTCATGCATAGGATGAACATGCGCTTGAGAGAGGCTGTTCATGACCTTGGGGTTTCACCAAACCAAGGCTCAATCATGATTTATTCGAATGATCCAAATTGATAGATTGCTGAATTCTGAGATTGACATTTACTGCTTACTCTTCTAACCTGAATTGAAGGCAATTGGGCCAATGATTTAGATAGATTTTAATTTAGGATTTCTTAGCTTTCATTAGAGTTTTGATTTATTTGTTGATCAGATAAGAAGTGCTCAATTTAGTATTGGTAATTGTTTCCTGAATCCTCGTGGGAATGATACTTTACTCACTACTTTATTACTTGAACGGCTAGTGCACTTGCTAGTGTCACAATGAGCAACACATCACCCCAGTTCCCCGTATGCGATGAATCTATTATTTCTTTTAATAGTAATCGTATAATTAAAGAAGATAGAATAACCATCTGCACACATTTTTGAGACAAAAATCAAATTTCTCCTTAAATTTTTTACATAAAGACAATCTTTCAGTATGATTATTCCTTCTCTAAAAATTAACTCCACAGTTTCTATGGCCACGGCTGCAACAGTTGAAGTAGTCCCCAAGAAGAGTGTGACTTCTCCTTCACTCAGCCTTTTGCTTACCTTGAACCCCTGCAGTGAGTTACACACATGAGTTGTAGCCCCGGAGTCAATACACCAGGACGC
Source organism: Nelumbo lutea (assembly GCF_056320005.1). Taxonomy (NCBI): domain Eukaryota; kingdom Viridiplantae; phylum Streptophyta; class Magnoliopsida; order Proteales; family Nelumbonaceae; genus Nelumbo; species Nelumbo lutea. The sequence goes on along the minus strand of NC_142687.1, from coordinate 70,960,116 downwards.
AGAATCTACTAATAAATTGGTTTCTATAACACAAGTTTCGAAATTACCTTTCTTGGATTCTAGGTACGCAGGACAGTTCCTTTTCCAGTGGCCGGTCTTCTTGCAGAAGTGATAGGCATCCGATGCTTTGTCTTTCTTCTACTTCTTAGGTTTGGCAGCCTTCTTCTGAGGCTTTCTCTTTGCCTTCCATTTCTTGTCTAATTTGCCAAGTTTCAACAAGCATGGCAATGGGCTCATCCTTTTTAATCAATTCTTTGGCCCTTTGCAACATATTGCTGAGTTCCTGCAAGCTGACATTCAGCTTGTTCATGTTGTAGCTCATGATGAATGGATTAAAGGATGGAGGCAGAGAGCTGATAATAGCATCAATCTGTGTTACCAGATCTAGCCCGGATCCAAGAGCCTCTAGTTCGTTGATATAGCCCATCATCCGGAGACAATGGTCGTGATGTTGTTGGCTCTTGGACATCTGGGTGGTCATGAATTGTTTCAAGACCTTCTGCCGAGTAGAACAATTCTGCTCTTCAGAAGACTATCCAATACGTCCTTGGCAAGTTCAATCTGATCGAACTGCCTCTGAATTGGATTGTCCAAGGAGGCAATGATATAGTAGTGGGCAAGGGAGTTTTTCTCCTTCCATTCATAGTATTCTCTTCTTCGGGCCTCAGAAGCCCTATCTCCCGGACAATACAGGGCAGGATTCTTGGCTACCTTATCCAGCTTTTCAGAGGTTAAGACCAACATAAGGTTCCTATACCAGTCGACATAGTTTGGACCCTTAAGTTTGTTGTCATCAAGAAGTTTTGCAAAAGATCCGTTTGCCATTTTCTAATAAAAGAGCAAACATCAGTCCACAACCTAATTTGATTCATGTTCATTTCATAGATATGGATTTTAATCTATGATTAATTTCCATTTATTCATCTCTAAGACTTCCATCCTTTACAGTGATGGAGACTAAGGGTTGTCTCTGGAAATGTGGAAAATCACATAGGCTGCATGGAGCCAACTGTTTCAACTGCATAACCCCACCACCTTTCTATGGAGGATCATATCCACTCATCATATGAGTTTTCCCTTTGGCCTCTATCAGACAAGGTTCAGAGCCATTTTCAAATAATTCTTTCTATCCAGTGAGTGCTTACCCATCATATTCGTGAACACCAAGGTACCATGAGAGAGTTCCCATTTTCTGGTGAAGTCCCTCCCACATCGGTCTATGACGCCCCTATCATCTTATGAAACACTCAGACAATCCCAGTAGTAAATGGATAGCCCATTTTCTAGTGTGTTTCCTCATTACTGAAGGACCCATCCTCATGCTAATGATAGAAGGCCTTTAAAGAGTTCATGGTATGAATCTCCCTATCACATGCACTCATATTAGCTGGAGGGAACAGTTATTATGCCCTAGTTTGATTTAGGTCAAACTAAAGTGGCTCCCACTGACTTTTATAAAGTCAGATTTTGGTGGGCCTTAAATTAGTTAGGGTTTCGCACGTAACCTCTTGATGAGGTGTGGGGCCCACCACTAAGGGAGGTCATCCAATGACCTAAAAGGGACACCATGGCAATGATGTGCAATCATCCATGGTGTGCACAAGAGCCACTGTCAAATGATCATGGGCCAAGCACTTATGGCCCATGTACACAGCACATCACACATCCAAACATCTCATGCAGGAATTAATTGATCCAATCAATTAATTATCTGTAAGGCCCATTGGAAGCCCGTTATAAATCCATAATATTAACCATTAATATTATCTAGGTATATGGGCTGAAGTGGGGTTGCCCAGTTCGGCCCATATAGCTTTATACTTTGAAGTGGGCTTTCGGCAATTTTAACTATTTAAAACTGTTCTTTTATAGGTTGGGCCAAATTAACCATTTAATTAAATATCAATCCTCAAGCCCATTAGTGAGAAAATTAGGGCTGGCTTTCAGCCTTGATTAAACCCTAGATATGGTCCAAACAGTTTGAACCAATCTTGGTTCGAATGGGTCTAGGGTTTGATATTTAATTAAATCTTTAATTCAAGAAAATAATCAGAAATTAAAGAACTGATAATAGAAAAAGAAGAATCAGTTAAACAGGGTTGTTCGCACAACCCATCCTGCAAAAAGGGTTGTTCGCACAACCCATCCTGCAAACAGGGTTGTTCGCACAACCTTTAAGCTTGTTGTCGTCAAGAAGCTTTGCAAATGATCCGTTTGCCATTTTCTGATAAAAGAGCAAACATTAGTCTACAACCTAATTTGATTCATGTTCATTTCATAGATATGGATTTTAATCTACGTTCCATTTCCATTTATTCTTCTTTGAGATTTCCCTCCTTTCTCAGTGACAGAGACTACGGGTTGTCTCTGGAAATGTAATGTGGGAAATCACATAGGGTGCATGGAGCGAATTGTTTCAGTTGCATAAACCCACCGCCTTTCTTTGAAGGATCATATCCACTCATCATATGAGTTTTCCCTTTGGCCTCCATCAAACAAGGTTTAGAACCATTTTCAGGTAAACCTTTCTATCCAGTGAGTGCTTATCCATCATATTCGTGAACGCCAAGGTACTGTGAGAGAGTTCCCATTTTCTGGTGAAGCCCCTCCCACATCGCTCTATGACGCCCCTATCATCTTATGAAACACTCAGACAAGCCCAACAACAAATGGATAGCCCATTTTCTGGTGCATTTCCTCATTACTGAAGGACTCATCCTCATGCTAATGATGGAAGGCCTTTAGAGAGTTCATCATACGAATCTCCCTATCACTTGCACTCATATTAGCTGGAGGGAACAGTTAATTACGCCCTATTTTGATTTTGGTCAAACCAAAGTGGCTCCCACTGACTTTCACAAAATCAGTTTTTTGGTGGGCCTTAAACGGATAGGGTTCTGCACGTAACCTCTCGACGAGGCATGGGGCCCACCACAGAGAGATATCACTCAATGACGAAAAGGGACACCATGGCAATGATGTGCGCAAGAGCCACTATCGAATGAGCATGGGCCAAGCACTTATGGCCCATGTACGTAGCACATCATACATCCAAACATCTCATGCAGGGATAAATTTATCCAATCAATTAATTATCTGTTAAGGAACATTAGAAGCCCGTTATAAATCCATAATATCAACCATTATTATTATCTAGGTATATGGGCTAAATTTGGGTTACCCAGTTCGGCCCATATAGCTTTATGTGTTAAGTGGGCTTTTATCAGTTTTAACTATTTAAAACTGGGCCTTTACAGGTTGGGCCGAATTAACCATTTTATTAAATATCAATCCTCAGGCCCATTAGTGGAAAAATTAGGGCTGACTTTCAGCTTTGATTAAACCTTAGATTTGGTCCAAACAGTTTGAACCAATCTTGGTTCGAATGGGTCTAGGGTTTGATCTTCAATTAAATATTTAATTCAAGAAAATAATTTGAAATTAAATAACTGATAAAAGAAAATCAAGAATCAATTAAACAGGGCTGTTCGCACAACCCATCCTGCAAAATAGAGGTTAGATCACAATTTGCAGTTTCACAAACTGCAAATCGCAGATAGCAAATGTCCCATCTACGAAATCTTCTTCTCTGTGAAAATTCCTTTTTTGCGCCACCATCTTCGATCCAAAAATAAAAATAAATAGAAATCCTATTTCTACTAATGATTACATCAGATCGAATACTTATACATTGAGTAAAAATAAAAAAAATTATTTACAGACCAAATGTAATAAATAAATCAAGAAACTGCAAATCTTACAGTTTTCCCTACGCAAACAAAGAAATCGATCTCCTCTTGTACGAACAGCCCATAAATCAAGAAAATAATAAAGAACTATTCTAAACAATAATCAGATTTATATAAAATGAATTTCATATTATTTTCCCATTAATTTTGGGAACAAATTTCCCAAAACCCATATCTGTGCAAATTGGGTAGAACACCTTCTACCTATTTGCACAGGTTCAGATCTGAAACAAAATGGTTCAAGATTTAAACCATGGCTCTGATACCACTAAAGGGATAGGATATCCATCATATGGATGCCCAAAGATTGTGGAATAAGGGGGCGAATTTCAAACATTTTTCTTTCCCTTCAACTAGGAATCGAATTCCCTATTTAGAAAATCATATTTTCAATGATCTTTCTTGAACCATAAACTGAACCAGATCTGAACCAAAAGGAGTAGGGAGTGAATATACCTGATCTGGAGAAACAACATCTCCCAATGGAGGTGTTCACGCCGAAGGAAGGATCCAAAAACTAATCCCACTGAACATGGCAGAGTGCAGGGTGGAGCAGGATCAGTAGTGTTGTTCCAAAAGAACATGACCCTTCGCAAGAATCAGGTGGATGGCTATTGATTTGATGAACCTACAATTTATCTATATTTTATGAGGTTTTTGCATGAAATTTTATGCTGGTTTATTAATCTTTGCCTTAATTTAGCTTGATTGCAAGAAAGATTTCAGGGGGAGCCAAATCAACAAAAAGAAGGCAAAAGCAAGAAAAGAAAACCCAAAATTTATCAAGTTCAACCCGGCCCAGCCATGAGAGCAAGAGAATTTCATTCGGCCCAAGAAGAGCAAGTGAAACTCTTTGGAAAATCCAAGGGAAGAAGCCTAGCAAAAAGGAAATTTCGGCCCAGCCCATTTTTAGCCCAAATAACAGCCTAGAGTGAAGCCCACTCGAGCTCAAAAGCAAGCTAAGTTGTAGCCCAAATAGCAGCCCAAAGGGAGCTAGGGGCGGCAACTTCTAAGAGTTTCTTGAAGAGAAGGAGGGAGCACTCTAGAAGGTTCATGAGGGGTGTAATACACCCCATTCTAGAGGCTTCAAGAAGGGGCAAGAGCCCCCTTGAAAAACTATATAAGGAGGCCTCTAGGAGGGGAGAAAGTTGTTCAATTGCTTGAGAGGAAGGCTCTCCCACTCTTAGAGGTTCGGCCACCTTGAGAGAAGAGAAGAGAAGAAGGCTAGGCGCAAGGAAGAAGAAGAAGAAGGGCTGAAGGAAGTTCAAGACAAACAAGCTAGAAGAAGAAGGCGAGTTCGAATTGAGGGTTTGTGATTCAAAGATCTTTTGTAATAAATTATTTGTGGTTTCATTCTCTTTTGATTTGAATTCAGTTTCTTAGTTATATGTTCTTTCTTCTTTCTCCTTGTTTCCATTCTTCCTTGATGTATTTCAGCTTGTAAAATTTCAGTTCAGCAATCTAATTCTTTTTGATTCATTCAAATGATCATGGATTGTACTTGAAGTTTCTTGAATAAGGGTGTTATTGCAGATCAATTCGGCCAACTAACCTTCAAAACTCAGATCTGAATTCTCAGATCTGAGATTGCAAGATCTGAATTGCTTGAAAGAGAATTCAGATCTGAAATTTTCAGATTGGGCGAATTAATCTACAGCTTGGAATTCCTAAAGTGCTTGAGAGAGACTCTAGGAATTCAGATCTACTATTCAAGAACTGAATTGAGTGCAAGGTTAGAGATAACTTGCACAATTCAGTTGGTGATCAATTCAGATTTGAATTGATGCCTTAGAAGTGTTTGAAGAAATGCATTCATGGGGATTAGATTCTTGCTAGAGATAGAAGAACCGTCACTCATGCATAGGATGAACATGCGCTTGAGAGAGGCTGTTCATGACCTTGGGGTTTCACCAAACCAAGGCTCAATCATGATTCATTCGAATGATCCAAAATGATAGATTGCTGAATTCTGAGATTGACATTTACTGCTTACTCTTCTAACCTGAATTGAAGGCAATTGGACCAATGATTTAGATAGATTTTAATTTAGGAATTCTTAGCATTCATTAGAGTTTTGATTTATTTGTTGATCAGATAAGAAGTGCTCAATTTAGTATTGGTAATTGTTTCCTAAATCCTCGTGGGAACGATACTTCACTCTCTACTTTATTACTTGAACGGCTAGTGCACTTGCTAGTGTCACAATGAGCAACACATCATGAATACAGCTCCAACCAATCTTTTCTCCAAAAGATTGGTTTCAAGATCGAATCTTGATTTCTCCAAAGAACTAGAGATCAAACTACTGGAGGCAGCGGCTACAGGAAGGAGGTGGCAAGAGAGTATTCACAGGGTGCAGAATTCTCTCTTCTTGTGATCTCAGCTCTAAATCATATTTGAATAAAAAGCCTTTTTAAGTGATAAGGGATAACCCTTATCTTATCTGCAAATCAAATCAGTTGTCTCCTAATCTAATTAGAAGGCTTCCAGATCTAAATCTCATTTAGATCTTGGACTCTCTAAGTGGATAGGGTCTGGGCCCAATCCTATTAGCTGATCCATCTCAAAATTTGCCCCTTTAAGTGACTAATCAAATTAGCCTAGTTCGAATGGGCTTAAGGCCCATTAAAGGTTATATATTCACTTAGCCTTCCAAACTGCTGCCCAATTGGGCTTCCTTGTATGGTGTGGGACCCAAACATTGATCTACACATCAGCCACATGGGCTCAGCCCAGCCTTTGTTACAAGGCCTGGCCGAATACACTGTTATGGACAGTGCACCCCCTGAAACCATCTCATGGTCTCTATGGGCCCAACACTTACCATAAGTGGTCCCTGGGCCAAGCCACCTTGTAACACACAGGGACTGTGGGTAGATGCAAGATATGCCCATCAGGTATTATCCTCAATGGTTTTACACTTAACCTCTTAGCCCATAATGATTATATAGTGCCTGACACCTCTCCCTCGGCTAGAAGGAACAATGTTGCATTCTCTACTTATATGGATGCCAGGAATTAAAAGCTTTTGCAAACCTTTTAGAAATAATTAAATATATATTTTTATATCTCATATAAAATATATTTTGCAAAACAAATCTCAATGATTGAAATCGGCTGCCGGTAGTGTTGGTTTCCAACAGAGAGAGTGCATCCCCGATCATTACCTTTGTCCGACAAAGGGGCTGGTCCCGTCACTATGATCACCCACTCAGATGAATTCTTAGACTGTCCCAACATACCCAGGTTTTGACCCCAACTAAGGATCTCACTGAGTGGTATATCAAAGACAGCCCAATCCGACACGTAGTGCAGTATCATAATCGAGTCTAGGGGTCGGGTGTAACTTTTCAGTTTTGCCCATCAATCTCCAAGGTCCAGGGAAATAATGGAAATCTGGTCCAGTTCAAAGATTCAATAAATCCTACACTGTATGTGCCTAGGGTCTCACCCTAGCAGCTTAGACAGGCCACCCCAACTGACTTGGTGGCACCATAGTGCCAGTCTTGTCAGGATAGGTCTCCCCAGACCGACTTAAGTGTATTAAATAGAAACATACCAAGGGAACATGAATCAAATATGCACTTTTACTCATTTACAATAAACTCATAAAGTACATCATCTTGATTGATGCTAAGGGCATACAAAACTATCTAACAACCAGATCTAGCCCGCATCCAAGAACCTCCAGTTCGTTGATATAACCCTTCATCTGGAGGCAATGGTCGTGAACTAGTTGGCTCTTGGACATTTGCACGGTCATGAACTTTTTCAAGACCTTTTTCCGAATAGAACGATTCTGCTCTTCATGCATTGTCTTGAGACTATCCAATACGTCATTGGCAAGTTCGATTTGATCGAATTGCCTCTGAATTGGATTGTCCAAGGAGGCAATGATATAGCAGTGGGCAAGGGAGTTTTTTTCCTCCCATTCTTGGTATTCTCTTCTACGGGTCTCAGAAGCCCTATCGCCCGGACGATCCGGGGTAGGACTTGTACCTATCAGCATAGTTTGGGCCCTTAAGCTTGTTGTCATCAAGAAGCTTTGCAAATGATCTGTTTGCCATTTTCTAATAAAAGAGCAAACATCAGTCCACAACCTAATTTGATTCATGTTCATTACAAAGATATGGATTTTAATCTACGATCGATTTCCATTTATTCACCTCTGAGATTTCCCTACTTTCTTAGTGACGGAGACAATGGGTTGTCTCTAGAAATGTGGAAAATCACATAGGGTGCATGGAGCCAACTGTTTCAGCTGCATAACCCCACCACCTTTCTGTGAAGGATCATATCCACTCATCATATGAGTTTTCCCTTTGGCCTCTGTCAAACAAGGTTCATAACCATTTTCCGATAAACCTTTCTGTCCAGTGAGTGCTTACCCATCCTATTCGTGAACCCCAAGGTACTGTGAAAGAGTTCCCACTTTTTGGTGATGCCCCTCCCACATCGGTCTATGATGCCCCTATCATCTTATGAAACACTTAGACAAGCACAACAGGAAATGGATAGCCCATTTTCTGGTGTGTTTCCTCATTACTGAAAGACCCATCCTCATGCTAATGATCGAAGGCCTTTAGAGAGTTCATCATATGAATCTCCCTCTCTCTTGCACTCATATTAGCTGGAGGGAGCAATTATTATGCCCTAGTTTGATTTAGGTCAAACCAAAGTGGCTCCCACTGACTTTCATAAAGTCAGATTTCGGTGGGCCTTAAATCAGCTAGGGTTCCGCACGTAACCTCTTGATGAGGTGTGGGGCTCACCACTAAGGGAGGTCATCCAATGACCAAAAGGGACACCATGACAATGATGTGCATTCAGCCATGGTGTGTGCAAGAGCCACTATCGATTGAGCATGGGCCAAACACTTATGGCCCATGTACGTAGCACATCACACATCCATACATCTCATGCAGGGATAAATTGATCCAATCAATTAATCATCTGTAAGGCCCATTGGAAGCCCGTTTTAAATCCATAATATTAACTATTAATATTATCTAGGTATATGGGCTGAAGTGGGGTTACCCAGTTTGGCCCATATAGCTTTAAACTTTGAAGTTGGCTTTTGGCAGTTTTAACTATTTAAAACTAGGCTTTTACAAGTTGGGCCGAATTAACCATTTAATAAAGTATCAATCCTCAAGCCCATTAGTGGAAAAAATAGGGCTGACTTTCAGCCTTGACTAAACCCTAGATTTGGTCCAAACAGTTTGAATCAATCTTGGTTCGAATGGTTCTAGGGTTTGATTTTTAATTAAATATTTAATTCAAGAAAATAATATGAAAATAAAGAACTGATAAAACTGAATCAAGCATCAGTCAAATAGGGTTGTTCGCACATTCCATCCTGCAAAATAGAGGTTAGATCACAGATTGCAGTTTCACAAACTGCAAATTGCAGGTAGCAAATGTTCCATCTACGAAATATCCTTCCTTGCGCCACCATCTTTGAACAAAAAATAAATAGAAAATAGAAAACCTAATTTCTGTTATAATTACATCAGATCGAATGCCTAATACATTGAATCAAAAAATAAAAAATAAATTATTTACAGAACAAATGTAATAAATAAATCAAGAAACTGCAAATCTTGCAGTTTTCCCTACGCAAACCAATAACTCGATCTCCTCTTGTACGAATAGCCCATAAATCAAGAATATCATAATGAACCATTCTAAACAATAATCAGATTTATATAAAATTAATTTCAGATTATTTGCCCATCAATTTTGGGAACAAATTTCCCAAAACCCATATCTGTGCAAATCGGGTACAACGCCTTCTGCCCATTTGGACTCTCTAAGTGGATAGGGTCTAGGCCCAATCCTATTAGCTGATCCATCTCAGAATTTGCCCCTTTAAGTGACTAATCAAATTAGCCTACTTCGAAATGGGCTTAAGGCCCATTCAAGGCTATGTATTCACTCAGCCTTCCAAACTACTGCCCAATTGGGCTTTCCTGTATGGCGTGGGACCCTAACATTGATCTACACATCAGCCACATGGGTTTGGCCGAGCCTTTGTTACAAAGCCTAGCCGAATACACTATTATGGACAATGCGCCCCTTGAAAACCATCTCATGGTCTCTATGGGCCCAACACATACCCTAAGTGGTCCCTGGGCCAAGCCACCTTGTAACACCCAGGGATTGTGGGCAGATGCAAGATTAGCCCATCAGGTATTATCCTCAATGGTCTTACACTTATCCTCTTAGCCCATAATGATCATACACTGCCCGACAAGAGAGGACCTCTCCCTCGGCTACAAGGAACAGTGTTGCACTCTCCGCTTATATGGATCCCGGGAATTAAAACCTTTTGTAAACCTTTTACAAACCATTAAATATATACTTTTATATCTCATATAAAATATATTTTGCAAAACAAATCTCAACGATTGAAATCAGCTGCCAGCAATCTTGGTTTCCATTAGTGAGAGTGCATTCCCGATCATTACCTTTGTCCGACAAAGGGGCTTATCCTGTCACTATGATCACCCACTCAGATGAATTCTCAGATTGTCCCAACATACCTAGGTTTTGACCCCCTTTAAGGATCTCACTGAGTGGTATATCAAAGACAGTCCAATCCAACACCTAGTGCAGTATAATAATCAAGTCTAGGGGTTGGGTGTAATTTTCTAGTTTTGCCCATCAATCTCCAAGGTCCAGGGCAATACTGGAAATCTGGTCGAGTTCATAGATTCAATTAATCCTACACTGTATGTGCCTAGGGTCTCACTCTGGCAGCTGAGACAAGCCACCCCAACCGACTTGGTGGCACCACAATGTTAGCCTTGTCAGGATAGGTCTCCCTAGACCGACCCACTGGCTGTGAACATGCTAAACTAACACAAGTCTCCTTAAGTGTCCAGTTTAAGGGTATTTCATAGAAACATACCAAGGGAACATGAATCAAATATGCACTTTTATTCATTTACAATAAACTCATAAAGTACATCATCTTGATTGATGCTAAGGGAATACAAAACTATGTAACAGGGTGTGCACTCATTGGACAGAAAGGCTTACCTGAAAATGGCTCTGAACCTTGTCTGACAGAGGCCGAAGGGAAACTCAACTGATGAGTGGATATGATCCGTCATAGAAAGGTGGTGGGGTTAGGCAGTTGAAACAGTTGGCTTCATACACCCCATGTGATTTCCCACATTTCCAGAGACATTTCGTCGTCCTCGTCACTAAGAAAGGAGGAAAATCTCAGAGATGAACAAATGGGAATGGAACATAGATTAAAAGCCATATCTATGTAGGTAACTTGAATGAATCTAAGGTTGTGGACTAATGATTTTGTTATTTTATCAGAAAATGGCAAACGGTCAATTCACAAAGCTTCTAGATGATAACAAGCTTAAGGGCCCAAACTATGCCGACTGGTACAAAAATCTTATGCTGGTCCTAACTTCTTAACAGTTAGATAAGGTGGTGAAAAATCCTGCCCCGGAGCATCCGGGTGATAGGGCTTCTGAGGCCCGTAAGAGGGACTACCTGTTAGACAGTATTGTATGCCCTTAGCTTGAATAAAAAATGATGTACTTTATGAGTTTATTGTGAATGAATAAAAGTGCATATTTGATTCATGTTCCCTTGGTATGTTTCTGTGTAATACCCTTAAACTAGACACTTATTGACATTCGTGTTAGTTTAGAAAGTTCACAGCCAGTGGGTCAGTCTGGGGAGACCTATCCTAACAAGGCTGACACTGTGGTGCCATCAAGTCAGTTGAGGTGGCTTGTCTCAGCTACCGGGGTGAGACCCCAGGCACATACAGTGTGGGATTAATTGAATCTTTGAACTGGACCAGATTTCCAGTATTTCCCGGGATTCATATAAGTGGAGAGGCAACACTGTTCCTTGCAGCCAAGGGAGAGGTCCTCTCTTGTCGGGCAGTGTATGATCATTAAGGGATGAGAGGTTAAGTGTAAGACCATTGAGGATAATACCTGATGGGCTAATCTTGCATCTACCCACAGTCCCTGGGTGTTACAAGGTGGCTTGGCCCAGGGACCACTTAGGGTAAGTGTTGGGCCCATAGAGCCCATTTGATGGGTTTCAGGGGGTGCAATGTTTTTAACAGTGTATTCGATCAGGCCTTGTAACAAAGGCTGGGCCGAACCCATGTGGCTGATGTGTAGATCAATGCTTGGGTCCCATGCCATACAAGGAAGCCCAACTGGGCAGCAGTTAGGAAGGTTGAGTGAGCACATAAGCTTAATGGGCCTAAAGCCCATTTTGAACTGGGCTATTTATTTAGTTAATTAAAGGGGCGAATTCTGAGATGGATTAGCAGATATGATAGGGTCTTAATCCTATCCACTCAGAGAGTCCAGATCTGATTGTGATTTAGATCTAAAAACCTTCTAATGGGATTAGGATAAAGCTAATCTAATCTGTAGATAAGATAAGGGTTTATCCTTATCACTAGAAGAGAAGGCTGATCCAAATATGATTTGGATAAGCACCTCCTAATGGGATTAGGAGCTGATCTTTTAAGTTAACAAAAAGAAGGAGAGGGCGGCAGCCTTGAGAGAGACCAACAAGAAACACATCAGATCCTCTTTAGTGCTGAAATCAAGAAGAGAGAATTCTGCAGCCTCCGAATACTCTCTTGCCGCCTCCCTGCTCTTGTCGCCCTGTTTGCAAATTCGATCTCCAGCTGTGGGAGAAGTCAAGATTGGATCTTGACATCAGTTTTTTGAGAAAGGATTGAAAAGGAAGTTGTGCTCACGTTCCATTCTACTGTTTCTTGCGAAGGACAGAGTTCTTGGGGAAGAACACTGCTGATTCTACTCCATCCTGCACTGCGCCATCTTCAGTGGGAGCAGTCTTTGGATCCTTCCTTGGGCGTGAACAACTTCGTTGGGAGATATTACTTCTCCGCATCAGGTATTATTCTCTCCCATTCCTTTTGGTTCAGATCTGATTCAGTTTAAGGTTCAAGATTTATCCTTGAAAATATGATTTTCTAAATAGGGAATGTGATTCCCAATTGAAGGGAGAAGAAAATTTTTTGAAATTCGCTCCTTATTCCGCAATCTTTGGGCGTCCATGTGATGGATCTCTCATCCTTTCACTACCATGATTGGGAGTATAAGAACTCCCTAGCCCACTGCTTTGTCATTACATCACTGGACTACTCAATATAGAGGCAGTTCGATCAGATCGAACTAGCCAAGGACATATGGGACAGTCTAAAGATGATGTATGAAGAGCAGAACCGTTCTACTTGACAGAAGGTCCTGAAACTGTTCATGACAACGCAGATGTCCAAGGGGCAGAAAGTTCATGACCATTGTTTTCGGATGATGGGCTACATTAACGAACTTGAAGACTTTGGATCCGGGCTAGATCATGGCATGCAAGTAGATGCCATCCTGAATTCTTTGCCCTCTTCCTTCAATGCATTCATAATGAACTACAACATGAATAAGCTGAATGTCAGCGTCCAGGAACTCAGCAATATGTTGTAGAGGGCTGAGGATCTACTCAAGAAGGATGAGCCTATGGTAATGCTTGCTAAAGCTAACAAATCAGGCAAGAAAAAGAAAAAAGCAAAGAAGCCCCAAAAGAAAGCTGCCAAACCTAAGAAGTAGAAAAAGTACAATGCATCTGATGTCTGTCACTTCTGCAAGCAGACCAGCCACTAGAAGAGGAACTGTCCTGCCTACCTAGAATCTAAGAAAGGTAACATCGAAACTTGTGTCATATAAACTAATATGTTAGTAACTTCTGTGTCGTGGTGTGTTGACTATGGGGCTTCAACTCATGCGTGTAACTCACTGTAGGGGTTCAAAGTTAGCAAAAGATTGAGTGAAGGCGAAGTAGCACTGTTTTTGGGAACAACTGCAAGTGTTGTAGCTGTGGCAATAGTAGAATTAGTTTTTAGAGAAGGAGTGCTTGTACTTAAAGATTGTCTTTATGCACAGAACTTGAGAAGAAATTTGATTTTTGTTTCTAAACTGTGTGGATGGATATACTATTTATTTTAGTAATATGATTACTATTAATAATGTATTCGGCCAGGCCTTGTAACAAAGGCTGGGTTGAACCCATGTGGCTGATGTGTAGATCAATGTTTGGGTCTCACGCCATACAATGAAGCCCAACTGGGCAGTAGTTTGGAAGGCTAAATGAATACATAACCTTAAATGGGCCTTAAGCCCATTCGAACTGGGCTAATTTGATTAGTCACTTAAGGGGCAAATTCTGAGATGGATCAGCTGATAAGATTGAGCCCAGTCCATATCCACTATGGGAGTCCAAGATCTAAATAAGATTTAGATTTGGAAACTTCCTAATTTGATTAGGAGATGGCTGATCTAATCTGTAGATAAGATAAGGGTTATCCCTTATCTTAAAGGGACTTCTAATCTAGATATGATTTGGGTTAGCAACCCCTAATGGGATTAGGAGCTGATCCCTTTAAGTCTATAAAAGGAAGAGGGGGAGGCAGTCTTTAGACACATCACAAGATAGCAACAAATAAACTTGTCTTCAGAGCTGAAATCATAGAAGAGAGAATTTGCACCCAGCAAATACTCTCTTGCTGCCTCCTTCCTGCAGCCGCCGCCTAGAGCAGTTTGATCTCAAGTTCTTGGGAGAAATCAAGATTGGATCTTGATTCCTATCTTTTGGAGAAATGATTGGTGGGAGTTGTATTCACAAGCCGTCCAGGTGATTCTTGAGAAGGGTCAAGTTCTTTTGGAAGAACACTACTGATTCTGCACCACCCTGCACTACGCCATCTTCAGTGGGAGTAGATTTTGGATCCTTCCTTGGGCGTGAACACCTCCATTGGGAGATACTGCTTCTCTATATCAGGTATTATCGTTCCCTACTCTTTTTGGTTCAGATCTGGTTCAGTTTATGGTTCAAGAATGATCCTTGAAAATATGATTTTCTAAATGGGGAATTCGATTCCCAGTTGAAGGGAAAGAAAAATTTTTGAAATTTGCCCCCCTTTATTCCACAATCTTTGGGCATCAATGGGATGGATTTCCTATTCCTTCAGTGGTATCAGAGCCATGGTTCAAATCTTGAACCATTCTGTTTCAGATCTGAACCTGCGCAAATAGGGAGAAAGCGTTCTACCCACTTTGCGCAGATATGGGTTTTGGGAAATTTGTTCCCAAAATTGATGGGCAAATAATCTGAAATTAATTTTTTATAAATCTGATTATTATTTTGAATAGCTCTATATGATTTTCTTGATTTATGGGGTGTTTGTACAAGAGGAGATCGAATTCTTGGTTTGCGTAGGGAGAACTACAAGATTTGAAGTTTCATGAATTTATTTATTACTTTTGTTCTGTAAATAATTCTTTTCTTATTTTTAGACTCAATGTATAGGCATTCGATCTAATGTAATTATTAATAAAAATAGGATATCTATTTATTTTTATTTTGGATCAAAGATGGCGGCATAGAGAAGGAGATTTCGCAGATGGGACATTCACTATCTGCGATTTGTAGTTTGTGAAACTCCAATCTGTGATCTAACCTCTGTTTTGTAGGATTGAGTGTGCGAACAACCCTGATTAACTGATTCTTGTTTTTCTTTTATCAGTTATTTAATTTCATACTATTTTCTTGAATTAAGGATTTAATTAAAGATCAAACCCTAGACCCATTCAAACCAAGATTGGTTCAAACTGTTTGGACCAGATCTAGGGTTTAATCAATGCTGAAAGTCAGACCTATGTTTCCCACTAATGGACCTAAGGATTGATATTTAATTAAATGGTTAATTCGGCCCATGATGTGAGGCTCATTGTGACACTTGCAAGTGCACTAGCCGTTCAAGTAATAAAGTAGTGAGTGAAGTATCGTTCCCACGAGGATTTAGGAAATAATTACCAATACTAAATTGAGCACTTCTTATCTGATCAACAAATAAAACAAAACTCTAATGAAAGCTAAGAAATCCTAAATTAAAATCTATCTAAATCATTGGTCCAATTGCCTTCAATTCAGGTTAGAAGAGTAAGCAGTAAATGTCAATCTCAGAATTCAGCAATCTATCAATTTGGATCATTCGAATAAATCATGATTGAGCCTTGGTTTGGTGAAACCCCAAGGTCATGAACAGCCTCTCTCAAGCGCATGTTCATCCTATGCATGAGTGACGGTTCTTCTATCTCTAGCAAGAATCTAATCCCCATGCATGCATTTCTTCAAACACTTCTAAGGCATCAATTCAAATCTGAATTGATCACCAACTGAATTGTGCAAGTTATCTCTAACCTTGCACTCAATTCAGTTCTTGAATAGTAGATCTGAATTCCTAGAGTCTCTCTCAAGCACTCTAGGAATTCCAAGCTGTAGATTAATTCGCCCAATCTGAAAATTGCAGATCTGAATTCTCTTTCAAGCAATTCAGATCTTGCAATCTCAGATCTGAGAATTCAGATCTGAGTTTTGAAGGTTAGTTGGCCGAATTAATCTACAATCACACCCTTATTCAAGAAACTTCAAATACAATGCATGACCATTTGAATGAATAAAAAAGAATTAGATTGCTGAACTGAAATTTTACAAGCTGAAATACATCAAGGAAGAATGGAAACAAGGAGAAAGAAGAAAGAACATATAACTAAGAAACTGAATTCAAATCAAAAGAGAATGAAACTACAAATGATTTATTACAGAAGATCTTTGAATCACAAACTCATCAATTCGAACTCACCTTCTTCTTCTAACTTGCATGTCTTGAACTTCCTTCAGCCCTTCTTCTTCTTCTTCCTTGCGCCTAGCCTTCTTCTCTTCTCTTCTCTCAAGGTGGCCGAACCTCTAAGAGTGGGAGAGCCTTTCTCTCAAGCAATTGAACAACTTTCTCCCCTCCTAGAGGCCTCCTTATATAGTTTTTCAAGGGGGCTCTTGCCCCTTCTTGAAGCCTCTAGAATGGGGTGTATTACACCCCTCATGAACCTTCTAGAGTGCTCCCTCCTTCTCTTCAAGAAACTCCTAGAAGTTGCCGCCCCTAGCTCCCTTTGGGCTGCTATTTGGGCTACAACTTAGCTTGCTTTTGAGCTCATGTGGGCTACACTCTAGGCAGTTATTTGGACTAAAAATGGGCCTTCCTCACTGGGCCGAATTCTCCTCATAGATAGGTTTTATTTTCTTGGGTTTTCTCAAGGAATTCACTTGCTCTTTTTGGGCCGAAGTGCTCTCTCTTGCTTCCACGACCGGGCTGAACTGAAATTGGTCTTTTTGAACTTTCTTTTCTTGCCTTTTTCCTTCCTTTTCTTGGATTGATTATCCCTGAACTTATTCTTAGCATTAAGCTAAATTAAGGCAAAAATTAATAAAACCGGCATAAAAATCCATGCTAAAATCCTCAAAAATTATAGACAAATTGTAAGTTCATCAAATACCCCCACACTTAAGCTTTTGCTTGTCCTCAAGCAAAGACATCAGCCATAAACTTAACATTCCCCCCTTCTGTTGTCACCATTTACCTGGTGAACTTTTTTTTAAGATAGAAATGCATTGAGTAGTCGGGGAACTTTTGTAAGTGCTCAACTCTTATTCTTGTAAATTACCATTTAAGATATGTATCAGATCCGAGGAAAGGAGAATATGAATTTCATCATAGTCTGGCCTTCACTCCTAATTCATATATAAATCAGCTCCTTAATTGTCAAGGTTAATAATTAAATTTCACTAAGTTTCACATCTGTAACTAAATCTCAATGAGAGTTCAACTTTAGAGTGTCCCTTTGAACCTCGGTTGTCACCACAATTACTTATTTCTAAGGGTGAGTGCATTTTATGCTCCATCTCACCCTTTTTTTTTCTTTTCGGTGTGAGTGCATTTTATGCTCCATCTCACACTTTTCTCTCTTTTTTTTTTTTTTTTTTTTTTTTTTTTTTTTTTTTTTTTTTTTTTTGGTGTGAGTGCATCTTATGCTCCATCTCACAATGGTCACTTACTTGAGGAAGGACTCATGTTCTGAGCTGCTAGTTTTACTATTCAACTCAAAATAGCGGAGTCAATTTGGGCTTTTGTCCTTCTTTGCAATTATTGAACCTCAAGAATTAGCACTTCAGATGTGCACTAGCTCTCTTGACCATTAACCATAAAATCAAGGGCTTCCATACACATGAAGATAGTTAGGGCTAGTCATGCTGAAAAGCATATTCAGCTCCCCTTTTCTCATGCATATATCAAATTGGGTCATTCACAAGAATAAAAACTTAACAAGTACATCAGTCTCCCTCAACTCATTGAATTCCTTCTTAAAAAAAAATCATCAAATAAATAGTAATGAACTTGAGGGGTTCAAGTCTTTTTTTTTTTTTGGTTATGTCATTGCCTGCATATGTGTGTTGGGGTGAATGAAGTGCATGGTTTCAGCCCTCATACCCTAGCCTCGGGCTCACTCCCCCACACTTAAGATGAACATTGTCCTCAATGTTCCTAGTGTTAGGGAGTCACAATAAAACCAACAAGAGAAATACCAAGTAAAGAGA
The DNA here is from genome assembly GCF_056320005.1 of Nelumbo lutea. NCBI lineage: Eukaryota > Viridiplantae > Streptophyta > Magnoliopsida > Proteales > Nelumbonaceae > Nelumbo > Nelumbo lutea. Next base: position 70,941,865 of record NC_142687.1, on the reverse strand, counting down.
AGAGTGTATAGAGGACTTCCTGAAGATTAATTTCTAGATATGCAAGAGTTCTTTTGGTGGGAGCCTCTCTGCTAGAATTTACTTGCAACAGAGATCAGAAGTTTTGTTCTAACTAAAAATAATTTAAACCAAATAATAAAAAAAAAGACTACTATACACAATTCCAAACAATGTAAATAATTTAACCAGTCTGTAATACACAACAGAAACTTACAAGGCCAAGAAGTTTGAATTCTATCTAACAAAAATAAATAAATAAATAAATAAATTTAAAAAAAAAAATCAAAAGCCAATATAAATATCTCTTGGAATCTGATATGCAAGTGATAAACAAGTGATTTACAAGATTGAAACTAGCCTAGAAGTCTAAGAGTTCTTGAAATCAGCACACTACCAAAGTTATTTGATTTTTTTTTTTTTTTTTTTTTTTTTTTGGTTAGAACTTGACTTTTGAGAACAATCACTTACAAAAACTCCAAACCTAATATCAATAAATAGGTCTAAAATCTGTTGCAGTTAGGTCTGAAATAAGTTTGATCCCAAGAGCTTAAGACTTCTCTTTCAAGTCCCAACTTAAATGTCTTGTATGCCTCAATTGATTGCAGAGACCTGAAATCAGATCTGCAATTTTATAATGAAAGCAGCCTTGATTCAGATCTGAATACCATTACATCAAAAATATGAAGCTCTTTTTGGACCTCACAAACATCAGTCCTAATCCAATACTACCCGAATTCACATCAAAATAGAGTGGGTTCAGGTCTGAGTTTAGATGAACTCAGATCTGAACCTAGCAGAATGCAGTCCTGCAACCGGCTGAACACAGATCTGAACTTCAAATCTGAGTTTCAGATTTGAAAACTCACATGCTATTTTTTTTTTCATTGTTTTCTTTTTCTTTTTGGATGAGTGCAGGTCTGATTGATGAATGCAATTCAGATCTGAACTCATTTTGAGATTTATTTATTTATTTTTTTTTTAGAACCAAAAGAAGAAGAGAAATTTGATTTGCATAAGCTACATTAAAACTGAAACTAAGGATGGAACAATCAAGTATCAAGAGAAGAAACATGGCTCCATCAATGTAGCCCTTGATGGAGTATACACTTATTGGAATGTAGTACACACGGCTGCACACACCCATTCAGATCTGCTAGACTTTCTATTCATGCACAGCTGAAATCAGAGCTATCTATCTTGAAAAAAAAAAATTTCAAAGATCAGCCCAGGACAATTCACAATGCCAATTTAGTAATATTAATTGTAATACAAACCTGTTCAAAACCTGCCCTGGTTCAGTCTTGCTGTAGCAGGTCTGCTATAGTAGCCCTGCTATAGGTTTGAACTCTAATAGAAAAATGGTGTGGAAGTGCCACTTTTCATGAAATCTCTTGAGGCATAAAAAATTCTCAGATTAAATATACTTTTCTTCAACCAAATCAGCTCAGATAGATCGGAGTACAAGTTATTTAATACAGTAAAGTATGCCCTGTATCCTACTCTGTTCACAACCCCAGTTCAGATCTAGGTGATTGCAGATTCGAATTTTTTTAACCATGACTATCCAATTGTTTTTGGGAGATAGCAGGTTTTTTGTAGGGTGTATTGGGGTGAAGATAACCCCCAATTACCCTTTGAATTTACATCAGTTCAGGTCTGAGTTCAAGAGAACTCAGATCTGAACTGTTGCAGATCTGCTACAGCAGAACTCAGATCTGAACTCAGTTCTGAGTTCTGATCCAAATCCTTGGTTTCCATGGTTCTTTCTCTCTCTTTTTTTTTTTTCACTATCTAAATATATTTTTTTTTTCTTTTTGTAATGAAAGAAAAGAATAATAAAGGGCTGAGAACAGATTTTTTTTTTTTTTTTGAGTATTGCAGTTCTGCTATAACAGAGTTCAGGTCCGAACTCAAGTTTGAGTTCGGATCTGAAATCTCAATTGCCTTACCTTCAGTTATTGCTACCAAATTGTTTTTGGGGAATAGCAGAAGTGCCCTAGGGTGAATTGGGGTGGTGATGACACCCAATTCCCCTTAAAATTTCATCAGTTCAGGTCTGAGTTCAGAGGAACTCAGATCTGAACTGTTGCAGATCTGCAATAGCAGAATTCAGATCTGAACTCAGATCTGAGTTCTGATCCGAATTCTCAATTGCTCCTCTAGTTGTTCAAAAGATCTCCCTTTTTTTTTTTTTGTTTTTTTTCTTTTTGTAATGAAAGAAAGAAAAAAAAAATAAAGTCTAAAACACAAGCAACTCTTTTCGGCTGAGTGCTGCAGATCTGAAATCTGCTGATCTGAGTGCCGAATGCAACTCAGATCTGCAACACTCATGTTTATGTGAATTTTTTCTTTTTTTTTTTTTCTTTTTGAAGGGAACAACACCAAGATTGAATAGAAATCAAACATGCCTTTATTAAAATGAAACTGAAACCAGAAAAAGAAAGTAATCTACTTAAGAAAGAAGAAACATAACTACAGTAGTACAGCAGTTGCAGTCCAAGCTGAAATGAAAAAGTTAGCAAATTAACACAACTATGAATGCAATGCTGAATGAGATCAGATTAAGAATGCTCAATGTTTCCTAATATTGTTTCTCTAAATCCCCGGCAACGGCGCCAAAAACTTGATGTGTGGCTCATTGTGACACTAGCAAATGCACTAGCCGTTCAAGTAATAAAATAGTGAGTGAAGTATCGTTCCCACGAGGATTTAGGAAACAATTACCAATACTAAATTGAGCACTTCTTAACTGATCAACAAATAAATCAAAACTCTAATGAAAGCTAAGAAATCCTAAATTAAAATCTATCTAAATCATTGGTCCAATTGCCTTCAATTTAGGTTAGAAGAGTAAGCAGTAAATGTCAATCTCAGAATTCAGCAATCTATCAATTTGGATCATTCGAATAAATCATGATTGAGCCTTGGTTTGGTGAAACCCCAAGGTCATGAACAGCCTCTCTCAAGCGCATGTTCATCCTATGCATGAGTGACGGTTCTTCTATCTCTAGCAAGAATCTAATCCCCATGCATGCATTTCTTCAAACACTTCTAAGGCATCAATTCAAATCTGAATTGATCACCAACTGAATTGTGCAAGTTATCTCTAACCTTGCACTCAATTCAGTTCTTGAATAGTAGATCTGAATTCCTAGAGTCTCTCTCAAGCACTCTAGGAATTCCAAGCTGTAGATTAATTCGCCCAATCTGAAAATTGCAGATCTGAATTCTCTTTCAAGCAATTCAGATCTTGCAATCTCAGATTTGAGAATTCAGATCTGAGTTTTGAAGGTTAGTTGGCCGAATTAATCTACAATCACACCCTTATTCAAGAAACTTCAAATACAATGCATGACCATTTGAATGAATCAAAAAGAATTAGATTGCTGAACTGAAATTTTACAAGCTGAAATACATCAAGGAAGAATGGAAACAAGGAGAAAGAAGAAAGAACATATAACTAAGAAACTGAATTCAAATCAAAAGACAATGAAACTACAAATGATTTATTATAGAAGATCTTTGAATCACAAACCCTCAATTCGAACTCACCTTCTTCTTCTAACTTGCTTGTCTTGAACTTCCTTCAGCCCATCTTCTTCTTCTTCCTTGCGCCTAGCCTTCTTCTCTTCTCTTCTCTCAAGGTGGCCGAACCATTAAGAGTGGGAGAGCCTTTCTCTCAAGCAATTGAACAACTTTCTCCCCTCCTAGAGGCCTCCTTATATAGTTTTTCAAGGGGGCTCTTGCCCCTTCTTGAAGCCTCTAGAATGGGGTGTATTACACCCCTCATGAACCTTCTAGAGTGCTCCCTCCTTCTCTTCAAGAAACTCCTAGAAGTTGCCACCCCTAGCTCCCTTTGGGCTACAACTTAGCTTGCTTTTGAGCTCATGTGGGCTACACTCTAGGCTGTTATTTGGACTAAAAATGTGCCTTCCTTGCTGGGCCAAATTCTCCTCATAGCTAGGCTTTATTTTCTTGGGTTTTCTCAAGGAATTCACTTGCTCTTTTTGGGCCGAAGTGCTCTCTCTTGCTTCCACGACCGGGCTGGACTGAAATTGGTCTTTTTGAACCTTCTTTTCTTGCCTTTTTCCTTCCTTTTCTTGGATTGATTATCCCTGAACTTATTCTTAGCATTAAGCTAAATTAAGGCAAAAATTAATAAAACCGGCATAAAAATCCATGCTAAAGTCCTCAAAAATTATAGATAAATTGTAAGTTCATCAGCCCAACCTGTAAAGGCCCAGTTTTAAATAGTTAAAACAGCTAAAAGCCCACTTCAAAGGATAAAGCTACATGGGCCGAACTAGGTAACCCTAATTAAACACATCTGATGGGTTTCAGGGGGTGCACTGTCCATAATAGTGTATTCGGCCAGGCCTTGTAACAAAGGCTGGGCTGAACCCATGTGGCTGATGTGTAGATCAATGTTTGGGTCTCACGCCATACAAGGAAGCCCAACTGGGCAGTAGTTTGGAAGGCTAAATGAATACATAACCTTAAATGGGCCTTAAGCCCATTCGAACTGGGCTAATTTGATTAGTCACTTAAGGGGCGAATTCTGAGATGGATCAGCTGATAAGATTGAGCCCAGTCCCTATCCACTATGGGAGTCCAAGATCTAAATAAGATTTAGATTTGGAAACCTCCTAATTTGATTAGGAGATGGCTGATTTAATCTGTAGATAAGATAAGGGTTATCCCTTATCTTAAAGGGACTTCTAATTCAGATATGATTTGGGTTAGCAACCCCTAGTGGGATTAGGAGCTGATCCCTTTAAGTCTATAAAAGGAAGAGGGGGAGGCAGTCTTTAGACACATCACAAGATAGCAACAAATAATCTTGTCTTCAGAGCTGAAATCACAGAAGAGAGAATCTGCACCCGGCAAATACTCTCTTGCTGCCTCCTTCCTGCAGCCGCCTAGAGCAGTTCGATCTCCAGTTCTTGGGAGAAATCAAGATTGGATCTTGATTCCTATCTTTTGGAGAAATGATTGGTGGGAGTTGTATTCACAAGCCATCCAGGTGATTCTTGAGAAGGGTCAAGTTCTTTTGGAAGAACACTGCTGATTCTGCTCCACCCTGCACTGCGCCATCTTCAGTGGGAGTAGATTTTGGATCCTTCCTTGGGCGTGAACACCTCCATTGGGAGATACTGCTTCTCTATATCAGGTATTATCTTTCCCTACTCTTTTTGGTTCAGATCTTGTTCAGTTTATGGTTCAAGAATGATCCTTGAAAATATGATTTTCTAAATGGGGAATTCGATTCCCAGTTGAAGAGAAAGAAAAATTTTTGAAATTTGCCCCCCTTTATTCCACAATCTTTGGGCATCAATGGGATGGATTTCCTATTCCTTCAGTGGTATCAAATCCATGGTTCAAATCTTGAACCATTCTATTTCAGATCTGAACCTGCGCAAATAAGGAGAAAGCGTTCTACACACTTTGCGTAGATATGGGTTTTGGGAAATTTGTTCCCAAAATTGATGGGCAAATAATCTGAAATTAATTTTTTATAAATTTGATTATTATTTCGAATAGTTCTATATGATTTTCTTGATTTATGGGGTGTTTGTACAAGAGGAGATCGAATTCTTGGTTTGCGTAGGGAGAACTACAAGATTTGAAGTTTCATGAATTTATTTATTACTTTTGGTCTGTAAATAATTCTTTTTTTATTTTTAGACTCAATGTATAGGCATTTGATCTAATGTAATTATTAATAAAAATAGGATTTCTATTTATTTTTATTTTGGATCAAAGATGGCGGCGTAGAGGAGATTTCGCAGATGGGACATTCACTATCTGCGATTTGCAGTTTGTGAAACTCCAATCTGTGATCTAACCTCTGTTTTGTAGGATTGAGTGTGCGAACAACCCTGATTAACTGATTCTTGTTTTTCTTTTATAAGTTATTTAATTTCATACTATTTTCTTGAATTAAGGATTTAATTAAAGATCAAACCCTAGACCCATTCAAACCAAGATTGGTTCAAACTGTTTGGACTATATGTAGGGTTTAATCAATGCTGAAAGTCAGACCTATGTTTCCCACTAATGGACCTAAAGATTGATATTTAATTAAATGGTTAATTCGGCCCAACCTGTAAAGGCCCAGTTTTAAATAGTTAAAACAGCTAAAAGCCCACTTCAAAGGATAAAGCTACATGGGCCGATTTGGGTAACCCTAATTCAGCCCATATACCTAAATAATATTAAGGGTTAATATTATGAATTTTCAATGGGCTTCTAATGGCCCTTATAGATAATTAATTTATTGGATCAATTTATCCCTGCATGAGATGTTTGGATGTGTGATGTGCTCCATACATGGGTCATAAGTGCTTGGCCCATGCTCATTCGACAATGGCTCTTGCGTACACCATGGCTGAATGTACATCATTGCCATGGTGTCCGTTTTGGTCATTGGATGACCTCCCTCAGTGGTGGGTCCCACACCTCATCAAGAAGGTTACGTGCGGAACCCTAGCCGATTTATGGCCCACCGAAATCTGGCTTTATGAAAGTCAGTGGGAGCCACTTTGGTTTGACCTAAATCAAACTAGGGCGTAATTAACTGTTCCCTCCAGCTAATATGAGTGCACGTGATAGGGAGATTCATATGATGAACTCTCTAAAGGCCTTCCATCATTAGCATAAGGATATGTCCTTTAGTAATGAGGAAATGCACCAGAAAATGGGCTATCCATTTGCTGTTGGGCTTGTCTAAATGTTTCATAAGATGATAGGGGTGTCATAAACCGATGTGGGAGGGGCTTCAGCAGAAAATGGGAACCTTCTCACGGTACCTTGGAGTTCATGAATATGATGGGTAAGCACTCACTGGACAGAAAGGTTTACCTGAAAATGACTCTGAACCTTGTCTGACAGAAGCCAAAGGGAAAACTCATATGATGAGTGGATATGATTCTTCATAGAAAGGTGGTGGGGTTATGCAGCTAAAACAGTTGGCTCCATGCACCCTATGTGATTTCCCACATTTCCAGAGAACCTATAGTCTCCGTCACTGAGAAAGGAAGGAAATCTCAGAGATGAAAAAATGGAAATGGATCATAGATTAAAATCCATATCTATGAAATGAACATGAATCAAATTAGGTTGTGGACTGATGTTTGTTCTTTTATCAGAAAATGGCAAACGGATCTTTTGCAAAGCTTCTTGATGACAACAACCTTAAGGGCCCAAACTATGCCGACTGGTACAGGAACCTTATGCTGGTCCTAGCTTCTGAAAAGCTGGACAAAGTAGCAATGAATCCTGCCTCGGAGCGTCCGGGTGACAGGGCTTCTGAGGCCCGAAGGAGAGACTATCAGGAATGGGAGGAGAAAAACTCCCTAGCCCAGTGTTACATCATTGCCTCCTTGGACAACCCAATACAGAGGTAGTTCAATTAGATCAAACTTGCCAAGGACATATTAGACAGTCTGAGGATGATGTATGAAGAGCAGAATCGTTCTACACGACAAAAGGTCTTGAAACAGTTCATGACCACACAAATGTCCAAGGGCCAACAAGTTCATGACCATTGTCTTCAGATGATGGGTTACATCAACGAACTGGAGGCTCTTGGATCTGGGCTGGACCTTGCAACCCAGATAGATGCTATCCTTAATTCTTTGCCGCCTTCCTTTAATCCATTCATCATGATTTATAACAAGAACAAGCTGAATGTCAGCTTGCAAAAGCTCAACAATATGTTGCAAAGAACTGAAGAATTGATTAGAAAGGATGAGCCTGTATCTATGCTTGTTGAAGCTAGCAAGACGGGCAAGAGAAAGAGGAAAGCCAAGTAGCCTCAGAAGAAGGCCATTAAGGGAAAGAAGTAGAAGAAAGACAAAGCATCGGATGCTTGTCACTTCAGCAAGAAGACCGGCCACTGGAAAAGAAATTGTCCTGCCTTTCTGGAATATAAGAAAGGTAATTTTGAAACTTGTGTTATAGAAACCAATTTATTGGTAGCTTCTACATTCTGGTGTATTGACTCAAGGGCTTCAACTTATGCGTGCAACTCACTGCAGGGGTTCAAGGTATGCAGATGGCTGAGTGAAGGAGAAGTCACTCTCTACTTGGGGACTACTGTAACTGTTGTATCCGCGGCAATAGGAACTATGGAGTTAATTTTTAGAGAAGGAAAAATTATACTCAAAGATTGTCTTTATGTACAAAATTTAAGAAGAAATTTGATTTATGTTTCAAAACTATGTGCAGATGGTTATTCTATGTTTTTTAGTAATACGATTACTATTAAAAGAAATAACAGATTCATCGCATACGGGGAACTGGAGAACGGTCTTTACGTTCTACATCCTTTTCTAGAAACTAACATAACAGAACTACGTCGGCTAAAATCCCCAAGAAGAGAGCCTGCGATACAGTTAATCCCACGTGTTTGTGGCATTACTGATTTGGCCACATCGGTGTTGACCGAATCACAAGGTTGGTAAAGGATGGTCCTTTGGATTTTCTAACTGTAGAAGATCTTCCCACCTGTGAGCCTTGCCTACAAGGCAAGATGACGAAATGGCCATTTAACGGTAAGTCTGAAAGATGTACATGCACACTTGACCTAATACATACTGATGTATGTGGTTCCCTGAGTGTTAGGACATGGAATCAACACGTGTATTTCATCACTTTCACAGATGATTTCTCACGATATTGTTACGTGTACCTAATGAGACACAAGTCTGAATCCTTTGAAAAGTTCAAAGAGTTTAGACAAGAGGTCAAGAAACAGTTGGGGAGAGAAATTAAAGCCCTTCGATCTGATCGAGGTGGCGATCTCTTTGACGAATTCAAGGAAATTGTTCTTGATGAGGAGAGCTCAGGAGCAGTGGGTGGTATCCCACAAGTTCTAGGTAGTGACCAACCTAGAAGATCCACTCGGGTATCCAGGCCACCAGTCCGTTATGGTTATGACTAGGATAGTTACCTGGTGGAAACCTTGACTAGTGGAGAGGATCCCATGACTTACGCGGAAGCTATGTTGGACATAGGTTCCCAGAAGTGGGTGGAGGCCATGAGAGCAGAGATGGACTCAATGGAGACCAATGGAGTCTGGACTCTAGTAGATCCACCCTCCAGGGTAAAAGCAATCGATTGCAAATGGATTTACAAGAGGAAGAAGGGCCCTAATGGTAGGATTGAGACTTTCAAAGCTCATCTGGTGGCGAAAGGGTACACTCAGAAAGAGGGCATCGATTATGAGGAAACCTTTTCGCTTGTGGCCATGCTTAAATCCATTAGGATCCTACTAGCTGTAGCAGCCTACCATGATTATGAGATTTGGCAGATGAATGTCAAAACTACATTCCTGAATAGAGATCTTACTAAAGATATCTATATGCAGCAGCCGCAAGGCTTCATTGTTGCAGGTCAGGAAAATATGGTATGTAAACTTAATAGATCCATTTGTGGACTTAAGCAAGATTCCTAAAGTTGGAACATCCGTTTTGACTCTGCAATCAAATCGTTTGACTTTGAGCAGAATCCGGATGAACCATGTGTTTACAAGAAGTACAGTGGAGATAAGATTACCTTCTTGATGTAGGAATGTTGACTACGGTGAATGTATGGCTTTCACAACAATTCTCCATGAAAGATCTTGGAGAAGAATCCTATATACTAGGTCTTCGACTCTATGGAAAACTCATTGACTAAGCCGTTGTCACAGAAAGTGTTTAAGAAACACGAGGAAAGCATGGGGCTCTGGCTAGTACCTGATTGGACTTAAGTGCAAGTGGGAGCTGTTAGACAGTTTTGTATGCCCTTAGTTTCAATAAGATGATGTACTTTATGAGTTTATTAGGAAAGTGCATATTTGATGCATGTTCCCTTGGTATGTTTGAAGGGATAGGAAATACATCACATGGACACCCAAAAAATTGCGGAATAAGGGGGCGAATTTCAAAAATTTTTCTCTCCCTTCAACTGGAAATCGAATTCCATATTTAGAAAATCATATTTTCAAAGATCATTCTTGAACCATAAATTGAACTAGATCTGAACCAAAAGGAGTAGGGAGAGATAATACCTGATACAGAAAAATAATATCTCTCAATGGAGGTGTTCATGCCCAAGTTAGGATCCAAAATCTGCTCCCACTGAAGATGGCACAGTGTAGGGTGGAGCAGAATCAATAGTGTTCTTCCAAAAGAACTTGATCCTTCTCAAGAATCACCTGGACGACATGTGAATAAAACTCCCACCAATCTTTTCTCCAAAATATTAGAATCAAGATCCAATCTTAATTTCTCCCAAGGAAAGGAGATCGAACTGCTGTAGGCGGCAGTTGCAGGAAGGAGGCGGCAAGAGAACATTTGTAGGGTGTACAATTCTCTCTTCTGTGATTTCAGCTCTGAAGACAAGACTATCCCTGTATTGCTGGGGATTGTTTGTTGTGTCTAAAGGCTGCCACCCCTCTTCCTTTTATAGACTTAAAGGGATCAACTCCTAATCCCATTAGGTGTTGCTAACCCAAATCATATCTAGATTAGAAGTCCCATTAAGATAAGGGATAACCCTTATCTTATCTATAGATTAGATCAGCCATCTCCTAATCTAATTAGGAAGTTTCCAGATCTAAATCATAATCAGATCTAGGATTCTCTAAGTGGATAGGGTGTGGGCTCAATCCTATCAGCTGATCATATCTCAGAATTCGCCCCTTAAGTGACTAATCAAATTAGCCCAGTTCAAAATGGGCTTAAGGCCCATTTAGGATTATGTATTCATTTAGCCTTCCAAACTGCTGCCCAGTTGGGCTTCCTTGTATGGCGTGGGACCCAAACATTGATCTGCACATCAGCCACATGGGTTCAGCCCAGCCTTTGTTACAAGGCTTGGCTGAATACACTGTTATGGACAGTCACCCCCTGAAACCCATCAGATGGGCTCTATGGGCCCAACACTTACCCTAAGTGGTCCCTGGGCCAAGCCACCGTGTAACACCTAAGGACTGTGGGTAGATGCAAGATTAGCCCATCAGGTATTATCCTCAATGGTCTTACACTTAACCTCTCAGCCCATAATGATCATACACTGCCCGACAAGAGAGGACCTCTCCCTCGGTTGCAACGAACATTGTTGCACTCTCTCTTATATGAATCCCGGAAATTAAAACCTATTTGCAAACATTTTGAAACCATAATATATATACTTTTATATCTCATATAAAATATATTTTGCAAAACAAATCTCAATGATTGAAATCGGCTACCAGCAGTCTTGGTTTCCATCAGTGAGAGTACATCCCCGATCATTACCTTTGTCCGACAAAGGGGCTGATCTTGTCACTATTATCACCCACTCAGATGAATTCTCAGACTGTCCCAACATACCTAGGTTTTGACCCCCGCTAAGGATCTCACTGATTGGTACATCAAAGACAACCCAATTTGATACCTAGTGCAATATCATAATCGAGTCTAGGGGTCGGGTGTAACTTTCTAGTTTTGCCCATCAATCTCCAAGGTCCAGGGCAATACTAGAAATCTGGTCCAGTTCAAAGATTCAATTAATCCCACACTGTATGTGCCTAGGGTCTCACCCCGGTAGCTAAGACAAGCCACCCCAACCGACTTGGTGGCACCACATTGTTAGCCTTGTCAGAATAGGTCTCCCCAGACCAACCCATTGGTTGTGAACATTCTAAATTAACACGAGTCTCATTAAGTGTCTAGTTTAAGGGTATTACACAAAAACATACCTATGGAACATGAATCAAATATGCACTTTTATTCATTTACAATAAACTCATAATGTACATCATTTTGATTGAAGCTAAGGGCATACAAAACTGTCTAACAATGTTTATGTGTAATACCCTTAAATTGGACACTTAATGAAACTCGTGTTAGTTTAGAATGTTCACAGCTAGTGGGTCGGTCTGGGGAGACCTATCTTGACAAGGCTGACACTATGGTGCCACAAAGTTGGTTGGGGTGGCTTGTCTCAGCTATTGGGTGAGACCCTAGGCACATACAATGTAGGATTAATTGAATCTTTGAACTGGACCAGATTTTCAGTATTGCCCTGGACCTTGGAGATTGATGGGAAAAACTAGAAAGTTCCACACAACTTGAAACTCGATTATGATACTGCACTTGGTGTTGGATTAGGTTGTCTTTGATATACCAATCAGTGAGACCCTTAGTGGGGGTCAAAACATGGGTTTGTTGGGGCAGTCTGAGAATTCATCTGAGTGGATGATCATAGTGACAGGATCAGCCCCTTTGTCGAACAGAGGTAATGATCGGGGATGCACTCTTACTAATAGAAACCAAGACTGCCGGTAGCCAATTTCAATCGTTGAGATTTGTTTTGAAAAATATATTTTATATGAGATAGAAAAGTATATAAATTATGGTTTCGAAATGATTTGCAAAAGGTTTTAATTCCTGGGATTATACAAGAGAGAGTGCAATACTGTTCCTTGTAGCCGAGGAAGAGGTCCTCTCTTGTAGGGTAGTGTATGATCATTATGGGCTGAGAGGTTATGTGTATGACCATTGAGGATAATACCTAATCGACTAATCTTGCATCTGCCCACAGTCCCTGGGTGTTACAAGGTGGCTTGGCCCAGGGACCACTTAGGGTAAGTGTTGGGCCCAGAGAGCCCATCTGATGGGTTTTGGGGGGTGCACTGTCCATAACAGTGTATTCGGCCAGGCCTTGTAACAAAGGCTGGGTTGAACCCATGTGGCTGATGTGTAGATCAATGTTTGGGTCCCACTCTATACAAGGAAACCCAACTGGGCAGTAGTTTGGAAGGCTAAATGAATACATAACCTTAAATGGGCCTTAAGCCCATTTCGAACTGGGCTAATTTGATTAGTCACTTAAGGGGCGAATTCTGAGATGGATCAACTGATAGGATTGGGCCCACACCCTATCCACTTAGAGTGTCCAAGATCTAAATAAGATTTAGATCTAGAAACTTCCTAATTAGATTAGGAGATGGCTGATCTAATCTACAGATAAGATAGGGGTTATCCCTTATCTTAAAGGGACTTCTAATCCATATATGATTTGGGTTAGCAACTCTTAATGGGATTAGGAGCTGATCCCTTTAAGTCTATAAAAGGAAGAGGGGGCGGCAGCCTTGAGACACATCGCAACCTAGCATAAGATAGTCTTGTCTTCAGAGCTGAAATTACTAATGAGAGAATATGTACCCTGCATATAATCTCTTGCCGCCTCCTTCCTGCAGCTGCCGCCTACAGCAGTTCGATCTCCCTTTCTTGGGAGAAATCAAGATTGGATCCTGATTCCAATCTTTTGGAGAAAATATTGGTGGGAGTTGTATTCACAAGCCATCCAGGTGATTCTTGAGAAGGGTCAAGTTCTATTGGAAGAACACTGTTGATTCTGCTCCACCCTGCACTGCGCCATCTTTAGTGGGAGCGGATTTTGGATCCTTCCTTGGGCGTGAATACCTCCGTTAGAAGATACTACTTCTCTGTATCAGGTATTATCTTTTCCTACTCCTTTTGGTTCAGATCTGGTTCAGTTTTGGTTCAAGAATGATCATTGAAAATATGCTTTTCTAAATGGGGAATTCGATTCCCAGTTGAAGGGAGAGTAAAATTTTTGAAATTCGCCCCCCTTTATTCCACAATCTTTGGGCGTCCATGTGATGGATTTCCTATCCCTTCAATACTCAAAATTTGGTTCGGTTCAAAGATTCAATTAATCATACACTACATGTGCCTTGGGTCTCACCCTGGCGGCTGAGACAGGCCACCCCAACCGACTTGGTGGCACATTAGTGTTAGCCTTATTAGGATAGGTCTCCCCAGACCGACCCATTGGCTGTGAACATTCTAAACTAATACAAGTCTCATTATGTGTTCAGTTTAAGGGTATTACACTGAAACATGCTAAAGGAACATGAATCAAATATGTACTTTATTCATTTACAATAAATTCATAAAGTACATCATTCTGATTAAAGCTAAGGGCATACAAAAACTATCTAACATTGGGCCCATAGAGTCCATGAGATGGGCTCATGGGGTTCATTGAGTTTTCTAATGAATTTGGATTGGCCTTGTAACAAAGGTTGAGCCGAACCCATGTGGCTGATGTGTGGATCAATGCTTGGGTCTCATGCCATTCAAAGAAGCCCAATTGGGCAGCAGTTTGGAAACTTATTGGGCACTAATTACTTATTAGGCTCAATGCCCATTTCAGCTTGGGCTGATATGATCACCCACTTAAGGGGGCATATCTGGGATTAGGGTTAGTTAAAGGATTCGGGTTCTTACCCTATCCACTCTTGGAGACCAAATTTAAATGTGATTTGAATCTGGTAACCTCCTGATAAGATCAGGAGTGAGTTGACCTAATCTACAAATAGGGTTAAGATTATCCCTTATCCAAATACAGATTTGGATTGGGATAAATCCTAATAGGATTAGGAGATTTCTTAATCAGTAAGAAAGGAGGAAACCCTAATCTTGAATTACAAGGATTTGACCTAGGGTTTTGCAGTAACAACTTCTGCAATTTGAGATAGGATCTCTTCTTCCTATGCTGAAATCTACATCCATGCAACTTTCGGCCTTAGGAACTCCTCCTATCGCTGCCACCTTACTGCTTGGTTCGAACTCCTCTGAAGGGAAGATCAAGAAACAGGTTCTTGAGAGAAAGAATGGTAGGATCCATCGTATGGACGCCAAAAATGTTGCGTAATGGGTGGGCGAATTTCAAAAATTTTCCTACCTTCTTCCAACTGGGAGTCATATTTCCTAAATTTAGAATACACTATTCAAGGATCCTACTTGAACCATAATTTAACTAGATCCGAATCAAAGACAAGGGAGGGATTATACCTGATCCAGAGAAGCAATATCTCCCAAAGTTGGTGTTCACGCCCAAAGAGAACACCAAGAATCGCTCCTGCTAAAGATGACAAAGCAACGAATGGAACGGAACCAACAGAGTGCATCGTACACACTGAATCCCTCACAAGAATCCACGGGAAACTCTGAGTACCAAATCTTTTCAGTCTTTTCTCCAAAACTGATGTCAAGAACCAATTTCTTGATTTCTTTCTACTTCAAAGATCGAATCTTGAAAGAGAGAATGGCGGCGGCTAGAGGAGAACTGATGTGTGGCTCATTGTGACACTAGCAAGTGCACTAACCGTTCAAGTAATAAAGTAGTGAGTGAAGTATCGTTCCCACGAGGATTTAGGAAACAATTACCAATACTAAATTGAACATTTCTTATCTGATCAACAAATAAATCAAAACTCTAATGAAAGCTAAGAAATCCTAAATTAAAATCTATCTAAATCATTGGCCCAATTGCCTTCAATTCAGGTTAGAAGAGTAAGTAGTAAATGTCAATCTCAGAATTCAGCAATCTATCAATTTGGATCATTCGAATGAATCATGATTGAGCCTTGGTTTGGTGAAACCCCAAGGTCATGAACAGCCTCTCTCAAGTGCATGTTCATCCTATGCATGAGTGACGGTTCTTCTATCTCTAGCAAGAATCTAATCCCCATGCATGCATTTCTTCAAACACTTCTAAGGCATCAATTCAAATCTGAATTGATCACCAACTGAATTGTGCAAGTTATCTCTAACCTTGCACTCAATTCAGTTCTTGAATAGTAGATCTGAATTCCTAGAGTCTCTCTCAAGCACTCTAGGAATTCCAAGCTGTAGATTAATTCGCCCAATCTGAAATTTGCAGATCTGAATTCTCTTTCAAGCAATTCAGATCTTGCAATCTCAGATCTGAGAATTCAGATCTGAGTTTTGAAGGTTAGTTGGCCGAATTGATCTGCAATCACACCCTTATTCAAGAAACTTCAAATACAATGCATGATCATTTGAATGAATTAAAAAGAATTAGATTGCTGAACTGAAATTTTACAAGCTGAAATACATCAAGGAAGAATGGAAACAAGGAGAAAGAAGAAAGAACATATAACTAAGAAACTGAATTCAAATCAAAAGAGAATGAAACTACAAATGATTTATTACAAAAAATCTTTGAATCACAATCCCTCAATTCGAACTCACCTTCTTCTTCTAGCTTGCTTATCTTGAACTTCCTTCAGCCCTTCTTCTTCTTCTTCCTTGCGCCTAGCCTTCTTCTCTTCTCTTCTCTCAAGGTGGCTGAACCTCTAAGAGTGGGAGAGCCTTTCTCTCAAGCAATTGAACAACTTTCTCCCCTCCTAGAGGCCTCCTTATATAGTTTTTCAAGGGGGCTCTTGCCCCTTCTTGAAGCCTCTAGAATGGGGTGTATTACACCCCTCATGAACCTTCTAGAGTGCTCCCTCCTTCTCTTCAAGAAACTCCTAGAAGTTGCCGCCCCTAGCTCCCTTTGGGCTGCTATTTGGGCTACAACTTAGCTTGCTTTTGAGCTCATGTGGGCTACACTCTAGGCTGTTATTTGGGCTAAAAATGGGCCTTCCTTGCTGGGCCGAATTCTCCTCATAGCTAGGCTTTATTTTCTGGGGTTTTCTCAAGGAATTCACTTGCTCTTTTTGCGCCGAAGTGCTCTCTCTTGCTTCCACGACCGGGCTGGACTGAAATTGGTCTTTTTGAACCTTCTTTTCTTGCCTTTTTCCTTCCTTCTCTTGGATTGATTATCCCTGAACCTATTCTTAGCATTAAGCTAAATTAAGGCAAAAATTAATAAAACCGGCATAAAAATCCATGCTAAAGTCCTCAAAAATTATATATAAATTGTAAGTTCATCAAATACCCCCACACTTAAGCTTTTGCTTGTCCTCAAGCAAAGACATCAGCCATAAACTTAACATTCCCCCCTTCTGTTCTCACCATTTACCTGGTGAAGTTTTTAAGATAGAAATGCATTGGGTAGTCGGTGAACTTTTGTAAGTGCTCAACTCTTATTCTTGTAAATTACCATTTAAGATATGTATCAGATCCAAGGAAAGGAGAATATGAATTTCATCATAGTCTACCCTTCACTCCTAATTCATATATAAATCAGCTCCTTAATTGTCAAGGTTAATAATCAAATTTCACTAAGTTTCACATCTGTAACTGAATATCAATGAGAGTTCAACTTTAGAGTGCCCCTTTGAACCTCAGCTATCACCACAATTTCTTAATTCTAGGGGTGAGTGCATCTTATGCTCCATCTCACCCTTTTCTTTTCTTTTTTTTTTTTTTTTTTTTTCGGTGTGAGTGCATTTTATGCTCCATCTCACACACTTTTCTATCTCTTTTTTTTTTTTTTTTTTTTTTTTTTTTTTTTTTTTTGGTGTGAGTGCATCTTATGCTCCATCTCACACTGGTCACTTACTTGAGGTAGGACTCATGTTCTGAGCTGCTAGTTTTACTATTCAACTCAAAATAGCGGAGTCAATTTGGGCTTTTGTCCTTCTTTGCAATTATTGAACCTCAAGAATTAGCACTTCAGATGTGCACTAGCTCTCTTGACCATTAACAATGAAATCAAGGGCTTCCATACACATGAAGGAAGTTAGGGCTAGTCATGCTGAAAGGCATATTCAACTCCCCTTTTCTCATGCATATATCAAATTGGGTCATTCACAAGAATAAAAACTTAACAAGTACATCAGTCTCCCTCAACTCATTGAATTCCTTCTTAAAAAAAATCATCAAATAAATAGTAATGAACTTGAGGGGTTCAAGTCTTTTTTTTTTTTCTTTTGGTCATGTCATTGCCTGCATATGTGTGTTGGGGTGCATGGTTTCAGCCCCCAAACCCTAGCCTCAGGCTCACTCCCCCACACTTAAGATGAACATTGTCCTCAATGTTCGTAGTGTTAGGCAGTAACAATAAAACTAGCAAGAGCATCATCAAGTAATAGGAGGTATTTAGAGGACTTCCCTGAAGATCATTCTTAAATTCTGCAATATGTTGTCGGTGGAAAACTTCTTCTGCTAGAAATCACTTGCAAACTAGAAGAGGAGATCAGTAGCTTTGTTCTAACTAAAAATAATTTAAACCAAATAATAAAAAGACTACTATACACAATTCCAAACAATGTAAATAATTTAACCAGTTTGTAATACACAACAGAAACTTACAAGGCCAAGAAGTTTGAATTCTATCTAACAAAATAAATAAATAAATAAATAAATTTAAAAAACAAGATCAAAAGCCAATATAAATATCTCTTGGAATCTGATATGCAAGTGATAAACAAGTGATTTACAAGATTGAAACTAGCCTAAAAGTCTAAGAGTTCTTGAAATCAGCACACTTCCAAAGTTATTTGATTTTTTTTTTTTTTTTTTTTTTTTTTTTTTTGGTTAGAACTTGACTTTTGAGAACAGTCACTTACAAAAACTCCAAACCTAATATCAATAAGTAGGTCTAAAATCTGTTGCAATTAGGTTTGAAATAAGTTTGATCCCAAGAGCTTAAGACTTCTCTTTCAAGTCCCAACTTAAATGTCTTGTATGCCTCAGACCTGAAATCAGATCTGCAATTTTATAATGAAAGCAGCCTTGATTTAGATCTGAATACCATTACATCAAAAATATGAAGCTCTTTTTGGACTTTTCAGGCCTCACAAACATCAGTCCTAATCCAATCCAAACATCAATCCACAGCCAATTCAGATCGGGTGCAAGTGATTTAAAAGATAACAAAACATCAAGTTCACAAAAATTTCAGATCATGTACTTATACTGCCTCAAATTCTCATGCACTTCAGAACTGATTTTACCATTCATGGCTTAAATTTTCATCAATGAGGCAAGTCTGATGCATCAAATTATGAATTGGGTGCTGTCACTACCCAAATTCACATCAAAATAGAGTGGGTTCAGGTCTGAGTTCAGATGAACTCAAATCTGAACCAAGCAGAATGCAGTCCTGCAACCGGCTGAACTCAGATCTGAACTTCAAATCTGAGTTTCAGATTTGAAAACTCACATGCTATTTTTTCATTGTTTTCTTTTTATTTTCTTTATCTTTTTTTTTTTCTTTTTTTTTTTTATAAATCTAAAACAAAATACAGCAATGCAACCAAAATCTTTTTGGATGAGTGCAGGTCTGATTGATGAATGCAATTCAGATCTGAACTCATTTTAAATTTTTTTTTTTTTTCGGTTGAGTGCTGCAGTTCTGCTATAGTAGATCTGAGTGCCGAACTCAGATCTGCAACACTCATGATTTTGTGATTTTTTTTTTTTTTTTTTAGAGGGTAATAACTTCAAGATAGAAAGCAAAACAGGTCTCCTTTTATTAAAATTAAACTGAAACAAGGAAAATAAAGTAATCTACTAAAGAGATAAGAAGCATAACTACAGTAATACAGCAGTTGCATTCAAAGCAAAAATGAAAAATTAAGCAAATTAAACCAACTATGAATGCAATGCTGAAGAACTACATCTACCAGCTACACTAAATCAACAATCAAATATGAAGTAGGTCAACAATGGGAAAGAGAGCTAACTAGATCAGCAGTGGAGTTTCATGCTAATTGTTGTACTGTAGCAGCCCTGCTACAGCTCTGAATGCTAGTGGAATGCACTGCTGCTTTTATTGAATATGTGAGGCATCACAATTATTCAATCCAAACACACATCCTCAGCAAATTTAGATTGGGTACAAGTGGGTAAAGCCAAGAATTCAGTCCACCCAGAATTCATAGAATGCTCTGTATCAGTTCAGTCCTCACATCATATCAACTGCATTTCAGATTTGAATTTCTCTCATTCTTTGCTATCCATTCACCCTTGAGGCAGGTTGGATGTATCATAGGGTGGATTGGGGTAGTGATGGCACCCAATTCACCTCAAACTTGCATCGGTTCAGATCTGAGTTCAGAGGAATTCAGATCTGAACTGAGCAGATCTGTAACAGCAGAATTCAGATCTGAACTCAAGTCTGAGTTTGGATCTGAATTCTCAATTGCCTTACCTTCAGTTATTGCTACCAAATTGTTTTTGGGGAATAGCAGAAGTGCCCTAGGGTGAATTGGGGTGGTGATGACACCCAATTCCCCTCAAAATTGCATCAGTTCAGGTCTGAGTTCAGAGGAACTCAGATCTGAACTGTTGCAGATCTGCAATAGCAGAATTCAGATCTGAACTCAGATCTGAGTTCTGATCCGAATTCTCAATTGCTCCTCTGGTTGTTCAAAATATCTCCCCCTTTTTTTTTTTCATTTGTTTTTTTTTTCTTTTTGTAATGAAAGAAAAGAATAATAAAATCTGAAACACAAGCAACGCTTTTCGGCTGAGTGCTGCAGATCTGAAATCTGCTGATCTAAGTGCCGAATGCAACTCAGATCTGCAACACTCATGTTTATGTGAAATTTTTTTTTTTTTTTTTTTTTTTCTTTTTGAAGGGAACAACATCAAGATTGAATAGAAATCAAATATGCCTTTATTAAAATGAAACTGAAACCAGAAAAAGAGAGTAATCTACTTAAGAAAGAAGAAACATAACTACATGAGTACAGCAGTTGCATTCAAAACTAAAATGTAAAGTTAAGCAAATTAAACCAACTATGAATGCAATGCTGAATGATACCAGATTAAGAATGCTCAATGTTTCCTAATATTGCTTCTCTAAATCCCCGGCAACGGCGCCAAAAACTTGATGTGTGGCTCATTGTGACACTAGCAAGTGCACTAACCGTTCAAGTAATAAAGTAGTGAGTGAAGTATCGTTCCCACGAGGATTTAGGAAACAATTACCAATACTAAATTGAACATTTCTTATCTGATCAACAAATAAATCAAAACTCTAATGAAAGCTAAGAAATCCTAAATTAAAATCTATCTAAATCATTGGCCCAATTGCCTTCAATTCAGGTTAGAAGAGTAAGTAGTAAATGTCAATCTCAGAATTCAGCAATCTATCAATTTGGATCATTCGAATGAATCATGATTGAGCCTTGGTTTGGTGAAACCCCAAGGTCATGAACAGCCTCTCTCAAGTGCATGTTCATCCTATGCATGAGTGACGGTTCTTCTATCTCTAGCAAGAATCTAATCCCCATGCATGCATTTCTTCAAACACTTCTAAGGCATCAATTCAAATCTGAATTGATCACCAACTGAATTGTGCAAGTTATCTCTAACCTTGCACTCAATTCAGTTCTTGAATAGTAGATCTGAATTCCTAGAGTCTCTCTCAAGCACTCTAGGAATTCCAAGCTGTAGATTAATTCGCCCAATCTGAAATTTGCAGATCTGAATTCTCTTTCAAGCAATTCAGATCTTGCAATCTCAGATCTGAGAATTCAGATCTGAGTTTTGAAGGTTAGTTGGCCGAATTGATCTGCAATCACACCCTTATTCAAGAAACTTCAAATACAATGCATGATCATTTGAATGAATTAAAAAGAATTAGATTGCTGAACTGAAATTTTACAAGCTGAAATACATCAAGGAAGAATGGAAACAAGGAGAAAGAAGAAAGAACATATAACTAAGAAACTGAATTCAAATCAAAAGAGAATGAAACTACAAATGATTTATTACAAAAAATCTTTGAATCACAATCCCTCAATTCGAACTCACCTTCTTCTTCTAGCTTGCTTATCTTGAACTTCCTTCAGCCCTTCTTCTTCTTCTTCCTTGCGCCTAGCCTTCTTCTCTTCTCTTCTCTCAAGGTGGCTGAACCTCTAAGAGTGGGAGAGCCTTTCTCTCAAGCAATTGAACAACTTTCTCCCCTCCTAGAGGCCTCCTTATATAGTTTTTCAAGGGGGCTCTTGCCCCTTCTTGAAGCCTCTAGAATGGGGTGTATTACACCCCTCATGAACCTTCTAGAGTGCTCCCTCCTTCTCTTCAAGAAACTCCTAGAAGTTGCCGCCCCTAGCTCCCTTTGGGCTGCTATTTGGGCTACAACTTAGCTTGCTTTTGAGCTCATGTGGGCTACACTCTAGGCTGTTATTTGGGCTAAAAATGGGCCTTCCTTGCTGGGCCGAATTCTCCTCATAGCTAGGCTTTATTTTCTGGGGTTTTCTCAAGGAATTCACTTGCTCTTTTTGGGCCGAAGTGCTCTCTCTTGCTTCCACGACCGGGCTGGACTGAAATTGGTCTTTTTGAACCTTCTTTTCTTGCCTTTTTCCTTCCTTCTCTTGGATTGATTATCCCTGAACCTATTCTTAGCATTAAGCTAAATTAAGGCAAAAATTAATAAAACCGGCATAAAAATCCATGCTAAAGTCCTCAAAAATTATATATAAATTGTAAGTTCATCAAGAACTCCCGAAGAGAAGATGGTTGAATTGCTTCTCTTCTCTCTGGAGGGTGAATGAGATCCTAGCTCAATTCGCAAGATGATTTCTTGCACCAAAACCCTAGATTTGAAATCTTATTATTTTCTCTTAGGTTTCTCCTCTTTCTTTCTTGATTAAGAAACCTCCTAATTAGGAGTTATCCCAATCCAAATCAGTATCTTGATAGGGGATGATATTAATCCTATCTACAAATTAAGTTAGCTTACTCCTGATCTTATTAGGAGGTTACCAGATTCAAATCTAATTTAAATTTGGTCTCCCAGAGTGGAGAAGGTTAAAGGCCCAATCCTTTTGCTAACATTAATCTCAGATCTGCCCCAGAAATGGGTGATCATATCAGCACTGTTCGAAATGGGCTTTTGGCCCATTAAGTGTTCAGTGCTTAACTAGTTTCCAATCTGCTGCCCAGTTGGGCTTCTTGGTATGGTATGGGACCCAAGCATTGTTCTACACACCAGCCACATGGGTTTGGCTCAGCCTTTATTACAAGGCTTAGCCAAATTCACTGAAAAGCTCAGTGAACCCCTGAGCCCATCACATGGACTCTGTGGGCCCAACACTTACATTAAGTAGTCCCTGGGCCAAGCCATCTTATAAAAACCCAAGGATTGTGGGCAGGTGCAAGATTAGCCCATCGGATGCTATCCTAAATGGTCTTACACTAAACCTGTCAGCCCATAATGATCAACCACTGCCCGACAAAAGAGGACCTCTCCCTCGGCTGCAAGGAATAATGCTGCACTCTCCACTCACATGGATCCTGGGAATTAAAACCATTTGCAAACATTTTGAAATTGTATATATATATACATATAATATATATAAATTTTGCAAAACAAAATTCCAACGATTGAAATCAACTACCGGCAGCTTGGTTTCCATCTGAGAGAGTGCATTCCCGATCATTACCTTTGTCCGGCAAAGGGGCTGATCCTGTCACTATGATCACCCACTCAGATGAATTCTCAGACTGCCCCAACATGCCCAGGTTTTGACCCCTGCTAAGGATCTCACTGATTTGCATATCCAAGATAGCTCGATCCGACACCTAGTGAAGTATCATAATCCAGTCTAGGGGTCAAGTGTAACTTTCTAGTTTTTGCCCATCTGTCTCCAAGGTCCAGGGCAATATCGGAAATCTGGTCCGGTTCAAGGATTTGAGTAATCCCATACTACATGTGCCTTGTCTCTTACCTTGGTGGCCGAGACAGGCCATCCCAGCACTTGACGACACATTAGTATTAGCCATGGCAATATAAATCTCCCTTGACTTATCCAATGGTTGTGAACATTTAAAACTAACACATGTCTCAAAAGGTGTCCAGTTTTAGGGTCTTACACAGAATTATACCAAACAACATGAATCAAACATGCACTTTATTTATTTACACTTAATATCAAAAGTACATCAAATCGGAATGAAGCTAAGGGCATACAAAACTATCTAACAGCTCCCACTTGCACATGTTTCTCAAACACCTTCTGTGTCAGTGGCTTAGTCAATGGGTCTGCCACATTATCTACTGATGCTACCTTCTGAATTAGGATGTCCCCTCTACCAACCATCTCTCGCAGTATGTGGTACTTCCTCTCGATGTGCTTTGACTTCGAGTGGCATGAGGCTCTTTAGCTTGGGCAATCGCTCCATTGTTGTCACACAACAACAGGATGGGTGATGTGCTGAACGGAGTCACTCCCAATTCGTGTATGAATTTCTTCATCCACACGGCTTCTTTGGCATATTCATTTGCGACAATGTACTCGGCCTCGATTATGGAATCTGTAGTGGACCCTTGTTTGCTGTTTTTCCAGCAAACACCACACGATCCTATCATGAAAATACACCCAAATGTAGACTTTATATCATCTGAATCAGACTGGAAATCAACATTAGTATACCCGAGAACTTGTTGTGAACTACCATCAAATACCAGACAAAACTCTTTTGTCCTTCGATGGTATTTGAGTATGTTCTTCACAGAAGTCCAATGCTCCGACCCTGGGTTGGCCTGGAATCTGCTTACCATACTCACCGCCTGAGCAATGTCTGTGCGAGTGCACAGCATGGCATACATGATGCTCCCTACGGCTGAGGCATAGGGAACGTCTCTCATGCCTTCAATCTCCTCAGAAATCTTTGGAGACATCTTCTTGGAGAGAGAGACTCCAAGCTTGAAAGAAACGTTTCCTTTCTTGGAGTTCTCCATGCTGTATCTTTTGACAATTTTGTCAATGTAAGATCTCCATTCAGGAACGTGGTTTTGAAATCCATCTGCCAAATTTCGAAGTCATGGTATGCTGCTACAGCTAGCAGGATCTTAATGGATTTAAGCATAACCACGGGAGAAAAGGTTTCCTCATAATCGATGCCTTCTTTCTGAGTATACCCTTTCGCCACCAAATGAGCTTTGTAGGTTTCAATCCTGTCATCAGGGTCCTTCCTTTCGCCACCAAATGAGCTTTGTAGGTTTCAATCCTGTCATCAGGGTCCTTCTTCCTCTTGTAGATCCATTTCCAACCAATTGCTTTTACCTCGGAGGGCGGATCTATTAGAGTGCAGACTCCATAAGTCTCCATCGAGTCCTTTTCAGCTCTCATGCCCTCCACCCACTTTTGGGAATCTATGTCTAACATAGCTTTCGCGTAAGTTATGGGATCCTCCTCTCTAGTCAAGGCTTCCACCAGGTAACTATCCTGGTCATAACCATATCAGGCTGATGGCCTAGATACCCGAGTAGATCTTCTAGGTTGGTCACTACCTGAAACTTGTGGGACATCTCCCACTACTCCTGAGCTCTCTTCATCAAGAACTATTTCTTGACGATGGGTATCTAGGATGTACTCGGTTTCTAAGAATTGGGCATTTCAACTGCAGAACACTTTTTGCTCACTTGGGTCATAGAATAGATAACCCACCGAATCTTTTAGGTAGCCTATAAATAGGCAATGACTGGTTTTGGATTCCAACTTGTTCGCACTTGTTCTTTTAACGTGTGCAGGACAACCCTAAATCTTCAAGTGTCTTACACTTGGCTTCCTTCCGGTCCATATATCATATGGAGTTTTCGAAACCGATTTGGTTGGAACCTGATTAAGCACATAGATAGCAGTCTCCAATGCAAATCCCCAAAAGGATGTGGGTAATTCTAAGCATACGAGAAGTGACCGGACTATATCCAATAAGGTCCTATTCCTCCTCTCTGAAACACCTTTGAGTTAAGGTGTAGCAGGATGAGTTAATTGTGACACTATCCCATTGACCTTCAAGTAGTCCTTGAATTCGTTAGAGATGCTTGCCACCTCGATCCGATCAAAGGGCCTTAATTTCTCTCCCTAACTATTTCTCGCCTTCCTGTCTGAACTCTTTGAACTTTTCAAAGGATTCTGACTTGTGACTCATTAGGTACACATAACCATATCGTGAAAAATCATTTGTAAAGGTGATGAAATACACATGTTGATTCCATGTCCTAACACTCAGGGGACCACATACATTAGTATGTATTAGGTCAAGTGTACCTACACATCTGTTAGGCTTACCGTCGAATGGCCGCTTAGACATCTTTCCTTGGAGGAAAGGCTCACAAGTGGGAAGATTTTCTATGGTTAGAAAATCCAAAGGACCATCCTTTACCAACCTTGTGATTCGGTCACCACTGATATGGCCAAGCCAATAATGCCAGAGGCATGTGGGATTCACTGTATCACGAGTTCTTTTCTTAGGTTTTTTGACCGACATAGTTTCAGTTAAGTTAGTTTCCAGAGAAGGATGTAGAACATAAAGACCATTCTCCAGTTCCCCGCATGGGTTGAATTTGTTATTTCGTTTGAATAGTAATCATATTACTAAAATAAACAGTATATCCATCAGCACACAGTTTAGAAATAGAAATTAAATTTCTTCTCAAGTTCTATACATAAAGACAATCTTTAACTACAAGCACTCATTCCCTAAAGACTAATTCTACGATTCCTATTGCTGCAGCTACAACACTTGCAGTCCTTCCCAAGAACATTGTCACTTTGCCATCATTCAATCTTCTGCTAACTTTGAACCCCTGCAGTGAGTTACATGCATGAGTTGAAGACCCGGAGTCAACACACCAAAACACAGAAATAACTAACATATTACTTTCTATGACACAAGTTTCGACGTTACCTTTCTTAGATTCCAGGTAGGCAGGACAGTTCCTCTTCCAGTGACCGATCTGCTGGCAGAAGTGATAGACATCAAATGCCTTATTCTTCTTCTACTTCTTGGGCTATGCAGCTTTCTTCTGGGGCTTCTTTGCCTTTCTCTTTTTCTTGCCCGATTTGTTAGCTTCAACAAGCATAATCACAGGCTCATCCTTCTTAAGTAGATCCTTGGCTCTCTACAACATATTGCTGAGTTCCTGGACACTGACATTCAGTTTGTTCATGTTGTAGTTCATTGTGAACGCATGGAAGGAAGAGGGCAAAGAATTTAGGATGGCATCCACTTGTATGCCAAGATCTAGCATGGATCCAAGGGCTTCGAGTTCGTTAATGTAGCCCATTATCCGAAGACAATGGTTATGACCTTTCTGCCCTTTGGACATCTACGCGATCATGAATAGTTTTAGGACCTTCTGTCGAGTAGAACAATTATGCTCTTTATACATTGTCTTTAGACTATCCAATATGTCCTTGGTTAGTTCGATCTGGTCGAACTACCTCTGTATTGAGTTGGCAATGACAAAGCAGCAGGCAAAGGAGTTTTTGTCCTCCCAATCGTGGTAGTCCCTCCTACGGGCCTCAGAAGCCCTATCACTCAGACGCTCTGGGGTAGGATTTTTCATTACCTTATCTAACTTTTCGGAAGTTAGGACCAACATAAGATTTCTGTACCAGTTGGCATAGTTTGTGCCCTTAAACTTGTTATCGTCTAGAAGCTTTGCGAATTGACCGTTTACCATTTTCTGATAAAACAACAAAGATGTTAGTCCACAACCTTAGTTTGATTCATGTTACCTACATAGATATGGTTTTTAATCTATGTTCCATTCCCATTTGTTCATCTCTGAGATTTCCCTCCTCTCAGTGACGGAGATAGTGAAACGTCTCTGGAAATGTGGAAAATCACATAGGGTGCATGAAGCCAACTATTTCAGCTGCATAACCCCACCACCTTTTTGTGACAGATCATATCCACTTATCAAATGAGTTTCCCTTTGGCCTCTGTCAGATAAGGTTCAGAGCCATTTTTAGGTAAACCTTTCTATCCAGTGAGTGCTCACCCATCATATTCAGGTTACGCCGAGGTACCGTGAGAGAGTTCCCATTTTCTGGTGAAGCCCCTCCCACATTGGTCTATGATGCCCCTATCATCTTATGAAACACTCTGACAGATCCAATAGCAAATGGATAGCCCAATTTTATGTTGCATTTCCTCATTACTGAAGGACCCATCATTGTGCTAATGACAAAAGACTTTTAGAGAGTCCATCATATGGATCTCCCTATCACATGCACTCATATTTGCTGGAGGGAACTGAATTATGCCCTAATTCTAATTTTAGGTCAAACCAAAGTGGTTCCCACTGACTTTCATAAAGTTCGATTTCTGGTGGGCCTTAATCGTCTAGGGGTTTCGTACGCATCCCTTTTCAGGGTTGTGGCACCCACCATGTTTGGAGGGGTCATCCAATGAACTTATGGGACACCATGGCAATGATGTGCATTCAGCCATGGTGTGCGTAAGATGAGGGGGGTGTATACAAATTTGAAGGTTCAATCAGCCATGGGACACCATGCCACCATGATTAAACCTACCAATCATATACGAAATTGAAGGTTCAATTGGCCATAGATTATTCTCATTGAATGAGCAAAGGATCCTTTTGCTTAATGAATAAAAAAAATCCTCACAGGGAACCGCAGAAAACATATGAATACCTATGAACAATGAACTAAAATAAAAATCAATTAGATCTCACAATGTTTAAGAATCAAATCTTCCCTAACCTTTCAACCTGAAATCAAAAGCTTACACACACTTCATGTAGAAAATGCAGCTTCCAGATGAGGGGGGCGTATTCTGCTTCTTTTCTTCCTTCTTGCTGAATTCTTGTTATCAAGATTTGAAGATGCCTTGGGTGCTAGTCCGCCCCACTTTATATAGCCTTAGGAGGGAGCAGTTTTCAGCTCCTCTTAGGAGTTCTCTTTCTCAAAAATAGAAAGTACTATGAATCAAATATGCACTTGGGTGCTAGTCCGCCCCACTGGCTATGAACATTCTAAAGTAACACGAGTCTCATTAAGTGTCTAGTTTAAGGGGATTACACAGAAACATATTAAGGGAACATGAATCAAATATGCACTTTTATTCATTTTCAATAAACTCATAAAGTACATCATTTTGATAGAAGCTAAGGGCATACAAAACTATCTAATAGCTCCCACTTGCACTTAGGTCCAATCACGTACTAGCCGGAGTCCCATGCTTTCCACGTGTTTCTCAAACACTTTCTGTGATAGTGGCTTTGTCAATGGGTCTACCACATTGTCCGCTGATGCCACCTTATAATATCATCGTCCCGTAGGTCCAGTGTTGTCATACAATAGTGGAATGGGTGATGTGTTGAATTCCAAATTCAGGAATGAACACCTTCATTCATAAGGCAGCCTCACGGCAATGCACTCAGCTTGGGTTGTGGACTATTAATTTGCTACTCAGGACCCCTGTTTGCTGACACTCAAAAAACAGTACACGATCCTATCGTGAAAGCATATCCAGATGTAGACTTTCTATCATCTGGATCCGACTGGAAATCGACATCTGTATACCCTTGGATCTGTAGTGAGCTACCATCGAATATAAGACAAAACTCTTTTGTCCTTTGAAGGTACTTAAGTATGTTTTTCATCGCAGTCCAATGCTCTTGCCCTGGGTTGGCCTGAAAGTTGCATACTACACTCACTGCCTGAGCAATGTCAGGGCGATTGCACAGCATGGCATACATGATGCTCCTTACGGCAGAGGCATAGGGAATGTCTTTCATGCCATCAATATCCTCAGAAGTCTTGGGAGACATCTTCTTGGAGAGAGTGACTCCGTGCCTGAAAGGAACATTTCCTTTCTTGGAGTTTTTCATGCTGTATCTTTTGACTATTTTGTCAATGTAGGAAGATTGGGATAATCCTATTATCCACTTTGATCTATCTCTATAGAGTCGAAGACCCAGTATATAGGAGGCCTCTCCAAGATCTTTCATGGAGAATTGTTGTGAAAGCCATACTTTCACCGTAGTCAACATTCCCAATGAGTAGAATGTCATCTACATACAGAACCAAGAAGGTAACCTTATCTCCACTGTACTTCCTGTAAACATAGGGTTCATCCGGATTCTGCTCGAAGTGAAACGATTTGACGACAGAGTCAAAACAGATGTTCCAACTTCTAGAAGCTTGCTTAAGCCCATAAATGGATCTATTAAGTTTACATACCATGTTTTCCTGACCCGCAGCTATGAAGCCTTGCGGCTGCTGCATATAGATATCTTTAGTAAGATCTCCATTCAGGAATGCAGTTTTGACATCCATTTGCCAAATCTCATAATCATGGTATGCTGCTACAGCTAGCAGGATCTTAATGGATTTAAGCATGGCCACCGGCAAAAAGGTTTCCTCATAATCAATGCCCTCTTTCTGAGTGTACCCATTCAGCACCAAACGAGCTTTGAAGGTCTCAACCTTACCATCGGGGCCCTTCTTCCTCTTGTAAATCCATTTGCAACCAATTGCTTTTACCTCAGAGGGCGGATTTTGTTAGACAGTTTTTGTATGCCCTTAGCTTCAATCTGATTTGATGTGCTTTTGTTATTTAGTAGAAATAAATAAAGTGCATGTTTGATTCAAGTTGTTTGGTTTAATTCTGTGTAAAACCCTAAAACTGGACATTTATAGAGACTCGTGTTAGTTTTAAATGTTCACAGCCGTTGGATAAGTCTGGGGAGATTTATCCTGCCAAGGCTGATACTGGTGTGCCACCAAGTGTTGGGATGGCCTGTCTCAGCCACCAGGGTAAGACCCGAGGCACATGCAGTGTGGGATTACTTGAATCTTTGAACCGGACCAGATTTCCAGTATTGCCCTGGACCTTGGAGATAGATGGGCAAAACTAGAAAGTTACACCTGACCCCTAGACTCGATTATGACACTTCACTAGGTGTTGGATCAGGCTGCCTTTGATATGCCAATCAGTGAGATCCTTAGCGGGGATCAAAACCTGGGTATGTTGGGGCAGTTTGAGAATTCATTTGAGTGGGTGATCATAGTGACAGAATCAGCCACTTTGTCAGACAAAGGGTAATGATCGGGAATGCACTCTCTCTGATGGAAACCAAACTTCCTGCAGTTGATTTCAATCGTCGGAATTTTGTTTTGCAAAATTAATATATTTATATATATATATATATATATATATATATATATATATACGGTTTCAAATTGTTTGCAAATGGTTTTGATTCCCGGGATCCATGTGAGAGGAGAGTGCGGCACTGTTCCTTGCAGCCGAGGGGGAGGTCCTCTCTTGTCGGGCAGTGCTTGATCAATAAGGGCTGAGAGGTTAAGTGTAAGACCATTGAGGATAATACCTGATGGGCTAATCTTGCACCTGCCCACAGTCCCTGGGTTTTTATAAGATGGCTTGGCCCAGGGACCACTTAATGTAAGTGTTGGGCCCATAGGGTCCATATGATGGACTCAAGGGGTTCATTGAGTTTTTCAGTGAATTCGGCTGGGCCTTGTATTAGAGGTTGGGCCGAACCCATGTGGCTGGTGTGTAGATCAAAGCTTGGGTCCCACGCCAT
Source organism: Nelumbo lutea (assembly GCF_056320005.1). Taxonomy (NCBI): domain Eukaryota; kingdom Viridiplantae; phylum Streptophyta; class Magnoliopsida; order Proteales; family Nelumbonaceae; genus Nelumbo; species Nelumbo lutea. The sequence continues at coordinate 70,910,791 of NC_142687.1, read as the reverse complement.
ACAAATAAGCCCAACTGGGCAACAGATTGGAAAGTAATTAGACACTGAACAATTAATGGGTCAGAAGCACATTTCGAGGTGGGCTGATATGATCACCCATCCTTGGGGCGAATCTAAGATTAATGTTAGTAAAAGGATTGGGCCTTTAGCCTTATCCACTCCTGGAGACCAAATTCAAATTAGATTTGAATCTGGTAACCTCCTGATAAGATCAGGAGTAAGCTAACTTTATCTGCAGATAGGATTAAGATTATCCCCTATCCAAATACTGATTTGGATTGGGATAACTCCTAATTAGGAGGATTCTTAATCAAGAAGAAAGGAGGAGAAACCCTAACCAAGAAGGAAAAATATCAGATTTCGAACCACCTTGAAGAGATATAGGATATCTCCTGCGAATTGAGATAGGATCTCATTCATACTCCAGAAAAAGAAAAAAAGGCAGTTCAGCCTTTTCGCCTTTAGAGTTCTCCTCCTGCCGCCGCCATCTGTTTTTGCAAGATTAGATCATTGTAGAAAAAGAAAGTCAAGAAATCTGTTCTTGACATTAGTCTTGCAAAAAAGACTAAAAGGATTCAGTGTTTAGTGTTTCCAGAGGATTCTTGTGAAGGATCCAGTGTGTAGGACGCACCCTGCTGGTTCTGTTCCATCCACAACTGTGTCATCTTCAGCAAGAACGGATCTTGGAGCATTCTTTGGGCATGAACACCAACTTTGGGAGATACTGCTTCTCCGGATCAGGTATATTCCTCCCATTTATCTTTTGGTTCAGATCTGGTTTGATTATGGTTCATGTAGGATCCTTGAATATTGTATTCTAAACTTAGGGAATATGATCCCCAGTTGGGAGAAGGTAGGAAATTTTTGAAATTCGCCCACCCATTCCGCAACCTTTATGGCGTCCATTAGATGGATCCTACCATTCTTTCAGTGGTATCAGAGCCACAGGTTCGAATCTTGAACCAAAAGAAAATCAGATCTGACCCTGCACAGATGGTTAGAAGGTGTTCTTTCAAGATTTTCGCAGATTGTTTTCTTTTTTCAAGAAACTGTTTCTTGTTAAGGGCGATTGATCTGAAATTAATTTTTTTATTAAATCCAAAATTTATTTAGAATTGTTCTTTATTTATTTTGATTTAATGGACTGTTCGAACCTGGAGATCACAGTGCAGATTTGGCGCAGATAGTCTGCGCACCCTTTTTCTTTCTATTTATTTATATTCGGTTTGTAAATAATTTTTTTTTTATTTCAGACTGAATGTATAGGATTTGATCAAGAATGTAATTAATAGAAATAGGATTTCAGTCCATAGTTTGATTTGTGATTGTTTGAAATCAAAATTATTAATTTCAGATCTTTCATGAATTAATTCTTGAATTGAAAATCAGTTTTGGATCCTCTCGGACTAGATTGGACAAAAACTGTTTGGACCGAATCTGGGGTTCGATAGGGACTATTTTTCAGTCTGTTTTTCTCACACTTGCTGTTCCAAATCTGATGTTCAATTACAAGGATTAATTTGGCCCACCTGTAAAGCCCAATTTTAAAGGGTTAAAACTGCAAAAGGCCCATTACTGTGAGATAAGCTGTATGGGCCGAACTGCTATCTGCGATTCAGCCCATACACCTAGTAGTCATTAATTGTTAATGACTTAGATTTTAAATGGGCTATTCAATGGGCTTTACAGCAGTTAATTGATTGGATCAATTCCTCCTTTACATGTGATGTTTGGATGTTTGATGTGCTGCGACCATGGGCCATAAGTACTTGGCCCATGAAGACTCGTTAGTGGCTCTTGCGCACACCATGGCTAAATGCACATCATTGCCATAGTGTCCTTCAAGGTCATTGGATGAACCCCCTTTGCTTGGTGGGCCCCATAACCCTGAAAAGAGATGCATACGGAACCCCTAGCCGATTAAGGCCCACCAGAAATCTGACTTTATGAAAGTCAGTGGGAGCCACTCTGGTTTGACCTAAATTAAAACTAGGGCGTTTTTGTTCCCTCTAGCAAATATGAATGCATGTGATAGGGAGACCCATATGATGGACTCTATAAAGTCCTTCCGTCATTAGCACAATGATGGGTCCTTCAGTAATGAGGAAACGCACCATAAAATTGGGCTATCCATTTGCTGTTGGATCTATTAGAGTGTTTCATAAGATGATAGGGGCGTCATAGACCGATGTGGGAGGGGCTTCACCAGAAAATGGAAACTCTCTCACGGTACCTTGGTGTAACCTGAATATGATGGGTGTGCACTCACTGGACAGAAAGGTTTACCTGAAAACGGCTCTGAACCTTGTCTGACAGAGGCCAAAGGGAAACTCATTTGATGAGTGGATATGATCCGTCACAGAAAGGTGGTGAGGTTATGCAGCTGAAACAGTTGGCTTCACGCACCCCATGTGATTTCCCACATTTCCAGAGACATTTCGTCGTCTCCGTCACTGAGAAAGGAGGGAAATCTCAGAGATGAACAAATGGGAATGGAACATAGATTAAAAGTCATATCTATGTAGATAACATGAATCAAACTAAGGTTGTGGACTAATGATTTTTCTATTTTATCAAAAAATGGCAAATGGCCAATTTGCAATGCTTCTAGACGATAACAAACTAAAGGGCCCAAACTATGCCGACTGGTACAGAAATCTTATGCTGGTCCTAACTTCCGAAAGGTTAGACAAGGTGGTGAAAAATCCTGCCCCGGAACGTCTGGGTGATAGGGCTTCTGAGGCCCGTAGGAGGGACTACCAAGAGTGGGAGGATAAGAACTCCCTAGCCCGCTGCTTTGTCATTGCCTCATTAGACAACTCAATAGAGAGGCAGTTCGATCAGATCGAACTAGCCAAGGACATATTGGACAATCTAAGAACAATGTATGAAGAGCAGAACCGTTCTACTCGACAGAAGATCCTGAAATTGTTCATGACCGCGCAGATGACCAAAGGGCAGAAAGTTCATGACCATTGTCTTCGGATGATGGGATACATTAACGAACTTGAAGCTCTTGGATCCGGGCTAGATCTTGGCACGCAAGTGGATGCCATCCTCAATTCTTTGCCCTCTTCCTTCAATGCGTTCACAATGAACTACAATATGAATAAGCTGAATGTCAGCATCCAGGAACTCAGCAATATGTTGCAGAGAGCCGAGGATCTACTCAAGAAGGATGAGCCTATGGTTATGCTTGCTGAAGCTAACAAATCGGGCAAGAAAAAGATAACGGCAAAGAAGCCCCAGAAGAAAACTACCAATCCTAAGAAGCAGAAGAAGAACAAGGCATCTGATGTCTATCACTTCTGCAAGCAGACCGGCCACTGGAAGAGGAATTGTCCTGCCTACCTGGAATCTAAGAAAGGTAACATCGAAACTTGTGTCATAGAAACTAACATGTTAGTTACTTCTGTGTCCTAGTGTGTTGACTCTGGGGCTTCAACTCATGCGTGTAACTCACTGCAGGGGTTCAAAGTTAGCAGAAGGTTGAGTGAAGGTGAAGTGACATTATTCTTGGGAACAACTGCAAGTGTTGCAGCAGCGGCAATAGGAACCGTAGAATTAGTTTTTAAAGAAGGAATGCTTGTACTTAAAGATTGTCTTTACGTACAGAACTTGAGAAGAAATTTAATTTCTGTTTCAAAACTGTGTGCTGATGGATATACTGTTTATTTTAGTAATATGATTACTGTTAATTGGAATAATAAATTCATCGCAAGCGGGGAACAAGAGAACGATCTCTATGTTCTACATCCTTCTCTGGAAACTAACTTAACCGAAACTACGTCGGTCGAAAATCCCAAGAAAAGGAATCGTGATATAGTAAGTCCCACGTGCCTTTGGCATTATCGACTTGGCCATATCGGTATTGACCGAATCACAAGGCTGGTAAAGGATGGTCCTTTGGATTTTCTAACTGTAGAAAATCTTCCCACTTGTGAACCTTGCCTTCAAGGTAAGATGTCTAAGCGGCCATTTGACAGTAAGCCTGAAAGATCTGAAGGCACACTTGACCTAATACATACTGATGTATGTGGTCCCCTGAGTGTTAGGACACAGAATCAACACGTGTACTTCATCACCTTTACAGATGATTTTTCACGATATGGTTACGTGTACCTAATGAGACATAAGTCTGAATCATTTGAAAAGTTCAAAGAGTTCAGACAGGAAGTCGAGAAATAGTTAGGGAGAGAAATTAAGGCCCTTCGATCAGATTGAGGTGGCGAGTATCTCTCTGACGAATTCAGGGACTACTTAAAGGCCAATGGGATAGTGTCACAATTAGCTCCTCCTGCTACACCTCAACTCAACGGTGTTTCAGAGAGGAGGAATAGGACCTTGTTAGACATGGTCTGGTCACTTCTCGTACGCTCACAGTTACCCACATCCTTTTGGGGATACGCATTAGAGACTGCTATCTACGTGCTGAATCGGGTTCCAACCAAATCAGTTCCAAAAACTCCATATGAACTTTGGACCGGAAGGAAGCCAAGTGTAAGACACTTGAAGATTTGGGGTTGTCCTGCAAACGTTAAAAGAACAAGTGCGGACAAGTTGGAATCTAAAACCAGTCGTTGCCTGTTTATAGGCTACCCAAAGGATTTGGTGGGTTATCTATTCTATGACCCGAGTGAACAGAAAGTGTTCTGCAGTCGAAATGCCTAGTTCTTAGAATCCGATTACATCCTGGAAGAGGATCCCGTGACTTACGTGGAAGCTATGTTATAGACTCCCAGAAGTGGGTGGAGGCCATGAGAGCTGAAATGGACTCAATGGAGACCAATGGAGTCTGGACTCTAGTGGATCCTCCCCCCGGGGTAAAAGCAATTTGTTGCAAATGGATCTACAAGAGGAAGAAGGGCCCCGATGGCAGGATTGAGACCTTTAAAGCTCGCTTGGTGGCGAAAGGGTATACTCAGAAAGAAGGCATCGACTATGAGGAAACCTTTTCGCCCGTGGCTGATGTGTGGCTCATTGTGACACTAGCAAGTGCACTAGCCGTTCAAGTAATAAAGTAGTGAGTGAAGTATCGTTCCCATGAGGATTTAAGAAACAATTACCAATACTAAATTGAGCACTTCTTATCTGATCAACAAATAAATCAAAACTCTAATGAAAGCTAAGAAATCCTAAATTAAAATCTATCTAAATCATTGGCCCAATTGCCTTCAAATCAGGTTAGAAGAGTAAGCAGTAAATGTCAATCTCAGAATTCAGCAATCTATCAATTTGGATCATTCGAATGAATCATGATTGAGCCTTGGTTTGGTGAAACCCCAAGGTCATGAACAGCCTCTCTCAAGCGCATGTTCATCCTATGCATGAGTGACGGTTCTTCTATATCTAGCAAGAATCTAATCCCCATGCATGCATTTCTTCAAACACTTCTAAGGCATCAATTCAAATCTGAATTGATCACCAACTGAATTGTGCAAATTATCTCTAACCTTGCACTCAATTCAGTTCTTGAATAGTAGATCTGAATTCCTAGAGTCTCTCTCAAGCACTCTAGGAATTTCAAGCAGTAGATTAATTCGCCCAATCTGAAAATTGCAGATCTGAATTCTCTTTCAAGCAATTCAGATCTTGCAATCTCAGATCTAAGAATTCAGATCGGAGTTTTGAAGGTTAGTTGGCCGAATTGATCTGCAATAACACCCTTGTTCAAGAAACTTCAAGTACAATCCATTATCATTTGAATGAATCAAAAAGAATTAGATTGCTGAACTGAAATTTTACAAGCTGAAATACATCAAGGAAGAATGGAAACAAGGAGAAAGAAGAAAGAAAAATATAAATAAGAAACTGAATTCAAATCAAAAGAGAATGAAACTACAAATGATTTATTACAAAAGATCTTTGAATCACAAACCCTCAATTTGAACTCACCTTCTTCTTCTAGCTTGCTTGTCTTGAACTTCCTTCAGCCCTTCTTCTTCTTCTTCCTTGCGCCTAGCCTTCTTCTCTTCTCTTCTCTCAAGGTGGCTGAACCTCTAAGAGTGGGAGAGCCTTCCTCTCAAGCAATTGAACAACTTTCTCCCCTCCTAGAGGCCTCCTTATATAGTTTTTCAAGGGGGCTCTTGCCCCTTCTTGAAGCCTCTAGAATGGGGTATATTACACCCTTCATGAACCTTCTAGAGTGCTCTCTCCTTCTCTTCAAGAAACTCCTAGAAGTTGTTGCCCCTAGCTCCTTTTGGGCTGCTATTTGGGCTACAACTTAGCTTGCTTTTGAGCTCATGTGGGTTACACTCTAGGCTGTTATTTGGACTAAAAATGGGCTGGGCCGAAATTTCCTTCTTGCTAGGCTTCTTCCCTTGGGTTTTCCAAAGAGTTAGCTTGCACTTCTTGGGCCGAATGAAAACTCTTTTGCTCTCATTACCGGACTGTACTGAAATTGGTCTTTTTGAACCTTCTTTTCTTGCCTTTTTCCTTCCTTTTCTTGGATTAATTATCCCTGAACTTATTCTTAGCATTAAGCTAAATTAAGGAAAAAATTAATAAAACCGGCATAAAAATCCATGCAAAAACCTCATAAAATATAGATAAATTGTAGGTTCATCAAATACCCCCACACTTAAGGTTTTGCTTGTCCTCAAGCAAAGACATCAGCCATAAACTTAACATTCCCCCCTTCTGTTCTCACCATTTACCTGGTGAACTTTTTAAGATAGAAATGCATTGAGTAGTCGGGGAACTTTTGTAAGTGCTCAACTCTTATTTTTGTAAATTACCATTTAAGATATGTATCAGATCCGAGGAAAGGAGAATATGAATTTCATCATAGTCTAGCCTTCACTCCTAATTCATATATAAATCAGCTCCTTAATTGTCAAGGTTAATAATCAAATTTCACTAAGTTTCACATCTGTAACTAAATCTCAATGAGAGTTCAACTTTAGAGTGCCCCTTTGAACCTCGGTTGTCACCACAATTACTTATTTCTAAGGGTGAGTGCATCTTATGCTCCATCTCACCCTTTTCTCTTTTTTTTTTTTTTTTTTTTTTTTTTCGGTGTGAGTGCATTTTATGCTCCATCTCACACACTTTTCTCTCTCTTTTACTTTTCCTTTTTTTTTTTTTTTTTTTTTTTGGTGTGAGTGCATCTTATGCTCCATCTCACACTGGTCACTTACTTGAGGTAGGACTCATGTTCTGAGCTGCTAGTTTTACTATTCAGCTCAAAATAGCGGAGTCAATTCGGGCTTTTGTCCTTCTTTGCAAATATTGAACCTCAAGAATCAACACTTCTGATGTGCACTAGCTTTCTTGACCATTAACAATGAAATCAAGGGCTTCCATACACATGAAGGAAGTTAGGGCTAGTCATGCTGAAAAGCATATTCAGCTCCCCTTTTCTCATGCATATATCAAATTGGGTCATTCATAAGAATAAAAACTTAACAAGTACATCAGTCTCCCTCAACTCATTGAATTCCTTCTTAAAAATCATCAAATAAATAGTAATGAACTTGAGGGGTTCCAGTCATTTTTGGTTATGTCATTGCCTGCATATGTGTGTTGGGGTGCATGGTTTCAGCCCCCATACCCTAGCCTCGGGCTCACTCCCCCACACTTAAGATGAACATTGTCCTCAATGTTTGTAGTGTTAGGCAGTAACAATAAAACTAGCAAGAGCATCATCAAGTAATAGGAGGTATTTAGAGGAATTCCTTGAAGATCATTCTTAAATTCTGCAATATGTTGTCGGTGGAAAGCTTCTTCTGCAAGAAATCACTTGCAAACTAGAAGAGGAGATCAGTAGCTTTGTTCTAACTAAAAATAATTTAAACCAAATAATAAAAAGACTACTATACACAATTCCAAACAATGTAAATAATTTAACCAGTCTGTAATACACAACAGAAACTTACAAGGCCAAGAAGTTTGGATTCTATCTAACAAAAAAAATAAATAAATAAATAAATTAAAAAAAACAAGATCAAAAGCCAATATAAATATCTCTTGGAATCTGATATGCAAGTGATAAACAAGTGATTTACAAGATTGAAACTAGCCTAAAAGTCTAAGAGTTCTTGAAATCAGCACACTACCAAAATTATTTGATTTTTTCTTTTTTTTTTTTTTTTTTGGTTAGAACTTGACTTTTGAGAACAGTCACTTACAAAAACTCCAAACCTAATATCAATAAGTAGGTCTAAAATCTGTTCCAGTTAGGTCTGAAATAAGTTTGATCCCAAGAGCTTAAGACTTCTCTTTCAAGTCCCAACTTAAATGTCTTGTATGCCTCAATTGATTGCAGAGACCTGAAATCAGATCTGCAATTTTATAATGAAAGCAGCCTTGATTCAGATCTGAATACCATTACATAAAAAATATGAAGCTCTTTTTGGACCTCACAAACATCAGTCCTAATCCAATACAACCAATTCAGATTGGGTGCAAGTGATTTAAAAGATAACAAAACATCAAGTTCACAAAAATTTCAGATCATGTACTTATACTGCCTCTGATTCTCATGCACTTCAGAACTGATTTTACCATTGATGGCTTAAATTTTCATCAATGAGGCAAGTCTGATGCATCAAATTGTGAATTGGGTGCTGTCACTACCCGAATTCACATCAAAATAGAGTGGGTTCAGGTCTGAGTTTAGATGAACTCAGATCTGAACCTAGCAGAATGCAGTCCTGCAACCGGCTGAACACAGATCTCAACTTCAAATCTGAGTTTCAGATTTGAAAACTCACATGCTATTTTTTCATTGTTTTCTTTTTCTTTTCTTTATCTATTTATTTATTTATTTTTTAATAAATCTAAAACAAAATACAGCAATGCAACCAAAATCTTTTTGGATGAGTGTAGGTCTGATTAATGAATGCAATTCAGATCTGAACTCATTTTTAAATTTTTTTTTTTCGGTTGAGTGCTGCAATTCTGCTATAGCAGATCTGAGTGCCGAATGCAACTCAGATCTGCAACACTCATGATTTTGTGATTTTTTTTTTCTTTTAGAGGGTAATAACTTCAAGATAGAAAGCAAAATAGGTCCCCTTTTATTAAAATTAAACTGAAACAAGGAAAATAAAGTAATCTACTAAAGAGAAAAGAAGCATAACTATAGTAATACAGCAGTTGCATTCAAAGCAAAAATGAAAAATTAAGCTAATTAAACCAACTATGAATGCAATGCCGAAGAACTACATCTGAATAACTACATCTACCAGCTACACTAAATCAGCAATCAAATATGAAGTAGATCATCAATGGGAAAGAGAGCTAACTAGATCAGCAGTGGAGTTTCATGCTAATTGTTGTACTGTAGCAGCCCTACTATAGCTCTAAATGCTAGTGGAATGCACTGCTGCTTTTATTGAATATGTGAGGCATCACAATTATTCAATCCAAACACACATCCTCAGCAAATTTAGATTGGGTACAAGTGGGTAAAGCCAAGAATTCAGTCCACCCAGAATTCATAGTATGCTCTGTATCAGTTCAGTCCTCACATCATATCAACTGCATTTCAGATTTGAATTTCTCTCATTCCTTGCTATCCATTCACCCTTGAGGCAGGTTGGATGTATCATAGGGTGGATTGGGGTAGTGATGGCACCCAATTCACCTCAAACTTGCATCGGTTCAGATCTGAGTTCAGAGGAATTCAGATCTGAACTGAGCAGATCTGTAACAGCAGAATTCAGATCTGAACTCAAGTATGAGTTTGGATCTGAATTCTCAATTGCCTTACCTTCAGTTATTGCTACCAAATTGTTTTTGGGGAATAGCAGAAGTGCCCTAGGGTGAATTGGGGTGGTGATGACACCCAATTCCCCTCAAAATTTCATCAGTTCAGGTATGAGTTCAGAGGAACTCAGATCTGAACTGTTGCAGATCTGCAATAGCAGAATTCAGATCTGAATTCAAATCTGAATTCTGATCCGAATTCTCAATTGCTCCTCTTGTTGTTCAAAAGATCTCCCCCTTTTTTTTCATTTTTTTTTCTTCTTGTAATGAAAAAAAAATAAAGTCTGAAACACAAGCAACTCTTTTCGGCTGAGTGCTACAGATCTGAAATCTGCTGATCTGAGTGCCGAATGCAACTCAGATCTGCAACACTCATGTTTTTTTGTGAAATTTTTTTTTTCTTTTTTTTTTTCTTTTTGAAGGGAACAACATCAAGATTGAATAAAAATCAAATATGCATTTATTAAAATGAAACTGAAACCAGAAAAAGAAAGTAATCTACTTAAGAAAGAAGAAACATAACTACAGTAGTACAACAGTTGCATTCAAAACTAAAATGTAAAGTTAAGCAAATTAAACCAACTATGAATGCAATGCTGAATGATACCAGATTAAGAATGCTCAATGTTTCCTAATATTGCTTCTATAAATCCCCGGCAACGGCGCCAAAAACTTGATGTGTGGCTCATTGTGACACTAGCAAGTGCACTAGCCGTTCAAGTAATAAAGTAGTGAGTGAAGTATCGTTCCCACGAGGATTTAGGAAACAATTACCAATACTAAATTGAGCACTTCTTATCTGATCAACAAATAAATCAAAACTCTAATGAAAGCTAAGAAATCCTAAATTAAAATCTATCTAAATCATTGGCCCAATTGCCTTCAAATCAGGTTAGAAGAGTAAGCAGTAAATGTCAATCTCAGAATTCAGCAATCTATCAATTTGGATTATTCGAATGAATCATGATTGAGCCTTGGTTTGGTGAAACCCCAAGGTCATGAACAGCCTCTCTCAAGCGCATGTTCATCCTATGCATGAGTGACGGTTCTTCTATCTCTAGCAAGAATCTAATCCCCATGCATGCATTTCTTCAAACACTTCTAAGGCATCAATTCAAATCTGAATTGATCACCAACTGAATTATGCAAATTATATCTAACCTTTCACTCAATTCAGTTCTTGAATAGTAGATCTGAATTCCTAGAGTCTCTCTGAAGCACTCTAGGAATTCCAAGCTGTAGATTAATTCGCCCAATCTGAAAATTGCAGATCTGAATTCTCATTCAAGCAATTCAGATCTTGCAATCTCAGATCTGAGAATTCAGATATGAGTTTTGAAGGTTAGTTGGCCGAATTGATCTGCAATAACACCCTTGTTTAAGAAACTTCAAGTACAATCCATGATCATTTGAATGAATCAAAAAGAATTAGATTGCTGAATTGAAATTATACAAGCTGAAATACATCAAGGAAGAATGGAAACAAGGAGAAAGAAGAAAGAAAAATATAAATAAGAAACTGAATTCAAATCAAAAGAGAATGAAACTACAAATGATTTATTACAAAAGATCTTTGAATCACAAACCCTCAATTCGAACTCACCTTCTTCTTCTAGCTTGCTTGTCTTGAACTTCCTTCAGCCCTTCTTCTTCTTCTTCCTTGCGCCTAGCCTTCTTCTCTTCTCTTCTCTCAAGGTGGCCGAACCTCTTAGAGTGGGAGAGCCTTCCTCTCAAGCAATTGAACAACTTTCTCCCCTCCTAGAGGCCTCCTTATATAGTTTTTCAAGGGGGCTCTTGCCCCTTCTTGAAGCCTCTAGAATGGGGTGTATTACACCCCTCATGAACCTTCTAGAGTGCTCCCTCCTTCTCTTCAAGAAACTCCTAGAAGTTGCCGCCCCTAGCTCCCTTTGGGCTGCTATTTGGGCTACAACTTAGCTTGCTTTTGAGCTCATGTGGGCTACACTCTAGGCTATTATTTGGACTAAAAATGGGGTGGGCCAAAATTTCCTTCTTGCTAGGCTTCTTCCCTTGGGTTTTCCAAAGAGTTAGCTTGCACTTCTTGGGCTGAATGAAAACTCCCTTGATCTCATGACCGGGCTGGACTGAAATTGGTCTTTTTGAACCTTCTTTTCTTGCCTTTTTCCTTCCTTTTCTTGGATTAATTATCCCTGAACTTATTCTTAGCATTAAGCTAAATTAAGGCAAAAATTAATAAAACCGGCATAAAAATCCATGCAAAAACCTCATAAAATATAGATAAATTGTAGGTTCATCAGTGGCCATGCTTAAATCCATTAGGATCCTGCTAGCTGTAGCAGCGTACCATGACTACGAGATTTGGCAAATGAATGTCAAAACCGCATTCCTGAATGGAGATCTTAGTGAAGATATCTACATGCAGCAGCCACAAGGCTTCATTGCTGTTGGTCAGGAATACATGGTTTGTGAACTTAATAGATCCATTTATGGACTTAAGCAGGCTTCTAGGAGTTGGAACATCCGTTTTGATTCTGCAGTCAAAACGTTTGACTTTGAGCAGAATCCGTATGAGCCCTGTGTTTACAGGAAGTCCAGTGGGGATAAGATCACCTTTTTGGTGTTGTACGTGGACGATATCCTAATCATTGGGAATGATGTAGGAATGTTGACTTCGGTCAAGGTATGGCTATCACAACAGTTCTCCATGAAAGATCTTGGAGAAGCTTCATACATACTGGGTCTTCGACTCTATAGAGATAGATCGAGGTGGATAATTGGATTATCCCAGGCTGCTTGTGTTGACAAAATTGTCAAGAGGTACAGCATGGAGAACTCCAAGAAAGGAAACGTTCCTTTCAGGCACGGAGTCACTCTCTCCAAGAAGATGTCTCCCAAGACTTCTGAGGGGATTGAGAGCATGAGAGACATTCCCTATGCCTCAGCCGTAGGGAGCATCATGTATGCCATGCTGTGCACTCGCCCAGACATTGCTCAAGCAGTGAGTGTGGTAAGCAAATTCCAGGCGAACCCAGGGCAGGAGCATTGGACTGCTGTAAAGAACATACTCAAATACCTTCGAAGGACAAAAGAGTTTTGTCTGGTTTTCGATGGTAGTTCACTGCAAGTTCTAGGGTATACCGATGCCGATTTTCAGTCGGATCCAGATGATAGAAAGTCTACATCTGGGTATGTTTTCACGATAGGATCGTGTGCTGTTTGCTGGAAAAACAGCAAACAGGGGTCCACTACAGACTCCACAACCGAGGCCGAGTACATTGCCGCAAGTGAAGCTGCCAAGGAAGCCGTGTGGATGAAGAAGTTCATACATGAATTGGGAGCGATTCCATCCAGCACATCTCCCATCCCGTTGTTGTGTGACCACAATGGAGCGATCACCCAGGCTAAAGAGCCTCAGGCTCACTCGAAGTCAAAGCACATCGAGAGAAAGTACCATGTACTACGGGAGATCGTTGGTAGAGGGGACGTCCTGATTCAGAAGGTAGCATCAGCGGATAATGTGGCAGACCCATTGACTAAGTGATGAACCTACAATTTATCTATATTTTATGAGGTTTTTGCTTGAAATTTTATGCTGGTTTAATTAGATTTTGCCCTATTTTAGCTTGATTGCAAGAAAGATTTCAGTGGGAGCCAAATCAACAAAAAGAGGGCAAAAGCAAGAAAAGAAAGCCCAAAATTTATCAAGTTCAGTCCGGCCCAGCCATGAGAGCAAGGGAGTTTCATTCGGCCCAAGTAGTGCAAGCTAACTCTTTGGAAAACCCAAAGGAAGAAGCCTAGCAAGAAGGAAATTTCGGCCCAGCCCATTTTTAGCCCAAATAACAGCCTAGAGTGTAGCCCACATGAGGTCAAAAGCAAGCTAAGTTGTAGCCCAAATAGCAGCCCAAAGGGAGCTAGGGGCGGCAACTCCTAGATGTTTCTTGAAGAGAAGGAGGGAGCACTCTAGAAGGTTCATGAGGGGTGTAATACACCCAATTCTAGAGACTTCAAGAAGGGGCAAGAGCCCCCTTGAAAAACTATATAAGGAGGCCTCTAGGAGGGGAGAGAGTTGTTCAATTGCTTGAGAGGAAGGCTCTCCCACTCTTAGAGGTTCGGCCACGTTGAGAGAAGAGAAGAGAAGAAGGCTATGCGCAAGGAAGAAGAAGAAGAAGGGCTGAAGGAAGTTCAAGACAAGCAAGCTAGAAGAAGAAGGTGAGTTCGAATTGAGGGTTTGTGATTCAAAGATCTTTTGTAATAAATCATTTGTAGTTTCATTCTCTTTTGATTTGAATTCAGTTTCTTTGTTATATTTTCTTTCTTCTTTCTCCTTGTTTCCATTCTTCCTTGATGTATTTCAGTTTGTAAAATTTCAGTTCAGCAATCTAATTCTTTTTGATTCATTCAAATGGTCATGAATTGTACTTGAAGTTTCTTGAATAAGGGTGTTATTGTAGAGTAATTCGGCCAACTAACATTGAAAACTCAGATCTGAATTCTCAGATCTGAGATTGCAAGATCTGAATTGCTTGAAAGAGAATTCAGATCTGCAATTTTCAGATTGGCTGAATTAATCTACAGCTTGGAATTCCTAGAGTGCTTGAGAGAGACTCTAGGAATTCAGATCTACTATTCAAGAACTGAATTGAGTGCAAGGTTAGAGATAACTTGCACAATTCAGTTGGTGATCAATTCAGATTTGAATTGATGCCTTAGAAGTGTTTGAAGAAATGCATGCATGGGGATTAGATTCTTGCTAGAGATAGAAGAACCGTCACTCATGCATAGGATGAACATGCGCTTGAGAGAGGCTGTTCATGACCTTGGGGTTTCACCAAACCAAGGCTCAATCATGATTTATTCGAATGATCCAAATTGATAAATTGCTGAATTCTGAGATTGACATTTACTGCTTACTCTTCTATCCTGATTTGAAGGCAATTGGGCCAATGATTTAGATAGATTTTAATTTAGGATTTCTTAGCTTTCATTAGAGTTTTGATTTATTTGTTGATCAGATAAGAAGTGCTCAATTTAGTATTGGTAATTGTTTCCTAAATCCTCGTGGGAATGATACTTCACTCACTACTTTATTACTTGAACGGCTAGTGCACTTGCTAGTGTCACAATGAGCCACATATCAAGTTTTTGGCGCCATTGCCGGGGATTTATAGAAGCAATATTAGGAAACATTGAGCATTCTTAATCTGATCTCATTCAGCATTGCATTCATAGTTGGGTTAATTTGCTAACTTTTTCATTTCAGCTTGGACTGCAACTGCTGTACTACTGTAGTTGTGTTTCTTCTTTCTTAAGTAGATTACTTTCTTTTTCTGGTTTCAGTTTCATTTTAATAAAGACATATTTGATTTCTATTCAATCTTGGTGTTGTTCCCTTCAAAAAGAAAAAAAAAAAAAGAAAAAAAAATCACATAAACATGAGTGTTGCAGATCTGAGTTGCATTCGGCACTCAGATCAGCAGATTTCAGATCTGCAGCACTCAGCCGAAAAGAATTGCTTGTGTTTCAGAATTTTATCTCTTTTTCCATTGCAAAAAATGTATATATATATATATAAAATGAAAAAAAAGGGAGATCTTTTGAACAACCAGAGGAGCAATTGAGAATTCGGATCAGAATTCAGATTTGAGTTCAGATCTGAATTCTACTACAGCAGATTTGCAACAGTTCAGATCTGAGTTCCTCTGAACTCAGACCTGAACTGATGCAATTTTGAGGGGAATTGGGTGTCATAACCACCCCAATTTACCCTAGGACACTTCTGCTACTCCTCAAAGGCAATTTGGTAGAAATAACTGAAGGTAAGGCAATTGATATTTCAGATCCGAACTCAGACTTGAGTTCAGACCTGAACTCTGCTATAGCAGAACTGCAATACTCAAAAAAAAAAAAAAAATTATGTTCTCAGCCCTTTATTATTCTTTTCTTTCATTACAAAAAGAAAAAAATATATATATTTAGATAGTGAAAAAAAAAAAAAAGAGAGAGAAAGAACCATATAACCGAAAGAATGGAAACCAAGGATTCAGATCAGAGCTCAGATCTGAGTTCAGATCTGAGTTCTGCTGTAGCAGATCTGCAACAGTTCAGATCTGAGTTCTCTTGAACTCAGACCTGAACTGATGTAAATTTAAAGGATAATTGGGGGTTATCGTCACCCCAATACACCCTACAAAAAAATCTGCTATCTCCCAAAAATAATTGGATAGTCATGGTTGAAGAAATTCGGATCTGCAATCACCTAGATCTGAATTGGGGTTGTGAACAGAGCAGGATACAGGGCATACTTTGCTGTATTAAATAACTTGTACTCCGATCTATCTGAGCTGATTTGGTTGAAGAAAAGTATATTTAATCTGAGAATTTTTTATGCCTCAAGAGATTTCATGCAAAAGTGGCACTTCAACACCATTTTTCTATTAGCATTCAGATCTGTAGCAGGGCTGCTATAGTGCAACAGTTAGCAGACCTGATTTCAGATTTCTACAAAAGTTGTATGGACCGAATAGCTTGCAATACCAAACATTGCAGACCCAATTTTCAGGTCTTAGCAAGTGTTTGATATGCATCAGCTATACAGGTTTGAGCTTCAATTGTAGAGCTTAAAATCCTTAACCCAAGCCTAACTCAGGACTGGTTTTAGTTTATTTCAGATCCTTTTAAATTATTTTTCAGATCAGATCTGATTTCAGCCCTAAAGCATCACAGACTTGATTCCAACCTCAATGGATGTATATTGTAGTGTATACAAATGAGTGTGTATGAGATATACAGCTCAGATCTGAATTATTATTTGTTAATTTCTCTGGACTAACAATACCAAAGACTTGTAGATCTGAACTCAACTAAATTGGGTCTGAATTCAGATGTTGCAATCGATGGATGTAGATAAAGGAACCTTGAATAAGATGATTGGTTTAAATCTGCTTTTAGTATAATCGGCTTCATTTATTCATGATAGGATGTAGGTTTTGTATTCCAATAATTCACTTTACATTTTCAGTGTGATAGGATTAGTTATTTATTTTCTTTTGTGAATATTGGCATTTTTATTGCTTTGACTTTAACAGTTTATGACAAGCAGACCTGAACTGGAAGAGATCCTTTACGACCCGGAGATTGAACGGACTCTCCGTGTCCGTTTGAGAGCTGCTAGGCAAGTCAGACAAGAAGCACAAGAAATGGCTGAACAAAGAACTATGATGGATTATGCCAAGCCCACCCTCACCGGGACTGTCTCCAGCATTATCAGGCCAACTATTGCTGCCAATAACTTCAAAATTAAACCGGCCATAATCCAAATGATACAAAATACGATTCAGTTTTGTGGTATGGCCCATGAGGATCCGAATGCCCATATTGCTAACTTCTTGGAAATCTGTGACACCTTCAAACACAATGGGGTAAGTGATGATGCCATCCGGCTAAGGTTATTCCCATTTTCTTTGAAGGATAAAGCCAAAGCTTGGTTGAACTCATTACTGGCAGGATCTATAGCCACATGGGATGAAATGGCCAGCCGTTTTCTCTCTAAATATTTTCCCCCTTCTAAAACTGCTAAAATGAGGAATGACATCACTACTTTTTTCCAGCAAGAGGGAGAATCTTTATATGAGTCATGGGAACGATACAAGGAGCTGTTAAGGAGAGTTCCTCACCATGGCCTCCCCAGTGCAGACTTTCTATAATGGTCTTACTGACTCAAATAAGACCATATTAGATGCTGCAGCTGGAGGATCCATAAATAATAAAACTCCTGAGGTTGCCCATGCACTTATTGAGGAAATGGCAGCCAACAACTATCAATGGCATTCGGAAAGAACTCAAACTAGGAAGCAGCAAGGCTTGCATAATGTTGACACTTATACAGCAGTATCTGCACAAATAGGAGCACTCAGTAAGAAAATAGATGAAATGCAGATAGCTGCCATGCATGTGCAGCCTCTTAATTGTGAATTGTGTGGGGGAGGCCACATCAGTACAGACTGCCAAGTTGGCAATCAGTTCAGACCATCTACTGAACAAGTTGACTATGTCAGCAATTCGTCAAGACAGCAGGGTTACCAGAGTCACCATACTTTTCATCCAGGATGGAGGGGACATTCAAACCAGTCCTGGCCAAATCAGCATATTTCCAAGCCGTTCCACCAGACTTAACATCAACCTGAACCAAAATCCAATTTGGAGGAACTGATGACAAAATTTATAGCAGGTGCAGAAACTAGGTTCCAGAACCAGGAAGCCTCAATCAAAAACCTGGAAAACCAAGTGGGGCAATTGGCACAATTAATCTCTTCCAGACTGCCGGGAACTCTTCCAAGCAACACTGAAGTGAATCCACGAGAGCAGGTGCAAGCTATTACCTTAAGAAGTGGAAAAGAGTTGCCTGAGGTAGAAAAGAAGAATTGGGCTGAACCCAAGGCAGAAACAAGCCTTGGGACCAGACAACAGAAGACGGAACAACCAGAAGCACAACAAGGGATGCACCAACAACCACAAGTTCCATTCCCTAACAGGCTGAAGCAACAAAAATTGGAGAAGGAATTTGGTAAGTTTCTTGAAATATTTAAAAGTTTACATATTAATATTCGTTTTGCTGATGCTTTAGCCCAGATGCCACACTATGCAAAGTTTTTGAAGGAATTATTGGCAAACAAAAGAAAACTAGGAGATGTGGCTACAGTTGCATTAAATGAGGAATGTTCTGCTATCCTTCTGAACAAGCTACCTCAGAAACTCAAAGATCCAGGGAGTTTCACTATTCCTTGTACCATTAGCAGTTTAAAAATTGAAAAGGCTTTATGTGACCTGGGAGCTAGCATCAATTTAATGCCATATTCTATCTTCAAGAAATTGGGGATGAATGAACCCCAACCCACTAGAGTGGCATTACAATTGGCTGATAGATCCATTAGACATCCTAGGGGGATCATAGAAGATGTGTTAGTTAAAGTTGACAAATTCATTTTTCTAGTTGATTTCATTGTGTTAGACATGCAAGAAGATGTGGAGGTCCCGCTTATCCTAGGGAGACCTTTCCTGGCTACCGGGAAAGCAATGATTGATGTCCAACAAGGACAACTCAGCCTTAGGATACAAGATGAGGAGATAATTTTTAAAATGTCTGATGCTATGAAACATGCACCCTCTAGTGATGATTCTTGTTTTATGATTGATGCCATTGAATTGACAATTGATGAATGCTTTCAGGTAAGTAGAATAACTGATCCTCTTGAACTCTACCTCCAGCAGGGAGAACTTGAATAGGGAGAAAATGAAAAAATAAACCTCATGATAGCATACCTGAACGATAAGCCTCAATTCAAGGGAAAGGGGTTTCTTAAATTAGAGAACTTAGGCAAATTGCCTGGACCATCAGGTAAGCCATCACCCCAAGAACCCCCCACCCTTGAACTGAAGCAATTACCATCCCATTTAGAGTATGCTTTCCTTGAGGAACCATCAGATCTCCCCGTGATAATTTCCACAGCGCTGAATCCCTTACAAAGAGAAAAATTATTAAGAGTGCTGCAGGAACACAAAAATGCTATAGCTTGGAAGGTAGAAGATATCAAAGGCATTAATCCATCAATCTGCACTCACAGAATTTTGATGGAAGAGGACAGCAAGCCTTCCGTTCAACCCCAAAGGCGCCTGAACCCCAACATGAAAGAAGTAGTAAAGGCTGAAATAATTAAGTTGTTAGATGCTGGGATCATTTATCCTATTTCTGATAGTTCTTGGGTAAGCCCTGTGCAAGTTGTGCCCAAAAAAGGGGGTACGATTGTTGTTCCAAATGAGAAAAATGAACTCATCCCTACTAGAACCGTTACCGGATGGCGTGTGTGTATTGACTATAGAAAATTAAATGAAGCCACCCGGAAGGACCATTTCCCTCTCACATTTATGGATCAAATGTTGGAGAGGCTAGCTGGGCATGAGTATTATTGTTTCTTGGATGAATATTCAGGGTATAACCAGATACCAATTGCACCAGAAGATCAAGAAAAGACCACTTTTACTTGCCCATATGGAACCTTTGCATACCGAAGGATGCCCTTTGGGTTATGCAATGCCCCAGCAACCTTTCAACGATGTATGATGTCTATATTTTCTGATATGGTTGAAAAATTTATTGTGATCTTCATGGATGATTTTTCAGTTTTTGGCTCTTCGTTTGATGCATGTTTGAATAATCTGGAACAGGTGCTTACTAGATGTAAAGAAACACATCTTGTGTTGAATTGGGAGAAATGTCATTTTATGGTGCAAGAAGGCATAGTGCTTGGACACAAGATCTCTCAAAGAGGTATAGAAGTCGACAAGGCCAAGGTGGAGGCAATTGAAAAATTGCCAACCCCAACATCTGTTCGTTCTTTGAGAAGTTTCTTAGGACATGTCGGATTCTATAGAAGGTTTATTAAAGATTTCTCAAAAATTTCCAAGCCATTATCTACCTTGCTTCAGAAAGAAGTGCCTTTTGAATTTTCAACTGAATGCCTTCATGCTTTCAACATCTTGAAAGACAAATTGATCCATGCACCTATCATGGTAGCACCAGATTGGACCCTCCCATTTGAATTAATGTGTGATGCGAGTGATTTCGCTATAGGAACTGTTTTAGGACAAAGAATGAACAAACATTTTCAGCCAATTTACTATGCTAGCAGAACCTTGACTGGACCCCAACTCAATTACACCACCACAGAAAAGGAGCTGCTAGCAGTAATATTTGCACTTGATAAGTTTCGTTCATATCTGATATTATCCAAGGTTGTTGTCCACACAGATCACTCGGCATTAAGGCACTCGCTTACCAAGCGAAACTCAAAACCAAGACTGATCAGGTGGATCCTTTTATTGCAAGAGTTTGACATTGAGATTAGAGACCTGAAGGGTGCTGCAAACCTGGCTACTGACCATCTCTCCCGGTTGGACACGGTAAGCTCAAAAGAGGAGATAACCAGCAACATTCGAGAAGAATTTCCGGATGAGCAGTTGTACTCAATACAGAAATACTCATATCCTTGGTAAGCTGATTTTGCTAATTATCTAGCTGCACAAGTCCTTCCTCCTAACCTTTCATATCAACAGAAAAAGAAATTCCTTTCTGATGTAAAATACTATCTGTGGGAGGAACCCTTTTTGTATAAATTGTGTGCAGATCAGATCATAAGGAGATGTGTCCCCGAGGAGGAGATGGAGTCGGTACTCCAATTTTGCCATGATAAAGAAGCAGGAGGTCATTTTGGAGCTAGTCGCATTGCAGCCAAGGTTTTGCAATCAGGTTTTTATTGGCCCACACTTTTCAAAGATGCCCTGATGAACCTACAATTTATCTATATTTTATGAGGTTTTTGCATGAAATTTTAGGATGGTTTAATTAAATTTTGCCCTATTTTAACTTGATTGCAAGAAAGATTTCAGGGGGAGCCAAATCAACAAAAAGAAGGCAAAAGCAAGAAAAGAAAACCCAAAATTTATCAAGTTCAGTCCAGCCCAGCCATGAGAGCAAGAGAATTTCATTCGGCCCAAAAATAGCAAGTGAATTCCTTGAGAAAACCCAAGAAAATAAAGCCTAGCTATGAGGAGAATTTGGCCCAGCAAGGAAGGCCCATTTTTAGCCCAAATAATAGCCTAGGGTGTAGCCCACATGAGCTCAAAAGCAAGCTAAGTTGTAGCCCAAATAGCAGCCCAAAGGGAGCTAGGGGCGGCAACTAATAGGAGTTTCTTGAAGAGAAGGAGGGAGCACTCTAGAAGGTTCATGAGGGGTGTAATACACCCCATTCTAGAGGCTTCAAGAAGGGGCAAGAGCCCCCTTGAAAAACTATATAAGGAGGCCTCTAGGAAGGGAGAAAGTTGTTCAATTGCTTGAGAGGAAGGCTCTCCCACTCTTAGAGGTTCGGCCACCTTGAGAGAAGAGAAGAGAAGAAGGCTAGGCGCAAGGAAGAAGAAGAAGAAGGGCTGAAGGAAGTTCAAGACAAGCAAGCTAGAAGAAGAAGGTGAGTTCGAATTGAGGGTTTGTGATTCAAAGATCTTTTGTAATAAATCATTTATTGTTTCATTCTCTTTTGATTTGAATTCAGTTTCTTAGTTATATGTTCTTTCTTCTTTCTCCTTGTTTCCATTCTTCCTTGATGTGTTTCAGCTTGTAAAATTTCAGTTCAGCAATCTAATTCTTTTTTATTCATTCAAATGGTCATGCATTGTATTTGAAGTTTCTTGAATAAGGGTGTGATTGTAGATTAATTCGGCCAACTAACCTTCAAAACTCAGATCTGAATTCTCAGATCTGAGATTGCAAGATCTGAATTGCTTGAAAGAGAATTCAGATCTGCAATTTTCAGATTGGGCGAATTAATCTACAGCTTGGAATTCCTAGAGTGCTTGAGAGAGACTCTAGGAATTCAGATCTACTATTCAAGAACTGAATTGAGTGCAAGGTTAGAGATAACTTGCACAATTCAGTTGGTGATCAATTCAGATTTGAATTGATGCCTTAGAAGTGTTTGAAGAAATGCATGCATGGGGATTAGATTCTTGCTAGAGATAGAAGAACCGTCACTCATGCATAGGATGAACATGCGCTTGAGAGAGGCTGTTCATGACCTTGGGGTTTCACCAAACCAAGGCTCAATCATGATTTATTTGAATGATCCAAATTGATAGATTGCTGAATTCTGAGATTGACATTTACTGCTTACTCTTCTAACCTGATTTGAAGGCAATTGGGCCAATGATTTAGATAGATTTTAATTTAGGATTTCTTAGCTTTCATTAGAGTTTTGATTTATTTGTTGATCAGATAAGAAGTGTTCAATTTAGTATTGGTAATTGTTTCCTAAATCCTCGTGGGAACGATACTTCACTCACTACTTTATTACTTGAACGGCTAGTGCACTTGCTAGTGTCACAATGAGCCACACATCATGCCCATCGGTATGTGTCCACATGTGACAAATGCCAAAGATCGGGAAACATTTCCCGACGGAATGAAATGCCCCTTTCCAATATTTTAATCTGTTAAATCTTTGATGTTTGGGGTATAGATTTCATGGGACCTTTCCCGAATTCTTTTGGGAATAAGTACATCCTCGTTGCAGTTGACTATGTATCCAAATGGGTAGAAGCCATGGCTTTACCCACAAATGACTCAAGAAGGGTGGTACACTTCCTAAAGAAGCTATTCTCCTGATTTGGCACTCCGCGAGCTATAATTAGTGATAGGGGAACTCACTTCTGCAATAGCCAATTTGAGAGGTTAATGCAGAAATATGGAATTACACATAAATTAGCTACCCCTTATCACCCTCAAACCAGTGGCCAAGTGGAGTTAGCTAACAGGGAACTCAAAAGAATTCTGGAAAAGACCGTAGCATCCGCCAGAAAAGATTGGTCCATCAAATTAGATGATGCATTATGGGCATACAGAACTGCATTTAAGACACCCATTGGCATGTCCACCTACAGATTGGTCTTTGGTAAAGCATGCCATTTACCAGTTGAATTGGAACACAAGGCCTATTGGGCTCTTAAATTCTTAAATTTTGACATTCAGGCCACAGGGGCTAAAAGGCGGTTGCAATTGAATGAATTGGATGAATTCAGACTTACCACCTATGAGAATGCCAAAGTTTATAAAGAAAGAATAAAAAACTAGCATGATAAGAACTTGCTGAGACGGGATTTTTATGTAGGCCAACAGGTATTGTTATATAATTCCCGTCTCCGCTTGTTTCCAGGTAAGCTGAGATCCAGGTGGTCTGCACCCTTTACCATTTCACAGGTTTTTCTCCATGGGGCTATAGAACTCACCCACCCGGTTCGGGGCACGTTTAAAGTAAATGGTCAACGCCTGAAACCATATTTAATGGGCGGTACTGTACCCCCTCCATCCACTGTTTATCTTGATAACCAATAATCTCTTATGCTTGCTCATGAACAAGTTAAGGAATCTTTTTGTCATTTATCTTTTTAGAATATTAGTTAGTAAAATAAAGATCTTTTTCTCAAAATTCCAATTCTTTAAGGACTCAGTTCATCATTTTCTTTTCTTCAGTTTGCTCTAGCAAATGTGATCCCCTAACACTACGAACATTGAGGACAATGTTCATCTTAAGTGTGGGGGAATGAGCCCAAGGCTAGGGTATGGGGGCTGAAACCATGCACCTCATTCACCCAACACACATATGCAGGCAATGACATCACCAAAAAAGACTGGAACCCCTCAAGTTCATTACTATTTATTTGATGATTTTTTTTAAGAAGGAATTCAATGAGTTGAGGGAGACTGATGTACTTGTTAAGTTTTTATTCTTGTGAATGACCCAATTTGATATATGCATGAGAAAAGGGGAGCTGAATATGCTTTTCAACATGACTAGCCCTAACTATCTTCATGTGTATGGAAGCCCTTGATTTTATGGTTAATGGTCAAGAGAGCTAGTGCACATCTGAAGTGCTGATTCTTGAGGTTCAAAAGCCCAAATTGACTCCGCTATTTTTGAGCTGAATAGTAAAACTAACAGCTCTGAACATGAGTCCTACCTCAAGTAAGTGACCAATGTGAGATGGAGCATAAGATGCACTCAAACCAAAAAAAAAAAATAAAAAATAAAAAAAATAAAAAAAAGAAAAGGGTGAGATGGAGCATAAGATGCAATCACCCTTAGAAATAAGTAATTGTGGTGACAACTGAGGTTCAAAGGGGCACTCTAAAGTTGAACTCTCATTGAGATTTAGTTACAGATGTGAAACTTAGTGAAATTTGATTATTAACCTTGACAATTAAGGAGCTGATTTATATATGAATTAGGAGTGAAGGCTAGACTATGATGAAATTCATATTCTCCTTTCCTTGGATCTGATACATATCTTAAATGGTAATTTACAAGAATAAGAGTTGAGCACTTACAAAAGTTCCCCGACTACTCAATACATTTCTATCTTAAAAAGTTCACCAAGTAAATGGTGAGAACAAAAGGGGGGAATGTTAAGTTTATGGCTGATGTCTTTGCTTGAGGACAAGCAAAAGCTTAAGTGTGGGGGTATTTGATGAACCTACAATTTATCTATATTTTATGAAGTTTTTGCATGAAATTTTATGCTGGTTTAATTAGATTTTGCCCTATTTTAGCTTGATTGCAAGAATGATTTCAGGGGGAGCCAAATCAACAAAAAAAAGGCAAAAGCAAGAAAAGAAAGCCCAAAATTTATCAAGTTCAGTCCGGCCCAGCCATGAGAGCAAGGGAGTTTCATTCGGCCCAAGTAGTGCAAGCTAACTCTTTGGAAAACCCAAGGGAAGAAGCCTAGCAAGAAGGAAATTTTGGCCCAACCCATTTTTAAACCAAATAACAGCCTAGAGTGTAGCCCACATGAGGTCAAAAGCAAGCTAAGTTGTAGCCCAAATAGCAGCCCAAAGGGAGCTAGGGGCGGCAACTCCTAGATGTTTCTTGAAGAGAAGGAGGGAGCACTCTAGAAGGTTCATGACGGGTGTAATACACCCAATTCTAGAGACTTCAAGAAGGGGCAAGAGACCCCTTGAAAAACTATATAAGGAGGCCTCTAGGAGGGGAGAGAGTTGTTCAATTGCTTGAGAGGAAGGCTCTCCCACTCTTAGAGGTTCGGCCACCTTGAGAGAAGAGAAGAGAAGAAGGCTAGGCGCAAGGAAGAAGAAGAAGAAGGGCTGAAGGAAGTTCAAGACAAGCAAGCTAGAAGAAGAAGGTGAGTTCGAATTGAGGGTTTGTGATTCAAAGATCTTTTGTAATAAATCATTTGTAATTTCATTCTCTTTTGATTTGAATTCAGTTTCTTTGTTATATTTTCTTTCTTCTTTCTCCTTGTTTCTATTCTTCCTTGATGTATTTCAGCTTGTAAAATTTCAGTTCAGCAATCTAATTCTTTTTGATTCATTCAAATGGTCATGAATTGTACTTGAAGTTTCTTGAATAAGGGTGTTATTGTAGAGTAATTCAGCCAACTAACATTCAAAACTCAGATCTGAATTCTCAGATCTGAGATTGCAAGATCTGAATTGCTTGAAAGAGAATTCAGATCTGCAATTTTCAGATTGGCTGAATTAATCTACAGCTTGGAATTCCTAGAGTGCTTGAGAGAGACTTTAGGAATTTAGATCTACTATTCAAGAACTGAATTGAGTGCAAGGTTAGAGATAACTTGCACAATTCAGTTGGTGATCAATTCAGATTTGAATTGATGCCTTAGAAGTGTTTGAAGAAATGCATGCATGGGGATTAGATTCTTGCTAGAGATAGAAGAACCGTCACTCATGCATAGGATGAACATGCGCTTGAGAGAGGCTGTTCATGACCTTGGGGTTTCACCAAACCAAGGCTCAATCATGATTTATTCGAATGATCCAAATTGATAGAGTGCTGAATTCTGAGATTGACATTTACTGCTTACTCTTCTATCCTGATTTGAAGGCAATTGGGCCAATGATTTAGATAGATTTTAATTTAGGATTTCTTAGCTTTCATTAGAGTTTTGATTTATTTGTTGATCAGATAAGAAGTGCTCAATTTAGTATTGGTAATTGTTTCCTAAATCCTCGTGGGAACGATACTTCACTCACTACTTTATTACTTGAACGGCTAGTGCACTTGCTAGTGTCACAATGAGCCACATATCACTAAACCACTAACACAGAAGGTGTTTGAGAAACACGTGGAAAGTATGGGACTCCGGCTTGTACCAGATTGGACCTAAGTGCAAATGGGAGCTGTTAGACAGTTTTTGTATGCCCTTAGCTTCATTCTGATTTGATGTGCTTTTGTTGTTTAGTGGAAATAAATAAAGTGCATGTTTGATTCATGTTGTTCTGTTTAATTCTGTGTAAAACCCTAAAACTGGATATTTATAGAGACTCGTATTAGTTTTAATTGTTCACAGCCGTTGGATAAGTCTGGGGAGATTTATCCTACCAAAGGTTGATACTGGTGTGCCACAAAGTGTTGGGATGGCCTGTCTCAGCCACTTGGGTAAGACCCGAGGCACATGCAGTGTGGGATTACTTAAATCCTTGAACCGGACCAGATTTCCAGTATTGCCCTGGACCTTGGAGATAGATGGGCAAAACTGGAAAGTTACACCTGACTCCTAGACTCGATTATGACACTTCACTAGGTGTTGGATCAGGCTGCCTTTGGTATGCCAATCAGTGAGATCCTTAGCGGGGATCAAAACCTGGGTATGTTGGGGCAGTTTGAGAATTCATCTGAGTGGGTGATCATAGTGACAGAATCAGCCACTTTGTCGGACAAAGGGTAATGATCGGGAATGCACTCTCTCTGATGGAAACCAAACTGCCGGCAGTTGATTTCAATCGTTGGAATTTTGTTTTGCAAAATTAATATATTTATATATATATATGGTTTCAATTTGTTTGCAAATGGTTTTAATTCCCGGGATCCATGTGAGAGGAGAGTGCGGCACTGTTCCTTGCAGCCGAGGGAGAGGTCCTCTCTTGTCGGGCAGTGCTTGATCATTAAGGGCTGAGAGGTTAAGTGTAAGACCATTGAGGATAATACCTGATGGGCTAATCTTGCACCTGCCCACAGTCCCTGGGTTTTTATAAGATGGCTTGGCCCAGGGACCACTTAATGTAATTGTTGGGCCCATAGGGTCCATATGATGGACTCAAGGGGTTCATTGAGTTTTTCAGTGAATTCGGCTGGGCCTTGTATTAGAGGCTGGGCTGAACCCATGTGGCTGGTGTGTAGATCAATGCTTGGGTCCCACACCATAAAAAGAAGCTCAACTGGGCAGCAGATTGGAAAGTAATTAGACACTGAACACTTAATGTGCCAGAAGCCCATTTCGAGGTGGACTGATATGATCACCCATCCTTGGGGCGAATCTGAGATTAATGTTAGTAAAAGGATTGGGCCTTTAGCCTTATCCACTCTTGGAGACCAAATTCAAATTAGATTTGAATCTGGTAACCTCCTGATAAGATCAGGAGTAAGCTAACTTTATCTGCAGATAGGATTAAGATTATCCCCTATCCAAATACTGATTTGGATTGGGATAACTCCTAATTAGGAGGATTCTTAATCAAGAAGAAAGGAGGAGAAACCCAAACCAAGAAGGAAAATTATCAGATTTCGAACCACCTTGGAGAGATATAGGATATCTCCTGCGAATTGAGATAGGATCTCATTCATACTCCAGAAAAATAAAAAAAGGCAGTTCAGCCTTTTCGCCTTTAGAGTTCTCCTCCTGCCGCCGCCATCTGTTTTTGCAAGATTAGATCATTGCAGAAAAAGAAAGTCAAGAAAGCTGTTCTTGACATTAGTCTTGCAACAAAGACTAAAAGGATTCAGTGTTTAGTGTTTCCAGAGGATTCTTGTGAAGGATCCAGTGTGTTGGACGCACCCTGCTAGTTCTGTTCCATCCACAGCTGTGTCATCTTCAGCAGGAACGGATCTTGGAGCATTCTTTTGGCGTGAACACCAACTTTGGGAGATACTGCTTCTCCGGATCAGGTATATTCCTCCCATTTATCTTTTGGTACAGATCTGGTTTGATTATGGTTCAAGTAGGATCCTTGAATATTGTATTCTAAACTTAGGGAATATGATTCCCAGTTGGGAGAAGGTAGGAAATTTTTGAAATTCGCCAACCATTCCGCAACCTTTATGGCATCCATTAGATGGATCCTACCATTCTTTCAGATTTACTAGAGTCCAAACTCCATTGGTCTCCATTGAGTCCATCTTTGCTCTCATGGCCTCCACCCACTTCTGGGAATCTATGCCCAACATAGCTTCCGCGTAAGTTACAGGATCCTCCTCACTAGTCAAGGTTTCTACCAGGTAACTGTCCTGGTCATAACCATAAAGGACTGGTGGCCTGGATACCCGAGTGGATCTTCTAGGTTGGTCACTACCTAGAACTTGTGGGACATCTCCCACTGCTCCTGAGCTCTCCTCATCAAGAACAATTTCCTGACGATGGGTGTCCAGGATATAATTGGTCTCCAAGAACTGGGCATTTCAACTGCAGAACACTTTCTGCTCACTTGGGTCATAGAAAAGGTAACCTACAAAGCCTTTTGGGTAGCCTACAAATAGGCAACGACTGGTCTTGGATTCCAACTTGTCTGCACTCATTCTTTTAACGTGTGCTGGACAACCCCAAATCTTCAAGTGTCTAACACTTGGTTTCTTTTCGGTCCAAAGTTCATATGGAGTGTTCGGAACCGATTTGGTTGGAACTCAATTCAACACGTAAATCGCT
This sequence comes from Nelumbo lutea, assembly GCF_056320005.1. Classification (NCBI taxonomy): domain Eukaryota; kingdom Viridiplantae; phylum Streptophyta; class Magnoliopsida; order Proteales; family Nelumbonaceae; genus Nelumbo; species Nelumbo lutea. The sequence continues at coordinate 70,881,826 of NC_142687.1, read as the reverse complement.
GTCTCTAATGCATAACCCCAAATGGATGTGGGTAACTTTGAGTGTATAAGAAGTGACCAGACCATATCCAATAAGGTCCTATTCCTTCTCTCTGAAACACCGTTAAGTTGTGGTGTAGCAGGAGGAGCTAATTGTGATTAAATCCCATTGTCCTTTAAGTAGTCCCTGAACTCGTCAGAGAGATGCTCGCCACCTCGATCAGATTGAAGGGCTTTAACTTCTCTCCCCAACAGTTTCTCGACCTCTTGTCTAAACTCTTTGAACTTTTCAAAGGATTCAGACTTGGTCTCATTAGGTATACGTTACCATATCGTGAGAAATCATCTATGAAGGTGATGAAATACACGTGTTGATTCCGTGTCCTAACACTCAGGGGACCACATACATCAGTATATATTAGGTCAAGTATGCCTATACATCTTTCAGGCTTACCGTTAAATGGCCATTTTTTTCATCTTGCCTTGCAAGCAAGGCTCATAGGTAGGAAGATCTTCTATAGTTAGAAAATCCAAAGGACCATCCTTTACCAACCTTGTGATTCGGTCAACACCAATGTGGCCAAGTCGGTAATGCCACAGATACGTGGGATTAACTATATCACAGGCTCTCTTCTTGGGGATTTCAGCCGATGTAGTTTCGGTTATGTTAGTTTCTAGAGAAGGATATAGAACATAGAGACCATTCTCTAGTTCCCTGTATGCGATGAATCTGTTGTTTCTTTTAATAGTAATCGTATTACTAAAGAAGACAGAATAATCATCTGCACACTATTTTGAAACAAAAATCAAATTTCTTCTTAACTTATGTACATAAAGACAATCTTTGAGTACAATTTTTCCTTCAACAGTTGCAGTAGTCCCTAAGTAGAGAGTGACTTCTCCTTCACTCAGCCTTCTACTTACCATGAACCCCTGCAGTGAGTTACACGCATGAGTTGAAGCCCCAGAGTCAATACCCGGAGTCAATTACCTTTCTTGGATTCCAGGTAGGTAGGACAATTCCATTTCCAGTGGCCGGTCTTCTTGCAGAAGTGATAGGCATCCCGATGCTTTGTCTTTCTTGTGCCTTTTGCCCTTGGTGGCTTTCTTCTGAGGCTTCTTTGCCTTCCTCTTTCTCTTGCCCGTTTTGCTAGCTTCAACAAGCATAGCTACAGGCTCATCCTTTTTAATCAGTTCTTCAGCTCTTTGCAACATATTGCTGAGCTCTTGCAAGCTGACATTCAGCTTGTTCATGTTATAGTTCATGATGAACGGATTAAAGGAAGGAGGCAAAGAATTAAGGATAGCGTCTATCTAGGTTGCGAGGTCCAGCCCGGATCCAAGATCCTCCAGTTCGTTGATGTAACCCATCATTCAAAGACAATTGTCGTGAACTTGTTGTCCCTTGGACATTTGAGTGGTCATGAACTGCTTCAAGACCTTTTGCTGAGTAGAATGATTCTGCTCTTCATACATCATCCTCAGACTGTCCAATATGTCCTTGGCAAGTTCGATATAATCGAACTGCCTCTGTATTGGGTTGTCCAAGGAGGCGATGATGTAACACGGGGCAAGAGAATTTTTCTCCTCCCATTCCTGATAGTCTCTCCTTCGGGCCTCAGAAGCTCTGTCTCCCCGACGCTCTAGGGTAGGATTCTTTGCCACTTTGTCCAGCTTTTCTGAAGCTAGGACCAGCATAAGGTTCTTGTACTAGTCGGCGTAGTTTGGGCCCTTAAGCTTGTCGTCATCAAGAAGCTTTGCAAAAGTTCCGTTTGCCATTTTCTGATAAAAGAGCAAACATCAGTCCACAACCTGATTTGATTCATGTTCATTTCATAGATATGACTTTTAATCTACGATCCATTTCCATTTATTCATCTCTAAGATTTCCCTCCTTTCTCAGTGATGGAGACTACAGGTTGTCTCTAGAAATGTGGGAAATCACATAGGGTGCATGGAGCCAACTGTTTCAGTTGCATAACCCCACCACCTATCTGTGAAGGATCATATCCACTAATCATATGAGTTTTCCCTTTGGCCTCTGTAAGACAAGGTTCAGAGCCATTTTTAGGTAAAACTTTCTGTCCAGTGAGTGCTTTCCCATCTTATTTGTGAATACCAAGGTACCGTGAGAGAGTTCCCATTTTCTGGTGAAGCCCCTCCCACACCGGTCTATGACGCCCCTATCATCTTATGAAACACTCAAACAAGCCCAACAGCAAATGGATAGCCCATTTTCTGGTGCGTTTCCTCATTACTGAAGGACCCGTCCTCATGCTAATGATGGAAGGCCTTTAGAGAGTTCATCATATGAATCTCCCTATCACATGCACTCATATTAACTGGAGGGAACAAAATTACGCCCGAGTTTGATTTAGGTCAAACCAAAGTGGCTCCCACTGACTTTCATAAAGCCAGATTTCGGTGGGCCTTGAATCAGCTAGGGTTCCGCATGTAACCTCTCGATGAGGTGTGGGGCCCACCATTGAGGGAGGTCATCCAATGACCAAAAGGGACACCATGGCAATGATGTGCATTCAGCCATGGTGTGCGCAAGAGCCACTGTCGAATGAGCATGGGCCAAGTACTTATGGCCCATGTACACAGCACATCACACATCCATACATCTAATGCAGGGATAAATTGATCCAATCAATTAATTATCTATAAGGCCCATTGGAAGCCTGTTAAAATTCCATAATATTAACCGTTAATATTATTTAGGTATATGGGCTGAATTAGGGTTACCCAGTTTGGCCCATACAGTTTTATCCTTTAAATGGGCTTTTAGCAGTTTTAAATATTTAAAACTGGGCCTTTACAGGCTGGGCCGAATTAACCATTTAATTAAATATCAATCCTCAAGCCCATTTGTGGGAAAAATTAGGGCTGACTTTCAGCCTTGATTAAACCCTAGAATTGGTCCAAACAGTTTGAACCAATCTTGGTTCGAATGGGTCTAGGGTTTGATTTTTAATTAAATCCTTAATTCAAGAAAATAATCTAAAATTAAATAACTAATAAAAAAAACAAAAATCAGTTAATCAGGGCTGTTCGCACACTCCATCCTACAAAACAAAGGTTAGATCACAGATTGCAGTTTCTCAAACTGGAAATCACAGATAGCGAATCTCCCATCTGTGATATATCCATCTCTGCGCTGCCATCTTTGATCCAGAATTAAAATTAAATAGAAATCCCATTTCTATTAATTATTACATCAGATTGAATGCCTATACATTGAGTCTAAAAAAATAAAAATTATTTATAGACCAAATGTAATAAATTAATTCAATAAACTGCAAATCTTGCAGTTCTCCCTGCCCAAACCAAGATTTCGATCTCCTCTTGTACGAACAGCCCATAAATCAAGAAAAATAAAGAACTATTCTAAATAATAATCAGATTTATTTAAAATTAATTTCAGATTATTTGCCCATCTGTTTTGGGAACAAATTTTCCAAAACCCATATCTGCGCAAATTGGGTAGAACGCCTTCTCCCTATTTGCACAGGTTCAGATCTGAAACAGAATGGTTCAAGATTTGAACCATGGCTCTGATACCACTGAAGGGATAGAAAATCCATCACATGGATGCCCAAGATTGCGGAATAAAGGGGGCGAATTTCAAAAATTTTTCTTTCCCTTCAATTGGGAATCGAATTCCCTATTTTAGAAAATCATATTTTCAATGATCATTCTTGAACCATAAACTGAACTAGATCTGAACCAAAAGAAGGAGAGAGAGATAATACTATTAGACAATTTTGTATGCCCTTAGCTTCAATCTGATTTGATGTACTTATGTTATTTAGTGGAAATAAATAAAGTGCATGTTTGATTCATGTTGTTTGGTTTAATTCTGTGTAAAACCCTAAAACTGGACATTTATAGAGACTCATATTAGTTTTAAATGTTCACAGCCGTTGGATAAGTCTAGGGAGATTTATCCTGCCAAGGCTGATACTAGTGTGCCACCAAGTGTTGGGATGGCCTGTCTCGGCCATCAGGGTAAGACCCGAGGCACATGCAGTATGGGATTACTTGAATCCTTGAACCGGACCAGATTTCCAGTATTTCCCTGGACCTTGGAGATAGATGGGCAAAACTGGAAAGTTACACCTAACCCCTAGACTCGATTATGACATTTCACTAGGTGTTGGATCAGGCTGCCTTTGATATGCCAATCAGTGAGATCCTTAGCGGGGATCAAAACCTGGGTATGTTGGGGCAGTTTGAGAATTCATCTGAGTGGGTGATCATAGTGACAGAATCAGCCACTTTGTCGGACAAAGGGTAATGATCGGGAATGCACTCTCTCTGATGGAAACCAAACTGCCGGCAATTGATTTCAATCGTTGGAATTTTGTTTTGCAAAATTAATATATTTACATATATATGTACGGTTTCGAATTGTTTGCAAATGGTTTTAATTCCCGGGATCCATGTGAGAGGAGAGTGCGGCACTGTTCCTTGCAGCCGAGGGAGAGGTCCTCTCTTGTCGGGCAGTGCTTGATCATTAAGGGCTGAGAGGTTAAGTGTAAGACCATTGAGGATAATACCTGATGGGCTAATCTTGCACCTGCCCACAGTCCCTGGGTTTTTATAAGATGGCTTGGCCCAGGGACCACTTAATGTAAGTGTTGGGCCCATAGGGTCCATATGATGGACTCAAGGGGTTCATTGAGTTTTTCAGTGAATTCGGCTGGGCCTTGTTTTAGAGGTTGGGCCGAACCCATGTGGCTGGTGTGTAGATCAATGTTTGGGTCCCCCGCCATACAAAGAAGCCCAACTGGGCAGCAGATTGGAAAGTAATTAGACACTGAACACTTAATGGGCCAAATGCCCATTTCGAGGTGGGCTGATATGATCACCCATCCATGGGGCGAATTTGAGATTAAAGTTAGTAAAAGGATTGGGCCTTTAGCCTTATCCACTCTTAGAGACCAAATTCAAATTAAATTTGAATCTGGTAACCTCCTGATAAGATCAGGAGTAAGCTAACTCTTTCTACAGAAAGGATTAAGATTATCCCCTATCCAAATACTGATTTGGATTGGGATAACTCCTAAAAAGGAGGTTTCTTAATCAAGAAGAAAGGAGGAGATTTCGAACCACCTTGAAGAGGTATAGGATAAGATTATGCCATTGCAAGATTAGATCTTTGTAGAAAAGAAAGTCAAGAAATCTGTTCTTGACATCAGTCTTGCAAGAAAGACTGAAAAGGATTCAGTGTTTAATACTTCTAGAGGATTCTTGTGAAGGATCCAGTGTGTAGGACGCACCCTGCTGGTTCTGTTCCATTCACAGCTGTGTCATCTTCAGCAGGAACGGATCTTGGAGTATTCTTTGGGCGTGAACACCAACTTTGGGAGATACTGCTTCTCCGGATCAGGTATATTCCTCCCATTTATCTTTTGGTACAGATCTGGTTTGATTATGGTTCAAGTAGGATCGTTGAATATTGTATTCTAATTTTAGGGAATATGATTCCCAGTTGAGAGAAGGTAGGAAATTTTTGAAATTCGCCCACCCATTCCGCAACCTTTATGTCGTCCATTAGATGGATCCTACCATTCTTTCAAATACTTGATACAGAGAAATAATATCTCTCAATGGAGGTGTTCACGCCTAAGGTAGAAACCAAAAATTGCTCCCACTGAAGATGGCGCAGTGCAGGGTGGAGCAGAATCAGCAGTGTCCTTCCTAAGAACTTGATTCTTCCTAAGAATCACCTGGACGGCTTGTGAATACAACTCTTACCAATCTTTTCTGCAAAAGATTGGAATCAAGATCCAATCTTGATTTCTCCCAAGCAATGGAGATCGAACTGCTATAGGTGACGGCTGCAAGAAGGAGGCGGCTAGGGAGAATTTGCAGGGTGCAGAATTCTCTCCTCTTGTGATCTCAGCTCTGAAGACTAGACTTATGTCTGTTGGATGTTGTTGTGGATGTCTAAAGGCTGCCGCCCCTTGTTCCTTTTATAGACTTAAAGAGATCAGCTCCTAATCCCATTAGGAGTTGCTAACCCAAATTATATCTGGATTAGAAGTCCCTTTAAGATTAGGGATATTCCTTATCTTATCTGTAGATTAGATCAGCCAGCTCCTAATCTAATTAGGAAGTTTCCAAATCTAAATCTAATTTAGATCTTGGACTCTCTAAGTGGATAGGGTGTGGGCCCAATCCTATCAGCTGATCTTATCTCAGAATTCGCCCCTTAAAGACTAATCAAATTAGCCTAGTTTGAAATGGGCTTAAGGCCCATTTAGGGTTATGTATTCATCAAGCCTTCCAAAATGCTGCCCAGTTGTGCTTCCTTGTATGGCGTGGGACCCAAACATTGATCTACACATCAGCCACATGGGTTTAGCCTAGCCTTTGTTACAACGCCTGGCTGAATACACTTTTATGGACAATGCACCCCCTGAAACCCATAAGATGGGCTCTATGGGCCCAACACTTACCCTAAATGGTCCCTGGGTCAAGCCACCTTCTAACACCCAGGGACTGTGGGCAGATGCAAGATTAGCCCATCAGGTATTATCTTCAATGGCCTTACACTTAACCTCTCAGTCAATAATGATCATACACTGCCCGACAAGAGAGGACCTCTCCCTCGGCTACAAGGAACAGTGTTGCACTCTCTCAATGTATGGATCCCGGGAATTAAAACCTTTTTGCAAACATTTCAAAACCATAATATATATACTTTTATATCTCATATAAAATATATTTTGCAAAACAAATCTCAACGATTGAAATTGGCTGGTGGCAGTCTTGGTTTCCATCAGTGAGAGTGCATCCCCGATCATTACCTTTGTTCGACAAAGGGACTGATCCTGTCACTATGATCACCCACTCAGATGAATTCTCAGACTGTCCCAACATACCCAGGTTTTGACCCCCGCTAAGGATCTCACTGAATGGTACATCAAAGGTAGCCCAATCCGAGACCTAGTGCAGTATCTTAATCGAGTCTAGGGGTCAGGTGTAACTTTCCAGTTTTGCCCATCAATCTCCAAGGTCCAGGGCAATACTGGAAATCTGGTCCAGTTCAAAGATTCAATTAATCCTACACTATGTGTGCCTTGGGTCTCACCCTAGTTGCTGAGACAAGCCACCCCAATCGACTTGGTGGCACCATAGTGTTAGCCTTGTGAGGATAGGTCTCCCCAGACCGACCCATTGGCTGTGAACATTCTAAATAACACAAGTCTCATTAAGTGTCCAGTTTAAGGGTATTACACAGAAACATACCCAGGGAACATGAATCAAATATGCACTTTTATTCATTTACAATAAACTCATAAAGTACATCATTTTGATTGAAGCTAAGGGCATACAAAACTGTCTAACAAAACTGTGTTGTCTCTCTTTGGAATTCAGCAGTCAGTTAGATGATTTTTGATCTTCTGAGGATTTGCCCTGCTCTCCTATTTATAGCCTTCAAGAGAGTTTCTCCTAATCTCATTAGGAGTTTCCTAATCCAAATCTTATATTTGGATCTAGACACTCTTCAAGAGATAAGGATAATTCCTTATCTTATCTGCAGATAAATATCAGCCCTCCTAATCTAATTAGGAGTTTCCTGATCCAAATCTTTATTTTGATTTGGACTATCTGAGTGGATAGGGCCAACCCCTTATCCTATATGCTGATCTAAATCCCATAACCGTCCCATTTTAATTAATCTCATTAAGCTAGTTTGAATTGGGCTTTAGGCACATTAACTCCATCTGCTCACATACCCTTCAAATTGCTGCCCTGTTGGATATCCTTGTATGGCATTGGACCCAAACATTGATTTACACATCAGCCACATTGGTTTAGCCTAGCCTCTCTTACAAGGCCTGGCCGATTCACTAAGGAGATAGTGAACCCATGACTCCATCACCATGGGCTCTTAGTGGGCCCAACATTTATACTAAATGGTCCTTGCATCAAGCCACCTTATAAAAACCTAAGGACTATGGGTATATGCAATATTAGCTCATTAGGTATTACCCTCAATAGTTTTACACTTAACCTCTCAGCCCATAATGATCAAACGCTGACTGACAAGAGAGGAGCTCTCCCTTGGCTGCAAGGTGCTGTGCTGCACTCTTTACTCACATTGATCCCGGGATTTAAAAGCTTTTGCAAACATTTTGAAACCATAATATATATGTATACACCTATATAAATATATTTTACAAAACAAATTTCAATGGTTGAAATCAACTGCTAGCAGTTTAGGTTTCCATCAGAGAGAGTGCATCCCCGATCATTCACTTTGTCTGACAAAAAGGCTGATCCTGTCACTATGATCACCCACTCTGATGAATTCTCGAACTGTCCCAACATACCAACGTTTTGACCCCCTCTAAGGATCTCAGTGATTGGCATATCAAAGACAATCCAATCTAACACCTAGTATTGTATCATAATCGAGTCTATGGGTCAGGTGTAACATTCTAGTTTTGTCCATCTATCTCCAAGGTCTAGGGCAATATTGGAATTCTAGTCTGGTTCAGGGTTTCAAGAAAACCTACACTACATGTACCTCAGGTCTCCCCCTAGCAGCTGAGACAAGCCACCCTAACCAACTAGGCGGCACATCAGTGTCAGCCTTGGCAAGATAAATCTCCCTAGATCTATCCAACAGCTGTGAAGATTCTAAACTAGCACAAGTCTCATATGTGTCCAGTTTAAGGGTATTATAAAGAAATACAACATAGTAACATGAATCAAATATGTACTTTATTCATTTACATTAAATGTCATAATGTACATCATTCTGATTGGAGCTAAGTGTTAGACAATTTTGTATGCCCTTAGCTTCAATCAGAATGAAGTACTTTATGAGGTTATTGTAAATGAATAAAAGTGCATATTTGATTCATGTTCCCTTGGTATGTTTCTATGTAATCCCCTTAAACTGGACACTTAATGAGACTCATGTTAGTTTAGAATGTACACAGCTAGTGGGTCGGTCTGGGGAGACCTATCCTGACAAGGCTGACACTATGGTGCCACCAAGTCGGTTGGGGTGGCCTATCTCAGCTGCCAGGGTGAGACCCTAGGCACATATAGTGTAGGATTAATTGAATCTATGAACTGGACCAGATTTCCAGTATTGCCCTGGACCTTGGAGATTGATGGGCAAAACTAGAAAGTTACACCTGACCCCTAGACTCGATTATGATACTGCACTAGGTGTCGGATTGGGCTATGTTTGATATATCAATCAGTGAGATCCTTAGCGAGGGTCAAAACCTGGGTATGTTGGGACAGTCTGAGAATTCATCTGAGTGAGTGATCATAGTGACAAGATCAGCCCCTTAGTCGGACAAAGGTAACGATTAGGGATGCACTCTCACTCATAGAAACCAAAACTGTCGGCAGCCAATTTCAATTGTTGAGATTTGTTTTGCAAAATATATTTTATATGAGATATAAAAATATGTATATAATGGTTTCTATAAGGTTTGCAAAAGGTTTTAATTCCCGGGACCCATACAAGTAGAGAGTGCAACACTGTTTCTTGCAATTGAGGGAGAGGTCCTCTCTCATCGGGCAGTGTATGATCATTATGGGCTGAGAGATTAAGTGTAAGACCATTGAGGATAATACCTGATGGGCTAATCTTTCATATACCCATAGTCCCTAGGTGTTACAAGGTGGTTTGGCCCAGGGACCACTATGGGTAAGTGTTGGGCCCATAGATCCCATTTGATGGTTTTCAAGTGGTACACTGTCCATAATAGTGTATACGGCCAGGCCATGTAACAAAAGCTGGGCCGAACCCATGTGTCTAATGTGTAGATCAATGCTTGGGTCCCACACCATACAAGGAAGCCCAACTAGGCAATAGTTAGGAAGGTTAAGTGAGCACATAAGCTTAATGGACCTAAAGCCCATTTTGAACTGGGCTATTTAATTAGTTAATTATGGGGCTAATTCTAAGATAGATTAGCTAATAGGATAGGGTCTTGACCCTATCCACTCAGAGAGTCCAGATCTGAATGTGATCAGATCTAGAAACCTTCTAATGAGATTAGGAGAAAGCTAATCTAATCTACAGATCAGATAGGGGTTTATCCTTATCACCTGAAGAGAAGGCTGATCCAAATATGATTTGGATAAGCAACTCCTAATTGGATCAGGAGCTGATCCTTTAGGTTGACAAAAGAAGGAGGGGGCGGCAGCCTTTAGATGAATGAGATATTCACATCCTCTTGAGTGCTAAAATCACAAAAGGAAGAATTAAGCTTCCCTGTAGAATTCTTTCTTGCTGCTTCCCTGTTCTTGATGCCCCTATTTGCCAGTTCAATCTCCAGCTATGGGAAAAGTCAAGATTCGATCTTCACATTAGTTCTTTGAGAAAGAATTGATAGGAAGCTATGCTCACATTCCATCTGGCTGTTTCTTGCGGAGGACAGAGTGCTTGGAGAAGAACACTGCTGAATCTGCTCCATCCTGCATTGTGCCATCTTCAGTGGGAGCAGTCTTTGAATCTTTCCTTGGGCGTGAACACCTTCGTTGGGGGATACTATTTCTCTGTATCAGGTATAATCCTCTCCTACTCCTTTTGCTTCAGATCTAGTTCAATTTATGGTTCAAGAATGATCCTTGAAAATATGATTTTCTAAATAGGGAATGCGATTCCCAGTTGAAGGGAGAGAAAAATTTTAAAATTTGCCCTCCTATTCCACAATCTTTGGGCATCCATACAATGGATCTCTCATCCCTTCAGTAAGGGCATACACTGTCTAAGATATAGTTCATTATGGCTATGATCAAGAAAGTTACTTGATGGAAGCCATGAATAGTGGGGAAGATCCCGTGCCTTATACAGAAGCTATGTTGGGAATAGATTTCTTGAAGTGGGTAGATGCCAAGAAACCCGAGATGGACTTGATGGAGAGAAACAAGGTTTGGACTCATGTATACCCACCCCCTGAGGTGAAAGAAATTGGTTGCAAATGGATCTACAAGAGGAGAGAGGGTCTTGTTGGTAAGATTGTGACATATAAAGCTCATCTTGTGGCGAAAGGGTATACTCAGAAAGAGGGAATTGACTATGAGGATACCTTTGTGCCAGTGGCCATGGTCAAGTCCATTAGGATCCTAAGTGCAAGTGGGTTGAACAAAAATTGGGTGTTGACATAGAGGGGATGTCCAGATTCAAAAGGTAGCATCAGTGGCACGTAGAAAGTATGGGACTTTGGCTTGTACCCTATTGGACCTAAGTGCAAGTAGGAGCTGTTAGACAGTGTATGCCCTTTACTTGCAATCAGAGTGATGTACTTTTGACTTTTATTATAAATGAATAATAATACATAATTGACTCATGTTATATATGGTATATTTCTGTGTAATACCCTTAAATTAGACACTTATGAGACTCGTATTAGTTTAGAATCTTCATAGCCGTTGGATAGACTTGGAGAGGTTTATCTTGCCAAGGCTGACACTAATGTGTTGCCATGTTTGTTGGGGTTGAAGGGATGAGAGATCCATCATATGGATAGCCGAACCCTGCAGGTAGGTAGGGTGAAATTTCAAAAATTTCTCTCTTCCATGTTGGATTCACATTCCCTGTTTTAGAAAATCTGCATTTTCAAGGATCAATCTTGAACCTAAACCGAACCAGATCTGAAACCAAAAGGTAGGAGAGGAATATACCTAATATGGAGTAGCAATAACTCCCAACAAAGGTGTTCATGCACAAGGAAAACTCTGAAAACTGCTCCCACTGAAGATGACATAGTGTAGGTTGGAGCAGAATCAGTAGGTGGTTCTTCACAAGAACCAATTTCATCAGCAAGAATTTGATGGAGGGTATGTGAGCACGACTTCAGATCAGTTTTTCACCAAAAACTGAATCAAGAACCTTTCTTGATCTCTCCTACAAGTGGAGAATGAACTGGAAGTGGTGGCAGCAGGAGGAGGGTGCAAGAGTAGAAGATGGTGCTGAAAGATTGGTAGGATCCATCTAATGGATGCCGCCATGAAGGGTGTGGAATGGGTGGGTGAATTTCAAAAAAATTTCCTACCTTCTCCCAGCTGGGAATCATATTCCCTAAATTTAGAATACAATATTCAAGGATTCTTCTTGAACCATAACCAAACCAGATTTGAACCAAAAGGAAACAGGAAGGATTATAACTGATCTGGAGAAACAATATCTCCCAAAGTTAATGTTCATGCCCAAAGAAAATACAAGAACCACTCCTGCTGAAGATGACACAGCTGTGGATGGAATGGAACCAGCAGAGTGCATCCTACACACTGGATCCTTCTCAAGAACCCACTGGAAACACTCAACGCTAAACAACTTTTCTTCTCTCTGGAGTTTTGAGATCTAATCTCCATATGCAGAAGACTTTCTTCTCACTTGAAAAATGTGGTTCAAAATCTAGTATGTTTGAATCTTATTTTCTCTTCCTTTCTTCTTGATTAAGAAATCCTCCTAATTAGGAGTTATCCCAATCCAAATCAATATCTAGATAGGGGATAATCTTAATTCTATTCGCAGATTAAGTTACTCTACTCCTGATCTTATCAGGAGGTTACCAGATTCAAATCTAATTTGAATTTGGTCTCCCAGAGTGGATAGGGTCAAAAGCCCAATCCTTTTACTAACATCAATATCAGATTCGCCCCTTGGATGGGTGATCATATCACTTCAGTTCATAATGGGCTTTTGGCCCATTAAGTGTTTAGTATTTAACTAGTTTCCAATCTGCTACCTAGTTGGGCTTCTTTGTATGGCATGGGACCCAAGCATTAATTTACACACGAACCAGATGGGTTCGGCCCAACCTTTATTATAAGGCCCAGCTGAATTCACTAAAAAACTTAGTGACCCCCTTGAGCCCATTACATGGACCCATTGGGCCCAACACTTACATTAAGTGGTCCTTGGGCCAAGCCATCTTATAAAAACCCAGGGACTGTGGGCAGGTGCAAGATTAGCCCATCAGGTATTATCCTAAATGGTCTTACAATTAACCTCTCAGCCCTTAATGATCAAGCACAGCCCGACAAGAGAAGACCTCTCCCTCGGCTGCAAGGAACAGTGCCGCACTCTCTACTCTCATGGATCCCAGGAATTAAAACCTTTTGCAAATCTTTTGAAACTGTACATATACATATATATATATATTAATTTTGCAAAACATAATTCCAAAAATTGAAATCAACTATCGGCAGTTTGGTTTCCATCAGAGAGAGTGCATTCCCGATCATTACCATTGTCCGACAAAGGGGCTGACCTTTCACTATTACCACTCACTTAGATGAATTTTCAGACTGTCCCAACATGTCCATGTTTTGACCCCCACTAAGGATCTCACTGATTGACATATCAAAGACAGCCCGATCTGACAACTAGTGAAGTGTCATAATCGAGTGTAGGGGTTAGGTGTAACTTTCTAGTTTTTCCCATCTGTCTCCAAGGTCTAAGGCAATACTGGAAATCTGGTCCGGTTCAAGGGTTCAAGAAATCCCATACTGCATGTCCCTTGGGTCTTACCCTGATGGCCGAGACAAACCATCCCAACACTTGGTGGCACATCAGTATCAGCCTTGGCAGGATAAAACTCCTTAGACTTATCCAAGGGCTGTGAACATTTAAATGTCAAAAGTACATCAGAATGGATTGAAGCTAAGGGCATACAAAATTGTCTAACAACTCCCACTTGCACTTAGGTCAAATCCGGTACAAGCCGGAGTCCCATACTTTCCACGTGTTTCCCAAACACCTTCTGTGTTAGTGGCTTAGTTAATGGGTTTGCCACATTATCAGTTGATGCTACCTTCTGAATTAGGACGTCCCCTCTACCAACGATCTCCTGCAGTACATGGTACTTCCTCTCGATGTGCTTTAACTTTGAGTGAGCCCGAGGCTCTTTAGCCTGGGCGATCGCTCCATTGTTGTCATACAACAATGGGATAAGTGATGTGCCGGACGGGATAACTCCCAATTCGGGTATGAATTTCTTCATACACATGGCTTCCTTGGCAGCATCACTTGTGGCAATGTACTCAGCCTCGGTTATGGAGTCTGCAGTGGACCCCTGTTTGCTGCTTTTCCGGCAAGCAACACACAATCCTATCGTGAAAACATACTCAGATGTAGACTTTCCATCATCTGGATCTGACTGGAAATTGGCATCGGTATACCCTAGAACTTGTAGTGAACTACCATCGAATACCAGACAAAACTCTTTTGTCCCTCGAAGGTATTTAAGTATGTTTTTCATAGTAGTCCAATGCTCCTGCCATGAGTTGGCCTAGAATCTGCTTACCACACTCACTGCCTGTTCTATGTCCAGGCGAGTGCACAGCATGGCATACATGATGCTCCCTACGATTGAGGCATAGGGAATGTCTCTCATGCCCCCAATCTCCTCAGAAGTCTTGGGAGACATCTACTTGGAGAGAGTGACTCCATGCTTGAAATGAACATTTCCTTTCTTGGAGTTTTCCATGCTATATCTTTTGACAATTTTGTCAATGTAAGTAGCTTGGGATAATCCAATTATTTGCTTCGATCTATCTCTATAGAGTCAAAGACCCAGTATATATGAAGCTTCTCCTGGATCTTTCATGGAGAACTGCTGTGATAGCCATACCTTGACCGAAGTCAACATTCCTACATTATTCTCAATGATTAGGATATCGTCCACGTACAACACCAAAATGGTGATCTTACCCCCACAACATTTCCTGTAAACGCAGGGCTCATCCGAATTCTACACAAAGTCAAACGTTTTGACAATAGAATTGAAATGGATGTTCCAACTCCTAGAAGGCTGCTTAAGTCCATATATGGATCTATTAAGTTTACATACCATGTGTTCCTGACCAGCAGTAATGAAGCCTTGCAGCTGCTGCATGTAGATATCTTCATTAAGATCTCCATTCAGGAATGTGGTTTTGACATCCATCTACCAAATCTCGTAGTCATGGTATGCTGCTACAGCTAGCAGGATCCTAAAGGATTTGAGCATGGCCACGGGAGAAAAAGTTTCCTCATAATCGATACATTTTTTTCTAAGTGTACCCTTTTGCCACTAAACGAGCTTTGTAGGTCTAAATCTCGCCATCGGGGCCCTTCTTCCTCTTGTAGATCCATTTGCAACCAATTGCTTTTACCCCGGAGGGTGGATCTACTAGAGTCCAGACTCTTATTGGTCTCCATCAAGTCCATCTCAGCTCTCATGGCCTCCACCCACTTCTGGGAATCTATGTCTAACATAGCTTCCGCATAAGTTACAGGATCCTCTTCACTAGCCAAAGGTTCCACCAAGTAACTATCCTGGTCATAACCATATCGGACTGGTGGCCTGGATACCCGAGTGGATCTTCTAGGTTGGTCACTACCTGGAGCTTGTGGGACATCTCCCACTGCACCTGAGCTCTCCTCATCAAGAACTATTTCTTGACGATGGGTGTCCAGGTTGTAATCGGTTTCTATGAATTGGGCGTTTCGACTGCAAAACACTTTCTGCTCACTTGGGTCATAGAATAGATAACCCACCGAATCTTTTGGGTAGCCCATAAATAGGCAATGACTGGTTTTGGATTCCAACTTGTTCGCACTTTTTCTCTTAACATGTGCAGGATAACTCAAACCTTCAAGTGTCTTACACTTGGCTTCCTTCCGGTCCATAGTTCATATGGAGTCTTTGGAACCGATTTGGTTGGAACCTGATTCCGTACATAGATAGTAGTCTCTAATGCATATCCCCAAAAGGATGTGGGTAATTCTGAGTGGACGAGAAGTGACCAGACCATGTCCAATAAGGTCCTATTCCTCCTCTCTAAAACACCATTGAGTTGACGTGTGGCAGGAGGAGCTAATTGTGACACTATCCCATTAACCTTTAAGTAGTCCCTGAATTCGTCAGAGAGATACTCGCCACCTCGATCTGATCGAAGGGTGATGAACTTACAATTTATCTATAATTTTTGAGGACTTTAGCATGGATTTTTATGCCGATTTTATTAATTTTTGCCTTAATTTAGCTTAATGCTAAGAATAGGTTCAGGGATAATCAATCCAAGAAAAAGAAGGAAAAAGGCAAGAAAAGAAGGTTCAAAAAGACCAATTTCAGTCCAGCCCAGTCGTGGAAGCAAGAGAGAGCACTTCGGCCCAAAAAGAGCAAGTGAATTCCTTGAGAAAACCCAAGAAAATAAAGCCTATCTATGAGGAGAATTCGGCCCAGCAAGGAAGGCCCATTTTTAGCCCAAATAACAGCCTAGAGTGTAGCCCACATGAGCTCAAAAGCAAGCTAAGTTGTAGCCCAAATAGCAGCCCAAAGGGAGCTAGGGGCGGCAACTTCTAGGAGTTTCTTGAAGAGAAGGAGGGAGCACTCTAGAAGGTTCATGAGGGGTGTATTCTAGAGGCTTCAAGAAGGGGCAAGAGCCCCCTTGAAAAACTATATAAGGAGGCCTCTAGGAGGGGAGAAAGTTGTTCAATTGCTTGAGAGGAAGGCTCTCCCACTCTTAGAGGTTCGGCCACCTTGAGAGAAGAGAAGAGAAGAAGGCTAGGCGCAAGGAAGAAGAAGAAGAAGGGCTGAAGGAAGTTCAAGACAAGCAAGCTAGAAGAAGAAGGTGAGTTCGAATTGAGAGTTTGTGATTCAAAGATCTTCTGTAATAAATCATTTGTAGTTTCATTCTCTTTTGATTTGAATTCAGTTTCTTAGTTATATGTTCTTTCTTCTTTCTCCTTGTTTCCATTCTTCCTTTATGTATTTCAGCTTGTAAAATTTCAGTTCAGCAATCTAATTCTTTTTGATTCATTCAAATGGTCATGCATTGTATTTGAAGTTTCTTGAATAAGGGTGTGATTGTAGATTAATTCGGCCAACTAACCTTCAAAACTCAGATCTGAATTCTCAGATCTGAGATTGCAAGATCTGAATTGCTTGAAAGAGAATTCAGATCTGCAATTTTTAGATTGGGCGAATTAATCTACAGCTTGGAATTCCTAGAGTGCTTGAGAGAGACTCTAGGAATTCAGATCTACTATTCAAGAACTGAATTGAGTGCAAGGTTAGAGATAACTTGTACAATTCAGTTGGTGATCAATTCAGATTTGAATTGATGCCTTAAGAGTGTTTGAAGAAATGCATGCATGGGGATTAGATTCTTGCTAGAGATAGAAGAACCGTCACTCATGCATAGGATGAACATGCACTTGAGAGAGGCTGTTCATGACCTTGGGGTTTCACCAAACCAAGGCTCAATCATGATTCATTCGAATGATCCAAATTGATAGATTGCTGAATTCTGAGATTGACATTTACTGCTTACTCTTCTAACCTGAATTGAAGGCAATTGGGCCAATGATTTAGATAGATTTTAATTTAGGATTTCTTAGCTTTCATTAGAGTTTTGATTTATTTGTTGATCAGATAAGAAATGTTCAATTTAGTATTGGTAATTGTTTCCTAAATCCTCGTGGGAACGATACTTCACTCACTACTTTATTACTTGAACGGCTAGTGCACTTGCTAGTGTCACAATGAGCTACACATCAAAGGGCCTTAATTTCTCTCCCTAACTGTTTCTTGACTTTTGTCTAAATTCTTTGAACTTTTCAAATGACTCCAACTTGTGTCTCATTAGGTACATGTACCCGTATCGTGAAAAATCATTTGTAAAGGTGATGAAATACACGTGTTGATTTCATGTCCTAACACTCACGGGACCACATACATCAGTATGTGTTAGGTCAAGTGTGCCTGCAGATCTTTCAGGCTTACCGTCAAAAGGCCGCTTAGTCATCTTACCATGAAGGCAAGGCTCCAAAAGACCATCATTTACCATTCTTGTGATTCGGTCAACACCGATGTGGCCAAGTCGGTAATGCCAGAGGCACGTGGGATTTACAGTATCACGATTTCTTTTCTTGGGATTTTCGACTGATGTAGTTTCGGTTAAGTTAGTTTCCAAAAGGATTTAGAACAAAGAGACCGTTCTCCAGTTCTCCACATGTGCTTAATTTGTTAATCCGTTTAATAGTAATCATATTACTAAAATAAATAGTATATCCATCAGCACATAGTTTGGAAACAAAAATCAAATTTTTACTTAAGTTTTGTACATAAAGACAATCTTTAAGTCCAAGCACTCCTTCTCTAAAAACTAATTCAACGGTTCCTATTGCCACAGCTGCAACACTTGCAGTCGTTCCCAAGAATAGTGTCACTTCGCCTTCACTCAATCTTCTCCTAACATTTAACCCCTATAGTGAGTTACATGCATGAGTTGAAGCCCCAGAGTCAACACACCAGGACACAGAAGTAACTAACATATTAGTTTCTATGACACAAGTTTCGACGTTACCTTTCTTAGATTCTAGGTAGGCAGGACAGTTCCTCTTCCAATGGCCAGTCTGCTTGCAGAAGTGATAGACATCAGATGCCTTGTTCTTTTTCTGCTTCTTAGGTTTGGTAGTTTTCTTCAGTGGCTTCTTTGCCTTTCTCTTTTTCTTGCCCGATTTGTTAGCTTCAGCAAACATAACCACAGGCTCATTCTTCTTTAGTAGATCCTCAATCTTGGTAGTTCCTCATACGAGCCTCAGAAGCCTTATCACTCGGACGCTTTGGGGCAGGATTTTTCACCACCTTATCTAACTTTTCAAAAGTTAGGACCAGCATAAGATTTTTGTACCAATTGACATAGATTGGGCCCTTAAGCTTGTTATCATCTAGAATCTTTACGAATTGACTGTTTGCCATTTTCTGATAAAACAGCAAAATCATTAGTCCACAACCTTAGTTTGATTCAAGTTACCTACATAGATATGCCTTTTAATCTATGTTCCATTCCCATTTATTCATCTCTGAGATTTTCCTCCTTTCTCAGTGATGGAGACGATGGAATGTCTCTGGAAATGTGGGAAATCACATGGGGTGCATGAAGCCAACTGTTTCAGCTGCATAACCCCACCACCTTTCTGTGATGGATCATATCCACTCATCAGATAAGTTTCCCTTTGGCCTCTGTCAGACAAGGTTCAGAGTTGTTTTCAGGTAAACCTTTCTGTCCAGTGAATGTACATGCATCATATTTAGGTTATGCCAAGGTACCGTGAGAGAGTTCCCATTTTCTAGTGAAGTCCCTCCCACATCGGTCTATGACGCCCCTATCATCTTATGAAACACTCTAACAAATCCAACAAGCAAATGGATAGCCTAATTTTATGGTGCATTTCCTCATTACTGATGGACCCATCATTGTGCTAATGATGGAAGGCCTTTAGGGAGTCCATCATATGGATCTCCCTATCACATGCATTCATATTTGCTGGAGGAAAAAAAATAAACCATAGTTCTAATTTAGGTCAAACCAAAGTGGCTTCCACTGACTTTCACAAAGTCAAATTTCTGGTGGGCTTTAATCGGCTAGGGGTTCCCGTACACATCCCTTTTCAGGGTTGTGGGGCCCACCAAGAAAGGAAGGAAGGGTCATCCAATGACCTTAAGGGACACCATGGCAATGATGTGCATTCAGCCATGGTGTGCGTAAGAGCCACTAACGAATCATCATGGACCAAGTGCTTATGGCCCATGGTCGTAGCACATCAAACATCCAATCATCACAAGAAAAATGAGGAATTGATCCAATCAATGAACTACTGTAAAGCCCATTATACAGCCCATTTAAAATCCATAACATTAACAATTAATTTCTACTAGGCTTTACAGGTGGGTCGAATTAATCCTTGTAATTGAACATCAGATTTGGAACGAAAGTGTGAGAAAATGGACTGAAAAACAGTCCCTTTCGAACCCCAGATTTGGTCCAAACAGTTTTGGTCCAATCTAGTCTGAAATGGTCCGAAACTGATTTTCAATTCAAGAATTAATTCATGAAAGATCTGAAATTAATAATTTTGATTTTACACAAACACAAATAAACTTTGAACTGTTTGCACCACCTGCAAAACAGAGGTTAATCATGAGGGTTGCAGTTTCACAAACTACAAATTGCAGAAAACGATTTCTCCATCTGCAAATCTCCAGTGTTGCCTTCTTCTTCTTTCTTCTTTAATCAAGAAAAAAAACAAAAATCCTATTTCTATTAATTAATTACATTCTTGATCAAATCCTATACATTCAGTCTAGAAAAATAAAAAAAATTATTTATAGACTGAATTGAATAGGAAAGGAAAAAGAGTGCGCAGACCATCTACACCAAATCTGCACTACGATCTCTAGGTTCGAACAGTCCATTAAATCAAAATAAATAAAGAACAATTCTAAATAAATTTTGGATTTAACAGAAATTAATTTCAGATAAATTTCCCTTAACAAGAAACAATTTCATGAAATAAAAAGAACACAATCTGTGCAAATCTTGGCAGAACATCTTCTGTCCATCTATGCAGGTTCTGATCTGATTTT
The DNA here is from genome assembly GCF_056320005.1 of Nelumbo lutea. Classification (NCBI taxonomy): domain Eukaryota; kingdom Viridiplantae; phylum Streptophyta; class Magnoliopsida; order Proteales; family Nelumbonaceae; genus Nelumbo; species Nelumbo lutea. The sequence continues at coordinate 70,861,440 of NC_142687.1, read as the reverse complement.
CTTTTGGTTCAAGATTCGAACCTGTGGCTCCGATACCACTAAAAGATTGGTAGGATCCATCTAATGGACACCATGAAGGGCATGGAATGGGTGGGCAAGTTTCACAAACTACAAATTGCAGAGAACGATTTCTCCATCTGCAAATCTCCAGCGCTGCCTTCTTCTTCTTTCTTCTTTAATCAAGAAAAAAAACAGAAATCCTATTTCTATTAATTAATTACATTCTTGATCAAATCCTATACATTCATTCTAGAAAAATAAAAAAAAATTATTTACAGACCGAATTGAATAGGAAAGGAAAAAGAGTGCGCAGACCATCTGCACCAAATCTGCACTACGATCTCCAGGTTCGAACAGTCCATTAAATCAAAATAAATAAAGAACAATTCTAAATAAATTTTGGATTTAACAGAAATTAATTTCAGATAAATTTCCCTTAACAAGAAACAATTTCATGAAATAAAAAGAACATAATCTGCGCAAATCTTGGCAGAACATCTTCTGTCCATCTATGCAGGTTCTGATCTGATTTTCTTTTGGTTCAAGATTCAAACCTGTGGCTTCGATACCACTAAAAGATTGGTAGGATCCATCTAATGGACGCCATGAAGGGCGTGGAATGGGTGGGTGAATTTCAAAAAAATTTCCTACCTTCTCCCAGTTGGGAATCATATTCCCTAAATATACAATATTCAAGGATTCTACTTGAACCATAATCAAACCAGATCTGAACCAAAAGGAAACAGGAAGGATTATACCTGATCTGGAGAAACAATATCCCCCAAAGTTGGTGTTCACGCCCAAAGAAGATACAAGAACCGCTCCTACTGAAGATGACACAGCTGTAGATGGAACGGAACCAGCAGGGTGCATCCTACACATTGGATCCTTCGCAAGAACCCTTTGGAAACTTTTAACACTGAATTTGTTCTCAGTCTTTTCTGCAAGACTGATGTCAAGAACTGATTTCTTGTCTTCTTTCTCCTACAAAGGTCGAATCTTGCAAGAGGGGTTGGCGGCGGCTGGAGGAGAACTCTTGGGACAAAGATGGCTGAACAACTTTTTTTCTCTCTAGAATTTTGAGATCTAATCTCTGTATGCAGAAGACTTTCTTCTCACTTGAAAAACATGGTTCGAAATCTGGTATGTTTGAATCTTATTTTCTCCTCCTTTCTTCTTGATTAAGAAATCCTCCTAATTGGGAGTTATCCCAATCCAAATCAATATCTGGATAGGGGATAATCTTAATCCTATCTACAGATTAAGTTAGTCTACTCCTGATCTTATCAGGAGGTTACCAGATTCAAATCTAATTTGAATTTGGTCTCTTAGAGTGGATAGGGTCAAAAGCCCAATCCTTTTACTAACATCAATCTCAGATTCGCCCCTTGGATGGGTGATCATATCAGCTCAGTTCGTAATGGGCTTTTGGCCCATTAAGTGTTCAGTATTTATCTAGTTTCCAATCTACTACCCAGTTGGGTTTCTTTGTATGGCATGGGACCCAAGCATTGATCTACACACCAGCCACATAGGTTCGGCCCAGCCTTTATTACAAGGCCCAGCCGAATTCACTGAAAAACTCAGTGACCCCCTTGAGCGCATCAGATGGACCCTATGGGCCCAACACTTACATTAAGTGGTCCTTGGGCCAAGCCATCTTATAAAAACCCAGGGACTATGGGCAGGTGCAAGATTAGCTCATAAGGTATTATCCTAAATGGTTTTACACTTAACCTCTCAGCCCTTAATGATCAAGCACTACCCGACAAGAGAAGACCTCTCCATCGGCTAGAGGGAACAGTGCCGCACTCTCTACTCACATGGATCTCGGGAATTAAAATCTTTTGCAATTCTTTTGAAACCATACATATACATATATATATATATGTATATATATATATATTAACATCAATCTCCCGTAGATCTAGTGTCATCACACAACCGTGGAATGGGTGATGTGCTGAATTCCAAATTCAAGAATGAATACCTTCATTCATAAGACAGCCTCACTTATGGCAATGTGTTCAGCTTGGGTTGTGGACTGTTATTTTCACTACTTAGGACCCCTGTTTCTTGACTTTCTAAAAACAACACGCGATCCTATCATGAAAACATACCTAGATGTAGACTTTCTATCATCAGGATCTGATTGGATGTCGGCATCAGTATACCCTTGGATTTGTAGTGAGCTACCATTGAATACCAGACAAAACTCTTTTGTCCTTCAAAGGTACTTAAGTATATTTTTCACAACAGTCCAGTGCTCCTACCCTGGGTTGGGCTAAAATCTTCTTACCACACTCACTACCTGAGCAATGTCAGGATGAGTGCACATCATGGCATACATGATGCTCCCTATGGCTGAGTCATAGGGAATGTCCATCTTGCTCTCAATCTCCTCGGGAGTCTTGAAAGACATCCCCTTGGAGAGAGTGACTCTGTGCCTGAAAGGAACATTTCCTTCCTTGGTGTTCTCCATGCTGTATCTCTTGACTATTTTGTCAATGTAAGCAGATTGGGATAATCCTATTATCCTCTTTGATCTATCTCTGTAGAGTCAAAGACCCAGTATATAGGAGGCTTCTCCAAGATCTTTCATGGAGAATTGATGTGAAAGCCATACTTTCACCATAGTCAATATTCCTACATCATTCCCAATGAGTAGAATGTCGTCTACATACAGAACCAGAAACATAATCTTATTACCATTGGATTTCCTGTGAACACAGGGCTCATCCAGGTTCTGCTCAAAGTCAAACCTTTTGACGGTAGATTCAAACCTTAAGTCCATATATGGATCTTTTCTATTTACATAACATGTGTTCCTGACCCACAACTATGAAACCTTGCAGTTGCTGCATATAGATATCTTCAGTAAGATCTCCATTCAGGAATGCAGTTTTGACATCCGCTTGCCAAATCTCGTAGTCATGTTATCCTGTTACAGCTAGCAAGATCATAATGGATTTAAGCATGACCACCGACAAAAAGGTTTCCTCACAATCGATGCCCTCTTTCTGAGTATACCCTTTCGCCACTAGACGTGCCTTGTAGGTCTCAATCTTACCACTGGGGCCCTTCTTCCTCTAATAGATTCATTTGCAACCAATTGCTTTTACCCCAGGGGGCGGATCTAGTAGAGTCCAGACTCCATTGGTCTCCATTGAGTCCATCTCAGCTCTCATGGCATCTACCCACTTCAAGGAATCTATGTCCAACATAGCTTTTGTGTAAGTCACGGGATCCTCCTCACTTGTCATAGCTTCCACCAGGTAACTATCCTGGTCATAGCCGAAACGAACTGGAGGCTTGGAAACTTGATTAGAGCTTCTAGGTTGGTCACTACCTGCAACTTGTGGGACACCTCCCACTACCACTGATCTCTCCTCATTAAGAACATCTCCTGACGATGATTGTTCAGGATGTAATCAACCTCCAAGAAATGGGCATTTTGACTACCGAACACCTTCTATTCTCCTGGGTCATAGAATAGTTAACCCACAAAGCCTTTTGGGTAGCCTACGAATAGGCAACGACTGGTTTTGGATTCCAATTTGTCCACACTCGTTCTTTTAACGTGCGTTGGACAACCCCAAATCTTCAAGTGTCTCACACTTGGTTTCTTTCCCATCCAAAGCTCATAAGGAGTCTTCAGAACTTATTTGGTTGGAACATGATTCAGCACGTATATCGTAGTCTCTAATGCATAACTCCAAAAGGATGTGGGTAACTCTGAGTGCACAAGAAGTGACCGGACCATATCCAATAGGGTTCCTTAAGTTCTGGATGCTGGCCCTTGTTTCCTGTTGGAATTGTTAAGTGTTAGTCGCTAGAGCCTTAACTATCTCATCTAAAGACATTCCTGAACTTGAGGGTTGATTTTGAGCTTGGGCAAGTGCTGGAATTGGAGGTTATCTGTTGAAAGCTTGGGGTTGGAAACTTTGTGGTCCTCCTTGATTTTTGTAGCTCAGATTGGGATGATCCCTCAACCTTGGATTGTAATAGTTAGAACAGGGATCATACTTGCATTGAGGTTGGCCCAAAAATCCTCCTACAACATTGACTTGCTGCATCAAACTATCTAGTAATGATGGGCACATATCCATATGATGCCCAAGAATCGAGCATATGCCACAAACTTTAGCCGCTTGTAATTTCCCTACAGCCAATTGACGAACCAAAGAAGTTAGATCAGAAATTTGACTTTCCAAATTAGAATGGCTTACCCCATTAACACGTCTGATAGCATCATCTATTCTTGCTCCAAATTGTTGGGAGTTTTTGGCCATGTTAGAAATCAATTCCCTAGCCGCCTCAGGTGTTTTGTTGACCAAGGCTCCTCCACTAGCTGCATCTACCATACTTCTATTCATAGGTTGGAGTCCTTCATAAAAGTATTGAATTAAGAGCTACTCAGGTATTTGGTGGTGTGGACAGCTAGCATAGAGTTGTTTAAACCTTTCCCAATACTCGTATAGTATCTCACCGCTAAACTGCCTTACCCCACAAATCTCCTTTCTAATATTTGCAGCTCATGATGCAGGGAAATACTTATCTAAAAACACCATATTCATCTCATCCCATGTATGTATTGAACTAGGAGGAAGAATATATAACTAGTCCTTTGCCTTATCTCATAAAGTAAAAGGAAAAGCTATCAGTTTTACCTGTTCCTCAGTCATACACTGTGGTTTCATGCTTGAACAGACAACATGGAACTCTTTAAGATGCTTGTGAGGGTCCTCACCTGGAAAACCATGAAAAACAGGAAGTAATTGAATTAAACCTGATTTAAGTTCAAAAGCTACCTCAAGAGTGGGATATACTATGCACAGAGGCTATTGATATTGGATTGGTGCAGCTAACTCCCTTAGTGTTCTTTCTCTATCAGCCATCTCTTCTTCTTCAAAAATAGCTTTATCACAAGTTGTAAAGTCAATATCGGAATTCAACCTTGGAGATGAACGACCCTTCCTTTGCTTACCCTCCCTTCTCAAACGATGGGTTGTCTTCTCAATTTTAGGAATATATTCTAGTTCACATTTTTGAGAAGAACGAGTCCTAAAACAAAAGAGGTTAGAACAAATGGAAGGCACGAAGCTAAGAAATTAAAATAGCTCCCTAGCAACGGTGCCAAAATTCAGATGGGTTGTTGAAAACCTCAGATTTAATTCTAGTCCTACATTACAACAAAATTGTAGTAATAGTGGTACTAGGTCAAATCCTACAGGGAGCCAGTAGTTAGCTTCTCAGCCAAATGTGTTAGACAGTTTTGTATGCCCTTATTTCCAATCACTTTTGATGTACTTTTGATATTTAGTGTAAATAAATAAAGTACATGTTATGATTCATGTTGTGTGGTATGTTTTTGTGTAAGACCCTTAAACTGGACACTTAATGAGACTCGTGTTAGTTTAGAATGTTGAAAACTGTTAGATAAGTCTGGGGAGATTTATCCTACCAAGGCTGACATTGGTGTGCTATCAAATGTTGGGGTCGCCTGTCTCAGCCACCAGGGTGAGACCCAAGGCCAATGCAGTGTGGGATTAATTGAATCATTGAACCGGACCAGATTTCCAGTATTGCCCTGGACCTTGGAGATTGATGGGCAAAATTGGAAAGTTATACCTGACCCCTAGACTCAATTATGATACTGCACTAAGTGCCGGATTGGGCTGTCTTTGATGTGCCAATCAGTGAGATCCTTAGCGGGGGTCAAAACTTGGGTATGTTGGGACATTCTGAGAATTCATCTGAGTGGGTGATCATAGTGACAGGATCAGCCCCTTTGTCGAACAAAGGTAATGATTGGGGATGCACTCTCTTTAATGGAAACCAAACTACTGACAGTTGATTTCTATCATTGGAATTTTGTTTAGCAAAATTTATATATATGATATATAGATATGTATGGCTTCAAAATGTTTGCAAATGGTTTTAATTCCCGGGATCCATGTGAGTAGAGAGTGCAACACTACTCCTTGCAGCCGAGGGAGAGGTCATCTCTTCTCGGGCAGTGCTTGATCATTATGGGCTAAGAGGTTAAGTGCAAGGCCATTTAGGATAATACCTGATGGGCTAATCTTGCATCTGCCCACAGTCCCTGGGTTTTTATAAGATGGCTTGGCCCAAGGACCACTTAGTGTGAGTGTTAGGCCCATAGAGTCCATGTTATGGGCTCAAGGGGTTCACTGGGTTTTCCAATGAATTCGGCTTGGCCTTGTAACAAAGGCTAGGCCGAACCCATGTGGTTGTTGTGTAGATCAATGCTTGGGTCCCATGCCATACAAAGAAACCTAACTGGGCAGTAGTTTGGATGACTATAGAGCACTTAATACATATTGGGCCTAAAGCCCATTTTGATCTAGGCTGATTTGATCAGTCACTTAAAGGGGCGGATCTGAGATTAGGTTAATCCCAAAATCTGATCTAATCTGCAGATAGGATTAAGAGGAGTCCTAATCCAAATACAAATTTTGGTAAGGGCAACTCCTAATATGTTTAGGAGGTTTCTTAATCACCAAGAAAGAGAAGGAAACCCTAATTCTAATTACTTGAATTCGAACCCTAAGGGTTTTTAGCAGATGACTCTGCACTCTTGAGATAGGATCTCAGATAACCCTAGAGAAGAAAATAGCAGTTTGCCACTTCTTTCTCTAGCATTCTTCTCCAGCAGCCACCACCTCCTTTTCTGCCTGTTCGAGTTCTCAGTTAGAGAATATCAAGAAAGGTTATTGATGGTTCATGTGGTGCACACAGTTTTCCATTGAGTTCGTCAGAAGAACCTAGTTCATGGGACAAACACTGCTGGTAGAGCTCCATCATCATTGCGCCATATTCAGTGGGAACTGATCTTGGGATCTTCTTTGGGTGTGAACACCAACGTTGGGAGATACTGCTTCTGTGGATCAGGTATAATCCCTCCCTTCTCTTTTTGTTCAAATCTGGTCTAGTATCGTTTAAGTAGGATCCTTGAATTTTGATTCTAAAATTAGGGAATATGATTCCCAGTTGGAAGAAAGGTTGGAAACTTTTGAATTTCGCCCACCCAGTCTACATCCTTTTTGGCATCCATACGATAGATCCTTGATGAGAATAAAATTTGTTATATCTTTATCCCTCAATATTCAGTATTTTACATTTAATTGGTACCTAATTGCACTCATTACTCTTGTATTTCGATTCAGGGCAAGCAAGAAGGCGATTGGAAGAGAACAAGGCTAATCGGATGATTTTGCACAATTTTGGCACCGATCAGTGATCTGAGCATAACTCTCAATTCTAGAGTTATGTTTTGGGTTTTGGCAGAATTGGTCCACATCAAAGATGAACCACCTTGCTTCCTCAAGCGGCTTGGTTGAGGCGTTGGGAGTGATGCTGCTTGGTTGCAACGTTGCTTGGCTTCTTTCCTCAAGCGGTGAACTATGTTCTCGATCTCAGGGTCATAGTGGAGTTCACTTACACGAGAAGAGTGAGGCATAAACCAAACAAAAGGAAATAAACCTACTTAGGACACCAATCCCCGGTAACGGTGCCAAAATTTGGTGGGTACCGAACCCAATCAAAGATAAATAGTCTTGCTCTGGGTTAATAATTTGCAGATAGTGATGAGCAAGGTCGTTCTCCATAGGGATTTGGTGGATTTATTTCCGAGTAGATGGATTAAGGGGGGTTGTAAAGTTAACAAAAATAAGAAAATAGCAAAAAATAATAGAAAACAAAGATTAAATTGATGGGAGATGGTTTCCGGTTGAAGGGACAAGTTCAGCTTTGATTCGTAGCATTGATCCTTGAGGCAAAGATAGATTCCTATGTTTATGAATAAATTGGTTATAACTATTAACAAGCTCTAACAGTCAGCCTCTACTCTTATAATTCGACAACCAAAACAAGCTCTTTGATTGCTTCCCTTATTAATAGGCAGTCCTAAACAAGCTCTTAGGATTTAACCTATTAATAGCATTAAGAGGGTAGAGACCCAATTCTGGTCAGCGATCTCACAAGCTCGGACCGTTTAAACTAGATCATGCATTTTCCCAACATAGATCAAATACTTTTTTGCAATCAATTTATGTTAGTTGCCACCATGATCGAACCTACCAATCATATACGAAACTGGAGGTTCAATCGGCCATAGATTATTTTCATTGAATGAGCAAGGGGCCCTTCTTGCTTAATCAACAAAAATAATCCTTACAGTTAATTTGACGCAAACATATGAATACCCATAAACAATGAACTGAAATAAAAATCAATTAGATCTCACAAGGCTTACAGAATCAAGGCTTTCCTAACCCTTCAACCAGAAATAAAAACTTACAGACACCTCATGATGAAATCACAACTTCTAGATGAGAAAGGGGGCAAACTCTTGCTTCTTCCTCCTTGGTTGCTGATTTCTCTCTCTAAAGACTGAAGCTCTCTTGGAGGAAAATTGATGACTTGGGTGCGGGTCTGCCCCCCCCCCCCCCTTTATATAGATTTGGCGAGAGGGCTGCTCTCCAACTCCCTTAAGGAGATTTTCCTCAAACTGGAAAGTCCTAGTCTAATTTGAACTTATCCTACCTAACTCTTATTTCTTATCTTTTCAGGATTACAATTTGAGAATTTAAATCTGATAAAACTCTTTTATTGAGATTACATTCAAATTGTATCCTAATGGGACTCTTGGATCTTGAATTCGAACTGGCCTTCTTTAACAATTCGGGCTTGCTTCAAAACTCTTCTGCGAAATGGGCCTTGCTACGAAATTGCTCTGACTTTGGGCCCGAATTCATCTTCAATGTGGATCGATTATGCCAAAACCCAAAATATAAAATTTGTGGCCTTTTCCTTCTTTTCAATGCTTCTTGAATTGTCAAAATCGGAGTCTGTAATTGAGAGTTATACCAAGATCATTGATCAGTGCCGAAACTGTGCAAAATCATTCGATTATACTTGTTTTCTTCCAATCGCCTTCAATCCAATTTGATGTACTTTTGACATATAGTGTAAATAAATAAATGCATGTTTGATTCATGTTGTTTGGTATATTTCTGTGTAAGACCCTAAAACTGGACACTTATAGAGGCTTGTGTTAGTTTTAAATGTTCACAGCCATTGGATAAGTCTGGGGAGATTTATCCTGCCAAGGCTGATACTGATGTGCCACCAAGTGTTGGGATGGCTTGTCTCGGCTATCAGGGTAAGACCCAAGGCACATGCAGTATGCGATTGCTTGAATCCTTGAACCGGACCAGATTTCCAGTATTGCCCTAGACCTTGGAGACAGATGGGCAAAACTGGAAAGTTACACCTGACCCCTGGACTCGATTATGACACTTCATTAGGTGTCGGATCAAGCTATCTTTGATATGTCAATCAGTGAGATCCTTAGTGGGGGTAAAAAACCTAGACATGTTGGGGAAGTCTGAGAAATCATCTGAGTGAGTGATCATAGTGACAGGATCAACGCCTTTGTCGGACAATGGTAATGATTGGGAATGCACTCTCTCTTATGGAAACCAAACTGTCGGCAATTGATTTCAATCGTTGGAATTTTTGTTTTGCAAAATTAATATATATATAAATGTATATATACGGTTTCAAAAGATTTGCAAAAGGTTTTAATTCCTGGGATCCATGTGAGTAGAGAGTGCGGCACTGTTCCTTGTAGCCGAGGGAGAGGTCCTCTCCTGTCGAGTAGTGCTTGATCATTAAGGGCTGAGAGGCTAAGTGTAAGACCATTTAGGATAATACCTGATGGGCTAATCTTGTACCTGCCCACAGTCCCTAGGTTTTTATAAGATGGGTTGGCCCAGGGACCACTTAATGTAAGTGTTGGGCCCATAGGGTCCATGTGAAGGGCTCAAGGGGGTCACTGAGTTTTTCAGTGAATTCGGCTCGGCCTTGTAATAAAGGCTGGGCCAAACCCATGTGGCTGGTGTGTAAATCAATGCTTGGGTCCCATGCCATACAAAGAAACCCAACTGGGCAGCAGATTGGAAACTAGTTAAACACTGATCATTTAATGGGCCAAAAGCCCATTACGAGCTGGGCTGATATGATCACCCATCTAAGGGGCGAATCTGAGATTGAGGTTAGTAAAAGGATTGGGCTTTTGACCTTATCCACTCTGGGAGACCAAATTCAAATTAGATTGGAATCTTGTAACCTTCTGATAAGATCAGGAGTAAACTAACTTAATTTGCAGATTGGATTAAGATTATCCCCTATCCAAATATTGATTTGGATTGGGATAACTCCTAATTAGGAGGATTTTTTAATCAGGAAGAAAGGAGGAGAAAACAATTCCAATATACCAGATTTCGAACTAAGTTTTTCCAAGAGAGAAGAAAGTCTTTTGCATACAGAGATTAGATTTTACAAACTCCAGAGAGAAGAAAAGTTGTTCAGCCATCTTTGTCCCAGGAGTTCTCCTCCTGCCGCCGCCAACCCCTCTTGCAAGATTTGATCTTTGTAGGAGAAAGAAGTCAAGAAATCAGTTCTTGACATCAGTCTTGCAGAAAAGACTGAAAAGGATTTAGTATTCAGAGTTTCCAGTGGGTTCTTGCGAAGAATCCAGTGTGTAGGACGCACCCTGCTGGTTTCGTTCCATCCACAGCTGTGTCATCTTCAGTAGGAGTGGATCTTGGTATCTTCTTTGGGCATGAACACCAACTTTGGGAGATACTGTTTCTCTGGATCAGGTATAATCCTCCCTATTTCCTTTTGGTTTAGATCTGGTTTGATTATGGTTCAAGTAGAATCCTTGAATATTGTATTCTAAATTTAGGGAATATGATTCCCAGTTGGGAGAACGTAGGAAAATTTTTTGAAATTCGCTCACCCATTCCGCACCTTTCTTGGCATCCATTAGATGGATCCTACCATTCTTTCAGTGGTATCAGAGCTACAAGTTTGAATCTTGAACCAAAAGAAAATCAGATCTGAACCTGCGTAGATGGACAGAAGATGTTCTACCAAGATTTGCGCAGATTATTTTCTTTATTTCAAATATTATTTCTTGTTAAGGGCGATGATTGGTTGTTCGATGTGCTGCGACCATGGGCCATAAGCACTTGGCCCATGATGATTCGTTAGTGGCTCTTGCGCACACCATGGGTCAATGCACATCATTGCCATGGTGTCCCATAAGGTCATTGGATGACCCTTCCTTTCTTAGTGGGCCCCACAACCCTGAAAATGGATGCTTTCGGGAACCCCTAGCCGATTAAGGCCCACCAGAAATCTGACTTTGTGAAAGTCAGTGGGAGCCACTTTGGTTTGACCTAAATTAGAACTAGGGCATAATTTTGTCCCCTCTAGCAAATACGAATGCATGTGATAGGGAGATCCATATGATGAACTCTCTAAAGGCCTTTCGTCATTGGCACAATGATGGGTCCATCAGTAATGAGGAAACACACCATAAAATTGGGCTATCCATTTGCTGTTGGATCTGTTAGAGTGTTTCATAAGATGATAGGGGTGTCATAGACCGATGTGGGAGGTGCTTCACCAGAAAATGGGAACTCTCTCATGGTACCTTGGCATAACCTGAATATGATGGGTGTGCAATCACTGGACAGAAAGGTTTACCTGAAAACGGCTCTGAACCTTGTCTGATAGAGGCCAAAGGGAAACTCATATGATGAGTGGATATGATCCATCACAGAAAGGTGGTGGGGTTATGCAGCTGAAACAGTTGGCTTCACGCACCCCATGTGATTTCCCACATTTACAGAGACATTCTGTCGTCTCATCACTAAGAAAGGAGGGAAATCTCAGAGATGAATAAATGGGAATGGAACATTGATTAAAAACCATATCTATGTAGGTAACATGAATCCAACAAAGGTTGTGGACTAATGATTTGTTGTCTTATCAGAAATTGGCAAATTGTTAATTCGCAAAGCTTCTAGATGATAACAAGCTTAAGGGCCCAAACTATGCCGACTGGTACAAAAATCTTATGCTGGTCCTAACTTCTGAAAAGTTAGATAAGTTGGTGAAAATCCCTGCCCCGGAGCATCCGAGTGATAGGGCTTTTGAGGTTCGTAGAAGGGACAACCAAGATTGGGAGGATAAGAACTCCCTAGCCCACTGCTTTGTCATTGCCTCACTAGACAACTCAATACAAAGGTAGTTCGATCAGATCGAACTAGCCAAGGACATATTGGACAGTCTAAAGATAATGTATGAAGAGCATAACTGTTCTACTCGACAGAAGGTCTTGAAACTGTTCATGACCGTGCAGATGTCCAAGGAGCAAAAAGTTTATGACCATTGTGTTCGGATGATGGGCTACATTAACGAACGTGAAGCCCTTAGATCTGGGGTAGATCTTGGCATGCAAGTGGATGCCATCCTGAATTCTTTGCCCTCTTCCTTCAATGCGTTCACAATGAACTATAACATGAATAAGTTGAATGTCAGCGTCCAGGAACTTAGCAATATGTTGCAGAGGGCCAAGGGTCTACTAAAGAAGGATGAGCCTGTGGTTATGCTTGCTAAAGCTAACAAATCGGGCAAGAAAAATAGAAAGGCAAAGAAGTCTCAGAAAAAAGATACCAAACCTAAGAAGCAGAAGAAGAACAAGACATCTAATGTCTGTCACTTCTGCAAGCAGACCGGCCACTAGAAGAGGAACTGTCCTGCCTACCTGGAATCTAAGAAAGGTAACGTCAAAACTTGTGTCATAGAAACTAATATGTTAGTTACTTCTGTGTCCTGGTGTGTTGACTCCGGGGTTTCAACTCATGCGTGTAACTCACTGTAGAGGTTCAAAATTAGCAGAAGATTGAGTGAAGGTGAAGTGGCACTATTCTTGGGAACAACTGCAAGTGTTGTAGCTGCGGCAATAGGAACCGCAGAATTAGCTTTTAGAGAAGGAGTGCTTGTACTTAAAGATTGTCTTTATGTACAAGACTTAAGAATAAATTTGATTTCTATTTCTAAACTATGTGCTGATGGATATACTATTTATTTTAGTAATGTGATTACTATTAAACGGAATAACAAATTCATCGCAATCAGGGAACTAGAGAACAGTCTCTATGTTCTACATCCTTTTCTGGAAACTAACTTAACTGAAACTACATCGATCGAAAATCCCAAGAAAAGAAATCGTGATACGGTAAATCCCACATGCCTCTAGCATTACCGACTTGGTCACATCGGTGTTGACCGAGTCACAAGGCTGGTGAAGGATGGTTCTTTGGATTTTCTAACTATAGAAGATCTTCCCACTTGTGAGCCTTGCTTTCAAGGTAAGATGTCTAAGTGGCCATTTGACGGTAAGCCTGAAAGATCTATAGGCACACATAACCTAATACATATTGATGTATGTGGTCCCCTGAGTGTTAGGACTCGAAATCAACATGTGTTATTCATCACCTTTATAGATGATTTTTAACGATATGGTTACGTGTACCTAATGAGACATAAGTCTGAGTCATTTGAAAAGTTCAAAGAATTCAGACAGGAATTTGAGAAATAGTTAGGGAGAGAAATTTAGGCCCTTCGATTAGATCAAAGTGGTAAGTATCTCTCTGACGAATTCATAGACTACTTAAAGGTCAACGGGATAGTGTCACAATTAGCTATTTCTGCCACACCTCGAGTAGAGTAGTCGGCCTAACCAAAGCGTCACGACATAATCCAATTACCCTTTTGAATCTTAAGTAGGGGGCTTAGCCCGCCCGCCTACCAATCAAAGAGGCTGAGAGTAAGCGTAAGCTCACCCGTAAGCTCGAAGAGCTTTCTCCGCCAGAGAGAGTGGAGAAGGGGAGAAGCGACTCGTCGTAGAAGCGGTAGCTTCCGGGACGGCCTAAAAGATCGACTTGGCGCAGGAGGCCAAGCATTCTGGGCTGGAAGGAGGCAAGCAAATGAAGGGAGGCATTACGGGCCGACTACAAGACTACGACTACAAGAAGCAAAGCTTCGTAGACTCGACAAGTCGCTTATAGAAGGCCGACGACTACATAAGTTCAGTAAGGGGGGAGGGAAGCGAAGCTTAGCGAGCTTTAGTTGGCCGACCACTACATAAGCCGCCGCGGTAATCGGTTTGGAAAGCTTCGAGCTTCCCTTCATTCGCTTCGCGGGAGCCGCACAGCACATAGCTGGAAGTCAGAGGGCCCGTACTACCTGCCTAACCCTTCGCTCCGAGGGACCGTAGATCGGAAAGCGCCTTCTAAACCACTCGGCAGAAGGGAAGGGGCCTATGTATTTGCATGACCCCTGCAGATTTGACCCTACCTACACCCGGAGCCAATCCCCTAGCGGTCCTGCCACCACGCCGCAGAACGGGAGCTCGTGTGGAACCTTTTATTTCTGGCGTAACAGCGGTGGAACGTAACAAAATATTACGGCCGCGTAACATAGGGGCCTACGGTACGGGGAACTCGGCCAAAATATGACACCCGAAGGGCCCGGCACGCACAATCCTATCCTATCCGAGTCCGAGTTTACCCCTTGCACTTCGGACAGCCGTCCGTAGCATCATAAGGAGCACCTCCCTTTCGAGGTACCAAAATGGTACGGTACATAGGAGGTTGGTCTTTCTCAACGTGGTGTATAGCACGAAAAACCTATCGATACAAGATAGGGCCGTTCACATGAAAGAAGAGAAGAAATCCTTTCTTCTCTTCTTTCTCTTTCTCGAGGGGGGAAAGAGAAATAGGGTCTTATGGAGGGCATTCGGGCGCATTTATAAAAATCCTCCACTGCATCCAGGATCACAAGTGGAACGCTAAGCAGGGGTGGGGAGGCTGCGAGCGGAGCAACAAAAGCGAAGCGAGCCTATCAGAGAAAGCCGTTGCGCGCTAGTAGCAGCATGATGAAAAACTACTGCGCGCGCTAGCTGCAAGAAAACGGCTGCGCTACCGCGCCGCGCTAGCGCTCAATCCGTTGCTTGTTGCATCCGTTTTTCATCATGCTGTTAGCGCAACGGCTTGAGCGCGTCAGCGCTCAAGCATGCGAAAGCCGGAGTGCGCGTTAGCGCACTTACGTTTTCTCGCTTGTTGCATCCGTTTTTCAGCTGGCTTCCAAGTGCTAGTTGTAGCGCGCTAGCGCGCGTACTCTTCTGTGGAGTCGCACTCCACGAGCCCCTCCAACGACTAGCTTCCGTTTCTTGTTCCGGTCCGACAACGAGGACGCTGCCCTGCCCTTCTCCTGCCGTGGAAGGACTTCCGCCTGTGGTGTGGTCCAACCCATGGGCGGAGTCGCCCTCATCCCCCCCATTGCTCAGTGCTCCCTGCTGCTTCGCTGGGCTTTACCCGTCCCCGGCGTGGACGCGGGCTTCTATAAGAGAATGAGAAGCTCTCAACACAAGAAAACGCGAACCGCGCGGAGCCCACCCGAGTTCGTTTTCTGCCGCCACTGGCCGGCCGCTGGGGAAACACAGCCCGGCCCCCTCTCGGGAAACGGGGGTGGGGGTCCAACAAGCACTTGCTGCAGAGGGGGCCCACAAGCACCCGGCCCGCCCCTTCTTCTTCAGTAAAGCCGACCTCTTTTTCGCCAGTGCTGACGCAGTGCGCACGTAGATAAGGAAAGCAAAATCCCAGTGGGGGGGAATGGGGGCCGGTGCCTTTCTTTTACGGCCTAAACTCCTATTTGTCAGCCGTGGGGAACTACTGCTCGGTCGGGGGGAGGGGAAAGGCTTGGGCCTACCTATCCCGATAGGACCCCATAAAGGAACGGGAGCTGTTGAGAGGTTCCATATTGCCGAGCCGAAGGGCAGCACTTCTGTACGTGATCGTAGTATGTCACGTCGTCTCGTCCCCGCTGCATCGAAGAGTACCTATGCACTATGTTCCGGTTCACTGATAAGGAAGATAGAGTTGGGGTGGGGGTCTACGATGTGATACTAAAGTATGACCCGGGGAGATACATGCTAACTATGGGTAGGAAGCAGGAACCATTATGTCAAAAATGTCGGGGGGTTACAGATCTCTTATACTACCATCGATCCGACAGAGCGGAACGACCAGAAAAAGAAGTGAAGTTAGAAAGCCGTATGATAGGTGGTAACTATCTTGTACGGTTCGGGGGGTAATCGGCGTACTCCGATCAGTGGGGGGGAATCTTTGGCTCTATCGAACATACAGGGAATTGGAGGTAGCATTCCACCGATGTCAAGTCATGGACCGGTTCCTCCAGCCCTTTTTCTATGTGTTGGTGTTCTATATGACCGACATAAGACTCGACTTGCTAGATATTACGGAGGTTCAGTGAGCACCATGCCGAATCTCCCTACCATTTCCTTCTCTTCCACTTTGGCCAATATGAGTTCACCTGGTACTAGCAGCTTTATCGGGGAATTTCCCATCTCAGTAGGAGCTTTCCAAAGAAATAGCTTAGTAGCCACATTAGCAGCGCTTGGGATGATTTTAGGCGCGGCGTATTCCCTTTGGCTATATAATCGTGCGGTTTCTGGAAATTTAAAACCCGATTTCCTCCATAAATTCTCCGATCCAAATGGCAGAGAAGTTTCAATATTTATACCTTTTCTTGTTGGAGGGGCGACCGTCCGTTGAACTACCAAAGAAAAAAGGGTAAACCAATGTGATCATGACATTGTAGGTGCTTGCGATGGGACGGATGCGACTTCCCTCATAAGTAATGGGTGGCATAGCCCGTTGCAGAAGTCCCCCCTTTTTTTGATCCATTTCTTTAGTCTTTAGGGAGCCCCTAACCAACAAACAAGCGAGAAAACTACAGTGCGCGTTAGCGCACTCCGGCTTTCGCATGCTTGAGCGCTGACGCGCTCATCCGTTGCTTGTTTTCTCGCTTGTTGGCTTCGCCGTATCTTGCTGGGTGGGACCGAGAGAAAGAAAGGACGGGGGGCGACCATGCATGGCACTTCTCGACCGTGTCTCCGAGGGACAGTTGAACGAGCGACTCATGAATGCTGCCGGGTCGGACGAGCCAATAACTCGAACGCGTTCGGTCTGTTTTTTGAGCAAGAATCACAGCGTTACCTTACCTTCACCATGATACGGACTCCAAGTTCTTATGGCAGAGCACGAGGAGATTTATCATCAATATGATGATGGGAATGGAAACCAGAAGCACGACCGGGGTCTTCGTGGTCCGAGATAATACTTACATCAGTAACAGTCACGTAAGCATGAGACTTTTTGGTAGTACCGGTGAACCAGATGGCCGCGGCGATGGAATCTGGGACGGAGGACTCGTAGTATCTCTCTAGATCTGGCAAAAGCGAAAGACCCCCTAACGTAATTCGAATGGGGGCTGACCGCTGAGCCCACTCTGGCCTCGCAGGGCGGGCCCCTGTGGTTGCGAGCTGGAGCTGCCATAGCTTATGGCTAGAGCAATGGGAGGGGGCCCCAGCAGAGAGAACAGTAAGGATAACGAGCGCTCCGCCCGCTTGGCGGGCGGCAGGAGCAGCGGGCAAGTGCTTGGTAGGCCAACAGCCCAGTGAACCGGGCGGGGCACTCGACGAAAGGGGGGCACACTGAGCAAGCGAAGAAAACTACAGGATTGGTACCCTTATTTGGTTTAGAGTTGGGGCTTTCTTCGCATGCTCTTGGGCTTTGAGCAACCTGACGCGTTGCGGCGCCCTAGCGGGCGCCTGAACTTGCTCCTCCGTTTGCAGGCCCCGCTCCGCTTTCTTAAAAGCAAGGACCACTACGGGAGGTCAAACCAAGGACCTATGGAAGTCGGGGCTCGTCCCCGGTCAATATTTGATCAAACAATAGGGGGCCGTAGCACTGACCTCTTTTTTTATTGATTCCATACAATAGGGGAAAAGATCGTACTGTTCCCTACCGAGACAACAGACACTCTCAACGGATCCTCCGCGCGCTGGGCATACCTCTTCCGTGCGTCTTTCTCGTGGCGGGAACAGAACAACAGGGAAAGACCCGGCCGACCTGCCCAGGGCTCGAGGGCGAGCCATACGAGAGTGAGTCGAAAGGCTTCCGTTTCCGTTCTTGGTTTGGGGGCTTTCGGGCCCCTCTCGATCTTATTCGTATAAGGGAAGGGGGAAGGAGTCTAAATCAATGGACATTAATGAACCATCATTGATGGACGTTGCACATGACACGATCAATTCGACTCAAGGTCCGGCGCTAATAGAAGTTGCTTACTCTCCTAGTAGCGAAGGAAAAGGGCAGGGCTTTTTTCGTAGTAATAGTGGGCGGGTCTCATGAGATCTATGCCGGCCGTCGGAATCAAACGAAGGTCGAAGGACCATTCGATTCATTAAGGGGCATAGATCTAGGCCTATTTGTTCGGTCAATCACCAAAGGCGGGGGGGAACCACTATGGACGAGACCCCCCGGCCTCGATTCTTTTGCATAGTCCGGGGGCCGGCCGCAGCAGAGCAGCGGGGCATAGCGGCGCCCTCGCCTGGCGCCATTCCCGGACCTAGCAGCAGACGGCGGGCCGGGCCTGAATTAAGACCGGACCAGACTCTTCTTTGTTTGAGCTGCTCCCACGCACGCAGACCGGAAGATCTCAGTTGTCCTGGACTGGACAAGTACGTAGAGATCTTCGTGGGACCGGGGAGGGAGTCTCAATCGATGTTTTCTAGGATTCCTTATCACGCCACGCACGGAGATCTTTCCATTGATAGATAAGAGCCTTGAACAGACTCTTAAAGGTTAGGTTACTACCTGCCTCTACGGAAGAGGTGTACTTTGTACCGCCCGGAGGTCATATAGATCGGAACCCGGAGCGATAAGAATGAAAGCCCTACCCACAGCTACAACTACTGGCGCTTCAAAAGGCTTAGATTCTAAGGGCGCTACTGAAAGACTATGGGTGTAAGCCCCGAAAGCCTTTGGTACTTCGGTAGGGCGAGCAGCCCTTAAACCAAAAAAAAGGCGACTTCCCCTATTTCTGCATTTCATTCTCTATTTGGCCCGCCTCAAACAAAATGATAAAAAAGGGGAGGCCTATTGATTCGAAGTCACTACGAAAGGGTCGGTCAATAGCATAGCTCTTTCTTTCCCGGGTCTCCTTTCGAAGGAAAGGCCTTCGCATTCCTAATCCGGTAGGGCCGGACGGCTTTGTTTGCCCTTCAGAAGTCATCAGAGCGGCGCCGAAGTGCGCCCAAGAGCATGCGAAGAAAGCTATACCACCTTGGTGTATAGGTTGGGCGCTAGCGCGCCTGTAGTTTTCTCGCTTGTTTCATCGCTTCCCCGCGCAACGACATTGTTTGTGCGCCCCTTACCGTTCTCGCTCAGTGTTTGCAACGGCTGGGAAGCCAGTCGTAGAAGCGAAGCCTATCGCCACGCCGACCATCAAATACGAGATTGGGCCCCTTCTCAAAGATTTGATGGAATGGCCCAGCCCAATCAATAAAGGAAGGTTATAGTACGCGATGCGTTCCATTTGTACGAATCGCGAACATACCACGCACGACCGGACGTAGAGCCACTAAGAGCTGGCAGACCGGGCCGGGCGCAGGTGCCAGATCCGAAAAGTCGAGTCTCGATCAGCCTAGTGCACCAACCACGTGGTACGACGGGCACTCAAAGACCTGGCGAATGATGGCCCACCTAGAGAGGAGGAATAGAACCTTGTTGGACATGGTCCGGTCACTTCTCCACTCAGAATTACCCACATCATTTTGGGGATATGCATTAGAGACTGCTATCTACGTACTGAATCGGGTTCCAACCAAATCGGTTCTAAAGACTCTATATGAACTGTGGACCGGAAGGAAACCAAGTGTGAGACATTTGAAGATTTGGGGTTATCCTGCACACGTTGAAAGAACAAGTGCAGACAAGTTGGAATCCAAAACCAGTTGTTGCCTATTTATTGGCTACCCAAAAGATTCGGTGGATTATCTATTCTATGATCCAAGTGAGCAGAAAGTGTTAGACATAGATTCCCAGAAGTGGGTGGATGCCATGAGAGCTGAGATGGAATCAATGGAGATCAATGGAGTCTGGACTCTAGTAGATTCTCCCTCTGGGGTAAAAGCAATTGGTTGCAAATGGATCTACAAGAGGAAGAAGGGCCCCGATGGCAGGATTGAGACCTACAAAGCTCGTTTGGTGGCGAAAGGGTACACTCAGAAAGAAGGTATCGATTATTAGGAAACCTTTTCGCCCGTGGCCATGCTCAAATCAATTAGGATCCTGCTAGCTATAGCAGCATACCATGACTACGAGATTTGGCAGATGGATGTCAAAACTGCATTCCTGAATGGAGATCTTAATGAAGATATCTACATGCAGCAGCCACATGGCTTCATTGCTGCTGGTCAGGAACACATGGTATGTAAACTTAATAGATCCATATATGGACTTAAGTAGGCTTCTAGGAGTTGGAAGATCCGTTTCAATTCTACTGTCAAAATGTTTGACTTTGTGTAGAATCCGGATGAGCCTTGTGTTTATAGAAAATCCAGTGGGGATAAGATCATCCTTTTGAAGCAAATAATTGGATTATCTCAGGCTGCTTACATTGACAAAATTGTCAAAAGATACAGCATGGAGAACTCCAAGAAAGGAAATGTTCCTTTCAGGCATGGAGTCACTCTCTCCAAGTAGATGTCTCCCAAGACTTCTGAGGAGATTGAGGACATGAGAGACATTCCCTATGCCTCAGCCGTAGGGAGCATCATGTATGCCAAGCTGTGCACTCACCTGGACATAGCCCAGGTGGTGAGTGTGGTGAGCAAATTCTAGGCCAACCCAGGGCAGGAGCATTGGACTGTTGTGAAGGACATACTTAAATACCTTCGAAGGACAAAAGAGTTTTGTCTGGTATTCGATGGTAGTTCACTACAAGTTCTAAGGTATACCGATGCCGATTTCCAGTCGGATCTAGATGATAGAAAGTCTACATCTAGGGATGTTTTCACGATAGGATCGTGTGCTGTTTGCTAGAAAAGCAGCAAACAGGTGTCCACTGTTAACTCCACAACCGAGGCCAAGTACATTGCCGCAAGTGAAGCAGCTATGGAAGCCGTGTGGATGAAGAAATTCATACACAAATTGGGAGTTATTCCATCTAGCACATCACCCATCCCATTGTTGTGTGACAACAATGGAGAGATCACCCAGGCTAAAAAGCCTTGGGCTCACTCGATGTCAAAGCACACCGAGAGGAAGTACCATGTACTATAGGAGATTGTTGGTAGAGGGGACATCCTAATTCAGAAAGTAGCATCAGCGGATAATGTGGAAAACCCATTGACTAAGGCACTAACATAGAAGGTGTTTGAGAAACATGTGGAAAGTATGGGACTCCGACTTGTACCGAATTTGACCTAAGTGCAAGTGGGAGCTGTTAGACAGTTTTGTATGCCCTTAACTTCAATCTAATTTGATGTACTTTTGACATTTAGTGTAAATAAATAAAGTGCATGTTGGGATGGCTAATACTGATGTGCCACCAAGTGTTGGGATGGCTTGTCTCGGCCATCAGGGTAAGACCCAAGGCACATGCAATATGAGATTGCTTGAATCCTTGAACCAGACTAGATATCCAGTATTGCCCTAGACCTTGGAGACAGATGGGCAAAATTGAAAAGTTACACCTGACCCCTAGACTCGATTATGACACTTCACTAGGTGTCGCATCAGGCTGTCTTTGATATGCCAATCAGTGAGATCCTTAGTGGGGGTAAAAAACATGGACATGTTGGGGCAGTCTGAGAATTCATCTGAGTGAGTGATCATAATGATAGGATCAGCCCCTTTGTCGGACAATGGTAATGATCGGAATTGCACTCTCTCTGATGGAAACCAAACTGCCGGCAGTTGATTTCAATTGTTGGAATTTTTGTTTTGCAAAACTAATATATATATATGGTTTCAAAAGATTTGCAAAAGGTTTTAATTCCCAGGATCCATGTGAGTAGAGAGTGCAACACTTTTCCTTGCAGCCAAGGGAGAGGTCTTCTCTTGTCGGCCAGTGCTTGATCATTAAGGGCTGAGAGGTTAAGTGTAAGACCATTTAGGATTATACCTGATGGGCTAATCTTGCACCTGCCTATAGTCCCTAGGTTTTTATAAGATGGCTTGGCCCTAGGACCACATAATGTAAGTGTTGGGCCCATAGGGTCCATGTGATGGGCTCAAGGGGGTCACTGAGTTTTTTAGTGAATTTGGCTGGGCCTTGTAATAAAGGCTAGGCCAAACCCATGTGGCTGGTGTGTAGATCAATGCTTGGGTCCCATGCCATACAAAGAAACCCAACTGGGAAGCAGATTGGAAACTAGTTAAACACTGAACACTTATTGGGCCAAAAGCCCATTACAAGCTGGGCTGATATGATCACCCATCTAAGGGGCGAATCTGATATTGATGTTAGTAAAAGGATTAGGCTTTTGACCTTATCCACTTTGGGAGACCAAATTCAAATTAGGTTTGAATCTGGTAACCTCTTGATACGATCAGGAGTAAACTAACTTAATCTACAGGTAGGATTAAGATTATCCCCTATCCAAATATTGATTTGGATTGGGATAACTCCTAATTAGGAGGATTTCTTAATCAAGAAGAAAGGAGGAGAAAACAATTCTAATATACCAGATTTCGAACTATGTTTTTCCAAGAGAGAAGAAAGTCTTTTGTATACAGAGATTAGATCTCACAAACTCTAGAGAGAAGAAAAGCTAATCAGCCATCTTTGTCCCAGGAGTTCTCCTACAGCTGCCGCCAACCCCTCTTGCAAGATTTGATTTTTGTAAGAGAAAAAAGTCAAGAAATCAGTTCTTGACATCAGGCTTGTAGAAAAAACTGAAAAGGATTCAGTGTTCAGAGTTTCCAATGGGTTCTTGCGAAGGATCCAATGTGTAGGACGCACCCTACTGGTTCCATTCCATCCACAGCTGTGTCATCTTCCGCAGGAGCAGATCTTGGTATCTTCTTTGGGCGTGAACACCAACTTTGGGAGATACTGTTTCTCCAAATCAGGTATAATCTCCCTATTTTCTTTTGGTTCAAATCTGGTTTGATTATGGTTCAAATAGAATCCTTGAATATTGTATTCTAAATTTAGGGAATATGATTCCCTATTGGGAATAGGTAGGAAAATTTTTTGAAATTCACCCACCCATTCCGCACCTTTCTTGGCATCCATTAGATGGATCCTACCATTCTTTCACTTCAGCTTGTGAAATGGGCCTTGCTGCAAAATTGCTCCGACTTTGGGCCCAAATTCGTCTTCAATGTGTATTAGTTCTGCCAAAACCCAAAATATAAAATTTGTGGGCCTTTTTCTTATCTTTTCAGTGCTTCTTGAATTGTCCAAATCGGAGTCTGAAATTGAGAGTTATGCCGAGATCACTGATTAGTGCGGAAACTATGCAAAATTATCCGATTAGCCTTGTTTTCTTCCAATCGCCTTCTTGTTTGCCCTGAATCGAAATACAAGAGTAATGAGTCCAATTAGGTACAAATTAAGTGTAAAATTGATGGGGTTGTCGAAACCCTCAAAATTAGTACTAGTCCCACAATAAGATATTTGCAGTAAAAGTGGTACTAGGTCGAATCCCACAGGGAGCAAATCAGTAACCTCTTAGCCGAATGGATACTATAATTGAGTGGGGAAATTTAATAACTAGAATTAAAAGAATAAGAAAGCACTTAAACAAACAAGAGAAAAATCAGTCTTACCAAATTCTGGTTCAAGGGTTCGGGTTGAATCGATTGGCCATCGATCCTAGGTACAATTCAGCATTCTTGCAATTCAAGCATTTAACCTTAGATTAATTAGGATAGCCATAATAAACCTTGTGTTTTCCTAATTCAGTTGACCAAACCCAGCATTCGATCAACACTTATCACCACTCAACTGGGTATGATAGCATTCCATGTTAAACAATGATAGCATTAAGATTTGT
Source organism: Nelumbo lutea (assembly GCF_056320005.1). Classification (NCBI taxonomy): domain Eukaryota; kingdom Viridiplantae; phylum Streptophyta; class Magnoliopsida; order Proteales; family Nelumbonaceae; genus Nelumbo; species Nelumbo lutea. The sequence goes on along the minus strand of NC_142687.1, from coordinate 70,837,625 downwards.
GAAAACAGTTAAACCAAAATAACAATAATTGAGATAGCTGCAATTATTGAATTTTGTTCCATCGATTCCTTTAGGTTGAACCATGATAAAACATTGGTCAAAGGCTGTCACGAACAATTGACCCAAAAAGATATCAACCTAATTGCTACTTGTACCATTATTCGTGACAATTACGGATCACCGAAATCATGGATAGCAATAGGAAAATCAACATTAATTTAGTTGTCAAACTAATTAACATCAATGTCCAATAAAAATATGCACAAGAATCAATGAATACTTGAAATAGAAAGCAAGAAAATAAAGTAACTATAGAACCTCACAATGACACAATCGAACCTCCCCCTTGAACCAGAAAAAGAAGCTTAGCTACTCATGATCTGCGCAATCTCCATGCCTTTCTTCTCCATAGCCGAGCTACCTTCTTGAGCTTCTTGGCCTCTTGATGATCTCTTGGATCTTGGAATGAGTGATGCTAGAGCTGATTCGCCCCCTCTTTATATAGCCAAAGGAGAGGGCTGTTTTCCAACTCTTTCTAGGAGATCATCTTATCTTTAGGGAGTCTTGATCTTATCTTTTTTGAACTAATCCTATCATATCTCTTATCTAATACCCAACCTTCTTATCCTTATAGGATTACATTCAAAATTTAGATTTAATAAGACTCTCTCTCTCTTGGGAGATTACATTCGAATTAGGACTCTAGACTATTGTATCCGAGTTGGGCTTCTCTGCTACTTGGGCTGCTTCCAGGTTCTTTTGCGAGTTGGGCTTCAGCTGTTAAATGGGCCTGGCTGCGACATTGCTCTGAAATCGGGCCCAGTTTCGTATTCGATGCAGACCGAACCAGTCAATTCCCAAAACATAAAAGTTGTGGGCCTTTTGTTCTTCTTTCTAATGCTTCTTGAATTGCCCAATTCGGAGTCCGGAATTGTGAGTTAGGCCCAGATCACTGACTATCACCAAAACTGTGCAAAATCGCCCGAATTGTCATGTTTCCTTTCAATTGCCTTCTTTATTGCCCTGAATCGAAATACAAAAGTAATGAGTGCATTTTAAGTATTAAAATAATGAAAAAAAAATGAAAATTAGGGGACAAAAATAGGGTTCTTTTCAGTCTCATCAAATACCCCCACACTTAAATTTTGCTCGTCCTCGGGCAAGGCAAAAACTCACAAAAGAAAACAACTACTGATTTTCAATATTTCTTTTTCTCTACACGAGGCCTGGTTCATTGCAATGCTTTAGTTCAGACTTGGTAACCTTTCCCTTTTCATCTCTTTCTCCCCTTTTTCTTGTCCAAGAGTGATCGCAAATCACCATTCCTCATGATCCCAAATTAAATCGATAGTCAAGGAGACAAGCCTTCCAGGGCTGAAACTCCTTAGACTGCACGGGTGCTTCTTTGCTTTTAACAAACCAATTCATCCAGATGCAATTACTTTCCTTTGAATCAAAACAAGGTGTGCTTTTTTCCATAAGCTTGCTATGTATCACATCTCTACCACTTAGTGTGAACTCCTAGGATCTGAAGGTGAGAAAGGGGTTGGGGTTCTAGGGTGAGTGCATTTTATGCTCCATCTCACCATTGCCTTTTTTTCAAGATCAGCTAATTGTATAACAACTTTAATTTCCCTTAAAGGACCTAATCTCAAAGCATAGTAAATCGAGTATGGCATGACATTGATAGATGCACCTAAGTCTAGCATGGCATGCTCGATTTGCTTATTGCCAATCACACAAGGTAGGATGAACATACCTGGATCAGCATGTTTTTCTGGTAAGGTCCTCTTCATCACGGCTGAAATGTTCTCTCCAACTCCTACCTTAATGGGGCTTTTGTTTGAGTGCTGTACCTCCTCTTCTTCTTGTCTTTTTTCTGCCTTCCTTGATGAGGTGGGTTCTAGCTGCAGTTCCTTCCCGCTTCTCAGCACCACTGCACTTACATTTCCCTTGGGGTTGACTACCATTTCTGATGGTAGTTTCCCAGAGCTCTGCGCCTCCAACTTACTAATGGAAGTGGCAAGTTGGCTGATTTGGTTCCCCAAATTCTGAATGCTTGCTCTTGTTTCTTGTTGAAATTGCTGAGTATTAGTAGCTAGAGCCTTAACTATATCTTCTAATGACGTACCTGAATTCAGGGGTTGGCCTTGCGCTGTGATGGGTGTTGAAAACTGGGGCTGTCGACTGAAAAAATGGGGCTGATATTGCTTGCTGCTGTCCTCCTGGGTTTCCGTAGCTTAGATTTGGATGATCTCTCCACCCCGGATTGTAGTAATTGGAGTAGGGATCATACTTTCGTTGGGGCTGCCCTGGGAATCCTCCTATGACATTTACTTGCTGCATCGATCCATCTTGTAATGATGGACACATGTCCGTAGGATGACCATGGATCGAACAGATACCACACACCCTAGCAGTTTGTAATTGTCCTACAACTAGTTGCCTAACCAAAGCAGTTAAGTCAGAAATCTGATTTTATAAATTTGCATTGCTTACCTCGTTAACACTTCTAATGGTACCTTCTGTCCTTGTACCGAATTGCTGAGAATTTTTGGCCATATTGGAGATTAATTCCTTATCCGCTTCAGGTGTCTTGTTCACTAGAGCTCCTCCACTAGCTGCATCGACCATACTTCTATCCATGGGATGAAGCCCTTCATAGAAGTATTGGATTAACAATTGTTCAGGAACTTGGTGATGGGGACAACTAGAAACAAGTTGCTTAAACCTTTACCAATATTCATATAATGTCTCACCACCAAACTGCCGAACTCCACATATTTCTTTTCTTATATTCGCAGCCCGGGATGCAGAAAAATATTTATCTAAAAATATCCTATTCATTTCATCCCATGTGCGTACAGAACCGGGAGGGAGAATATACAGCCAATCTTTTGCTTTATCTCATAAAGCAAATGGAAAGGCTATGAGTTTTACCTGGTCCTCGGTCATACCGTGGGGTTTCATGCTTGAATAGACGACATGAATTCCTTTAGATGTTTGTGAGGGTCCTCACCTAGGAAACCATGAAACAGAGGTAATAATTGAATCAAACCAGATTTGAGTTCAAAGGCTACCTCAGGAGTGGGGTACGTGATGCATAAGGGCTATTGGTTCATAATTGGTGCAACCAACTCCCTTAATGTCCTCTCTCTATCAACCATTCTTTCTACTTCTTCGAAGATGGAAAAATCACAAGTGGTTAGGTGGATATCTGAGTTCACCCTTTTAGGTGAGCGATCCTTCCTTTGCTTCGCCTCCTTCCTTAAATGACGGGTGGTCCTCTCAATTTCAGGGTTGTACTAAAGTTCACCTCGTTGAGAAGCACGAGTCATAAACAAGAAGATTAACAAAAGAAGGTAATAGCTAAGAAATTAATGTTGCTCCCTGGCATTGGCGCCAAAATTTTGACGGGGTTGTCGAAGCCCTCAAAATTAGTACTAGTCCCACAATAAGATATTTGTAGTAAAAGTGGTTCTAGGTCGAATCCCGCAGGGAGAAAATCAGTAACCTCTTAGCTGAATTCTGGTTCAAGGGTTCGGGTTGAATCGATTGGCCATCGATCCTAGGTACAATTCAGCATTCTTGCAATTCAAGCATTTAACCTTAGATTTACTAGGATAGCCATAATAAACCTTGTGTTTTCCTAATTCAGTTGACCAAACCCAGCATTCGATCAACACTTATCACCACTCAACTGGGTACGATAGCGTTCTATGTTAAACAATGATAGCATTAAGATTTGTGAAAACAGCTAAACCAAAATAACAATAATTGAGATAGCTGCAATTATTGAATTTTGTTCCATCGATTCCTTTAGGTTGAACCATGATAAAACATTGGTCAAAGGCTATCACGAACAATTGACCCAAAAAGATATCAACCTAATTGCTACTTGTACCATTATTCGTGACAATTACGGATCACCGAAATCATGGATAGCAAAAGGAAAATCAACATTAATTCAGTTGTCAAACTAATTAACATCAATGTCCAATAAAAATATGCACAAGAATCAATGAATACTTGAATTAGAAAGCAAGAAAATAAAGTAACTACAGAACCTCACAATGACACAATCGAACCTCCCCCTTGAACCAGAAAAGGAAGCTTAGCTACAAATGATCTGTGCAATCTCCATGCCTTTCTTCTCCATAGCCGAACTACCTTCTTGAGCTTCTTGGCCACTTGATGATCTCTTGGATCTTGGAATGAGTGATGCTAGAGTTGGTTCACCCCCCTCTTTATATAGCCATAGGAGAGGGTTGTTTTCCAACTCCTTCTAGGAGATCATCTTATCTTTAGGGAGTCTTGATCTTATCTTTTTTGAACTAATCCTATCCTATCTCTTATCTAATCCCCAACCTTCTTATCCTTATAGGATTACATTCAAAGTTTAGATCTAATAAGACTCTCTCCCTCTTGGGAGATTACATTCGAATTAGGACTCTAGACTCTGTATCCGAGTTGGGCTTCTCTGCTACTTGTGCTGCTTCTAGGTTCTTCTGCGACTTGGGCTTCAGCTGTTAAATGGGCCTGGCTGCGACATTGCTCCGACTTCGGGCCCGGTTTCAGACATGATGTGGACCGAACCAGTCAATTCCCAAAACATAAAAGTTGTGGGCCTTTCGTTCTTCTTTCTAATGCTTCTTGATTTGCCCAATTCGGAGTCCGGAATTGTGAGTTATGCCCAGATCACTGACTATCGCCGAAACTGTGCAAAATCGCCCAAATTGGCATGTTTCCTTCCAATTGCCTCTTTATTGCCCTGAATCAAAATACAAAAATAATGAGTGCATTTTAAGTGTTAAAATAATGAAAAAAGATGAAAATTAGGGGACAAAAATAGGGTTCTTTCTAGTCTCATCAAAATTACTGAATATTGAGGGATAAAGATATGACAAATTTTATTCTCATCAAATCCCCCCACACTTAATATTTTACCCGTCCTCGGGCATGTCAAAATTCAAGGAAAAAAACAACAAGAATGAACTAGCTATCCTACAAATTTTTTTAAACTCAACTCTCCTTCATCTTTCTCCACAAATATTCTAGGTTCGTTGTTGCAAACCTTTAAATAAGCACAACCAAGTTATACACGACTCATTCATCAATCCAGGTAGTAAATTAGGGAAAACATCTTTCTCTTCTCTCTCTTTTTGTTTTCTTTGTTCTTCTTCTAAAAAGGTGATGCCTTTTATGCTCCATCTCACTCTTGGATTACTTGGTCAGTAGGTGCATTTTATGCTCCATCCTACTGTTTGAATTGCTAGCTAGTAGGTGCATTTTATGCTCCGTCCTACTATCAAATGACTTGGCTGGTAGGTGCATTTTATGCTCCATCCTACCATCGGATTACTTGGCTGGCAGGTGCATTTTATGCTCCATCCTACCAATTGAAGCAATATTAAAGTATTTGCCCTCTTTACTTAATAAAAAGTGGAAATGACTAAATGATAAATGAAAAAACAAGAAGAGAACAAACTTCCCTGTTTTTAATCATAAACCAGATCCTCCAGGTCTTGTAGTTGCAACTTCCTATGTTTTCCCCTCTCATCCATCATGGGTGGGTTCAAATCTGGTATAGGGGCCTGCACAATAGATGGGAGGAGTCTTGTGTGAGCCGGAGGCAAACTAATGAAAGTAGAATTATGAGTAAATTCAAAAGAATTCAGTTCAGAAGTCAAAGTTTGTAGTTCCAATTTCAGCATAAACTTCTGCTTTGCTCGTTGTTGAAAGAATGGTAGGATCCATCTAATGGACGCCAAGAAAGGTGCAGAAAGGGTGGGAAAATTTCAAAAATTTTCCTACCTTCTCCCAACTGGGAATCATACTCCCTAAATTTAGAATACAATATTCAAAGATTCTATTTGAACCATAACCAAACCAGATCTGAACCAAAAGGAAACAGGAAGGATTATACCTGATACGGAGAAACAATATCTCCCAAAGTTGGTGTTCATGCCCAAAGAAGATACCAAGATCCGCTCTTGCTGAATATGACACAGCTATTGATGGAATGGAACCAACAGGGTACGTCCTACACACTGGATCCTTCACAAGAACCCACTGGAAACTCTGAACACTGAAGGAGAACTCTTAGGACGAAGATGGCTGAACAAGATCCTTCACAGTTTTCTTTGTTCTTCTCCTACATAGATCGAATCTTGCAAGAGGGGTTGGCGGCGGCTGGAGGAGAACTCTTAGGATGAAGATGGCTGAACAGCTTTTCTTCTCTCTGGAGTTTTTGAGATCTAATCTCTGTATGCATAAGACTTTCTTTTCTCTTGGAAAAGCTTGGTTCAAAATCTGGTATATTCGAATTTTCTTTCTCATTTCTTCTTGCTTAAGAAATCCTCCTAATTAGGAGTTATCCCAATCCAAATCAATATTTGGATAGGGGATAATCTTAATCCTATCTGCAGATTAAATTAGTTTACTCCTGATCTTATCAAGAGGTTACCAAATTCAAATCTGATTTTAATTTGGTCTCCTAGAGTGGATAAGGTCAAAAGCCCAATCCTTTTTACTAACATTAATCTCAGATTCGCCCCATAGATGGGTGATCATATCAGCCCAGCTCATAATGGGCTTTTGGCCCATTAAGTGTTCAACGTTAAACTAGTTTCCAATCTGCTGCCCAGTTGGGCTTCTTTGTATGGTGTGGGACCCAAGCATTGATCTACACACCAGCCACATGGGTTCGGCCCAACCTTTATTACAAGGCCCAGCCAAACTCACTGAAAACTCAGTGACCCCTTGAGCCCATCACATGGACCCTATGGGCCCAACACTTACATTAAGTGGTCTCTAGGCCAAGCCATCTAATAAAAACCCAAGGACTGTGGGCAGGTGCAAGATTAGCCCATCAGGTATTATCCTAAATGGTCTTAAACTTAACCTCTCAGCCCTTAATGATCAAGCACTACCCAACAAGAGAAGACCTCTCCCTCCGCTGCAAGGAACAGTGCCGCACTTTCTACTCACATGGATCCCGGTAATTAAAACCTTTTGCAAATCTTTTGAAACCGTACATATACATATATATAAATATATTAATTTTGCAAAACAAAATTCCAATGATTGAAATCAACTGCCGACAGTTTGGTTTCCATCAGAGAGAGTGCATTCCCGATCATTACCATTGTCCGACAAAGGGGCTGATCCTATCACTATGATCACTCACCCAGATGAATTCTCAGACTGCCCCAACATATCTAGGTTTTGACCCCCACTAAGGATCTCACTGATTGATATATCAAAGACAGTCCGATCCGACACCTAGTAAAGTGTCATAATCGAATCCAGGGGTCAAGTGTAACTTTTCAGTTTTGTCCATCTGTCTCCAAGGTCTAGGGCAATGCTGGAAATCTAGTCCGGTTCAAGGGTTCAAGCAATCCCATACTGCATGTCCCTTGGGTCTTACCTTGATGGCCAAAACAAGCCATCCCAACACTTTGTGGCACATCAGTATCAGCCTTGGCAGGATAAATCTCCCCAAACTTATCCAATGGTTGTGAACATTTAAAACTAACACAACTTTCTATAAGTGTCCAGTTTTAGGGTTTTACACAGAAATATACCAAACAACATGAATCAAGCATATACTTTCTTTATTTACACTAAATGTCAAAAGTACATCAAATTGGATTGAAGCTAAGGGCATACAAAACTGTCTAACAGTTGCAATCGATCAGGCCCATTGTTAAGTGCAACCTTCAAAATGTCTTAATCATCTAACTCAAAAGTTTGTTGCACTAAAGAGTCAATAACATCTATAGAAAAAATGGAATGCGCATCATTAGGGTATCTCATGGCATCATAGATATTAAATTTAATAATTTCACCATCGAATTCCATGGTAAGTGTCCCCTTATGCACATCGATTTTTGTTTTGGACGCCTTAAGAAAGGGTCTTCCTAGCAAAATTGGAGTCGAGTTGGAAGAATTATCTTCTTCTATGTCGATCACATAAAAATCGATAGAAAAGACCAAATTATTAACTTGGACTAGAACGTCCTCCAAGACTCCCTTTGGGTATGTAGTAGATCGATCAACAAGCTGTAAGATCACGCCCGTTTCTTTTAATGGTCCGAGATTCATGATCGTGTAAATAGAATAGGGCATGACATTTATTGAAACTCCTAGGTCTAGCATAGCTTTTTTGATCTAGACATTTCCTATTTTACAGGGAATGGTGAACATACCTGGACCCTTGCATTTAGGGGGTAGTCTTTTCTGGAGAATGGCTGTAACATTTTCTCCTATATGGACTTTTTATACCTTTCATCATTCTCTTAGTAGTGCATAGCTCCTTGAGGAATTTGGCATAGCAAGGGACTTGCTTAATTGCATCAAGGAGGAGGATGTTTACCTCAACTTTGTGGAATGTCTTGAGAATGTCCTTGTCTTGCTCCTCCTTCTTGGATCTTGTGAATCGGCTAGGAAAAGGTGGAGCGATGACTATGGCTTGGGGTGGCTTTCTGCTAGAATCCATTTGGGCAGATGGTGTCTCCTTTTTGGTTGTATCCTTGGATGCTTCTTGATTGGGTTCATTCAGCTCCTTCCTGCTTCTCAATGTGATAGTGCTAAAATTCTGTTTTGGGTTGGTCATGGTCTGGGAAGGTAGCCTCCCTGATGATTGAGATTTCATTCGACTCATAGCCAACTGGCTGACCTGATTCTCCAGGTTTCGGATGCTGGTCCTTGTCTCCTATTGAAATTGTTGAGTACTAGTTGCAAGGGCTTTCATAATTTCATCGAGAGAGATACCTGGATTGGAAGAGGATGAATATGGTGGAACTGGCGGCCTAGCTTGATGCTGATGTTGGAAGCCAAAGGGCTTGGTTCCATAGTTAAGGTTGGGATGATCCCTCCATCCTGCATTATAGGTATTCGAGTAGGGATTGTATCTCTTTTGCGAGAATCCTCCAACAACATTAGCTTGTTCATAAGGTTCATCTTGAAGCATAGGGCACATGTCAGTTGGATGTCCTGGAGTTGAACAAATCCTGCAAACCTTGACTGTTTGTGTATTACCTGTGGCTAATTAACAGACAAGAGAGGTCAGGCTTGCAATTTTTTGTTCTAGGGAGGAGATGTTTACCTCGTTAGCATGGGTTGTTGGAGGGTTGAGCCTATAGCCTAACTGTTGAGAGTTGGCTGCCATGTTTGAGATCAAATCTCTTGCTTGTGTAGGAGTTTTGTTCACCAACACTCCTTGGCTTGCTGCATCGATCATACTTCTATCCATTGATAGTAACCCTTCGTAAAAATATTGGATAAGGAGCTAGTCTGGAATTTGATGTTGCAGACAACTGGCACATAGTTGCTTGAATCTCTCCTAGTATTTGTAAAGAGTTTCCCCACTTAATTGTCTTATGCCACATATCTCCTTCCTGATGTTAGCTGCTTGGGAAGCAGGGAAGAACTTCTCAAGGAATTGCCTTTTCATATCATTCCATGTGGTGATGGAACCGGAGAGTAGGTAGTAAAGCCAATCCTTAGCTTTATCAGTTAATGAGAAAGGAAAGGTGATGAGAGTAGAATTTATCATATTTTTATCCCCAATTATTCTGTCTTTTGTACTGAATTAGCACCTAATTGGACTCATATTTCAGTTCAGGGCATGAAAAAAGGCATCCGGAGCAAAGAAAGACAAATCGGATGATTTTTTACAGTTTCAACATCATTCAGTAATCTGGGCCTAATTCGCATATCTGAACTCAGAATGAGCTGATTCAAGATCCAGTGGAAAGAAAAGAGCAAAATCCACAACTTTCATGTTTTGGGATTTCACAGATTGGGCCTACATCAAAGTCAAATATGGTCCTGAAGTCGTGGCAATTTCATAGGAAGGCCCAATCCGCAGCTGAAGCCCAACTTGCAGAAAAGCCTGGCTGAAGCCCAATTCGCAGAGGAGGTCTAATACGAATCCAAGAATAAGAAACTGAGAATAGTCCTTCCAAATCTAAATTCTTGATGTAATCTTAGAGAGATAAGAGGAATGAGTTCATTAGAAAAAAGATAAGATTAGAATTAGGATAGGACTTTCTATTCTTGTAAAGATCAACTTCAAGAGGAAGTAGGAGATGAGGGGATAGGATATCCATCACATGGATGCCCAAATCTTGCGGAATCGACTGGGTGAATTTCAAAAATTTCTCCCATCTTTGCAGGGATCGAATTCCCTATTTTAGAAAAATATATTTTTCAATGATCAATCTTGAACCATTAACCAAATTATATCTGAACTAAAAGGAGTAAGAGGGAGGATGTACCTAATACAGAGAATTAGTATCTCCCAGTAGAGGTGTTCATGTCCAAAGAAGGATCCAAAATCTGCTCCCACTGAAGATGGCACAGTGTAGGATGGAGCAGAATCAACAATGTTCTTGCAAAAGAATCTGACCCTTCGCAAGAGTCAATAGGATGGCTTGTGAATACAGCTCTAATCAATCTTTTTCCCAAAAGATTGGTATCAAGATCAAATCTTGATTACTCCTGTAGAGAGTAGGAGATCGAACTACTAGAGGTGGCGGCTGCAGGATGGAGGTGGCAAGAGAGTATTTGCAGGGTGCAAAATTCTCTCTTCTTGTGATTTCAGCTCGGAAGACAAGATTTTTTGGGTTGCATGTTTAAAGGCTACTGCCCCCTCCTCCTTTTATAATCTTAAGGGTATCAGCTCCTAATCCCATTAGGAGTTACTAATCCAAATCATATTTGGATTAGAAGTCCCTTTAAGTGATAAGGGATAACCCTTATCTTATCTGTAGATCAGATTAGCCATCTCCTAATCTAATTAGGAGGCTTCCAGATCTAAATCTTATTTAGATCTTGGACTCTCTAAGTTGATAGGGTCTAGGCCCAATCCTATCAGTTGATCCATCTCAGAATTCTATGGGCCCAACACTTACCCTAAGTGGTCCCTGGGCCAAACCACCTTGTAACACCCAGGGACTGTGGGCAGATGCAAGATTAGCCCATCAGGTATTATCATCAATGGTCTTACACTTGACCTCTCAGCCCATAATGATCACACATTGCCCGACAAGAGAGGACCTCTCCCTCGGCTGCAAGGAACAGTGTTGCACTCTTTGCTTATATGGATCCCGGGAATTAAAACCTTTTGCAAATCATTTCAAAACCATTATATACATACTTTTATATCTCATATAAAATATATTTTGCAAAAATAAATCTCAATGATTGAAATCAGCGGCCGACAGTCTTGGTTTCCATAAGTGAGAGTGCAACCCCGACCAATACCTTTGCCCGACAAAGGGGCTGATCTTGTCACTATGATCACCCACTCAAATGAATTCTCAGACTGTCCCAACATACCCAGGTTTTGACCCCCGCTAAGGATCTCACTGAATTATACATCAAAGACAGCCCAATCCGACACCTAGTGTAGTATCATAATCGAGTCTTGGGGTTGGGTGTAACTTTCCAGTTTTGACCATCAATCTCCAAGGTCCAGGGAAATACTGGAAATCTGGTCCAGTTCAAAGATTCAATTAATCCTACACTCTATGTGCCTAGGGTCTCACCCTGGCAGCTGAGATAGACCACCCCAAATGACTTGGTGGCATCACAGTGTCTACCTTGTCAGGATAGGTCTCCCCAAACCGACCCATTGGCTGTGAACATTCTAAACTAACACGAGTCTCATTAAGTGTCCAGTTTAAGAGTATTACACAGAGACATACCAAGGGAACATGAATCAAATATGCACTTTCATTCATTTACAATAAACTCATAAAGTACATTATCTTGATTGAAGCTAAGGGCATACAAAACTGTCTAACAACTCCCACTTGCACTTAGGTCCAATCAGGTACACGTCGGAGTCCCATGCTTTCCATGTGTTTTTCAAATACTTTTTGTGATAGTGGCTTTGTCAATGAGTTTGCCACATTTTTTGCTTACGCTACCTTCTGAATTAGGACGTCCCCTCTACCAACAATCTCTTGCAGTACATGGTACTTCCTCTCGATGTGCTTCAACTTCGAGTGGGCTCGTGTCTCCTTAACCTGAGCAATGGCTCCATTGTTGTCACACAACAATGGGATGTGTGATGTGCTGGACGGAACTACTCCCAACTCGTGAACGAACTTTTTCATCCACACGACTTCTTTGGCAGCCTCATTTGTGGCAATGTACTCATCCTCGGTCTGGAGATTGCAGTGGACCCTTGTTTGTTGCTTTTCCAACAAACAACAAATAATCCTATCATTAAAAAATATCCAAATGTAGAATTTCTACCATCAGGATGCGACTGCAAATTGGCATCTATATACCCTTGGATCTGTAGTGAGCTACCATCGAATACTAGACAAAACTCTTTTGTCCTTCGAAGGTACTTAAGTATGTTTTTCACAGTAGTCCAGTGCTCTTGCCTTGGGTTTGGCCTGAAATCTGCTTACTACACTCCCTGCCTGAGCAATGTCAGGATGAGTGCACGGCATGGCATACATGATGCTTCCTACGGTAGAGGCATAGGGAACGTCTTTCATGCCATCAATCTCCTCAGAAGTCTTGGGAGACATCTTCTTGGAAAGAGTGACTCCGTGCCTAAAAGGAACATTTCCTTTCTTGGAGTTTTCCATGCTGTATCTTTTGACTATTTTGTCAATGTAGGAAAATTGGGATAATCCTATTATCCGCTTTGATGTATCTCTATAGAGTCGAAGACCCAGAATATAGGAGGTTTCTCCAAGATCTTTCATGGAGAATTGTTGTAAAAGCCATACTTTCACCGTAGTTAACATTCCTACATCATTCCCAATGAGTAGAATGTCATCCACTGTACTTCTTGTAGACACAGGATTCATCCGGATTCTGCTCGAAGTCAAACGATTTGATGGCAGTGTCAGAATGGATGTTCCAACTTCAAACGATTAGACAGTTTTGTATGCCCTTAGCTTCAATCCTATTTGATGTACTTTTTGACATTTAGTGTAAATAAATAAAGAACATGTTTGATTCATGTTGTTTGGTATATTTCTTTGTAAGACCCTAAAATTGGACACTTATAGAGACTTGTGTTAGTTTTAAATGTTCACAGCCATTGGATAAGTCTGGGGAGATTTATTCTGCCAAGCCTGATACTGGTGTGCCACCAAATGTTGGGATGGCTTGTCTCGGCCATCAGGGTAAGTTCCAAGGCACATGCAGTATGGGATTGCTTGAACCCTTGAACCGGACCAGATTTCTAGTATTGCCCTAGACCTTAGGGACAGATGGGAAAAACTGGAAAGTTACACCTGACCCCTGGACTCGATTATGACACTTCACTATGTGTCAGATCGGGTTGTCTTTGATATGTCAATCAGTGAGATCCTTAGTGGGGGTCAAAACCTGGACATGTTGGGGCAGCCTAAGAATTCATCTGAGTGAGTGATCATAGTGACAGAATCAGCCCCTTTGTCGGACAATGGTAATGATCGGGAATGCACTCTCTCTGATGGAAACCAAACTGTCGGTAGTTGATTTCAATCGTTGGAATTTTGTTTTGCAAAATTAATATATATATATATATATATATGTCTATATGTAAGGTTTCAAAAAGATTTGCAAAAGGTTTTAATTCCCGGGATCCATGTGAGTAGAGAGTGCGGCACTATTCCTTGCAGCCGAGGGAGAGGTCTTCTCTTGTTGGGTAGTGCTTGATCATTAAGGGTTGAGAGGTTAAGTATAAGACCGTTTAGGATAATACCTGATGGGCTAATCTTGCACTTGCCCACTGTCCCTGGGTTTTTATAAGATGGCTTGGCCCAGGGACCACTTAATGTAAGTGTTGGGCCCATGGGGTCCATGTGATGGGCTCAAGGGGGTCACTAAGTTTTTTAGTGAATTTGGCTGGGCCTTGTAATAAAGGTTGGGCCAAACCCATGTGGCTGGTGTGTAGATCAATGCTTGGGTCCCATGCCATACAAAGAAACCCAATTGGGTAGAAAATTGGAAATTAATTAAACACTGAACACTTAATGGGCCAAAAGCCCATGACGAGCTGGGCTAATATGATCACCCCTCTATGGGGCATGGCCTCCACCCACTTCTGGGAATCTATGTCTAACATATCTTCTGCATAAGTTACGTGATCCTCTTCACTAGTCAAGTCTTCCACTAGGTAACTATCCTGGTCATAACCATATCGGACTGGTGGCCTAGATACCCGAGTGAGTCTTCTAGGTTGGTCACTACCTGGAGCTTGTGGGACATCTCCCACTGCAACTGAGCTCTCCTCATCAAGAACTATTTCTTCACGATGGGTGTACAGGATGTAATCGGTTTCTAAGAATTAGGCATTTCGACTGCAAAACACTTTCTGCTCACTTGGGTCATAGAATAGATAACCCACCAAATCTTTTGGATAGCCTATAAATAGGCAACGATTGGTTTTGGATTCCAACTTGTCCGCACTTGTTCTTTTAACCTATGCTGGACAACCCCAAACCTTCAAGTGTCTTACACTTGGCTTCCTTCCAGTCCATAGTTCATATGGAGTCTTTGGAACCGATTTGGTTGGAACCCGATTTAGTACATAGATAGCTATCTTTAATGCATATCCCCAAAAGGATGTGGGTAATTCTGAGTGGACGAAAGTGACCGGACCATGTCCAACAAGGTCTTATTCCTCCTCTCTGAAACACCATTGAGTTGAGGTGTGGCAGGATGAGCTTGTTGTGACACTATCCTGTTGACCTTTAAGTAGTCCCTGAATTCATCAGAGAGATACTCGCCACCTCGATCTGATTGAAGGGACTCAGACTTGTGTCTCATTAGGTACACCTAACCATATCGTGAAAAATCATCTGTAAAGGTGAGAAAATACACGTGTTGATTTCGTGTTCTAACACTCAGGGGACCACATACATCAGTATGTATTAGGTCAAGTGTGTCTACAGCTCTTTCAGGCTTACCGTCAAATGGCTGCTTAGTCATCTTACCTTGAAGGCGAGGTTCACAAGTGGGAAGATTTTTTACAGTTAGAAAATCCAAAGGACCATCCTTTACTAGCCTTGTGATTCGGTCAACACCAATGTGGCCAAGCCGGTAATGCTAGAGGCACGTTGGATTTACTGTATCACGATTTCTTTTCTTGGGATTTTTGACTGACGTAGTTTCGGTTAAGTTAGTTTCTAGAGAAGGATGTAGAACATAGAGACCATTATCCAATTCCTCGCATGCGATGAATTTGTTATTCCGTTTACAATAATCATATTACTAAAATAAGCAGTATATCCATCAGCACACAGTTTGGAAACAGAAATCAAATTTCTTCTCAAGTTCTGTACATAAAGACAATCTTTAAGTACAAGCACTTCTTATCTAAAAACTAATTCTACGGTTCCTATTGCCGCAGTTGCAACACTTGCAGTCATTCCCAAGAATAGTGTCACTTCACCTTCACTCAATCTTCTGCTTAATTTGAACCTCTGTAGTGAGTTACACGCATGAGTTGAAGCCCCGGTGTCAACACACCAGGACACAAAAGTAACTAACATATTAGTTTCTATGACACAAGTTTCGTCATTACCTTTCTTAGATTCCAAGTAGGCAGGACAGTTCCTCTTCCAGTGGTCGGTCTGCTTGCAGAAGTGACGGACATCAGATGCCTTGTTTTTCTTTTGCTTCTTAAGTTTGGTAGTTTTCTTCTGTGGCTTCTTTGCCTTTCTCTTTTTCTTGCCCGATTTGTTAGCTTCCACAAGCATAACCACAGGCTCATCTTTCTTGAGTAGATCCTCGGCCCTCTACAACATATTGCTGAGTTCCTGGACGCTGACATTCAGCTTATTCATGTTATAGTTCATTGTGAACTTATTTAAGGAAGAGGGCTAGGAATTCAGAATGGCATCCACTTGCATGCCAAGATCTAGCCCAGATCCAAGGGCTTCAAGTTCGTTAATGTAGCCCATCATCCGAAGACAATGGTCATGAACTTTCTGCCCCTTAGACATCTGCGCGGTCATAAACAGTTTCAGGACCTTCTGTCAAGTAGAACAGTTCTGCTCTTCATACATTGTCTTTAGACTATCCAATATGTCGTTGGCTAGTTTGATCTGATCAAACTGCCTCTGTATTGAGTTGTCTAGTGAGGCAATGACCCAGATGCTCCGGGGCAGGATTTTTCACCACCTTATCTAACTTTTCAAAAGTTAGGACCAGCATAAGATTTTTTGTACCAGTCGGCATAGTTTGGGCCCTTAAGCTTGTTATCATCTAGAAGCTTTGCGAATTGACTATTTGCCATTTTCTGATAAAATTGCAAAATCATTAGTCTACAACCTTAGTTTGATTCACGTTACCTACATAGATGTGGCTTTTAATCTATGTTCCATTCCCATTTATTCATCTCTGAGATTTTCCTCTTTTCTTAGTGACGGAGATGATGGAATGTCTCTAGAAATGTGAGAAATCACATAGGGTGCCTGAAGCCAACTATTTCAGCTGCATAACACCACCACCTTTCTGTGATAGATCATATCCACTCATCAGATGAGTTTCCCTTTGGTCTTTGTTAGACAAGGTTCAGAGCCATCTTATGAAACACTAACAGATCCAACAGCAAATGGATAGCCCAATTTTATGGTGTGTTTCCTCATTATTGATGGACCCATCGTTATGATAATGACAGAAGGCCTTTAGAGAGTCCATCATATGGATCTCCCTATCACATGCATTCATATTTGCTGGAGGGAACAAAATTATGCCCTAGTTCTAATTTAGGTCAAACCAAAGTGGCTCCCACTGACTTTCATAAAGTCAGATTTCTGGTTGGCCTTAATCGGCTAGGGGTTCCGTATGCATCCCTTTTGAGGGTTATGGGGCCCACCAATAAAGGATGGAAGGGTCATCCAATGACCTTAAGGGACACCATGGCAATGATGTGCATTTTTCCATGGTATGCGCAAGAGCCACTAACGAATCATCATGGGCCAAGTGCTTATGGCCCATGGTCGCAGCACATCAAACATCCAATCATCACATGAAAAAGGAGGAATTGATCCAATCAATCAACTGCTGTAAAGCACATTAAACGGCCCATATGAAATCCATAACATTAACAATTAATGTCTACTAGGTGTATGGGCTGAATCGCAGTGAGCAGTTCGACCCATATAGCTTTTCTCACAAGTGTGGGCTTTTGCAGTTTTAACCCTTTAAAACTGGGCTTTACAGATGGGCCGAATTAATCCCTATAATTGAACATTAGATTTGGAATGAAAGCATGAGAAAAGTGGACTGAAAAATAGTCCCTTTCGAACCCCCAGATTTGGTCCAATCTAGTCTGAAATGGTCTGAAACCGATTTTCAATTCATGAAAAATCTGAAATTAATGATTTTGATTTTAAACAAACACAAATCAGTGCCGCCTTCTTCTTCCTTCTTCTTTAATCAAGAAAATAAAAAAATAGAAATCCTATTTCTATTAATTAATTACATTCTTGATCAAATCCTATACATTCAGTCTAGAAAAAAAAATTATTTACAGACCGAATTGAATAGAAAAAGAAAAAGGGTGCATAGACCATCTGCACCCTTAACAAGAAACAATTTCTTGAAATAAAAAGAAAACAATCTGTGCAAATCTTGGCAGAACATCTTCTGTCCATCTGCGCATGCTCAGATCTGATTTTCTTTTGGTTCAAGATTCGAACCTATGGCTCTGATACCACTGAAAGATTGGTAGGATCCATCTAATGGACACCATGAAGGGTGCGGAATGGGTGGGCGAATTTCAAAAATTTCTTACCTTCTCCCAACTGGGAATCATATTCCCTAAACTTAGAATACAATATTCAAGGATTCTAATTGAACCATAACCAAACTAGATCTGAACCAAAAGGAAACAGGAAGGATTATACCTGATCAGGAGAAACAATATCTCCCAAAGTTGGTGTACACGCCCAAAGAAGATACCAAGAACCGCCTGAGCAATGTCAGGACGAGTGCACAGAATGACATACATGATACTCCCTACGGCAGAGGCATAGGGAACGTCTTTCATGCCATCAATCTCCTCAGAAGTCTTGGGAGACATCTTCTTGGAGAGAGTGACTCCGTGCCTGAAAGGAACATTTCCTTTCTTGGAGTTTTCCATGCTGTATCTTTTGACTATTTTTTCAATGTAAGCAGATTGGGATAATCCTGTTATCCACTTTGATCTATCTCTATAGAGTCAAAGACCCAGTATATAGGAGGCTTCTCCAAGATCTTTCATGGAGAATTGTTGTAAAAGCCATACTTTCACCGTAGTCAACATTCCTACATCATTCCCAATGAGTAGAATGTCATCTACATACAGAACCAAGAAGGTAACATTATCTCCACTGTACTTACTATAGTCACAGGGTTCATCCGGATTCTGCTCGAAGTCAAACGATTTGACAACAGAGTCAAAATGGATGTTCCAACTTCTAGAAGCTTGCTTAAGTCCTTAAATGGATATATTGAGATTACTGATAAGACTGAAAAGAACACTATTTTTGTCCCCTAATTTTCATCCTTTTATACTACCTTAGCACTTAAATGCACTCATTACTCTTGTATTTTGATTCAGGGCAAAAAATAGGCAATTGAAAGGAAACAGGCAAATTCGGGTGATTTTGCACAGTTTCGGCAACAGTCAGTGATCTGGGCCTAACTCACAATTCCGGACTTCGAATTTGGCAATTCAAGAAGAATTAGAAAGAAGAAAGAAAGGCCCACAACTTTTGTGTTTTGAGTTTTGACTGATTCTATATGCATCAAGTACAAAACCGAGCCCGAAGTCGGAGCAAGTTCACAGCCGGGCCCATTTAATAGCAGAGAAGCCCAACTCGGATGCAAGTCTAGAGTCCTAATTCGAATGTAATCTCCCAAGAGGGAGAGAGTATTATTAGATCTAAACTTTGAATGTAATTATATAAAGATAAGAAGGTTGGGGATTAGATAAGAGATAAGATAGGATCAAGACTCTCTAAAGATAAGATAATCTCCTAGAAGGAGTTGGAAAATAGCCCTCTCCTTTGGCTATATAAAGAGGGGGGCAAACCAGCACTAACAATCACTCATTCCAAGATCCAAGATATCATCAAGAGGCCAAGAAACTCAAGGAAGCAGTTTGGCTATGGAGAAGTAAGGCATGGAGATTGCGCAGGTCATGAGTAGCTAAGCTTCTTTTTCTGGTTCAATGGGAGAGGTTTGATTGTATCTTTGTGAGGTTCTGTAGTTACTTTATTTTCTTGATTTCTAATTCAAGTATTCATGGATTCTTGTGCATATTTTTATTGGATGTTGATGTTAATTAGTTTGACAAACTGAATTAATGTTGATTTTCCTATTGCTATCCATGATTTCGGTGATCCGTAATTGTCACGAATAATGGTACAAGTAGCAATTAGGTTGATATCTTTTTGGGTCAATTGTTCGTGACAGTCTTTGACCAAAGTTTTATCATGGTTCAACCTAAAGGAGTTGATGGAACAAAATTCAATAATTGCAGCTATCTCAATTATTGTTATTTTGGTTTAACTGTTTTCACAAATCTTAATGCTATCATTGTTTAACATAGAATGCTATCGTACCCAGTTGAGTGGTGATAAGTGTTGATCGAATGCGGGGTTTGGTCAACTGAATTAGGAAAACACAAGGTTTATTATGGCTATCCTACTAAATCTAAGGTTAAATGCTTGAATTGCAAGAATGCTGAATTGTACCTAGGATCGATGGCCAATCGTTTCAACCCGAACCATTGAACAAGAATTCGGTAAGACTGATTTTTCCCTTGTTTTCTTAGTTTGTTATTTTTTTAATTTTAGTTATTAAATTTTCCCACACAATTATTTTATCCATTCAGCTAAGAGATTATTGATTTGCTCTTTGTGGGATTCGACCTCGTATCACTTTTACTACAAATATTTTATTGTGAGACTAGTCCTAATTTTGAAGGCTTCGACAAACCCGTCAAAATTTTGGCACTATTGTCGGGGAGCACCGTTAATTTCATAGCTATTACCATCTTTTGCTAACCTTCTTGTTTATGACTTGTGCCTCTCAACGAGGTGAACTTCAGTATAACCCTGAAATTGAGAGGACCACCCGTCGTTTAAGGAAGAAGGTGAAGCAAAGGAAGAATCATTACCAAAAAGGGTGAACTCAGATTGCAAATTGCCTACTTGTGATTTTCCAATCTTCGAAGAAGGAGAAAAAATGGCTGATAGGGAGGAGGAGATTGATGCATCGTATGATACTCCAGAACTTGAACAGGAGGTAAGTACTTCTGATGTTCAATCAAAAATTTCTCACACAAGGCTACTGCCCTCTATTTCACAGGCTCCGGAGCTGGAACTAAAGACCCTACCTGATCACCTAAAATATGCCTACTAGACAAAAAAGAGACACTGTCTGTGATCATTACAAAAGGGTTGACTAAGGAGCAAGAGGAGAGGCTCATCAAAGTCCTAATGGACCATAAGGAGGCAATTGGCTGGACCCTAACCGACATAAAAGGGGTCAGCCCCTCGATTTGCATGCATAGGATCCTTTTGGAAGATGATACCAAACCGGTTAGAGAACCACAAATGAAACTCAACCCGGTAATGAAAGAGGTGTTTAAGCTATTAGATGAAGGGATAATTTATCCAATTTCAGACAGCAAATGGGTAAGTCCTTTTCATGTTGTGCCTAAGAAAACTGGGATGATTGTAGTAAAAAATAAAAATAATGAACTAATTCCCATGAGGCTACAAGGTGGCTGGCAAATGGTAATAGA
Source organism: Nelumbo lutea (assembly GCF_056320005.1). Classification (NCBI taxonomy): domain Eukaryota; kingdom Viridiplantae; phylum Streptophyta; class Magnoliopsida; order Proteales; family Nelumbonaceae; genus Nelumbo; species Nelumbo lutea. The sequence goes on along the minus strand of NC_142687.1, from coordinate 70,816,861 downwards.
TTTTCAAAAACTCAACTTGGCCACTCGAAAGGACCATTTTCCCCTACCCTTCATTGATCAGATGCTAGAGAGGCTGGCAGGTAAGGCTTTCTTCTATTTTCTTGATGGATTCTCTAGGTATTATCAGATTGTAATTGCACAGGAGGACCAAGAGAAAATGACATTCACTTGTCCATTTGGCACTTTCGCCTACAAACGAATGCCCTTTGGTTTGTGTAACGCTCTGGGCACTTTTCAAATATGCATGATGAGCATATTTTCTGATTTTATTGAAAAATGCATTGAAGTGTTCATGGATGATTTTACTGTTTATGGTGATTTGTTTGATGACTGCTTGAATAGTTGAAGTAAAAATCTGAATAGGTGTGTGGAAACAAATCTTGTCTTAAACTATGAAAAATGTCATTTTATGGTGAAGGAGGGTATTGTGTTGGGGCATGTAGTTTCAGCTAGAGGAATAGAAGTCGACAAGACAAAAATTGATTTGATTGTGAGTTTACCTTACCCTATAATTGTTAGGGAGGTTTGTTCTTTTCTTGGACATGCAGGTTTCTATCGTAGGTTCATCAAAGATTTTTCAAAAATTGCCCTGCCATTGTCCAATTTGCTATAAAAAGATGTACCTTTCGACTTTGATGATGAGTGCAAGGAAGCATTTAACAAGGTTAAAAATTTATTAACCGTTGCACCCATCATTCAACCACCCGATTGGAACTTGCCCTTTGAGATCATGACTGATGCAAGCAATTATGCAATAGGGGATGTTCTAGGGCAACGAATAAATGGGAAGAGCCATGTCATTCACTATGCTTCCAAAATGTTGAATGTTGCACAGAGCAATTACACAACCACTGAAAAAGAGCTATTAGCTATTGTGTTTTCTTTAGACAAATTTAGGTCATATTTGCTTGGCTCTAAAGTGATTGTTTTTTCTAATCATGCAGCTTTGAGATACCTACTAGCAAAGAAGGAGTCAAAACCGAGGCTAATAAGGTGGATACTCTTGCTCCAAGAGTTCGACCTAGAAATCAAGGATCGAAGGGGAGTTGAAAATTCGGTGGCTGATCACCTAAGTAGGATGGTGAAAGATGAGGACTCCTCTCCCATCTGTGAGTTGTTTCCTGATGAGTAGTTGTTCCACGTGAGAGGTATGACTCCATGGTATGCTGACATTGTGAATTACTTGGTCACTGGAATTTTGCCTAATGACCTTAGCAGATCCATAAAGAATAAAATCAGGTATGAGGCAAAATGTTATGTATGGGACGAACCCTACCTATGGAAATTTTGTTCTGACCAAATGATTAGGAGATGTATCCCTGGGGAGGAGCAGATGTTGATTCTAAGGTTTTCTCATAATTATGCTTGTGGGGGCCATTTTGGGCCAAAGAGGACTGCTCGAAAAGTCTTGGATTGTGGGCTGTATTGGGCCACCCTATTTAGAGATGCCTACTTGTTTAGCAAAAACTATGAAAGATGTCAACAAACAGGTACACTATCTCATAGGAATGAAATGCCCCAAACCCCCATTCTTATATGTGAAATATTTGATGTTTGGGGCATTGATTTCATGGGACCCTTCCCCTCCTCTTGTGGTTTTTCTTACATACTTTTGGCAGTCGATTATGTCTCAAAATGGGTGGAAGCCAAAGCCACCAAAATTGATGATACTAAATGTGTTGTAGGGTTTATAAAATCTAACATCTTCAGTAGGCTTGGCATTCCTCGAGCCATCATAAGAGATCAAGGGACCCATTTTTGCAATAGAACAGTTGAAGCCTTGTTGAGAAGTGATGTGTGGCTCATTGTAACACTAGCAAGTGCACTAGCCGTTCAAGTAATAAAGTAGTGAGTGAAGTATCGTTCCCATGAGGATTTAGGAAACAAGTATCAATACTAAATTGAGTACTTCTTATCTGATTAACAAATAAATCAAAATTGTAATGAAAGCTAAAAATCCTAAATTAAAATCTATCTAAATCATTGGTCCAATTGCCTTCAAATCAGGTTAGAAGAGTAAGCAATAAATTTCAATCTCAGAATTCAACAATCTATCAATTTGGATCATTCGAATTAATCATAATTGAGCCTTGGTTTGGTGAAACCCCAAGGTCATGAAGAGCCTCTCTCAAACACATGTTCATCCTATGCATGAGTGACAATTCTTCTATCTCTAACAAGAATCTAATCCCCATGCATGCATTTCTTCAAACATTTTTAAGGCATCAATTCAAAACTGAATTGATCACCAACTGAATTGTGCAAGTTATCTCTAATCTTGCATCTAATTCAGTTCTTGAATAGTAGATCTGAATTCCTAGAGTCTCTCTCAAGCACTCTAGGAATTCCAATTTTTAGATCCATTCGGCCAATCTGAAAATTGCAGATCTGAATTCTCTTTCAAGCAATTCAGATTTTGCAATCTCAGATCTGAGAATTCAGATCTGAGTTTTGAAGGTTAGTTGGCCGAATTAATCTACAAAAATACCCTTATTCAAGAAACTCCAAGTACAATTCATGACCATTCGAATGAATAAAAAAGAATTAGATTGCTGAACTGAAATTTTACAAGCTGAAATATATCAAGGAAGAATGGAAGAAGGAGAAAGAAGAAAGAAAATACAACAAAGAAACATAATTCAAATTAAAGGAGAATAAAACTACAATTGATTTATTACAAATGATCTTTGAATCACAAACCCCCAATTTTTAACTCAGCTTCTCTTCTAGCTTGCTTGTCTTGAACTTCCTTCAGCCCTTCTTCTTCTTCTTCCTTGCACCTAGCCTTCTTCTCTTCTCTTCTCTCAAGGTGGCCGAACCTCTAAGAGTGGGAGAGCCTTCCTCTCAAGCAATTGAACACCTCTCCCCCCTCCTAGAGGCCTCCTTATATAGTTTTTCAAGGGGGCTCTTGCCCCTTCTTGAAGCCTCTAGAATGGGGTGTATTACACCCCTTTCCTGAGCTTTCTAGAGCTCTCTTGAAAGCTTCTTAAGGGCTGCTATTTAGGCTGCATTTAGGCGCTCTCTTAGCACATGATATCTATACATTGAACTACTCTTTTGGGCTGAGAATGGGCCTTCCTTGCTGGGATGAATTCTACTCTTAGCTAGGCTTTCTTTTCTTGGGTTTTCTCAAGGAATCCACTTGCTCTTCTTGGGCCGAAGTGCTCTCTCTTGCTTCCACAACTGGGCTGGGCTGGATTTGGTCCTTTTGAACCTTCTTTTCTTGCATTTTTCCTTCATTTTCTTTAATTAATTACCCCTAAAACTTAATCTTAGCATTAAGCTAAATTAAGGCAAAAATTAATAAAACCAGCATAAAAATCCATGCTAAAGTCCTCAAAAATTATAGATAAATTATAGGTCATCAAATACCCCTATACTTAAGCTTTCGCTTGTCCTCAAGCAAAGACATCAGCCATAAACTGAACATTCCCCCCTTTTGTTCTTACCATTTACCTGGTGAACTTTTTAAGATAGAAATGCATTGAGTAGTCGGGGAACTTTTGTAAGTGCTCAGCTCTTATTCTTGTAAATTACCATTTAACATAAGTATAAGATCCAAGGAAAGGAGAATATGAATTTCATCATAGTCTAGCCTTCACTCCTAATTCATATATAAATCAGCTCCTTAATTGTCATTGCCTGCATATGTGTGTTGGGGTGAATGAGGTGCATGGTTTCAGCCCCCATACCCTAGCGTCGGGCTCACTCCCCCACACTTCAGATGAACATTGTCCTCAATGTTCGTAGTGTTAGGGAATCACACTTGTTAGAGATAATTGAAGAAAAGAGATGGATGAACTGAGTCCTTAAAGAAATGGAATTTTGAGAAAAAGAACTTTATTTTACTAACTAATATTCTAAAAAGATAAATGACAAAAAGATGCCTTAACCTGTTCATGAGCAAGCATAAAAGATTATTGGTTATCAAGATAAACAGTGGATGGAGGGGGTACAGTACCGCCCATTAAATATGGTTTCAGGCGCTGACCATTTACTTTAAACGTGCCCTGAACCGGGTGGGTGAGTTCTATAGCCCCATGGGGAAAAACCTGTGAAATGGAAAAGGGACCAGACCACCTAGATCTCAGCTTACCTGGAAACAAGCGGTGACGAGAATTATATAACAATTCATGTTGGCCTACATAAAAGTCCCATCTCAGCAAGTTCTTATCATGCCGGTTTTTTATTCTTTCTTTATAAACTTTGGCATTCTCATAGGCGGCAAGTCTGAATTCATCAAATTCATTCAATTGCAACCGCCTTTTAACCCCTGTGGCCTGAATGTCAAAATTTAAGAATTTAAGAGCCCAATAGGCCTTGTATTCTAATTCAACTTGTAAATGGCATGCTTTACCAAAGACCAATCTGTAGGGGGACATGCCAATGGGTGTCTTAAATGCAGTTTTGTATGCCCATAATGCATCATCTAATTTGATGGACCAATCTTTTATGGCAAATGCTACGGTCTTTTCCATAATTCTTTTGAGTTCCCTATTAGCCAACTCCACTTGGCCACTAGTTTGAGGGTGATAAGGGGTAGCTAATTTATGTGTAATTCCATATTTCTGCATTAACCTTTCAAATTGGCTATTGCAGAAGTGAGTTCCCCTATCACTAATTATAGCTCACGGAGTGCCAAATCGGGAGAATAGCTTCTTTAGGAAGTATAACACCCTTCTTGAGTCATTTGTGGGTAAAGCCATGGCTTCTACCCATTTGGATACATAGTCAACTACAACGAGGATGTACTTATTCCTAAAAGAATTCGGGAAAGGTCCCATGAAATCTATACCCCAAACATCAAATATTTCGCATAGCAAAATATTGGAAAGGGGCATTTCATTCCGTCAGGAAATGCTTCCTGATCTTTGGCATTATGGGCATCTTTGAAAAGTGTGGGCCAATAAAAACCTGATTGCAAAACCTTGGTTGTAGTGAGACTAGCTCCAAAATGACCTCCTGCTTCTTTATCATGGCAAAATTGGAGTACCAACTCCATCTCCTCCTCAGGGACACATCTCCTTATGATCTGATCTGCACACAATTTATACAAAATGGGTTCCTCCCATAGATAGTATTTTACATCAGAAAGGAATTTCTTTTTCTGTTGATATGAAAGGTTAGGAGGAAGGACTTGTGCGGCTAGATAATTAGCATAATCAGCATACTAAGGATATGAGTATTTCTGTATTGAGTACAGCTGCTCATCCGGAAATTCTTCTTGAATGTTGTTGGTTATCTCCTCTTTTGAGCTTACCATGTCCAACCGGGAGAGATGGTCAGCAGCCAGGTTTGCAGCACCCTTCATGTCTCAAATCTCAATGTCTAACTCTTGCAATAAAAGGATCCACCTGATCAGTCTTGGTTTTCAGTTTTGCTTGGTAAGCAAGTGCCTTAATGCCAAGTGATCTGTGTAGACAACAACCTTGGATAATATCAGATATGAACGAAACTTGTCAAGTGCAAATATTACTGATAGCAACTCCTTTTCTGTGGTGGTGTAATTGAGTTGGGGTCCAGTCAAGGTTTTGCTAGCATAGTAAATTGGCTGAAAATGTTTGTTCATTATTTGTCTTAAAATAGCTCCTATAGCAGAATCACTCGCATCACACATTAATTCAAATGGGAGGGTCCAATCTGGTGCTACCATGATAGGTGCATGGATCAATTTGTCTTTCAAGATGTTGAAAGCATGAAGGCATTCAGTTGAAAATTCAAAAGTCACTTCTTTTTGAAGCAAGGTAGATAATGGCTTGACAATTTTTGAGAAATCCTTAATAAACCTCCTATAGAATCCGATATGTCCTAAGAAACTTCTCAAAGAACGAACAGATGTTGGGGGTGGCAGTTTTTTAATTGCCTCCACCTTGGCCTTGTCAACTTCTATACCTCTTTGAGAGATCTTGTGTCCAAGCACTATACCTTCTTGCACCATAAAATGACATTTCTCCCAATTCAACACAAGATGTGTTTCTTTGCATCTAGTAAGCACCTGTTCCAGATTATTCAAACATGCATCAAATGAAGAACCAAAAATTGAAAAATCATCCATAAAGATCTCAATAAAATTTTCAAACATATAAAAAAATATAGACATCATACATCGCTGAAAGGTAGTTGGGGCATTGCATAACCCAAAGGGCATCCTTCGGTATGCAAAGGTTCCATATGGGCAAGTAAAAGTGGTCTTTTCTTGATCTTCTGGTGCAATTGGTATCTGGTTATACCATGAATATCCATCCAAGAAACAATAATACTCATGCCCGGCTATCCTCTCCAACATTTGGTCAATAAATGGGAGAGGGAAATGGTCCTTCCGGGTGGCTTCATTTAATTTTCTATAGTCAATACACACGCGCCATCCGGTGACAGTTCTAGTAGGGATGAGTTCATTTTTCTCATTTGGAACAACAGTCATACCCCCTTTCTTGGGCACAACTTGCACAGGGCTTACCCAAGAACTATCAGAAATAGGATAAATGATCCCAGCATCTAACAACTTAATTATTTCAGCCTTTACCACTTCTTTCATGTTGGGGTTCAGGCACCTTTGGGGCTGAACAGAAGGCTTGCTGTCCTCTTCCATCAAAATTCTGTGAGTGCAGATTGATGGATTAATGCCTTTGATATCTTCTACCTTCCAATTTCTTGAAGATAGAATATGGCATTAAATTGATGCTAGCTCCAAGGTCACATAAAGCTTTTTCAATTTTTAAACTGCCAATGGTTCAAGGAATAGTGAAACTCCCTGGATCTTTGAGTTTCTGAGGCAGCTTGTTCAGAAGGATAGCAGAACATTCCTCATTTAAAGCAACTGTAGCCACATCTCCCAGTTTCCTTTTGTTTGCCAATAATTCCTTCAAAAACCTTGCATAGTGTGGCATCTGAGCTAAAGCATCAACAAAAGGAATATTAATATGTAAACTTTTAAATATTTCAAGAAATTTACCAAATTCCTTTAACAATTTTTCTTGCTTCAACCTGTTAGGGAATGGAACTTGTGGCTGCTGGTGCATCCCTTGTTCTGCTTCAGGTTGTTCCGTCTTCTGTTGTCTGGTCCCAAGGCTTGTTTCTACCTTGGGTTCAGCCCAATTCTTTTTTTCTACCTCGGGCAACTCTTTTCCATTCCTTAAGGTAATAGCTTGCACCTGCTCTCATGGATTCACTTCAGTGTTGCTTGGAAGAGTTCCCGACAGTCTGGAAGAGATTAATTGTGCCAATTGCCCCACTTGGTTTTCCAGGTTTTCGATTGAGGCTTCCTGATTCTGGAACCTGGTTTCTACACTTGCTATAAATTTTGTCATCAGTTCCTCCAAATTGGACTTTGGTTCAGGCTGATGATAAGTCTAGTGGAACGGCTTGGAAGTATGCTCATTTGGCCAGGACTAGTTTGAATGTCCCCTCCATCCTGGATGAAAAGTATGGTCTCTGATAACCCTGCTGTCTTGACGAATTGCTGACATAGTCAACTTGTTCAGTAGATGGCCTGAACTGAGTGTCGAATGCAACTCAGATCTGCAACACTCATGTTTTCAATTTTTTTTTTCTTTTAGAAGACAATAACTTCAAGATAGAAAGGAAAACAGGTCTCCCTTTATTAAAATTAAACTGAAACAGGGAAGAGAAAGTAATCTACTAAAACACAATTACAGTAGTACAGTAGTTGCAGTCCAAGCTGAAATGAAAAAGTTAGCAAATTAACCCAACTATGAATGCAATGCTGAATGAGATCAGATTAAGAATGCTCAATGTTTTCTAATATTGTTTCCCTAAATCCCCGGCAACGGCGCCAAAAACTTGATGTGTGGCTCATTGTGACACTAGCAAGTGCACTAGCCGTTCAAGTAATAAAGTAGTGAGTGAAGTATCGTTCCCACGAGGATTTAGGAAACAATTACCAATACTAAATTGAGCACTTCTTATCTGATCAACAAATAAATCAAAACTTTAATGAAAGCTAAAAAATCCTAAATTAAAATCTATCTAAATAATCCCAATTGCCTTCAAATCAGGTTAGAAGAGTAAGCAGTAAATGTCAATCTCAGAATTCAGCAATCTATCAATTTGGATCATTCGAATAAATCATGATTGAGCCTTGGTTTGGTGAAACCCCAAGGTCATGAACAGCCTCTCTCAAGCGCATGTTCATCCTATGCATGAGTGACGGTTCTTCTATCTCTAGCAAGAATCTAATCCCCATGCATGCATTTCTTCAAACATTTCTAAGGCATCAATTCAAATCTGAATTGATAACCAACTGAATTGTGCAAGTTATCTCTAACCTTGCACTCAATTCAGTTCTTGAATAGTAGATCTGAATTCCTAGAGTCTCTCTCAAGCACTCTAGGAATTCCAAGCTGTAGATTAATTCAAGAAACTTCAAGTACAATTCAGGACCATTTGAATGAACCAAAAAGAATTAGATTGCTGAACTGAAATTTTACAAGCTGAAATACATCAAGGAAGAATGGAAAAAAGGAGAAAGAAGAAAGAAAATATAACAAAGAAACTGAATTCGAATCAAAAGAGAATGAAACTACAATTGATTTATTACAAAAGATCTTTGAATCACAAACCCTCTGATGAACCTACAATTTATCTATATTTTATGAGGTTTTTGCATGAAATTTTATGATGGTTTAATTAGATTTTGCCCTATTTTAGCTTGATTGCAAGAAAGATTTCAGGGGGAGCCAAATCAACAAAAAGAAGGCAAAAAGCAAGAAAAGAAAACCCAAAATTTATCAAGTTCATCCCGGCCCAGCCATGAGAGTAAGAGAATTTCATTCGGCCCAAGAAGAGCAAGTGAAACTCTTTGGAAAATCCAAGGGAAGAAGCCTAGCAAGAAGGAAATTTCGGCCCAGCCCATTTTTAGCCCAAATAACAACCTAGAGTGTAGCCCACTTGAGCTCAAAAGCAAGCTAAGTTGTAGCCCAAATAGCAGCCCAAAGGGAGCTAGGGGCGGCAACTCCTAGATGTTTCTTGAAGAGAAGGAGGGAGCACTCTAGAAGGTTCATGAGGGGTGTAATACACCCCATTCTAGAGGTTTCAAGAAGGGGCAAGAGCCCCTTTGAAAAACTATATAAGGAGGCCTCTAGGAGGGGAGAAAGTTGTTCAATTGCTTGAGAGGAAGGCTCTCCCACTCTTAGAGGTTCGGCCACCTTGAGAGAAGAGAAGAGAAGAAGGCTAGGCGCAAGGAAGAAGAAGAAGAAGGGCTGAAGGAAGTTCAAGACAAGCAAGCTAGAAGAAGAAGGTGAGTTCGAATTGAAGGTTTGTGATTCAAAGATCTTTTGTAATAAATCATTTGTAGTTTCATTCTCTTTTGATTTGAATTCAGTTTCTTAGTTATATGTTCTTTCTTCTTTCTCCTTGTTTCCATTCTTCCTTGATGTATTTCAGCTTGTAAAATTTCAGTTCAGCAATCTAATTCTTTTTGATTCATTCAAATGGTCATGCATTGTACTTGAAGTTTTTGAATAAGGGTGTTATTGTAGAGTAATTCGGCTAACTAACCTTCAAAACTCAGATCTGAATTCTCAGATCTGAGATTGCAAGATCTAAATTGCTTGAAAGAGAATTCAGATATGCAATTTTCAGATTGGGCAAATTGATCTACAGCTTGGAATTCCTAGAGTGCTTGAGAGAGACTCTAGGAATTCAGATCTACTATTCAAGAACTGAATTGAGTGCAAGGTTAGAGATAACTTGCACAATTCAATTGGTGATCAATTCAGATTTGAATTGATGCCTTAGAAGTGTTTGAAGAAATGCATGCATGGGGATTAGATTCTTGCTAGAGATAGAAGAACCGTCACTCATGCATAGGATGAACATGCGCTTGAGAGAGGCTGTTCATGACCTTGGGGTTTCACCAAACCAAGGCTCAATCATGATTCATTCGAATGATCCAAATTGATAGATTGCTGAATTCTGAGATTGACATTTACTGCTTACTCTTCTAACCTGATTTGAAAGCAATTGGACCAATGATTTAGATAGATTTTAATTTAGGATTTCTTAGCTTTCATTAGAGTTTTGATTTATTTGTTGATCAGATAAGAAATGTTCAATGTAGTATTGGTAATTGTTTCCTAAATCCTCGTGGGAACGATACTTCACTCACTACTTTATTACTTGAACGGCTAGTGCACTTGCTAGTGTCACAATGAGCCACACATCAAGTTTTTGGCGCCGTTGCCGGGGATTTAGAGAAACAATATTAGGAAACATTGAGCATTCTTAATCTGATCTCATTCAGCATTGCATTCATAGTTGGGTTAATTTGCTAACTTTTTCATTTCAGCTTGGACTGCAACTGCTGTACTACTGTAGTTATGTTTCTTCTTTCTTCAGTAGATTACTTTCTTTTTTTTTGTTTCAGTTTCATTTTAATAAAGGCATATTTGATTTCTATTCAATCTTGGTGTTGTTCCCTTCAAAAAGAAAAAAAAAAAGAAAAAATTCACATAAACATGAGTGTTGCAGATCTGAGTTGCATTCGGCACTCAGATCAGCAGATTTCAGATCTGCAGCACTCAGCCGAAAAGAGTTGCTTGTGTTTCAGACTTTATTTTTTTTTCTTTCTTTCATTACAAAAAGAAAAAAAACAAATTAAAAAAAAAAAAGGGGAGATCTTTTGAACAACAAGAGGAGCAATTGAGAATTCGGATCAGAACTCAGATCTGAGTTCAGATCTGAATTCTGCTATTGCAGATCTGCAACAGTTCAGATCTGAGTTCCTCTAAACTCAGACCTGAACTGATGAAATTTTGAGGGGAATTGGGTGTCATCACCACCCCAATTCACCCTAGGGCACTTCTGCTATTCCCCAAAAACAATTTGGTAGCAATAACTGAAGGTAAGGCAATTGAGAATTCAGATCCAAACTCAGACTTGAGTTCAGATCTGAATTCTGCTATTATAGATCTGCTCAGTTCAGATCTGAATTCCTCTGAACTCAGATCTGAACCGATGCAAGTTTGAGGTGAATTGGGTGCCATCACTACCCCAATCCACCCTATGATACATCCAACCTGCCTCAAGGGTGAATGGATAGCAAGGAATGAGAGAAATTCAAATCTGAAATGCAGTTGATATGATGTGAGGACTGAACTGATACAGAGCATACTATGAATTCTGGGTGGACTGAATTCTTGGCTTTACCCACTTGTACCCAATCTAAATTTGCTGAGGATGTGTGTTTGGATTGAATAATTGTGATGCCTCACATATTCAATAAAAGCAGCAGTGCATTCCACTAGCATTTAGAGTTGTAGCAGGGCTGCTACAGTACAGCAATTAGCATGAAACTCCACTGTTGATCTAGTTAGCTCTCTTTCCCATTGATGATCTACTTCATATTTGATTGCTGATTTAGTGTAGCTGGTAGATGTAGTTCTTCAGATGTAGTTCTTCAGCATTGCATTCATAGTTGGCTTAATTTGCTTAATTTTTTATTTTTGCTTTGAATGCAACTGCTGTATTACTGTAGTTATGCTTCTTTTTTCTTTAGTAGATTACTTTATTTTCCTTGTTTCAGTTTAATTTTAATAAAAGGAGACCTGTTTTGTTTTCTATCTTGAAGTTATTACCCTCTAAAAGAAAAAAATCACAAAATCATGAGTGTTACAGATCTGAGTTGCATTCGGCACTCAGATCTGCTATAGCAGAACTGCAGCACTCAACCGAAAAAAGAAAAAAATTAAATGAGTTCAGATCTGAATTGCATTCATCAATCAGACCTGCACTCATCCAAAAAGATTTTGTTTGCATTGCTGTATTTTGTTTTAGATTTATTAAAAAAGAAAAAAAGAAAAAAAATAGATAAAGAAAATAAAAAGAAAACAATGAAAAAAATAGCATGTGAGTTTTCAAATCTGAAACTCAGATTTGAAGTTCAGATCTGTGTTCAGCCGGTTGCAGGACTGCATTCTGCTAGGTTCAGATCTGAGTTCATCTAAACTCAGACCTGAACCCACTCTATTTTGATGTGAATTCGGGTAGTGACAGCACCCAATTCACAATTTGATGCATCAGACTTGCCTCATTGATGAAAATTTAAGCCATGAATGGTAAAATTAGTTCTGAAGTGCATGAGAATCAGAGGCAGTTTAAGTACATGATCTGAAATTTTTGTGAACTTGATGTTTTGTTATCTTTTAAATCACTTGCACCCAATCTGAATTGGTTGTATTGGATTAGGACTGATGTTTGTGAGGTCCAAAAAGAGCTTCATATTTTTGATATAATGGTATTCAGATCTGAATCAAGGCTGCTTTCATTATAAAATTGCAGATCTGATTTCAGGTCCCTGCAATCAATTGAGGCATACAAGACATTTAAGTTGGGACTTGAAAGAGAAGTCTTAAGCTCTTGGGATCAAACTTATTTCAGACCTAACTGCAACAGATTTTAGACCTACTTATTGATATTAGGTTTGGAGTTTTTGTAAGTGACTGTTCTCAAAAGTTAAGTTTTCAAATCTGATATTTTTTTTTTGTTAGAACTTGAAGAGCAGCTTAAAGATCATAAATTCAGCAATGATTGTAGATCTGTTTACAGTAGATTTTAGATTTGTTTACTTATGTTCATTTAAGTTTAGAATAGTGTGTAATAAACTCCATTGCTGATTTAGCTAGCTCTCTTTTCCATTGAACATCTACTTCACACTTGAATGTTTGTTTAGTTTCAGTAATGGAGCTATGTCTTTCTAATTAGCAAAATTATTAGTGTGGATCAGATCTTCATACATTCACTTACATTTCTGAAATTCTAATGTAGATCTGAGCACACAACAAAAGAAAAAAAAAAAATCAAATAACTTTGGTAGTGTGCTGATTTCAAGAACTCTTAGACTTCTAGGCTAGTTTCAATTTTGTAAATCACTTGTTTATCACTTGCATATCAGATTCCAAGAAATATTTATATTGGCTTTTGATCTTGTTTTTTTAAATTTATTTATTTATTTATTATTATTTTTTTTGTTAGATAGAATTCAAACTTCTTGGCCTTGTAAGTTTCTGTTGTGTATTACAGACTGGTTAAATTATTTACATTGTTTGGAATTGTGTATAGTAGTCTTTTTATTATTTGGTTTAAATTATTTTTAGTTAAAACAAAGCTCTTGATCTCTCTTGCAAGTAAATTCTAGCAGAAGAGGCTCCCACCAAAAGAACTCTTGCATATCTGGAAATTCATCTTCAGGAAGTCCTCTATACACCCTTCTCTTTACTTGGAATTTCTCTTGTTGGTTTTATTGTGATCCCCTAACAGTAGGAACATTGAGGACAATGTTCATCTTAAGTGTGGGGGAGTGAGCCCGAGGCTAGGGAATGGGGGCTGAAACCATGCACCCCAACACACATATGCAGGCAATGACATAACCAAAAAAAAAAAAAAAAGACTTGAACCCCTCAAGTTCATTATTATTTATTTGATGATTTTTTTTTTAAGAAGGAATTCAATGAGTTGAGTGAGACTGATGTACTTGTTAAGTTTTTATTCTTGTGAATGACCCAATTTGATTTATGCATGAGAAAAGGGGAGCTGAATATGCTTTTCAGCATGACTAGCCCTAACTATCTTCATGTGTATGGAAGCCCTTGATTTCATGGTTAATGGTCAAGAGAGCTAGTGCACATCTGAAGTGCTGATTCTTGAGGTTCAATAATTGCAAAGAAGGACAAAAGCCCAAATTGACACCGCTATTCTGAGCTGAATAGTAAAACTAGCAGCTTAGAACATGAGTCCTATTTACCTACCTCAAGCAAGTGACCAGTGTGAGATGGAGCATAAGATGCACTCACACCAAAAAAAAAAAAAAAAAAAGAGAGAGAAAAGTGTGTGAGATGGACCATAAAATGCTCTCACACCGAAAAAAAAAAAATAAAATAAAAAATAAAAAAAAAAGAAAAGGATGAGATGGAGCATAAGATGCACTCACCCCTAGAATTAAAAAATTGTGGTGATAGCTGAGGTTCAAAGGGGCACTCTAAAGTTGAACTCTCATTAAGATTCAGTTACAGATGTGAAACTTAGTGAAATTTGATTATTAACCTTGACAATTAAGGAGCTGATTTATATATGAAGTAGGAGTGAAGGCTAGACTATGATGAAATTCATATTCTCCTTTTCTTGGATCTGATACATATCTTAAATGGTAATTTACAAGAATAAGAGTTGAGCACTTACAAAAGTTCCCCGACTACTCAATGCATTTCTATCTTAAAAAGTTCACCAAGTAAATGGTGAGAACAGAAGGGGGGAATGTTAAGTTTATGGCTGATGTCTTTGCTTGAGGACAAGCAAAAGCTTAAGTGTGGGGGTATTTGATGAACCTACAATTTATCTATATTTTATGAGGTTTTTGCATGGATTTTTATGCCGGTTTTATTAATTTTTGCCTTATTTTAGCTTGATTGCAAGAAAGATTTCAGGGGAAGCCAAATCAACAAAAAGAAGGCAAAAGCAAGAAAAGAAAACCCAAAATTTATCAAGTTCAGCCCGGCCCAGCTCTGAGAGCAAGAGAATTTCATTCGGCCCAAGAAGAGCAAGTGAAACTCTTTGGAAAATCCAAGGGAAGAAGCCTAGCAAGAAGAAAATTTTGGCCCAGCCCATTTTTAGCCCAAATAACAGCCTAGAGTGTAGCCCACATGAGCTCAAAAGCAAGCTAAGTTGTAGCCCAAATAGCAACCAAAAGGGAGCTAGGGGCGGCAACTTCTAGGAGTTTCTTGAAGAGAAGGAGGGAGCACTCTAGAAGGTTCATGAGGGGTGTAATACACCCCATTCTAGAGGTTTCAAGAAGGGGCAAGAGCCCCCTTGAAAAACTATATAAGGAGGCCTCTAGGAGGGGAGAAAGTTGTTCAATTGCTTGAGAGGAAGGCTCTCCCACTCTTAGAGGTTCGGCCACCTTGAGAGAAGAGAAGAGAAGAAGGCTAGGCGCAAGGAAGAAGAAGAAGAAGGGCTGAAGGAAGTTCAAGACAAGCAAGCTAGAAGAAGAAGGTGAGTTCGAATTGAGGGTTTATGATTCAAAGATCTTTTGTAATAAGTCATTGTAGTTTCATTCTCTTTTGATTTGAATTCAGTTTCTTAGTTATATTTTTCTTTCTTCTTTCTCCTTGTTTCCATTCTTCCTTGATGTATTTCAGCTTGTAAAATTTCAGTTCAGCAATCTAATTCTTTTTGATTCATTCAAATGGTAATGCATTGTACTTGAAGTTTCTTGAATAAGGGTGTTATTGTAGAGTAATTCGACCAACTAACCTTCAAAACTCAGATCTGAATTCTCAGATCTGAGATTGCAAGATCTGAATTGCTTGAAAGAGAATTCAGATCTGCAATTTTCAGATTGGGCGAATTGATCTACAGCTTGGAATTCCTAGAGTGCTTGAGAGAGACTCTAGGAATTCAGATCTACTATTCAAGAACTGAATTGAGTGCAAGGTTAGAGATAACTTGCACAATTCAGTTGGTGATCAATTCAGATTTGAATTGATGCCTTAGAAGTGTTTGAAGAAATGCATGCATGGGGATTAGATTCTTGCTAGAGATAGAAGAACCGTCACTCATGCATAGGATGAACATGCGCTTGAGAGAGGCTGTTCATGACCTTGGGGTTTCACCAAACCAAGGCTCAATCATGATTCATTCGAATGATCCAAATTGATAGATTGCTGAATTCAGAGATTGACATTTACTGCTTACTCTTCTAACCTGATTTGAAGGCAATTGGACCAATGATTTAGATAGATTTTAATTTAGGATTTCTTAGCTTTCATTAGAGTTTTGATTTATTTGTTGATCAGATAAGAAATGTTCAATGTAGTATTGGTAAATGTTTCCTAAATCCTCGTGGGAACGATACTTCACTCACTACTTTATTACTTGAACGGCTAGTGCACTTGCTAGTGTCACAATGAGCCACACATCACCCTCAATTCGAACTCACCTTCTCTTCTAGCTTGCTTGTCTTGAACTTCCTTCATCCCTTCTTCTTCTTCTTCCTTGCGCCTAGCCTTCTTCTCTTCTCTTCTCTCAAGGTGGCCGAACCTCTAAGAGTGGGAGAGCCTTCCTCTCAAGCAATTGAACACCTCTCCCCCCTCCTAGAGGCCTCCTTATATAGTTTTTCAAGGGGTTCTTGCCCCTTCTTGAAACCTCTAGAATGGGGTGTATTACACCCCTTTCTTGAACTTTCTAGAGCTCTCTTGAAGGGCTGCTATTTGGGCTGCACTTAGGCTCTCTCTTAGCACATGATAGCTATACATTGAGCTGCTCTTTTGGGCTGAGAATGGGCCTTCCTTGTTGGGCCGAATTCTATTCATAGCTAGGCTTTATTTTCTTGGGTTTTCTCAAGGAATTCATTTGCTCTTCTTGGGCCGAAGTGCTCTCTCTTGCTTCCACAACCGGGCTGAACTGAAATTGGTCTTTTTGAACCATCTTTTCTTGCCTTTTTTTTCCTTTTCTTGGATTAATTATCCCTGAACTTATTCTTAGCATTAAGCTAAATTAAGGCAAAAATTAATAAAACCGGCATAAAAATCCATGCTAAAGTCCTCAAAAATTATAGATAAATTGTAAGTTCATCAAAGATCCAAGAGGTCATCAAGAGGCCAAGAAGCTCAAGGAAGCAGTTCGGCTATGGAGAAGAAAGACATGGAGATTGTGTAGATCATGAGTAGCTAAGCTTCTTTTCTGGTTCAAGGGGGGAGGTTCGATTGTGTCATTGTGAGGTTCTATAGTTACTTTGCTTTCTTGCTTTCTAATTCAAGTATTCATTGATTCTTGTGCATATTTTTATTGGATGTTGATGTTAATTAGTTTGACAAACTGAATTAATGTTGATTTTCCTATTGCTATCCATGATTTCGGTGATCCATAATTTTCACGAATAATGGTACAAGTAGCAATTAGGTTGATATCTTTTTGGATCAATTGTTCGTGATAGCCTTTGACCAATGTTTTATCACTGTTCAACCTAAAGGAATCGATGGAACAAAATTCAATAATTGCAGCTATCTCAATTATTGTTATTTTGGTTTAACTATTTTCACAAATCTTAATGCTATCATTGTTTAACATGGAATGCTATCGTACCCAGTTGAGTGGTGATAAATGTTGATTGAATGCTGGGTTTGGTCAACTGAATTAGGAAAACACAAGGTTTTATTATGGCTATCCTAGTAAATCTAAGGTTATATGCTTGATTTGCAAGAATGCTGAATTGTACCTAGGATCGATGGCCAATCGATTCAACCCGAACCCTTGAACCAGAATTCGGTAAGACTGATTTTACTCTTGTTTGATTAGTTTGTTATTCTTTTAATTTTAGTTATTAAATTTTCCCACACAATTACTTTATCCATTTGGCTAAGAGATTACTGATTTGATCCTTGTGGGATTCGACCTAATACCACTTTTACTACAAATATTTTATTGTGGGACTAGTCCTAATTTTGAGGGCTTCAACAAACCCGTCATTTACATACCATATTATCTTGACCTGCAACAATAAAGCTTTGCGTCTGCTGCATATAGATATCTTCAGTAAGATCTCCATTCAGGAATGCAGTTTTGACATCCATCTGCCAAATCTCATAATCATGGTATGCTGCTATAGCTAGCAGGATCCTAATGGATTTAAACATGGCCACATGCGAAAAGGTTTCCTCATAATCGATGCCCCCTTTCTGTGTGTACCCTTTTGCCACCAGACAAGCTTTGAAGGTCTCAACCCTACCATTGGTGCCCTTCTTCCTCTTGTAAATCCATTTGCAACCGATTGCTTTTACCCCGGAGGGTGGATCTAGTAGAGCCCAGACTCCATTGGTCTCCATTGAGTCCATCTCTGTTCTCATGCCCTCCACCCACTTCTAGGAATCTATGTCCAACATAGCTTCCGTGTAAGTCACGGGAGCCTCTTCACTAGTCAAGGTTTCCACCAGGTAACTATCCTGGTCATAACTATAACGGACTGGTGGCCTGGATACCTGAGTAGATCTTCTAGGTTGGTCACTACCTGGAACTTGTGGGACATCTCCCATTGCTCCTGAACTCTCCTCATCAAGAACAACTTCATGATGATGGGTGCCCAGGATGTAATCGGTTTCCAAGAATTGTGCATTTTGACTGTAGAACATTTCTGCTCACTTGAGTCATAGAATAGGTAACCTACAGAGCCTTTTGGGTAGCCTATAAATAAACAATGACTGGTTTTCAATTCCAATTTGTCTACAGTCATTCTTTTAACGTGTGCTAGACAACCCCAAATCTTCAAGTCTCTGACACTTGGTATCTTTTCGGTCCAAAATTCATATAGAGTATTCGGAACCGATTTGGTTGGAACCCGATTCAGCACATAAATCGCAGTCTAATGCATAAACCCAAAAGGATGTGGGTAACTCTGACTGTATGAGAAGTGACCGGACCATATCCAATAAGGTCCTATTCCTCCTCTCTGAAACACCATTAAGTTGTGCTGTAGCAGGAGGAGCTAATTGTGATACTATCCGATTGTCCTTTAAGTAGTCCCTGAATTCATCAGAGAGATACTCGCCACCTTGACCTAATGAAAGGGCTTTAATTACTCTCCCTAACTGTTTCTTGACCTCTTGTCTAAATTCTTTGAACTTTTCAAAGGATTCAGACTTGTGTCTCATTAGGTACATGTAACCATATCGTGAAAAATCATCTGTGAAGGTGATGAAATACACGTGTTGATTCCGTGTCCTAACACTCAGGGGACCACATACATCAATATGTATTAGGTCAAGTGTGCCTGTACATCTTTTAGGCTTACCGTTAAATGGACGTTTCGTTATCTTGCCTTATAGACAAGGCTCACAGGTGGGAAGATCTTCTACAGTTAGAAAATCCAAAGGACCATCCTTTACCAACCTAGTGATTTGGTCAACACCGATGTGGCCAAGTCGGTAATGCCACAGACACGTGGTATTAACTGTATCATGGGCTCTCTTCTTGGGGATTTCAGCTGATGTAGTTTCGATTATGTTAGTTTCTATTGAAGGATGTAGAACATAGAGACCGTTCTCCAGTTCCCCGTATGCAATGAATCTGTTATTTCTTTTAATAGTAATCGTATTACTAAAGAAGATAGAATAACCATCTGCACACAGTTTTGAGATAGAAATCAAAATTCTCCTTAAATTTTTTACATAAAGATAATCTTTTAGTACAATTATTCCTTCTCTAAAAATTAACTCCACGGTTCCTATGGCCGCGGCTGCAACAGTTGCAGTAGTCCCCAAGTAGAGTGTGACTTCTCCTTCACTTAGCCTTCTGCTTACCTTGAACCCCTACAGTGAGTTACACGCATGAGTTGAAGCCCCAGAGTCCATACACCAGGATGCAAAAGCTACCAATAAATTGGTTTCTATAGCAGAAGTTTCAAAATTACCTTTCTTGGATTCCAGGTAGGCAGGATAGTTCCTTTTCCAGTGGTCGGTCTTCTTATATAAGTGACAGGCATCTGATGCTTTGTCTTTCTTCTGCTTCTTGGGTTTGGCAGCCTTCTTCTGGGGCTTTCTCTTTGCCTTCATTTTCTTGCCCGATTTGCCAGTTTCAACAAGCATGGCAATGGGCTCATCCTTTTTAATCAATTCTTTGGCCCTCTGCAACATATTGTTGAGTTCCTATAAGCTGACATTTAGCTTGTTCTTGTTGTAGTTCATGATGAATGGATTAAAGGATGGAGGTAGAGAGTTGAGAATTGCATCGATCTGTGTTACCAGATCTAGCCTGGATCCAGGAGCCTCCAGTTTGTTGATATAACCCATCATCCGGAGACAATGGTCGTGAACTAGTTGGCTCTTGAACATCTGTGCGGTCATGAACTGATTCAAGACCTTCTGCCGAGTAGAACTATTCTGCTCTTCGTACATTGTCTTGAGACTATCCAATACATCCTTGGCAAGTTCGATCTAATTGAACTACCTCTGAATTGGATTGTCCAAGGAGGTAATGATATAACAGTGGGCAAGGGAGTATTTCTGCTCCCATTCTTGGTATTCTCTTCTACGGGCTTCAAAAGCCCTATCTCCTGGACGATCCGGGGCAGGATTCTTGGCTACCTTATCCAACTTTTCAGAGGTTAAGACCAATAGAAGGTTCTTGTACCAGTCGGCATAGTTTGGGCCCTTAAGCTTGTTGTCATAAAAAAGCTTTGCAAATGATCCGTTTTCCATTTTTTGATAAAAGAGCAAACATCAGTCCACAACCTAATTTGATTCATGTTCATTACATAGATATGAATTTTAATCTACGATCCATTTCCAATTATTCATCTCTGAAATTTCTCTCCTTTCTCAGTGACGGAGACTACGGGTTGTCTCTGGAAATGTAATGTGGGAAATCACATAGGGTGCATGGAGCGAATTGTTTCAGTTGCATAAACCCACCACCTTTTTTTGAAGGATCATATCCACTCATCATATGAGTTTTCCCTTTGGCCTCTATCAAACAAGGTTTAGAGCTATTTTTAGGTAATCATTTCTGTCCAGTGAGTGCTTACCCATCATATTCGTGAATGCCAAGGTACCATAAGAGAGTTCCCATTTTCTGGTGTGGCTTCTCCCACATCGGTCTATGATGCCCCTATCATCTTATGAAACACTCAGAGAAGCCCAACAGCATTTGGATAATGCATTTTCTGGTGCGTTTCCTCATTACTGAAGGACCCATCCTCATGCTAATGATGGAAGGCCGTTAGAGAGTTCATCATATGAATCTCCCTATGACATGCACTCATATCAGTTGGAGGGAACAGTTATTACGCCCTAGTTTGATTTAGGTCAAACAAAGTGGCTCCCGCTGACTTTCATAAAGTCAGATTTTGACGGGCCTTAATCGGCTAGGGTTCCGCACGTAAACTCTTGATGAGGTGTGGGGCCCACCACTGAGGGAGGTCATCCAATGACCAAAAGGGACATTGTGGCAATGATGTGCATTCAGCCATGGTGTGCGCAAGAGCCACTATCGATTGAGCATGGGCCAAGCACTTATGGCCCATGTACGTAGCACATCACACATCCATGCATCTCATGCAGGGATAAATTGATCCAATCAATTAATCATATGTAAGGCCCATTGGAATCCCGTTTTGAATCCATAATATTAACCATTAATATTATCTAGGTATATGGGTTGAATTAGGGTTACACAGTTCGGCCCATATAGCTTTATCCTTTGAAGTGGGCTTTTGGCAGTTTTAACTATTTAAAACTGGGCCTTTACAGGTTGGGCTGAATTAACCTTTTAATTAAATATCAATCCTCAGGTCCATCAATGGGAAAATTAGGGCTGACGTTAAGCCTTGATTAGACCCTAGATTTGGTCCAAACAGTTTGAACGAATCTTGGTTCGAATGGGTCTAGGGTTTGATCTTTAATTAAATCTTTAATTCAAGAAAATAATCTAAAATTAAAGAACTGATAAAAGTAAACAAGAATTAGTCATATAGGGTTGTTTGCACAATCCATCCTACAAAACAGAGGTTAGTTCATATATTGCAGTTTCTCAAACTGCAAATCGTAGGTAGCGAATGTCCCATATGCGAAATCTCCTTCCAAGCGCCGCCATCTTAGATCCAAAATAAACAAAAATAGAAAACATAATTTCTATTATAATTACATTAGAGTGAATGCCTAATACATTCAGTCTAAAAATAAAAAAAAATATTTACAGACCAAATGTAATAAATAAATCAAGAAATTGCAAGTCTTGCAGTTTTCCCTACGCAAACAAAGAATTCGATCTCCTCTTGTACAAACAACCCATAAATCAAGAAAATCATAAAAAAACTATTCTAAACAATAATCAGATTAAAATTAATTTCAGATTATTTGCCCATCAATTTTGGGAACAAAATTTCCAAAACCCATATCTACGCAAATCGGGTAGAACGCCTTCTACCCATTTGCATAGGTTCAGATCTGAAACAAATTGATTCAAGATTTGAACCTGGCTCTGATACCACTGAAGGGATAGGATATCCATCACATGGATACCCAAAGATTGCAAAATAAGGAGGTGATTTTCAAAAATTTTTCTCTCCCTTCAATTGGGAATCGCATTCCCTATTTAGAAAATCATATTTTCAAGGATCAATCTTGAACCATAAACTAAACCAGGTCTGAACCAAAAGGAGTAGGGAGGGATTATACCTGATACGGAGAAACAGTATCTCCCAATGGAGGTGTTCACACCCAAGGAAGGATCCAAAATCTACTCCCACTGAAGATTGGCGCAGTGCAGGATGGAGCAGAATCAACAGTGTTCTTCCAAAAGAACTTGACCTTTTACAAGAATCAACAGGATGGCTTGTGAATACAGCTCCAATCAATCTTTTCTCCAAAAGATTGGTATCAAGATTGAATCTTGATTACTTCTGTAGAGAGGAGATCAAACTGCTGGAGGCGGTGGCTGCAGGAAGAAGGCAACTGTTGGTTGCTTGTTTAAAGGCTTCCGCCCCTTCCACCTTTTACAATCTTAAAGGGATAAGCTCCTAATCCCATTAGGACTTGCTAATCCAAATAAAATTTGGATAAGAAGTCCCTTTAAGTGATAAGGGATAACCCTTATCTTATCTGCAGATCAGATCAGCCATCTCCTAATCTAATTAGGAGGCTTCTAGATCTAAATATTATTTAGATCTTGGACTCTCTAAGTGGATAGGGTCTGGGCCCAATCCTATCAGCTGATCCATCTCAGAATTCGCCCCATTAAATGACTGGTCAAACCAGCCCAATTTGAAATGGGCTTAAGGCCGATTTAAGGTTATGTATTCATTTAGCCTTCCAAACTGCTGCCTAGTTGGGCTTCCTTGTATGGCGTGGGACTAAACATTGATCTACACATCAGCCACATGGGTTCGGCCCAACCTTTGTTACAAGGCCTGGCCGAATACACTATTATGACAGTGCACCTCCTGAAACCCATCTTATGGGCTCTATAGGCCCAACACTTACCCTAAGTGGACCCTAGGCCAAACCACCTTGTAACACCCAGGGACTGTGGGCAGATGCAAGATTAGCCCATTAGGTGTTATCCTCAATGGTCTTACACTTAAACTCTTAGCCCATAATGATCATACACTGCCCGACAAGAGGGGACCTCTCCCTCGGCTACAAGGAATAGTGTTGCACTCTCTATTTAAATGGATCCCAGGAATTAAAACCTTTTGCAAATCATTTTGATACCATAATATATATACTTTTATATCCCACATAAAATATATTTTGCAAAACAAAACTCAAGATTGAAATTGGCTGCCGGCAGTCTTGGTTTCCATCAATGAGAGTGCATCCCCGATCATTACATTTGTCCAACAAAGGGGCTGATCCTGTCACTATGATCACCCACTTAGATGAATTCTCAGACTATCCCAATATACCCAAGTTTTGACCCCCGCTAAGGATCTCACTAATTGGTACATCAAAGACAGTCCAATCTGACACTTAGTGCAATATCATAATCGAGTCTAGGGGTCGGGTGTAACTTTCCAGTTTTGCCCATTAATTTCCAAGGTCTAGGGCAATACTGGAAATCTGGTCTAGTTCAAATATTCAATTAATCCCACACTGTATGTGCCTAGGGTCTCACCCTGACAGCTAAGATAGGCCACCCCAACCGACTTGGTGGCACCACAGTGTGAGCCTTGTCAGGATAGGTCTCCCCAGACCAACTCACTTGTTGTGAACATTCTAAATTAACACGAGTCTCATTAAGTGTCTAGTTTAAGGGTATTACACAGAAACATACCAAGGGAACATGAATCAAATATGCATTTTTATTCATTTAGAAGAAACTCATAAAGTACATCATCTTGATTGAAGCTAAGGGCATACAAAACTGTCTAACACAGATGACATGGAATTCCTTTAGATGCTTATGAGGGTCCTCACTTGGAAAACCATGAAAAATAGGCAATAATTGAATCAAACCAGATTTCAATTCAAAACTTACCTCAAGAGTGGGATACGTGATGGATATGGGCTGTTGGTTCATAATTGGTGCAGCCAACTCCCTCAATGTCCTCTCTCTGTCAACCATTCCTTCTCCTTCTTCGAAGATGGGAAAATCACAAGTGGGCAATTCATGAAAGAATGGTGGGATCCATCTTATGGATGCCAAAAAGATTGTGGAATGGGTGGGCGAATTTCAAAAATTTTCCTACCTTCTCCCAACTAGTTATCATATTCCTTAATTTAGAATACAATATTCAAGGATCCTACTTGAACCATAATCAAACCAAATCTGAACCAAAAGGAAAATGGAGGATTATACCTGATCCGGAAAAGCAGTATCTGCCAAAGTTGGTCTTCATGCCCAAAGATGACACCAAGATCTGCTCTTGCTGAAGATGACACAACTGTAGGTGGAACGGAACCAGCAGACTACGTCCTACACACTGGATCCTTCTCAAGAACCCTTTGGAAACTCTGAGCACCAAATCTTTTATATTCTTTTCTGCAAAACTGATGTCAAGAATTGATTTCTTGATTTCTTTCTTCTGCAAAGATCAAATATTGCAAGAAGGAATGGCGGCGGCTAGAAGAGAACTCCTAGGATGAAGATGGTTGAATTGTTTCTCTTCTCTCTAAAGTGTGTATGAGATCTAATCTCAGTTTGCGGGATGCTTTCTTGCTTGAACCCTTGGTTCAAAAATCTCTTTTTTCTCTAAGGGTTTCTCCTCCTTTCTTCTTGATTAAGAAACCTCCTAAATTAGGAGTTATCTCAATCCAAACTAGTATTTGGATATGGGATTGTCTTAATCCTATCTCTAGATTAAGTTAGCTTACTCCTGATCTTATCAGGAGGTTACCAGATTCAAATCTGATTTGAATTTGGTCTCCTAGAGTGGAGAAGGTTAAAAGCCCAATCCTTTTGCTAACGTTAATCTCAGATCAGCCCCATATATGGGTGATCATTTCAGCCCAGCTCGAAATGGGCTTTTGGCCCATTAAGTGTTATGTGCTTAACTAGCTTCCAATCTACTGCCCAGTTGGGCTTCTTTGTATGGCGTAGAACCCAAGCTTTGATCTACACACCGGCCACATGGGTTTGGCCCAGCCTTTATTAAAAGGCCCAGCCGAATTCACTAAAAAGCTCAATAAACCCCTGAGCCCATAACATAGACCCTATGGGCCCAACACTTACATTAAGTGGTCCCTAGGCCAAGCCATCTAATAAAAACCTAGGGACTGTGGGCAGGTGCAAGATTAGCCCATCAGGTACTATTCTAAATGGTCTTACACTTAACCCCTCAGCCTTTAATGATCAAGCACTACCCGACAAGAGAGTACCTCTCCCTCGGCTGCAAGGAACAGTGCCGCACTCTCCACCCACATGGATCATGGGAATTAAAACCATTTGCAAACATTTTGAAACTGTACAAATTTATATATATATGTCATATATAAATTTTACAAAACAAAATTCCAATGATTAAAATCAACTGCCGATAGTTTGGTTTCCATCAGAGAGAGTGCATTCCCAATCATTACCTTTGTCCAACAAAGGGGCTGATCCTGTCACTATGATCACCCACTAAGATGAATCTCAGACTGTCCCAACATACCCAGGTTTTTATCCCTGCTAAGGATCTCACTGATTGGTATATCAAAGATAGCCTGTTCCAACACCTAGTGAAGTGTCATAATCGAGTCTAGGGGTCAGGTGTAACTTTCCAGTTTTGCCCATCTGTCTCCCAGGTCTAGGGAAATACTAGAAATCTGGTCCGGTTCAAAGATTCAAGTAATCCCATACTGCATGTGCCTTGGGTCTTACCCTGGTGGCCGAGACAGGCTATCCCAACACTTGGTGGCACACCAATATCAGCCTTGGCATGATAAATCTCCCCAGACTTATCCAATCGGCTATGAACATTTAAAACTAACATGAGTCTCTATAAGTGTCCAGTTTTAGGGTCTTACACAGAATTTTACCAAACAACATGAATCAAACATGCACTTTATTTATTTACACTAAATAACAAAAGTACATCAAATCGGATTGAAGCTAAGGGCATACAAAACTATCTAACAGCTCCCACTTGCACTTAGGTCCAATCTAGTACAAGCCAGAGTCACATACTTTCCACGTGTTTCTCAAACACCTTCTGTATCAGTGGCTTTGTCAATGGGTCTGCCACATTATCCACTGATGCTACCTTCTGAATTAGGATGTCATTCTACCAACAATCTCCCGTAGTACATGGTACTTGCTCTCGATGTGCTTTGACTTCAAGTGTATCCAAGGCTCTTTAGCCTGGGCGATCACTCCATTGTTGTCACACAACAACAGGATGGGTGATGTGTTGGATGGAATCACTCCCAATTCATATATGAATTTCTTGATCCACACGGCTTCTTTGGCAGCTTCACTGGCAGCAGTGTACTCGGCCTCGGTTGTGGAATCTATAGTGGACCCCTATTTGCTGCTTTTCCAGCAAATAGCACACGATCCTTGAAGGGATAGGAAATCGATCACATGGATGCCCAAGATTGCAGAATAAAGGGGGTGAATTTCAAAATTTTCTTTCCCTTCAACTGGGAATCGAATTCCTTATTTAAAAAATCATATTTTCAAGGATCATTCTTGAACCATAAATTGAACCAGATCTGAACCAAAAGTAGGAGAGAGAGATAATACCTAATACAGAGAAATAGTATCTCTCAATGGAGGTGTTCACGCCCAAGGTAGGATCCAAAAACTACTCCCACTGAAGATGGCACAGTGTAGGGTGGAGCAGAATCAACAGTGTTCCTCCTAAGAACTTGATCCATCCCAAGAATCACCTGGACGGCTTGTGAATACAACTCCTACCAATCTTTTCTCAAAAAATTTGGAATCAAGATCCAATCTTGATTTCTCCCAAGCAATGGAGATCGAACTGCTACAAGCGGTGGCTGCAGGAAGGACGCAGCTAGAGAGTATTTGCAGGGTGCAGAATTCTCTCTTCTGTGATCTCAGCTCTAAAGACAAGACTGTAGCTGGTGATTGTGTTGGATGTCTAAAGGCTGTCGCCCCCTCTTCCTTTTATAGACTTAAAGGGATCGGCTCCTAATCCCACTAGGAGTTGCTAACCCAAATCATATCTGGATTAGAAGTCCCTTTAAGATAAGGGATAATCCTTATCTTATCTACAGATTAGATCAGCTAGCTCCTCATCTAATTAGGAAGTTTCCAAATCCAAATCTCATTTAGATCTTGGACCCAATCCTATCAGCTGATCTTATCTCAGAATTCTCTCCTTTAAGACTAATCAAATTAGCCCAGTTCAAAATGGGCTTAAGGCCCATTTATGGTTATGTAATCGTTAAGCCTTCCAAATTGCTGCCTAGTTGGGCTTCCTTGTATGGCGTGGGACCAAAACATTGATCTACACATCAGCCACATGGGTTCAGCCCAGCCTTTGTTACAAGGCCTGGCCGAATACACTGTTATGGACAGTGCACCCCGTGAAACCCATCAGATGAGCTCCATGGGCCCAACGCTTACCCTAAGTTGTCCCTGGGCAAAGCCACCTTGTAACACCTAGGGACTGTGGGAAAATGCAAGATTAGCCCCTTAGGTATTATCCTCAATGGTCTTACACTTAACCTCTCAGCCCATAATGATCATACACTGCCCGACAAGAGAGGACCTCTCCCTCGGTTACAAGGAACAGTGTTGCACTCTCTCAAATATGGATCCTGGGAATTAAAACCTATTTGCAAACATTTCGAAACCATAATATATATATACTTATATATCTCATATAAAATATATTTTGCAAAACAAATTTCAACGATTGAAATCAGCCGCCGGCAGTCTTGGTTTCCATTAGTGAGAGTGCATCCCCGATCATTACCTTTGTCCGACAAAGGGGCTGATCCTGTCACTATGATCACCCACTCAGATGAATTCTCAAACTATCCCAACATACCCAGGTTTTGACACCCGCTAAGGATCTCACTGATTGGTATATCAAAGACAGCCCAATCCGACACCTAGTGCAGTATCATAATCGAGTCTAGGGGTCGGGTGTAACTTTCTAGTTTTGCCCATCAATCTCCAAGGTCCAGGACAATAATGGAAATCTGGTCCAGTTCAATGATTCAATTAATCCCACACTATATGTACCTAGGGTCTCACCCCGGTAGCTGAGACAAGCCACCCCAACTGACTTGGTGGCACCACAGTGTTAGTCTTGTCAGGATAGGTCTCGCTAGGCCGACCCACTGGCTGTGAACATTCTAAACTAACACGAGTCTCATTAAGTCTCTAGTTTAAGGATATTACACAGAAACAGACCAAGGAAACATGAATCAAATATGCACTTTTTTTCATTTACAATAAATTCAGAAATTACATCATTTTGATTGAAGCTAAGAGCATATAAAACTGTCTAACAATCCTATCATGAAAACATACCTAGATGTAGACTTTCTATCATCTGGATCCAACTGGAAATCGGCATCAATATACCCTAGAACTTGTAGTGAACTACCATCGAATACCAAACAAAAACACTTTTATCTTTCGAAGGTATTTGAGTATGTTTTTCACAGCAGTCCAATGCTCCTGCCCTGGGTCGGTTTGGAATCTGCTTACCACACTCACCGCCTAAGCAATGTCCGAGCGAGTGCACAACATGGCATACATGATGCTCCCTACGGCCGAGGCATAGGGAACATCTCTCATGCCCTCAATCTCCTCAAAAGCCTTGGGAGACATCTTCTTGGAGAGAGTGACTCCATGCCTGAAAGGAATGTTTCCTTTCATGGAGTTCTCCATGCTATATCTTTTGACAATTTTGTCAATGTAAGCAGCCTGGGATAATCCAAGATCTTTCATGGATAACTGTTATGATAGCCATACCTAGATCAAAGTCAACATTCCTACATCATTCCTAATGAGTAGGATATTGTCCACATACAACACTAAAAAGGTGATCTTATCCCCACTGGACTTCTTGTAAACACAGGGTTCATCCAGATTCTGCTCAACTATTAGTAGCCTACTTAAGTCCATATATGGATCTATTAAGTTTATATACCATGTGTTTTTGACCAGCTATGAAGCCTTGTGGCTGCTGCATGTAGATATCTTCACTAAGATCTCCATTCAGGAACATGGTTTTGACATCCATCTACCAAATCTCGTTGGATTCCAACTTGTCTGTACTTGTTCTTTTTACACGTGCAGGACAACCCCAAATCTTCAAGTGTCTTACACTTGGCTTCCTTCCGGTTCATAGTTCATATGGAGTCTTTGGAACTGATTTGGTTGGAACCCGATTCAGTATGTAGATAGTAATCTCTAATGCAAATCCCCAAAAGGATGTTCGTAATTTTGAGCGTACGAGAAGTGAATGGACCATGTCCAACAAGGTCCTATTCCTCCTCTCTGAAACACCGTTGAGGTGAGGTATGGCAAGATGAGCTAATTGTGACACTATCCCGTTGTCCTTCAAGTAGTCCCTGAATTCGTTAGAGAGATACTCGCCAACTCGATCCGATCGAAGGGCCTTAATTTCTCTCCCTAACTATTTCTTGACTTCCTATCTAAACTCTTTGAACTTTTCAAAGGATTCAGACTTGTGTCTCATTAGGTACACGTAACCATATCGTGAAAAATCATCTATAAAGGTGATGAAATAAACGTGTTGATATCGTGTCCTACTTAGGGGACCACATACATCAGTATGTATTAGGTCAAGTGTGCCAACAGATCTACGGTTAGAAAATCCAAAGGACCATCCTTTACTAGCCTTGTGATTTGGTTAACACCGATATGGCGAATTCGGTAATGCCAGAGGCATGTGGGATTTACTGTATCATGATTCCTTTTCTTGGGATTTTCGACCAACGTAGTTTCGGTTAAGTCAGTTTTCAGAGAATGATGTAGAACATAGAGACCGTTCTCTAGTTCCCCGCATGCGATGAATTTGTTATTCCATTTAACAGTAATCATATTACTAAAATAAATAGTATATCCATATGCACAGTTTAGAAATAGAAATTAAATATCTTCTCAAGTTCTATACATAAAGACAATCTTTAAGCACAAGCACTCCTTCTCTAAAAACTAATTCTACTGTTCCTATTGCCGCAGCTGCAACACTTGCAGTCGTTCCCAAGAATAGTGTCACTTCGCCTTCACTCAATCTTCTGCTAACTTTGAACCCCTACAGTGAGTTAAATGCATGAGTTGAAGTCCCAGAGTTTTGACACATGTTTTGATGTTACCTTTCTTAGATTCCAGATAGGCAGGACAGTTCCTCTTCCAGTGGACGGTCTGCTTGTAAAAGTGATAGACATCAGATGTCTTGTTCTTCTTCTGCTTCTTGGGTTTGGCAGCTTTCTTCTAGAGCTTCTTTGCCTTCCTCTTTTTCTTGCCTGATTTGTTAGCTTCAACAAGCATAACCACAGGCTCATCCTTCTTGAGTAGATCCTCGGTCCTTTGCAACATATTGCGGAGTTCCTAGACACTGACATTCAGCTTATTCATGTTGTAGTTCATTGTGAACGCATTGAAGGAAGTAGACAAGGAATTCTGGATGGCATCCACTTGCATGCCAAGATCTAGCCCGGATCCAAGGGCTTCGAGTTCGTTAATGTATCCCATCATCCGATGACAATGGTCATGAACTTTCTGCCCTTTGGAGATCTGCGTGGTCATGAACAGTTTCAAGAACTTCTGTCGAGTAGAATGGTTCTGCTCTTCATACATTGTCTTTAGATAGTCCAATATGTCCTTGGCTTGTTCAATCTGATCGAACTGCCTCTATATTGAGTTGTCCAGTCAGGCAATGACAAAGCAGTGGTCTAGGGAGTTCTTATCCTCCCAATCTTTGTAGTCCCTCCTACGGGCCTTAGAAGCCCTATCACCCAGACGCTCTAGGGCAGGATTTTTCACCACCTTATCTAACTTTTCGGAAGTTAGGACCAGCATAAGATTTCTATACCAGCCGGCATAGTTTGGGTCCTTAAGCTTGTTATCATCTAGAAGCTTTGCAAATTGACCGTTTGCCATTTTCTGATAAAACAATAAAGACGTTAGTCCACAACCATAGTTTGATTCATGTTACCTACATTGATATGGTTTTTAATCTATGTTCCATTCCCATTTGTTCATCTCAAAGAGTTCCCTCCTTTCTCAGTGACGGAGATGACAAAATGTCTCTGGAATTGTGGGAAATCACATGGGGTGAATGAAGCCAACTGTTTCAGCTGCATAACCCCACCACCTTTTTGTGACAGATCATA
This sequence comes from Nelumbo lutea, assembly GCF_056320005.1. NCBI lineage: Eukaryota > Viridiplantae > Streptophyta > Magnoliopsida > Proteales > Nelumbonaceae > Nelumbo > Nelumbo lutea. The sequence continues at coordinate 70,785,593 of NC_142687.1, read as the reverse complement.
TCCACTCATTGAATGAGTTTCCCTTTTGGCCTCTGTCAGACAAGGTTCAGAGCTGTTTTTGTTAGACAGTTTTGTATGCCCTTAGCTTCAATCAAAATGATGTACTTTATGAATTTATTGTAAATGAATAAAAGTGCATATTTGATTCATGTTCCCTTGATCTGTTTCTGTGTAATACCCTTAAATTGGAGACTTAATGAGACTCGTGTTAGTTTAGAATGTTCATAGCCAATGGGTCAGTTTGGGGAGACCAATCCTGACAAGGCTGACACTGTGGTGCCACCAAGTCAGTTGGGGTGGCTTGTCTCAGCTACCGGGGTGAGACCATAGGCACATACAATGTGGGATTAATTGAATCATTGAACTGGACCAGATTTCCAGTATTGCCCTGGACCTTGGAGATTGATGGGAAAAACTGGAAAGTTACACCCAACCCCTAGACTCGATTATGATAATACACTAGGTGTTGGATTAGGTTGTCTTTGATGTACCAATCAATGACATCCTTAGTGGAGGTCAAAACCTGGGTATGTTGGGACAGTCTGAGAATTCATCTGAGTGGGTGATCATAGTGACAGGATCAGCCCCTTTGTCGGACAAAGGTAATGATCGGGGATGCACTCTCACCGATGGAAACCAAGACTAGTAGCAGCCGATTTCAATTGTTGAAAGTGTTTTGCAAAATATACTTTATATGAGATATAAAAGTATATATATTATGGTTTCAAAATGATTTGCAAAAGGTTTTAATTCCTGGGATCCATACTAGAGAGAGTGCAACACCGTTCCTTGTAGCCGAGGGAGGGGTCCTCTTTTGTCGGGCAGTGTATGATCATTATGGGCTGAGAGGTTAAGTGTAAGACCATTGAGGATAATACTTGATGGGCTAATCTTGCATTTGTCCACAGTCTGTGGGTGTTACAAGGTGGCTTGGCCCAGGGACCACTTAAGGTAAGTGTTGGGCCCATAGAGCCCATTTGATGGGTTTCAGGGGGTGCACTATCCATAACAGTGTATTCGACCAGGCATTGTAACAAAGGCTGGGCTGAACCCATGTGGATGATGTGTAGATCAATGTTTGGGTCCCACACCATACAAGGAAGCCCAACTGGGCAGCAGTTTGGAAGGCTAAATGAATACATAACCTTAAATGGGCCTTAAGCCCATTTCAAACTGGGCTAATTTGATTAGTCACTTAAGGGGCGAATTCTGAGATGGATCAGCTGATAGGATTGGGCCCACACCTATCCACTTAGAGAGTCCAAGATCTAAATGTGATTTAGATCTGGAAGCTTCCTAATTAGATTAGGAGATGACTGATCTAATTTGCAGATAAGATAAGGGTTATCCCTTATCTTAAAGGGACTTTTATCCATATATGATTTGGGTTAGCAACTCCTAATCGAATTAGGAGCTGATCCCTAAGTCTATAAAAGGAAGAGGGGGCAGCAGCCTTTAGACATCCAACACAATCACCAGCAACAGTCTTGTCTTCAGAGCTGAGATCACAGAAGAGAGAATTTTGCACCCTACAAATACTCTCTAGCCGCCTCCTTCCTACAGCCGCCGCCTATAGCAGTTCGATCTCCATTGCTTGGGAGAAATCAAGATTGGATCTTGATTCCAATATTTTGGAGAAAAGATTGGTAGGAGTTGTATTCACAAGCCGCCTAGTTGATCCTTGAGAAGGATCAAGTTCTTTTGGAAGAACATTGTTGATTCTGCTCCACCCTACACTGCACCATCTTCAGTTGGAGCAGATTTTGGATCCTACCTTGGGCGTGAAGACCTCAATTGAGGGATGCTATTTCTCTATATCAGGTATTATCTCTCTCTCCTCCTTTTGGTTCAGATCTGGTTCAGTTTATGGTTCAAGAATGATCCTTGAAAATATGATTTTCTAAATATGGAATTCAATTTCTAGTTGAAGGAAAAGAAAAATTTTTGAAAATCGCCCCCTTTATTCCGCAATCTTGGGCGTTCATGTGATGGATTTCCTATCCCTTCAGTGGTATCAGAGCCATGTTCAAATCTTGAACCATTCTGTTTTAGATCTGAACCTGTGCAAATAGGGAGAAGGCGTTCTACCCAATTTGCGTAGATATGGGTTTTGGGAAATTTGTTCCCAAAATAGATGGGTAAATAATCTAAAATTAATTTTAAATAAATCTGATTATTATTTAGAATAGTTCTTTTTAATTTTCTTGATTTATGGGTTGTTCGTACAAGAGGAGATTGAAATTTTGGTTTGCGTAGGGAGAACAACAAGATTTGCAGTTTATTGAATTTATTTATTACATTTGGTCTGTAAATAATTTTTTTTTATTTTTAGATTCAATGTATAGGCATTCAATCTAATGTAATAATTAATAGAAATAGGATTTCTATTTATTTTTTATTTTGGATCGAAGATGGTGGCGCAGAGAAGGAGATTTCGCAGATGAGAGATTCAATATCTGCGATTTGCAGTTTGAGAAACTGCAATCTGTGATCTAACCTCTGTTTTGAAGGATGGAGTGTGCGAACAGCCCTGAAAAACTTATTTTTGTTTTTATTTTATCAGTTATTTAATTTCATATTATTTTCTTGAATTAAGGATTTTATTAAAAATCAAACCCTAGACCCATTCGAACCAAGATTGGTTCAAACTGTTTGGACCAAATCTATGGTTTAATCAAGGCTGAAAGTCATCCCTAATGGGCCTAAGGATTGATATTTAATTAAATGGTTAATTCGGCCCAACCTATAAAGGCCCAATTTTAAATAGTTAAAACTGCTAAAAGCCCACTTTAAAGGATAAAGCTATATGGGCCGAACCAATCAACCCTATTTTGACCCATATAACTAGATAATATTAATGGTTAATATTATGGATTCAAAATGGGCTTCCAATGGGCCTTACCGATGATTATTGATTGGATCAATTTATCCCTGCATGAGATGTATGCATGTGTAATGTGCTACGTACATGGGCCATAAGTGCTTGGCCCATGCTCAATCGACAGTGTCTCTTGCGCACACCATGGCTGAATGCACATCATTGCCATGGTGTACCTTTTGTTCATTGGATGACCTCCCTCAGTGGTGGGCCCCACACCTCATCAAGAGGTTACGTGTGAAACCCTAGCGGATTAATGCCACCGAAATCTGACTTTATGAAAGTCAGTGGGAGCCACTTTGGTATAACCTAAATCAAACTAGGGCGTAATTAACTATTCCCTCCAGCTAATATGAGTGCATGTGATAGGGAGATTCATATGATGAACTCTCTAAAGGCCTTCCATCATTAGCATGAGGATGGGTCCTTCAGTATTGAGAAACCACACCAGAAAATGGGCTATCCTTTTGCTATTGGGCTTGTCTATGTGTTTCATAAGATGATAGGGACGTCATAGACTGATGTGGGAGGAGCTTCACCAGAAAATGAGAACTCTCTCATGGTACCTTGGCATTCACGAATATGATGGGTAAGCACTCACTGGATAGAAAGGTTTACCTGAAAATGGCTCTGAACCTTGTCTAACAGAGGCCAAAGGGAAAAGTCATATGATGAGTGAATATGATGCTTCACAGAAAGGAGGAAAATCTCAGAGATGAATAAATGGAAATGGAACGTAGATTAAAATCCATATCTATGTAATGAACATGAATCAAATTTATGTTATGAGCATGAATCAAATTAGGTTGTGGACTGATGTTTGCTCTTTTATCAGAAAATGGCAAATGGATCATTTGCAAAGATTCTTGACGACAACAAGCTGAAGGGCCCAAACTATGCCGACTGGTACAGCAACCTTATGCTAGTCCTAGCTTCTGAAAAGATAGACAAAGTTGTAAAGAATCCTGCCCTGGAGTGTCCGGGTGATAGGGCTTCTAAGGCCCGAAGGAGAGACTATCAGGAATGGGAGGAGAAAAACTCCCTTGCCCGGTGTTACATCATTGCCTCCTTGGACAACCCAATACAGAGGCAGTTCGATCAGATCAAACTTGCCAATGACATATTGGACAGTCTCAAGATGATATATGAAGAGCAGAATCGTTCTACTCGACAAAAGGTCTTGAAACAGTTCATGACCGCACAAATGACCTAGGGCCAACAAGTTCACGACCATTGTCTTTGGATGATGGTATACATCAATGAACTGGACGCTCTTGGAACCGGGCTGGACCTTGTGACCCAGATATATGCTATCCTTAATTCTTTGCCTCCTTTCTTTAATCCGTTCATGATGAACTATAACATGAACAAGCTGAATGTCAACTTACAAGAGCTTAGCAATATGTTGCAAAGAGCTGAAGAACTGATTAGAAAGGATGAGCCTATAGCTATGCTTCTTGAAGCTAGCAAGACAGGCAAGAGAAAGAGGAAGGCAAAGAAACCTCAGAAGAATGCCACTAAGGGTAAGAAGCAGAAGAAAGACAAAGCATCGGATGCTTGTCACTTCTGCAAGAAGATCGGCCCCTGGAAAAGGAACTATCCTGCCTACCTGGAATCCAAGAAAGGTAATTTTGAAACTTGTGTTATAGAAACCAATTTATTGGTAGCTTCTGCGTCCTGGTGTATTGACTCCGAGGCTTCAACTCATGCATTTATTCACTGCAGGGGTTCAAGTTAAGTAGAAGGCTAAGTGAAGGAGAAGTCACTCTCTACTTGGGGACTACTGCAACTGTTGCAGCCGCAGCCATAGGAACCATGGAGTTACTTTTTAGAGAAGGAACTATTGTACTGAGAGATTGTCTTTATGTACAAAATTTAAGGAGAAATTTGATTTCTGTCTCAAAACTGTGTACAGATGGTTATTCTGTCTTCTTTAGTAATACGATTACTATTAAAAGAAATAACGGATTCATTACATACGGGGAATTGGAAAATGGTCTCTATGTTCTACATCCTTCTCTAGAAACTAACATAACTGAAACTACGTCAGCTGAAATCCCCAAGAAGAGAGCCCGTGATACAGTTAATCCCACGTGTCTGTGGCATTACCGACTTGGCCACATCGGTGTTGACCGAATCACTAGGTTGGTAAAGGATGGTCCTTTGGATTTTCTTACTGTAGAAGATCTTCCCACCTATGAGCCTTGTCTACAAGGCAAGATGATGAAACAGCCATTTAACAGGCACACTTGACCTAATACATACTGATGTATGTGGTCCCCTAAGTGTTAGGACAAGAAATCAACATGAGAATTTCATCTTCTTCACAGATGATTTTTCATGATATGGTTACGTGTACGTAATAAGACATAAGTCTGAATCCTTTGAAAAGTTCAAAGAATTTAGAGAAGAGGTCGAGAAACAGTTAGGGAGAGAAATTAAAGCCCTTCGATCAGATCGAGGTGGTGTGTATCTCTTTGACGAATTCAGGGACTACTTAAAGGATAATGGGATAGTATCACAATTAGCTCCTCCTGCTACACAACAACTTAACGGTGTTTTAGAGAGGAGGAATAGGACCTTATTGGATATGGTTTGATCGCTTCTCATACACTCAAAGTTACCCACATCCTTTTGGGGTTACGCTTTAGAGACTGCAATTTACGTGCTAAATCGGGTTCCAACCAAATCGGTTCCGAATACTCCATATGAACTTTGGACCGAAAAGAAACAAGGTGTCAGACACTTGAAGATTTGGGGTTGTCCAGCACACGTTCCCTATGCCTCTGCCATAGGAAGCATCATGTATGCCATGTTGTGCCCTCGTCCTGACATTGCTCAGGCAGTGAGTGTAGTAAGCAGATTTCAGGCCAACCTAGGGCAGGAGCACTGGACTACTGTGAAAAACATAATTAAGTACCTTCGAAGGACAAAAGAGTCTTGTCTAGGATGCAACTCTATGGGAGAAAGCAAGATTCGATCTTATCATCAGTTCTTTGAGAAAGAATTCATAGGAAGCTATGCTCACGTGCTGTCCTACTGTTTCTTGTGAAGGACAGAGTTCTTGGAGAAGAACACTACTAATTCTGCTCCATCCTACACTGTGCCATCTTCAGTGTGAGCAGCTTTTGGATCTTCCTTGGGCGTGAACACCTTCATTGAGAGATAATATTTCTCTTTATCAGGTATACTTCTCTCCTACTCCTTTTGTTCAGATCTGGTTCAGTTTATAGTTCAAGATTGATCCTTGAAAATATGGTTTTCTAAATAGGGAATTCGATTCTCAGTTGAAAGGGAGAGAAATTTTTTTTGAAATTCACCCACCATATTCTGCAAGGTTTGGGCGTCCATACGATGGATCTCTCATCCCTTCAGGATCCTAACCCTTCTAAGAGTTTTTAGTCTGGGTCTTAAGATTAAGGGGTAAACGGTGTTGGGTTCGGGTGATCTTGGACCAAATATTGGTCCAACTCAATTCGATCCAACATGAGTCCATTGTAGATGAATTTAGTCTACTCCAATTTGATAAATATTTTGGACTGGGTTTCAAATTGATTTTAATTCAAATTGTTTGAACACAAAATTGGTCCTTTTGACACCCAAAGTTCAAAATATCGATATGATATACCTTGTATCGGGCATGTCGTACCGTATCGTTGGCCTAACAATACGCCCCTACAAGGATTGTATCGGGGTGTGACCTAGTATATGGGGTAAACCAGCCTTAGATCGATACCTCTGAATCAGTTCCAAAGAAAAACAAAAAAGGAAGAGTGAGATTTGATAGAGGCCGATATGCCTCTTCTAGAGCATAGACCTATATCGATATTTTATCATTTGCCAATGGACTAATTATTGGTATAAACCCAATAGAGTGCAATATAAATCTATTACATATGGATCAAGTCCTATCCGATCCAATAAAATAAATGGAACCTTACTTCTTGACTAGTACAATTCAACGTGTCTTATTGGACCGTGCAACGAGTTCAAATTGGTGTTGATTTGGATGAGTTCCAATGATGCATTTAGAAGACACTAGCAAGTGTACTAGTCGATCATGTAATATAATGATGAGTAGAGTAACGTTCCCACAGGGATTGATCCAACAACTACTAGTACTGAATCAACATTTTTGTTATCTAACAATCCGAAAGGCTAAACAGAAATAAACTGAACTCCTAATTAGCAAACTACCCTAACTATTTTCGGATCAAACCACCTTAAGCAATGAAAAGAAATGTTGTATGAAACTGCTAGCAGAACCGGTTCAATAATTAAACCATTAAGCTATCTAGCTGAAGTTGAATTCAGTCATGGGTTGGCTAGTTTCTAGTTGTATGAGCAACCTCTTTTGAACACAGCTCACTCTATCTATGCACAACAATTCTTATATTTCTATCAAGAATTTAATCACCATAGATGCATTACGAACAAAGAATTCGAAGGAAACACATTCTTGTTGACTGAATGCCAAACGAATTATGCATATTATCTCTAAGATGCATTCAATCCATTTTCTTGATCAATTGATCTGATTACCTAAACCCTTTCTCAAGCAATTCAAGTAATCCAAGAAATAAGAATAATTCGACCAAGATTACTCTATTAATTGAAAACCCTAATCAAGAAATCTTAAGAATGAATCACAATCAATCAAATAGCATTAAAGGATTAATTACATATCTGAATTAATATTCACCATGGTTCAAATAAGAGAAAGAAAGAAAGATTCACTAAAGAAAAACCATTAAACCCTAGCTGAAACTAAGTTACTGAATTCGCAGAACCAAACAAGAAGACAACCTAGGATTTCTGCATCAATCTTTGATCTCCTCTTCAATTTTCATTCAGCAGCCGTCTCCCTTCTCTAGCACTTCTCCTCTTGAATTTGTCTTCAGGGGTTTGAACCCTAATTCCCCCTTTTTCTTTTCTTTTTATACTCTTCTTTTCAGCCTCTTTTTCTCTAAAGTCAGCTGCCTTTTTGGAACCTCCCTTAGGGCTGCGATTGGGCTGCAGTTGGGCCTCTCTCCTTGGTGGGCCGAAGTGCTTCCCTTATAGGGTTTTGGCTGGGCCTTTCTTCTAGAAGTCTCCCATAGGGTTTTGACTAGGCTTTTCTTCTAGGAGTCTCCCATAGGGTTTTGGCTGGGCTTTTCTTCTTGATGGACCGAAGTGCTTCCCTTTTCGCTCTATCAACATGTCTTCACGCTCTCTTCACCCTAAACTATCCAAAACTTTTGGTTTACTGAAATCTTTCTCAATTAGGGTAAAAATCATGGAAAATCATCATGAAAACCTGGTATAAAGCAATAAAAATAATGTGTAGCATGCGCACACATCATCCAACCCAAATCTAGTCCATTGAGATGCCTAATTACATATTTAATTTTTTGATTAATTTAATATAGATATGGAGAAATTTATGAATGTCAATGGGGTGGGCTTAGGGCGAGAACCATATTTCCATACTCACCCCTAATTTTGAAGCAACTCCACATCAATGTCCTCAATTTCTATCAGGGAGAAAAATGAACCTCCATCCCTAATGGAGATATGCTCCCCCATGTAGGACCCAAATCCCTAAGTTCTTTTTTTTTTTAATTAAAAACTTTATTTTGGAAAAAAGATTTACTTAAAAGAAAGAAAAATATTATAATCTAAATTGTTTTTGCATTTATCTATCATCATTAACCAAATGAGATTACATAGAAATTTGTCTAATATATGTAGTGGCATTATTTTAATTATAAAGAACTATTCTCAAAAGTTATCTAGTTTCCTAGATGGGTTCCCCTATCCTATTTATTTGTTTATCCCCATCCTTGACCCCACTAGAGCAATCATGTTCAAGACCGAATTAAGTGGGGAAGGCAAGATACCAGGTGGGTTTCCTAATTAACTAAATTAACTTGTGTTATGTTTACTAAGTTAGTTTGGGATTTGCAAGAAAATTTAATTTGATTAATTTAATTTAATTCATAAAATTTATTTAAGAATAATAAATAAAAGCGAGGGAATTGATTGATAATAGAGAGAGAAATTTGTGTATAAATTATTAAAGAATAATTAATATCAGAGAGAGAGAGAGAGAGTTATAGTAAAAATAGTTAGGATTAAATTAAGAGAGTTTTTTTGACATGAGGTGAGTTTTAACTTTTAACTGAAAACAATAATTTTGGAGATGGAGATGGATATATTTCCGGAATACTTCTAGGTAACTGGTTGGGGATGGTTTTAGATAAGTTTACATGTGTCACACATTACAAGGAGAGGTCACTTGACGTGGATGAAATTCCTTTAGTAAATAATAGGGAAATTGTCTAAAACCCACAATGAGTTTTTAGCATTTCTCCTAGACTCACCACAACTTTTCAAAATGTCTAAAATTCACCATGTTACTAACTTGATGTTAAATAGACTAATGGGTGTTAATATATTATCATTTTAATATTTAGAGATGAAAAAAGGAAAAAGTTCAAAAAAATATTTTCAAATATTAAATAAATAAAAACATAGAAATTAAAAAAATATATAAAAATTGCAAACAAAATAAAAAAATAATTTTCAAATTATAGAAACTATAAAAATTGAAAAAAAATAGAAAATTAAAATTTTAGAAAAAACATCAAAAACTATAGAAAAACACAAAATTGAAAATAATTAACAAAAAATATAGGAAAATTTATAGATTGTAGAAAATAGAAAAATGTAAAAAAACAGAAATTATAAAAAACATTGGAAATTATATCAAAACACTAAAAAAGCAAAAAAAAACAAGAAAATTGAAAACTGAAAAATACCATTTTTCCTCTAACTCACAATTCAAGGTAATGTGGTCATGAAAATTGTTATTTATGCTGACATGGACCCTCTGTTAAGAAGTATTAACGGTGCAGCAACAGAAGGTGAGTTTTGGAAAATAAAAACTTACTGACATGGTGAATTTTAGACATTTTGAAAAGTTGTGGTGAGTTTAAGAGAAATGTTGAAAACTCATGGTGAATTTTAGACAATTTCCCTAAATAATAAAGTTTATTTAAAAAATATTGAAGTGTGTTTGACGTGTAGACCTACCTCATGTGTCCCCAACCAAGTTACCTAAAAGTATTTCTTTAATCCCTCTCTTATAAAACATCTTCCACTCATAAACCTACTTTAAGGTGATGGTAAATTCATGGTTTTTAAAACCGAATCGGTCAGGGGTCCGATTACTGGTTTGAACGGTCCAACTATTTGACCCGAACGGCCAACCTAATCTAACAAAAAAATCAAAAAATTTAAAAAAAATTAAAAATTTTGAAAAATGGTCAAAACCATTAATAGTCTGGACGGTTTTAACAGTTAACTGGCTGGTTCAGTGGTTTGCTGACCAAAATCAACGTTTTTGGGGAAAAAAGCGAGTTTGGGGGAAAAAAAGAACCATTCAGGTGACCATTTCCCGGTTTGTCCGGTCTGACCGTCCTGTCCGATCCGGTTTTGAAAACCATGGGCAAATTTACCATGTTAAACATGAAAGTGTATACTTTATGAAACATAACTAGTGAAAACTAAATACACTCTAACATCATTGATTGAGATTAAAATTAACATAAAACCGAGATATTAGAGAATGAAAAAAAGGCTCATTATTAAGCATTGACCAATTTCAAAATTAACTCAGTTCGGATAGACTTCCCACCAAACTCCCAAAAAGGGAACATCCCTGGGAAGAATTATTCACTTCCCACCAGAAAAGAGAAAAAAAATGAAAAAAATAATACATTGTACGATTCTCGCTTGCTGTCTCATTATTTGTACATTTATGTGTTAATACATAATATGGGACGTCTTATGTCTCATATTCTCTTCCATTGTGCTGCCTATTGTCAAGTGATTGTTTCATGGCTTAATGGTTCAACCCAAGGGTGACAGGTATTCCAGTTTCTGGCAACCACTCGCTCCCTTGAAGGAGTGGTCCAGCAGTGAAAGGAAGAGCCTCGTCTCTATTGGTGATGACTTTGAAGCCCTTCCATTTGACCCTCTGGTTGGTGTTAGCACCTGGGCCAACGTTGTTATACTCGGCATAGAACAAAGTATCGAGTGCAAAGTTGCCTGCCCATGGCAACCACCCTTCAGGTCTGATTACATCACCAATTGTTGATTCCATGATAACCGTCACTGCATATTCTTTCCATGGGCGGCCCAAGTATGAAGGGATCTTCAACCTTTCGGGAGCAAGCTTCGGTTCTGGCTCGATCTTGCAGTTCTGGAGAACCAAAGCAGAGCTCTCACCCTTCAATTTCTTTCCTTGTGCGGTCACTGTGTTTTGCTGGTTGTCCAGAGGCCTCCTAATGATGATCGTACTATCTTGGATCAATGTGATCGAGTCACCAAATATGAAGTCGATGGTACCAGAAATGGCACAGTTTTTATAGAATTGACGATGGGCCTGAACATACAAGGTGTCTTGGTACCCATCCATTCTACAATTGAAGAAGGCCGCCCTATCGGCTTGGACGCGAAGCGCCACTGCCTGATGCCCTTCAGGACCAGCTGTGTTTTCAAATCCAATCGACTTGCCGATGAATCCATCTCCAATAACAGCTACGAGAGGAATAGAAATTTATGAATAACAAACTTGTTAGAATCAAGTAAAAAGGAACTAAAGAAGAAAGGAATATTAAGTTGATTGGATCCTGCTTACCGAATGAGGCAGTCTGAAATGTTGTGATGCCATCACGGTTGCTCTTGTGTCCAGTGATGATTGTACTGGTTGGCCCATCTCCATACATCAAAATATTAGTCTTCTCTTTTGTGATTGTAATGCACTCGTCGTAGGTCCCGGCTTTCACATATATAACATATCTAGAAGCACTATTCTTGGGATATGCAGCAATTGCTTCAGCAATTGTCTTGTACTGCCCACTACCATCTTTGGCCACCACTGCACTAGGCGCCAGTCGTCCATTGTCTTGCAAAGCTAAAAGCTTACGGTCCGATGGTGCAAACCATGTAGGGTAGCCATCTGCATTTAGATGTCTATGGTGTCCGTGCTGTCCGTGATGTTGGTGCCGAGGCTTGATGTTGAAGCCAACGTTGATATTTAAGGCTTCGAGTATTGAAGACATCTCGCCGATGATGGTGAGGGCGTTGCTGGTAAGCTGAGTGGCATTGAGGAGTCCATTTCTCATTGATCTCTTCACCTCTCGGTGTTCGAATCCATCAATGCATGACTCTTGATAAGACACAACAGCGCTCAACCAATTCTTGAGCTCTGCAGTAAGATCAGCTGCTTTGTGCCTTTCATGGTGACCCACCATGGATATGGCTGATTGGAGCTCGTCGATGGCAAATTGCAACAACTCCTTGCAATCCTCCACTGCCATCTTATCAATGGAGCCGTGGGCGTCTTTAGCAATGACGCCTGACTTTTCCAATACAATTTGCACCTCTCGGGCGGTGACCTCAAAGGCGGCCTTGAGGTAATCATGAGGGGTAGCACTTGCATTGTTGGCTACAGGGGTAAGGGTTTTAATGCAAGAATCCTTGAAATCAGTGGCGGCACAGATTGCGTCGACACTTTTCATTGTCGCTGACATAGCTTTCTTGGCAATGTCTTCGACAGAGAATCCATGATGGCCGGCGGCAGTATCGATGGTGGTACCAACAACAATGAGGAGCGAGATACCAAAGGCTATCAGCTTGTCCATTTCTTTAATTGCCCACTTTCTCTTTCCCGCTCCTTTAACTGACAAATTAAGGTCGAGGCTGAGGAGCTTGTGTGTGTGTGAAGGGTTTATAACATGCATCGTTAATCCCAATTTAGCATAACTACTTAATCAACTACAACCATCAAAGCCCCGTTAAATATGGGGTCATTGACTGAGCACCACTTGTCTTTAACAAAAAGGTTGGGAGACGCTTTCAAATTTCTTATTCAAATTGATTTTAATTTAGATTGTGTTGAACATAAACTTGGTCTTGCTTTGACACCCATGGTGCAAAATATCGAAATGTTATACCCGGTATCAGGCCTATCATATCATATTGTTGGCTTAACGATACACTCTCATAGGGGTCGTATTGGGGTGTGACCTCATTCAAGGGGTAGACCAGCCTTAAATTGACCCCTTTGAACTAGTGTAAAAAAAAAAAAAGGGAAAACAAGATCCGATACAAGCCCATATTGTTAGACAGTGTATGCTCTTAGTTCGAATCAGAATGATGTACATTATGGCATTTAATGTAAATGAATAAAGTACATATTTGATTCATGTTTTTATGGTGTGTTTCTATGAAACACCCTTAAACTGGACACATATGAGACTCATGTTAGTTTAGAATATTCACAGCCGTTCGATGGATCTGGGGAGATTTATTCTGCCAAGGTTAACACTGACGTGCCGCCAAGTTAGTTGGGGTGGCTTGTCTCAACTGCCAGGGTGAGACCTGAGATACATGCAGTGTGGGTTTTCTTGAATCCTTGAACCGGACCAGAATTCCAATATTGCCCTAGACCTTAGAAATAAATGGGCAAAACTGGAATGTTACACTTGACCTCTAGGCTCGATTATGATACTGCACTAGCTGTTGGATTGGGTTGTCTTTGATATGCCAATCAGTGAGATCCTTAGAGGGGGTCAAAACCTGGGTATGTTGAGGTAGTCTGAGAATTCATCTGATTGGATGATCATAGTGACAGGATCAGCCCCTTTGTCGAACAAAGTAAATGATCGGGGATGCACTCTCTGATGGAAAGCAAAACTGTCGGCAGTCAATTTCAACCTTTGAAATTTGTTTTGCAAAATATGTTTATATAGAGATATAAATAAATAAATATATATATATATATACATATTATGGTTTAAAAAATTTGCAAAAGGTTTTAATTCCTGGGATCCATGTAAATAGAGAGTGCAACACTATACCTTATCGCCGAGGGAGAGATCCTCTCTTGTCGAGCAATATTTGATCATTATGGGCTAAGAGGTTAAGTGTAAGACCATTGAGGGTAATACCTGATGGGCTAATCTTGCATCTGCCCATAGTCCTTAGGTTTTTATATGGTGGCTTGACCCAATGACCATTTAGTATAAATGTTGGGCCCATTAAGAGCCTATAGTGATGGACTCAGGGGTTCACTATCTCTTATAGTGAATTCGGCCAGCCCTTGTAACAAAGGCTGGGCTGAACACATGTGACTGATGTGCAGATCAATGATTGGGTCCCACGTAATACATGGATATCCAACTGGGTAGCAGTTTGGAGGGTAAGGGAGCAGATGGACTTAATGGGTCTAAAGCCCAATTCGAACTGGCTTAATGAGATTAATTAAAAAGGGGCAGTTTTGTGATTTAGATCAGCAGATAGGATAAGGGATTATCCCTATCCACTCAGAGAGTCCAGATCCAAATAAAGATTTGGATCAGGAAACTCCTAATTAGATTATGAGGGCTAATCTTTATCTATAGATAAGATAAGGGATTATTAAAAGAATGGTAGGATTCATCTAATGGACGCCATGAAGGGTGCAGAATGGGTGGGCGAATTTCAAAAATTTCCTACCTTCTTCCAACTGGGAATCATATTCCCTAAATTTAGAATATAATATTCAAGGATTATACTTGAATCATAATCAAACCAGATTTGAACCAAAAGGAAACAGAAAGAATTATACCTGATCCGGAGAAATAATATCTCCCAAAGTTGGTGTTCACGCCCAAAGAAGAAACCAAGATCTGCTCCTGCTGAAGATGACAGAGCTGTGGATGGAACGGAACCAGTAAGGTGCATCCTACACACTGGATTCTTCGCAAGAATCCTCTGGAAACCTTGAACACTGAACCTTTTTGGTCTTTCTTGGGAGATTGTTGTCAATAACTGATTTTTGACTTCCTAATACTGCAAAGATCCAATCTTGCAACAGGGAATGGTGGCTACTAGAGGAGGAGAAATCCAAGGACGGAGAGGACTGAACTGTGTCTCTTCTCTCTAGAGTCTGTGAGAGATCAAATCTTAATTCGCAGGAGATATCCCTTGCATACAAACCCAAGTTCAAAATCCGATATTTCTGATAGGGTTTTCTCCTCTTTCTTCTAGATTAAGAAACCTCCTAATTTTTGGGAGTTATCCCAATCTAAATCAGTATTTAGATAGAGGATAATCTTAATCCTATCTATAGATTAAGTTAGCTGACTCCTGATCTTATCAGGAGGTTACCAGATTCAAATTTAATTTGAATTTGGTCTCTTAGAGTAGATAAGGTTAAAGACCCAATCCTTTTACTAACATTAATCTCAGATTCGCCCCATGAATAGGTGATCATATTAGCCTAGTTCGAAATGGGCTTTTGGCCCATTAAGGGTTCATTGTTTAACTAGTTTCCAATCTGCTGCCCAGTTGGGCTTCTTTGTATGGCATGGGACCCAAGCATTGATCTACACACCAGCCACATGGGTTCGGCCCAGCCTTTATTACAAGTCCCAGCCGAATTCACTGAAAGACTCAGTGACCCCCTTGAGCCCATAACAAGGACCCTATGGGCCCAACACTTACATTAAGTGGTCCTTGGGCCAAACCATCTTATAAAAACCCAGGGATTGTGGGTAGGGGCAAGATTAGCCCATTAGGTATTATCCTAAATGGTTTTACACTTAACCTCTCAGCCCTTAATGATCAAGCACTGCCTGACAAGAGAAGACCTCTCCCTCTGCTGCAAGGAACAGTGCCGCACTCTCTACTCACATGGATCACAGGAATTAAAACCTTTTGCAAATCTTTTGAAACCGTACATATACATATATATACATATATAAATATATAAATATATATATTAATTTTGCAAAACAAAATTCCAACGATTGAAATCAACTGCCAGCAGTTTGGTTTCCATCAGAGAGAGTGCATTCCCAATCATTACCATTGTCTGACAAAGGGGCTGATCCTGTCACTATGATCACTCACTTAGATGAATTCTCAAACTGCCACAACATGTCCAGGTTTTGACCCCCACTAAAGATCTCACTGATTGACACATCGAAGACAGCCCGATCAAACACCTAGTGATGTGTCATAATCGAGTCTAGGGGTCAAGTGTAACTTTCTAGTTTTGCCCATCTGTCTCCAAGGTCTAGGGCAATACTGGAAATCTGCTCCAGTTCAAGGGTTCAAGCAATCCCAATCTGCATGTGCCTTGGGTCTTACCCTGATGGCCGAAACAAACCATCCCAACACTTGGTGGCATATCAGTATCAGCCTTGGCAGGATAAATCTCCCTAGACTTATCCAATGGCTGTGAACATTTAAAACTAACATAAGTTTCTATAAGTGTCCAGTTTTAGGGTCTTACATAGAATTATACCAAACAACATGAATCAAACATGTACTTTATTTATTTACACTAAATGTCAAAAGTACATCAAAATGGATTAAAGCTAAGGGCAAACAAAACTGTCTAACAGCTCCCACTTGCACTTAGTGTTAGACAGTTTTGTATGCCCTTACCTTCAATCAAAATTGATGTACTTTATGAATTTATTGTAAATGAATAAAAGTGCATATTTGATTCATGTTCCCTTGGTATGTTTCTGTGTAATACACTTAAACTGGACACTAATTGGGACTTGTGTTAGTTTAGAATGTTCACAGCCAGTGGGTCGGTCTGGGGAGACCTATCCTGACAAGGCTGACACTGTGGGGCCACCAAGTCGGTTGGGGTGGCTTGTCTCAGCTATCGGGGTGAGACCCTAGGCACATACGGTGTGGGATTAATTGAATCTTTGAACTGGACCAGATTTTCAGTATTGCCCTGGACCTTGGAGATTGATGGGCAAAACTGGAAAGTTACACCCGACCCCTAGACTCGATTATGATACTGCACTTGGTGTCGGATCAGGTTGTCTTTGAAGTACCAGTTAGTGAGATCCTTAGCGGGGGTCAAAACCTAGGTATGTTGTGACAATCCGAGAATTCATCTATTGGGTGATCATAGTGACAGGATCAGCCCCTTTGTCGAACAAAGGTAATGATCGGGGATGCGCTCTCACTGTTGGAAACCAAGACTGCCGGCAGCCGATTTCAACCCTTGAGATTTGTTTTGCAAAGTATATTTTATATGAAATATAAAAGTATATATATTATGGTTTCTAAAATGTTTGCAAAAGGTTTTAATTCCCGGGATTCATATTAGTGTAGAGTGCAACACTGTTCCTTGCAACCGAGGGAGAGGTCATCTCTTGTCGCACAGTGTAGATCATTATGGGCTGAGAGGTTAAGTGTAAGACCATTGAGGATAATACCTGATGGGCTAATCTTGCATCTGCCCATAGTCCCTAGGTGTTACAAGGTGGCTTGGCCCAGGGACCACTTAGGGTAAGTGTTGGGCCCATAGAGCCCATTCGATGGGTTTCAGGGGGTGCACTGTCTTTAATAGTGTATTCGACCAGGCCTTGTAACAAAGGCTGGGCTGAACCCATGTGGCTGATGTGTAGATCAATGCTTGGGTCCCACGCCATACAAGGAAGCCCAACTGGGCAGTAGTTAGGAAGGTTAAGTGAGCATAACCTTGATGGGTCTAAAGCCCATTTTGAACTGGGCTATTTATTTAGTTTATTAAAGGGGCGAATTCTGAGATGGATTAGCAAATAGGATAGGGTCTTAATCCTATCTACTCAGAGAGTCCTGATCTGAATGTGATTCAGATCTAGAAACCTCCTAATGGGATTAGGGTAAAGCTAATCTAATCTGCAGATAAGATAAGAGTTTATCCTTATCACTAGAAGAGAAGGCTGATCCAAATATGATTTGGATAAGCACCTCCTAATGGGATTAGGAGCTGATCTTTTATTTTTAACAAAAGAAGGAGGGGGCGGCAGCCTAAGAGAAGAAGAGAGACAAAGAAACACATCAGATCCTCTTTAGTGCTGAAATCAAGAAGAGAGAATTCTGCACCCTGCGAATACTCTCTTGCCGCCTCCCTGCTCTTGTTGCCCTGTTTGCCAGTTCGATCTCCAACTATGGGAGAAGTCAAGATTGGATCTTGACATCAGTTCTTTGAGAAAGGATTGAAAAGTAAGCTGTGCTCAGGTACCATTCAACTGATTCTTGCGAAGGACAGAGTTCTTGGGGAAGAACACTGCTGATTCTGCTCCATCCTGCACTACGCCATCTTCAGTGGGAGCAGTCTTTGGATCCTTCCTTGGGCGTGAACACCTTCGTTGGGATATATTACTTCTCCGTATCAGGTATTATTCTCTCCCATTCCTTTCGGTTCAGATCTGGTTCAGTTTAAGGTTCAAGATTTATCCTTGAGAATATGATTTTCTAAATAGGGAATGTGATTCCCAGTTGAAGGGAGAGGAAAAATTTTTTAAATTCGCCCCTTATTCCGCAATCTTTGGGCGTCCATGGGATGGATCTCTCATACTTTCACTTAGGTCCAATCCGGTACAAGTCGGAGTCTCATGCTTTCCACATGTTTCTCAAACACCTTCTGTGTTAGTGGCTTAGTCAATGGGTCTGCCACATTGTCCGCTGTGAAAGGATGAGAGATCCATCCCATGGACGCCCAAAGATTGCGGAATAAGGGGCGAGTTTCAAAAGTTTTTCCACTACCTTCAACTGGGAATCACATTCCCTATTTAGAAAATCATATTTTCAAGGATAAATCTTGAACCTTAAACTGAACCAGATCTGAACCAAAAGGAATGGGAGAGAATAATACTTGATACGGAGAAGTAATATCTCCCAACGAAGGTGTTCACGCCCAAGGAAGGATCCAAAAACTGCTCCCACTGAAGATGGCTCAATATAGGATGGAGCAGAATCAGCAGTGTTCTTCCCCAAGAACTCTGTCCTTCACAAGAATCAGTAGAATGGTACGTGAGCACAGCTTCCTTTTCAATCCTTTCTCAAAGAACTGATGTCAAGATCCAATCTTGACTTCTCCCACAGTTGGAGATCGAACTGGCAAACAGGGCGACAAGAGCAGGGAGGCGGCAAGAGAGTATTCGTAGGGTGCAGAATACTCTCTTCTTGATTTCAGCACTAAAGAAGATCTTATGTATTTCTTGGTCTCTCTCTTTCTCTAGGCTGCCGCCACCTCCTTCTTTTTGTTAAATTAAAAGATCAGCTCCTAATCCCATTAGGAGGTGCTTATCCAAATCATATTTGGATCAGCCTTCTCTTCTAGTGATAAGGATAAACCCTTATCTTATCTGCAGATTAGATTAGCTTTATCCTAATCCCATTAGGAGGTTTCTAGATTAGAATCACATTCAGATCTGGACTCTCTGAGTAGATAGGATTAAGACCCTATCCTATCTACTAATCCAACTCAGAATTCGCCCATTTAATTAACTAAATAAATAGCCTAGTTCGAAATGGGCTTTAGGCCCATCAAGCTTATGTGCTCACTTAACCTTCCTAACTGCTGACCAGTTGGGCTTCCTTGTATGGTGTGGGACCCAAGCATTGATCTACACATCAGCCACATGGGTTCGGCCCAGCCTTTGATACAAGGCCTGGTCGAATACACTGTTAAAGACAGTGCACCCCCTGAAACCCATCGAATGGGCTCTATGGGCCCAACACTTACCTTAAGTAGTCCCTGGGCTAAGCCACCTTGTAACACCAGGGACTGTGGGCAAAAGCAAGATTAGCCCATCATGTATTATCCTCAATGGTCTTACACTTATCCTCTCAGCCCTTAATGATCATACACTACCCGACAAGAGATGACCTCTCCCTCAGCTGCAAGGAACAGTGTTGCACTCTCAACTTATATGGATCCCGGGAATTAAAACCTTTTGCAAACTTTTTAGAAACCATAATATATATACTTTTATATCTCATATAAAATATACTTTGCAAAACAAATCTCAAGGGTTGAAATCGGCTGCCGGCAGTCTTGGTTTCCAACAGTGAGAGCGCATCCCCGATCATTACCTTTGTCCGACAAAGGGGCTGATCCTATCACTATGATCACCCACTCAGATGAATTCACGGATTGTCCCAACATACCTAAGTTTTGACCCCCGCTAAGGATATCACTGATTGGTACATCCAAAACACCCCGTTCCGACACCTAGTGCAGTATCATAATCGAGTCTAGGGGTCGGGTGTAACTTTCCAGTTTTGCCCATCAATCTCCAAGGTCCAGGGCAATACTGGAAATCTGGTCCAGTTCAAAGATTCAATTAATCTCACACTGTATGTGCCTAGGGTCTCACCCCGGTAGCTGAGACAAGACACCCCAACCAACTTGGTGGCACCACAGTGTCAGCCTTGTCAGGATAGGTCTCCCCAGACTGACCCACTGGCTGTGAACATTCTAAACTAACACAAGTCTCAAAAAGTGTCCAGTTTAAGGGTATTACACAGAAACATACCAATGGAACATGAATCAAATATGCACTTTTATTCATTTACAATAAACTCATAAAGTACATCAATTTTGATTGAAGCTAAGGGCATACAAAACTATCTAACACGCTGATGCTACCTTCTAAATTAGGACGTCCCCTCTACCCACGATCTCCCGCAGTACATGATACTTCCTCTCATGCTTTGACTTCAAGTGAGCCCGAGGCTCTTTAGCCTGGGCGGTCGCTCCATTGTTGTCACACAACAATAGGATGGGTGATGTGCTGGACGGAATCACTCCCAATTCGTGTATGAATTTCTTCATCCACACGGCTTCCTTGGCAGCTTCACTTGCAGCAATGTACTCGACCTCAGCTGTGGAGTCTGCAGTGGACCCCTGTTTGCTGCTTCTCCAGCAAATAGCACACGATCCTATCGTGAAAACATACCTAGATGTAGACTTTCTATCATTTGGATCTGACTGGAAATTGGCATCGTTATACCCTAGAACTTGCAGTGAACCACTGTCGAATACCAGACAAAAATCTTTTGTCCTTCAAAGGTTTTTAAGTATGTTCTTCACAATAGTCCAATGCTCTTGGCCTGGGTTGGCCTGGAATCTACTTACCACACCCATCGCCTGAGCTATGTCCGGGCGAGTGCACAACATGGCATACATGATGCTCCCTACGGTTGAGGCATAGGGAACGTCTCTCATGCCCTCAATCTCCTTAGAGGTCTTAAGAGACATCTTCTTGGAGAGAGTGACTCCATGTCTAAAAGGAACATTTCCTTTCTTGGAGTTTTCCATGTTGTACCTTTTGACAATTTTGTCAATGTAAGCAACCTGGGATAATTCAATTATCCACTTCGATCTATCTCTATAGAGTCAAAGACCCAGTATGTAAGAAGCTTCTCCAAGATCTTTCATGGAGAACCGCTATGATAGCCATACCATGACCGAAGTCAACATTCCTACATCATTCCCAATGAGTAGGATATCGTCCACGTACAATACCAAAAAGGTTATCTTATCCCCACTGTACTTCCTATAAACACAGGGCTCATCCGGATTTTGCTCAAAGTTAAACATTTTGACGGTAGAATCAAAACGGATGTTGAAACTCCTAAAAGCCTGCTTAAGTCCATATATGGATCTATTGAGTTTACAAACCATGTGTTCCTGACCAGCAGCAATGAAGCCTTGTGGCTACTGCATGTAGATATCTTCACTAAGATCTCCATTCAGGAACTCGGTTTTGACATCCATTTGCCAAATCTCGTAGTTATGGTATGCTACTATAACTAGCGGATCCAAATGGATTTAAGCATGGTCACAGGCGAAAAAGTTTCCTCATAATCGATGCCTTCTTTCTGAGTATACCCTTTCGCCACCAAGCAAGCTTTGTAGGTCTCAATCCTGCCATCAGGGCCCTTCTTCCTCTTGTAGATCCATTTGCAACCAATTGCTTTTTCCCCGGAGGGTGGATCTACTAGAGTCTAGACTCCATTGGTCTCCATCGAGTCCATCTCAGCTCTCATGGCCTCCACCCACTTCTGGAAATCTATGTCTAACATATCTTCCATGTAAGTCACGGGATCCTCTTCACTAGTCAAGGCTTCTACCAGGTAGCTATCCTGGTCATAACTATATCGGACTGGTGGTCTGGATACTCGGGTGGACCTTCTAGCTTGGTCACTACTTGGAACTTGTGGGACATCTCCCACTGCTCCTGAGCTCTCCTCATCAAGAACTATTTGGATTCTAAGAATTGGGCGTTTCGACTGCAGAACACTTTCTACTCACTTGGGTCATAGATAGGCAACAGCTGGTTTTGGATTCCAACTTGTCCGCACTTGTTCTTTTAACGTGTTCAGGACAACCCCAAATCTTCAAGCGTCTTACACTTGGCTTCCTTTCGGTCCATAGTTCACATGGAGATTTCGGAACTGATTTCGGTCCATAGTTTACTTGGCTTCCTTTCGGTCCATAGTTCCTATTGCCGCAGTTGCAAACTTGCAATCGTTCCGAAAAATAGTGTCCTTCGCCATCACTCAATCTTCTACTAACTTTGAACCCCTGTAGTGAGTTACACACATTAGTTTCTATGACACAAGTTTTGATGTTACCGATCTTAGATTCTAGGTAGGTAGGACAGTTCCTCTTCCAGTGGCTGGTCTATTTGTAGAAGTGACAGACATCAAATGCCTTGTTCTTCTTCTACTTCTTTGGTTTGGCAGTTTTCTTCTGGGGCTTCTTTGCCTTTCTCTTTTTCTTGCCCAATTTGTTAGCTTCAGCAAGCATAACCACAGGCTCATCCTTCTAGAGAAGATCCTCAGCCCTCTGCAACATATTGCTGAGTTCCTGTATGCTGACATTCAACTTATTCATATTGTAGTTCATTGTGAAAGCATTGAAGGAAGACGGGAAAGAATTCAGGATGGCATCCACTTCCGTGCCAAGATCTTGCCCGGATCCAAGAGCTTCGAGTTCGTTAATGTATCCCATCATCCGAAGACAATGGTCATAAACTTTTTGCCCTTTGGTCATCTGCGTGGTCATGAACAATTTCAGGACCTTCTGTCAAGTAGAATGGTTCTGCTCTTCATACATTGTTCTTAGACTGTCCAATATGTCCTTGGCTAGTTCGATCTGATCAAACTACCTCTGTATTGAGTTGTCTAATGAGGCAATGACAAAGCAGCGGGTTAGGGAGTTGTTATCCTCCCAATCTTAGTAGTCCCTCCTACGGGCCTCAGAAGCTCTATCACCCGGACATTCCGGGGCAGGATTTTTCACCACCTTGTCTAACTTTTCAGAAGTTAGGACCAGCATAAGATTTCTGTACCAGTCGGCATAGTTTGGTCCCTTAAGCTTGTTATCATGTAGAAGCTTTGCAAATTGACCGTTTGCCATTTTCTGATAAAACAACAAAGATGTTAGTCCACGACCTTAGTTGGATTCATGTTACCTACACAGATATGGTTTTTGAAGGGATGAGAGATCCATCCCATGGACACCCAAAGATTGTGGAATAAGGTGGCGAATTTCAAAAAATTTTCTCTCCCTTCAACTGGGAATCACATTCCCTATTTAGAAAATCATATTTTCAATGATCATTCTTGAACCTTAAACTTAACCCGATCTGAACCAAAAGGAATAGGAGAGAATTATACCTGATACGGAGAAGTAATATCTCCCAACGAAGGTGTTCACGCCCAAGGAAGGATCCAAAGACTGCTCCCACTGAAGATGGCGCAGTGCAGGATGGAGCAGAATCAGCAGTGTTCTTCCCCAAGAACTCTGTCCTTCACAAGAATTAGTACAATGGTACGTGAGCATAGCTTCCTTCTCAATCCTTTCTCAAATAACTGATGTCAAGATCCAATCTTGACTTCTCCCACAACTGGAGATCGAACTGGCAAACAGGGCGACAAGAACAGGGAGGCGGCAAGAGAGTATTCGCAAGGTGCAGAATTCTCTCTTCTTGATTTCAGCACTAAAGAGGATCTGATGTATCTCTTCCAAAGGCTGCCGCCCCCTCCTTCTTTGGTTAACTTAAAAGATCAGCTTCTAATCCCATTAGGAGGTGCTTATCCAAATCATATTTGGATCAGCCTTCTCTTCTAGTGATAAGGATAAACTCTTATCTTATCTGCAGATTAGATTAGCTTTATCCTAATCCCATTAGGAGGTTGCTAGATCTGAATCACATTCAGATCTAGATTCTCTGAGTGGATAGGATTAAGACCCAATCCTATCTGCTAATCCATCTCAGAATTTGCCCCTTTAATTAACTAAATAAATAGCCCAGTTCGAAATGGGGTTTAGGCCCATTAAGCTTATGTGCTCACTTAACCTTCCTAACTACTGCCCAGTTGGGCTTCCTTGTATGTAATGGGACCCATGCATTGATCTACACATCAGCCACATGGGTTCGGCCCAGCCCTTGTTACAAGGCCTAGTCGAATACACTGTTAAAGACAGTGCACCCCTTGAAACCCATCGAATGGGCTCTATGGGCCCAACACTTACCCTAAGTGGTCCCTGGGCCAAGCCACCTTGTAACACCCAGGGACTGTGGGCAGATGCAAGATTAGCCCATCAGGTATTATCCTCAATGGTCTTACACTTAACCTCTCAACCCTTAATGATCATACACTGCCCGAAAAGAGAGGACCTCTCCCTCGGCTGCAAGGAACAGTGTTGCACTCTCCACTTATATGGATCCCGGGAATTAAAACCTTTTTGCAAAGATTTTAGAAACCATAATATATATACTTTTATATCTCATATAAAATATACTTTGCAAAACAAATCTCAACGGTTGAAATCGGCTGCCGGCAGTCTTGGTTTCCAACAGTGAGAGTGCATTCCCGATCATTACCTTTGTCCGATAAAGGGGCTAATCCTGTCACTATGATCACCCACTCAGATGAATTCTCGGATTGTCCCAACATACTCAGGTTTTGACCCCCGCTAAGGATCTCACTGATTGATAACAAAGAAACCTAGTGCAGTATCATAATCGAGTCTAGGGGTCAAGTGTAACTTCCTAGTTTTGCCCATCAATCTCCAAGGTCCAGGGCAATACTGGAAATCTGGTCCAGTTCAAAGATTCATTTAATTCCGCACTGTATGTGCCTAGGGTCTCACCCCGGTAGCTGAGACAAGCCACCCCAACCGACTTGGTGGCACCACAGCATCAGCCTTGTCAGGATAGATCTCCCCAGACCGACCCACTGGCTGTGAACATTCTAAACTAACACGAGTCTCAATAAGTGTCCAGTTTAAGGGTATTACACAGAAACATACCAAGGGAACATGAATCAAATATGCACTTTTATTCATTTACAATAAACTCATAAAGTACATCAATTTTGATTGAAGCTAAGGGCATACAAAACTGTCTAACAGTTTTAATCTATGTTCCATTCCCATTTGTTCATCTCTGAGATTTCCCTCCTTTCTCAGTGACGGAGACGACGAAATGTCTTTGGAAATGTGGGAAATCATATAGGTTCGTGAAGCCAACTATTTCAACTGCAAAACCCCACCATCGTTCAAATGAGTATCCCTTTGGCTTCTGTCAGACAAGTTTCAGAGCCATTTTCAGGTAAACCTTTCTGTCCAGTGAGTGCACACCCATCATATTCAGGTTACATCAAGGTACCGTGAGAGTTCCCATTTTTTGGTGAAGCCCCTCCCACATCGGTCTATGACGCCCCTATCATCTAATGAAACACTCTAACAGATCCAACAGCAAATGGATAGCCAAATTTTATGGTGCGTTTCCTCATTACTGATGGACCCATCATTGTGCTAATGACAGAAGGCCTTTAGAGAGTTCATCAAATGGATCTCCTTATCACACGCACTCATATTTGCTTGGAGGGAACAAAAATACGCCCTAGTTCTAATTTAGGTCAAACCAAAGTGGCTCCCACTGGTTTTCATAAAGCTAAATTTCTGGTGGGCCTCAATCGGCTAGGGGTTTCGTACGCATCCCTTTTCAGGGTTGTGGGGCCCACCAAGTAGAGAGGGGGTCATCTAATGACCTTAAGGGACACCATGGCAATGATGTGCATTCATCCATGGTATGCGCAAGAGCCACTAACGAGTCATCATGGGCCAAGTGCTTATGGCCCATTGTCACATCACATCAAACATCCAAACATCACATGTAAAGGAGGAATTGATCCAATCAATTAACTACTATAAAGCCCATCGAATAGCCCATTTAAAAACCCAAAGCATTAACAATTAATGTCTACTAGGTGTATGGGCTGAATTGCAGTTAGCAGTTCGGCCCATACAACTTTTCTCACAATAACGGGCTTTTGCAGTTTTAACCCTTTAAAACTGGGCTTTATAGGCGGGCCGAATTAATCCCTGTAATTGAACATCAGATTTCGAACAACAAGTGTGAGAAATATGGACTGAAAAATAGCCCCTTTCGAACCCCAGATTTGGTCCAATCTAGTCCAAAATGGTCCAAAATTGATTTTCAATTCAAGAATTAATTCATGAAAAATCTGAAATTAATAATCTTGATTTTAAACAATCACAAATCAACTATGGACTATTTGCACCACCTACAAAACAGAGGTTAATCACAAATGTTATAGTTTCATAAATTGTAAGTCGCAGGAAGTGATTTCTCCATCTACAATTCTCCAGCGCCGCCATCTTCTTCCTCCTACTTTAATCAAGAAATTAAATAACAAAAATCCTATTTCTATTAATTAATTATATTCTTGATCAAATTCTATACATTCAGTGTAGAAAAATAAAGAAAAATTATTTACAAACCAAATTGAATAAAATAAATGAAAAAGGGTGCGCAGACCATCTACACCAAAACCGCACTGCGATCTCCAGGTTTGAATAGTCCATTAAATCAAAAATAAATAAAGAACAATTCTAAATAAATTTTGGATTTAAGAAAAATTAATTTAAGATCAATCGCCCTTAACAAAAAACCATTCTTGAAAAAAAAGAAAGCAATCTGCGCAGATCTTGGCAGAACATCTTCTGTCCATCTACGCAGGGTCAGATCTGATTTTCTTTTGGTTCAAGATTTGAACCTGTGGCTCTGATACCACTGAAAGAATGGTAGGATCCATCTAATGGACGTCATGAAGGGTGCGGAATGTGAAAGAATGGTAGGATCCATCTGATGGACGCCAAGAAAGGTGCGGAATCGGGGGCGAATTTCAAAAAAAATTTCCTACTTTCTTCCAACTGGGAATCATATTCCCTAAATTTAGAATACACTATTCAAGGATCCTACTTGAACAATAAACAAACCAGATCTAAACCAAAAGGAAATAGGAAGGATTATACCTGATCTGGAGAAATAATATCTCCCAAAGTTGGTGTTCACGCCCAAAGAAGTAACCAAGATCCGCTCCTGTTGAAGATGACACAGCTGAGGATGGAACGGAACCAGCAGGGTGCATCCTACACACTGGATTCTTTACAAGAACCCTCTGAAAACCATAAACACTGAATCCTAGTGTCTTTCTTGCAAGGCTATTGTCAAGAACTGCTTTCTTGACTTCCTGTTGCTGCAAAGATCCAATCTTCCAACAGGTAGAGGTAGCGGTTGAAGGAGGAGAAGTCCAGGGACGAAGAGGGCAGAATTGTCTCTTCTCTCTGGAGTCTATGAGAGATCAAATCTCAGATTGCAGGATGTGTTTCTTGCTTACTCCAACCCCCTAGTTCAAAATCTGATATTTTTGCTAGGGTTCTCTTCTTTTTCTTCTTGATTAAGAAACCTCCCAATATTTTGGGAGTTATCCCAATCCAAATCAGTATTTGGATAGATGTTAATCTTAATCCTATCTGCATATTAAGTTAGTTAACTCCTGATCTTATCAGGAGGTTACCAGATTCAAATCTAATTTGATTTTGGTCTCTTAGAGTGGATAAGGTCAAAGACCCAATCCTTTTATTAACATTAATCTCAGATTCGCCCTATGAACTGGTGATCAT
Source organism: Nelumbo lutea (assembly GCF_056320005.1). Classification (NCBI taxonomy): domain Eukaryota; kingdom Viridiplantae; phylum Streptophyta; class Magnoliopsida; order Proteales; family Nelumbonaceae; genus Nelumbo; species Nelumbo lutea. Next base: position 70,757,877 of record NC_142687.1, on the reverse strand, counting down.
ATCAGCCCAGTTCGAAATGGGCTTTTGGCCCATTAAGTGTTCAGTGTTTAACTAGTTTCCAACCTGCTGCCCAGTTGGGCTTCTTTGTATGGCATGGGACCCAAGCATTGATCTACACACCAGCCACATGGGTTCGGCCCAGCCATTATTACAAGGCCCGGCCGAACTCATTGAAAGACTCAGTGACCCCCTTGAGCCCATCACATGGACCCTATGGGCCCAACACTTACATTAAGTGGTCCCTAGGCCAAGCCATCTTATAAAAAACCCAGGGACTGTGGGCAGGTGCAAGATTAGCCCATCAGGTATTATCCTAAATGGTCTTACACTTAACCTCTCAGCCCTTAATGATCAAGCACTGCCCGACAAGAGAAGACCTCTCTCTCGGCTGCAAGGAACAGTGCCGCACTCTCTACTCTCATGGATCCTGGGAATTAAAACCTTTTGCAAATCTTTTTGAAACCGTACATATACAAATATACATATGTATATATATATATATATTTTATTTTTGCAAAACAAAATTCCAACGATTGAAATCAACTGCTGGCAGTTTGGTTTCCATTAGAGAAAGTGCATTCCCGATCATTACCATTGTCCAACAAAGGGGCTGATCCTGTCACTATGACCACTCACTCAGATGAATTCTCAGACTGCCCCAACATGTCCAGGTTTTGACCCCCATTAAGGATCTCACTGATTGACACATCGAAGACAGCCCGATCTGACACCTAGTGATGTGTCATAATCGAGTCTAGGCGTCAGGTGCAACTTTCCAGTTTTGCCCATCTGTCTCCAAGGTCTAGGGCAATACTGGAAATCTGCTCCGGTTCAAGGGTTCAAGCAATCCCATACTGCATGTGCCTTGGGTATTACCCTGATGGCCAAAACAAGCCATCCCAACACTTGGTGGCACACTAGTGTCAGCCTTGGCAGGATAAATCTCCCAGACTTATCCAATGGTTGTGAACATTTAAAACTAACACAAGTTTCTATAAGTGTCCAATTTTACGGTCTTACACAGAATTATACCAAACAACATGAATCAAACATGCACTTTAATTTATTTACACTAAATAACAAAAGTACATCAAATCCGGTTGAAGCTAAAGGCATACAAGACTGTCTAACAGCTCCCACTTGCACTTAGGTCCAATCTGGTACAAGCCGGAGTCCCATACTTTCCATGTGTTTCTCAAACACCTTTTGTGTCAGTGGCTTAGTCAATGGGTCTTCCACATTATCCGCTGATGCTACCTTCTGAATTAGGACGTCCCCTATACCAACGATCTCCCATAGTACATGGTACTTCCTCTCGATGTGCTTTGACTTCGAGTGGGCCCGAGGCTCTTTAGCTTGGGCGATCACTCCATTGTTGTCACACAACAACGGGATGGGTGATGTGCTGGACGGAATCACTCCCAATTCGTGTATGAATTTCTTTGTCCACACGGCTTCCTTGGCAGCTTCACTTGCGGCAATGTACTCGGCCTCGGTTGTGGAGTCTGCAGTGGACCCCTGTTTGCTGCTTTTCCAACAAACAGCACACGATCCTATCGTGAAAACATACCCAGATGTAGACTTTCTATCATCTGGATCCGACTGGAAATCGGCATCAGTCCAATGCTCTTGGCCTGGGTTGCCCTGGAATCTACTTACCACACTTACCACCTGAGCTATGTCCGTGCGAGTGCACAACATGGCATACATGATGCTCCCTACGGCTGAGGCATAGGGAACGTCTCTCATGTCCTCAATCTCCTCAGAAGTCTTGGGAGACATCTTCTTGGAAAGAGTTACTCCATGTTTAAAAGGAACATTTCCTTTCTTGGAGTTTTCCATGTTGTACCTTTTGACAATTTTGTTAATGTAAGCAACCTGGGATAATCTAATTATCCGCTTCGATCTATCTCTATAGAGTCGAAGACCCAGTATGTATGAAGCTTCTCTAAGATCTTTCATGGATAACTACTGTGACATCCATACCTTGACTGAAGTCAACAATACTACATCATTGCCAATGAGTAGGATATCGTCCACGTACAATACTAAAAAAGTAATCTTATCTCCACTGGACTTCCTGTAAACACAGGGCTCATCCAGATTCTGCTCAAAGTCAAACGTTTTGAAGGCAGAATCAAAACAGATGTTCCAACTCCTAGAAGTCTGCTTAAGTCCATATATGAATCTATTGAGTTTACATACCATGTGTTCCTACCAGCAACAATGAATCCTTGCGGCTGCTGCACGTAGATATCTTCATTAAGATCTCCATTCAGGAATGCGGTTTTGACATCCATTTGCCAAATCTCGTAGTTATGGTATGCTGCTACAGCTAGCAGGATCCTAATGGATTTAAGCATGGCCACGGGCAAAAATGTTTCCTCATAATCAATGCCTTCTTTCTGAGTATACCCTTTCGCCACCAAGCGAGCTTTGTAAGTCTCAATCCTGCCATCGGGGCCCTTCTTCCTCTTGTAGATCCATTTGCAACCAATTGCTTTTACCCCGGAGGGTGGATCCACTAGAGTCCAGACTCCATTGGTCTCCATTGAGTCTATCTCAGCTCTCATGGCCTCTACCCACTTCTGGGTATCTATGTCTAACATAGCTTCCGTGCAAGTCACGGGATCCTCTTCACTAGTCAAGGCTTCCACCAGGTAGGTATCCTAGTCATAACCATATCGAACTGGTGGTCTGGATACCCAGGTGGACCTTCTAGGTTGGGCACTACCTGGAACTTGTGGGACATCTCCCACTGCTCCTGAGCTCTCCTCATCAAGAACTATTTCCTGACGGTGAGTGTCCATGATGTATTCAGATTCTAAGAATTGGGCGTTTCAACTATAGAACACTTTCTGCTCACTTGGGTCATAGAATAGATAACCCACTGAATCCTTTGGGTAGCCTATAAATAGGCAACAACTGGTTTTGGTTTCCAACTTGTCTGCACTTGTTATTCCAATTTGTTATTCTGTTTAACAGTAATCATATTATTAAAATAAACAATATATCCATCAGCACTCAGTTTAAAAACAAAAATTAAATTTCTTCTCAAGTTCTGTACATAAAGACAATCTTTAAGTACAAGGACTCATTCTCTAAAAACTAATTCTACGGTTCCTATCGCCGCAGCTGCAACACTTGCAGTCATTCCCAAGAATAGTGTCACCTCGCCATCACTCAATCTTCTGCTAACCTTGAACCCCTGCAATGAGTTACACGCATGAGTTGAAGTCCCAGAGTCAACACACCAGGACACAGAATTAACTAACATATTAGTTTCTATGACACAAGTTTCGATGTTACCTTTCTTAGATTCCAGGTAGGCAGGACAGTTCCTCTTCCAGTGGCCGGTCTGTTTGTAGAAGTGACAAACATCCGATGCCTTGTTCTTCTTCTGCTTCTTGGGTTTGGCAGCTTTCTTCTAGGGCTTCTTTGCCTTTCTCTTTTTCTTTCCCGATCTGTTAGCTTCAGCAAGCATAACCACAGGCTCATCCTTCTTTAAAAGATCCTCGGCCCTCTACAACATATTGTTGAGTTCTTGGATGCTGACATTCAGTTTATTCATATTGTAGTTCATAGTGAACGCATTGAAGGAAGAGGGTAATGAATTCAGGATGGCATCCACTTGCGTGCCATGATCTAGCCCGGATCCAAGAGCTTCAAGTTCATTAATGTATCCCATCATCTGAAGACAATGGTCATGAACTTTCTGCCCCTTGGACATCTGCGCGGTCATGAACAATTTCAGGACCTTCTGTCGAGTAGAACGGTTCTGCTTTTCATACATTATTCTTAGACTGTCCAATATGCCATTGGCTAGTTCGATCTGATCGAACTGCCTCTGTATTGAGTTGTCTAATGAGGCAATGACAAAGCAGCGGGCTAGGGAGTTCTTATCCTCCCAATCTTGGTAGTCCCTCCTATGGGCCTCAAAAGCCCTATCACCCAGACATTTCGGGGTAGGATTTTTCACCACCTTATCTAACTTTTCAGAAGTTAGGACCAGCATAAGATTTTTGTACCAGTCGGCATAGTTTGGGCCCTTAAGCTTGTTATCATCTAGAAGCTTTGCAAATTGACCGTTTGCCATTTTCTAATAAAACAGCAAAAACGTTAGTCCACAACCTTAGTTTGATTCATGTTACCTACATAGATATGGCTTTTAATCTATGTTCCATTCCCATTTATTCATTTCTGAGATTCTCCCTCCCTTCTTAGTAACGGAGATGATGGAATGTCTTTGGAAATGTGGGAAATCACATAGGGTGCGTGATGCCAACTGTTTCAGCTACATAACCCCACCACCTTTCTGTGACGGATCATATCCACTCATCATATGAGTTTCCCTTTAGCCTCTGTCAAACAAGGTTCAAAGCCGTTTTTAGGTAAACTTTTTTGTCCAGTGAGTGCACACCCATCATATTCAGGTTACACCAAGGTACCGTGAGAGTTCCTATTTTCTGGTGAAGCCCCTCCCACATCGGTCTATGACGCCCCTATCATCTAATGAAACACTCTAACAAATCCAACAGCAAATGGATAGCCAAATTTTATGGTGCGTTTCCTCATTACTGATGGACCCATCATTGTGCTAATGACAGAAGGCCTTTAGAGAGTTCATCAAATGGATCTCCTTATCACACGCACTCATATTTGCTTGGAGGGAACAAAAATACGCCCTAGTTCTAATTTAGGTCAAACCAAAGTGGCTCCCACTAGTTTTCATAAAGCTAGATTTCTGGTGGGCCTCAATCGGCTAGGTGTTCCGTACGCATCCCTTTTCAGGGTTGTGGGGCCCACCAAGTAGAGAGGGGGTCATTCAATGACCTTAAGGGACACCATGGTAATGATGTGCATTCAGCCATGGTGTGCGCAAGAGCCACTAACGAGTTAACATGGGCCAAGTGCTTATGGCCCATGGTCGCAGCACATCATACATCCAAACATCACATGTAAAGGAAGAATTGATCCAATCAATTAACTACTGTAAAGCCCATCGAATGGCCCATTTAAAACTTAAAGCATTAACAATTAATGTTTACTAGGTGTATGGGCTGAATTACAGTTAGCAGTTCGGCCCATACAGCTTTTCTCACAAGAATGGGCTTTTGCAATTTTAACCCTTTAAAACTAGGCTTTACAGGTGGGCCAAATTAATGCCTATAATTGAACATCAGATTTGGAATAATCAGTGTGAGAAATATGGACTGAAAAATAGTCCCCTTCGAATCTCAGATTCGGTCCAAACAATTTTGGTCCAATCTAGTTCGAAAAGGTCCAAAACTGATTTTCAATTCAAGAATTAATTCAAGAAAGATCTGAAATTAATAATTTTTGATTTTAGCCAATCACAAATAAAAAATATGGACTGTTTGTACCACCTGCAAAACAGAGGTTAATCACAAAAGTTACAGTTTCATAAACTGTAAATCGCAGTATGTGATTTCTCCATCTGCAAATCTGCAGCGCCGCCATCTTCTTCCTTCTTCTTTAATCAAGAAAATAAATAAAAAACAGAAATCTTATTTCTATTAATTAGTTACATTCTTGATCAAATCCTATACATTCAGTCTAGAAAAAAAAATTATTTACAGACCGAATAATAATAAAAGGAAGAAAAAAGGGTGCGCAGACTATCTGCGCCAAAACTACACTGCGATCTCCAGGTTCGAACAGTCCATTAAATCAAAAACAAATAAAGAACATATCTAGATAAATTTTTTAGATTTAACAAAATTAATTTCAGATCAAACGCCCTTAACAAGAAACCATTTCTTGAAAAAAAAAGAAAGCAATCTGTGCAGATCTTGGCAGAACATTTTATGTTCATCTGCGTAGGGTCAGATCTGATTTTCTTTTGGTTCAAGATTCTAACCTGTGGCTCTGATACCACTGAAAGAATGGTAGGATCCATCTGATGGACGCCAAGAAAGGTGCGGAATGGGGGGCGAATTTCAAAAAAAAATTCCTACCTTCTTCCAACTGGGAATCATATTCCCTAAATTTAGAATACATTATTCAAGGATCCTACTTGAACCATAAACAAACCAGATCTGAACCAAAAGGAAACAGGAAGGATTATACCTGATCCGGAGAAATAATATCTTCCAAAGTTGGTGTTCACGCCCAAAGAAGTAACCAAAATCTGCTCCTGCTAAAGATGACACAACTGTGGATGGAACGGAACCAGCAGGGTGCATCCTACACACTGGATTCTTCACAAGAACCCTTTGGAAACCTTGAACACCGAATCCTGGTGTCTTTCTTGCAAGACTATTGTCAATAACTACTTTCTTGACTTCCTGTTGCTGAAAAGATCCTATCTTCCAATAGGTAGTGGCGGCGGATGAAGGAGGAGAAGTCCAGGGACGAAGAGGGCAGAATTGTCTCTTCTCTCTGGAGTCTGTGAGAGATCAAATCTCAGATTGCAGGATGTGTTTCTTGCTTACTCCAACCCCCTAGTTCAAAATCTGATATTTCTGCTAGGGTTTTCTCCTCTTTCTTCTTGATTAAGAAACCTCCCAATATTTTGGGAGTTATCCCAATCCAAATCAATATTTGGATAGAGGTTAATCTTAATCCTATCTGTAGATTAAGTTAGTTAACTCCTAATCTTATCAAGAGGTTACCAGATTCAAATCTAATTTGAACCTATGGCTCTGATACCACTGATAGAATTGTAGGATCCATCTAATGGATGCCATGAAGGGTGCAGAATGGGTGGGCGAATTTCAAAAATTTCCTACCTTCTTCCTACTGGGAATCATATTCCCTAAATTTAGAATATAATATTCAAGGATTCTACTTGAATCATAACCCAACCAGATCTGAACCAAAAGGAAACAGAAAGGATTATATACCTGATCCGGAGTAACAATATCTCCCAAAATTGGTGTTCACGCTCAAAGAGGAAACCAATATCCGCTCCTGCTGAAGATGATACAACTGTGGATGGAACGGAACCAGCAGGGTGCGTCCTACACACTGGATTCTTCACAAGAATCCTCTAGAAACCTTGAACACTGAACTGATTTCTTGACTTCCTAATGCTGAAAAGATCCAATCTTGCAAAAGGGAATGGCGGCTATTGGAGGAGGAGAAATCCAGGGATGAAGAGGGCTGAACTATGTCTCTTCTCTCTGGAGTTTGTGAGAGATCAAATCTCAATTCGCAGGAGGTATCTCTTGCATACAAACCCTAGTTTGAAATCTGATATTTCTGATAGGGTTTTCTCCTCTTTCTTCTTGATTAAGAAACCTCCTAATTTTTGGGAGTTATCCCAATCCAAATCAGTACATGGATAGGGGATAATCTTAATCCTATCTGTAGATTAAGTTAGTTGACTCCTGATCTTATCAGGAGGTTACTAGATTCAAATATAATTTGAATTTGGTCTCTTAGAGTGGATAAGGTTAAAGACCCAATCCTTTTACTAACATTAATCTCAGATTCGCCCCATGAATAGGTGATCATATCAGCCCAGTTCGAAATGGGCTTTTGGCCCATTAAGTGTTCAGTGTTTAACTAGTTTTCAATCTACTGCCCAGTTGGGCTTCTTTGTATGGTGTGGGACCCAAGCATTGATCTACACACCAGCCACATGGGTTCGGCCCAGCCTTTATTACAAGGCCTAGCCGAATTCATTGAAAGACTTAATAACCCCCTCGATCCCATCACATGGACCCTATGGGCCCAACACTTACATTAAGTGGTCTCTGGGCCAAGCCATCTTATAAAAACCCAGGGACTATGGGCAGGTGCAAGATTAGCCCATCAAGTATTATCCTAAATGGTCTTACACTTAACCTCTCATCCCTTAATGATCAAGCACTGCTTGACAAGAGAAGACCTCTCCCTCGGCTGCAAGGAATAGTACCGCACTCTCTACTCACATGGATCCCGGGAATTAAAACCTTTTGCAAATCTTTTGAAATCGTACATATACCTATATATATATATTAATTTTGCAAAACAAAATTCCAATGATTGAAATCAACTACTGGCAGTTTGGTTTCCATCAGAGAGAGTGCATTCCCGATCATTACCATTGCCCGAGAAAGAGGCTGATCCTGTCACTATGATCACTCACTCAGATGAATTCTCAGACTGCCCCAACATGTCCAGGTTTTGACCCCCACTAAGGATCTCACTGATGGACACATCAATGAAAGCCCGATCTGACACCTAATGATGTGTCATAATCGAGTTTAGGGGTCAGGTGTAACTTTCCAGTTTTGCCCATCTGTCTCCAAGGTCTAGGGCAATACTGGAAATCTGCTCTGGTTCAATGGTTCAAGCAATCCCATACTACATGTGCCTTGGGTCTTACCCTGATGGCCGAAACAAGCCATCCCAACACTTGGTGGCACATTAGTATCAGCCTTGGTAGGATAAATCTCCCCAGACTTATCCAATGGTTGTGAACATTTAAAACTAACAAAAGTTTTTGCAAGTGTCCAGTTTTAGGGTCTTACACAGAATTATACCAAACAACATGAATCAAACATGTACTTTATTTATTTACACTAAATGTCAAAAGTACATCAAAATGGATTAAAGCTAAGGGCATACAAAATTGTCTAACAATTATCCTCATCTCTTAATGAGAGTCCAGATCCAAATATAAGATTTGGATTAGAAAACTCCTAATGAGATTAGGATATCTCTCTTTAAGGCTATAAATAGGAGAGCAGGGCAAACCCTCAATATACAACAGAAATCTATCAAATTGCTGAATTCCAGAGAGAGACAATACAATTTGACTGCCCTGTCTCCTTCTCTCCTGCTCTTGTCGCCATACCAATTTGATCTCCACCTGTGGGAGTGATCAAGAAAAGGTTCTTGATATTACCTTTTAGCAAAAAAGGTAATCTGAAGTCGTGCTCACTAGCCTTCCATCAAATTCTTGTAGAAGAGCCATTCTGCTGATTCTGCTTCATCTTGCACCGTGTCATCTTCGGTGAAAGTAGTCTTTGGATCTTTCCCTAGGCATGAACTATTGGACAGTTTTTGTATGCCCTTAGCATCAATCAATTTTAATGTACTTTTGATATTTAATGTAAATAAATGAAGTACATGCTTGATTGATGTTGTGTGATATGCTTTTCTAAAGACCCTAAAACTGGACACTTATTGAGACTTGTGTTGGTTTTAAATGTTCACAGTCGTTGGATAAGTCTAGGGAGATTTATCCTACCAAGGCTGACATTGGTGTGCTACCAACTGTTGGGGTGGCTTGTCTCTATCGCCAGGGTGAGACCCAAGGCACACATAGTGTAGGATCACTTGAACCCTTGAACCGGACCAGATTTCTAGTATTGCCCTGAACCTTGGAGATTGATGGGCAAAACTGGAAAGTTACACCTGACCCCTACACCCGATTATGGCACTGCACTAGGTGTTGTATTGGGTTGTCTTTGATATGCCAATCAGTAGTGGGGGTCAAAACCTGGGTATGTTGGGATAGTCTGAGAATTCATATGAGTGATTGAAGATAGTGACGTAATCAGCCCCTTTGTTGGACAAAGGTAATGATCGGGGATGCACTCTCTCTGATGGAAACCAAACTACCAGTAGTTGATTTCAATCGTTGGAATTTGTTTTGCAAAATTTATATATATGATATGTAGATATATATGGTTTCAAAATGTTTGCAAATGGTTTTAATTCCTGGAATCCATGTGAGTAGAGAGTGCAGCACTGTTCCTTGCAGCCGAGGGAGAGGTCCTCTCCTGTCGGGCACTGCTTGATCATTATGGGCTGAGAGGTTAAGTGTAAGACCATTTAGGATAATACTTGATGGGCTAATCTTGCATCTGCCCACAGTCCCTAGGTTTTTATAAGATGGCTTGGCCCAAGGGCCACTTAGTGTAAGTGTTGGGCCCATAGGGTCCATGTGATGGGCTCAAGGGGTTCACTGGGCTTCCTAGTGAATTCGGCTAGGCCTTGTAATAGAGGTTGGGCCGAACCCATGTGGCTGGTGTGTAGATCAATGCTTGGGTCACATTCCATACAAAGAAGCCCAACTGGGCAGCAGTTTGGAAGACTATTGAGCACTTGATTCTTATTGGGCCTAAAGTCCATTTGAAACTGGGCTGATCTGATCACCCACTTAAAGGGACAAATTTGCAAATAGGATTAAGACTAAACTCCTGATGAAATCAGGAATGGGATGATCTAATCTACAGATAGGATTAAGATTATCCCTATCCAAATACATATTTGGATTGGGATAACTCCTAATTGGATTAGGAGGTTTCTTAATCACTAAGAAAGGTGAAAACCCTAATAGAGAATTACAAGAATTCGACCTAGGATTTAGCAAAAAACACTCTCTGCAATCTGAGATAGGATCTCATCCTCCTTAAGCTGAAAACTACATTCACGCCACTTTTAGCTTAGGATCTCGACTAGTCGCCGCCACCTTGCTGCATAGTTCAAACTCCATTGAAGGGAGAATCAAGAAATGAGTTCTTGATATCATTCTTTTCTGAAAAGCTGATTTGGTTCGGTGCTCTAAGCCTCCAATGAGTTCTTGTGAAGAATCCGGTATGTGAGACGTACACTGTTGGTTCTGCGCCACTATCGCTGTGTCATCTTTAGCGGGAGTAGATCTTGGATCCTTCTTTTGGCGTGAACACCAACCTTGGGAGATTTTGATTCTCCGTATCAAGTATAACCCTTCCCATGATCTTTGGTTCAGATCTGGTCTGGCTTGGTTCGAGTAGATCCTTGAATATTCGATTCTAAAATAAGGGACTGCGATTCCCAATTGGATGCAAAGTAGGAAATTTTTGAAATTCGCCCACCCATTCCGCAACATTTTCGGCATCCATACGATGGATCCTACCATTCTTTCATGAACACCTTCACTGGAGGTCATTACTACTTCGTATCAGGTATATCCCTCCACTCCCTTTTGGTTTCAAATCTGGTCTAGTTGAGGTTCAAGATTGATCATTGAAAATGTAGTTTTCTAAAATAGGGAATGTGATTCCCACGTGGGAGAGCGAGAAACTTTTGAAATTTAGCCCAACCTTCCTATAGGGTTCGGCCATCGAAATGATGGATCTCTCATCCCTTCACTGGTATCAGAGCCAGGTTTAAATCTTGAACCAAAATTAACCAAATTTGGAATTGCACAAATGGGCAGAAGGCGTTCTACCCGATTTGTGCAGATCAGCGTTTTTCTGGGAAATTTGTTCCCAAATTTTGGGCTATTGATCTGAAATTAAATATTTATAAATCTGAATTATATTTGGAAATTGTTTTGCATATTTTTCTTGATTTTTGGTCTATTTGTATGGTGGAGATCGAAATCTTTAACGGCGTAAGAAATTTGTGCAACTGCTGTTCTTTTTCATTATGGGTCTGTAATTAATTATTTTTAATTTTTAGACTGAATGTATAGGAATTCAATTTTGATGTAATATTAATAGAAAATAGTTTATCTATTTTATTTCATTCAAAGTTGAAGCAGAAAGCGCAAGGAGGAGAATTTCGCAGATTAGGGTTCGACCATCTGCGCTTTGCAATTTTGGAAACTGCATGCTGTGATCTAACTTTTGTTTTGCAGGGTAGCAGTCCTATGAAAAACCCTCCTACTGATTCTTGAATGTCTTGTTTCAATAATTTAATTTCAGATCATGTTCTTTAATTAAAAATCAAACCCTAGACCCATTCAAACCATATTGGACCAAACTGTTTGGACCGAATCTGTGGTTCGATGGGGGCTGTTCTCAGCCCTAATATTTCACTCATGGGTCCAGGAGTTGATGGTTAATTGCAAGATGCAATTCAGCCCATACCTGTAGAACCCAATTTTAATGTGTTAAAACTGCTTTAAACCATTTCAGCATAAAAGCTATATGGGCCGAACTGCTCTTTGCAATTCATCCGATATACCTAGATAATATTAATCAGTAATATTATGGATTTTTTATGGGCTTTAATTATGGGTTTTACAATTATTGGATCAATTATGATATTCTTGCATGTGATGTGCAACGTACATGGGCCATAAGTACTTGGCCCATGCTGATATGATAGTGACTCTTGTGCACACCATGGCTGAATGCACATCATTCCCATGGTGTCTTTAAGATTATTGGATGATCTCCCTTCATGGTGGGCCCCACACCAGCTTCCTCCACAAGAGGAACTGTGTGGAACTCTAGCCGTTTAGGGCCCATCTAAATCTAGCTTTATGAAAGCCAGCGGGAGCCACTTTGGTTTGACCTAAATTAAACTAGGGCATAATCATTCATTCCCTCCACTAAAATATGAGTGCATGTGATAGGGAGGTTCATATAATGAACTCTCTAAAGGCCTTCCATCATTAACATGAAAATGGGTCCTTCAGTAATGAGGAAACACACCGTAAAATTGGGCTATCCATTTGCTGTTGGATCTATTGGATTTTTTATGATAGGGTCTTATAGACCGATGTAGGAGCCTATCCTAAAATGGAAGACTCTCTCACGGTACCTTGGCATTCACGAATATGGTGGGTGAGCACTCACTACACAGAAATGTTTAACCTAAAATGGCAATGAACCTTGTCTAACAAAGGCCATTGGGAAAGCTCATAAGGTTAGTGGATATGACCCTTCACAGAAAGGTGGTGGGGTTATGTAGCTGAAATAGTTGGCTCCATGCACCCTATGTGATTTCCCACATTTCTAGAGACGTAATTCGTAGTCTCCATCACTAAGATAGGAGGGAAATTTCAAAGATGAATAAATGGAAATGGAACATAGATTTAAAGTCATATCTATGTAGATAACATGAATCAAATAAGGTTATGGACTAATATTTGCTTTGCCCTTTATCAGAAATGGAAAATAGACAATTTTCTAAATTGTTGGATGACAACAAACTTAAGGACCCAAACTACGCTGACTGGTATCGTAACCTTATGCTGGTCCTAATGTTTGAGAAATTGGACAAGGTAGCTAAAAACCTTGCCCTAGAACATCTAGGTGATAGGGCTTCTGAGGCATGTAGGAGGGACTATTAAGAATGGGAAGAGAAAAATTCTCTTGCCCAGTGCTACATCATAGCCTACTTGGATAATCCGATACAGCGACAATTTGATCAAATCGAATTGTCCAAGGATATCTTGGATAGTCTGAGGATGATGTATGAGGAACAGAATTGTTCTATTTGTTAGAAGGTCATGAAATGGTTCATGACTGCGCAGATGTCCAGGAACCAACAAGTTCATGACCATTGTCTTAAATGATGGGATACATCAATGAACTTGAGGCTCTTGGATTCGGGCTTGATCATGTCAACAAGGTTGATGCCATCCTAAATTCTTTACTTCATTCCTAAAATCAGTTCATCATGAACTACAACATGAATAAGCTAAATGTTAGTATCTAGGAACTCAGCAATATGTTGCAGAGGGCCAAGGAACTGATAAAGAAGGATGAGCCCATTGCCATGCTTGTTGAATCTGGCAAATCGGGCAAGAAGAAGAGGAAGGAAAAGAAGAAGCCTTAGAAGAAAGTTAGCAAGACCAAAAGGCAGAGGAAGGATAAAGCATCAGATGCTTGTCACTTCTGCAAATAGGTCAGCCACTGGAGAGGAATTGTCCTCAGTACCTAGAAACCAAGAAACAAGAATCCTTTGTCATAGAAACCAATTTGTTGGTAACTTGTACTTCTTGGTGTATTGACTCGCTTCCACTCATGCATGTAATACGTTGCAGGGGTTCAGGACAAGCAGAAGATTGAGTCATAGAGAGGTGATTCTTTACTTGGGGACTTCTACAAGTGTTGTAGCTACAGCCATAGAGATTGTAGATTTGTATTTCAGAGAATGATTAATTACATTAAAAGATTGTCTTTATGTATCAAAATTTGAGAAAAATTTTGATTTCTATTTCAAAACTGTGTGCGAATGGATATTCTGTTCTTTTTGGTAATACGATTACTATTAAAAGAAATAACAAATTCCTCGCAGAGGATAACTTGAGAATGGTCCCTATGTTCTCCATCCTTCTCTGGAAACAAATATAATAGAAACTACGTTGAATGATATCCCCAAGAAAAGAGCCCGTGATACAGTTAATCCCACGTGCCTGTGCCATTACCGACTTTGCCATATTAACATAGATCATATGACAAGGTTGGTAAAGGATGGTCATTTGGTTTTTCTAACTATAGAAGATTTTCCAACTTTTGGACATTGCCTTTAGGGTAAGATGATGAAATGGCCATTTAATGGTAAGCCTGAAAGATCAACAGGCACACTTGACCTTATACATACTGATGTATGTGGTCCCATGAATGTTAGGACATGTAACCAACACATTTACTTCATAACATTTACCGATGATTACTCACGATATGGTTATGTGTACCTAATGAGACACAAGTCTGAATCTTTTGAAAAGTTCAAAGAGTTCAAACAAGAGATCAAGAAGCAGTTAGTGAGAGAAATTAAGACCCTTTGATCAAATTGAAGTGTTGAGTATCTCTCTGATGAATTTAGGGACTACTTAAAGAACAATTGGATAGTATCACAACTAGCTCCTCCTGTTACATTATAGCTAAACAGTGTGTCAGAGAGGAGGAATTGGACTTTATTGGATATGGTCCGATCACTTCAAGTTCACTTAGAGTTACCCACATCCGTTTGGAGTTATGCATTGGAGACTATGATATACATGCTGAACCGGGTTCCAACCAAATCCATTCCAAAGACTCCTATGAGCTATGGACCGGTAACAAAATAAGTGTGAGACACTTGAAGATTTAGGGTTGTTTGGCACATGTTAAAAGAATGAGTGCTAACAAATTGAAATCCAAAACCGGTCGTTGCCTATCATAGGCTACCCCAAAGGCTCTATGGGTTACTTATTCTATGACCCAAGAGAATAGAAGGTGTTCTGTAGTCGAAATGCCCATTTCTAGGAAGATGATTACATCCTGAACAATCATCATCAAGTAGGTGTTCTTGATGAGGAGAGTTCGGGGGTATTGATCAACCTAGGAGATCTACCTAGGTTTCCATGCCTCCAGTTCATTTTGACTATGAACAAGAAAGTTACTTGGTGGAAGCCACAACTAGTGAGGAGGATCCCGTGACTTATATGGAAGCTATGTTGGACATAGATTCCTTGAAGTTGGTAGATACCAAGAGAGCTGAAGTGGATTCAATGGAGACCAATGGAGTCTAGACTCTGATAGATCCACCCCCTGGGGTAAAAGCAATTGGTTACAAATGGATCTATAAGAGGAAGAAGGGCCCCGATGGTAAGGTTGAGACCTACAAGGCTCATCTTGTGGCAAAAGGGTACACTCAGAAAGAAGGAATCGATTATGAAGAAACCTTTTCGCCTGTGGCAATGGTTAAATTTGTTTGGCTCCTGCTAGCTATAGCAGCATGCCATGATTACTTGATTTGGCAAATGGATGTCAAAACCGCGTTCCTGAATGGAGATCTTACTAAAGATATCTATATGCAGCAATCGCAAGGTTTCATAGCTACGGGTCAGGAACACATGATATATAAACTAAACCGGTCCATATATAGACTTAAGAAGATTCTAGGAGCTGGAACATCCAGTTTGACTCTACCGTCAAATAGTTTGACTTTGAGCAAAATCCGGATGAGCCCTATGTTTATAGGAATTCTAGTGGGGATAAGGTTACATTCCTAGTTTTGTATGTAGATGACATTCTACTAATTGGGAATGATATAAGAATGTTAACTACAGTGAAAGTGTGGCTTTCACAGCAATTCTTCAAGAAAGATGGTAGGTGCCGAACCCAACCAAAGATAAATAGTCTTACTCTGGGTTACTAATTTGTAGATAGTGATGAGCAAGGTCGTTCTCCACATGGATTGAGTGGATTAATTTCCAGGTAGATGGATTAAGGGGGGTTGTAAAGCTAAGGAAAACTAATAAATAGCAAAAAATAACAGAAGATTAAATCGATGGGAAAAACTTCCGGTTGAAGGGACAAGTTCAGCTTTGATTCATAGTATTGATCTTTGATGCAAAGATAGATTCATATGTTTATGAATAAATTGGTTATATCTATTAACAAGCTTTAACAGCCAGCATCTACTCTTATTATTCGACAACCAAAACAAGCTCTTTGATTGCTTTCCTTATTAATAGGTAGTCTTAAACAAGCTCTTAGGATTTAACCTATTAATAGCATTAAGAGGGGAGAGACCCAATTCTGGTCAGCGATCTCACAAACTTGGATCGTTTAAACTAGATCATATATTTTCCTAACATAGATTGGAAACTTTTTTGCAATCAATTTATGTTAGTTGCCACCATGACCGAACCTACTAATCATATATGAAATTGGAGGTTCAATCGGCCTTAGATTATTTCCATTGAATGAGCAAGGGGCCCTTCTTGCTTAATCAACAAAAATAATCCACACAATTAATTCGCAGAAAACATATGAATACCCATAAACAATGAACTGAAATAAAAATCAATTAGATCTCACAATGCTTAAAGAATCAAGGCTTCCCTAACCCTTCAACCAGAAATAAAAATTTACAGACACTTCATGATGAAATCGCAGCTTCCATATAAGAAAGGGGGGTGAACTCTTGCTTCTTCCTCCTTGGTTGCTGATTTCTCTCTCTGAAGATAGAAGCTCTCTTGGAGGAATTGATGCTTTGGGTGCTGGTCCGCCCCCCCCCCCCCCTTTATAATGATTTGGGGAGAGGGCTGCTCTCCAACTCCCTTGAGGAGATTATCCTCAAACTGGAAAGTCCTAGTCTAATTTGAACTTATCCTACCTAACTCTTATCTCTTATCTTTCTAGGATTACAATTTGAGAATTTAAATCTGATAAAACTCTTTTATTGAGACTACATTCAACTTCTATTCTAATGGGCTCTTGGATCTTGAATTCGAACTGACAATTCGGGCTTGCTTCAAAACTCTTCTGTGAAATGGGCTTCAGCTTGTAAAATGGGCTTTGCTACGAAATTTCTATGACTTTGGGCCCGAATTCATCTTTGATGCTGACCGATTCTGCCAAAACCCAGAACATAAAAGTTGTGGGCCGTTTTCTTATGTTTCCAGTGCTTCTTGAATTGTCCAAATCGGAGTAGGGAATTGAGAGTTGTGGCCAGATCACTGATCGGTGCCGAAACTGTGCAAAATCATCCGACTAGCCTTGTTTTCTTCCAACCGCCTTCTTGCTTGCCCTGAATCATAATACAAGAGTAATGAGTTCAATTAGGTACCAATTAAGTGTAAAATACTGAATATTGAGGGATAAAGATATGACAAATTTTATTCTCATCAAATCTCCCCACACTTAAAACCTTGCCCATCCTCGGGCAAGTCACAATTCAAGTAAAAAAGAACAAGAATAAACTAGCTACCCTACCAATTTTTAAACTCAAATCTCCTTCATCTTTCTCCACAAGTATTCTAGGTTAATTGTTGTGAACCATTAACTCAACACAACCAAGTCATACACGACTCATTCATCAGTCAATCCATTTTTTGCTACTGCAAACCAGGTAGTAAATTAGGGAAAACATTTTATCTTCTCTCTCTTTTTATTTTCTTCTTTTTCTCTCTTCTGAAGAAGTGAGTGCATTTTATGCTCCATCTCACTTTTGGATTACTTGGTTAGTAGGTGCATTTTATGCTCCATCCAACTGTTTGAATTACTAGTTAGTATGTGCATTTTATGCTCTGTCCTACTATTAGATGACTTGGCTGGTAGGTGCATTTTATGCTCCATCCTACCATCGGATTACTTGGCTGGTAGGTGCATTTTATGCTCCATCCTACCAATTGTAACAATGGTAAAGTATTGCCCTGTTTACTTAAACCTAAATTTAGGACTAGCTTAAAAGGGAATGGTTTCAGAAAGGTCGTGTACTCCTTAATTGTACCTCATTACTAGGTCCACATGAATTTTTCCAATATATTGTTTCAATTGATTTCAAAAGAGATTAGTTTTTTTTTTTGTTTTCTCGTACTGAAATAAAATGGTTAAAGCCTGTACTCCCCCACCCCCCACACACTTAAAACTTAATAAAAGGTGGAAATGACTAGGCGATAAATGCATAAACAAGAAAAGAACAAACTTCCCTGTTTTTAATCATAAACCAGATCCTCCAGGTCTTGTAGTTGCAACTTCCTATGTTTTCCCCTCTCATCCATCATGGGTGGGTTCAAATCTGGTATAGGGGCCTGCACAATAGATGGGAGGAGTTTTGTGTGAGCTGGAGGCAAGTTTGCAGTTCTGAATTCAGCATAAACTTCTACTCTGCTCGTTGCAGTCGATCAGGCCCATTGTTAAGTGCAACCTTCAATGTGTCTTCTGAAGGGATAGGATATCCATCACATGGATGCCCAAAGAATGCGGAATAAGGGGGCAAATTTCAAAATTTTTTCTCTCCCTTCAACTGGGAATCGAATTCCCTGTTTAGAAAATTATATTTTCAAGGATCACTCTTGAACCATAAACTGAACAAGATCTGAACCAAAAGGAGTAGGGAGGGATTATACCTGATATGGAGAAGCAGTATCTCCCAATGGAGGTGTTCATGCCCAAGGAAGGATCCAAAATCTGCTCCCACTGAAGATGGCGCAGTGTAGGGTGGAGTAGAATCAACAGTATTCTTCCAAAAGAACATGACCCTTCGCAAGAATCAACTGGATGGTTTGTGAATACAACTCCAACCAATATTTTCTCCAAAAGATTGGTGTCAAGATCAAATCTTGATTTCTCCCAAGAACTGGAGATCAAACTGCTAGAGGCAGCGGTTGTAGGAAGGAGGCAGGAAGAGAGTATATGTAGGGTGCAAAATTCACTCTTCTTGTGATGTTAACTCTGAAGACAAGAGTGTGCTAGTTACTTGTCTAAAGGCTATTGCCCCCTCCTCCTTTTATAATCTCACAGGGATCAGCTCCTAATCCCATTAGGAGTTGGAGATCCAAATCATATTTGGATAAGAAGTCCCTTTAAGTGATAAGGGATAACCCTTATCTTATCTGCAGATCAGATCAGCCACCTCCTAATCTAATTGGAGGCTTCAAGATCTAAATCTGCATAGGACCCCATCGTAAAGATGTATCCAGATGTAGACTTTCTATCATCTAGGTCTGACTAGAAATTGACATCAATATACCCAAAGATTTGTAGTGAACTACCATCGAATACCAGACAAAACTCTTTTGTCCTTTGAAGGTATTTCAATATGTTTTTCACGGTGGTCCAATAGCAATGCATACTTGTTTGCTATGATTATATGTATTTTTAATTTTAAGTAAAGTTTCACTTTTCTTAATGAGTGACAAGTTTTTATTAATAAATTCTAGAATTAATTATTAAAATTTATATACTAATAACTATTAAATTAACAACTTAATTACTAAATACTAAGTACTAAGTAATAAATCATAAAAAACAAATAATATTATTTAATTAATACAATAAAAATGTTATTTATAAAATAATAAATAACAAAAAATAATGACTAAAACTAACTTTGTAAATAGTAAAAAATTAACAATAAAATCCCGTTTTAGCCAAAATTTTATGAATTAGAGAAGCTAGATTTGTCTATCATGCCTTGATATCAACATAATTTGGGCCAAAATGGCATCACTCTCTGCCCTCCGCCATCTCTTAGTAGGAGACTTGATGAACCTACAATTTATCTATATTTTATGAGGTTTTTGCATGAAATTTTATGCTGGTTTAATTAGATTTTGCCCTATTTTAGCTTGATTGCAAGAAAGATTTTAGGGGGAGCCAAATCAACAAAAAGAAGGCAAAAGCAAGAAAAGAAAGCCAAAAATTTATCAAGTTCAGCCCGGCCCAGCCATGAGTGCCGAATGCAACTCAGATCTGCAACACTCATGTTTTCAATTTTTTTTTTTCTTTTAGAAGACAATAACTTCAAGATAGAAAGGAAAACAGGTCTCCCTTTATTAAAATTAAACTGAAACAGGGAAGAGAAAGTAATCTACTAAAACACAATTACAGTAGTACAGCAGTTGCAGTCCAAGCTGAAATGAAAAAGTTAGCAAATTAACCCAACTATGAAGGCAATGCTGAATGAGATCAGATTAAGAATGCTCAATGTTTCCTAATATTGTTTCCCTAAATCCCCGGCAACGGCGCCAAAAACTTGATGTGTGGCTCATTGTGACACTAGCAAGTGCACTAGCCGTTCAAGTAATAAAGTAGTGAGTGAAGTATCGTTCCCACGAGGATTTAGGAAACAATTTCCAATACTAAATTGAGCACTTCTTATCAGATCAACAAATAAATCAAAACTTTAATGAAAGCTAAAAAATCCTAAATTAAAATCTATCTAAATCATTGGCCCAATTGCCTTCAAATCAGGTTAAAAGAGTAAGCAATAAATGTCAATCTCAGAATTCAGCAATCTATCAATTTGGATCATTCAAATAAATAATGATTGAGCCTTGGTTTGGTGAAACCCCAAGGTCATGAACAGCCTCTCTCAAGCGCATGTTCATCCTATGCATGAGTGACGGTTCTTCTATCTCTAGCAAGAATCTAATCCCCATGCATGCATTTCTTCAAACACTTCTAAGGCATCAATTCAAATCTGAATTGATCACCAACTGAATTGTGCAAGTTATCTCTAACTTTGCACTCAATTCAGTTCTTGAATAGTAGATCTGAATTCCTAGAGTCTCTCTCAAGCACTCTAAGAATTCCAAGCTGTAGATTAATTCGGCCAATCTGAAAATTGCAGATCTGAATTCTCTTTCAAGCAATTCAGATCTTGCAATCTCAGATCTGAGAATTCAGATCTGAGTTTTGAAGGTTAGTTGGCCGAATTAATCTACAATAACACCCTTATTCAAGAAACTTCAAGTACAATTCATGACCATTTGAATGAATCAAAAAAATTAGATTGCTGAACTGAAATTTTACAAACTGAAATACATCAAGGAAGAATGGAAAAAAGGAGAAAGAAGAAAGAAAATATAACAAAGAAACTGAATTCGAATCAAAAGAGAATGAAACTACAATTGATTTATTACAAAAGATCTTTGAATCACAAACCCTCAATTCGAACTCACCTTCTCTTCTAGCTTGCTTGTCTTAAACTTCCTTCACCCCTTCTTCTTCTTCTTCCTTGCACCTAGCCTTCTTCTCTTCTCTTCTCTCAAGGTGGCCGAACCTCTAAGAGTGGGAGAGCCTTCCTCTCAAGCAATTGAACACCTCTCCCCCCTCCTAGAGGCCTCCTTATATAGTTTTTCAAGGGGGCTCTTGCCCCTTCTTGAAGCCTCTAGAATGGGGTGTATTACACCCCTTTCTTGAACTTTCTAGAGCTCTCTTGAAAGCCTCCTAAGGGCTGCTATTTGGGTTGCACTTAGGCTCTCTCTTAGCACATGATAGCTATACATTGAGCTGCTCTTTTGGGCTGAGAATGGGCCTTCCTTGCTGGGCTGAATTCTACTCATAGCTAGGCTTTCTTTTCTTCGGTTTTCTCAAGAAATTCACTTGCTCTTCTTGGGCCGAAGTGCTCTCTCTTGCTTCCACGACCAGGCTGGACTGAAATTGGTCTTTTTGAACCTTCTTTTCTTGCCTTTTTTCTTCCTTTTTTTGGATTAATTATCCCTGAACTTATTCTTAGCATTAAGCTAAATTAAGGCAAAAATTAATAAAACCGGCATAAAAATCCATGCTAAAGTCCTCAAAAATTATAGATAAATTGTAAGTTCATCAAATACCCCCACACTTAAGCTTTTGCTTGTCCTCAAACAAGGACATCAGCCATAAACTGAACATTCCCCCCCTTCTGTTCTTACCATTTACCTGGTGAACTTTTTAAGATAGAAATTCATTCAGTAGTCGGGGGACTTTTGTAAGTGCTCAACTCTTATTCTTGAAAATTACTATTTAAGATATGTATAAGATCAAAGGAAAAGAGAATATGAATTTCGTCATAGTCTACCCTTCACTCCTAATTCATATATAAATCAGCTTCTTAATTGTCAAGGTTAATAATCAAATTTCACTAAGTTTCACATCTGTAACTAAATATTAATGAGAGTTCAACTTTAGAGTGCCCCTTTGAACCTCAGCTATCACCACAATTTCTTAATTCTAAGGGTGAGTGCATCTTATGCTCCATCTCACCCTTTTCTTTTTTTTATTTTTTATTTTTATTTATTTTTATTTTTTTTTGGTGTGAGTGCATTTTATGCTCCATCTCACACACTTTTCTCTCTCTCTTTTATTTTTTATTTTTTATTTTTTATTTTTTTTTTGGTGTGAGTGCATCTTATGCTCCATCTCACACTGGTCACTTGCTTGAGGTAGGTAAATAGGACTCATGTTCTAAGCTGCTAATTTTACTATTCAGCTCAGAATAGCGGAGTCAATTTGGGCTTTTGTCCTTCTTTGCAATTATTGAACCTCAAGAATCAACACTTCAGATGTGCACTAGCTCTCTTGACCATTAACCATGAAATCAAGGGCTTCCATACACATGAAGATAGTTAGGGCTAGTCATGCTGAAAAGCATATTCAGCTCCCCTTTTCTCATGCATATATCAAATTGAGTCATTCACAAGAATAAAAACTTAACAAGTACATCAGTCTCCCTCAACTCATTGAATTACTTCTTAAAAAAAAATCATCAAATAAATAGTAATGAACTTGAGGGGTTCCAGTCTTTTTTGGTTATGTCATTGCCTGCATATGTGTGTTGGGGTGCATGGTTTCAGCCCTCATACCCTAGCCTCGGGCTCACTCCCCCACACTTAAGATGAACATTGTCCTCAATGTTCATAGTGTTAGGGGATCACACTTGCTAGAGTAAACTGAAGAAAAGAAAAGGATGAACTGAGTCCTTAAAGAATTGGAATTTTGAGAAAAAAATCTTTATTTTACTAACTAATATTCTAAAAAGATAAATGACAAAAAGATTCCTTAACCTGTTCATGAGCAAGCATAAAAGATTATTGGTTATCAAGATAAATAGTGGATGGAGGGGGTACAGTACTGCCCATTAAATATGGTTTCAGACGCTGACCATTTACTTTAAACGTGCCCTGAACCGGGTGGGTGAGTTCTATAGCCCCATGGGGAAAAATCTGTGAAATGGTAAAGGGTTCAGACCACCTGGATCTCAGCTTACCTGGAAACAAGCGGAGACGGGAATTATATAACAATACCTGTTGGCCTACATAAAAGTCCCGTCTCAGCAAGTTCTTATCATGCCAGTTTTTTATTCTTTCTTTATAAGCTTTGGCATTCTCATAGGTGGTATGTCTGAATTCATCCAATTCATTCAATTGCAACTGCCTTTTAGCCCCTGTGGCCTGAATGTCAAAATTTAAGAATTTAAGAGCCCAATAGGCCTTGTGTTCTAATTCAACTGGTAAATGACATGCTTTACCAAAGACCAATCTGTAGGGGGACATGCCAATGGGTGTCTTAAATGCAGTTCTGTATGCCCATAATGCATCATCTAATTTGATGGACCAATCTTTTCTAGCAGATGCTACGGTCTTTTCCAGAATTCTTTTGAGTTCCCTGTTAGCCAACTCGACTTGGCCACTGGTTTGAGGGTGATAAAGGGTAGCTAATTTATGTGTAATTCCATATTTCTGCATTAACCTCTCAAATTGGCTATTGCAGAAGTGAGTTCCCCTATCACTAATTATAGCTCGCGGAGTGCCAAATCGGGAGAATAGCTTCATTAGGAAGTGTACCACCCTTCTTGAGTCATTTGTGGGTAAAGCCATGGCTTCTACCCATTTGCAACGAGGATGTACTTATTCCCAAAAGAATTCGGGAAAGGTCCCATGAAATCTATACCCCAAACATCAAAGATTTCACAGATTAAAATATTGGAAAGGGGCATTTCATTCCGTCGGGAAATGTTTCCCGATCTTTGGCATTTGTCACATGTGGACACATACCTATGGGCATCTTTGAAAAGTGTGGGCCAATAAAATCCTGATTGCAAAACCTTGGCTGTAGTGCGACTAGCTCCAAAATGACCTCCTGCTTCTTTATCATGGCAAAATTGGAGTACCGACTCCATATCCTCCTCGGGGACACATCTCCTTATGATCTGATCTGCACACAATTTATACAAAAAGGGTTCCTCCCACAGATAGTATTTTACATCAGAAAGGAATTTCTTTTTCTATTGATATGAAAGGTTAGGAGGAAGGACTTGTGCAGCTAGATAATTAGCAAAATCAGCATACCAAGGATATGAGTATTTCTGTATTGAGTACAACTGCTCATCTGGAAATTCTTCTCGAATGTTGCTGGTTATCTCCTCTTTTGAGCTTACCGTGTGCAACCGGGAGAGATGGTCAGCAGCCAGGTTTGCAGCACCCTTAATGTCTCTAATCTCAATGTCAAACTCTTGCAATAAAAGGATCCACCTGATCAGTCTTGGTTTTGAGTTTTGCTTGGTAAGCAAGTGCCTTAATGCCGAGTGATCTGTGTAGACAACAACCTTGGATAATATCAGATATGAACGAAACTTATCAAGTGCAAATATTACTGCTAGCAGCTCCTTTTCTGTGGTGGTGTAATTGAGTTGGGGTCCAGTCAAGGTTCTGCTAGCATAGTAAATTGGCTGAAAATGTTTGTTCATTCTTTGTCCTAAAATAGCTCCTATAGCAAAATCACTCGCATCACACATTAATTCAAATGGGAGGGTCCAATCTGGTGCTACCATGATAGGTGCATGGATCAATTTATCTTTCAAGATGTTGAAAGCATGAAGGCATTCAGTTGAAAATTCAAAAGGCACTTCTTTCTGAAGCAAAGTAGATAATGGCTTGGAAATTTTTAAGAAATCCTTAATAAACCTCCTATAGAATCCGACATGTCCTAAGAAAATTCTCAAAGAACGAACAGATGTTGGGGTTGGCAATTTTTCAATTGCCTCCACCTTGGCCTTGTCGACTTCTATACTTCTTTGAGAGATCTTGTGTCCAAGCACTATGCCTTCTTGCACCATAAAATGACATTTCTCCCAATTCAACACAAGATGTGTTTCTTTACATCTAGTAAGCACCTGTTCCAGATTATTCAAACATGCATCAAACGAAGAGCCAAAAACTGAAAAATCATCCATGAAGATCTCAATAAATTTTTCAACCATATCAGAAAATATAGATATCATACATCGCTGAAAGGTTGCTGGGGCATTGCATAACCCAAAGGGCATCCTTCGGTATGCAAAGGTTCCATATGGGCAAGTAAAAGTGGTCTTTTCTTGATCTTCTGGTGCAATTGGTATCTGGTTATACCCTGAATATCCATCCAAGAAACAATAATACTCATGCCCGGCTAGCCTCTCCAACATTTGATCCATAAATGGGAGAGGGAAATGGTCCTTCCGGGTGGCTTCATTTAATTTTCTATAGTCAATACACACACATCATCTGGTGACGGTTCTAGTAGGGATGAGTTCATTTTTCTCATTTGGAACAACAGTCATACCCCCTTTCTTGGGCACATCTTGCACAGGGCTTACCCAAGAACTATCAGAAATAGGATAAATGATCCCAGCATCTAACAACTTAATTATTTCAGCCTTTACCACTTCTTTCATGTTGGGGTTCAGGCGCCTTTGGGGTTGAACGGATGGCTTGCAGTCCTCTTCCATCAAAATTCTATGAGTGCAGATTGATGGATTAATGCCTTTGATATCTTCTACCTTCCAAGCTATAGCATTTTTGTGTTCCCGCAACACTCTTAATAATTTTTCTCTTTGTAAGGGATTCAGCGCTGCGGAAATTATCACGGGGAGATCTGATGGTTCCTCAAGGAAAGCATACTCTAAATGGGATGGTAATTGCTTCAGTTCAAGGGTGGGAGGTTCTTGGGGTGATGGCTTACCTGATGGTCCAGGCAATTTGCCTAAGTTCTCTAATTTAAGAAACCCCTTTCTCTTGAAATGAGGCTTATCGTTCAGGTATGCTATCATGAGGTTTATTTTTTCATTTTCTCCTTCTTCAAGTTCTCCCTGCTGGAGGCAGAGTTCAAGAGGATCAGTTATTCTACTTACCTGGAAGCATTCATCAATTGTCAATTCAATGGCATCAATCATAAAACAAGAATCATCACTAGAGGGTGCATGTTTCATAGCATTAGACATTTTAAAAATTATCTCCTCATCTTGTATCCTAAGGCTGAGTTGTCCTTGTTGGACTTCAATCATTGCTTTCTCGGTAGCCAGGAAAGGTCTCCCTAGGATAAGCGGGACCTCCACATCTTCTTGCATGTCTAACACAATGAAATCAACTGGAAAAATGAATTTGTCAACTTTAACTAACACATCTTGTATGATCCCCGTAGGATGTCTAATGGATCTATCAACCAATTGTAATGCCACTCTAGTGGGTTGGGGTTCATTCAACCCCAATTTCTTGAAGATAGAATATGGCATTAAATTGATGCTAGCTCCCAGGTCTCATAAAGCTTTTTCAATTTTTAAACTGCCAATGGTACAATGAATAGTGAAACTCCCTGGATCTTTGAGTTTCTGAGGCAGCTTGTTCAGAAGGATAGCAGAACATTCCTCATTTATTGCAACTGTAGCCACATCTCCCAGTTTCCTTTTGTTTGCCAATAATTCCTTCAAAAACCTTGTATAGTGTGGCATTTGGGCTAAAGCATCAGCAAAAGGAATATTAATATGTAAACTTTTAAATATTTCAGGAAACTTACCAAATTCCTTCTCCAATTTTTGTTGCTTCAGCCTGTTAGGGAATGGAACTTGTGGTTGTTGGTGCATCCCTTGTTGTGTTTCTGGTTGTTCCGTCTTCTGTTGTCTGGTCCCAAGGCTTGTTTCTGCCTTGGGTTCATCCCAATTCTTCTTTTCTACCTCAGGCAACTCTTTTCCACTCCTTAAGGTAATAGCTTGCACCTGCTCTCGTGGATTCACTTCAGTGTTGCTTGGAAGAGTTCCCGGCAGTCTGGAAGAGATTAATTGTGCCAATTGCCCCACTTGGTTTTCCAGGTTTTTGATTGAGGCTTCCTGGTTCTGGAACCTAGTTTCTGCACCTGCTATAAATTTTGTCATCAGTTCTTCCAAATTGGATTTTGGTTCAGGCTGATGATAAGTCTGGTGGAACGGCTTGGAAGTATGCTGATTTGGCCAGGACTGGTTTGAATGTCCCCTCCATCCTGGATGAAAAGTATGGTGACTCTGGTAACCCTGCTGTCTTGACGAATTGCTGACATAGTCAACTTGTTCAGTAGATGGTCTGAACTGATTGCCAACTTGGCAGTCTATACTGATGTGGCCTCCCCCACACAATTCACAATTAGGAGGCTGCACATGCATGGCAGCTATCTGCATTTCATCTATTGTTTACTGAGTGCTCCTATTTGTGCAGATAGTGTTGTATAAGTGTCAACATTATGCAAGCCTTGCTGCTTCCTAGTTTGAGTTCTTTTCGAATGCCATTGATAGTTGTTGGCTGCCATTTCCTTAATAAGTGCATGGGCAACCTCAGGCGTTTTATTATTTATGGATCCTCCGGTTGCAACATCTAATATGGTCTTATTTGAGTCAGTAAGACCATTATAGAAAGTCTGCACTTGCAGCCAAATGGCGAAGCCATGGTGAGGAACTCTCCTTAACAGCTCCTTGTATCATTCCCATGACTCATATAAAGATTCCCCCTCTTGCTGGAAAAAAGTAGTGATGTCATTCCTCATTTTAGCAGTTTTAGAAGGGGGAAAATATTTAGAGAGAAAACGGCTGGCCATTTCGTCCCACGTAGCTATTGATCCTGCCGGTAATGAATTCAGCCATGCTTTGGCTTTATCCTTCAAAGAAAATGAGAATAACCTCAACCTAATGGCGTCATCACTTACCCCATTGTGTTTGAAGGTGTCACAAATTTCTAAAAAGTTAGAAATGTGTGCATTGGGATCTTTGTGGGCCAATCCACAGAATTGCACCATGTTTTGAATCATTTGTATGATGGCAGGTTTGATCTCAAAGTTGTTAGCAGCAATATTGGGCCTGATAATGCTAGAGGCAGCTCCAGTGAGTGTGGGTTTGGCATAGTCCGTCATAGTCCTCTACTCAGCTATTTCTTGAGCTTCTTGAGCTTCTTGTGCTTCTTTTCTGACTTGCCTAGCAGCTCTTAAACGGACACGGAGAGTCTGTTCAATCTCCGGGTCGTAAAGGATCTCTTCCAGTTCAGGTCTGCTTGTCATAAACTGTTAAGGTCAAAGCAATAAAAAGGCCAATATTCACAAAAGAAAATAAATAACTAATCCTATCACACTGAAAATGTAAAGTGAATTATTGGAATACAAAAACCTACATCCTATCATGAATAAATGAAGCCGATTATACTAAAAGCAGATTTAAACCAATCATCTTATTCAAGGTTCCTTTATCTACATCCATCGAATGCAACATTTGAATTCAGACCCAATTTAGTTGAGTTCAGATCTACAAGTCTTTGGTATTGTTAGTCCAGAGAAATTAACAAATAATAATTTAGATCTGAGCTGTATATCTCATACACACTCATTGATATACACTGTAATATACATCTACCAAATCTATGATGCGTTAGGGCTGATATCAGAGTTAGGCTTGGTTTAAGGATTTTAAGCTCAACATTTGAAGCTCAAACCTGTATAGCTTATGCATATCAAACACTTGCTAAGACCTGAAAAATCAGATCTGCAATGTTTGGTATTGTTAACTGCTGCAAGAGATCTAATCCAAACATCAATTCAGATCGGGTGTAGGAGATTTAAAAGATAACAAAACATCAAGTTCAAAGAAATTTCAGATCATGTACTCATACTGCCTCAGATTCTCATGTAATTCAGATCTGATTTTACCATTCATGGCTTATATTTCATCAATGAGGCAAGTCTGATGCATCAAATGGTGCTGTTATTACCCGAATTCACATCAGAATAGAGTGGGTTCAGGTTTGAGTTCAGATGAACTCAAATCTGTACCCACATGCATTCAGATCTGCAACTAGCTGAGCTCAAATCTGAGCTCAAATCTGAGGTTCAGATCTGAAGGCTTACATATCATTCTTTCAAATATTTTTCATTCCTTGCTACCCTTTGATCCCTGAAGCTAATCTGATATCTCACATTGTGAATGGGGTGCCAAATTCTCATCAGAATTGAGTAGGTTCAGGTCTGAGTTCAGATGAACTCAGATCTGAACCTAGCAGATTTGCAACCAACTGAACTCAGATCTGACCCCAAGTCTGAGTTCACATCAAATTTCTTTCATTCTTTGCTACATTTTCAGCCATGAGACAAGTCTGATGTATCAAAATATCAGTCATAATTGAGTAGGTTCAGGTCTGAGTTCATCTGAACTCAGATCTGAACCTAGCAGAATGCAGACCTGCAATTAGCTGAACTCAGATCTGAATCTAGCAGATTTGAGTTTCAGATCAGAAATTTAGATTTGAGTTTCAGATCTGAAAGTCAGATTTGAAGTTCAGATCTGAAAGCTCTCATGCTATTCTTTTCCTCAAAATAAACACACTTTTTCTCAACCAAATCAGCTCAAAAAAAAAAATCATAGTACAAGTTATCTAACATTGCAAAGTCTGCCCTCTATCCTGCTCTGTTCATAGTCCCAGTTCAGATCTGGGTGATTTCAGATCTGAATTTCTTTACCCAATGCTATCCAATTGTTTTATAGAGATAGCAGATTTGTTTTAGGGTGTATTGGGGTGAAAATAACCCCCAATTACCCTTTGAATTTATATCAGTTCAGGTCTGAGTTCAAGGGAACTCAGATCTGAACTGTTGCAAATCTGCTACAACAGAACTCAGATCTGAACTCAGATCTGAGTTCTGATCCGAATCCTTGGTTTCCATTCTTTCGGTTATATGGTTCTCTCTCTCTCTTTTTTTTTTCACTATCTAAATATATATATATTTTTTTCTTTTTGTAATGAAAGAAAAGAATAATAAAGGGCTGAGAACAGATTTTTTTTTTTTTTTGCTGAGTATTGCAGTTCTGCTATAGCAGATCTGAGTGCCGAATGCAACTCAGATCTGCAACACTCATGTTTTCAAATTTTTTTTTTCTTTTAGAAGACAATAACTTCAAGATAGAAAGGAAAACAGGTCTCCTTTTATTAAAATTAAACTGAAACAGGGAAGAGAAAGTAATCTACTAAAACACAATTACAGTAGTACAGCAGTTGCAGTTGATGTGTTGCTCATTGTGACACTAGCAAGTGCACTAGCCGTTCAAGTAATAAAGTAGTGAGTGAAGTATCGTTCCCACGAGGATTTAGGAAACAATTACCAATACTAAATTGAGCACTTCTTATCTGATCAACAAATAAATCTAAACTCTAATGAAAGCTAAGAAATCCTAAATTAAAATCTATCTAAATCATTGGTCCAATTGCCTACAATTCAGGTTAGAAGAGTAAGCAGTAAATGTCAATTTCAGAATTCAGCAATCTATCAATTTGGATCATTCGAATGAATCATGATTGAGCCTTGGTTTGGTGAAACCCCAAGGAAATGAACAGCCTCTCTCAAGCGCATGTTCATCCTATGCATGAGTGACAGTTCTTCTATCTCTAGCAAGAATCTAATCCCCATGCATGCATTTCTTCAAACACTTCTAAGGCATCAATTCAAATCTGAATTGATCACCAACTGAATTGTGCAAGTTATCTCTAACCTTGCACTCAATTCAGTTCTTGAATAGTAGATCTGAATTCCTAGAGTCTCTCTCAAGCACTCTAGAAATTCCAAGCTGTAGATTAATTCGCCCAATCTGAAAATTGCAGATCTGAATTCTCTTTCAAGCAATTCAGATCTTATAATCTCAGATCTGAGAATTCAGATCTGAGTTTTGAAGGTTAGTTGGCCGAATTACTCTGCAATCACACCCTTATTCAAGAAACTTCAAGTACAATACATGATCATTTGAATGAATAAAAAAGAATTAGATTTGTGCACTGAAATTTTACAAGCTGAAATACATCAAGGAAGAATGGAAACAAGGAGAAAGAAGAAAGAAAAATATAACTAAGAAACTGAATTCAAATCAAAAGAGAATGAAACTACAATGACTTATTACAAAAGATCTTTGAATCACAAACCCTCAATTCGAACTCACCTTCTTCTTCTAGCTTGCTTGTCTTGAACTTCCTTCAGCCCTTCTTCTTCTTCTTCCTTGCGCCTAGCCTTCTTCTCTTCTCTTCTCTCAAGGTGGCCGAACCTCTAAGAGTGGGAGAGCCTTCCTCTCAAGCAATTGAACAACTTTCTCCTCTCCTAGAGGCCTCCTTATATAGTTTTTCAAGGGGGCTCTTGCCCCTTCTTGAAGCCTCTAGAATGGGGTGTATTACACCCCTCATGAACCTTCTAGAGTGCTCCCTCCTTCTCTTCAAGAAACTCCTAGAAGTTGCCGCCCCTAGCTCCCTTTGGGCTGCTATTTGGGCTACAACTTAGCTTGCTTTTGAGCTCATGTGGGCTACACTCTAGGCTGTTATTTGGGCTAAAAATGGGCTGGGCCAAAATTTCCTTCTTGCTAGGCTTCTTCCCTTGGATTTTCCAAAGAGTTTCACTTGCTCTTCTTGGGCCGAATGAAATTCTCTTGCTCTCATAGCTGGGCCGGGCTGAAATTGATAAATTTTGGGTTTTCTTTTCTTGCTTTTACCTTCTTTTTGTTGATTTGGCTTCCCCTGAAATCTTTTTGCAATCAAGCTAAAATAAGGCAAAAATTAATAAAACCGGCATAAAAATCCATGCAAAAACCTCATAAAATATAGATAAATTGTAGGTTCATCAAATACCCCCACACTTAAGCTTTTGCTTGTCCTCAAGCAAAGACATCAGCCATAAACTTAACATTCCCCCCTTCTGTTCTCACCATTTACTTGGTGAACTTTTTAAGATAGAAATGCATTGAGTAGTCGGGGAACTTTTGTAAGTGCTCAACTCTTATTCTTGTAAATTACCATTTAAGATATGTATCAGATCCAAGAAAAGGAGAATATGAATTTCATCATAGTCTAGCCTTCACTCCTACTTCATATATAAATCAGCTCCTTAATTGTCAAGGTTAATAATCAAATTTCACTAAGTTTCACATCTGTAACTGAATCTTAATGAGAGTTCAACTTTAGAGTGCCCCTTTGAACCTCAGCTATTACCACAATTTCTTAATTCTAGGGGTGAGTGCATCTTATGCTCCATCTCATCCTTTTTTTTTTTTTTTTTTTTTTTTTTTTTTTTTTTTTTTTTTTTTCGGTGTGAGAGCATTTTATGCTCCATCTCACACACCTTTCTTTTTTTTTTTTTTTTTTTTTTTTTTTTTTGGTGTCAGTGCATTTAATGCTCCATCTCAGACTAGTCACTTACTTGAGGTAGGACTCATGTTCTAAGCTGCTAGTTTTACTATTCAGCTCAAAATAGCAGAGTCAATTTGGGCTTTTGTCCTTCTTTGCAATTATTGAACCTCAAGAATCAGCACTTCAGATGTGCACTAGCTCTCTTGACCATTAACCATGAAATCAAGGGCTTCCATACACATGAAGATAGTTAGGGCTAGTCATGCTGAAAAGCATATTCAGCTCCCCTTTTTTCATGCATAAATCAAATTGGGTCATTCACAAGAATAAAAACATAACAAGTACATCAGTTTCCCTCAACTCATTGAATACCTTCTTAAAAAAAATCATCAAATAAATAGTAATGAACTTGAGGGGTTACAGTCTTTTTTTTAGGTTATGTCATTGCCTGCATATGTGTGTTGGGGTGCATGAGGTGCATGGTTTCAACCATACCCAAGCCTCGGGCTCACTCCCCCACACTTAAGATGAACATTGTCCTCAATGTTCGTAGTGTTAGGGAGTCACACTTGCTAGAGTAAACTGATGAAAAGAAAATGATGAACTGAGTCCTTAAAGAATTGGAATTTTGAGAAAAAGATCTTTATTTTACTAACTAATATTCTAAAAAGATAAATGACAAAAAGATTCCTTAACTTGTTCATGAGCAAGCATAAGAGATTATTGGTTATCTAGATAAACAGTGGATGGAGGGGGTATAGTACTGCCCATTAAATATGGTTTCAGGCGCTGACCATTTACTTTAAACGTGCCCTGAACCGGGTGGGTGAGTTCTATAGCCCCATGGGGAAAAACCTGTGAAATGGTAAAGGGTTCAGACCACCTGGATCTCAGCTTACCTGGAAACAAGCGGAGACGGGAATTATATAACAATACCTGTTGGCCTACATAAAAGTCCCATCTCAGCAAGTTCTTATCATGCCAGTTTCTTATTCTTTCTTTATAAACTTTGGCATTCTCATAGGTGGTATGTCTGAATTCATCCAATTCATTCAATTGCAACCGCCTTTTAGCCCCTGTGGCCTGAATGTCAAAATTTAAGAATTTAAGAGCCCAATAGGCCTTGTGTTCTAATTCAACTGGTAAATGGCATGCTTTACCAAAGACCAATCTGTAGGGGGACATGCCAATGGGTGTCTTAAATGCAGTTCTGTATGCCCATAATGCATCATCTAATTTGATGGACCAATCTTTTCTGGCAGATGCTACGGTCTTTTCCAGAATTCTTTTGAGTTCCCTATTAGCCAACTCCACTTGGCCACTGGTTTGAGGGTGATAAGGGGTAGCTAATTTATGTGTAATTCCATATTTCTGCATTAACCTCTCAAATTGGCTATTGCAGAAGTGAGTTCCCCTATCACTAATTATAGCTCGCGGAGTGCCAAATCGGGAGAATAGCTTCATTAGGAAGTGTAACGCCCTTCTTGAGTCATTTGTGGGTAAAGCCATGGCTTCTACCCATTTGGATACATAGTCAACTGCAACGATGATGTACTTATTCCCAAATGAATTCGGGAAAGGTCCCATGAAATCTATACCCCAAACATCAAAGATTTCATAGATTAAAATATTGGAAAGGGGCATTTCATTCCGTCGGGAAATGTTTCCCGATCTTTGGCATTTGTCAGATGTGGACACATACTGATGGGCATCTTTGAAGAGTGTGGGCCAATAAAAACCTGATTGCAAAACCTTGGCTGCAGTGCGACTAGCACCAAAATGACCTCCTGCTTCTTTATCATGGCAAAATTGGAGTACCGACTCCATCTCCTCCTCGGGGACACATCTCCTTATGATCTGATCTGCACACAATTTATACAAAAAGGGTTCCTCCCACAGATAGTATTTTACATCAGAAAAGATTTTCTTTTTCTATTGATATGAAAGGTTAGGAGGAAGGACTTGTGCAGCTAGATAATTAGCAAAATCAGCATACCAAGGATATGAGTATTTCTGTATTGAGTACAACTGCTCATCCGGAAATTCTTCTCGAATGTTGCTGGTTATCTCCTCTTTTGAGCTTACCGTGTCCAACCGGGAAAGATTGTCAGCAGCCAGGTTTGCAGCACCCTTCAGGTCTCTAATCTCAATGTCAAACTCTTGCAATAAAATGATCCACCTGATCAGTCTTGGTTTTGAGTTTTGCTTGGTAAGCAAGTGCCTTAATGCCGAGTGATCTGTGTGGACAATAACCTTGGATAATATCAGATATGAACGAAACTTATCAAGTGCAAATATTACTGCTAGCAGCTCCTTTTCTGTGGTGGTGTAATTGAGTTGGGGTCCAGTCAAGGTTCTGCTAGCATAGTAAATTGGCTGAAAATGTTTGTTCATTCTTTGTCCTAAAACAGCTCCTATAGCAAAATCACTCGCATCACACATCAATTCAAATGGGAGGGTCCAATCTGGTGCTACCATGATAGGTGCATGGATCAATTTGTCTTTCAAGATGTTGAAAGCATGAAGGCATTCAGTTGAAAATTCAAAAGGCACTTCTTTCTGAAGCAAGGTAGATAATGGTTTGGAAATATTTGAGAAATCTTTAATAAACCTTCTATAGAATCCGACATGTCCTAAGAAACTTCTCAAAGAACGAACAGATGTTGGGGTTGGCAATTTTTCAATTGCCTCCACCTTGGCCTTGTTGACTTCTATACCTCTTTGAGAGATCTTGTGTCCAAGCACTATGCCTTCTTGCACCATAAAATGACATTTCTCCCAATTCAACACAAGATGTGTTTCTTTACATCTAGTAAGCACCTGTTCCAGATTATTCAAACATGCATCAAACGAAGATCCAAAAACTGAAAAATCATCCATGAAGATCTCAATAAATTTTTCAACCATATCAGAAAATATAGACATCATACATCGCTGAAAGGTTGTTGGGGCATTGCATAACCCAAAGGGCATCCTTCGGTATGCAAAGGTTCCATATGGGTAAGTAAAGTGGTCTTTTCTTGATCTTCTGATGCAATTGGTATCTGGTTATACCCTGAATATCCATCCAAGAAACAATAATGCTCATGCCCGGCTAGCCTCTCCAACATTTGATCCATAAATGGGAGAGGGAAATGGTCCTTCCGAGTGGCTTCATTTAATTTTCTATAGTCAATACACACACGCCATCCGGTAATGGTTCTAGTAGGGATGAGTTCATTTTTCTCATTTGGAACAACAGTCGTACCCCCTTTTTTGGGCACAACTTGCACAGGGCTTACCCAAGAACTATCAGAAATAGGATAAATGATCCCAGCATCTAACAACTTAATTATTTCAGCCTTTACCACTTCTTTCATGTTGGGGTTCAGGCGCTTTTGGGGCTGAACGGAAGGCTTGCTGTCCTCTTCCATCAAAATTCTGTGAGTGCAGATTGATGGATTAATGCCTTTGATATCTTCTACCTTCCAAGCTATAGCATTTTTGTGTTCCCGCAGCACTCTTAATAATTTTTCTCTTTGTAAGGGATTCTGCACTGCGGAAATTATCACGGGGAGATCTGATGGTTCCTCAATGAAATCATACTCTAAATGGGATGGTAATTGCTTCAGTTCAAGGGTGGGGGGTTCTTGGGGTGATTGCTTACCTGATGGTTCTGGCAATTTTCTTAAGTTCTCTAATTTAAGAAACCCCTTTCCCTTGAATTGAGGCTTATCATTCAGGTATGCTATCATGAGGTTTATTTTTTCATTATCTGCTTCTTCAAGTTCTCCCTGCTGGAGGCAGAGTTCAAGAGGATCAGTTATTCTACTTACCTGGAAGCATTCATCAATTGTCAATTCAATGGCATCAATCATAAAACAAGAATCATCACTAGAGGGTGCATGTTTCATAGCATTAGACATTTTAAAAATTATCTCCTCATCTTGTATCCTAAGGCTGAGTTGTCCTTGTTGGACATCAATCATTGCTTTCTCGGTAGCCAGGAATGGTCTCCCTAGGATAAGCGGGACCTCCACATCTTCTTGCATGTCTAACACAATGAAATCAACTAGAAAAATGAATTTGTCAACTTTAACTAACACATCTTCTATGATCCCCCTAGGATGTCTAATGGATCTATCAGCCAATTGTAATGCCACTCTAGTGGGTTGGGGTTCATTCAACCCCAATTTCTTGAAGATAGAATATGGCATTAAATTGATGCTAGCTCCCAGGTCACATAAAGCTTTTTCAATTTTTAAACTGCCAATGGTACAAGGAATAGTGAAACTCCCTAGATCTTTGAGTTTCTGAGGCAGCTTGTTCAGAAGGATAGCAGAACATTCCTCATTTAATGCAATTGTAGCCACATCTCCCAGTTTTCTTTTGTTTGCCAATAATTCCTTCAAAAACCTTGCATAGTGTGGCATCTGGGCTAAAGCATCAGCAAATGGAATATTAATATGTAAACTTTTAAATATTTCAAGAAACTTACCAAATTCCTTCTCCAATTTTTGTTGCTTCAGCCTGTTAGGGAATGGAACTTGTGGTTGTTGGTGCATCCCTTGTTGTGCTTCTGGTTGTTCCGTCTTCTGTTGTCTGGTCCCAAGGCTTGTTTCTGCCTTGGGTTCAGCCAAATTCTTCTTTTCTACCTCAGGCAACTCTTTTCCACTTCTTAAGGTAATAGCTTGCACCTGCTCTCGTGGATTCACTTCAGTGTTGCTTGGAAGAGTTCCCGGCAGTCTGGAAGAGATTAATTGTGCCAATTGCCCCACTTGGTTTTCCAGGTTTTTGATTGAGGCTTCCTGGTTCTGGAACCTAGTTTCTGCACCTGCTATAAATTTTGTCATCAGTTCCTCCAAATTGGATTTCGGTTCAGGCTGATGATAAGTCTGGTGGAACGGCTTGGAAATATGCTGATTTGGCCAGGACTGGTTTGAATGTCCCCTCCATCCTGGATGAAAAGTATGGTGACTTTGGTAACCCTGCTGTCTTGACGAATTGCTGACATAGTCAACTTGTTCAGTAGATGGTCTAAACTGATTGCCAACTTAGCAGTCTGTACTGATGTGGCCTCCCCCACACAATTCACAATTAAGAGGCTGCACATGCATGGCAGCTATCTGCATTTCATCTATTTTCTTACTGAGTGCTCCTATTTGTGCAGCTAGTGTTGTATAAGTGTCAACATTATGCAAGCCTTGCTGCTTCCTAGTTTGAGTTCTTTCCGAATGCCATTGACAGTTGTTGGCTGCCATTTCCTCAATAAGTGCATGGGCAACCTCAGGAGTTTTATTATTTATGGATCCACCGGCTGCAGCATCTAATGTGGTCTTATTTGAGTCAGTAAGACCATTATAGAAAGTCTGCACTTACAGCCAAATGGGGAGGCCATGGTGAGGAACTCTCCTTAACAGCTCCTTGTATCGTTCCCATGAGTCATATAAAGATTCCCCCTCTTGCTGGAAAAAAGTAGTGATGTCATTCCTCATTTTAGCAGTTTTAGAAGGGGGAAAATATTTAGAGAGAAAACGGCTGGCCATTTCGTCCCATGTGGCTATAGATCCTGCCGGTAATGAGTTCAACCAAGCTTTGGCTTTATCCTTCAAAGAAAATTGGAATAACCTCAGCCGGATGGCATCATCACTTACCCCATTGTGTTTGAAGGTGTCATAGATTTCCAAGAAGTTAGCAATATGGGCATTCGGATCCTCATGGGCCATACCACAAAACTGAACCGTATTTTATATCATTTGGATTATGGCTGGTTTAATTTCGAACTTATTGGCAGCAATAGTTGGCCTGATAATGCTGGAGACAGTCCCAGTGAGGGTGGGCTTGGCATAATCCATCATAGTTCTTTGTTCAGCCATTTCTTGTGCTTCTTGTCTGACTTGCTTAGCAGCTCTCAAACGGACACGGAGAGTCCGTTCAATCTCTGGGTCGTTAAGGATCTCTTCCAGTTCAGGTCTGCTTGTCATAAACTGTTAAAGTCAAAGCAATAAAAATGCCAATATTCACAAAAGAAAATAAATAACTAATCCTATCACACTGAAAATGTAAAGTGAAGTATTGGAATACAAAACCTACATCCTATCATGAATAAATGAAGCCGATTATACTAAAAGCAGATTTAAACCAATCATCTTATTCAAGGTTCCTTTATCTACATCCATCGATTGCAACATCTGAATTCAGACCCAATTTAGATCTGAGTTCAGATCTACAAGTCTTTGGTATTGTTAGTCTAGAGAAATTAATAAATAATAATTCAGATCTGAGCTGGATATCTCATACACATTCATTGGTATACACTACAATATACATCCATTAAGGTTGGAATCAATTCTGTGATGCTTTAGGGCTGAAATCAGATCTGATCTGAAAAAAAAAATTTAAAAGGATCTGAAATAAACTAAAACCAGTCCTGAGTTAGGCTTGGGTTAAAGATTTTAAACATTACAATTGAAGCTCAAACCTGTATAGCTGATGCATATCAAACACTTGCTAAGACCTGAAAATTGGGTCTGCAATGTTTGGTATTGCAAGCTATTCGGTCCATACAACTTTTGTAGAAATCTGAAATCAGGTCTGCTAACTATTGCACTATAGCAGCCCTGCTACAGATCTGAATGCTAATAGAAATACTTGGAAAGTGCTAATTTTTCTTAAATATCTGAGGCATAACAATTATTCAATCCAAACATACACCTCCTTAGCTAATGTAGCTCGATTACAAGTGGGTAAAGCCAAGAATTCAGTCCACCCAGAATTCATAGTATGCTCTGTATCAGTTCAGTCCTCACATCATATCAACTACATTTCAGATTTGAATTTCTCTCATTCCTTGCTATCCATTCACCCTTGAGGCAGGTTGGATGTATCATAGGGTGGATTGGGGTAGTGATGGCACCCAATTCACCTCAAACTTGCATCGGTTTTGATCTGAGTTCAGAGGAATTCAGATCTGAACTGAGCAGATCTGTAACAGCAGAATTCAGATCTGAACTCAAGTCTGAGTTTGGATCTGAATTATCAATTGCCTTACCTTCAATTATTGCTACCAAATTGTTTTTGGGGAATAGCAGAAGTGCCCTAGGGTGAATTGGGGTGGTGATGACACCCAATTCCCCTCAAAATTTCATTAGTTCAGGTCTGAGTTCAGAGGAACTCAGATCTGAACTGTTGCAGATCTGCAATAGCATAATTCAGATCTGAACTCAGATCTGAGTTCTGATCCGAATTCTCAATTGCTCTTCTGGTTGTTCAAAAGATCTCCCTTTTTTTTCATTATATATATATATATATTTTTTTTTCTTTTTGTAATGAAAGAAAAGAATAATAAAATCTGAAACACAAGCAATTCTTTTCAGCTGAGTGCTGCACATCTGAAATCTGCTGATCTGAGTGCCGAATGCAACTCAGATCTGCAACACTCATGTTTATGTGAATTTTTTTCTTTTTTTTTTCTTTTTAAATGGAACAACACTAAGATTGAATAGAAATCAAATATGCCTTTATTAAAATGAAACTGAAACCAGAAAAAGAAAGTAATCTACTTAAGAAAGAAGAAACATAACTACAGTAGTACAGCAGTTGCAGTCCAAGCTGAAATGAAAAAGTTAGCAAATTAACCCAACTATGAATGCAATGCTGAATGAGATCAGATTAGGAATGCTCAATGTTTCCTAATATTGTTTCTCTAATTCACCGGCAACGGCGCCAAAAACTTGATGTGTTGCTCATTGTGACACTAGCAAGTGCACTAGCCGTTCAAGTAATAAAGTAGAGAGTGAAGTATCGTTCCCACGAGGATTTAGGAAATAATTACCAATACTAAATTGAGCACTTCTTATCTGATCAACAAATAAATCTAAACTCTAATGAAAGCTAAGAAATCCTAAATTAAAATTTATCTAAATCATTGGTCCAATTGCCTTTAAATCAGGTTAGAAGAGTAAGCAGTAAATGTCAATCTCAGAATTCAGCAATCTATCAATTTGGATCATTCAAATAAATCATGATTGAGCCTTGGTTTGGTGAAACCCCAAGGTCATGAACAGCCTCTCTCAAGCGCATGTTCATCCTATGCATGAGTGACGGTTCTTCTATCTCTAGCAAGAATCTAATCCCCATGCATGCATTTCTTCAAACACTTCTAAGGCATCAATTCAAATCTGAATTGATCACCAACTGAATTGTGCAAGTTATCTCTAACCTTGCACTCAATTCAGTTCTTGAATAGTAGATCTGAATTCCTAGAGTCTCTCTCAAGCACTCTAGAAATTCCAAGCTGTAGATTAATTCGCCCAATCTGAAAATTGCAGATCTGAATTCTCTTTCAAGCAATTCAGATCTTGCAATCTCAGATCTGAGAATTCAGATCTGAGTTTTGAAGGCTAGTTGGCCGAATTACTCTGCAATCACATCCTTATTCAAGAAACTTCAAGTACAATACATGATCATTTGAATGAATAAAAAAGAATTAGATTGCTGAACTGAAATTTTACAAGCTGAAATACATCAAGGAAGAATGGAAACAAGGAGAAAGAAGAAAGAAAAATATAACTAAGAAACTGAATTCAAATCAAAAGAGAATGAAACTACAATGACTTATTACAAAAGATCTTTGAATCACAAACCCTCAATTCAAACTCACCTTCTTCTTCTAGCTTGCTTGTCTTGAACTTCCTTCAGCCCTTCTTCTTCTTCTTCCTTGCGCCTAGCCTTCTTCTCTTCTCTTCTCTCAAGGTGACCGAACCTCTAAGAGTGGGAGAGTCTTCCTCTCAAGCAATTGAACAACTTTCTCCCCTCCTAGAGGCCTCCTTATATAGTTTTTCAAGGGGGCTCTTGCCCCTTCTTGAAGCCTCTAGAATGGGGTGTATTACACCCTTCATGAACCTTCTAGAGTGCTCCCTCCTTCTCTTCAAGAAACTCCTAGAAGTTGCCGCCCCTAGCTCCCTTTGGGCTGCTATTTGGGCTACAACTTAGCTTGCTTTTGAGCTCATGTGGGCTACACTCTAGGCTGTTATTTGGGCTAAAAATGGGCTGGGCCGAAATTTCCTTCTTGCTAGGCTTCTTCCCTTGGATTTTCCAAAGAGTTTCACTTGCTCTTCTTGGGCCGAATGAAATTCTCTTGCTCTCATGGCTGGGCCGG
Organism: Nelumbo lutea; assembly: GCF_056320005.1. Taxonomy (NCBI): domain Eukaryota; kingdom Viridiplantae; phylum Streptophyta; class Magnoliopsida; order Proteales; family Nelumbonaceae; genus Nelumbo; species Nelumbo lutea. Next base: position 70,716,439 of record NC_142687.1, on the reverse strand, counting down.
GATGAACTTGATAAATTTTGGGTTTTCTTTTCTTGCTTTTGCCTTCTTTTTGTTGATTTGGCTTCCCCTGAAATCTTTCTTGGAATCAAGCTAAAATAAGGCAAAAATTAATAAAACCGGCATAAAAATCCATGCAAAAACCTCATAAAATATAGATAAATTGTAGGTTCATCTGCAGTCCAAGCTGAAATGAAAAAGTTAGCAAATTAACCCAACTATGAATGCAATGCTGAATGAGATGAGATTAAGAATGCTCAATGTTTCCTAATATTGTTTCCCTAAATCCCCGGCAATGGCGGCAAAAACTTGATGTGTGGCTCATTGTGACACTAGCAAGTGAACTAGCAGTTCAAGTAATAAAGTAGTGAGTGAAGTATCGTTCCCACGAGGATTTAGGAAACAATTACCAATACTAAATTGAGCACTTCTTATCTGATCAACAAATAAATCAAAACTTTAATGAAAGCTAAAAAATCCTAAATTAAAATCTATCTAAATCATTGGCCCAATTGCCTTCAAATCAGGTTAGAAGAGTAAGCAGTAAATGTCAATCTCAGAATTCAGCAATCTATCAATTTGGATCATTCAAATAAATCATGATTGAGCTTTGGTTTGGTGAAACCCCAAGGTCATGAACAGCCTCTCTCAAGCGCATGTTCATCCTATGCATGAGTGACGGTTCTTCTATCTCTAGCAAGAATCTAATCCCCATGCATGCATTTCTTCAAACACTTCTAAGGCATCAATTCAAATCTGAATTGATCACCAACTGAATTGTGCAAGTTATCTCTAACCTTGCACTCAATTCAGTTCTTGAATAGTAGATCTGAATTCCTAGAGACTCTCTCAAGCACTCTAGGAATTCCAAGCTATAGATTAATTCGCCCAATCTGAAAATTGCAGATCTGAATTCTCTTTCAAGCAATTCAGATCTTGCAATCTCAGATCTGAGAATTCAGATCTGAGTTTAGAAGGTTAGTTGGCCAAATTAATCTACAATAACACCCTTATTCAAGAAACTTCAAGTACAATTCATGACCATTTGAATGAATCAAAAAGAATTAGATTGCTGAACTGAAATTTTACAAGCTGAAATACATCAAGGAAGAATGGAAAAAAGGAGAAAGAAGAAAGAAAATATAACAAAGAAACTGAATTCGAATCAAAAGAGAATGAAACTACAATTGATTTAATACAAAAGATCTTTGAATCACAAACCCTCAATTCGAACTCACCTTCTTCTTCTAGCTTGCTTGTCTTGAACTTCCTTCAGCCCTTCTTCTTCTTCTTCCTTGCGCCTAGCCTTCTTCTCTTCTCTTCTCTCAAGGTGGCCGAACCTCTAAGAGTGGGAGAGCCTTCCTTTCAAGCAATTGAACACCTCTCCCCCCTCCTAGAGGCCTCCTTATATAGTTTTTCAAGGGGGCTCTTGCCCCTTCTTGAAGCCTCTAGAATGGGGTGTATTACACCCCTTTTTTGAACTTTCTAGAGCTCTCTTGAAGGGCTGCTATTTGGGCTGCACTTAGGCTCTCTCTTAGCACATGATAGCTATACATTGAGCTGCTCTTTTGGGCTGAGAATGGGCCTTCCTTGCTGGGCCGAATTCTATTCATAGCTAGGCTTTATTTTCTTGGGTTTTCTCAAGTAATTCACTTGCTCTTCTTGGGCCGAAGTGCTCTCTCTTGCTTCCACGACCGGGCTGGACTGAAATTGGTCTTTTTGAACCTTCTTTTCTTGCCTTTTTTCTTCCTTTTCTTGGATTAATTATCCCTGAACTTATTCTTAGCATTAAGCTAAATTAAGGCAAAAATTAATAAAACCGGCATAAAAATCCATGCTAAAGTCCTCAAAAATTATAGATAAATTGTAAGTTCATCAATGATGGAGCAGAATTTGCAATGTTATTCTCCAAGAACTCTGTCTTTCGCAAGAATCAGCAGGATGGCACGTGAGCACAGCTTCCTATCAATTCATTCTCAAAGAACAGATGTCAAGATTGAATCTTGACTTCTCCCATAACTGGAGATCGAACTGGTAAATAGGGGCTTCAAGAGCAAGGAGGCGGCAAGAAAGAATTCTGCAGGGTTGCTTAATTCTTTCTTCTCTGTGATTTCAGCACTGAAGAGGATCTGATTGTGTGTAATCTAAAGTCTACCACCCCCTCCTTCTTTTGTTAACCTAAAGGATCAGCTCCTAATCCAATTAGGAGATGCTTATCCAAATCATATTTGGATAAGCCTTCTCTTCAGGTGATAAGGATAAACCCTTATCTTATCTGTAGATTAGATTTGCTTTCTCCAAATCACATTAGGAGGTTTCTATATCTGAATCACATTCAAATCTGGACTCTCTGAGTGGATAGGGTCAAGACCCTATCCTATCTGCTAATCTATCTCAGAATTCACACCATAATTAACTAATTAAATAGCCCAGTTCGAAATGGGCTTTGGGCCCATTAAGCTTATGTGCTCACTTAACCTTCCTAATTGCTGCCCAGTTGGACTTCCTTGTATGGTGTGGGGCCCAAGCATTGATCTACACATCAGCCACAAGGGTTCGGCCCAGCCTTTGTTACAAGGCCTGGCCGAATACACTATTATGGACAATGCACCCCCTGGAACCCTTCAAATGGGCTCTATGGGCCCAACACTTACCCTAAGTGGTCCCTGGGCCAAGCCACCTTGTAGCACCCAGGGACTATGGGCAGAGACAAGATTAGCCCATCATATATTATCCTTAATGGTCTTACACTTGACCTATGAGCCCATAATGATCATAAACTGCCCGACAAGAGAGGACCTCTCCCTCGGCTGCAAGGAACAGTGTTGCACTCTCTACTTGTATGGATCCTGGGAATTAAAACCTTTTGCAAACCTTTTTAGGAACCATTATATATATTCTTTTTTGTCTCATATAAAATATATTTTGCAAAACAAATCTCAACGATTGAAATCGCCTGTCGGCAGTCTTGGTTTCTATCAGTGAGAGTGCATCCCCGATCATTACCATTGTCGGACAAAGGGGCCGATCCTGTCATTATGATCACCCACTCAGATGAATTCTCAAACTATCCCAACATACCTAGGTTTTGACCCCCGCTAAGGATCTCACGGATTAATACATCAAAGCAGCCCAATCCGACACCTAGTGCAGTATCATAATCGAGTCTAGGGGTCGGGTGTAACTTTCCTGTTTTGCCCATCAATCTCCAAGGTCCAGGGCAATACTAGAAATCTGGTCTAATTCATAGATTCAATTAATCCTATACTGCATGTGCCTAGGGCCTCACCCTAGCAACTGAGACAGGCCACCCCAACCATCTTGGTAGCACCACAGTGTCAGCCTTGTCAGGATAGGTCTCCCAAGACTGACCCACTGGCTGTGAACATTCTAAACCAACACGAGTCTCATTAAGTGTCTAGTTTAAGGGGATTAAACAGAAACATACCAAGAGAACATGAATTAAACATGCACTTTTATTCATTTACAATAAACTCATAAAGTACATCATTCTGATTGAAGCTAAGGGCATACAAAACTATCTAACAGCTCCCACTTGCACTTAGGTTCAATCAAGTACAAGCTAGAGTCCCATACTTTCCATGTGTTTCTCAAACACTTTCTATGATAGTGGCTTCGTCAATGGGTCAACTACATTTTTCGTTGATGCTACCTTCTGAATCAGGACATCCCCTCTACTAACAATCTCTCGTAGTACGTTGTATTTCCTCTCGATGTGCTTTGACTTCGAGTGGGCTCGTGGCTCCTTAGCCTGAGCAATGGCTCCGTTGTTGTCATAGAACAACGGGATGGGAGATGTGCTGGACGGAACTACTCCTAACTCGTGAATGAACTTCTTCATCCACATGGCTTCTTTGGCAGCCTCACTTGTGGCAATGTACTCGGCCTCGGTCGTGGAGTCTACAGTGGACCCCTGTTTGCTGCTTTTCTAGCAAACAACACACGATCCTATTGTGAAAACATATCCAGATGTAAACTTTCTATCATCTGGATCCGACTGGAAATCGGCATCTGTATACCCTTGGATTTGTAGTGAGCTACCGTTGAATACTAGACAAAACTCTTTTGTCCTTCGAATGTACTTAAGTATGTTCTTCACAGCAGTCCAGTGCTCCTGCCCTTGGTTGGCCTAAAATCTGTTTACTACACTCACTTCCTGAGCAATGTCAGGACGAGTGCAGAGCATGGCATACATGATGATCCCTATTGTAGAGGGATAGGGAATGTCTTTCATGACATCAATCTCATTAGAAGTCTTGGGAGACATCTTCTTGGAGAGAGTGACTCCATGCCTGAAAGGAACATTTCCTTTCTTGGAGTTTTCATGCTGTATCTTTTGATTATTTTGTCAATATAAGAAGATTGGGATAATCTTATTTTCCGCTTCGATCTATCTCTATAGAGTCGAAAACCCAGTATATAGGAGGCTTCTCCAAGGTCTTTCATGGAGAATTGCTGTGAAAGCCATACTTTCACCGTAGTTAACATTTCTACATCATTGCCAATGAGTAGAATGTCATCTACATTCAGAACCAAGAAGGTAACCTTATCTCCACTGTACTGTTAGATAGTTTTGTATGCCCTTAGCTTCAACCAAGATGATGTACTTTATGAGTTTATTGTAAATGAATAAAAGTGCATATTTGATTCATGTTCCCTTGGACAACCCAATACAACGACAGTTTGATCAGATCAAACTTGCCAATGACATATTGGACAACCTGAGGATGATGTTTGAAGAGCAGAATCGTTCTACTCGACAAAAGTTCTTGAAACAGTTCATGATCACTCAAATGTCCAAGGGCCAACAAGTTCACGACCATTGTCTTCAGATGATGGGTTACATCAACGAACTGGAGACTCTTGGATCTGGGCTGGACCTCACAACCCAGATAGATGCTATCCTTAATTCTTTGCCTCCTTCCTTTAATCTGTTCATAATGAACTATACCATAAGCAAGCTGAATGTCAGCTTGCAAGAGCTCAGCAATATAATGCAAAGAGCTAAAGAACTGATTAAAAAGGATGAGCCTGTAGCTATGCTTGTTGAAGCTAGCAAAACGGGCAAGAGAAAGAGGAAGGCAAAGAAGCCTCATAAGAAAACAACTAAGAGGAAAAGGTAGAAGAAACACAAAGCATTAGATGCCTGTCACTTCTGTAAGAAGACCGGCTACTAGAAAAGGAATTGTCCTGCCTACCTGGAATCCAAGAAAGTTAATTTCAAAACTTGTGTTATAGAAACCAATTTATTGGTAGCTTCTGCATCCTAGTGTATTGACTCCGAGGCTTCAACTCATGCGTGTAACTCACTACAGGGGTTCAAGGTAAGCAGAAGGCTGAGTGAAGGAGAAGTCACTCTCTACTTGGGGAGTATTGCAACTGTTTCAGCCGCGACAATAGGAACCGTGGAATTAATTTTTAGAGAAGGAAAAGTTGTACTGAAAGATTGTTTTTATGTACAAAACTTAAGAAGAAATTTGATTTCTGTTTCAAAATTGTGTGCATATGGTTATTCTGTCTTCTTTAGTAATACGATTACTATTAAGAAATAATAGATTCATTGCATACGGGGAACTGGAGAACGGTCTCAATGTTCTACATCCTTCTCTAGAAACTACGTCAGCTGCAATCCTCAAGAAGAGAGCCCCTGATACAGTTAATCCCATGTGTCTGTGGCATTATCGACATGGCCACATCGGTGTTGACCGAATAACAAGGTTGGTAAAGGATGGTCCTTTGGATTTTCTAACTGTAGAAGATCTTCCCACCTGTGAGCCTTGCCTACAAGGCAAGATGACGAAACGACCATTTAACGGTAAGCCTGAAAGATGTATAGGCACACTTGACCTAATACATACTGATGTATGTGGTCCCCTGAGTGTTAGGACACGAAATCAACACGTGTATTTCATCACCTTCATAGATGATTTCTCACGATATGGTTACGTGTACCTAATGAGACACAACTCTGAATCCTTTGAAAAGTTCAAAGAGTTTAGACAAAAGGTCGAGAAACAGTTGGGAAGAGAAATTAAAGCCTTTGATTTGATCGAGGTGGCGAGTATCTCTCTGACGAATTCAGGGACTACTTAAAGGACAATGGAGTAGTATCACAATTAGCTCCTCCTGCTACACCACAACTCAACGGTGTTTCAGAGATGAGGAATAGGACCTTATTGGATATGGTCTAGTCACTTCTCATACACTCAGAGTTACCCACATCCTCTTAGGGTTACGCTTAGAGACTACGATTTACGTTCTGAATCGGGTTCCAACCAAGTGTCAGACACTTGAAGATTTGGGGTTGTCCAACACACGTTAAAAGAATGAGTGCAGACAAGTTGGAATCCAAGACCAGTTGTTGCCTATTTGTAGGCTACCCAAAAGGCTCTGTAGGTTACCTTTTCTATGACCCAAGTGAGCAGAAAGTGTTCTGCAGTCTAAATGCCCAGTTCTTGGACACTGATTACATCCTGGACACCCATTGTCAGGAAATTGTTCTTGATGAGGAGAGCTCAGGAGCAGTGGGAGATGTCCCACAAGTTCTAGGTAGTGACCAACCTAGAAGATCCACTCAGGTATCCAGGCCACCAGTCCATTATGGTTATGACCAAGATACTTACCTGGTGGAAACCTTGACTAGTGAGGAGGATCCCGTGACTTACGCAGAAGCTATGTTGGACATAGATTCCCAGAAGTGGGTGGAGGCTATGAGAGCAGAGATGGACTCAATGGAGACCAATGGAGTCTGGACTCTAGTAGATCCGCCCTCTGGGGTAAAAGCAATCGGTTGCAAATGGATTTACAAGAGGAAGAAGGGTCCCGATGGTAGGGTTGAGACATTCAAAGCTCGTCTGGTGGGGAAAGGGTACACTCAGAAAGAGGGCATCGATTATGAGGAAACCTTTTCGCCTATGGCCATGTTAAATCCATTAGGATCTTATTAGCTGTAGCAGCATACCATGATTACGAGATTTGGCAAATGGATGTCAAAACTGCATTCCTAAATGGAGATCTTACTAAAGATATCTATATGCAGCAGCCGCAAGGCCTCATAGCTGCGGGTCAGGAAAACATGGTATGTTAACTTAATAGATCTATTTATGGACTTAAGCAAGGTTCTAGAAGTTGGAACATCCGTTTTTACTCTGCTGTCAAATTGTTTGACTTCGAGCAGAATTCGGATGAACCCTGTGTTTATAGGAAGTACAGTGGAGATAAGGTTACCTTCTTGGTACTGTATGTAGATGACATTCTACTCATTGGGAATGATGTAGAATTGCAGATTGTGGTGAAAGTGTGGCTTTCACAGCAATTCTCCATGAAAGATCTTGGAGATGCCTCCTATATACTAGGTCTTTGACTCTATAGAGATAGATCGAAGCGGATAATAGGATTATCCCAATCTACCTACATTGACAAAATAGTCAAAAGATAAAGCATGGAAAACTCCAAGAAAGGAAATGTTCCTTTCAGGCACGGTGTCACTCTCTCCAAGAAGATGTCTCTCAAGACTTCTGAGGAGATTGATGGCATGAAAGACGTTCCCTATGCCTCTGCCGTAGGGAGCATCATGTATGCCATGCTGTGCACTCGCCCTGACATTGCTCAGGCAGTGAGTGTAGTAAGCAGATTTCAGGCCAACCCAGGGCAGGAGCACTGGACTGCTGTGAAAAATATACTTAAGTACCTTCGAAGGACAAAAGAGTTTTGTCTAGTATTCAATGGTAGCTCACTATAGATCCAAGGGTATAGAGATGCCGATTTCCAGTCGGATCCAGATGATAGAAAGTCTACATCTGGATATGTTTTCACGATAGGATCGTGTGCTGTTTGCTAGAAAAGCAACAAATAGGGGTCCATTACAGACTCCACGACCGAGGCCGGGTACATTGCCGCAAGTGAGGCTGCCAAAGAAGTTGTGTGGATGAAGAAGTTCGTTCACGAGTTGGGAGTAGTTCCATCCAGCACATCACCCATCCCATTGTTGTGTGACAACAATGGAGCTATTGCTCAGGCTAAGGAGCCACGAGCCCACTCGAAGTCAAAGCACATCGAGAGGAAGTACCATGTACCGAGGGAGATTGTTGGTAGAAGGGACGTCCTGATTCAGAAGGTAGCGTCAGCGGAAAATGTAGCAGATCCAATGACAAAGCCACTATTACAGAAAGTGTTTGAGAAACACGTGGAAAGCATGGGACTCCAGCTAGTACCTGATTGGACCTAAGTGCAAGTGGGAGCTGTTAGACAGTGGGACCTTGGTATGTTTCTGTGTAATACCCTTAAACTGGACACTTAATGAGACTCGTGTAGATTAGAATGTTCACAGCTAGTGGGTCGGTTTGTGGAGACCTATCCTGACAAGGCTGACACTGTGGTGCCACCAAGTCGGTTAGGGTGGCTTGTCTCAGCTACCGGGGTGAGATCCTAGGCACATACAATGTGGGATTAATTGAATCTTTGAACTGGACCAGATTTCCAGTATCGCCCTGGACCTTGGAGATTGATGGGCAAAACTGGAAATTTACACCCGACCCCTAGACTCGATTATGAAACTACACTAGGTGTCGGATTGGGCTATCTTTGATGTACCAATCAGTGAGATCCTTAGCGGGGGTCAAAACCTGGGTATGTTGGGACAGTTTGAGAATTCATCTGAGTGGGTGATCATAGTGACAGGATCAGCCCCTTTGTCGGACAAAGGTAATGATCGGGGATGCACTCTCACTGATGGAAACCAAGACTGCCGGTAGCCGATTTCAATCGTTGAGATTTGTTTTGCAAAATATATTTTATATGAGATATAAAAGTATATAAATTATGGTTTCAAATGATTTGCATTAGTTTTAATTCCCGATATCCATACTTGAGAGAGTGCAACACTGTTCCTTGTAGCCTAATGGGCTAATCTTGCATCTGCCCACTGTCCCTGGGTGTTAGAAGGTGGTTTGGCCCACGGACCACTTAGGGTAAGTGTTGGGCCCATAGAGCCCATCTGATGGGTTTCAGGGGGTGCACTGTCCATAACAGGGTATTCAGCTAGGCCTTGTAACAAAGGCTGGGCTGAACCCATGTGGCTGATGTATAGATCAATGTTTGGGTGCCACACCATACAAGGAAGCCCAACTGGGCAGCAGTTTGGAAGGCTAAATGAATATATAACCTTAAATGGGCCTTAAGCCCATTTCGAAATGGGCTAATTTGATTAGTCTTTAAGGGGAGAATTCTGAGATACGATTAGCTGATAGGATTGGGCCCACACCCTATCCACTTAGAGATTCCATGATCTAAATGAGATTTAAATTTGGAAACTTCCTAATTATATTAGGAGCTGGCTGATCTAATCTACAGATAAGATAAGGATTATCCCCTATCTTAACGGGACTTCTAATCCATATATGATTTGGGTTAGCAACTCCTAATAGGATTAGGAGCTGATCCCTTTAAGTCTATAAAAGGAAGTAGGGGCAGCAGCCTTTAGACACATCCAACACAATCACCAGCAACTGTCTTGTCTTTAGAGCTGAGATCACAGAAGATAGAATTCTGCACCCTGCAAATACTCTCTGGCCGCCTCCTTCCTGCAGCCGCCGCCTATAGCAGTTCGATCTCCATTTCTTGGGAGAAATCCAGATTGGATCTTGATTCCAATCTTTTGGAGAAAAGATTGGTAGGAGTTGTATTCACAATCCATCCAGGTGATTCTTGAGAAGGATCAAGTTCTTTTGTAAGAACATTGCTGATTCTGCTCCACTCTGCATTGTGCCATCTTCAGTGGGATCAGATTTTGGATCCTACCTTGGGCGTGAACACCTCCATTGAGAGATATTATTTTTCTGTATCAGGTATTATCTCTCCCTACTCCTTTTGGTTCAGATCTGGTTCAGTTTATGGTTCAAGAATGATCTTTGAAAATATGATTTTCTAAATAAGGAATTCGATTTCCAGTTGAAGGGAGAGAAAAATTTTTGAAATTCGCTCCCTTATTCCCCAATCTTTGGGCATCCATGAGATGGATTTCCTATCCCTTCACTTGGACCCAGGCTAGATCTGGTAACACAGATCGATGCTATTCTCAACTCTCTGCCTCCATCCTTTAATCCATTCATCATGAACTACAACATGAACAAGCTGAACGTCAGCTTGCAGGAACTCAACAATATGTTGCAGAGGGCGAAGAACTGATTAAGAAAGATGAACCCATTGCCATGCTTGTTGAAACTAAAAAATCAGGCAAGAAAAGGAAGGCAAAGAGAAAGCCCCAGAAGAAGGTTGTCGAACCCAAGAAGCAGAAGAAAGACAAAGCATCGGATGCCTGACATTTCTGCAAGAAGACCGACCACTAGAAAAGGAACTGTCATGCCTACCTGGAATCCAAGAAAGGTAATCTCGAAACATGTGTTATAGAAACCAATTTATTGGTAGCTTCTACATCCTGGTGTATTGACTCCGGGGCTTCAACTCATGCGTGTAACTCACTACAAGGGTACAAGGTAAGCAGAAGGCTGAGTGAAAGAGAAGTCATACTCTACTTGGGGACTACTACAACTATTGCAGGCGCGGCCATAAGAACCATGGAGTTAATTTTTAGAGAAGGAACAATTGTACTAAAAGATTGTCTTTATGTACAAAATTTAATTAGAAATTTGATTTGTGTCTCAAAACTATGTGCAGATGGTTACTCTGTCTTCTTTAGTATTACGATTACTATTAAAAGAAATAGATTCATCGCATACGGGGAACTAGAGAATAGTCTCTATGTTCTACATCCTTCTCTAGAAACAAACATAACTGAAACTACGTCAGCTGAAATCCCCAAGAAGAGAGCCCATGATACAATTAATCCCACATGTCTGTGGCATTACCGACTTGTTCACATCGGTGATGACTGAATCACAAGGTTGGTAAAGGATGGTCATTTGGATTTTCTAACTGTAGAAGATCATCCCACTTGTGAGCCTTGCCTACATGGCAAGATGACGAAATGGCCATTTAATGGTAAGCCTGAAAGATGTATAGGCACACTTGACCTAGTACATACTGATGTATGTGGTCCACTGAGTGTTAGGACACTGAATCAACACGTGTATTTCTGCTAGACAGTTTTGTTTGCCCATAGTTTCAATCAAAATGATGTACTTTATGAGTTTATTGTAAATGAATAAAAGTGCATATTTGATTCATGTTCCCTTGGTATGTTTCTGTGTAATACCCTTAAACTGGACACTTAATGAGACTTGTGTTAGTTTATAATGTTAACAGCCAGTGGGTCAGTCTGGGGAGACCTATCATGACAAGGATGACACTGTGGTGCCACCAAGTCGGTTGGGGTGGCTTGTCTCAGCTACCAGGGTGAGACCCTAGGCACATACAATGTGGGATTAATTGAATCTTTGAACTGGACCAAATTTATAGTATTGCCTTGGACCTTGGAGATTGATGGGCAAAAACTAGAAAGTTACACCCGACCCCTAGACTCGATTATGATACTGCACTAGGTGTTGGATTGGGCTGTCTTTGATGTACCAATCAGTGAGATCCTTAGCGAGGGTCAAAACTTGGGTATGTTGGGACAGTCTGAGAATTCATCTGAGTGGGTGATCATAGTGATAGGATCATCCCCTTTGTCGGACAAAGGTAATGATCGAGGATGCACTCTCACTGATGGAAACCAAGACTGCCGGCAGCTGATTTCAATCTTGAGATTTGTTTTGCAAAATATATTTTATATGAGATATAAAAGTATATATATATATAATATGGTTTTGAAATGTTTGCAAATAGGTTTTAATTCCTGGGATCCATACTTGAGAGAGTGCAACACTGTTCCTTGCAGCTGAGGGAGAGGTCCTCTCCTGTCGGGTAGTGTATGATCAGTATGGGCTGAGAGGTTCAGTGTAAGACCATTGAGGATAATACCTGATGGGCTAATCTTGCATCTACCCACAGTCCCTAGGTGTTACTAGGTGGTTTGGCCCAAGGACCACTTAGGGTAAGTGTTGGGCCCATAGAGCCCATCTGATGGGTTTCAGAGGGTGCACTGTCCATAACAGTGTATTCAGCCAAGCCTTGTAACAAAGGCTGGCTGAACCCATGTGGCTGATGTGTAGATCAATGTTTGGGTCCCATGCCATACAAGGAAGCCCAACTGGGTAGCATTTTGGACGGCTAAATGAATACATAACCCTAAATGGGCCTTAAGCCCATTTCGAGTTGGGCTAATTTGATTAGTCATTAAGGGGCGAATTCTGAGATAAGATCAACTGATAGGATTGGGCCCACACCCTATCAACTCAGAGAGTCCAAGATCTAAATGAGATTTAGATCTGGAAACTTCCTAATTAGATTAGGAGATGGCTGATCTAATCTGCAGATAAGATAAATGTTATCCCTTATCTTAAAGGGACTTCTAATCCAGATATGATTTGGGTTAGCAACTCCTAATGGGATTAGGAGCTGATCCCTTTAAGTCTATAAAAGGAAGAAGGGGTGGCAGCCTTTAGACACAACACAGCAGACAACCAACAGTCTTGTCTTCAGAGCTGAGATCACAGAAGAGAGAATTCTGCACCCTGCAAATACTCTTTAGCCGCCTCCTTCTTGCAGCCACTGCCTACAATAGTTCTATCTCCATTGGTTGGGAGAAATCAAGATTGGATCTTGATTCCAGCCTTTTGGAGAAAAGATTGGTGGGAGTTTTATTCACAAGTCATCTAGGTGATTCTTGAGAAGGATGAAGTTCTTTTGGAAGAACACTGTTGATTCTGCTCCACCTTGCACTGCACCATCTTCAGTGGGAGCAGATTTTGGATCCTAACTTGGGCGTGAACACCTTCATTAAGAGATATTGTTTCTCTGTATCCGGAATTATCTCTCCCTACTCCTTTTGCTTCAGATCTGGTTCAGTTCATGGTTCAAGAATGATCCTTGAAAATAAGATTTTCTAAATAGGGAATTTGATTCCCAGTTGAAGGGAAAGAAATTTTTTTGAAATTCGCCCCCTTTATTCCGCAATCTTTGGGCATCCATATGATGGATTTCGTATCCCTTCAGTGGTATCAGAGCCATGGTTCAAATCTTGAACCATTCTGTTTCAGTTCTGAACTTGCACAAATAGAGAGAAGGCGTTCTACCCAATTTGCGTAGATATGGGTTTTGGGAAATTTGTTCCCAAAATAGATGGGCAAATAAACTAAAATTAATTATAAATAAATCTGATTATTATTTAGAATAGTTCTTTATAATTTTCTTTATTTATTGGCTGTTCGTACAAGAGGAGATCGAACTCTTGGTTTGTGTAGGGAGAACTGCAAGATTTGCAGTTTATTGAATTTATTTATTACATTTGGTCTGTAAATATATTTTTTTTATTTTTAGACTCAATGTATAGGCATTCAATCTGATGTAATAATTAATAGAAATAGGATTTCTACTTTTAGACTCAAGATTTGCTATCTGCGATTTGTAGTTTAAGAAATTGCAATCTGTGATCTAACCTCTGTTTTGCAGGATGGAGTGTGCGAACAGCCTGGATTAACTAATTCTTGTTTTTCTTTTATCAGTTATTTAATTTCAGATTATTTTCTTGAATTAAGGATTTAATTAAAAATCAAACCCTAGACCCATTCGAACCAAGATTGGTTCAAACTGTTTGGACCAAATCTAGGGTTTAATCAATGCTGAAAGTCAGCCCTAATTTTCCCACTAATGGGCCTGAGGATTGATATTTAGTTAAATGGTTAATTCGGCCCAACCTGTAAAGGCCCAGTTTTAAATAATTAAAACTACAAAAGGCCCAATTTAAAGGATAAAGCTATATGGGTCGAACTGGGTAACCCTAATTCAGCCCATATACTTAGATAATATTAATGGTTAATATTATGGAATTTTAACGGGCTTCCAATGGGCCTTACAGATAATTAATTGATTGAATCAATTTATCCCTGCATGAGATGTATGGATGTGTGATGTGCTGCATACATGGGCCAAAAGTACTTGGCCCATGCTCATTCAGCAGTGGCTCTTGCACACACCATGGCTGAATGCACATCATTGCCATGGTGTCCATTTTTGGTCATTGGATGACCTCCCCCAATGGTGGGCCCCACACCTCATCAAGAAGTTACGTGCGGAACCCTAGCCGATTAAAGACCCACCAAAATCTGACTTTATGAAAGTCAGTGGGAGCCACTTTGGTTTGACCTAAATCAAACTAGGGCGTAATTATTTGTTCCCTCCAGTTAATATGAGTGCAAGTGATAGGGAGATTCATATGATGAACTCTCTAAAGGCCTTCCATCATTAGCATGAGGATGGGTCCTTCAATAATGAGGAAACGCACCAGAAAATGGGCTATCCATTTGCAGTTGGGCTTGTTTGAGTGTTTCATAAGATGATAGGGGCATCATAGACCGATGTGGGAGGGGCTTCACCAGAAAATGGAAAATCTCTCATGGTATCTTGGCATTCACGAATATGATGGGTAACCACTCACTGGACAGAAAGGTTTACCTGAAAATGGCTCTGAACCTTGTCTGACAGGGGCCAAAGGGAAAACTCATATGATGAGTGGATATGATCCTTCACAAAAAGGTGGCGGGGTTATGCAGCTGAAACAATTGGCTGCATGCACCCTATGTGATTTACCACATTTCCAGAGACAACCCATAGTCTCTGTCACTGAGAAAGGAGGGAAATCTCATAGATGAATAAATGGAAATGGATCGTAGATTAAAAGCCATATCCATGAAATGAACATGAATCAAATTAGGTTGTGGACGGATGTTTGTTCTTTTATCAGAAAATGGCAAATGGATCATTTGCAAAGCTTCTTGACGACAACAAGCTTAAAGGCTCAAACTATGTCGACTGGTACAGGAACCTTATGCTGGTCCTAGCTTCTGAAAAGATGGACAAAGTGGCAAGGAATCCTGCCCCGGAGCGTCCGGGAGATAGGGCTTCTGAGGCCTGAAGGAGAGACTATCAAGAATGGGAGGAAAAGAACCCCTAGCCCGGTGTTACATCATTTCCTCCTTGGACAACCCAATACAGAGGCAGTTCGATCAGATCGAACTTGCCAAGGACATATTGGACAGCCTGAGGACGATGTATGAAGAGCATAATCATTCTACTCGACAAAAGGTCTTGAAATAGTTCATGACCACTCAAATGTCCAAGGGCCAACAAGTTCATGACCTTGGACAACCCAATATAGAGGCAGTTCGAGTTCACCTCATTGAGAAGCACGAGTCATAAAACAAAAGAGGTTAACAAGAGGAAGGTAATAGCTAAGAAATTAAAGTTGCTCCCCGGCAACGGCGCCAAAATTTTGATGGGTTTGTCGAAGCCCTCAAAATTAGTACTAGTCCCACAATAAAATATTTGCAATAAAAGTGGTTCTAGGTCGAATCCCATAGGGAGCAAATCAGTAATCTCTTAGCCGAATGGATAAAGTAATTGTGTGGGAATATTAAATAACTAAAATTAAAAGAATAACAAACTAAACAAACAAGAGAAAATCAGTCTTACCGAATTCTGGTTCAAGGGTTCGGGTTGAATCGATTGGCCATCGATCCTAGGTACAATTTAGCATTCTTGCAATTCAAGCATTTAACCTTAGATTTATTAGGATAGCCATAATAAACCTTGTATTTTCCTAATTCAGTTGACCAAACCCAGCATTCGATCAACACTTATCACCACTCAACTGGGTACGATAGCGTTCCATGTTAAATAGTGATAGCATTAAGATTTGTGAAAATAGTTAAACCAAAATAACAATAATTGAGATAGCTGCAATTACTGAATTTTGTTCCATCAATTCTTTTAGGTTGAACCATGTTAAAACATTGGTCAAAGGCTGTCACGAACAATTGACCCAAAACAGATAACAACCTAATTGCTACTTGTACCATTATTCTGACAATTACGGATCACCGAAATCATGGATAGCAGTAGGAAAATCAACATTAATTCAGCTTGTCAGACTAATTAACATTAACATCCAATAAAAATGTGCACAAGAACCAATGAATACTTGAATTAAAAAGAAAGAAAATAAAGTAACTACAGAACCTCACAATGACACAATCGAACCTCCCCCCTTGAACCAGAAAAAGAAGCTTAGCTACTCATGATCTGCGCAATCTCCATGCTCTTCTTCTCCATAGCCGAACTGCCTTCTTGCTTCTTGATCTTCTTGATGATCTCTTGGATCTTGGAATGAGTGATTGCTAGAGCTGGTTCACCCCCCTCTTTATATAGCCAAAGGAGAGGGCTGTTTTCCAACTCCTTCTAGGAGATCATCTTGTCCTTAGGGAGTTTTGATCTTATCTTGAACTAATCCTATCCTATCTCTTATCTAATGCTCTAATCTCAATCTTTTTATCTCTCTAGGATTACATTCAAGACTTTAGATCTGATAAAACTCTCTCCTTGGAGATTACATTCGAAATTCGGACTCTTAACTCTTGAATTCGAGTTGGGCTGCTTCAAGGTACTTCTGCGTGTTGGGCTTAAGTTGTGAAATGAGCCTGGCTGCGGACTTGCTCCAACATTGGGCTCGTTTTCATACTCGATGCGGGCCATTGTGGGCCTTCCTTTCATCTTTCTAAAGCTTCTTGAATTGTCCAATTCGGTGTCCGGAATTGAGAGTTAGGCCCAGATTACTGATTGTCGCCGAAACTGTGCAAAATCACCCGATTTGTCCTGTTTTCTTCCAATTGCCTTCTTTATTGCCCTAAATCGAAATACAAGAGTAATGAGTCCATTTAAGTGCTAAATAAATGTAAAAGAATGAATATTAGGGGATAAAATTAGGGTTCGTTTTGGTCTCATCAAATCCCCCCACACTTAAACTTTGCCCGTCCTCGGGCAAGGCAAAAACTCAAGTAACACAAGAGAGACTAACTATTGATTTTCAATCTTTCTTTTTCTCTACATGAGGCCTGGTTCATTTCATGCTTTAGTTCAGACTTGGTAACCTTTCCCTTTTCATCTCTTTCTCCCCTTTTTCTTGTCCAAGAGTGATCGCAAATCACCATTCCTCATGGTCCCAAGTTAAATCGATAGTCAAGGAGACAAGCCTTCCAGGGCTGAAACTCCATGGACTGCACGGGTGCTCATTGCTTTTAACAAACCAATTCAGCCAGATGCAATTACTTTCCTTTGAATCAAAACAAGGTGTGCTTATTGCCATAAGCTTGCTATGTATCACATATTCACCACTTAGTGTGAATTCCTAGGATCTGAAGGTGAGAATGGGGTTGGGGTTATAGGGTGAGTGCATTTTATGCTCCATCTCACCCTTGCCTTCTTTTCAAGATGTGAGTGCATTTTATGCTCCATCTCACACTTGCTTTCATTTCTAAATGTGAGTGCATTTTATGCTCCGTCTCACACTTGTTTTTTTGTTTCTAGATGTGAGTGCATTTTATGCTCCATCTCACATTAGTCACGATTTTAGTTTCAAACTCCCTTTCTCTTTTTTTTTTTTTTTTTCACAAGAATCACAGGGTTTCACCGCCTGATCCATGAATTCATTGATCGTGGTCTCTATATGCCTAACACAGCAAGTTCTAGAATAATCAACCCATGTTTGACAGATAATTATGTGAAAATCAATCAAACCCTTATGCATCTTTCCTATTGATCGATTAAAATCATGAGGTACCATATGCAGCCAAGAAAGATTCAGTTAGTTATACTTGCATCCTATCTTATCTATTCAGCCTAAGCACATGATTCCTAATAAGTTGAAATCGTTCAAGGATAAGTTCCCAGGGAGCAGAAATTTCAAGAAGGTAATGTATCCCAAATTTCCATCAGATTTTCCTAATCCCCCCACACTTAAGTTATACATTGTCCCCAATGTATGTGATTATGCATAAAGTAGAAGGATTTGGGGGTACTTCCCTGTTTGTCTTGTTGGGTTCCTACTAAACACAAAAATCAAAACCAAACAAAATAACAAAATTAACTAAACACAATGGGTTGCCTCCCACAAGCGCAATTGTTTAATGTCGTTATGCTCAACGTCCTCTTTTTTTTTCTCCTTAATCCAATAAATACCATGGAATGTCCAACGAGATGTCTACCGTAGAGGGGACATTTGCATCCTCATGGAACATCTTCAATCGATGTCCATTCACCTTGAAGATCTTACCTGTGTCAAGACTTTTTATCTCTACTACACCATAGGGAAAAACATTAGTCACAGTAAACGGTCCCATCCACCTGGAACGCAGCTTACCTGGCATGAGTTGAAGTCGAGAATTATACAATAAGACTTTTTGTCCAATTTTAAATTGTTTTTGTAAGAGTGCATTGTCATGGAACGATTTGGTCTTTTCTTTGTAGATTCTTGAATTCTCGTATGCTTCTAACCTCAACTCTTCCAGCTCTTGCAACTGGAGCTTCCTTTCCTTCCATGCTTCTTCCATATTCATGTTGCATTGCTTGATTGCCCAATAGGCCCTATGTTCAATTTCCACCGGCAAGTGGCAAGATTTGCCAAAAATTAACCTGTAAGGGGACATACCTATTGGGGTCTTGTAAGCTGTTCGATATGCCCAGAGAGCATCATCTAGACGTAGGTTCCAATCCTTCCTTCCTGGATTCACGGTCTTTTCCAAGATGGACTTTACCTCTCTATTGGAAATTTCAGCTTGCCCGTTAGTCTGGGGATGATAAGCAGTGGCAATTCGGTGATGCACCCCATATCTTCTCAACAAGGCTTCAACTGTTCTATTGCAAAAATGGGTCCCTTGATCGCTTATGATGGCTCAAGGAATGCCAAACCTACTGAAAATGTTAGACTTTATAAACCCTACAACACATTTAGAATCATCAGTTTTGGTGGCTTTGGCTTCCACCCATTTTGAGACATAATCGACTGCCAAAAGTATGTAAGAAAAACCACAAGATCGGGGAAAGGGTCCCATGAAATCAATGCCCCAAACATCAAATATTTCACATATAAGAATGGGGGTTTGGGGCATCTCATTCCTATGAGATAGTGTACCTGTTTGTTGACATCTTTCACAGTTTTTACAAAACAAGTAGGCATCTCTAAATAGGGTGGCCCAATACAACCCACTATCCAAGACCTTTCGAGCAGTCCTCTTTGGCCCAAAATGGCCCCCACAAGCATAATTATGACAAAACTTTAGAATTGACATCTGCTCCTCCTCAGGGACACATCTCCTAATCATTTGGTCAGAACAAAATTTCCATAGGTAGGGTTCATCCCATACATAATATTTTGCCTCATACTTGACTTTATTCTTTATGGATCTGCTAAGGTTATTAGGCAAAATTCCCGTGACCAAGTAATTCACAATGTCAGCATACCATGGAGTCATACCTCTCATGTGAAACAACTGTTCATCAGGAAACAACTCACAAATGGGAGAGGAGTCCTCGTCTTTCACCAACCTACTTAGGTGATCAGCCACCGAATTTTCAGCTCCCCTTCGATCCTTGATTTCTAGATCAAACTCTTGGAGCAAGAGTATCCACCTTATCAGCCTCGGTTTTGACTCCTTCTTTGCTAGTAGGTATCTCAAAGCTGCATGGTCAGAAAAAACAATCACTTTAGAGCCAAGCAAATATGACCTAAATTTGTCTAAAGCAAACACAATAGCTAATAACTCTTTTTCAGTGGTTGTGTAATTGCTCTGTGCAACATTCAACATTTTGGAAGCGTAGTGAATGACATGGCTCTTCCCATTTATTCGCTGCCCTAGAACATCCCCTACTGCATAATTACTTGCATCTGTCATGATCTCAAAGGGCAAGTTCCAATCGGGTGGTTGAATGATGGGTGCAATGGTTAATAAATTTTTAAGCTTGTTAAAAGCTTCCTTGCACTCATCATCAAAATCGAAAGGCGCATCTTTTTGCAGCAAACTGGACAATGGCAGAGCAATTTTTGAAAAATCTTTGATGAACCTGTGATAAAAGCTTGCATGTCCAAGAAAATAATGAACCTCCCTAACATTTGTAGGGTAAGGTAAACTCACAATCAAATCAATTTTTTCCTTGTCGACTTCTATTCCTCTGGCTGAAACTACATGTCCCAACACAATACCCTCCTTCACCATAAAATGACATTTTTCATAGTTTAAGACAAGATTTGTTTCCACACACCTATTCAGAAGTTTACTTAAACTATTCAAACAATCATCAAACGAATCACCATAAACAGTAAAATCATCCATGAACACTTCAATGCATTTTTCAATAAAATCAGAAAATATGCTCATCATGCATCTTTGAAAAGTGCCCGGAGCGTTACACAAACCAAAGGGCATTCATCTGTAGGCGAAGGTGCCGAATGGACAAGTGAATGTCGTTTTCTCTTGGTCCTCCTGCGCAATAACAATCTGATAATACCCGGAGAATCCATCCAGAAAACAGAAGGAAGCCTTACCTGCCAGTCTCTCTAGCATCTGATCAATGAAGGGTAGGGGAAAATGGTCCTTTCGAGTGGCCAAGTTGAGTTTTTGAAAATCTATTACCATTCGCCAGCCACCTTGTACCCTCATGGGAATTAGTTCATTATTTTTACTTTTTACTAAAGTCATCCCAATTTTCTTAGGCACAACATGAATAGGACTTACCATTTGCTATCTGAAATTGGATAAATTATCCCTTCATCTAACGGTTTAAGCACCTCTTTCATTACTACCTCTTTCATCACCGGGTTGAGTTTTCTTTGTGGTTCTCTAACTGGTTTAGCATCATCTTCCAAAAGGATCCTATGCATGCAAATCGAGGGGCTGACCCCTTTTATGTCGGTTAGGATCCTATGCATGCAAATCGAGGGGCTGACCCCTTCTGGGTATGCATTAGAACGATCAACCAATTGAATAACAACTCTAGTCTCTTTTAAAGGACCTAGTCTCAATGCACAGTAAATCGAGTATGGCATGACATTAATAGATGCACCTAAGTCCAGCATGGCACGCTCGATTCATTTATTGCCAATCACACAGGGTAGGGTAAACATACCTGGATCAACACGCTTTTCTGGCAGGGTCCTCTTGATCACGGCTGAAACGTTCTCTCCTACTCTTACCTTTTCATCAATTCGCAGCCTCCTCTTGTTAGTGCATAACTCTTTCAAAAATTTTGCATATTTAGGGATTTGTTTTATTGCATCTAGCAAGGGAATGTTGATCTCCACCTTCCTGAAGGTTTCTAACACTTCTTGTTCATATTCCTCTTTCTTTGAATTTGCCAACCTGCTAGGAAAAGGTGGTACAACATTAGTAACCTTAGGGAGAGGGGGGTCTGATTTTACCTCAATGGGGCTATCGTTTGACCCTTGTCCTTCCTCTTCCTTGGCTGCCTTCGATGGTGAACTTGGTTGGGACTGCAACTCTCTTCCGCTTCTCAACACCACCGCACTTGCATTCTCTTTCGGATTAAATACCGTTTGTGAGGGTAGTTTCCCAGAGTTTTGCGCCTCCAACTTGCTGATGGAAGTGGCAAGTTGGCTAATTTGGTTCCCCAAATTTCTGAATGCTAGCTCTTGTTTCCTGCTGAAATTGCTGAGTATTAGTAGCTAGAGCCTTAACTATTTCATCCAAAGACATACCTGAATTCGGGGGTTGGCTTTGCGCTATGATGGGTGTTGAAAACTGGGGCTGTCGACTGAGAAATTGGGGCTGATATTTCTGCTGTCCTCCTTGGGTCCCGTAGCTTAAGTTTGGATGATCTCTCCACCTCGGATTGTAATGGTTGGAGTAAGGATCATACTTTTGTTGGGGCTGGCCCGGGAATCCTCCCATGGCATTGACTTGCTGCATCGGGCCATCTTGTAATGATGGACACATGTCCGTAGGATGTCCAGGGATCGAACAGATACCACACACCCTGGCAGTTTGTAACTGTCCTGCTGCGAGCTGCTTAACCAAGGCAGTTAAATCAGAAATCTGGTTTTCTAAATTTGCATGGCTTACCTCGTTAACCCTTCGAATGGTACCTTCTGTCCTTGTACCGAATTGCTGTGAATTTTTGGCCATGTTGGAGAAATTCCCTAGCCGCTTCGGGTGTCTTGTTCATTAGAGCTCCTCCACTGGCTGCATCGACCATACTTCTATCCATGGACTGAAGCCCTTCATAGAAGTATTGGATTAACAATTGTTCAGGAATTTGGTGGTGGGGACAACTAGCAACAAGTTGCTTAAACCTTTCCCAATATTCATATAATGTCTCACCACCAAACTGCCAAACTCCACATATTTCTTTTCTTATATTTGCAGCCCGGGATGTAGGAAAATATTTATCTAAAAATATCCTATTCATTTCATCCCATGTGCGTACTGAACCGGGAGGGAGAATATACAACCAATCCTTTGCTTTATCTCTTAAAGTAAATGGAAAGGCTATGAGTTTTACCTGGTCCTCGTTCATTCCGTGGGGTTTCATGCTTGAACAGACGACATGAAATTCCTTTAGATGTTTGTGAGGGTCCTCACCTGGGAAACCATGAAACGGAGGTAATAATTGAATCAAACCAGATTTGAGTTCAAAGGCTACCTCAAGAGTGGGGTACGTGATGCATAAAGGTTGTTGGTTCATAATTGGTGCAGCCAACTCCCTTAATGTCCTCTCTCTGTCAGCCATTCTTTCTACTTCTTCGAAGATGGGAAGATCACAATCTGAATTCACCTTCTTTGGTGAACGATCATTCCTTTGCTTCGCCTCCTTTCTTAAACGATGGGTGGTCCTCTCAATTTCGGGATTGTACTCGAGTTCACCTCGTTGAGAAGCACGAGTCATAAAACAAAAGAGGTTAACAAGAGGAAGGTAATAGCTAAGAAATTAAAGTTGCTCCCCGGCAACGGCGCCAAAATTTTGATGGGTTTGTCGAAGCCCTCAAAATTAGTACTAGTCCCACAATAAAATATTTGCAATAAAAGTGGTTCTAGGTCGAATCCCACAGGGAGCAAATCAGTAATCTCTTAGCCGAATGGATAAAGTAATTGTGTGGGAATATTAAATAACTAAAATTAAAAGAATAACAAACTAAACAAACAAGAGAAAATCAATCTTACCGAATTCTGGTTCAAGGGTTCGGGTTGAATCGATTGGCCATCGATCCTAGGTACAATTTAGCATTCTTGCAATTCAAGCATTTAACCTTAGATTTATTAGGATAGCCATAATAAACGTTGTGTTTTCCTAATTCAGTTGACCAAACCCAGCATTCGATCAACACTTATCAGGATAGCCATAATAACCTTAGATTTATTAGGATAGCCATAATAAACCTTAGATTTATTAGGATAGCCATATTGCAGCCGCGGCAATAGGAATCGTGAAGTTAATTTTTAGAGAAAGAAAAGTTGTACTAAAAGATTGCCTTTATGTACAAAACTTAAGAAGAAATTTATTTCTGTTTCAAAACTGTGTGCAGATGCTTATTCTATCTTCTTTAGTATTACGATTACTATTAAAAGAAATAACACATACGGGGAACTGGACTATTAAAAGAAATAACACATACAGTCTCTATGTTCTACATCCTTCTCTAGAAACTAACATAACCGAAACTATGTCAGCTGAAATCCCCAAGAAGAGAGCCCATGATATAGCTAATCCCACGTGTCTGTGGCATTACCGACTTGGCGACATCGGTGTTGACCGAATCACAAGGTTGGTAAAGGATGGTCCTTTGGATTTTCTAACTGTAGAAGATCTTCCCACCTGTGAGCCTTGCCTATAAGGCAATATGACAAAATGGCCATTTAACGGTAAGCCTGAAAGATGTACAGGCACACTTGACCTAATACATACTGATGTATGTGGTCCCCTGAGTGTTAGGACACGAAATCAACACGTGTATTTCATCACCTTCACAGATGATTTCTCATGAAATGGTTACGTGTACCTAATGAGACACAACTCTGAATCCTTTGAAAAGTTCAAAGAGTTTAGACAAGAGGTCGAGAAACAATTGGGGAGAGAAATTAAAGCCCTTCGATCTGATCGAGGTGGTGAATATCTCTCTGATGAATTCAGGGACTACTTAAAGGACAATAGGATAGTATCTCAATTAGCTCCTCCTGCTACACCACAACTCAATGGTGTTTCAGATAGGAGGAATAGGACCTTATTGGATATGGTCTGGTCACTTCTCATACACTCAAAGTTACCCACATCCTTTTGGGGTTACGCATTAGAGACTGCGATTTATGTGCTGAATCGGGTTTCAACCAAAATGGTTCCGAACCTCCATATGAACTTTGGACCGGAAAGAAAACAAGTGTTAGATAGTTGAAGATTTGGGGTTGTCCAGCACACATTAAAAGAATGAGTGCAGACAAGTTGGAGTTCAAGACCAGCCGTTGCCTATTTATAAACTACCCAAAAGGATCTGTAGGTTACCTTTTCTATGACCCAAGTGAGCAGAAAGTGTTTTGCAGTCGAAATGCCCAGTTCTCGGAGGCCAATTACGTCCTGGACACCCATCATCAGGAAATTGTTCTTGATGAGGAGAGCTCAGGAGCAGTGGGAGATGTTCCACAAATTCCAGGTAGTGACCAACCTAGAAGATCCACTCGGGTATCCAGGCCCCCAGTCCATTATGGTTATGACCAGGATAGTTACCTGGTGGAAACCTTGACTAGTGAGGAGGATCCCGTGACTTACGCGGGATCGTTTGACTTCGACCAGAATTCGGATGAACCCTGTGTTTATAGGAAGTATAGTGGAGATAAGGTTACCTTCTTGGTTCTATATGTAGATGACATTTTACTCATTGGGAATGATGTACAAATGTTGACTACGGTGAAAGTATGGCTTTCACACCAATTATCCTTGAAAGATCTTGGAGAAGCCTCCCATATACTGGGTCTTCGACTCTATAGAGATAGATCGAAGCGGATAATAGGATTATCCCAATCTGCCTACATTGACAAAATAGTCAAAAGATACAGCATGAAAAATTCCAAGAAAGGAAATGTTCCTTTCAGGCACGGAGTCACTCTCTCCAAGAAGATGTCTCCCGAGACTTCTGAGGAGATTGATGGCATGAAAGAAGTTTCCTATGCCTCTGCCGTAGGGAGCATCATATATGCCAAGCTATGCACTCGTCTTGGCATTGCTCAGGCAGTGAGTGTAGTAAGCAGATTTCAGGCCAACCCAGGGCAGGAGCACTGGACTACTGTGAAAAACATACTTAAGTACCTTCGAAGGACAAAAGAGTTTTGTCTAGTATTCAATGGTAGCTCACTATAGATCCAAGGGTATAGAGATGCCGATTTCCAGTCGGATCCAGATGATAGAAAGTCTACATCTGGATATGTTTTCACGATAGGATCGTGTGCTATTTGCTAGAAAAGCAACAAATAGGGGTCCACTACAGACTCCACGACTGAGGCCGGGTACATTACCGCAAGTGAGGCTGCCAAAGAAGCTGTGTGGATGAAGAAGTTCGTTCACGAGTTGGGAGTAGTTCCATCCAGCACATCACCCATCCCATTGTTGTTTGACAACATTGGAGCTATTGTTCAGGGTAAGGAGCCATGAGCCCACTCGAAGTCGAAGCACATCGAGAGGAAGTACCATGTACTGAGGGAGATTGTTGGTAGAGGGGAC
Source organism: Nelumbo lutea (assembly GCF_056320005.1). Classification (NCBI taxonomy): domain Eukaryota; kingdom Viridiplantae; phylum Streptophyta; class Magnoliopsida; order Proteales; family Nelumbonaceae; genus Nelumbo; species Nelumbo lutea. The sequence goes on along the minus strand of NC_142687.1, from coordinate 70,690,813 downwards.
GTCCTGATTCAGAAGGTAGCGTCAGCAGAAAATGTAGCAGACCCATTGACAAAGCCACTATCACAAAAATTGTTTGAGAAACACGTGGAAAGCATGGGACTCCGGCTAGTACCTAATTGGACCTAAGTGCAAGTGGGATCTGTTAGACAGTTTTGTATGCCCTTAGCTTCAATCAAAATGATGTACTTTATGAGTTTATTGTAAATGAATAAAAGTGCATATTTGGTTCATGTTCTCTTGGTATGTTTCTATGTAACACCCTTAAACTGGACACTTAATGAGACTCGTGTTAGTTTGGAATGTTCACAGCCAGTGGGTCGGTCTGGGGAGAATTGTCTCAGCTACCAAGGTGAGACCCTAGGCACATACAATGTGGGATTAATTGAATCTTTGAACTGGACTAGATTTCCAGTATTGATGGGCAAAAACTGGAAAGTTACATCCGACCCCTAGACTCGATTATGATACTGCACTAGGTGTCGGATTGGGCTGTCTTTGATGTACCAATCAGTGAGATCCTTAGCGGGGGTCAAAACCTGGGTATGTTGGGATAGTCTCAGAATTCATCTGAATGGGTGATCATAGTTACAGGATCAGCCCCTTTGTCGGACAAAGGTAATGATTGGGGAAGCACTCTCACTAATGGAAACCAAGATTGCCGGCAACCGATTTCAATCGTTGAGATTTGTTTTGCAAAATATATTTTATATGAGATATAAAATTATATATATATTATGGTTTTGAAATGTTTGCAAATAGTTTTTAATTCTCGGGATCCATACTTGAGAGAGTGCAACACTCGTCTTTGCAGCCGAGGGAGAGGTCCTCTCTTGTCCGGCAGTGTATGATCATTATGGGCTGAAAGATTAAGTGTAAGACCATTGAGGATAATACCTGATGGGCTAATCTTGCACCTGCCCACAGTCCCTGAGTGTTACAACCCAGGCAATGAGTGTAGTAAGTGCAGGGAGCATCATGTACTAAAGTCTGAATCCTTTGAAAAGTTCAAAGAGTTTAGACAAGAGGGTGAAGCGTACACTCCGGGGGCCCCGCTGGTAGGGTTCAAACCTTCAAAGCTCGTCTGGTGGCAAAAGCGTACACTCAAAAAGAGGGCATCGATTATGAGGAAACCTTTTCGCCTGAGGCCATGCTTAAATCCATTAGGATCATGCTAGCTGTAGCAGCATACCATGATTATGAGATTTGACAGATGGATGTCAAAACTGCATTCTTAAATGGAGATCTTACTGAAAATATCTATATGCAGCAGCCGCAAGGCTTCATTGCTGCAGGTCAAGAAAACATGGTATGTAAACTTAATAGATCCATTTATGGACTTAAGCAAGCTTCTAGAAGTTGGAACATCTGTTTTGACTCTGCTGTCAAATCGTTTGACTTCGAGCAGAATCCGGATGAACCCTGTGTCTACAGGAAGAACAGTGGAGATAAGGTTACCTTCTTGGTTCTGTATGTAGATGATATGCTACTCAGTGGGAATGATGTAGGAATGTTAACTACGGTGAAAGTAAGGCTTTCACAGCAATTCTCTATGAAAGATCTTGGAGAAGCCTCTTATATACTGGGTCTTCGACTTTATAAAGATAGATCGATGCGGATAATAGGATTATCCCAATCTGCTTAAATTGACAAAATATTCAAAAGATACAACGTCGAGAACTCCAGGAAAAGAAATGTTCCTTTCAGGCATTGAGTCACTCTCTCCAAGAAGATGTCTCCCAAGACTTCTGAGGAGATTGATGGCATGAAAGACATTCCCTATGCCTCTGCCATAGGAAGCATCATGTATGCTTTGTTGTGCACTCGTCCTGACATTGCTCAGGCAGTGAGTGTAGTAAGCAGATTTTAAGCCAACCCAGGGCAGGAGCACTGGACTGCTCTGAAAAACATACTTAAACACCTTCGAAGGACAAAAGTGTTTTGTCTAGTATTTGATGGTAGCTCACTACAGATCCAAGGGTATACAAATGCTGATTTCCAATCGGATCTAGATGATACAAAGTCTACATCTGGATATGTTTTCACAATGGGATCGTGTGCTATTTCCTGAATGTCAACAAATAGGGGTCCTGAGTAGCAAATTAATAGTCAACAATCCCAAGCTGAGTGCATTGCCATAAGTGAGGATGCCTTATGAATGAAGGTGTTCAGTCCTGAATTTAGAATTCAGCACATCACTCATTCCAGTGTTGTATGACAATGCTGGACCTATGGGAGGATGATGTTAAGAGGTAGCATCAGTGGAGAATGTGGTAAACCCATTGACGAAACCACTATCACAGAAAGTGTTTGAGAAACACGTGGAAAGCATGGGACTCTGGCTAATACCTGATTGGACCTAAGTGCAAGTGGGAGCTGTTAGACAGTTTTGTATGCCCTTAGCTTCAGTCAAGATGATGTATTTTATGAGTTTATTGTAAATGAATAAAAGTGCATATTTGATTCATGTTCCCTTGCTATGTTTCTATGTAATACCCTTAAACTGCACACTTAATGAGACTTGTGTTAGTTTAGAATGTTCACAGCTAGTGGGTTGGTCTGGGGAGACCTATCCTGACAGGGCTAATATTGTGGTGCCACCAAGTCGATTAGGGTGGCCTGTCTCAGCTGCCAGGGTGAAACCCTAGGCACATACAATGTAGGATTAAGTGAATCTTTGAATTGGACCAGATTTCTAGTATTGCCCTAGACCTTGGAGATTGATGGGCAAAACTAGAAAGTTACACCCGACCCCTAGACTCGATTATGATATTGCACTATGTGTCGGATTGGGTTGTTTTTGATATACCAATCAGTGTGATCCTTTACCAACCTTGTGATTCAGTCAACACCAATGTGGCCAAGTTGGTAATGCCACAGACACATGGGATTAACTGTATCATCGGCTCTCTTCTTAGGGATTTCTGCCGATGTAGTTTCGGTTATGCTAGTTTCTAGAGAAGGATGTAGAACATAGAGACCATTCTCCAGTTCCCCATATGCGATGAATCTGTTATTTCTTTTAATAGTAATCGTATTACTAAAGAAGACAGTATATCCATCTGCACACAGTTTTGAGATAGAAATCAAATTTCTTCTTAAATTTTGTACATAAAGACAATCTCTCAGTACAATAGTTCCTTCTCTAAAAAGTAACTCTACGGTTCCTATGGCTGCGGCAGCAACAACTGCAGTAGTCCCCAAGTAGAGTGTGGTTTCTCCTTCTCTCAGCCTTTTGCTTACCTTGAACCCCTGTAGTGAGTTACACGCATGAATTGAAGCCCCGGAGTCAATACACCAGGACGCAGAAGCTACCAACAGATTGGTTTCTATAACACAAGTTTCAAAATTACCTTTCTTGGATTCCAGGTAGGCAGGACAGTTTTTTTTCCAGTGGCCGGTTTTCTTGCAGAAGTGACAGACTTCTAATGCTTTGTCTTTCTTCTGCTTCTTTCCCTTAGTGGCTTTCTTTTGAGGCTTTGCCTTCCTCTTTCTTTTGCCTATTTTGCTAGCTTCAACAAGCATAGCTACAGGCTCGTCCTTTCTAATAAGTTCTTTAGCTCTTTGCAACATATTGTTGAGATCTTGCAAGCTGACATTCCACTTGGTCATGTTAAAGTTCATGATGAACGGATTAAAGGAAGGAGGCAAAGAATTAAGGAGAGCATCTATCTGGATCATGAGGTCTAGCCCAGATCCAAGAGCCTCCAGTTCATTGATATAACCCATCATCTAAATACAATGGTAGTGAACTTGTTGGCCCTTGGTCATTTGTATGGTCATGAACTGTTTCAAGACCTTCTGTTGAGTATAACGATTCTGCTCTTCATACATCATCCTTGGCAAGTTCGATCTGATCAAATTGCCTCTATATTGGTTTGTCCAGGGAGGCAATGATGTAACACGGGGCAAGGGAGTTTTTCTCCTCCCATTCCTGATAGTCTCTCCTTCGGGCCTCAGAAGCCCTATCACCCAGATGCTCCGAGGCACTTTGTCTAGTTTTTCAAAAGCTAGGACCAGCATAAGGTTCCTGTACCAGTCGGCATAGTTTAGGCTCTTCAACTTGTTATCATCGATCAATGTTGCAAATCATCCATTTCCCTCCTTTCTTAGTGACGGAGACAATGGGTTGTCTCTGGAAATGTGGGAAATCACATAGGGTGCATGGAGCCAACTGTTTCAGCTGCATAACCCCACCACCTTTCTATGAAAGATCATATCCACTCATCATATGAGTTTTCCCTTTGGCCTCTGTCAAACAAGGTTTAGAGCCGTTTTCAGGTAAACCTTTCTATCTAGTGAGTGCTTGCCCATCATATTCATGAATGCCAAGGTACCGTGAGAGAGTTCCCATTTTCTGGTGAAGCCCCTCCCACATCAGTATATGACGCCCCTATCATCTTATGAAACACTTAGGCAAGCCCAATAACAAATGGATAGCCCATTTTCTAGTGCATTTCCTCATTACTGAAGGACCCATCCTCATGCTAGTAATGGAAGGCCTTTAGAGAGTTCATCATATGAATCTCCCTATCACATGCACTCATGTTAGCTGGAGGGAACAGTTAATTATGCCCTAATTCTAATTTTAGGTCAAACCAAAGTGGCTCCCACTGACTTTCATAAAGGGAAACTATGGCAATGATATGCATTCAGCCATGGTGTGCGCATGAGCCATTGTCGATTGAGCATGGGCCAAGCACTTATGGCCCATGTATGTAGCACATCACACATCCATACATCTTATGTAGGGATAAATTGATCCAATCAATTAATCTTCTATAAGGCCCATTTGAAGCCCATTTTAAATTCATAATATTAACCATTAATATTATTTAGGTATATGGGTCGAATAGTTCAGCCCATATAGCTTTATTTGATAAGTGGGCTTTTAGCAGTTTTAACTATTTAAAACTGGGCCTTTATAGGTTGGGCCAAATTAACCATTTAACTAAATATCAATCCTTAGGCCCATTAGTGGGAAAAATAGGGCTGACTTTCAGCCTTGATTAAACCCTAGATTCGGTCCAAACAGTTTGAACCAATCTTGGTTTGAATGGGTCTAGGGTTTGATCTTTAATTAATTCTTTAATTCAAGAAAATAATCTAAAATTAAATACTGATAAAAGAAAATTAAGAATAAGTCAAACCGGGCTGTACACACAATCCATCCTACAAAACAGAGGTTAGATCACAATTTGCAGTTTCATAAACTGCAAATCGCAGATTGTAATTCTCCCATCTGCGAAATCTCCTTCTCTGTGCCGCCATCTTTGGTCCAAAAAAAAGAAATAAATAGAAATCCTATTTCTATTAATGATTACATCATATCAAATACCTATACATCCAGTCTAAAAAATAAAAAATATATATATTTTACAGACCAAATGTTACAAAATAATTCAAAAACTGCAAAATCGTAGGTTCCCTACGCAAATCAAGATTTTGATCTCCTCTTATACGAAGAACCCATAAATCAAGAAAATCATGAAGAACAGTTCTAAATAATAATCAGATTTATATAGAATTAATTTCAGATTATTCACCCATTAATTTTGGGGACAAATATCCCAAAACCCATATCTGCGCAAATCGGGTAGAACACCTTCTGCCCATTTGCGCAGGTTTAGATCTAAAACAAATTGGTTCAAGATTTGAACCATTGCTCTGATACCACTGAAGGGATGAGAGATCCATCATATGGATGCCCAAAGATTGTGGAATAAGGGGGGCGAATTTCAAAAATTTTTCTCTCCCTTCAATTGGGAATCACATTCCCTATTTAGAAAATCATAATTTCAAGGATCATTCTTGAACCATAAACTGAACCAGATCTAAACCAAAAGGAGTAGAAGAGGATTATACCTGATATGGAGAAATAGTATCCCCCAATGAAGGTGTTCACGCCCAAGGAAGGATCCAAAGACTACTCCCACTGAAAATGGCGCAGTGCACGATGGAGCAGAATCAGTAGTGTTCTTCTCTAAGAACTCTGTCCTTTGCAAGAATCAGTTGGAAGGCACGTGAGCACAGCTTCCTATCAATTCTTTCTCAAAGAGCTGATGTCAAGATCAAATCTTGACTTCTCCCACAACTGGAGATCGAACTGGAAAACAGGGGCGGCAAAAACAGGGAGGCGGCAAGAAAGAATTCTGTAGGGTTTCTTAATTCTTTCTTCTCTGTGACTTCAGCATGGAAGAGGATCTGATTGTGTGTCATCTAAAGGCTGCCACCCCCTCCTTCTTTTGTTAACCTAAAAGATCAGCTCCTAATCCAATTAGGAGCTACTTATGCAAATAATATTTGGATCAGTCTTCTCTTTAGGTGATATGGATAAACCCTTATCTTATCTGAAGATTAGATCAGCTTTCTCCTAATCTCATTAGGAGGTTTCTAGATTTGAATCACATTCAGATCTGGACTCTCCGAGTGGATAGGGTCAAGACCCTGTCTATCTACTAATCCATCTCAGAATTCACCCCATAATTAACTAATTAAATAGCCTAGCTCGAAGTGGGCTTTAGGCTCATTAAGCTTATGTGCTCTCTTAACCATCCTAACTGCTGCCCAGTTGGGCTTCCTTGTATGGCGTGAGACCCAAGCATTGATCTACACACCAGCCACATGGGTTCGGCCCAGCCTTTATTACAAGGCCTAGCCGAATACACTATTATGGACAGTGCACCCCCTGAAACCCATCAAATGGGCTCTGTGGGTCCAACACTTACCCTAAGTGGTCCCTAGGCCAAGCCACCTTGTAACACCCAGGGACTGTGAGTAGATGCAAGATTAGCCCATCAGACATTATCCTCAATGGTCTTACACTTGACCTCTCAGCCTATAATGATGATACACTGCCCGACAAGAGAGGACCTCTCCCTCAGCTGCAAGGAACAATGTTGCACTCTCTACTTGTATGCATCCCGAGAATTAAAACCTTTTGCAAACCTTTTTAGAAACCATTATATACATACTTTTATATGTCATATAAAATATATTTTGTAAAACAAATCTCAACGATTGAAATCGGCTGGTGGCATTCATGGTTTCCATCAGTGAGAGTGCATCCCCGATCATTACCTTTGTCTAACAAAGGGGCTGATCCTGTCGCTATGATCACCCACTCAAATGAATTCTCAGACTGTCCCAACATACCCAGGTTTTGACCCCCGCTAAGGATCTCACTGATTGATATATCAAAGACAGCCCAATCTGACACATAGTGCAGTATCATAATTGAGTCTAGGGGTTGGATGTAACTTTCCATCTTTGCCCATCAATCTCCAAGGTCCAGGGCAATACTGGAAATCTGGTCCAGTTCATAGATTTAATTGATCCTACACTGTATGTGCCTAGGGTCTCACCCTGGCAGTAGAGACAGGCCACCCCAACCGACTTGGTGGCACCACAGTGTCAGCCTTGTCAGGATAGGTCTCCCCAGAACAACCCACTGGCTATGAACATTCTAAACTAACACGAGTCTCATTAAGTGTCTAGTTTAAGGGGATTACATAGAAACATACCAAGGGAACATGAATCAAATATGCACTTTTATTCATTTACAATAAACTCATGAAGTTCATCATTCTGATCGAAACTAAGGGCAAACAAAACTGTCTAACACTGGGAAGGTAGCCTCCTTGATGATTGGGATTCCATTCGACTCATAGTCGTTGCTAATTGGCTGACCTAATTCTCTAGGTTTTGGATACTTGTCCTCGTCTCTTGTTGAAGGGCTTTCACAATTTCATCGAGAGAAATACCAAGATTAGAAGAGGATGAATATGGTGGAACCGGCGACCTCGCTTGATGCTGAAGTTGGAAACTGAAGGGCTTGGTTCCATAGTTAAGGTTGGGATGATCCCTCCATCCTGCATTGTAGGTATTCGAGTAAGGATCGTATCTCTTTTGCGGGAATCCTCCAATAGCATTAGCATGTTCGTAAGGTTCATCTAGAAGTGTAGGGCACATGTCAGTTGGATGTCCCAGAGTTGAACAAATCCCGCAAGCCTTCACCGTTTGTGTATTACCTGTGGCCATTTGACAGACGAGAGGTCAGGTTTGCAATTTTTTGTTCTAGGGAGGAGATGTTTACCCCGTTAGCATGGGTTGATGGAGGGTTGAGCCTATAGCCGAATTGTTGAGAGTTGGCTACCATGTTTGAGATCAATTCTCTTGCTTGTGTAGGAGTTTTGTTCACCAACACTCCTCCGCTTGCTGCATCGATCATACTCCTATCCATTGGTAGTAACCCTTCATAAAAATATTGGATAAGGAGCTGGTTAGGAATTTAGTGTTGCGGACAGCTGGCACATAGTTGCTTGAATCTCTCCCAGTATTCGTAGAGAGTTTCCCCACTAAATTGTCTTATACCACAGATCTCCTTTCTGATGTTAGCAACTTGGGAAGCAGGGAAGAACTTCTCAAGGAATTGCCTTCTCATATCATTCCAATCCTTAGCTTTATCAGCTAATGAGAAAGGAAAGGCACGCAGTTTGATCTGTTCCTCGATAACACCTTGAGACTTCATGCTTGAGCATACTACATGGAATTCTTTTAGGTGTTTGTGCGGGTCTTCACCTATAAGTCCATGAAAAGTAGGGAGTAAGTGTATAAGACCAGATTTGATTTCGAAGGGTACCGCTAGATCTGCATATTCGATGCAAGGAGGTTGTTGGTGCAAATCTGGTGTGGCTAGTTCTCTAAGGGTTATCTCTTCATTATTGGCCATGACTTCCTCTTTAGGATGGTTAAATGGCTCAATGATTTCTGCAGCCAACTTCACCCTGGAAGTTGGGAGCGATGCTGATTGGTTGCGGCGTTGCTTGGCTTCTTTCCTCAAGCGGCGAACTGTGTTCTCAATCTCAAAGTTGTAGTTGAGTTCACCTACACGAGAAGAGCAAGGCATAAACCAAACAAAAGGAAATAAACCTACTTAGGACGTCAATCCCCAGCAACGACACCAAAACTTGGTGGGTGCCAAACCCAACCAAAGATAAATAGTCTTGCTCTAGGTTAATAATTTGCAGATAGTGATGAGCAAGGTCGTTCTCCACAAGGATTGGGTGGATTTATTTCCAAGTAGATGGATTAAGGGAGGTTGTAAAGCTAAGGAAAACTAGTAAATAGCAAAAAATAATAGAAGATTAAATCGATAGGAGAAAACTTCCGGTTGAAGGGACAAGTTCAGCTTTGATTCATAGCCATGATCTTTGATGCAAAGATAGATTCATATGTTTATGAATAAATTGGTTATAGCTATTAACAAGCTTTAATTGCCAGCCTCTACTCTTATTATTCGACAACCAAAACAAGTTCTTTGGTTGCTTCCCTTATTAATAGGTAGTCCTAAACAAGCTATTAGGATTTAACCTATTAATAGCATTAAGAGGGGAGAGACCCAATTCTGGTCAGCGATCTCACAAGCTCGGATCATTTAAACCAGATCATATATTTTTCTAACATAGATCGAAAAATTTTTGGCAATCAATTTATGTTAGTTGCCACCATGGTCGAACCTACCAATCATATACAAAATTGGAGGTTCAAACGGCCTTAGATTATTTCCATTGAATGAGCAAGGGGCCCTTCTTGCTTAATCAACAAAAATAATCCTCATAGTTAATTCACAAAAAACATGTGAATACCCATAAACTTACAGACACTTCATGATGAAATCACAGCTTCTAGATGAGAAAGTGCAAGTGGGAGCTGTTTGATAGTTTTGTATGCCCTTAGCTTCAATTAAAATGATGTACTTTATGAGTTTATTGTAAATGAATAAAAGTGCATATTTGATTCATGTTCCCTCGGCATGTTTCTATGTAATACCCTTAAACTGGACATTTAATGAGACTCGTGTTAGTTTAGAATGTTCACAGCTAGTGGGTCGATCTGAGGAGACCTATCTTGACAAGGCTGACACTATGGTGCCACCAAGTCAGTTGGGGTGGCTTGTCTCAGCTACCGGGGTGAGACCCTAGGCACATACAGTGTAGGATTATTTGAATCTTTGAACAGGAACAGATTTCTAGTATTGCCCTGGACCTTGGAGATTGATGGGGAAAACTGGAAAGTTACACCTGACCCCTAGACTCGATTATGATACTGCACTAAGTGTCAGATTGGGCTGTCTTTGATGTACCAATCAGTGAGATCCTTAGCGGGGGTCAAAACCGGGGTATGTTGGGACAGTCTGAGAATTCATCTGAGTGGGTGATCATAATGACAGGATCAGCCCCTTTGTTAGACAAAGGTAATGATCAGGGATGCACTCTCACTAATGGAAACCAAGACTGCCGGCAACCGATTTCAATCATTGAGATTTGTTTTGCAAAATATATTTTATAAGAGAAATAAAAGTATATACATTATGGTTTCAAAATGATTTGCAAAAAGGTTTTAATTCCCGGGACCCATACTAGAGAGAGTGCAACACTGTTCCTTGCGGCCAAGGGAGAGGTCATCTCTTGTCGGGCAGTGTATGATCATTATGGGCTAAGAAGTTAAGTGTAAGACCATTGAGGATAATACCTGATGGGCTAATCTTGCATCTGCCCACAGTCCCTAGGTGTTACAAGGTGGCTTGGCCTAGGGACCACTTTGGGTAAGTGTTGGGTCCATAATAGTGTATTCGAACCAGCCTTGTAACAAAGGCTGGGCTGAACCCATGTGCCTGATGTGTAGATCAATGTTTGGGTCCCACGCCATACAAGGAAGCCCAACTGGGCAGCAGTTTGGAAGGCTAAATGAATACATAACCTTAAATGGGCCTTAAGCCCATTTCGAACTGGGCTAATCTGATTATTCACTTAAAGGGCGAATTCTGAGATAAGATCAGCTGATAGGATTGGGCCCACACCCTATCCACTTAGAGAGTCCAAGATCTGAATAAGATTTAGATGTAGAAACTTCGTAATTAGATTAGGAGATGACTGATCTATTCTATCGATAAGATAAGGGTTACCCCTTATCTTAAAGGGACTTCTAATCCATATATGATTTGGGTTAGCAACTCCTAATGGGATTAGGAGCTGATCCCTTTAAGTCTATAAAAGGAAGAGGGGGCGGCAGTCTTTAGACACATCACAACAGACAACCACCAGCAATAGTCTTGTCTTCAGAGCTGAAATCACAGAAGAGTGAATTCTACACCCTGCGAACACTCTCTTGTCACCTCCTTCCTGCAGCCACCGCCTACAATAGTTCGATCTCCATTCCTTGGGAGAAATCAAGATTGGATCTTGATTTCAATCTTTTGGAGAAAAGATTGGTGGAAGTTGTATTCACAAGCCGTTCAAGTGATTCTTGAGAAGGATCAAGTTCTTTTGGAAGAACACTGCTGATTCTGCTCCACCCTACACTACGCCATCTTCAGTGGGAGTAGATTTTGGATCCTTCCTTGGGCGTGAACACCTTCATTGGGAGATACTACTTCTCCGTATCAGGTAAAATCTCTACCTACTCCTTTTTGGTTCAGATCTGGTTCAGTTTATGGTTCAAGAATGATCCTTGAAAATATGATTTTCTAAATGGGTAATTCGATTCCTAGTTGAAGGGAGAGAAAAATTTTTTGAAATTCGCCCCCTTATTCTACAATCTTTGGGCATCCATGTGATGGATTTCCTATACCTTCAGTGGTATTAGAGCCATGGTTCAAATCTTGAACCATTCTATTTCAAATCTGAACCTGCGCAAATAGGGAGAAGGCGTTCTACCCAATTTGCACAGATATGGGTTTTGGGAAATTGGTTCCAAAAAAGATGGGCAAATAATTTGAAATTAATTTTAAATAAATCTGATTATTATTTAGAATAGTTCTTTATAATTTTTTTGATTTATGGGCTATTCGTACAAGAGGAGATCGAATTCAAGATTTGCAGTTCGCACACTCCTTTAGTAATGAGGAAACACACAAAAAAATGGGCTATCCATTTGCTATTGGGCTTGTTTGAGTGTTTCATAAGATGATAGGGACGTCATAGACCAGTGTGGGAGGGGCTTCACCAGAAAATGGGAACTCTCTCATGGTACCATGGTGTTCACGAATATGACGGGTAAGCACTCACTGGACAAAAAGGTTTACTTGAAAACGGCTTTGAACCTTGTCTGACAGGGGCCAAAAGGAAAAGCTCATATGATGAGTGGATATGATCCTTCACAGAAAGGTGGTGGGGTTATGTAGCTGAAACAGTTGGCTCCATGCACCCTATGTGATTTCTCACATTTCCAGAGACAACCCGTAGTCTCCGTCACTGAGAAAGGAGGGAAATCTTAGAGATGAATAAATGGAAATGGATCGTAGAATAAAATCCATATCTATGAAATTAACATGAATCAAATTAGGTTGTGGACTGATGTTTGTTCTTTTATCAGAAAATGGCAAACGGATCTTTTGCAAACCTTCTTGACGACAACAAGCTTAAGGGCCCAAACTATGTCGACTAGTAGAGGAACCATATGTTGGTCCTAGCTTCAGAAAAGCTGGACAAAGTGGCAAAGAATCCTGCCCCGGAGCGTCCGGGTGACAGGGCTTCTGAGGCCCAAAGGAGAGACTATCAGGAATGGGAGGAGAAAAACTCCCTAGCCTGATGTTACATCATTGCCTCCTTGGACAACCCAATACAGAGGCAGTTCGATCAGATCGAACTTGCCAAGGACATATTGGACAGCCTGAGGATGATGTATGAAGAGCATAATTGTTCTACTCGACAAAAGGTCTTGAAATAGTTCATGACCACTCAAATGTCCAAGGGCCAACAAGTTCACGACCATTGTCTTCGGATGATGGGTTACATCAACGAACTGGAGGCTCTTGGATCCGGGCTGGACCTTTCAACCCAGATAGATGCTATCCTTAATTCTTTGCCTGATTCTTTTAATCCGTTTATCATGAATTATAACATGACCAAGCTGAATGTTAGCTCGCAAGAGCTCAGCAATATGTTGCAAAGAGCTGAAGAACTGATTAGAAATGATGAGCCTGTAGCTATGTTTGTTGAAGCTAGCAAAACGGGCAAGAGAAAGAGGAAGACAAAGAAGCCTCAAAAGAAAGCCACTAAGGGTAAGAAGTAGAAGAAAGACAAAGCATCGGATGCCTGACACTTCTGCAAGAAGACCAGCCACTGGAAAAGGAATTGTCCTGCCTACCTGGAATCCAAGAATGGTAATTTCGAATCTTGTGTTATAGAATCCAATTTATTGGTAGCTTCTACGTCCTCGTAGCTTCTGCATCCTGGTGTATTGACTCACTACAAGGGTTCAAGGTAAGCAAAAGGCTGAGTGAAGGAGAAGTCACTCTCTACTTGGGGACTACTGCAACTGTTGCAGCCGTGGCCATAGGAACCGTGGAGTTATTTTTTAGAGATGGAACTATTGTACTAAAACATTGTCCCAAAACTGTGTACAGATGGTTATTCTGTCTTCTTTAGTAATATGATTACTATTAAAAGAAAATAACAGATTCATCGCATACGGGGAACTGGAGAATGATCTCTATGTTCTACATCATTCTCTAGAAACTAACATAACCGAAACTATGTTGGCTGAAATCCCCAAGAAGAGAGCCCATGATACAGTTAATCCCACGTGTCTGTGGCATTACCGACATGGCCACATCGGTGTTGACCAAACCACAATGTTGGTAAAGGATGGTCCTTTGGATTTTCTAACTGTAGAAGATCTTCCCACCTGTGAGCCTTGTCTACAAGGCAAGATGATGAAACAGCCATTTAACAGGCACACTTGACCTAATACATACTGATGTATGTGGTCCCCTAAGTGTTAGGACAAGAAATCAACATGAGAATTTCATCATCTTCACAGATGATTTTTCATGATATGGTTACGTGTACGTAATAAGACACAAGTCTGAATCCTTTGAAAAGTTCAAAGAATTTAGACAAGAGGTCGAGAAACAGTTAGGGAGAGAAATTAAAGCCCTTCGATCAGATCGAGGTGGTGTATATCTCTTTGACGAATTCAGGGACTACTTAAAGGATAATGGGATAGTATCACAATTAGCTCCTCCTGCTACACAACAACTTAACGGTGTTTTAGAGAGGAGGAATAGGACCTTATTGGATATGGTTTGATCGCTTCTCATACACTCAAAGTTACCCACATCCTTTTGGGGTTACGCTTTAGAGACTGCAATTTACGTGCTAAATCGGGTTCCAACCAAATCGGTTCCGAATACTCCATATGAACTTTGGACCGAAAAGAAACAAGGTGTCAGACACTTGAAGATTTGGGGTTGTCCAGCACACGTTCCCTATGCCTCTACCATAGGAAGCATCATGTATGCCATGTTGTGCCCTCATCCTGACATTGCTCAAGCAGTGAGTGTAGTAAGCAGATTTCAGGCCAACCTAGGGTAGGAGCACTGGACTATTGTGAAAAACATAATTAAGTATCTTCGAAGGACAAAAGAGTCTTGTCTAGGATGCAACTCTATGGGAGAAAGCAAGAGTCGATCTTATCATCAGTTCTTTGAGAAAGAATTCATAGGAAGCTATGCTCACGTGCTGTCCTACTGTTTCTTGTGAAGGACAGAGTTCTTGGAGAAGAACACTACTAATTCTGCTCCATCCTACATTGCGCCATCTTCAGTGTGAGCAGCTTTTGGATCTTCCTTGGGCGTGAACACCTTCATTGAGAGATAATATTTCTCTTTATCAGGTATACTTCTCTCCTACTCCTTTTGTTCAGATCTGGTTCAGTTTATGGTTCAAGATTGATCCTTGAAAATATGGTTTTCTAAATAGGGAATTCGATTCCCAGTTGAAAGGGAGAGAAATTTTTTTTGAAATTCACCCACCATATTCTGCAAGGTTTGGGCGTCCATACGATGGATCTACTCAAGACCTCTATTTTCTAACATTCAGGAAACAATACACGATCCTATCGTGAAAACTTATCTAGACGTAGACTTTCTACAATCTGGATCCGACTGGAAATCAGCATTTGTATACCCCAGAACATGTAGTGAACTACCATCAAATCCCAGACAAAACTCTTTTGTCCTTCGAATCTGCTTACCACACTCACCGCCTGAGCGATGTCCGGGTGAGTGCACAGCATGGCATACATTATGGTTGAGGCATAGGGAACGTCTCTCATGCCCTCAATCTCCTCAGAAGTCATTGGAGACATCTTCAAGAGAGAGTTACTCCATGTCTGAAAGGAACATTTCCTTTCTTGGAGTTTTCCATGCTATACCTTTTGACAATTTTGTCAATGTAAGCAGCCTAGGATAATCCAATTATCTGCTTCGATCTATCTCTATAGAGTCGAAGACCCAGTATGTATGAAGCTTCTCCAAGATCTTTCATGGAGAACTGCTGTGACAGCCATACCTTGACCGAAGTCAACATTCCTACATCATTCCCAATGAGTAGGATATCGTCCACGTACAATACCAAAAAGATAATCTTATCCCCACTGGATTTCCTATAAACACAGGGCTCATCCGGATTCTGCTCAAAGTCAAACGTTTTGACAGCAGAATCAAAATGGATGTTCCAACTCCTAAAAGTCTGCTTAAGTCCATATATGGATCAATTAAGTTTACATACCATGTGTTCCTGACCAGCAGCAATGAGGCCTTGCGGCTGCTGCATGTAGATATCTTCATTAAGATCTCCATTCAGGAACGTGGTTTTGACATCCATTTGCCAAATCTCATAGTTATGGTATGCTGCTACAGCTAGCAGGATCCTAATGGATTTATGCATGGCCACGGGTGAAAAGGTTTCCTCATAATCGATGCCTTCTTTCTGAGTATACCCTTTCGCCACCAAGCGAGCTTTGTAGGTCTCAATCCTGCCATCGGGGCCCTTCATCCTCTTGTAGATCCATTTGCAACCAATTGCTTTTACCCTGGAGGGAAAATCTACTAGAGTCCAGACTCCATTGGTCTCCATCGAGTCCATCTCAGCTCTCATGGCCTCCACCCCCTTCTGGAAATCTATGTCTAACATAGCTTCTACATAAGTCACGGGATCCTCCTCACTAGTCAAGGATCCTCCTCATGGGATCCTCCATATATGTCCAGTTTTAGGGTCTTACATAGAATTATACCAAACAATATGAATCAAACATGCACTTTAATTTATTTCCACTAAATAACAAAAGTACATCAAATCCGATTGAAGCTAAGGGCATGCAAGACTGTCTAACAATGGAGTCTGGACTCTAGTAGATCCGCTCTCCGGGGTAAAAGCAATTGGTTGCAAATGGATTTACAAGAGGAAGAAGGGCCCAGATGGTAGGATTGAGACCTTCAAAGCTCATTTGGTGGCGAAAGGGTACACTCAGAAAGAGGGCATCGATTATGAGGAAACCTTTTTGCCTGTGGTCATGCTTAAATCCATTAGGATCCTGCTAGCTGTAGCAGCATACCATGATTATGAGATTTGGCAAATGGATGTCAAAACTGCATTCCTGAATGGAGATCTTACTAAAGATATTGATGAACTTACAATTTATCTATAATTTTTGAGGACTTTAGCATGGATTTTTATGCCGGTTTTATTAATTTTTGCCTTAATTTAGCTTAATGCTAAGAATAAGTTCAGGGATAATCAATCCAAGAAAAGGAAGGAAAAAGGCAAGAAAAGAAGGTTCAAAAAGACCAATTTCAGTCCAGCCCGGTCGTGGAAGCAAGAGAGAGCACTTCGGCCCAAAAAGAGCAAGTGAATTCCTTGAGAAAACCCAGGAAAATAAAGCCAAGCTATGAGGAGAATTCGGCCCAGCAAGGAAGGCCCATTTTTAGCCCAAATAACAGCCTAGAGTGTAGCTCACATGAGCTCAAAAGCAAGCTAAGTTGTAGCCCAAATAGCAGCCCAAAGGGAGCTAGGGGCGGCAACTCCTAGATGTTTCTTGAAGAGAAGGAGGGAGCACTCTAGAAGGTTCATGAGGGGTGTAATACACCCCATTCTAGAGGCTTCAAGAAGGGGCAAGAGCCCCCTTGAAAAACTATATAAGGAGGCCTCTAGGAGGGGAGAAAGTGGTTCAATTGCTTGAGAGGAAGGCTCTCCCACTCTTAGAGGTTCGGCCACCTTGAGAGAAGAGAAGAGAAGAAGGCTAGGCGCAAGGAAGAAGAAGAAGAAGGGCTGAAGGAAGTTCAAGACAAGCAAGCTAGAAGAAGAAGGTGAGTTCGAATTGAGGGTTTGTGATTCAAAGATCTTCTGTAATAAATCATTTGTAGTTTCGTTCTCTTTTGATTTGAATTCAGTTTCTTAGTTATATGTTCTTTCTTCTTTCTCCTTGTTTCCATTCTTCCTTGATGTATTTCAGCTTGTAAAATTTCAGTTCAGCAATCTAATTCTTTTTGATTCATTCAAATGGTCATGAATTATACTTGAAGTTTCTTGAATAAGGGTGTTATTGTAGAGTAATTCGGCCAACTAACCTTCAAAACTCAGATCTGAATTCTCAGATCTGAGATTGCAAGATCTGAATTGCTTGAAAGAGAATTAAGATCTGCAAATTTCAGATTGGGTGAATTAATCTACAGCTTGGAATTCCTAGAGTGCTTGAGAGAGACTCTAGGAATTCAGATCTACTATTCAAGAACTGAATTGAGTGCAAGGTTAGAGATAACTTGCACAATTCAGTTGGTGATCAATTCAGATTTGAATTGATGCCTTAGAAGTGTTTGAAGAAATGCATGCATGGGGATTAGATTCTTGCTAGAGATAGAAGAACCGTCACTCATGCATAGGATGAACATGTGCTTGAGAGAGGTTGTTCATGACCTTGGGGTTTCACCAAACCAAGGCTCAATCATGATTTATTCGAATGATCCAAATTGATAGATTGCTGAATTCTGAGATTGACATTTACTGCTTACTCTTCTAACCTGAATTGAAGGCATTTGGGCCAATGATTTAGATAAATTTTAATTTAGGATTTCTTAGCTTTCATTAGAGTTTTGATTTATTTGTTGATCAGATAAGAAGTGCTCAATTTAGTATTGGTAATTGTTTCCTAAATCCTCGTGGGAACGATACTTCACTCACTACTTTATTACTTGAACGGCTAGTGCACTTGCTAGTGTCACAATGAGCCACACATTAGATATCTATATGCAGCAGCCGAAAGGCTTCATAGCTGCGGGTCAGGAAAACATGGTATGTAAACTTAATAGATCCATTTATGGACTTAAGCAAGCTTCTAGAAGTTGGAAAATCTGTTTTGACTCTGCTATCAAATTGTTTGACTTCGAGCAGAATCCGAATGAACCCTGTGTTTACTTGAAATACAGTGGAGATAAGGTTACCTTCTGGGTTTTGTATGTTGATGACATTCTACTCATTGGGAATGATGTAGGAATGTTTACTATGGTAAAAGTATGGCTTTCACAGCAAATCTCCATGAAAGATCTTGGAGAAGCCTGCTATATACTGGGTCTTCAACTCTATAGAGATAGATCGAAGCGGATAATAGGATTATCCCAATCTTCCTACATTGACAAAATAGTCAAGAGATACAGCATGGAAAAATCCAAGAAAGGAAATGTTCCTTTTAAGCACAGAGTCACTCTCTCCAAGAAGATGTCTCCCAAGACTTTTGACGAGATTGATGGCATGAAAGGCATTCCCTATGCCTCTGCCGTAGGGAGCATCATTTATGCCATGTTGTGCACTCACCCTGACATTGCTCAGGTAGTGAGTGTAGTAAGCAGATTTCAGGCCAACCTAGGGTAGGAGCACTAGACTGCTGTGAAAAACATACTTAGGTACCTTCGAAGGACAAAAGAGTTTTGTCTAGTATTCGATGGTAATTCACTACAGATCCAAAGGTATACTGATGCGAATTTTCAGTCAGATCCAGATGATAGAAAGTCTACATTTAGATATGTTTTCATGATAGGATCGTGTGTTGTTTGCTGGAAAAGTAGCAAACTGGGGTCCACTACAGACTCCACGACCAAGGCCGACTACATTGCCGCAAGTGAAGCTGCCAAAGAAGCTGTGTGGATGAAGAAGTTCATTCACAAGTTGGGAGTAATTCCGTCCAGCCAATCACCCATCCCATTGTTGAAGCACATCAAGAGGAAGTACCATGTACTAAGGGAGATTGTTGGAAGAGGGGACATCCTGATTCAGAAAGTAGCATCAACGGAAAATGTAGCAGACCCATTGACAAAGCCACTTTCACAAAAAGTGTTTGAGAAACACATGGAAAGCATGGGACTCTGGCTAGTACCTGATTGGACCTAAGTGCAAGTGGGAGCTGCAAGACAGTTTTGTATGCCCTTAGCTTCAATCAAAATGATGTAATTTATGAGTTTATTGTAAATGAACAAAAGTGCATATTTGATTCATGTTCCCTTCGTATGTTTCTATGTAATACCCTTAAACTGGACACTTAATGAGACTCGTGTAAGTTTAGAATGTTAACTGCCAGTGGGTCAGTCTGGGGAGACCTATACTGACAAGGCTGACACTATGGTGCCACCAAGTCGGTTGGGGTGGCTTGTCTCAGCTACTGGGGTGAGACCCTAGGCACATATAGTGTAGGATTATTTGAATCTTTGAACTAGACCAGATTTCCAGTATTGCCCTGGACCTTGGAGATTGATGGGCAAAACTGGAAAGTTACACCCGACCCCTAGACTCGATTATGATACTGCACTAGGTGTGAGATTGGGCTGTCTTTGATGTACCAATCAGTGAGATCCTTAGCAGGGGTCAAAACCTGGGTATGTTGTGACAGTCCGAGAATTCATCTGAGTGGGTGATCATAGTGACAGGATCAGCCCCTTTGTCGGACAAAGGTAATGATCGGGGATGCACTCTCACTAATGAAAACCAAGATTGCCAGTAGCCGATTTCAATCATTGAGATTTGTTTTGCAAAATATATTTTATATGAGATATAAAAGTATATACACTATGGATTTGAAATGATTTGCAAAAAGGTTTTAATTTCTGGGATCCATACTAGAGAGAGTGCAACACTATTCCTTGCAGCCGAGGGAGAGGTCCTCTCTTGTCAGGCAGTGTATGATCATTTTGGGCTGAGAGGTTAAGTGTAAGACCATTGAGGATAATACCTGATGAGCTAATCTTGTATCTGCCCACAGCCACTGGGTGTTACAAGGTGGCTTGGCCCAGGGACCACTTAGGGTAAGTGTTGGGCCCATAGAGCCCATTTGATGGATTTCAGGGGGTGCACTATCCATAACAGTGTATTCGGCTAGGCCTTGTAACAAAGGCTGGGCTGAACCCATGTGGCTGATGTGTAGATTAATGTTTGGATCCCACGCCATACAAGGAAGCCCAACTGGGCAGCAGTTTGGAAGGCTAAATGAATACATAACCTTAAATGGGCCTTTAACCCATCTCGAACTGGGTTAATCTGATTAGTCACTTAAGGGGTGAATTTTGAGATAAGATCAACTGATAGGATTGGGCCCACACTCTATCCACTTAGAGGGTCCAAGATCTGAATAAGATTTAGATCTAGAAACTTCCTAATTAGATTAGGAGTTGGCTGATCTAATCTACAGATAAGATAAGGGTTATCCTTATCTTAAAGGGACTTCTAATCCATATATGATTTGGGTTAGCAACTCCTAATGGGATTAGGAGCTGATCCCTTTAAGTCTATGAAAGGAAGAGGGGGCGGCACCCTTTAGACACATTACAACAGACAACCACCAGCAATAGTCTTGTCTTCAGAGCTGAAATCACAGAAGAGAGAATTTTGCACCCTACGAACACTCTCTTGCCGCCTCCTTCCTATAGTTGCCGCCTACAGTAGTTTGATCTCCATTCCTTGGGAGAAATCAAGATTGGATCTTGATTCCAATCTTTTGGAGAAAAGATTGGTGGGAGTTGTATTCACAAGCCATCCAGGTGATTCTTGAGAAGGATCAAGTTTTTTTGGAAGAACACTGTTGATTCTGCTCCACCCTGCACTATGCCATCTTCAGTGGGAGCAGATTTTGGATCCTACTTGGGCGTGAACACCTCCATTGGGAGATACTACTTCTCTGTATCAGGTATTATCTCTACCTACTCCTTTTTAGTTCAGATCTGGTTCAGTTTTTGGTTCAAGAATGATCATTGAAAATATGATTTTCTAAATGGGGAATTCGATTCCCAGTTGAAGGAAGAGAAGAATTTTTTTAAATTATTCCCCTTATTCTGCAATCTTTGGGTGTCCATGTGATGGATTTCCTATCCCTTCAAGTTCTTCCATCTAGAAAGTTCTCTCCTCTAGAAAGTTTTCTCATCTAGAAAGTTCTATAGTGTGGTTCTAGATAATTTGTGCTCGATTTTGACCGCAATTCAGCCATGTCTATCAAAACTCAAAACTATAAAGTTTTAGAACTTTTCTTTATCTTTCTAAATCATCTTGAATCATCTCAATCGGAGTTCGGATGGGAGAGTTATGCCCAAATTACTATTTAGTGCCGAAATTGTCCAGAATTACCCACTTAGCCTTGTTTTTCACTTAACGCCTCCTTTTCTCTCTTCTAGAAAGTTTCTTGCCTTTAGGCTCTTTGGGCTGCACTTTGGGCTGCTCTTGAGCTGCTCTTGATCTGCAAATGGGCCTTCTTATTTCTGGGCCGAATAGGTTCCATTGGAGAGCTTCGGTTGTGCTCTCTCTTTGGGCTTTCCCAAAGAGTGCAGCATGGGTTGCATTGGCCGAATGGCCCTCCTTTGACCTCTTGGCTGGGCCTTGCTCCCAGCTGGGCTGTATCACCTTCTATTTGGCCTCCTTTAGCTTGATTTTATGCTCTTTTTCCCAAGACTTGTCCCTTTTTGACAATTTCCTGAAATCAAGCTAAATTGGGGTAAGAGTTCACAAAAATCAACATCAAAACCATGCATAAACACCAAAATTTATATGTAAATTGTGCACACATCAAATACCCCCACACTTAAGCTTTTGCTTGTACTCAAGAAAAGACATAACCCATAAACTGATCATTCCCCCTTATTCTCACTATTTACCGGGTGAATTTTTAGGAGGAGGATGCATTGAGTGGTCGGGAAACATGTGTAATTACTTTGCTCCATTCCTATGAACTACCATTATTATCACATACATAAGATCTAAGGAAATGTAGAATATGAGGTTTTTCATCTTCAACATTCACTTCCATTCATCATGCAAACCAGTACCTTGACCTCTAAAATTAACCATTACTATGAGCTTGGTTTCAAACCTGTCACTGCATTTATCTGAGTGTTCAACCACATTTTTGGTGTGAGTGCATTTTATGTTTGATCTCACATAGGGCATTTTCTCTTTTTCATTTCGGTGTGAGTGCATTTTATGCTTCATCTCACACGGGGTATTTTCTTCTTTCTTCTTTTAGTGTGAGTGCATTTTATGCTCCATCTCACTTTTTTTTTTAATTTTTTTTTTAGTTATTGAACCTCATGCATTAACAGTTTAGATGTGAACTAGCTCGAATGATCATCAATTAAGTGAATTCTACACATGAGGGTAGCTAGGGCCGATCATGCTAAAAGTCATATTCAGCTCCCTTAACCTCATACATTGTGCTAAGTTGGATCATTCACAAGAATAAATGAAAACACATACAGTGGTCTCCCTCAACTCATTATATTCCCTCTTTGAATTCACCTAATAAACAGCAATGATATTATGGGGCTTTCTAGTTTATGTGGTTATGTCATTGCAAGCATGTGTGTATTGGGATGATTGAGGTGCATGGCTACAGCCTCACTCCCCCACACTTAAGATGAACATTGTCCTCAATGTCCTAGTGTTAGAAAGTAATAAAAAAAATCCAGCAATGAAGGTAATTGCATGAAGAGCATTATCAATCAATGAGAGGGGTTAGAGGACTTTCCTGAAGTTTCTTCTAAATACTGCCGTAGCTCTTGTGATGGGAATCCTCTAGCTGCTAAGAATCACATAAAACTATAAAGAGATATCAGAAACTTATTTAATTAACATCCTACATAAATACTAATTAAATTCAATTGATATGAATAAGAAAAGCAGAAACAAAAACAAGAGAGTTTATGACTAAAAATCTGAATTAGGTTGCCTTCCAACAAGCACCTGTTTTTGGTCTAAAGCTCGACCTTCTAGTGAGGTGCTGACCGCTGGCCTAAAAACATCCACCAACCTCATCATCAATGACACCTTTCGATCTAAAACTGTCATGTATTCCCGAGACACCCTCAACAGCTTTTCTCTTTGCAAAGGGCTCAAATCTGCTGATATGATTACTGGTAGTGCTGATGGAGCCTCTAAGAAAGCATACTCTAGAGGTGGAGGGGGTTGCTTCAGCACAAGGGAGGGTGGCTCTTGGGTTGAAGGCTTGCTTATGGGTATTGGCGGGGTATCCAAGCCATCCAACTTGACACACTCTTTCCCTTGAAAATGTGGATTGGCATTCAGGTATGCTACCATGCCTTGCATCATTTCATTCTCTTCCCTTGCAGCTCCTCCCTCTTTTATGCAAAGCTCAAGGTTGTTGGCCAACCTGCTAACCTTGTTTTTAGCCCTTGCCTTCTCTGTCACTTTAGTACTCCATGGTAGAGTGCCCGGTATGCTTGCTGAAATCAATTGTGCTAACTGCCCAACGTGCTTCTCCAAGTTCTTTATTGCTGCTTCGTTATTTTGAAATCTAGTTTCAGCACTAACTATGAACATAGTCATTAGCTCCTCTAGGTTAGATATCTGTTCCGGCTGATGGAAGTTTTGGGGGAATGGCTTTGGCACATGCTGATTTGGCCATGACTGATTCGGGTATCCTCCCCATCTGGGGTTAAATGCACAAGGATATTGACTGTATTGCTGCCTTGGAAAGTGGCCAACAAAATTTACCTATTCTGGAGGCTTTATAAACTGATTGCCAACATGGCATGCAGTGCTGATGTGGCCTCCCCCACACCAATCATTTTTTTTTCAGTGTGCTCAGATCTGTTTTTTTTTTTTTGTAGCCGTGACAGATAATGTATATAAATCTTATCCATACTATTTTTATGAAATGTGCAAATTAGAATGCAGCTCTACTACTAAGACTAAATCAACAATCGAAGATGAAGTCGATCATCAATGGGAAAGAGAACTAACTAGATCAACAATGGAGTTTCATGCATACTAATCTGAACTATAATGCACAGAATTGAAAATCAGATTAACAGTGGCTAATAGTTCCTAATATTGCTGCAATAAGTCCCTGGAAATGGCGCCAAAAACTTGATGTGTGGCTCATTGTGACACTAGCAAGTGCACTAGCCGCTCAAGTAATAGAGTAGTGAGTAGAGTATCGTTCCTATGAAGACTTATGTAGCAACTACTAGTAATAAATCAGTCTACTATTATCTGATCAGCTGAAATGTAAACTAATGAAAAATAAATTCAGCAACTAGTTTTCTAGGCAATTCGAATAGAATAGGATTGAGCCTTAGTTTGGTGAAATCCCAAATCAATGAACAACCTCTCTCGAGCGCATGTTCAATCTATGCATGAGTGATGATCCTTATATCTCTATCAAGGATCTAATCACCATGCATGCATTTATATCTAGCAATTCTAGGGCTTCGTTTCAGCTAGATGATCATCAACTTAGTTGAATGAACACCAACTGAATTGTGCAAGTTATTTCTAAACTTGCACTCAATTCGGCTCTTGATTGGTAGTTTTGAAATCTTAGAGTCTTTCTCAAGCACTCTAGGAATTCCAAGAAAGATGAACAATTTGGCCAAACTGAATTAAAGCTACCTGAATTCTTTCTCAAGTAATTCAGGTATTACAAGTTCATGATCTGAAATCACAGATCTAATTTTATAGAATAGCAGTTCAGATCTCACTATTTCATGATCTGAATTTACAGATCTGAGATTGGAAAATAGCAATTCAGACCTTGTAAATTCATGATCTAAAATTTCAGATCTGAGATTTCAGAATAGCAATTCGGCCAACAATCCACAATTGATATTCCAAACAAAAAACTTCAAAATTGAATCTACTTTACTCGAATGAACTTAGAAAACAAATTACAGAATTGAATTTGCATAATACATGCTTTGATTATAGCAAGAAAGGAAATTTTGATGGAGAAATTACATAAATCTTAGCTGAATTCGATTACCAATTTCTGTAGAAATCAAGTGAGGACAAAACCTTGATCTCCAATTGCTTTCCCCCTTCAAATTCAGCTTCTTCTTCTCTTGAAGTTGCTTGTTCCTCCTCCCTTCTCCTCTCTTGCGCCTATCTCCCTCTCTTCTTCTCTCTTAGAACAAAAGCTCAAGGAGAGTTTGAAATCAGATACTGGACCCCTTTTCCCTTGGCTCTGTTATCCTTTTATAGCCTTCTCCTCAGCCCCTTTCCTCCTCTAGAAAGTTTCTCTCTAGAAAGTTCTCTCCTCTAGAAAGTTCTCTCATCTAGAAAGTTCTACAGTGTTGTTCTAGATAATTCGGAATCGATTTTGACCCTAATTCAGTCTGTGTTTGTCAAAAACTCAAAACATGAAAGTTCTAGAACTTTTCTTTATCTTTTCAAATCATCTTGAATCATCTCAATCGGAGTCCAGATGAGAGATTTATGACCAAATTACTATTTAGTGCTGAAATTGTCCAGAATTACCCACTTAGCCTTGTTTTTCACTTAACGCCAAAGTTTCCCGCCTTTAGGCTCCTTGGGCTGCACTTTGGGCTGCTGTTGAGTTGCTCTTGATCTGCAAATGGGCCTCCTTATTGCTGGGCCAAATAGGTTTCATTGGAGGGCTTTGGTTGTGATCTCTCTTTAGGCTTTCCCAAAGAGTGTAGCATGGGTTGCATGGGTTGAATGGCCCTCCTTTGACCTCTCAGCTGGGCTTTGCTCCCAACTAGGCTGTATCACCATCTATTTGGCCTCCTTTAGCATGATTTTATGCTCTTTTTCCCTAGACTTGTCCCCTTTGACAATTTCCTGAAATCAAGGTAAATTGGGATAAGAATACACACAAATCAGCATCAAAACCATGCATAAACACCAAAATTTATATGTAAAATGTGCACACATTAGGGCAAAACTGAAATGTTATACCTGACTCCTAGACTCGATTAAGATACTGCACTATGTGTATTGGGTTGTCTTTGATATGCCAATCAATGAAATCCTTAGAGGGGGACAAAACTTGGGTATGTTGGGACAGTCCAAGAATTCATCTAAGTGGGTGATCATTGTAAAAGGATCAGCCCCTTTGTCAGACAAAGTGAACGATCGGGGATGCACTCTCTCTGATGGAAACCAAAACTGCAGGCAGTCGATTTCAACCATTGAAATTTGTTCTGCAAAATATATTTATATAGAGATATACATATATATGTTATGGTTTCAAAATTTTTGCAAAATGTTTTAATTCCCGGGATGCATGTAAATAGAGAGTGCAACACTATACCTTGCAACCGAGGGAGAGGTCCTCTCTTATCGGGGAGTGTTTGATCATTATGGGCTGAGAGGTTAAGTGTAAGACCATTAAGCATAATACCTGATGGGCTAATCTTGCATCTACCCACAGTCCTTGGGTTTTTATAAGGTGGTTTGACCCAATGACCATTTAGTGTAAATGTTGGGCCCATTAAGAGCCCATAGTGATGGATTAAGGGGTTCACTGTCTCCTATAGTGAGTTTGGCCCGACCTTGTAATAGAGGCTGGGTGAATACATGTGGCTGATGTGTAGATCAATTTTTGGATCCCATGCAATACAAGGATATCCAACTGGGCAACAGTTTGTAGGGTAAGTGAGCAAATGGACTCAATGGGCCTAAAGCCCAATTGGAACTAGCTTAATGAGATTAATTAAAAGAGGGCGGTTCTAGGATTTAGATCAATATATAGGATAAGGGATTATCCCTATACACTTAGAGAGTCCAGATCCAAATAAAAATTTGGATCAGGAAACTCCTAATTAGATTAGGAGGGCTGATCTTTATCTGCAGCTAAGATAAGGGATTATCCTTTTCTCATAAAGAGAGTCTAGACCCAAATATAAGATTTGGATTAGGAAACTCCTAATGAGATTAGGAGAACCTCTTTTTAAGACTATAAATAGGAGAGCAGGGAAAACACTTAGTCCACAACAGAAATCTATCAGATTGCTGAATTCCAAAGAGACAATACAGTTTAACTGCTCTGTCTCCTTCTCTCCTGCTCTTGCCGCCATAATAGTTCGATCTCCACCTGTGGGAGTGATCAAGAAAGGGTTCTTGATATTACCTTTTGGCAGAAAAGGTAATCTAAAGTCATGCTCACAAGCCCTCCATCAGATTCTTGCTAAAGAATCAGGTTCTTGCTGATGAGCCATCCTACTGATTCTGCTTCATCCTGCACTGTGTCATCTTCGGTGGAAGCAGTCTTTGGATCTTTCTTTGGGCGTGAACACCTTCATTGGAAGTTATTACTACTTCATATCAGGTATATCTCTCCACTCCCTTTTGGTTTCAGATCTGGTCTGGTTTAGGTTCAAGATTGATCATTGAAAATGAAGTTTTCTAAAATAGGGAATGTGATTCCCACATGGAAGAGTGAGAAATTTTTTGGAATTTCTTCCAACCTTCCTACAGGGTTCGGCCATCCATATGATGGATCTCTCATCCCTTTACATATGCCTCTACAGATATTTTATATTTTGTCAATGGATCTGATGGAGACAAGGTCCCCATGTAGGACCCAAATCTCAAATTCACATTTGCACCCCACAATGCCCCACAGCGCATCTCCACATTGGAAATAAGTTCCCCATGTGCTGTGGGGCATTGTGGGGCACTCCCTTGTATGGGGCAGATGTCAACTCCCCAATCCCTGAGTTCTTTTTTTTTTAATTAAAAGCTTTATTTGAGAAAAAGATTTACATAAAATAAAGAAAAAACATTATAATCTAAATTGGATTAGCACTTATTGATCATCATTAATCATGAGTTTACATAGAAGGAGTGGGAAAATTAAATAATTAAAATTCAAAAAGAACCAAGAGATCAATATCAACTTAAGAGAAATCAGTCTTACCGAATTCTGATTCAAGGGTTCGGATTTAATCAATTGGTCATTGATCCTAGGTAGACTTCGGCATTCTTGCAATTCAAGCTTTTAACCTTAGATTTATTAGGATAGCCATAATAAACCTTGTGTTTTCCTAAATTAGCTGACCAAACACAGCATTCGATCAAAACTTATCACTAATCGACTGGGTATGATAGCGCTCCATATTAACTAGTGATAGCATTAAACGTTGTGAAAATAGTTAAACCAAAATAACAATAATTGAGATAGCTGCAATTATCGACTCTTGTTCCATTGATTCCTTTTAGGTTAAAACATGTCAATGCATTGGTCAAAGGCTGTCACGAACAATTGACGTAGAAAGATATTAACCTAATTGCTACTTGTACCACTATTTGTGACAATTATGGATCACCGAATCATGGATAGCGGTAGGAAAATCAATATTAATTAATTTGTCAGACTAATTAACATTAACATCCATAGAGGATAAGCACAAGAATCAATGAATACTTGAACTAAAAAGCAAGAACTTCAATTAAATACTGAACCTCACGATGACACAATCGAACATCTCCCCTTGAACCAGAAAAGAAAAGCTTAACTGCTCATGATTTTCGAATCCTCCCTGCTCTGCTTCTCAGAAGGCCGAACTGATCTTTCTTGATTGATCGAGTTGCTTGATGCTTGATTGATGGACTTTTTTGATTGATGCCTAATGCTGGTCCACCCCCCCTTCATATAGCTTTAGGAGGAGGGGCTCTCTCCAACTCCTCTTAGGAGATTATCCTCAAAATTAGAAAGTCCTAATCAGTTTTGATCTAATCCTATCATATCTCTTATCTAGTAATCTCAATCCTCTTATCCTTCTAGAATTACAATTGAAATTTAAATCTGATGGGACATTTTATTCTTTAATTCGTGTTGGGCTTCTTCAATAAATTGGATTGCTACAAGGCTCTTCTGCGAATTGGGCTTCAGCTGTGGGCTGGGCTTCTCTACGAATTTGCTCCGAATTTGGGCCCGATTTTGACCTAGATGCAGACCGAATCTGTCAAAACCCAGAACATGAAAGTTGTGGAGTTATCCCTCATCTTTCTGGTGCATCTTGAGTCATCTCAATTTGAGTCAAGGTTTGAGAGTTATACTCAGATTACTGAATGGTGCCAAAACTATGCAAAATCATCCGATTGGCCTTGTTTTCCTCCTGTCACCTTTTTGCTTGCCCTGAATCCAAATACAAAAGTAATGAGTCCAATTAATTGCTAATTTAATGTAAAAGAATGAATATTTGGGGAGAAAAATATAATACTTTTTATTTCCACCAGTTCCCCATCAGGGTAGAGACATTACTCAATTCGGATTCAGTGCGTTTGGACTCAAAGCGATTTTTCCTTTGATACCAACCATTTCAGGACACATCAAAAGTAAGAGAAGGGGAACCAGTTGACATGGTGAATTCCCTCTTCCATAACTCTATACCATTAAACAAAAAAAAATTGAAGAGGGATTAAATAAGAAAGAACCAAAAATTCTTCCTCTTTCACTCCGACAGGCAATATTTTTGATATGTAGAATCAAAAGATCATGCAAAACCCTCCCTCGATTAATTAATATTCTTCCATTCAATAAACTAGAGAAATAATTCACCAAAGAGAAATACTTCTCTTCATTGTCTTCTTTGGGGGGAGAGAGAGAGAGAGGCATAAACCCTATACCTAGGCTCCCTAACTGTAACTAGTCGTGACGGAAGGGGATTAAACCCTAATTGTTTCTTCTGCCACAGAGGAAGGAAGAGAAGAGGGGAAGAAGCCTAACTCAGAAGAGGAGGAGCGCCGTAAATAGGGAGATGGGGAAGAAGAAGAAGAGGCTAACTTTGGAGTGCTTCTTGTAGATTCATAGTCATAAAGGGTCCCATTCAACAAAAGCACTCTCTTAGAAGCCCTCAATGTCAGGGTCGCCTATACTGGTGACAAGATCTTTGTCCTCACCAATGGCTTTGGCACCAATCAATCAGCTTGGCAATGCATGCTACCCAATGTTTCTCAGCACTACCGCATCATCCTCTATGACCTCGTATGTGCTAGCAGTGTTAATCCTGATTACTTTGCCAACATCAGTCACTCTATTTTCTACCATGATAGGCATCTTAACATCTGTTTCCGTCTATAAATGAGGACATTGGAATTTTTTCTCAACATTAGCTTAACTTATCAATTTTTATTTAAAAATACTTGTATTAGTAATAACTTTTCAATCAGTTGTAAGTGATGGTTAGTTAAACACTGAATGGTGTGCCAAAATATTGATGGACTCGAAGAAAAAATTCCTTCAAATCCAAACGCATTGAACCCGAACATCCCATCATTGGTCCTATCCTCGATCGGGTATCTAGTTATTCCTTACCCCCTTGTTGCCCCACTAGATACTAGGTGGGTATCCCAAATAATTAAATTAACATGTGTTATGTTTACAAAATTAGTTTGGTCTTTGAAAGATAATTTAATTTGATTAAGTTAATTTAATTGATAAAATTGATTTAAGAATAATTTATAAAATAGCGGGAATTGATTGGTGAGAGAGAAAAATTTATGTATACATTAATAAAAAATATTTATGAAAATAGAAAATTATAGCAATAATTTTATCTCACGTTACATCATTTTTAAGGGAATTATAAAAATAGAAAATTAAAAAAAGGATAAAAATAGCGATGGGAAATGAGCAAAGAGAGTGTGGCTACCCGACCCTAAGTGAGGACAGTTTATGTAGTGATGGAGTCGCTACTTAAATTTTTGTGAAATGGTAATTTAGGAAAACCTAACTTTTTTAGAAAAAAAATATTTTATTTTCTTGGCTACCCATTTCCCAATGAGGTTGAGATTCCTAGAGTCTGGAGACCAAGGTACAGTGTGGGAAGGTGTTACGTGAAGGGATAGGATATCCATCACATGGACGCCCAAAGATTGTGGAATAAGAGGGCGAATTTCAAAAAAAAATTCTCTCCCTTCAATTGGGAATCGAATTCCCTATTTAGAAAATCATATTTTCAATGATCATTCTTGAACCATAAACTGAACCAGATCTGAATCAAAAGGAGTAGGGAGGGATTATACCTGATACAGAGAAGCAGTATCTCCCAATGGAGGTGTTCATGCCCAATGAAGGATCCAAAATCTGCTCCCACTGAAAATGGCGCAGTGCAGGGTGTAGTAGAATCAGCAGTGTTCTTCCAAAAGAACTTGACCCTTCACAAGAATCAACTGGATGGCGAGTGAATACAGCGCCAACCAATATTTTCTCCAAAAGATTGGTATCAAGATCAAATCTTAATTTCTTCCAAGAACTGGAGATTGAACTGCTGGAGGCGGTGGCTACAGGAAGGAGGCGGCAAGAGAGTATTTTTAGGGTGCAAAATTCTCTCTTCTTGTGATCTCAGCTCTAAAGACAAGAGAGTGTTGGTTGCATGTCTAAAGGCTACTGCCCCCTCTTCCTTTTATAGACTTAAAGGGATCAGCTCCTAATCCCATTAGGAGTTGCTAATACAAATCATATTTGGATAAGAAGTCCCTTTAAGTGATAAGGGATGACCCTTATCTTATTTGAAAATCAGATCAGCCATATCCTAATATAATTAGGAGGCTTCCAGGTCTAAATCTTATTTAGATCATGGACTCTCTAAGTGGATAGGGTTTGAGCCCAATCCTATCAGCTCATCCATCTCAAAATTTGCCCCTATAAGTGACTAATCAAATTAGCCCAGTTCGAAATGGGCTTAATGTATTCACTTGGCTTTCCAAACTGCTGCCCAGTTGGGCTTCCTTGTATGGCATGGGACCCAAACATTGATCTACACATCAGCCACATGGGTTCGGCCCAGCCTTTGTTACAAGGCTTGGCCGAATACACTGTTAAGGACAGTGCACCCCATGAAACCCATCTCAATGGGCTCTATGGGCCCAACACTTACCCTAAGTGGTCCCTGGGCCAAGCCACCTTGTAACACCCAGGGACTATGGGCAAATGCAAGATTAGCCCATCTGGTATTATCCTCAATGGTCTTACACTTAACCTCTCAGCCCATAAAGATCATACACTACCCGACAAGAGAGGACCTCTCCCTCGGCTTCAAAGAACAGTGTTGCACTCTCTGCTTATATGGATCCCGGGAATTAAAACCTTCTTGCAAACATTTTAAAAACCATAATACATATACTTTTATATCTCATATAAAATATATTTTGCAAACCAAATCTCAATGATTGAAATCGGTTGCCGGTAGTCTTGGTTTCCACTTAGATGAATTATCAGACTGTCCCAAGATACCTAGGTTTCGACCCACGCAAAGGATCTCACTGATTTGTATATCAAAAACAGCCCGATCCGACACCTAGTGCCATATCATAATCGAGTCTAGGGGTCAAGTGTAACTTTCTAGTTTTGCCCATCAATCTCCAAGGTCCAGGGCAATACTGTAAATCTGGTCCAATTCAAAGATTCAATTAATCCTACATAGTATGTGCCTAGGTCTAACCTTGGTAGCTGAGACAGGCCACCCCAACCGACTTGGTGGCACCACAGTGTTAGCCTTGTCAGGATAGGTCTCCACAGACCGACCCACTGACTGTGAACATTCTAAACTAACACGAGTCTCATTAAGTGTCTAGTTTAAGGGTATTACACAGAAACATACCAAGGGAACATGAATCAAATATGCACTTTTATTCATTTACAATAAACTCATAAAGTACATCATTTTGATTGAAGCTAAGGGCATACAAAACTATCTAACAGCTCCCACTTGCACTTAGGTCCAATTAGGTAGTAGCTAGAGTCCCATGCTTTCCACGTGTTTCTCAAACACTTTCTATGATAGTGGTTTTGTCAATGGGTCTGCTACATTTTCCGCTAACGCTACCTTCTGAATCAGGACGTCCCCTCTATCAACAATCTCCCGGAGTACGTGGTACTTCCTCTCGATATGCTTTGACTTCGAGTGGTTTCGTGGCTCCTTAGCCTGAGCAATAGCTCCATTGTTGTCACACAACAATGGGATGGGTGTTGTGCTGGACGGAACTACTCCCAACTCGTGAATGAACTTCTTCATCCACACAGCTTCTTTGGCAGCCTCACTTGCAGCAATGTACTCAGCCTCGATCATGGAGTCTGCAGTGGACCCCTGTTTGCTACTTTTCCAACAAATAACACACGATCCTTTCATGAAAACATATCCAGATGTAGACTTTCTATCATCTGGATCCGATTGGAAATCGACATCTGTATACCCTTGGATTTGTAGTTAGTTACCATCGAATACTAAACAAAACTCTTTTGTCCTTCGAAAGTACTTAAGTATGCCTTTCACAGTAGTCCAATGCTCCTGCCCTAGATTGGCCTGAAATCTGCTTACTACACTCACTGCCTGAGCAATGTCAGGAAGAGTGCATAGCATGGCATACATGATGCTCCCTACTGCAGAGGCATAGGGAACATCTTTCATGCCATCAATCTCCTTAGAAGTCTTGGGAGACATCTTCTTGAGAGAGTGACTCTGTGCCTGAAAGGAACATTTACTTTCTTGAAAATTTCCATTCTTTTGACTATTTTGTCAATATAAGCAGATTGGGATAATCCTATTATCCGCTTCGATCTATCTCTATAGAGTCGAAGACCTAGTATATTGGAGGCTTCTCCAAGGTCTTTCATTGAGTATTGCTGTGAAAGCCATACTTTCACCATAGTTAACATTCCTATATCATTCCCAATGAGTAGAATGTCATCTACATACAGAACCAAGAAGGTAACCTTATCTCCACTGTACTTCCTGTTGACACAGGGTTCATCCGAATTCTGCTCGAAATCAAAGGATTTGACAGTAGAGTCAAAACAGATGTTCCAACTTCTAGAAACTTGCTTAAGTCCATAAATGGATCTATTGAGTTTACATACCATGTTTTCCTAACTTGCAGCAATAAAACCTTGCGGTTGCTGCATATAGATATTTTCAATAAGATCTCCATTCAGGAATGCCGTTTTGACATCCATTTGCCAAATCTCATAATCATGGTATGCTGCTACAGCTAGCAGGATCCTAATGGATTTAAGCATGGCCACAGACAAAAAGGTTTCCTCATAATCGATGCCCTCTTTCTGAGTGTACCCTTTTACCCTGGAGGGTGGATCTACTAGAGTCTAGACTCCATTGGTCTCCATTGAGTCCATATCCGCTCTCATGGCCTCCACCCACTTTTGGGAATCTATGTCCAACATAGCTTTCGCATAAGTCACAGGATCCTCCTCATTAGTCAAGGTTTCCACTAGGTAACTATCCTGGTCATAACCAAAACGGACTGGTGGCCTGGATACCCGAGTGGATCTTCTAGGTTGGTCACTACCTGGAACTTGTGGGACATCTCCCACTGCTCCTGAGCTCTCCTCATCAAGAACAATTTCCTGATGATCGGTGTCCAGGATGTAATTGATCTCCAAGAATTGTGCATTTCGACTGTAGAACACTTTCTACTCACTTGGGTGATAGAATAGGTAACCTACAGAGCCTTTTGGGTAGTCTACAAATAGGCAACAACTGGTTTTGGATTCCAACTTGTCTGCACTCGTTCTTTTAACGAGTGTTGGATAACCCCAAATCTTCAAGTGTCTGACACTTGGTTTCTTTCCGGTCCAAAGTTCATATGGAGTATTCGGAACCGATTTGGTTGGAACCCGATTCTACACGTAAATCACAGTCTCTAATGCGTAACCGCAAAAGGATGTGGGTAACTCTGAGTGTATGAGAAGCGACCGGACCATATCCAATAAGGTCCTATTCCTCCTCTTTGAAACACCGTTAAGTGGTGGTGTAGCAGGAGGAGCTAATTGTGATACTATCCCATTGTCCTTTAAGTAGTCCCTGAATTCGTCAGAGAGATACTCGCCACCTCGATCTGATCGAAGGTCTTTAATTTCTCTCCCTAACTATTTCTCGACCTCTTATCTAAACTCTTTGAACTTTTCAAAGGATTCAGACTTGTGTCTCATTAGGTACACGTAACCATATCGTGAGAAATATCTATGAAGGTAATTAAATACACGTGCTGATTTCGTGTCCTAACACTCAAGGGACAACATACATCAGTATGTATTAGGTCAAGTGTGCCTGTACATCTTTCAGGCTTACCATTAAATGGCCATTTTGTCATCTTGCCTTGTAGGCAAGGCTCACAAGTGGGAATTCTTTCTACAGTTAGAAAATCCAAAGGACCATCCTTGACCAACATTGTGATTCGGTCAACACCGATGTGGCCAAGTCAGTAAT
The DNA here is from genome assembly GCF_056320005.1 of Nelumbo lutea. Classification (NCBI taxonomy): domain Eukaryota; kingdom Viridiplantae; phylum Streptophyta; class Magnoliopsida; order Proteales; family Nelumbonaceae; genus Nelumbo; species Nelumbo lutea. The sequence continues at coordinate 70,655,514 of NC_142687.1, read as the reverse complement.
GCCACAGACACGTGAGATTAACTGTACCATGGGCTCTCTTCTTGGGGATTTCAGCCGACGTAGTTTCGGTGATGTTATTTTCTAGAGAAGGATGTAGAACATAGATATCATTCTCAAGTTCCCCGTATGCAATGAATCTGTTATTTCTTTTAATAGTAGTCGTATTAGTAAAGAAGACAGAATAACCATTTGCACACAGTTTTGAGACAGAAATCAAATTTCTCCTTAAATTTTGTACATAAGGACAATCTTTCACTATAAAAGTTCCTTCTCTAAAAAGTAATTCCATGGTTCCTATGGCCACGGCTGCAACAGTTTCAGTAGTCTCCAAATAGAGTGTGACTTCTCCTTCACTCAGCCTTCTGCTTACCTTGAACCCCTACAGTGAGTTATACGCATGAGTTGAAACCCCGGAGTCAATACACCAGGATGCAGAAGCTACCAATAAATTGGTTTCTATAACACAAGTTTCGAAATTACCTCTCTTGGATTCCAGGTAGGCAAGACAATTCCTTTTCCAGTGGCTTGCAGAAGTGACAGCCATCCAATGCTTTGTCTTTTTTCTGCTTCTCGAGTTTGGCAGACTTCTTCTAGGGCTTTCTCTTTGCCTTCCTTTTATTGCCCGATTTGCCAGTTTCAACAAGCATGGCAATGGGCTCATCCTTTTTAATCAATTCTTCAACACTTTGCAACATATTGCTGATCTCTTGCAAGCTGACGTTCAGCTTGTACTTGTTGTAGTTCATGATGAATGGATTAAAGGATGGAGGCAGAGATTTGAGAATAGCATCGATCTGTGTTACTAGATCCAACCCGGATCCAAGAGCCTCTAGTTCGTTGATATAACCCATCATCTAGAGACAATGGTCGTGAACTTGTTGGCTCTTGGACATCTATGTGGTCATGAACTGTTTCAAGACCTTCTGCCGAGTAGAATGATTCTGCTCTTTGTACATTGTCTTGAGACTATCCAATACGTCCTTGGAAAGTTCGATCTGATTGAACTGCCTCTGAATTGGATTGTCCAAAGAGGTAATGATATAGCAGCGGGCAAGGGAGTTTTTCTCCTCCCATTCTTGGTATTCTCTTCTACGGGCCTCAGATGCCCTATCTCCCAGATGATCGGGTGCAGGACTCTTGGCTACCTTATCCAACTTTTCAGAGGTGAAGACCAACATAAGGTTCCTATACTAGTCGGCATAGTTTGGGCCCTTAAGCTTGTTATCATCAAGAAGCTTTGCAAATTGTCCATTTTCCATTTTTTGATAAAATAGCAAATATCAGTCCATAACCTAATTTGATTCATGTTCATTACATAGAAATGGATTTTAATCTACGTTCCATTTCCATTTATTCATCTTTGAGATTTCCCTTCTTTCTCAGTGACGGAGACTATGGGTTGTCTCTAGAAATGTGGGAAGTCACATAGGGTGCATGGAGCCAACTGTTTTAGCTGCATAAACCCACCACCTTTCTGTGAAGGATCATATCCACTCATCATATGAAGTTTCCCTTTGGCCTCTATCAGATAAGGTTTAGAGTCATTTTCTGGTAAACCTTTCTGTCCAATGAGTGCTTTCCGATCATATTCGTGAACGCCAAGGTACCGTGAGAGAGTTCCCATTTTCTGGTGAAGCCCCGCCCACATCGGTCTATGACGCCCTTATCATCTCATGAAACACTCAGACAAGTCCAATAGCAAATAGATAGCCAATTTTTTGGTGCGTTTCCTCATTATTAAAGGACCCATTTTCTTGCTAATGATGGAAGGCCTTTAGAGAGTTCATCATTTGAATCTCCCTATCACATGCACTCATATTAGCAAGAGGGAATAGTTAATTACGCCCTAGTTTGATTTTGGTCAAACCAAAGTGGCTCCCACTAACCTTCATAAAGTCAGATTTAAATGGGCCTTAATCGGCTAGAGTTCCGCACAAAATCTCTTGATGAGGTGTGGGGCCCACTACTGAGGGAGGTCATCCAATGACCAAAAGGGACACCATGGCAATGATGTGCATTCAGCCATGGTGTGCGCAAGAGCCACTGTCAAATGAGCATTGGCCAAGCACTTATAGCCCATGTATGTAGCACATCACACATCCATACATCTCATGGAGGGATAAATTGATCCAATCAGTTAATTATCTGTAAGGCCCATTGGAAACCCATTATAAATCCATAATATTAACCTTTAATATTATGTAGGTATATGGGCTGAAGTAGGGTACCCAGTTCAGCCCATATAGCTTCGTGCTTTGAAGTGGGCTTTTAGCAGTTTTAACTATTTAAAACTGGGCCTTTACAAGTTGGGTCGAATTAACCATTTAATTAAAAATCAATCCTCAGGCCCATTAGTGGGAAAATTAGGGCTGACTCTCAGCCTTGATTAAACCCTAGATTTGGTCCAAACAGTTTGAACCAATCTTGGTTCGAATGGGTCTAGGGTTTGATCTGTAATTAAATATTTAATTCAAGAAAATAATCTGAAATTAAAGAACTGATAAAAGAAAATCAAGAATCTTGCAAAATAGAGGTTAGATCATAATTTGCAATTTCATAAACTATAAATCGTAGATAGCGAATGTCCCATCTGCGAAATCTCCTTCTCTACGAAATCTCCCTTTCTGCGCCGCCAACTTCGATCAAAAAATAAAAATAAATAGAAATCATATTTCTATTAATAATTACATCAGATCGAATGCCTATATATTGAGTCTAAAAAAAACTTATTTACAGACCAAATGTAATAAATAATTCAAGGAACTGCAAATCTTGCAGTTCTCCCTACACAAACCAAGAATTCGATCTCCTCTTGTACGAACAACCCATAAATCAAGAAAATCATAAAGAACTATTCTAAAGAATAATCAGATTTATATAAAATTAATTTCAGATTATTTGCCCATTAATTTTGGGAACAAATTTCCCAAAACCCATATCTACGCAAATCGGGTAGAGTGCCTTCTGCCCATTTGCGCAAGTTCATATCTGAAACAGAATGGTTCAAGATTTGAACCATTGCTCTAATACCATGGAAGGGATAGGATATCCATCACATGGATACCCAAAGATTGTGGAACAAGGTGGTGAATTTCAAAAAATTTTTCTCTCCCTTCAACTGGGAATCGAGTTCCCTATTTAGAAAATCATATTTTCAATGATCATTCTTGAACCATAAGCTGAACCAGATGTGAACCAAAAAGAGTAGGGAGGGATTATACCTGATACAGAGAAGCAGTATCTGCCAATGGAGGTGTTCACGCCCAAGGAAGGATCCAAAATCTGCTCCCACTGAAGATGGCGTAGTGTAGTATCTCCCAATGGAGGTGTTGACCCTTCGCAAGAATCAACTGGATGGTGAGTGAATACAGCTCCAACCAATCTTTTCTCCAAAAGATTGGTATCAAGATCAAATCTTGATTTCTCCCAAGAACTGGAGATTGAACTACTGGAGGCGGCGACTGCAGGAAGGAGGCGGCAAGAGAGTATTTGCAGGGTGCAGAATTCTCTCTTCTTGTGATCTCAGCTCTGAAGACAAGAGTATGTTGGTTGCAGTCTAAAGGCTTCCGCCCCCTCTTCCTTTTATAGACTTAAAGGGATCAGCTCCTAATCTCATGAGTTGCAAATCCAAATCATATTTGGATAAGAAGTCCCTTTAAGTGATAAGGGATAACCCTTATCTTATCTGCAAATCAGATCAACCATCTCCTAATCTAATTAGGAGGCTTCTAGATCTAAATCTTATTTAGATCTTAGACTCTCTAAGTGGATAGGGTCTGGGCCCAATCCTATCAGCTAATCCATCTCAAATTCGCCCATTTAAGTGATTAATCAAATTAGCCCAGTTTGAAATGGGCTTAAGGCCTATTTAAGTTTATGTATTCACTTGGCTTTCCAAACTACTGCCCAGTTGGGCTTCCTTGTATGGCGTGAGACCCAAACATTGATCTACACATCAGCCACATGGGTTCAGCCCAGCCTTTGTTACAAGGCCTGGCCGAATACACTGTTAAGGACAGTGCACCCCTTGAAACCCATCTCATGGGCTCTATAGGGCCAGCAATTACCCTAAGTGGTCCCTGGGCGAAGCCACCTTGTAACACCCAGGGACTGTTGGCAGATGCAAGATTATCCCATTAGGTATTATCCTCAATGGTCTTTCACTTAACCTCTCAGCCCATAATGATCATACACTGCCCGATAAAGAGGACCTCTCCCTTGGGTGCAAGGAACAGCGTTGCTTCTCTGCTTATATGGATCCCGGGAATTAAAACCTTCTTGTAAACATTTTAGAAACCAAAATTTATATACTTTTATATCTCATATAAATATATTTTGCAAAACAAATCTCAACGATTGAAATCGACTGCCGGCAGTCTTGGTTTCCATCAGTGAGAGTGCATCCCCGATCATTACCTTTGTCCGACAAAGGGGCTGATCCTGTTACTATGATCACCCACTCAGATGAATTCTCAGACTACCCCAACATACCTAGGTTTTGACCCCCTGCTAAGGATCTCACAGATTGGTATATCAAAGATAGCCCGATCCGACACCTAGTGCAGTATCATAATCGAGTCTAGGGGTTGGGTTTAACTTTCCAGTTTTGCCCATCAATCTCCAAGGTCTAAGGCAATACTGTAAATCTGGTCCAGTTTAAAGACTCAATTAATCCTACGCTGTATGTGCCTAGGGTCTCACCCTGGTAGCTGAGACAGGCCACCCCCATTGACTTGGTGGCACCATAGTGTCAGCCTTGTCAGGATAGGTCTCCCCAGACCGACCCACTAGCTGTGAACATTCTAAACTAACACGAGTCTCATTAAGTGTCCATTTTAAGGGTATTATACAGAAACATTCCAAGGGAACATGAATCAAATATGCACTTTTATTCATTTACAATAAACTCATAAAGTAAATCATTTTGATTGAAGCTAAGGGCATACAAAACTGTCTAACATTATGCACCCCACATGCGTCTGATTAAACCTGCCTTTACATCTCCAATATTACAAGGAAAATTTTATAATTTTTGGGCTTGAAAAAAGGGATAAGTAACACACTAAATTGGCCAAAGAAAGCAATATCATACTAAATTAAACATGAAAGAAAAGCTAACTATAAGCAAACAATTTATAGGAGAGTAATAGTCAATAAGCATTAAAAGTATTAAACAATGAAGAACAACTTAGATATTGGAAAAAAAAGTTCAAGTAACAGATTTGGTGCATGAGCTCTGTCAACACATGATTTTTGCATGGTCCACCACCTGGACCTCCAATTTACCCCAAACACCTGATCAGACCCATCTGAAGTCTTGAAAATTCTCAAAAACCTATAGAACCCAACTTTCAGCCTAAATGCACTCAAATCAAACCATTCAATTATACACAATCATCAGTCCCAATACCTCTTAAAATACTTACCCATGAAATTTGAACTCAAAATTCCTATGTTACCCTTTCATGAAGCAAAGATTCCATTTTGATACATCACGTTATCATAAAACACCTACAACCTAGATCCCCTTTATACGAACACATATCAGAAATTAGACCATACAATTGAGCCGTAGACACCCCAGAACAAATGCCATAGACTTTAGCTCAAGATTCCCCCATTTACCCCTTTATTGAAACAAGATTCAATTTCAAATCCTTTTGTTGACCTAAATTCCTACGATCATAACCCTCTAAACCAATAAAACATTACCTCTAGACCCTAGATACCTTAAAATACCCACTTGTAAAATTTTAGCCCAATATACCCTTGCTTGCCCCTCCATCGCATAAAGATTTTGTTTTGAGGCTCTAGATCGATTGAATCATGCCCTTTTCCAAATCTGCCAAATCTGGGCCCACATGGCCTAATCCAACCCCACCAATCAACTCTGAATGCTTAAAAATCCATCATACTTAATTTCAATCAAAGTTTCCCATATTTCCCCTTCCAACTAAAAATATTATATTTTAGCACTCTAGATTGGCCAAATCCAAACTTGCTTAATCCATGTCTAATTGGGCCAATCAGATCCAACCATTAAATCTGAAATGACCGATAAACCCTCCCCTCAAAATTTCAGCTAAAAAAACATGTGTTTGCCCCCTCGTTTGAAAAGATTACATTTCAACTGATCCCGTTAACCCGAAAATACTGATTGGTTTTGAATGTCCAAAATTCATCTCGGCCTTTCATTCAGACACTGAATCCTAGCAATCCATCAGGAACCCAATGCCAGTCTAACCCCCCTTTAGTTGAACCAAAAACACTCTAGTTTTCCAAAATTACCAAAATTCCAAAAGTTACCAAAATTATGAAAATGTCATTATCCCTGTATATAAATATAACCCAACTATCTCATTTTCCCTAATCCAAGAGTTTTCACTATTTTCTTCTTCTTCTTCTTCTTCCAAAATCCCCAAAATCCACTGTTCAACATTTTCTTTGGTGAACAATGACGGTAAACCGATCCTTCCTCGACCATCTTCTTCCTTCCTTCTTCCTTTTATACTCTGAAGGGATGAGAGATCCATCATATGGATAGCTGATCGCTATATGTAGGTAGTGTTAGACAGTTTTGTATGCCCTTAGCTCTAATCAGTTTTGATGTTCTTTAGACATTTAGTGTAAATGAATAAAGTGCATGTTTGATTCATGTTGTGTGGTATGATTCTGTGCAAGACCCTTAAACTGGACAGTTAATGAGACTCATGTTAGTTTAAAATGTTCACAGCCAGTGGGTCGGTCTGGGGAGACCTATCCTAATAAGGCTGACACTGGTGTGCTGCCAAGTGTTGGGGTGGCCAGTCTCAGCTACCAGGGTGAGACCCAAAGCACATGCAGTATAGGATTACTTGAAACCTTGAACCGGGCCAGATTTCCAGTATTGCCCTGGACCTTGATGATGAGTGGGCAAAATTGGAAAGTTAGACCTGATCCCTAGACTCGATTATGATACTGAACTAAGTGGTGGATTGGGATATCTTTGATATATCAATTAGTGAGATCCTTAGATGGGGTCAAAACCTGGGTATGTTGGGATGGTTGATGAACCCATCTGAGTGGGTGATCATAGTGGCAGGATGAGCCCCTTTGTCGGACAAAGGTAATGATCGGGGATGCACCCTCTCTGATGGAAACCAAAACTTTCGACAGTCGATTTTAATCATTGGAATTTTGTTTTGCAAAATATTTTATAATGATATAATATATATGTATGGTTTCAACTCGTTTGCAAAAAGGTTTTAGTCCCCGGGGTCCATCCTATAGGAGAGTGCAACACTATGCCTTGCAGTCGAGTGAGAGGTCCTCTCTTGTCAGGCAGTGTTTTGGATCATTATGGGCTGAGAGGTTAATTATAAGGCCATTTAGGCTTATACCTGATGGGCTAATCTTGCATCTGCTCACAGTCCCTGGGTTTTTATAAGATGGCTTGGCCCAGGGACCACTTAGTGTAAGTGTTGGGCCCATAGAGTCCATGTGATGGGCTCAAGTGGATCACTGGACTTTCTAGTGAATTCGGCTAGGCCATGTAACAAAGGCTGGGCTGAACCCATGTGGCTGATGTGTAGATCAATGCTTGGGTCCCACGCCATACAAAGAAGCCCAACTCGGCAGCAGTTTGGAAGCCTATTGAGCACTTGATGCATATTGGGCCTAAAGCCCATTATGAACTAGGCTGATTTGATCAGTCACTTAAAGGGGTGGATCTGAGGTTGGGTCAAGCCAAAAGGATTGGGTCATAACCCTATCCACTCATGGAGACCAAATTCAAATTAGGATTTGAATCTGGTAACCTCCTAATAATATCAGGAGTGGGCTGATCTAATCTGTAGATAGGATTAAGAAGACTCCTTATCCAAATACAGCTTTGGATTAGGATAACTCCTAATGAGATTAGGAGGTTTCTTAATCACTAGGAAAAGAGGGGAGAAACCCTAATATCAAATTACAAGAATTTGAACCTTAAGGGGAATTCGCATAACACACTACAATCTAGAGATTGGATCTCAGAGAAAACCTTAGAGAGAAGAAAGCTATTCACCACCTTCTGCTCTATCCCACTCCTCCAGCAGCCGCAGCCATCTACTGCTAGTTTGTTTTCTCTCTAAGAGAAAGATCAAGAAAAGTTCTTGATATCAATCTTTATTGAAAGGTTGATAGTGTGTGGTGCTTATGGCTTCCATCGAGTTCTTCTGAAGGACATGGTTCTGTTAGACAGTTTTGTATGCCCTTAGCTTCAATCAGAATGAAGTACTTTATGAGTATTGTAAATAAATAAAAGTGCATATTTGATTCGTGTTCCCTTGGTATGTTTCTATGTAATCCCCTTAAACTAGACACTTAATGAGACTCGTGTTAGTTTATAATGTTCACAGTCAGTGGGTTGGTCTGGGGAGACCTATCCTGACAAGGGTGACACTTTGGTGCCACCAAGTCAGTTGAGGTGGCCTGTCTCAGCTACTAGCGTGAGACCCTAGGCACATACAGTGTAGGACTAAGTGAATCTATGAATTGGACCAAATTTCCAATATTGCCCTAGACCTTGGAGATTGATCGGCAAAACTGGAAAGTTAAACCCGAACCCTAGACTCGATTATGATACTACACTAGGTGTCAGATTGGGCTGTCTTTGATGTATCAATCAGTGAGATCCTTAGCGGGGGTCAAAACTTGGGTATGTTGGGATATTATGAGAATTCATCTGAGTGGGTGATCATAGAGACAGGTGTTCGACAGTTTTGTATGCCCTTAGCTTCAATCCAATTTGATGTACTTTTGACATTTAGTGTAAATAAATAAAATACATGTTTGATTCATGTCGTTTGGTGTATTTCTGTATAAGACCCTAAAGCTGGACACTTATAGAGACTGGTGATAATTTTAAGTGTTCACAACCATTGGATAAGTATGGGGAGATTTATCTAAAAGGATGAGAGATCCATCACATGGACGCCCAAGGATTGCGGAATAAGGGGCGAATTTCAAAAAATTTTCTTCTCCCTTCAACTAGGAATCACGTTCCCTATTTAGAAAATCATATTTTCAAGGATAAATCTTGAACCTTATACAGAACTAGATCTGAACCAAAAGGAATGGGAGAGAATAATACCTGATATGGAGAAGTAATATCTCCCAACGAAGGTGTTCACGCCCAAGGAAGGATCCAAAGACTGCTCCCACTGAAGATGGCGCAGTGCAGGATGGAGCAGAATCAACAGTGTTCTTCCCCAAAAACTCTGTCCTTCGCAAGAAACAGTAGAATGGATCTTGAGCACAGCTTCCTTTTCAATCCTTTCTCAAAGAACTGATGTCAAGATCCAATCTTGACTTCTCCCACAGCTGGAGATCGAACTGGCAAGCAGGGCGACAAGAGCAGGGAGGCGGCAAGAGAGTATTCGCAGGCTGCAGAATTCTCTCTTTTTGATTTCAGCACTAAAGAGGATCTGATGTGTTTCTTGTTGGTCTCTCTCAAGGCTGCCGCCCCCTCCTTCTTTTTGTTAACTTAAAAGATCAGCTTCTAATCCCATTAGGAGGTGCTTATCCAAATCATATTTGGATCAGCCTTCTCTTCTAGTGATAAGGATAAACCATTATCTTATCTACAGATTAGATTAGCTTTATCCTAATCCCATTAGGAGGTTTCTAGATCTGAATCACATTCAGATTTGGACTGTCTGAGTGGATAGGATTAAGACCCTATCCTATCTGCTAATCCATCTTAGAATTCACCCACTTTTGGGAATCTATGTCCAATATAGCTTCCGCATAAGTCACGGGATCCTCCTCATTAGTCAAGGTTTCCACTAGGTAACTATCCTAGTCATAACCAAAACGGACTGGTGGCGTGGATACCCAAGTGGATCTTCTAGGTTGGTCACTACCTAGAACTTGTGGGACATCTCCCACTGCTCCTGAGCTCTCCTCATCAACAACAATTTCCTGATGATGGGGGTCCAGGATGTAATTGATCTCCAAGAATTGTGCATTTCGACTGTAGAACACTTTCTACTCACTTGGGTGATAGAATAGGTAACCTACAGAGCCTTTTGGGTAGTCTACAAATAGGCAACAACTGGTTTTGGATTCCAACTTGTCTGCACTCGTTCTTTTAACGAGTGTTGGATAACCCCAAATCTTCAAGTGTCTGACACTTGGTTTCTTTCCGGTCCAAAGTTCATATGGAGTATTCGGAACCGATTTGGTTGGAACCCGATTCTACACATAAATCACAGTCTCTAATAAGTAACCGCAAAAGGATGTGGGTAACTCTGAGTGTATGAGAAGCGACCGGACCATATCCAATAAGGTCCTATTCCTCCTCTCTGAAACACCGTTAAGTGGTGGTGTAGCAGGAGGAGCTAATTGTGATACTATCCCATTGTCCTTTAAGTAGTCCCTGAATTCGTCAGAGAGATACTCGCCACCTCGATCTGATCGAAGGTCTTTAATTTCTCTCCCTAACTATTTCTTGACCTCTTATCTAAACTCTTTGAACTTTTCAAAGGATTCAGACTTGTGTCTCATTAGGTACACGTAACCATATCGTGAGAAATCATCTGTGAAGGTGATGAAATACACGTGTTGATTTCGTGTCCTAACACTCAGGGGACCACATACATCAGTATGTATTAGGTCAAGTGTGCCCGTACATCTTTCAGGCTTACCGTTAAATGGCTGTTTCATCATCTTGCCTTGTAGGCAAGGCTCACAAGTGGGAAGATCTTCTATAGTTAGAAAATCCAAAGGACCATCCTTTACCAACCTTGTGATTTGGTCAACACCGATGTGGCCATGTCAATAATGCCATAGACATGTGGGATTAACTGTATCACGAGCTCTCTTCTTAGGGATTTCAGCCGACGTAGTTTCGGTTATGTTAGTTTCTAGAGAAGGATGTAGAACATAGAGACCATTCTCCAGTTCCCCGTATGCGATGAATCTGTTGTTTCTTTTAATAGTAATCGTATTACTAAAGAAGACAGAATAACCATCTGCACACAGTTTTGAGACAGAAATCAAATTTCTCCTTAAATTTTGCACATAAAGACAGTCTTTCAGTACAATTGTTGATTCTCTAAAAATTAATTCCACGATTCCTATGGCCGTGGCTACAACAGTTGCAGTAGTCCCCAAGAAGAGTGTGACTTCTCCTTCACTCAGCCTTCTGCTTACTTTGAACCCCTGCAGTGAGTTACAAGCATGAGTTGAAGCCCCGGAGTCAATACACCAGGATGCAGAAGCTACCAACAAATTAATTTCTATAACACAACTTTTGAAGTTACCTTTCTTGGATTCCAGGTAGGCAGGACAGTTCTTTTTTCAGTGGCCGGTCTTCTAGCAGAAGTGACAGGCATCTGATGCTTTGTCTTTCTTCTGCTTCTTGCTCTTAGCGGCTTTCTTCTGAGGCTTCTTTGCCTTCATCTTTCTCTTGCCTGTCTTGACAGATTCAACAAGCATGGCTACAAGCTCATCCTTTCTAATCAGTTCTTCAGCTCTTTGCAACATATTGCTGAGCTCTTGTAAGCTGACATTCAGCTTGTTCATGTTATAGTTCATGATGAACGGATTAAAGGAAGGAGGCAAAGAGTTAAGGATAGCATCTATCTGGGTTGCAAGGTCTAGTCCGGATCCAAGAGCCTACAGTTCATTGATGTATGCCATCATCTGAAGACAATGGTTGTGAACTTGTTGACGCTTGGACATTTGTGCGGTCATGAACTGTTTCAAGACCTTTTGCCGAGTAGAACGATTCAGCTCTTCATACATTGTCCTGAGACTGTCCAATATGTCTTTGGCAAGTTCGATCTGATCGAACTGCCTCTGTATCGGGTTGTCTAAGGAGGCAATGATGTAACACCGGGCAAGGGAGTTTTTCTCCTCCCATTCTTGATAGTCTCTCCTTTGGGCCTTAGAAGCCCTATCACCCGGACGCTCCGGGGCAGGATTCTTTGCCACCTTATCTAGCTTTTCAGAAGCTAGGACCAGTATAAGGTTCCTGTACCAGTCAGCATAGTTTGGGCCCTTCAACTTGTTGTCATCAAGCAGTTTTGCAAAAGATTCGTTTGCCATTTTCTGATAAAAGAGCAAACATCAGTCCACAACCTAATTTGATTCATGTTCATTTCATAAATATGGATTTTAATCTACGATCCATTTTCATTTATTCATCTCTAAGATTTCACTCCTCTCTCAGTGACGGAGACTACGGGTTGTCTCTGGAAATATGGGAAATCACATAGTGTGCATGGAGCCAACTCTTTCAGCTGCATAACCCCACCACTTTTCTATGAAGGATCACATTCACTCATCATATGAGTTTTCCCTTTGGCCTCTGTCAGACAAGGCTCAGAGCCGTTTTCAGGTAAACCTTTCTGTCCAGTGAGGGCTTACCCATCATATTCGTGAACGCGAAGGTACCGTGAGAGAGTTCCCATTTTCTGGTGAAGCCCCTCCCACATCGGTCTATGATGCCCCTATCATCTTATGAAACACTCAGACAAGCCCAACAGCAAATGGATAGCCCATTTTCTGGTGCGTTTCCTCATTACTGAAGGACCCATCCTCATGCTAATGATGGAAGGCCTTTAGAGAGTTCATCATATGAATCTCCCTATCACATGCACTCATATTAGCTGGAGGGAACAAAATTACGCCCTAGTTTGATTTAGGTCAAACCAAAGTGGCTCCCACTGACTTTCATAAAGCCAGATTTCGGTGGGCCTTGAATCGGCTAGGGTTCCGCACGTAACCTCTTGATGAGGTGTGGGGCCCACCACTAAGGGAAGTCATCCAATGACCAAAAGGGACACCATGGCAATGATGTGCATTCAGCCATGGTGTGCACAAGAGCCACTATCGAATGAGCATGGGCCAAGTACTTATGGCCCATGTATGCAGCACATCACACATCCATACATCACATGCAGGGATAAATTGATCCAATCAATTAATTATCTGTAAGGCCCGTTGGAAGCCCGTTAAAATTCCATAATATTAACCATTAATATTATCTAGGTATATGGGCTGAATTAGGGTTACCCAATTCGGCCCATATAGCTTTATCCTTTAAAATGGTCTTTTGCAGTTTTAACTATTTAAAACTGGGCCTTTACAGGCTGGGCCGAATTAACCATTTAATTAAATATCAATCCTTAGGCCCATTAGTGGGAAATTAGGGCTGACTTTCAGCCTTGATTAAACCCTAGAATTGGTCCAAACAGTTTTGAACCAGTCTTGGTTCGAATGGGTCTAGGGTTTGATTTTTAATTAAATCCTTAATTCAATAAAATAATCTGAAATTAAATACTGATAAAAGGAAAAACAAGAATCAGTCAAATAGCACTATTCGCACAATCCTTCTTGCAAAACAGAGGTTAGATCACAGAATATAGTTTCACAAACTGCAAATCGCAGATATCATTTCTCTCATCTATGAAATCTCCTTTTCTGCGCCGCCAACTTCGATCCAAAATAAAAATAAATAGAAATCATATTTCTATTAATAATTACATCAGATCGAATACCTATACATTGACTCTAGAAAATAAAAAAAAATATTTACAGACCCAAAATAAATCAAGAACTGCAAAATCGCAGGTTCCCTGCGCAAACAAAGAATTCGATCTCCTCTTGTACGAACAACCCATAAATCAAGAAAATTATAAAGAACAATTCTAAATAATAATCAGATTTATTTAAAATTAATTTCAGATTATTTGCCCATTTGTTTTGGGAACAAATTTCCCAAAAACCAAATCTGCGCAAATTGGGTAGAACGCCTTCTCCCTAATTGCGCAGGTTCAGATCTGAAACAGAATGGTTCAAGATTTGAACCTGGGCTCTTTTACCACTGAAAGGATGAGAGATCCATCACATGAACGCCCAAAGATTGCGGAATAAGGGGCGAATTTCTAAAAATTTTCTTCTCCCTTCAACTGGGAATCACATTCCCTATTTAGAAAATCATATTTTCAAGGATAAATCTTGAACATTAAGCTGAACTAGATCTGAACCAAAAGGAATAGGAGAGAATAAAATCTCATACGGAGAAGTAATATCTCCCAACGAAGGTGTTCACGCCCAAGGAAGGATCCAAAGACTGCTCCCTCTGAAGATGGCGCAGTAAAGGATGGAGCACAATCAGTAGTGTTGTTCCCCAAGAACTCTGTCTTTCGCAAGAAATAGTAGAATGGAACGTGAGCACAGCTTCCTTTTTAATCCTTTCTCAAAGAACTGATGTCAAAATCCAATCTTGACTTCTCCCACAGCTGGAGATCGAACTGGCAAACAGGGCGACAAGAGCTAGGAGGCGGCAAGAGAGTATTCGCAGGCTGCAAAATTCTCTCTTCTTGATTTCAGCACTAAAGAGGATCTGATGTGTTTCTTGTTGGTCTCTCTCAAGGCTGCCGCCCCACTTTCTTTTTGTTAACTTAAAAGATCAGCGTCTAAACCCATTAGGAGGTGCTTATCCAAATCATATTTGGATCAGCCTTCTCTTCTAGTGATAAGGATAAACCATTATCTTATCTACAGATTAGATTAGCTTTATCCTAATCCCATTAGGAGGTTTCTAGATCTGAATCACATTCAGATCTGGACTCTCTGAGTGGATAGGATTAAGACCCTATCCTATCTGCTAATCCATCTTAGAATTTGCCCCTTTAATTAACTAAATAAATAGCCCAGTTCGAAATGGGCTTTAGGCCCATTATGCTTATGTGCTCACTCAACCTTCCTAACTGCTACCCAGTTGGGCTTCCTTGAATGGCGTGGGACCCAACATTGATCTACACATCAGCCACATGGGTTCGGCCCAGCCTTTGTTACAAGGCCTGGTCGAATACACTGTTAAGGACAGTGCACCCCCTGAAACCCATCAAATGGGCTCTATGGGCCCAACAATTACCCTAAGTGGTCCTTGAGCCAAGCCACCTTGTAACACCCAGGGACTGTGAGCAGATGCAAGATTAACCCATCAGGTATTATCCTCAATGGTCTTACACTTAACCTCTCAGCCCTTAATGATCATACACTGCCCGACAAAAGAGGACCTCTCCCTCGGCTGCAAGGAATAGTGTTGCACTCTCCACTTATATGGATCCCGGGAATTAAAAACTTTTGCAAACATTTTAGAAACCAAAATATATATACTTTTATATCTCATATAAAATATACTTTGCAATACAAATCTCAACGGTTGAAATCGGCTGCCGGCAGTCTTGGTTTCCAACAGTGAGAGCGCATCCCCGATCATTACCTTTGTCTGACAAAGGGGCTGATCCTGTCACTATGATCACCCACTCAGATGAATTCTCGGATTGTCCCAACATACCCCGGTTTTGACCCCCACTAAGAATCTCACTGATTGGTACATCAAAGACCCCTAACTCGATTATGATACTGCACTAGGTGTCGGATCGGGGTGTCTTTGATGTACCAAACAGTGAGATCCTTAGCGGGGGTCAAAACCTGGGTATGTAACATTCTGAGAATTCATCTGAGTGGGTGATAATAGTGACAGGATCAGCCCCTTTGTCAGACAAAGGTAATGATCGGGGATGCGCTCTCACTGTTGGAAACCAAGACTGCTGGTAGCCGATTTCAACAATTGAGATTTGTTTTACAAAGTATATTTTATATGAGATATAAAAGTATATATATTATTGTTTCTAAAATGTTTGCAAATGGTTTTAATTCCCGGGATCCATATAAGTGGAGAGTGCAACACTGTTCCTTGCAGCCGAGGGAGAGGTCCTCTCTTGTCGGGCAGTGTATGATCATTAAGGCCTGAGAGGCTAAGTGTAAGACCATTGAGGATAATACCTGATGGGCTAATCTTGCATCTGCCCATAGTCCTGGATGTTAAAGGTGGCTTGGCCCAGGGACCACTTAGGGTAAGTGTTGGGCCCATAGAGCCCATTTGATGGGTTTCAGGGGGTGCACTGCCTTTAATAGTGTATTCGACCAAGCCTTGTAACAAAGGCTAGGCCGAACCCATGTGGCTGATGTGTAGATCAATGCTTGGGTCCCACGCCATACAAGGAAGCCCAACTGGACAGCAGTTAGGAAGGTTGAGTGAGCACATAAGCTTAATGGGCCTAAATCCCATTTCGAACTGGGCTATTTATTTAGTTATTTAAAGGGGCGAATTCTGAGATGGATTAGCAGATAGGATAGGGTCTTAATCCTATCCACTCAGAGAGTCCAGATCTGAATGTGATTCAGATCTAGAAACCTCCTAATGGGATTTGGATAAATCTAATCGAATCTGCAGATAAGATAAGGGTTTATCCTTATCACTAGAAGAGAAGGCTGATCCAAATATGATTTGGATAAGCACCTCCTATTGAGATTAGGAGCTGATCTTTTAAGTTAACAAAAAGAAGGAGAGGGCGGAAGCCTTGAGAGAGACCAACAAGAAACACATCAGATCCTCTTTAGTGCTGAAATCAAGAAGAGAGAATTCTGCAGCCTGCGAATACTCTCTTGCCGCTTCCCTGCTCTTGTTCGCCCTATTTGCCAGTTCGATCTCAAGCTGTGGGAGAAGTCAAGATTGGATTTTGACATCAGTTCTTTGAGAATGGATTGAAAAGGAAGTTGTGGTCACGTTCCATTCTACTGTTTCTTGCGAAGGATAGAGTTCTTGGGAAAGAACACTGCTGATTTTGCTTCATCCTGCACTGCGCCATCTTCAGTGGGAGCAGCCTTTGGATCCTTCCTTGGGCGTGAACACCTTTGTTGGGCGATATTACTTCTCCATATCAGGTATTATTCTCTCCCATTCCGTTTGGTTCAGATCTGGTTTAGTTTAAGGTTCAAGATTTATCCTTGAAAATATGATTTTCTAAATAGGGAATGTGATTCCCAGTTGAAGGTAGAAGAAATTTTTTTGAAATTCGCCCTTTATTCCGCAATCTTTGGGCATCCGTGTGATGGATCTCTCATCCTTTCAGTGGTATCAGAGCCAGGTTCTAATCTTGAACAATTCTGTTTCATATCTGAATCTGCGCAATTAGGGAGAAGGCGTTCTACCCGATTAGCGCAGATTTGGTTTTTGGGAAATTTGTTCCCAAAACAAATGGGCAAATAATCTAAAATTAATTTTAAATAAATCTGATTATTATTTAGAATTGTTCTTTATAATTTTCTTGATTTATGGGCTGTTCGTACAAGAGGAGATCGAATTCTTGGTTTGCGTAGGGAACATGCGATTTTGTAGTTCTTGATTTATTTTGGGTCTGTAAATATTTTTTTATTTTCTAGACTCAATGTATAGGTATTCGATCTGATGTAATTATTAATAGAAATAGGATTTCTATTTATTTTTATTTTGGATCGAAGTTGACGGCGCAGAAAAGGAGATTTTGCAGATGAGAGAAATGATATCTGCGATTTGCAGTTTGTGAAACTATATTCTGTGATCTAACCTCTGTTTTGCAGGAAGGATTGTGCGAACAGCCCTGTTTGACTGATTCTTGTTTTTCCTTTTATCAGTATTTAATTTTAGATTATTTTCTTGGATTAAGGATTTAATTAAAAATCAAACCCTAGACCCATTCGAACCAAGACTGGTTCAAAACTGTTTGGACCAGGTCTAGGGTTTAATCAAGGCTGAAAGTCAGCCCTAATTTCCCACTAATGGGCCTAAGGATTGATATTTAATTAAATGGTTAATTCGGCCCAGCCTGTAAAGGCCCAGTTTTAAATAGTTAAAACTGCAAAAGCCCATTTTAAAGGATAAAGCTATATGGGCCGAACTGGGTAACCCTAATTCAGCCCATATACCTAGATAATATTAATGGTTAATATTATGGAATTTTAACGGGCTTCCAACGGGCCTTACAGATAATTAATTGATTGGATCAATTTATCCCTGCATGTGATGTATAGATGTGTGATGTGCTACGTACATGGGCCATAAGTACTTGGCCCATGCTCAGTCGACAGTGTCTCTTGCGCGCACCATGGCTGAATGCACATCATTGCCATGGTGTCCCTTTTGGTCATTGGATGACTTCCCTCAGTGGTGGGCCTCACACCTCATCAAGAGGTTACGTGCGGAACCCTAGCCGGTTCAAGGCCCACCGAAATCTGGCTTTATGAAACTCAATGGGAGGAGAAAAACTCCCTTGCCCGGTGTTACATCATTGCCTCCTTAGACAACTCGATACAGAGGCAGTTCGATCTGATCGAACTTGCCAAAGACATATTGGACAGTCTCAGGACAATGTATGAAGAGTAGAATCGTTCTACTCAACAAAAGGTCTTGAAACAGTTGATGACCGCACAAATGTCCAAGGGTCAACAAGGTCACGACCATTGTCTTCGGATGATGGGATACATCAACGAACTGTAGGCTCTTGGATCCAGGCTGGACCTTGCAACCCAGATAGATGCTATCCTTAACTCTTTGCCTCCTTCCTTTAATTCATTCATCATGAACTATAACATGAACAAGCTGAATGTCAGCTTACAAGAGCTCAGCAATATGTTGCAAAGAGCTGAAGAACTGATTACAAAGGATGAGCCTGTAGCCATGCTTGTTGAAGCTGGCAAGATAGGCAAGAGAAAGAGGAAGGCAAAGAAGCCTTAGAAGAAAGCCGCTAAGAGCGAGAAGCAGAAGAAAGACAAAGCATCGGATGCCTGTCACTTCTGCAAGAAGACCGGCCACTGGAAAAAGAATTGTCCTGTCTACTTGGAATCCAAGAAAGGTAACTTCAAAAGTTGTGTTATAGAAATTAATTTGTTGGTAGCTTCTGCATCCTGGTGTATTGACTCCGGGGCTTCAACTCATGCTTGTAACTCACTGCAGGGGTTCAAGGTAAGCAGAAGGCTGAGTGAAGGAAAAGTCACACTCTTCTTGGGGACTACTGCAACTGTTGCAACCGCGGCCATAGGAACCCTGGAATTAATTTTTAGAGAAGGAACAATTGTACTGAAAGATTGTCTTTATGTGCAAAATTTAAGGAGAAATTTGATTTCTGTCTCAAAACTGTGTGCAGATGGTTATTCTGTCTTCTTTAGTAATACGATTATTATTAAAAGAAATAACAAATTCATCGCATACGGGGAACTGGAGAACGGTCTCTACGTTCTACATTCTTCTCTAGAAACTAACATAACCGAAACTACGTCGGCTGAAATCCCTAAGAAGAGAGCTCGTGATACAGTTAATCCCACGTGTCTGTGGCATTATCGACTTGGCCACATCGGTGTTGACCGAATCACAAGGTTGGTAAAGGATGGTCCTATGGATTTTCTAACAGTAGAAGATCATCCCACTTGTGAGCCTTGCCTACAAGGCAAGATGACGAAACGACCATTTAACGGTAAGCCTGAAAGATGTACGAACACACTTGACCTAATACATACTGATGTATGTGGTCCCCTGAGTGTTAGGACACGAAATCAACACGTGTATTTCATCACCTTCACAGATGATTTTTCATGATACGGTTACGTGTACCTAATGAGACACAAGTCTGAATCCTTTGAAAAGTTCAAAGAGTTCAGGCAAGAGGTCGAGAAACAGTTAGGGAGAGAAATTAAGGCCCTTCAATCATATCGAGGTGGCGAGTATCTCTCTGATGAATTCAGGGACTACTTAAAGGACAATGGGATAGTATCACAATTAGCTCCTCCTGCTACACCACAACTTAACGGTGTTTTGGAGAGGAGGAATAGGACGTTATTGGATATGGTCCGGTCGCTTCTCATACACTCACATTACCCACATCCTTTTGGGGTTACGCATTAGAGGCTGCGATTTATGTGCTGAATCGGGTTCCAACCAAATCGGTTCCGAATACTCCATATGAACTTTGGACCGGAAAGAAACCAAGTGTCAGACACTTGAAGATTTGGGGTTGTCCAGCACACGTTAAAAGAACGAGTGCAGACAAGTTGGAATCCAAGACCAGCCGTTGCCTATTTGTAGGCTACCCAAAAGGCTTTGTAGGTTACCTATTTTATGACCCAAGTGAGTAGAAAGTGTTCTGCAGTCGTAATGCGCAATTCTTGGAAACCGACTATATCCTGGACACCCATCGTCAGGAAGTTGTTCTTGATGAGGAGAGCTCAGGAGCAGTGGGAGATATCCCACAAGTTCCAGGTAGTGACCAACTTAGAAGATCCACTCGGGTATCCAAGCCACCAGTCCGTTATGGTTATGACTAGGATAGTTACCTGGTGGAAACCATGACAGTGAGGAGGATCCCGTGACTTACACGGAAGCTATGTTGGACATAGATTCCCAGAAGTGGGTGGAGGCCATGAGAGCAGAGATGGACTCAATGGAGACCAATGTAGTCTGGACTCTAGTAGATCCGCCCTCCGAGGTAAAAGCAATTGGTTGCAAATGGATTTACAAGAGGAAGAAGGGCCTCAATGGTAAGGTTGAGACCTTCAAGGCTCGTCTGGTGGCAAAAGGGTACACTCAGAAAGAGGGCATCGATTATGAGGAAACCTTTTCGCCTGTGGCCATGCTTAAATCCATTAGGATCCTGCTAGCTATACCAGCATACCATGATTATGAGATTTGGCAAATGGATGTCAAAACTACATTCCTGAATGGAGATCTTACTAAAGATATCTATATGCAGCAGCCGGAAGGCTTCATTGCTGCAGGTCAGGAAAACATGGTATGTAAACTTAATAGATCGATTTATGGACTTAAGCAAGCTTCTAGAAGTTGGAACATCCGTTTTCACTCTGCCGTCAAATCGTTTGACTTCGAGCAGAATCTGGATGAACCTTGTGTCTACAGGAAGTACAGTGGAGATAAGGTTACCTTCTTGGTTCTGTATGTAGATGACATTCTACTCATTGGGAATGATGTAGGTATGTTAACTACGGTGAAAGTATGGTTATCACAGCAATTCTCCATGAAAGATCTTGGAGAAGCCTCCTATATACTGGGTCTTCTACTCTATAGAGATAGATCGAAGCGGATAATAGGATTATCCGAATCTGCTTATATTGACAAAATAGTCAAGAGATACAGCATGGAAAACACCAAGAAAGGAAATGTTCCTTTCAGGCACGGAGTCACTCTCTCCAAGAAGATGTCTCCCAAGACTTCTAAGGAGATTGATGGCATGAAAGACGTTCCCTATGCCTCTGCCATGGGTATACAGATGCCGATTTCCAGTCAGACCCAGATGATATAAAGTCTACATCTGGATATGATTTCCAGTCAGACCCAGAGGATAGAAAGTCTACATCTGTGAAAAACATACTTAAATACCTTCGAAGGACAAAAGAGTTTTGTCTAGTATTCGACGGTAGCTCACTACAGATCCAAGGGTATACAGATGCCGATTTCCAGTCAGACCCAGATGATAGAAAGTCTACATCTGGATATGATTTCATGATAGGATCGTGTGTTGTTTGCTAGAAAAGCAGCAAACAGGGGTCCATTGCAGACTCCACGACCGAGGCCGAGTTCATTGCCGCAAGTGAGGCTGCCAAAAAAGCCGTATGGATGAAGAAGTTCATTCATGAGTTGGGAGTAGTTTCGTCCGGCACATCACCCATCCCATTGTTGTGTGACAACAATGGAGCCATTGCTCAGGCTAAGGATCCATGAGCCCACTCAAAGTCGAAGCACATCGAGAGGAAGTACCACGTACTGCGGGAGATTGTTGGTAGAGGGGACGTCCTGATTCAGAAGGTAGTGTCAGCGGAAAATGTAGCAGACCCATTGACAAAGCCACTACCACGAAAAGTGTTTGAGAAACACATGGAATGCATGGGTCTCCGGCTAGTACCTGATTGGACCTAAGTGCAAGTGGGAGCTGTTAGACAGTTTTGTATGCCCTTAGCTTCAATCAAAATTGATGTACTTTATGTGTTTATTGTAAAAGAATAAAAGTGCATATTTGATTCATGTTCCCTTGGTATGTTTCTGTGTAATACCCTTAAACTGGGCACTTATTGAGACTCGTTTTAGTTTAGAAAGTTCACAGCTAGTGGGTCAGTCAAGGGTGACCTATCCTGACAAGGCTTACACTGTGGTGCCATCAACTCAGTTGAGGTGGCTTGTCTCAGCTACCGGGGTGAGACCCCAGACACATATAGTGTGGGATTAATTGAATCTTTGAACTGGACCAGATTTCCAGTATTGCCCTGGACCTTGGAGATTGATGGGCAAAACTGGAAAGTTACACCCGACCCCTAGACTCGATTATGATACTGCACTAGGTGTCGGATCAGGGTGTCTTTGATGTATCAATCAGTGAGATCCTTAGCGGGGGTCAAAACCTGGGTATGTTGGGACAATCCAAGAATTCATCTGAGTGGGTGATCATAGTGACAGGATCAGCCCCTTTGTCGAACAAAGGTAATGATCGGGGATGCGCTCTCACTGTTGGAAACCAAGACTGCCGGCAGCCGATTTCAACCGTTGAGATTTGTTTTGCAAAGTATATTTTATATGAGATATAAAAGTATATATATTATTGTTTCTAAAATGTTTGCAAAAGGTTTTAATTCCCGGGATCCATATAAGTGGAGAGTGCAACACTGTTCCTTGCAGCCGAGGGAGAGGTCCTCGCTTGTCGGGCAGTGTATGATCATTAAGGGCTGAGAGGTTAAGTGTAAGACCATTGAGGATAATACCAGATGGGCTAATCTTGCATCTGCCCACAGTCCCTGGGTGTTACAAGGTGGCTTGGCCCAGGGACCACTTAGGGTAATTGTTGGGCCCATAGAGCCCATTTGATGGGTTTCACGGGGTGTATTGTCTTTAACAGTGTATTCGACCAGGCCTTGTAACAAAGGCTGGGCCGAACCCATGTGGCTGATGTGTAGATCAATGCTTGGGTCCCATGGCATACAAGGTAGCCCAACTGGGCAGCAGTTAGGATGGTTGAGTGAGCACATAAGCTTAATGGGCCTAAAGCCCATTTCGAATTGGGCTATTTATTTAGTTAATTAAAGGGGCGAATTCTACTATGGATTAGTAGATAGGATAGGGTCTTAATACTATCCACTCAGAGAGTCCAGATCTGAATGTGATCCAGATCTAGAAACCTCCTAATGGGATTAGGATAAAGCTAATCTAATCTGCAGATAAGATGAGGATTTATCCTTATCACTAGAAGAGAAGGCGGATCCAAATATTATTTGGATAAGCTCTTCCTAATGGGATTAGGAGCTGATCTTTTAAGTTAACAAAAAGAAGGAGGGGGCGGCAGCCTTGAGAGAGACCAACAAGAAACACATCAGATCCTCTTTAGTGCTGAAATCAAGAAGAGAGAATTCTGCAGCCTGCGAATACTCTCTTACCGCCTCCCTGCTCTTGTCGCCCTGTTTGCCAGTTCGATTTCCAGCCGTGGGAGAAGTCAAGATTGGATCTTGACATCAGTTCTTTGAGAAAGGATTGAAAAGGAAGCTGTGCTCATGTTCCATTCTACTGTTTCTTGCGAAGGACAGAGTTCTTGGGGAAGAACACTGCTGATTCTGCTCCATCCTGCACTACGCCATTTTCAGTGGGAGCAGTCTTTGGATCATTCCTTGGGCGTGAACACCTTTGTTGGGAGATATTACTTCTCCGTATCAGCTATTATTCTCTCCCATTCCTTTTGGTTCAGATCTGGTTCAGTTTAAGGTTCAAGATTTATCTTTGAAAATATGATTTTCTAAATACGGAATGTGATTCCCAGTTGAAGGGAGAAGAAAATTTTTTGAAATTCACCACTTATTCCTTAATCTTTGGGCGTCCATGTGATGGATCTCTCATCCTTTCACATTAAGATTTGGGAAAACAGTTAAACAAAAACAACAGTAATTGAGATAGTTGCAATTATTGAATCTTGTTCCATTGATTCCTTTTAGGTTAAACCATGTCAATACGTTGGTCAAAGGCTGTCACGAACAATTGACACAAAAATATATTAACCTAATTTCTACTTGTACCACTATTCATGACAATTACGGATCACCGAAATCATGGATAGCAGTAGGAAAATCAACATTAATTCAGTTTATCAGACTAATTAACATTAACATCCAATAAAAATGTGCACAAAAACCAATGAATACTTGAATGAAAAAGCAAGAAAATAAATTAACTATAGAACCTCACAATGACACAATTGAACCTCCCCCCTTGAACCAGAAAAAAGAAGCTTAGCTGCTCATGATGTGCGTAATCTCCATGCTTTGCTTCTCCATGGCCGAACTAATCTTCTTGAGTTGCTTGATGCTTGATTGCTGGATGATTGAGTGATGCTAGAGCTGGTTTGCCCCCTCTTTATATAGCCAAAGGAGAGGGCTATTTTCCAATTCCTTCCAGGAGGTCATCTTATCTTTAGGAAGTCTTGATCTTCTTTGAACTAATCCTATCCTATCTCTTATCTAATGAACTAATCTCAATGTTCTTATCTCTCTAGGATTACATTTAAGACTTTAGATCTGATAAGACTCTCTCCTTCGACTGTTGCAAAACTTGGGCTGCTTCAAGGTACTTCTGCGAGTTGGGCTTAAGTTTTGAAATAGGCCTGGCTGCGAACTTGCTCCGACTTTAGGCTCGTTTTTATACTCGATTCGGGCTGAATCTGTCAAAATCCAAAACGTAAAAGTTGTGGGCCCTCCTTTTATCTTTCTAATTCTTCTTGAATTGTCCAATTCGGAGTCCGGAATTGAGAGTTAGGCCCAGATTACTGACTGTCACCGAAACTATGCAAAATCACCCGATTTGCCCTGTTTTCTTCCAATTGCCTTCTTTATTGCCCTGAATCGAAATACAAGATTAATGAGTCCATTTAAGTGCTAAATTAATGTAAAACGATGAAAATTATGGGACAAAAATAGGGTTCTTTTCAGTCTCATCAAATCCCCCCACACTTAAACTTTGCCCGTCCTCGGGCAAGGCAAAAACTCAAGTAACACAAACGAAACCAACAACTAATTTTCAATCTTTCTTTTTCTCTACATGAGGCCTGGTTTATTGCATGCTTAGTCCAGACTTGGTAACCTTCTTTCTTTATATCTCTTTCTCCCCTTCTTCTCGTCAAAGAGTGATTGAAAATCACCATTCCCCATGGTCCTAGGTTAAATCGATAGTCCAGGAGACAAGCCTTCCCAGCTAAAGCATCCTTGGCTGAATGGGTACTCATTGCTTTAACAAACCAATACAGCCAGATTCACTTACCTTTTTTTGTTTCTTAAGCCAAAACAAGGTGTGCTTATTGCCATAAGCTTGCTATGTATCACACCTCCACCACTTAGTATGAATTCCTAGGATCTGAAGGTGAGAATGGGGTTGGGGTTCTAGGGTGAGTGCATTTAATGCTTCATCTCACCCTTGCCTTCTTTTCAAGATGTGAGTGCATTTTATGCTCCACCTCACACTTGCTTTCATTTCTAGATGTGAGTGCATTTTATGCTCCATCTCACATTAGTCACGATTTTATTTTCTAAATTATTATTATTATTATTATTATTATTTTTATTATTAATATTATTATTATTATTTTACTCAAGAATCATAGGGTCTCACTGCCTAATCCATGAATTCATTGATCGTGGTCTCAATATGCCTAACACAACAAGTTCTAGAATAATCAAACCCTTTTTGATAGATAATTATGTGAAAATCAATCAAACCCTTATGCATCTTGCCTATTGGTCGGTTAAAATCATGAGGTACCATATGCAGCCAAGAAAGATCCAGTTACTCATGCTTGCATCCTATCTTATCCCCCCACACTTAAATTATACATTGTCCCCAATGTATGTGATTATGCATAAAGTAGAGGGATTTGGGGGTACTTCCCTGTTCGCCTTGTGAGGTTCCTACTAAACACAAAAATCAAAACCAAACAAAATAACAAAATTAGATAAACAAAATGGGTTGCCTCCCACAAGTGCAATTGTTTAACGTCGTTATGCTCGACGTCCTCCTTTGCTATTTTAACTCTCGTGGTTACAGCTTCCGGTGTGCTCCCCTTCCATCCATCATGGGTGGGTTCAAATCTAGAGTAGGGCCTTCATATCCAATTGTGCACTCGATTCTAGCTCCTCATTCATGTCTTTTTCAAAAATTTCCTGCACAGTTGAATCAATAGTGTCGACCGAATGGTCTTCATTTGGGTACTTCATAGATTCAAAAATATTAAATTTAATAGTCTCCTTGCCGATTTCGACGGAGAGGGTACCCTCATCCACATCTATTTTGGTCCTGGCCATTTTCATGAATGGCCTGCCTAATAGAAGTGGGGCTGAACTTTTGATCGTGTCCTCCTCCATCTTCAAAATGTAAAAATCAGCTGGGAAAATTAAATCATTAACCTGCACCATTACATTCTCAACAATCCCTTCAGTGTTGGCATTAGAATGATCAGCTAATTGGATAACAACTTTAGTTTCCTTTAAAGGACCTAATCTCAAAGCATTGTAAATCGAGTATGGCATGACATTGATGGATGCACCTAAGTCTAGCATGGCATGCTCGACTCGCTTATTTCCAATCACACAGGGTAGGATGAACATACCTGTATCAGCATGTTTTTCTGGTAAGGTCCTTTTGATCATGGCTGAAACGTTCTCTCCAAATCCTACCTTAATGGGGTTCTCGTTTGAGTCCTGTACCTCCTCTTATCCTTTATCAACCTTGGTGAGGTAGGTTCTAGTTGCAGTTCCTTCCCGCTTCTCAGCACCACTACACTTACATTATCCTTGGGGTTGACTACCATTTGTGATGGTAGTTTCCCGGAGCTCTGCGCCTCCAACTTGCTAATAGAAGTGGCAAGTTGGCTGATTTGATTCCCCAAATTCTAAATGCTGGCTCTTGTTTCTTGCTGAAATTGCTGAGTATTAGTAGCTAGAGCCATAACTATATCTTCTAATGATGTACCTGAATTCGGGGATTGGCCTTGTGCTGTGATTGGTGTTGAAAACTGGGGCTGTCGACTGAAAAAATGGGGCTGATATTGTTGCTGTCCTCAGTTCCCGTAGCTTATGTTTGGATGATCTCTCCACGCCGGATTGTAGTAATTGGAATAGGGATCATACTTTCGTTGGGGCTGGCCCGGGAATCCTCCTATGGCACTCACTTGCTGAATCGATCCATCCTGTAGTGATGGACACATGTCTGTAGGATGGCCAGGGATCAAACAAATACACCACACCCTAGCATTTTGTAATTGTCCTATAGCTAGTTGCCTAACCAAGGCAGTTAAGTCAGAAATCTGATTTTCTAAATTTACATGGCTTATCTCATTTGCATGCCTAATGGGACCATCTGTCCTTGCACTAAACTACTGTGAATTTTTGGCCATGTTGGAAATTAATTCCCCGGTCACTTCGGCTGTCTTGTTCACTAAATCTCCTCCACTGGCTGCATCAATCATACTTCTATCCATGGGCTGAAGCCCTTCATATAGCATCTCACCACCAAATTGCCGAACTCCACATATTTCTTTTCTTATAATTGCAGCCCGGATGTAGGGAAATATTTATCCAAAAATATCCTATTCATTTCATCCCATGTGCGTATTGAACCGGGAGGAAGAATATACAACCAATCCTTTGCTTTATCACGTAAAGTAAATGGAAAGGCTATAAGTTTTACCTGGTTCTCGGTCATACCATGGGGCTTCATTCTCGATTAGATGACATGGAATTCCTTTAGATGCTTATGAGGGTCCTCACCTGGAAAACCATGAAAAAGAGGCAATATTTGAATCAAATCAGATTTCAATTCAAAACATACCTCAAGAGTGTGATATGTGATGCATAGGGGCTGTTGGTTCATAATTGGCACAGTTGACCGAACCCAGCATTCGATGAACACTTATCACTACTCAACTGGGTACGATAGTGTTCCATGTTAAATAGTGATAGCATTAAGATTTGTGAAAACAATTAAACTGAAACAACAATAATTGAGATAGCTGCAATTTTTTAATCTTGTTCCATCGACTCCTTTTAGATTAAACCATGTCAATACATTGGTCAAAGGCTGTCACGAACAATTGATCCAAAAAGATATTAACCTAATTTCTACTTGTACCACTATTCGTGACAATTACGAATCACCAAAATCATGGATAGCAGTAGGAAAATCAACATTAATTCAGTTTGTCAAACTAATTAACATTAACATCCAATAAAAATGTGCACAAGAACCAATGAATACTTGAATTAAAAAGCAAGAAAATAAATTAACTACAGAACCTCACAATGATACAATCGAACCTCCCCCTTAAACCTGAAAAAAGAAGCTTAGCTACTCATGATCTGCGCAATCTCCATGCTTTACTTCTCCATGGCACTGATCTTCTTGAGTTGCTTGATGCTTGATTGCTAGATGATTGAGTGATGCTAGATCTAGTTCGCCCCCCTCTTTATATAGGAGATCATCTTATCTTTAGGGAATCTTGATCTTCTTTGAACATATCCTATCCTATCTCTTATCTAATGATATAATCTAAATTTTCCTATCTCCAATTGCTTTCCCCCTTCAAATTCAGCTTCTTCTTCTCTCTTAGAACAAAAGCTCAAGGAGAGTTTGAAATCAGATACTGGACCCCTTTTCCCTTGGCTCTGTTATCCTTTTATAGCCTTCTCCTCAGCCCCTTTCCTCCTCTAGAAAGTTCTCTCATCTAGAAAGTTCTCTCCTCTAGAAAGTTCTCTCATCTAGAAAGTTCTACAGTGTTGTTCTAGATAATTCAGAATCGATTTTGACCCTGATTCGGTCTGTGTTTGTCAAAAACTCAAAACATGAAAGTTCTAGAACTTTTCTTTATCTTTTCAAATCATCTTGAATCATCTCAATCGGAGTCCAGATGAGAGATTTATGACCAAATTACTATTTAGTGCTGAAATTGTCCAGAATTACCCACTTAGCCTTGTTTTTCACTTAACGCCAAAGTTTCCCGCCTTTAGGCTCCTTGGGCTGCACTTTGGGCTGCTGTTGAGTTGCTCTTGATCTGCAAATGGGCCTCCTTATTGTTGGGCCAAATAGGTTTCATTGGAGGGCTTTGGTTGTGATCTCTCTTTAGGCTTTCCCAAAGAGTGTAGCATGGGTTGCATGGGTTGAATGGCCCTCCTTTGACCTCTCAGCTGGGCTTTGCTCCCAACTAGGCTGTATCACCATCTATTTGGCCTCCTTTAGCATGATTTTATGCTCTTTTTCCCTAGACTTGTCCCCTTTGACAATTTCCTGAAATCAAGGTAAATTGGGATAAGAATACACACAAATCAGCATCAAAACCATGCATAAACACCAAAATTTATATGTAAATTGTGCACACATTAGGGCAAAACTGAAATGTTATACCTGACTCCTAGACTCGATTAAGATACTGCACTATGTGTATTGGGTTGTCTTTGATATGCCAATCAATGAAATCCTTAGAGGGGGACAAAACTTGGGTATGTTGGGATAGTCCAAGAATTCATCTAAGTGGGTGATCATTGTAAAAGGATCAGCCCCTTTGTCAGACAAAGTGAACGATCGGGGATGCACTCTCTCTGATGGAAACCAAAACTGCAGGCAGTCGATTTCAACCATTGAAATTTGTTCTGCAAAATATATTTATATAGAGATATACATATATATATTATGGTTTCAAAATGTTTGCAAAATGTTTTAATTCCCGGGATGCATGTAAATAGAGAGTGCAACACTATACCTTGCAACCGAGGGAGAGGTCCTCTCTTATCGGGGAGTGTTTGATCATTATGGGCTGAGAGGTTAAGTGTAAGACCATTGAGCATAATACCTGATGGGCTAATCTTGCATCTACCCACAGTCCTTGGGTTTTTATAAGGTGGTTTGACCCAATGACCATTTAGTGTAAATGTTGGGCCCATTAAGAGCCCATAGTGATGGATTAAGGGGTTCACTGTCTCCTATAGTGAGTTTGGCCCGACCTTGTAATAAAGGCTGGGTGAATACATGTGGCTGATGTGTAGATCAATTTTTGGATCCCATGCAATACAAGGATATCCAACTGGGCAACAGTTTGTAGGGTAAGTGAGCAAATGGACTCAATGGGCCTAAAGCCCAATTGGAACTAGCTTAATGAGATTAATTAAAAGAGGGCGATTCTAGGATTTAGATCAATATATAGGATAAGGGATTATCCCTATACACTTAGAGAGTCCAGATCCAAATAAAAATTTGGATCAGGAAACTCCTAATTAGATTAGGAGGGCTAATCTTTATCTGCAGCTAAGATAAGGGATTATCCTTTTCTCATAAAGAGAGTCTAGACCCAAATATAAGATTTGGATTAGGAAACTCCTAATGAGATTAGGAGAACCTCTTTTTAAGACTATAAATAGGAGAGCAGGGAAAACACTTAGTCCACAACAGAAATCTATCAGATTGCTGAATTCCAAAGAGACAATACAGTTTAACTGCTCTGTCTCCTTCTCTCCTGCTCTTGCCGCCATAATAGTTCGATCTCCACCTGTGGGAGTGATCAAGAAAGGGTTCTTGATATTACCTTTTGGCAGAAAAGGTAATCTGAAGTCGTGCTCACAAGCCCTCCATCAGATTCTTGCTAAAGAATCAGGTTCTTGCTGATGAGCCATCCTACTGATTCTGCTTCATCCTGCACTGTGTCATCTTCGGTGGAAGCAGTCTTGGGATCTTTCTTTGGGCGTGAACACCTTCATTGGAAGTTATTACTACTTCATATCAGGTATATCCCTCCACTCCCTTTTGGTTTCAGATCTGGTCTGGTTTAGGTTCAAGATTGATCATTGAAAATGAAGTTTTCTAAAATAGGGAATGTGATTCCCACATGGAAGAGTGAGAAATTTTTTGGAATTTCTTCCAACCTTCCTACAGGGTTCGGCCATCCATATGATGGATCTCTCATCCCTTTACATATGCCTCTACAGATATTTTATATTTTGTCAATGGATCTGATGGAGACAAGGTCCCCATGTAGGACCCAAATCTCAAATTCACATTTGCACCCCACAATGCCCCACAGCGCATCTCCACATTGGAAATAAGTTCCCCATGTGCTGTGGGGCATTGTGGGGCACCCCCTTGTATGGGGCAGATGTCAACTCCCCAATCCCTGAGTTCTTTTTTTTTTAATTAAAAGCTTTATTTGAGAAAAAGATTTACATAAAATAAAGAAAAAACATTATAATCTAAATTGGATTAGCACTTATTGATCATCATTAATCATGAGTTTACATAGAAGGAGTGGGAAAATTAAATAATTAAAATTCAAAAAGAACCAAGAGAGCAATATCAACTTAAGAGAAATCAGTCTTACCGAATTCTGATTCAAGGGTTCGGATTTAATCAATTGGTCATTGATCCTAGGTAGACTTCGGCATTCTTGCAATTCAAGCTTTTAACCTTAGATTTATTAGGATAGCCATAATAAACCTTGTGTTTTCTTAAATTAGCTGACCAAACACAGCGTTCGATCAAAACTTATCACTAATCGACTGGGTACGATAGCGCTCCATATTAACTAGTGATAGCATTAAACGTTGTGAAAATAGTTAAACCAAAATAACAATAATTGAGATAGCTAGTTATCGAATCTTGTTCCATTGATTCCTTTTAGGTTAAAACATGTCAATGCATTGGTCAAAGGCTGTCACGAACAATTGACGTAGAAAGATATTAACCTAATTGCTACTTGTACCACTATTTGTGACAATTACGGATCACCGAATCATGGATAGCAGTAGGAAAATCAATATTAATTAATTTGTCAGACTAATTAACATTAACATCCATAGAGGATAAGCACAAGAATCAATGAATACTTGAACTAAAAAGCAAGAACTTCAATTAAATACTGAACCAGAAAAGAAAAGCTTAACTGCTCATGATTTTCGAATCCTCCCTGCTCTGCTTCTCAGAAGGCCGAACTGATCTTTCTTGATTGATCGAGTTGCTTGATGCTTGATTGATGGACTTTTTTGATTGATGCCTAATGCTGGTCCACCCCCCTTCATATAGCTTTAGGAGGAGGGGCTCTCTCCAACTCCTCTTAGGAGATTATCCTCAAAATTAGAAAGTCCTAATCAGTTTTGATCTAATCCTATCATATCTCTTATCTAGTTATCTCAATCCTCTTATCCTTCTAGAATTACAATTGAAATTTAAATCTGATGGGACACTTTATTCTTTAATTCGTGTTGGGCTTCTTCAATAAATTGGATTGCTACAAGGCTCTTCTGCGAATTGGGCTTCAGCTGTGGGCTGGGCTTCTCTACGAATTTGCTCTGAATTTGGGCCCGATTTTGACCAAGATGCAGACCGAATCTGTCAAAACCCAGAACATGAAAGTTGTGGAGTTATCCCTCATCTTTCTGGTGCATCTTGAGTCATCTCAATTTGAGTCAAGGTTTGAGAGTTATACCCAGATTACTGAATGGTGCCAAAACTATGCAAAATCATCCGATTGGCCTTGTTTTCCTCCTGTCACCTTTTTGCTTGCCCTGAATCCAAATACAAAAGTAATGAGTCCAATTAATTGCTAATTTAATGTAAAAGAATGAATATTTGGGGAGAAAAATATAATACTTTTTATTTCCACCAGTTCCCCATCAGGGTAGAGACATTACTCAATTCGGATTCAGTGCATTTGGACTCAAAGCGATTTTTCCTTTCATACCAACCATTTCAGGACACATCAAAAGTAAGAGAAGGGGAACCAGTTGGCATGGTGAATTCCCTCTTCCATAACTCTATACCATTAAACAAAAAAAAATTGAAGAGGGATTAAATAAGAAAGAACCAAAAATTCTTCTTCTTTCACTCCGACAGGCAATATTTTTGATATGTAGAATCGAAAGATCATGCAAAACCCTCCCTCAATTAATTAATATTCTTCCATTCAATAAACTAGAGAAATAATTCACCAAAGAGAAATACTTCTCTTCATTGTCTTCTTTGGGGGGAGAGAGAGAGAGAGGCATAAACCCTATACCTAGGCTCCCTAACTGTAACTAGTCGTGACGGAAGGGGATTAAACCCTAATTGTTTCTTCTGCCACAGAGGAAGGAAGAGAAGAGGGGAAGAAGCCTAACTCAGAAGAGGAGGAGCGCCGTAAATAGGGAGATGGGGAAGAAGAAGAAGAGGCTAACTTTGGAGTGCTTCTTGTAGATTCATAGTCATAAAGGGTCCCATTCAACAAAAGCACTCTCTTAGAAGCCCTCAATGTCAGGGTCACCTATACTGGTGACAAGATCTTTGTCCTCACCAATGGCTTTGGCACCAATCAATCAGCTTGGCAATGCATGCTACCCAATGTTTCTCAGCACTACCGCATCATCCTCTATGACCTCGTATGTGCTAGCAGTGTTAATCCTGATTACTTTGCCAACATCAGTCACTCTATTTTCTACCATGATAGGCATCTTAACATCTGTTTCCGTCTATAAATGAGGACATTGGAATTTTTTCTCAACATTAGCTTAACTTATCAATTTTTATTTAAAAATACTTGTATTAGTAATAACTTTTCAATCAGTTGTAAGTGATGGTTAGTTAAACACTGAATGGTGTGCCAAAATATTGATGGACTCGAAGAAAAAATCCCTTCAAATCCAAACGCATTGAACCCGAACTTCCCATCATTGGTCCTATCCTCGATCGGGTATCTAGTTATTCCTTACCCCCTTGTTGCCCCACTAGATACTAGGTAGGTATCCCAAATAATTAAATTAACATGTGTTATGTTTACAAAATTAGTTTGGTCTTTGAAAGATAATTTAATTTGATTAAGTTAATTTAATTGATAAAATTGATTTAAGAATAATTTATAAAATAGCGGGAATTGATTGGTGAGAGAGAAAAATTTATGTATACATTAATAAAAAATATTTATGAAAATAGAAAATTATAGCAATAATTTTATCTCACGTTACATCATTTTTAAGGGAATTATAAAAATAGAAAATTAAAAAAAGGATAAAAATAGCGATGGGGAATGAGCAAGGAGAGTGTGGCTACCCGACCCAAAGTGAGGACAGTTTATGTAGTGATGGAGTCGCTACTTAAATTTTTGTGAAATGGTAATTTAGGAAAACCTAATTTTTTTAGAAAAAAAATATTTTATTTTCTTGGCTACCCATTTCCCAATGAGGTTGAGATTCCTAGAGTCTGGAGACCAAGGTACAGTGTGGGAAGGTGTTACGTGAAGGGATAGGATATCCATCACATGGACGCCCAAAGATTGTGGAATAAGAGGGCGAATTTCAAAAAAAAATTCTCTCCCTTCAATTGGGAATCGAATTCCCTATTTAGAAAATCATATTTTCAATGATCATTCTTGAACCATAAACTAAACCAGATCTGAATCAAAAGGAGTAGGGAGGGATTATACCTGATACAGAGAAGCAGTATCTCCCAATGGAGGTGTTCATGCCCAATGAAGGATCCAAAATCTGCTCCCACTGAAGATGGCGCAGTGCAGGGTGTAGTAGAATCAGCAGTGTTCTTCCAAAAGAACTTGGCCCTTCACAAGAATCAACTGGATGGCGAGTGAATACAGCGCCAACCAATATTTTCTCCAAAAGATTGGTATCAAGATCAAATCTTAATTTCTTCCAAGAACTGGAGATCGAACTGCTGGAGGCGGTGGCTACAGGAAGGAGGCGGCAAGAGAGTATTTTTAGGGTGCAAAATTCTCTCTTCTTGTGATCTCAGCTCTAAAGACAAGAGAGTGTTGGTTGCATGTCTAAAGGCTACTGCCCCCTCTTCCTTTTATAGACTTAAAGGGATCAGCTCCTAATCCCATTAGGAGTTGCTAATACAAATCATATTTGGATAAGAAGTCCCTTTAAGTGATAAGGGATGACCCTTATCTTATTTGAAAATCAGATCAGCCATATCCTAATATAATTAGGAGGCTTCCAGGTCTAAATCTTATTTAGATCATGGACTCTCTAAGTGGATAGGGTTTGAGCCCAATCCTATCAGCTCATCCATCTCAAAATTTGCCCCTATAAGTGACTAATCAAATTAGCCCAGTTCGAAATGGGCTTAATGTATTCACTTGGCTTTCCAAACTGCTGCCCAGTTGGGCTTCCTTGTATAGCATGGGACCCAAACATTGATCTACACATCAGCCACATGGGTTCGGCCCAGCCTTTGTTACAAGGCTTGGCCGAATACACTGTTAAGGACAGTGCACCCCCTGAAACCCATCAAATGGGCTCTATGGGCGCAACAATTACCCTAAGTGGTCCCTGAGCCAAGCCACCTTGTAACACCTAGGGACTGTGAGCAGATGCAAGATTAACCCATCAGGTATTATCCTCAATGGTCTTACACTTAACCTCTCAGCCCTTAATGATCATACACTACCCGACAAGAGAGGACCTCTCCCTCGGCTGCAAAGAACAGTGTTGCACTCTCTGCTTATATGGATCCCGGGAATTAAAACCTTCTTGCAAACATTTTAAAAACCATAATACATATACTTTTATATCTCATATAAAATATATTTTGCAAACCAAATCTCAATGATTGAAATCGGTTGCCGGTAGTCTTGGTTTCCACTTAGATGAATTATCAGACTGTCCCAAGATACCTAGGTTTCGACCCATGCTAAGGATCTCACTGATTTGTATATCAAAAATAGACCGATCCGACACCTAGTGCCATATCATAATCGAGTCTAGGGGTCAAGTGTAACTTTCTAGTTTTGCCCATCAATGTCCAAGGTCCAGGGCAATACTGGAAATCTGGTCCAATTCAAAGATTCAATTAATCCTACATAGTATGTGCCTAGGTCTCACCTTGGTAGCTGAGACAGGCCACCCCAACCGACTTGGTGGCACCACAGTGTTAGCCTTGTCAGGATAGGTCTCCCCAGACCGACCCACTGGCTGTGAACATTCTAAACTAACACGAGTCTCATTAAGTGTCTAGTTTAAGGGTATTACACAGAAACATACCAAGGGAACATGAATCAAATATGCACTTTTATTCATTTACAATAAACTCATAAAGTACATCATTTTGATTGATGCTAAGGGCATACAAAACTATCTAACAGCTCCCACTTGCACTTAGGTCCAATTAGGTAGTAGCTAGAGTCCCATGCTTTCCACGTGTTTCTCAAACACTTTCTATGATAGTGGCTTTGTCAATGGGTCTGCTACATTTTCCGCTGACGCTACCTTCTGAATCAGGACGTCCCCTCTATCAACAATCTCCCGGAGTACGTGGTACTTCCTCTCGATGTGCTTTGACTTCGAGTGGTTTCGTGGCTCCTTAGCCTGAGCAATAGCTCCATTGTTGTCACACAACAATGGGATGGGTGTTGTGCTGGACGGAACTACTCCCAACTCGTGAATGAACTTCTTCATCCACACAGCTTCTTTGGCAGCCTCACTTGCAGCAATGTACTCAGCCTCGGTCGTGGAGTCTGCAGTGGACCCCTGTTTGTTGCTTTTCCAACAAACAACACACGATCCTTTCATGAAAACATATCCAGATGTAGACTTTCTATCATCTGGATCCGATTGGAAATCGACATCTGTATACCCTTGGATTTGTAGTTAGTTACCATCGAATACTAAACAAAACTCTTTTGTCCTTCGAAGGTACTTAAGTACGCCTTTCACAGTAGTCCAGTGCTCCTGCCCTAGATTGGCCGGAAATCTGCTTACTACACTCACTGCCTGAGCAATGTCAGGAAGAGTGCATAGCATGGCATACATGATGCTCCCTACTGCAGAGGCATAGGGAACATCTTTCATGCCATCAATCTCCTTAGAAGTCTTGGGAGACATCTTCTTGAGAGAGTGACTCTGTGCCTGAAAGGAACATTTCCTTTCTTGAAAATTTCCATTCTTTTGACTATTTTGTCAATATAAGCAGATTGGGATAATTGATGAACCTACAATTTATCTATATTTTATGAGGTTTTTGCATAAAATTTTATGATGGTTTAATTAAATTTTGCCCTATTTTAGCTTGATTGCAAGAAAGATTTCAGGGGGAGCCAAATCAACTAAAAGAAGGCAAAAGCAAGAAAAGAAAACCCAAAATTTATCAAGTTCAGCCCAGCCCAGCCATGAGAGCAAGAGAATTTCATTCGGCCCAAGAAGAGCAAGTGAAACTCTTTGGAAAATCCAAGGGAAGAAGCCTAGCAAGAAGGAAATTTCGGCCAAGCCCATTTTTAGCCCAAATAATTGCCTAGAGTGTAGCCCACATGAGCTCCAAAGCAAGCTAAGTTGTAGCCAAAATAGCAGCCCAAAGGGAGCTAGGGGCGGCAACTTCTAGGAGTTTCTTGAAGAGAAGGAGGGAGCACTCTAGAAGGTTCATGAGGGGTGTAATACACCCCATTCTAGAGACTTCAAGAAGGGGCAAGAGCCCCCTTGAAAAACTATATAAGGAGGCCTCTAGGAGGGGAGAAAGTTGTTCAATTGCTTGAGAGGAAGGCTCTCCCACTCTTAGAGGTTCGGCCACCTTGAGAGAAGAGAAGAGAAGAAGGCTAGGCGCAAGGAAGAAGAAGAAGAAGGGCTGAAGGAAGTTCAAGACAAGCAAGTTAGAAGAAGAAGGTGAGTTCTTATTGAGGGTTTGTGATTCAAAGATCTTTTGTAATTAATCATTTGTAGTTTCATTCTCTTTCGATTTGAATTCAGTTTCTTAGTTATATTTTCTTTCTTCTTTATCCTTGTTTCCATTCTTCCTTGATGTATTTCAGCTTGTAAAATTTCAGTTCAGCAATCTAATTCTTTTTTATTCATTCAAATGGTCATGCATTGTATTTGAAGTTTCTTGAATAAGGGTGTGATTGTAGAGTAATTCGGCCAACTAACCTTCAAAACTCAGATCTGAATTCTCAGATCTGAGATTGCAAGATCTGAATTGCTTGAAAGAGAATTCAGATCTGCAATTTTCAGATTGGGCGAATTAATCTACAGCTTGGAATTCCTAGAGTGCTTGAGAGAGACTCTAGGAATTCAGATCTACTATTCAAGAACTGAATTGAGTGCAAGGTTAGAGATAACTTGCACAATTCAGTTGGTGATCAATTCAGATTTGAATTGATGCCTTAGAAGTGTTTGAAGAAATGTATGCATGGGGATTAGATTCTTTTTAGAGATAGAAGAACCGTCACTCATGCATAGGATGAACATGCGCTTGAGAGAGGCTGTTCATGACCTTGGGGTTTCACCAAACCAAGGCTCAATCATGATTTATTCGAATGATCCA
Organism: Nelumbo lutea; assembly: GCF_056320005.1. Lineage (NCBI taxonomy): Eukaryota > Viridiplantae > Streptophyta > Magnoliopsida > Proteales > Nelumbonaceae > Nelumbo > Nelumbo lutea. The sequence continues at coordinate 70,617,347 of NC_142687.1, read as the reverse complement.
AATTGATAGATTGCTGAATTCTGAGATTGACATTTACTGCTTACTCTTCTAACCTGAATTGAAGGCAATTGGACCAATGATTTAGATAGATTTTAATTTAGGATTTCTTAGCTTTCATTAGAGTTTTGATTTATATGTTGATCAGATAAGAGGTGTTCAATTTAGTATTGGTAATTGTTTCCTAAATCCTCGTGGGAACGATACTTCACTCACTACTTTATTACTTGAACGGCTAGTGCACTTGCTAGTGTCACAATGAGCCACACATCAAGTTTTTGGCGCCGTTGCCGGGGATTTAGAGAAGCAATATTAGGAAACATTGAGCATTCTTAATCTGATCTCATTCAGCATTGCATTCATAGTTGGGTTAATTTGCTAACTTTTTCATTTCAGCTTGGACTGCAACTGCTGTACTAATGTAGTTATGTTTCTTCTTTCTTAAGTAGATTACTTTCTTTTTCTGGTTTCAGTTTCATTTTAATAAAGGCATATTTGATTTCTATTCAATCTTGGTGTTGTTCCCTTCAAAAAGAAAAAAAAAAGAGAAAAAAAAATTCACATAAACATGAGTGTTGCAGATCTGAGTTGCATTCGGCACTCAAATCAGCAGATTTCAGATCTGCAGCACTCAGCCAAAAAGAATTGCTTGTGTTTCAGAATTTTATTTCTTTTTCCATTAAAAATATATATATATATATATATAAAATGAAAAAAAACAAAAGAGATCTTTTGAACAACCAGAGGAGCAATTGAGAATTCGGATCAGAACTCAGATATGAGTTTAGATCTGAATTCTGCTATTGCAGATCTGCAACAGTTCAGATCTGAGTTCCTCTGAACTCAGACCTGAACTGATGAAATTTTGAGGGGAATTGGGTGTCATCACCACCCCAATTCACCCTAGGGCACTTCTGCTATTCCCCAAAAACAATTTGGTAGCAATAACTGAAGGTAAGGCAATTGAGATTTCAGATCCGAACTCAGACTTGAGTTCAGACCTGAACTCTGCTATAGCAGAACTGCAATACTCAGAAAAAAAAAAATATCTGTTCTCAGCCCTTTATTATTCTTTTCTTTCATTGCAAAAAGAAAAAAAAATATATTTAGATAGTGAAAAAAAAAAAAAAAAAAAGAGAGAGAAAGAACCATGGAAACCAAGGATTTGGATCAGAACTCAGATCTGAGTTCAGATCTGAGTTCTGCTGTAGCAGATCTGCAACAGTTCAGATCTGAGTTCTCTTGAACTCAGACCTGAACTGATGTAAACTTAAAGGATAATTGGGGGTTATCTTCACCCCAATACACCCTACAAAAAACCTGCTATCTCCCAAAAACAATTGGATAGTCATGGTTAAAAAAAAAAAAAAAAAAATTGAATCTGCAATCACCTAGATCTGAACTGGGGTTGTGAACAGAGCAGGATACAGGGCATACTTTGCTGTATTAAATAACTTGTACTCCAACCTATCTGAGCTGATTTGGTTGAAGAAAAGTATATTTAATCTGAGATTTTTTTATGCCTCAATAGTTTTAATGCGATGCAGCACCTCCACACAATTCTCTATTTCAGACTTCTCTTCTGATATTGCAGATCTGCAACATTTCAGATCTGAGTTCATCAGAACTCAGACCTGAACTGATGCAATCATGAGGTGAATTGGGAGCCATAATCACCCCAATTCACCCTATTATACATCTTCCAGCCCCCAAAATTAGTTGGATAGCAAAGAAGGGCAATTGAGATCAGAACTCAGATCTGAATTCAGTTATTAATAGTACCAAAAATTGCAATATGTCACATTGCAATCTGATGCATCAGATCTGATTTATGATTGCAGTATATTTCATTGATGCTTCATTGATGTGGACTTGTAGCAGTATACCAAAAATGTGTAAAAATCAGATCTGCATCATTGATGAAATAGTAGCAATGTGTGATGATATCAGAGTGCACTTGATTTCTACTGTGGACTGACTGATGACATGAGGCAATATGTGGACTGATGTTTTTTTAAATTACTTTCATCCGATCTGATTGATTGTTTGTCTGTGGACTGATATTTGTGTTATATCTGTGGGCTGATAATCATATATGTGGACTGATTTTACTAGCTTTAAAGCACTTGCACCAGATCTGAACTGGATGAGTGTAATATACTGGCATTCAGGGCTGCTTACAGTATATAGTTAGCAGACTTGATTTCAGGTTTCTGCAACTACTTAATTTGAGCCATCATGATTTCAGGTTTCTGCTTTGAACCTCTTGCACATAGTCTTGGATGTCCATTAGTAAAATCAAAGTTTTAGATGACCAGCTCTGATTGCTTTGAGATCTGATCTGAAATTGGACTCAGTTCTGTTCTGCAACACTGCTAAATTGCAGCAGTAACAATGCCAAACAGTGCAGACCTGATTTCAGGTTTCTGTAAATTTGTGGACTGAACAGCTTAATATATTTGAGCTAGACAGATTTGGGCTGATATGGACTGATAGAGGCTGATATGAGATCTGAAACAAAACATGGGCTGAACTAACTGTGTGCTGAATTTACAGGTTGTATGCATTGCAGACCTGATTTCAGGTCACAGAAGTCTTCAAGATTATGAAGCCATACACTTGCATAGCTTACAAACCTGAATCCAAACCTGGCTCAGGTCTGGTTGTAGCCCAATTTAAGCCCTCTGAAGGCACATTGACAATTCAGCTCTGAATAGCAGCCCACAGTATAGCAGATGTAAATGGTGATGTGCAATAGTTTCAATAAGTATATTCAATTCAGACTCCAATTTTTATGGTTTGTTAATTGCATATTTGAACTCAAATAAATTGTATCTGAATTTAGATGCTATAATTAAGGAATGTAAATAAGATTGCTGGTTTGGATTCTTTTTTTTTAATAATCAAAATCATTTATGATCTAAAATCAGTGGTTATTTGAATGCTAGTAACCACTGATTTCAGTATAAATGACTACTGTAATTTCAGATCTAAACTCAGATCCAAAGGTGACTGTTCTCAGTAGGTAAGTTTGCAGATCTAATTTCAAGTCTCTGCAATTTATTGACGCATACAAGACATATAAGTTGGGACTTGAAATTTGAAGTCTTAAACTCTTGAGTTCAGACTTATTTCAAACCTAATTGCATCATAATTCAGATTTATTGATGTTAGGTTTTTTTTGTAAGACTGTTCTCAAAAGCTAAGACTTCAGGTCTGATTCTATTAAGAGCCTGAAGAGCAGCCTAAAGATACTAAATTCAGCAATTGATTTTAGATCTGATTATAGTAGATGTTAGATATGTTTACTTCTATTTAGTCTAGAATAGTGTGTAAAAATATCTATTGCTAATTTAGCTAGCTTTCTTTTTCATTAATGATCTACTTCACACTTGAATGCTGGTTTTCAGTAATGGAGCTCTGTTTTTCTTGTTTATAAAAAAAAAAAAAAAAAAAAAAAGAGAGAGAGAGAGAGAGAAAAAGAGTGAAGCAAATGACTTTGGTTTGTCTTATTAATTACTTGGTTTTGTAAATTTTTCTTGTATAGCTAGTAGATTAGGATTACTTACATTCTTTTGAATTGTGAATAGTAGTCTTTTTTTTATTATTTGGTTTAAATTATTTTTAGTTAGAACAAAACTTCTGATCTCTGTTGCAAGTAAATTCTAGCAGAAGAGGCTCCCACCAAAAGAACTCTTGCATATCTAGAAATTAATCTTCAAGAAGTCCTCTATACACCCTTCTCTTTACTTGGTATTTCTCTTGTTGTTTTATTGTGACTCCCTAACACTAGGAACATTGAGGACAATGTTCATCTTAAGTGTGGGGGAGTGAGCCCGAGGCTAGGGTATGGGGGCTGAAACCGTGCACCCCAACACACATATGCAGGCAATGACATAACAAAAAAAAAGACTGGAACCCCTCAAGTTCATTACTATTTATTTGATGATTTTTTTTTTAAGAAGGAATTCAATGAGTTGATGGAGACTGATGTACTTGTTAAGTTTTTATTGTGAATGACCCAATTTGATATATGCATGAGAAAAGGGGAGCTGAATATGCCTTTCAGCATGACTAGCCGTAACTATCTTCATGTGTATGGAAGCCCTTGATTTCATGGTTAATGGTCAAGAGAGCTAGTGCACATCTGAAGTGCTGATTCTTGAGGTTCAATAATTGCAAAGAAGGACAAAAGCCCAAATTGACTCCGCTATTCTGAGCTGAATAGTAAAACTAGCAGCTTAGAACCTGAGTCCTATTTACCTACCTCAAGCAAGTGACCAGTGTGAGATGGAGCATAAGATGCACTCACACCAAAAAAAAAAAAAAAAAAAAAAAAAAAAAAAAAAAAGAGAGAAAAGTGTGTGAGATGGAGCATAAAATGCACTCACACCGAAAAAAAAAAAAAAAAAAAAAAGAAAAGGGTGAGATGGAGCATAAGATGCACTCACCCCTAGAATTAAGAAATTGTGGTGATAGCTGAGGTTCAAAGGGGCACTCTAAAGTTGAACTCTCATTGAGATTCAGTTACAGATGTGAAACTTAGTGAAATTTGATTATTAACCTTGACAATTAAGGAGCTGATTTATATATGAATTAGGAGTGAAGGCTAGACTATGATGAAATTCATATTCTCCTTTCCTTGCATCTGATACATATCTTAAATGGTAATTTACAAGAATAAGAGTTGAGCACTTACAAAAGTTCCCCGACTACTCAATGCATTTCTATCTTAAAAAGTTCACCAGGTAAATGGTGAGAACAGAAGGGGGGAATGTTAAGTTTATGGCTGATGTCTTTGCTTGAGGACAAGCAAAACCTTAAGTGTGGGGGTATTTGATGAACCTACAATTTATCTATATTTTATGAGGTTTTTGCATGAAATTTTATGATGGTTTAATTAAATTTTGCCCTATTTTAGCTTGATTGTAATAAAGATTTCAGGGGGAGCCAAATCAACAAAAAGAAGGCAAAAGCAAGAAAAGAAAACCCAAAATTTATCAAGTTCAGCCCAGCCCAGCCATGAGAGCAAGAGAATTTCATTCGGCCCAAGAAGAGCAAGTGAAACTCTTTGGAAAATCCAAAGGAAGAAGCCTAGCAAGAAGGAAATTTTGGCCTAGCCCATTTTTAGCCCAAATAACAGCCTAGAGTGTAGCCCACATGAGCTCAAAAGCAAGCTAAGTTGTAGCCCAAATAGCAGCCCAAAGGGAGCTAGGGGCGGCAACTTCTAGGAGTTTCTTGAAGAGAAGGAGGGAGCACTCTAGAAGGTTCATGAGGGGTGTAATACACCCCATTCTAGAGACTTCAAGAAGGGGCAAGAGCCCCCTTGAAAAACTATATAAGGAGGCCTCTAGGAGGGGAGAAAGTTGTTCAATTGCTTGAGAGGAAGGATCTCCCACTCTTAGAGGTTCGGCCACCTTGAGAGAAGAGAAGAGAAGAAGGCTAGGCGCAAGGAAGAAGAAGAAGAAGGGCTGAAGGAAGTTCAAGACAAGCAAGTTAGAAGAAGAATGTGAGTTCGAATTGAGGGTTTGTGATTCAAAGATCTTTTGTAATAAATCATTTGTAGTTTCATTCTCTTTTGATTTGAATTCAGTTTCTTAGTTATATTTTCTTTTTTCTTTATCCTTGTTTCCATTCTTCCTTGATGTATTTCAGCTTGTAAAATTTCAGTTAAGCAATCTAATTCTTTTTGATTCATTCAAATGGTCATGCATTGTATTTGAAGTTTCTTGAATAAGGGTGTGATTGTAGAGTAATTCGGCCAACTAACCTTCAAAACTCAGATCTGAATTCTCAGATCTGAGATTGCAAGATCTGAATTGCTTGAAAGAGAATTCAGATCTGCAATTTTCAGATTGGGCGAATTAATCTACAGCTTGGAATTCCTAGAGTGCTTGAGAGAGACTCTAGGAATTCAGATCTACTATTCAAGAACTGAATTGAGTGCAAGGTTAGAGATAACTTGCACAATTCAGTTGGTGATCAATTCAGATTTGAATTGATGCCTTAGAAGTGTTTGAAGAAATGCATGCATGGGGATTAGATTCTTGTTAGAGATAGAAGAACCGTCACTCATGCATAGGATGAACATGCGCTTGAGAGAGGCTGTTCATGACCTTGGGGTTTCACCAAACCAAGGCTCAATCATGATTTATTCGAATGATCCAAATTGATAGATTGCTGAATTCTGAGATTGACATTTACTGCTTACTCTTCTAACCTGAATTGAAGGCAATTGGACCAATGATTTAGATAGATTTTAATTTAGGATTTCTTAGCTTTCATTAGAGTTTTGATTTATTTGTTGATCAGATAAGAAGTGTTCAATTTAGTATTGGTAATTATTTCCTAAATCCTCGTGGGAACGATACTTCACTCACTACTTTATTACTTGAACGGCTAGTGCACTTGCTAGTGTCACAATGAGCCACACATCAATAATCCTATTATCCGCTTCGATCTATCTCTATAGAGTCGAAGACCTAGTATATTGGAGGCTTCTCCAAGGTCTTTCATTGAATATTGCTGTGAAAGCCATATTTTCACCATAGTTAACATTCCTATATCATTCCCAATGAGTAGAATGTCATCTACATACAGAACCAAGAAGGTAACCTTATCTCCACTCTACTTCCTGTTGACACAGGGTTCATCCAAATTCTGCTCGAAATCAAAGGATTTGACAGTAGAGTCAAAACAGATGTTCCAACTTCTAGAAACTTGCTTAAGTCCATAAATGGATCTATTGAGTTTACATACCATGTTTTCCTAACTTGCAGCAATAAAGCCTTGCGGTTGCTGCATATAGATATTTTCAATAAGATCTCCATTCAGGAATGCCGTTTTGACATCCATTTGCCAAATCTCATAATCATGGTATGCTGCTACAGCTAGCAGGATCCTAATGGATTTATGCATGGCCACAGGCAAAAAGGTTTCCTCATAATCGATGCCCTCTTTCTGAGTGTACCCTTTTACCCTGGAGGGTGGATCTACTAGAGTCTAGACTCCATTGGTCTCCATTGAGTTCATATCCGCTCTCATGGCCTCCACCCACTTTTGGGAATCTATGTCCAACATAGCTTTCGCATAAGTCACAGGATCCTCCTCATTAGTCAAGGTTTCCACTAGGTAACTATCCTGGTCATAACCAAAACGGACTGGTGGCCTGGATACCCGAGTGGATCTTCTAGGTTGGTCACTACCTGGAACTTGTGGGACATCTCCCACTGCTCCTGAGCTCTCCTCATCAAGAACAATTTCCTGATGATCGGTGTCCAGGATGTAATTGATCTCCAAGAATTGTGCATTTCGACTGTAGAACACTTTCTGCTCACTTGGGTGATAGAATAGGTAACCTACAGAGCCTTTTGGGTAGTCTACAAATAGGCAACAACTGGTTTTGGATTCCAACTTGTCTGCACTCGTTCTTTTAACGAGTGTTGGATAACCCCAAATCTTCAAGTGTCTGACACTTGGTTTCTTTCCGGTCCAAAGTTCATATGGAGTATTCAGAACCGATTTGGTTGGAACCCGATTCTACACGTAAATCACAGTCTCTAATGCGTAACCGCAAAAGGATGTGGGTAACTCTGAGTGTATGAGAAGCGACTGGACCATATCCAATAAGGTCCTATTCCTCCTCTCTGAAACACCGTTAAGTGGTGGTGTAGCAGGAGGAGCTAATTGTGATACTATCCCATTGTCCTTTAAGTAGTCCCTGAATTCATCTAAGAGATACTCGCCACCTCGATCTGATCGAAGGTCTTTAATTTCTCTCCCTAACTATTTCTCGACCTCTTATCTAAACTCTTTGAACTTTTCAAAGGATTCAGACTTGTGTCTCATTAGGTACACGTAACCATATCATGAGAAATATCTATGAAGGTAATTATATACACGTGCTGATTTCATGTCCTAACACTCAAGGGACAACATACATCAGTATGTATTAGGTCAAGTGTGCCTGTACATCTTTCAGGCTTACCATTAAATGGCCATTTTGTCATCTTGCCTTGTAGGCAAGGCTCACAAGTGGGAATACTTTCTACAGTTAGAAAATCCAAAGGACCATCCTTGACCAACATTGTGATTCGGTCAACACCGATGTGGCCAAGTCAGTAATGCCACAGACACGTGAGATTAACTGTACCATGGGCTCTCTTCTTGGGGATTTCAGCCGACGTAGTTTCGGTGATGTTATTTTCTAGAGAAGGATGTAGAACATAGAGATCATTCTCAAGTTCCCCGTATGCAATGAATCTGTTATTTCTTTTAATAGTAGTCTTATTAGTAAAGAAGACAGAATAACCATTTGCACACAGTTTTGAGACAGAAATCAAATTTCTCCTTAAATTTTGTAAATAAGGACAATCTTTCAGTATAATAGTTCCTTCTCTAAAAAGTAATTCCATGGTTCCTATGGCCACAGCTGCAACAGTTTCAGTAGTCTCCAAATAGAGTGTGACTTCTCCTTCACTCAGCTTTCTGCTTACCTTGAACCCCTACAGTGAGTTACACGCATGAGTTGAAACCCCGGAGTCAATACACCAGGATGCAGAAGCTACCAATAAATTGGTTTCTGTAACACAAGTTTCGAAATTACCTCTCTTGGATTCCAGGTAGGCAAGACAATTCCTTTTCCAGTGGCTTGCAGAAGTGACAGCCATCCAATGCTTTGTCTTTTTTCTGCTTCTCGAGTTTGGCAGACTTCTTCTAGGGCTTTCTCTTTGCCTTCCTTTTATTGCCCAATTTGCCAGTTTCAACAAGCATGGCAATGGGCTCATCCTTTTTAATCAATTCTTCAACTCTTTGCAACATATTGCTGAGCTCTTGCAAGCTGACGTTCAGCTTGTTCATGTTGTAGTTCATGATGAATGGATTAAAGGATGGAGGCAGAGATTTGAGAATAGCATCGATCTGTGTTACCAGATCCAACCCGGATCCAAGAGCCTCTAGTTCGTTGATATAACCCATCATCTAGAGACAATGGTCGTGAACTTGTTGGCTCTTGGACATCTGTGTGGTCATGAACTGTTTCAAGACCTTCTGCCGAGTAGAACGATTCTGCTCTTTGTACATTGTCTTGAGACTATCCAATACGTCCTTGGCAAGTTCGATCTGATTGAACTGCCTCTGAATTGGATTGTCCAAAGAGGTAATGATATAGCAGCGGGCAAGGGAGTTTTTCTCCTCCCATTCTTGGTATTCTCTTCTACGGGCCTCAGATGCCCTATCTCCCAGATGATCGGGTGCAGGACTCTTGGCTACCTTATCCAACTTTTCAGAGGTGAAGACCAACATAAGGTTCCTATACTAGTCGGCATAGTTTGGGCCCTTAAGCTTGTTATCATCAAGAAGCTTTGCAAATTGTCCATTTTCCATTTTTTGATAAAATAGCAAATATCAGTCCATAACCTAATTTGATTCATGTTCATTACATAGAAATGGATTTTAATCTACGTTCCATTTCCATTTATTCATCTTTGAGATTTCCCTCCTTTCTCAGTGACGGAGACTATGGGTTGTCTCTGGAAATGTGGGAAGTCACATAGGGTGCATGGAGCCAACTGTTTTAGCTGCATAAACCCACCACCTTTCTGTGAAGGATCATATCCACTCATCATATGAAGTTTCCCTTTGGCCTCTATCAGATAAGGTTTAGAGTCATTTTCAGGTAAACCTTTCTGTCCAGTGAGTGCTTTCCGATCATATTCGTGAACGCCAAGGTACCATGAGAGAGTTCCCATTTTCTGGTGAAGCCCCGCCCACATCGGTCTATGACGCCCTTATCATCTCATGAAACACTCAGACAAGTCCAATAGCAAATAGATAGCCCATTTTTTGGTGCGTTTCCTCATTACTAAAGGACCCATTTTCTTGCTAATGATGGAAGGCCTTTAGAGAGTTCATCATTTGAATCTCCCTATCACATGCACTCATATTAGCAAGAGGGAATAGTTAATTACGCCCTAGTTTGATTTTGGTCAAACCAAAGTGGCTCCCACTAACCTTCATAAAGTCAGATTTCAATGGGCCTTAATCAGCTAGAGTTCCGCACAAAATCTCTTGATGAGGTGTGGGGCCCACTACTGAGGGAGGTCATCCAATGACTCTCAGCCTTGATTAAACCCTAGATTTGGTCCAAATAGTTTGAACCAATCTTGGTTCGAATGGGTCTAGGGTTTGATCTGTAATTAAATATTTAATTCAAGAAAATAATCTGAAATTAAAGAACTGATAAAAGAAAATTAAGAATCTTGCAAAATAGAGGTTAGATCATAATTTGCAATTTCATAAACTATAAATCGTAGATAAAGAATGTCCCATCTGCGAAATCTCCTTCTCTACGAAATCTCCCTTTCTGTGCCGCCAACTTCGATCCAAAAATAAAAATAAATAGAAATCATATTTCTATTAATAATTAAATCAGATCGAATGCCTATATATTGAGTCTAAAAAAAACTTATTTACAGACCAAATGTAATAAATAATTCAAGGAACTGCAAATCTTGCAGTTCTCCCTACACAAACCAAGAATTCGATCTCCTCTTGTACGAACAACCCATAAATCAAGAAAATCATAAAGAACTATTCTAAAGAATAATCAGATTTATATAAAATTAATTTCAGATTATTTGCCCATTAATTTTGGGAACAAATTTCCCAAAACCCATATCTACGCAAATCGGGTAGAGTGCCTTCTGCCCATTTGCGCAAGTTCATATCTGAAACAGAATGGTTCAAGATTTGAACCATTGCTCTAATACCATGGAAGGGATAGGATATCCATCACATGGATACCCAAAGATTGTGGAACAAGGTGGTGAATTTCAAAAAATTTTTCTCTCCCTTCAACTGGGAATCGAGTTCCCTATTTAGAAAATCATATTTTCAATGATCATTCTTGAACCATAAGCTGAACCAGATGTGAACCAAAAAGAGTAGGGAGGGATTATACCTGATACAGAGAAGCAGTATCTGCCAATGGAGGTGTTCACGCCCAAGGAAGGATCCAAAATCTGCTCCCACTGAAGATGGTGTAGTGTAGTATCTCCCAATGGAGGTGTTGACCCTTCGCAAGAATCAACTGGATGGTGAGTGAATACAGCTCCAACCAATCTTTTCTCCAAAAGATTGGTATCAAGATCAAATCTTGATTTCTCCCAAGAACTGGAGATTGAACTGCTGGAGGCGGCGACTGCAGGAAGGAGGCGGCAAGAGAGTATTTGCAGGGTGCAGAATTCTCTCTTCTTGTGATCTCAGCTCTGAAGACAAGAGTATGTTGGTTGCAGTCTAAAGGCTTCCGCCCCCTCTTCCTTTTATAGACTTAAAGGGATCAGCTCCTAATCTCATGAGTTGCAAATCCAAATCATATTTGGATAAGAAGTCCCTTTAAGTGATAAGGGATAACCCTTATCTTATCTGCAAATCAGATCAACCATCTCCTAATCTAATTAGAAGGCTTCTAGATCTAAATCTTATTTAGATCTTAGACTCTCTAAGTGGATAGGGTCTGGGCCCAATCCTATCAGCTAATCCATCTCAAATTCGCCCATTTAAGTGATTAATCAAATTAGCCCAGTTTGAAATGGGCTTAAGGCCCATTTAAGTTTATGTATTCACTTGGCTTTCCAAACTGCTGCCCAGTTGGGCTTCCTTGTATGGCGTGAGACCCAAACATTGATCTACACATCAGCCACATGGGTTCAGCCCAGCCTTTGTTACAAGGCCTGGCCGAATACACTGTTAAGGACAGTGCACCCCCTGAAACCCATCTCATGGGCTCTATGGGGCCAGCAATTACCCTAAGTGGTCCCTGGGCGAAGCCACCTTGTAACACCCAGGGACTGTTGGCAGATGCAAGATTATCCCATCAGGTATTATCCTCAATGGTCTTTCACTTAACCTCTCAGCCCATAATGATCATACACTGCCCGATAAAGAGGACCTCTCCCTTGGGTGCAAGGAACAGCGTTGCTTCTCTACTTATATGGATCCCGGGAATTAAAACCTTCTTGTAAACATTTTAGAAACCAAAATTTATATACTTTTATATCTCATATAAATATATTTTGCAAAACAAATCTCAACGATTGAAATCGACTGCCGGCAGTCTTGGTTTCCATCAGTGAGAGTGCATCCCCGATCATTACCTTTGTCTGACAAAGGGGCTGATCCTGTTACTATGATCACCCACTCAGATGAATTCTCAGACTACCCCAACATACCTAGGTTTTGACCCCTGCTAAGGATCTCACTGATTGGTATATCAAAGATAGCCCGATCCGACACCTAGTGCAGTATCATAATCGAGTCTAGGGGTTGGGTTTAACTTTCCAGTTTTGCTCATCAATCTCCAAGGTCTAGGGCAATACTGTAAATCTGGTCCAGTTTAAAGACTCAATTAATCCTACGCTGTATGTGCCTAGGGTCTCACCCTGGTAGCTGAGACAGGCCACCCCCACTGACTTGGTGGCACCATAGTGTCAGCCTTGTCAGGATAGGTCTCCCCAGACCGACCCACTAGCTGTGAACATTCTAAACTAACACGAGTCTCATTAAGTGTCCATTTTAAGGGTATTATACAGAAACATTCCAAGGGAACATGAATCAAATATGCACTTTTATTCATTTACAATAAACTCATAAAGTAAATCATTTTGATTGAAGCTAAGGGCATACAAAACTGTCTAACTTTATGCACCCCACATGCGTCTGATTAAACCTGCCTTTACATCTCCAATATTACAAGGAAAATTTTATAATTTTTGGGCTTGAAAAAAGGGATAAGTAACACACTAAATTGGCCAAAGAAAGCAATATCATACTAAATTAAACATGAAAGAAAAGCTAACTATAAGCAAACAATTTATAGGAGAGTAATAGTCAATAAGCATTAAAAGTATTAAACAATGAAGAACAACTTAGATATTGGAAAAAAAAGTTCAAGTAACAGATTTGGTGCATGAGCTCTGTCAACACATGATTTTTGCATGGTCCACCACCTGGACCTCCAATTTACCCCAAACACCTGATCAGACCCATCTGAATTCTTGAAAATTCTCAAAAACCTATAGAACCCAACTTTCAGCCTAAATGCACTCAAATCAACCATTCAATTATACACAATCATCAGTCCCAATACCTCTTAAAATACTTACCCATGAAATTTGAACTCAAAATTCCTATGTTACCCTTTCATGAAGCAAAGATTCCATTTTGATACATCACGTTATCATAAAACACCTACAACCTAGATCCCCTTTATACGAACACATATCAGAAATTAGACCATACAATTGAGCCGTAGACACCCCAGAACAAATGCCATAGACTTTAGCTCAAGATTCCCCCATTTACCCCTTTATTGAAACAAGATTCAATTTCAAATCCTTTTGTTGACCTAAATTCCTACGATCATAACCCTCTAAACCAATAAAACATTACCTCTAGACCCTAGATACCTTAAAATACCCACTTGTAAAATTTTAGCCCAATATACCCTTGCTTGCCCCTCCATTGCATAAAGATTTTGTTTTGAGGCTCTAGATCGATTGAATCATGCCCTTTTCCAAATCTGCCAAATCTGGGCCCACATGGCCTAATCCAACCCCACCAATCAACTCTGAATGCTTAAAAATCCATCATACTTAATTTCAATCAAAGTTTCCCATATTTCCCCTTCCAACTAAAAATATTATATTTTAGCACTCTAGATTGGCCAAATCCAAACTTGCTTAATCCATGTCTAATTGGGCCAATCAGATCCAACCATTAAATCTGAAATGACCGATAAACCCTCCCCTCAAAATTTCAGCTAAAAAAACATGTGTTTGCCCCCTCGTTTGAAAAGATTACATTTCAACTGATCCCGTTAACCCGAAAATACTGATTGGTTTTGAATGTCCAAAATTCATCTCGGCCTTTCATTCAGACAATGAATCCTAGCAATCCATCAGGAACCCAATGCCAGTCTAACCCCCCTTTAGTTGAACCAAAAACACTCTAGTTTTCCAAAATTACCAAAATTCCAAAAGTTACCAAAATTATGAAAATGTCATTATCCCTGTATATAAATATAACCCAACTATCTCATTTTCCCTAATCCAAGAGTTTTCACTATTTTCTTCTTCTTCTTCTTCTTCCAAAATCCCCAAAATCCACTGTTCAACATTTTCTTTGGTGAACAATGACGGTAAACCGATCCTTCCTCGACCATCTTCTTCCTTCCTTCTTCCTTTTATACTCTGAAGGGATGAGAGATCCATCATATGGATAGCTGATCGCTATATGTAGGTAGTGTTAGACAGTTTTGTATGCCCTTAGCTCTAATCAGTTTTGATGTTCTTTAGACATTTAGTGTAAATGAATAAAGTGCATGTTTGATTCATGTTGTGTGGTATGATTCTGTGCAAGACCCTTAAACTGGACAGTTAATGAGACTCATGTTAGTTTAAAATGTTCACAGCCAGTGGGTCGGTCTGGGGAGACCTATCCTAATAAGGCTGACACTGGTGTGCTGCCAAGTGTTGGGGTGGCCAGTCTCAGCTACCAGGGTGAGACCCAAAGCACATGCAGTATAGGATTACTTGAAACCTTGAACCGGGCCAGATTTCCAGTATTGCCCTGGACCTTGATGATGAGTGGGCAAAATTGGAAAGTTAGACCTGATCCCTAGACTCGATTATGATACTGAACTAAGTGGTGGATTGGGATATCTTTGATATATCAATTAGTGAGATCCTTAGATGGGGTCAAAACCTGGGTATGTTGGGATGGTTGATGAACCCATCTGAGTGGGTGATCATAGTGGCAGGATGAGCCCCTTTGTCGGACAAAGGTAATGATCGGGGATGCACCCTCTCTGATGGAAACCAAAACTTTCGACAGTCGATTTTAATCATTGGAATTTTGTTTTGCAAAATATTTTATAATGATATAATATATATGTATGGTTTCAACTCGTTTGCAAAAAGGTTTTAGTCCCCGGGGTCCATCCTATAGGAGAGTGCAACACTATGCCTTGCAGTCGAGTGAGAGGTCCTCTCTTGTTAGGCAGTGTTTTGGATCATTATGGGCTGAGAGGTTAATTATAAGGCCATTTAGGCTTATACCTGATGGGCTAATCTTGCATCTGCTCACAGTCCCTGGGTTTTTATAAGATGGCTTGGCCCAGGGACCACTTAGTGTAAGTGTTGGGCCCATAGAGTCCATGTGATGGGCTCAAGTGGATCACTGGACTTTCTAGTGAATTTGGCTAGGCCATGTAACAAAGGCTGGGCTGAACCCATGTGGCTGATGTGTAGATCAATGCTTGGGTCCCACGCCATACAAAGAAGCCCAACTAGGCAGCAGTTTGGAAGCCTATTGAGCACTTGATGCATATTGGGCCTAAAGCCCATTATGAACTAGGCTGATTTGATCAGTCACTTAAAGGGGTGGATCTGAGGTTGGGTCAAGCCAAAAGGATTGGGTCATAACCCTATCCACTCATGGAGACCAAATTCAAATTAGGATTTGAATCTGGTAACCTCCTAATAATATCAGGAGTGGGCTGATCTAATCTGTAGATAGGATTAAGAAGACTCCTTATCCAAATACAGCTTTGGATTAGGATAACTCCTAATGAGATTAGGAGGTTTCTTAATCACTAGGAAAAGAGGGGAGAAACCCTAATATCAAATTACAAGAATTTGAACCTTAAGGGGAATTCGCATAACACACTACAATCTAGAGATTGGATCTCAGAGAAAACCTTAGAGAGAAGAAAGCTATTCACCACCTTCTGCTCTATCCCACTCCTCCAGCAGCCGCAGCCATCTACTGCTAGTTTGTTTTCTCTCTAAGAGAAAGATCAAGAAAAGTTCTTGATATCAATCTTTATTGAAAGGTTGATAGTGTGTGGTGCTCATGGCTTCCATCGAGTTCTTCTGAAGGACCTGGTTCTGTTAGACAGTTTTGTATGCCCTTAGCTTCAATCAGAATGAAGTACTTTATGAGTATTGTAAATAAATAAAAGTGCATATTTGATTCGTGTTCCCTTGGTATGTTTCTATGTAATCCCCTTAAACTAGACACTTAATGAGACTCGTGTTAGTTTATAATGTTCACAGTCAGTGGGTTGGTCTGGGGAGACCTATCCTGACAAGGGTGACACTTTGGTGCCACCAAGTCAGTTGGGGTGGCCTGTCTCAGCTACTAGCGTGAGACCCTAGGCACATACAGTGTAGGACTAAGTGAATCTATGAATTGGACCAGATTTCCAATATTGCCCTAGACCTTGGAGATTGATCGGCAAAACTGGAAAGTTAAACCCGAACCCTAGACTCGATTATGATACTACACTAGGTGTCAGATTGGGCTGTCTTTGATGTATCAATCAGTGAGATCCTTAGCGGGGGTCAAAACTTGGGTATGTTGGGATATTATGAGAATTTATCTGAGTGGGTGATCATAGAGACAGGTGTTCGACAGTTTTGTATGCCCTTAGCTTCAATCCAATTTGATGGGCAGATGCAAGATTATCCCATCAGGTATTATCCTCAATGGTCTTACACTTAACCTCTCAGCCCTTAATGATCATACATTGCCCGACAAAAGAGGACCTCTCCCTCGGCTGCAAGGAATAGTGTTGCACTCTCCACTTATATGGATCCCGGGAATTAAAAACTTTTGCAAACATTTTAGAAACCAAAATATATATACTTTTATATCTCATATAAAATATACTTTGCAATACAAATCTCAACGGTTGAAATCGGCTGCCGGCAGTCTTGGTTTCCAACAGTGAGAGTGCATCCCCGATCATTACCTTTGTCCGACAAAGGGGCTGATCCTGTCACTATGATCACCCACTCAGATGAATTCTCGGATTGTCCCAACATACCCCGATTTTGACCCCCACTAAGGATCTCACTGATTGGTACATCAAAGTTCAAAGAAGATCAAGATTCCCTAAAGATAAGATGATCTCCTATATAAAGAGGGGGGCGAACTAGATCTAGCATCACTCAATCATCTAGCAATCAAGCATCAAGCAACTCAAGAAGATCAGTGCCATGGAGAAGTAAAGCATGGAGATTGCGCAGATCATGAGTAGCTAAGCTTCTTTTTTCAGGTTTAAGGGGGAGGTTCGATTGTATCATTGTGAGGTTCTGTAGTTAATTTATTTTCTTGCTTTTTAATTCAAGTATTCATTGGTTCTTGTGCACATTTTTATTGGATGTTAATGTTAATTAGTTTGACAAACTGAATTAATGTTGATTTTCCTACTGCTATCCATGATTTTGGTGATTCGTAATTGTCACGAATAGTGGTTCAAGTAGAAATTAGGTTAATATCTTTTTGGATCAATTGTTCGTGACAGCCTTTGACCAATGTATTGACATGGTTTAATCTAAAAGGAATCGATGGAACAAGATTAAAAAATTGCAGCTATCTCAATTATTGTTGTTTTAGTTTAATTGTTTTCACAAATCTTAATGCTATCACTATTTAACATGGAACACTATCATACCCAGTTGAGTAGTGATAAGTGTTCATCGAATGCTGGGTTTGGTCAACTGTGCCAATTATGAACCAACAGCCCCTATGCATCACATATCCCACTCTTGAGGTATGTTTTGAATTGAAATCTGATTTGATTCAAATATTGCCTCTTTTTCATGGTTTTCCAGGTGAGGACCCTCATAAGCATCTAAAGGAATTCCATGTCATCTAATCGAGAATGAAGCCCCATGGTATGACCGAGAACCAGGTAAAACTTATAGCCTTTCCATTTACTTTACGTGATAAAGCAAAGGATTGGTTGTATATTCTTCCTCCCGGTTCAATACGCACATGGGATGAAATGAATAGGATATTTTTGGATAAATATTTCCCTACATCCCGGGCTGCAATTATAAGAAAAGAAATATGTGGAGTTCGGCAATTTGGTGGTGAGATGCTATATGAAGGGCTTCAGCCCATGGATAGAAGTATGATTGATGCAGCCAGTGGAGGAGCTTTAGTGAACAAGACAGCCGAAGCGACCAGGGAATTAATTTCCAACATGGCCAAAAATTCACAGTAGTTTAGTGCAAGGACAGATGGTCCCATTAGGCATGCAAATGAGGTAAGCCATGTAAATTTAGAAAATCAGATTTCTGACTTAACTGCCTTGGTTAGGCAACTAGCTACAGGACAATTACAAAATGCTAGGGTGTGGTGTATTTGTTTGATCCCTGGCCATCCTACAGACATGTGTCCATCACTACAGGATGGATCGATTCAGCAAGTGAGTGCCATAGGAGGATTCCCGGGCCAGCCCCAACGAAAGTATGATCCCTATTCCAATTACTACAATCCGGGGTGGAGAGATCATCCAAACATAAGCTACGGGAACTGAGGACAGCAACAATATCAGCCCCATTTTTTCAGTCGACAGCCCCAGTTTTCAACACCAATCACAGCACAAGGCCAATCCCCGAATTCAGGTACATCATTAGAAGATATAGTTATGGCTCTAGCTACTAATACTCAGCAATTTCAGCAGGAAACAAGAGCCAGCATTTAGAATTTGGGGAATCAAATCAGCCAACTTGCCACTTCTATTAGCAAGTTGGAGGCGCAGAGCTCCGGGAAACTACCATCA
Source organism: Nelumbo lutea (assembly GCF_056320005.1). Taxonomy (NCBI): domain Eukaryota; kingdom Viridiplantae; phylum Streptophyta; class Magnoliopsida; order Proteales; family Nelumbonaceae; genus Nelumbo; species Nelumbo lutea. Next base: position 70,598,716 of record NC_142687.1, on the reverse strand, counting down.
CAAATGGTAGTCAACCCCAAGGATAATGTAAGTGTAGTGGTGCTGAGAAGCGGGAAGGAACTGCAACTAGAACCTACCTCACCAAGGTTGATAAAGGATAAGAGGAGGTACAGGACTCAAACGAGAACCCCATTAAGGTAGGATTTGGAGAGAACGTTTCAGCCATGATCAAAAGGACCTTACCAGAAAAACATGCTGATACAGCTATGTTCGTCCTACCCTTTGTGATTGGAAATAAGCGAGTCGAGCATGCCATGCTAGACTTAGGTGCATCCATCAATGTCATGCCATACTCGATTTACAATGCTTTGAGATTAGGTCCTTTAAAGGAAACTAAAGTTGTTATCCAATTAGCTGATCATTCTAATGCCAACACTGAAGGGATTGTTGAGAATGTAATGGTGCAGGTTAACGATTTAATTTTCCCAGCTGATTTTTACATTCTGAAGATGGAGGAGGACACGATCAAAAGTTCAGCCCCACTTCTATTAGGCAGGCCATTCATGAAAATGGCCAGGACCAAAATAGATGTGGATGAGGGTACCCTCTCCGTTGAAATCGGCAAGGAGACTATTAAATTTAATATTTTTGAATCTATGAAGTACCCAAATGAAGACCATTCGGTCGACACTATTGATCCAACTGTGCAGGAAATTTTTGAAAAAGACATGAATGAGGAGCTAGAATCGAGTGTACAATTGGATATGAAGGCCCTACTCTAGATTTGAACCCACCCATGATGGATGGAAGGGGAGCACACCGGAAGCTGTAACCACGAGAGTTAAAATAGCAAAGGAGGACGTCGAGCATAACGACGTTAAACAATTGCACTTGTGGGAGGCAACCCATTTTGTTTATCTAATTATGTTATTTTGTTTGGTTTTGATTTTTGTGTTTAGTAGGAACCTCACAAGGCGAACAGGGAAGTACCCCCAAATCCCTCTACTTTATGCATAATCACATACATTGGGGACAATGTATAATTTAAGTGTGGGGGGATAAGATAGGATGCAAGCATGAGTAACTGGATCTTTCTTGGCTGCATATGGTACCTCATGATTTTAACCGACCAATAGGCAAGATGCATAAGGGTTTGATTGATTTTCACATAATTATCTATCAAAAAGGGTTTGATTATTCTAGAACTTGTTGTGTTAGGCATATTGAGACCACGATCAATGAATTCATGGATTAGGCAGTGAGACCCTATGATTCTTGAGTAAAATAATAATAATAATATTAATAATAAAAAGAATAATAATAATAATAATAATAATTTAGAAAATAAAATCGTGACTAATGTGAGATGGAGCATAAAATGCACTCACATCTAGAAATGAAAGCAAGTGTGAGGTGGAGCATAAAATGCACTCACATCTTGAAAAGAAGGCAAGGGTGAGATGAAGCATTAAATGCACTCACCCTAGAACCCCAACCCCATTCTCACCTTCAGATCCTAGGAATTCATACTAAGTGGTGGAGGTGTGATACATAGCAAGCTTATGGCAATAAGCACACCTTGTTTTGGCTTAAGAAACAAAAAAAGGTAAGTGAATCTGGCTGTATTGGTTTGTTAAAGCAATGAGTACCCATTCAGCCAAGGATGCTTTAGCTGGGAAGGCTTGTCTCCTGGACTATCGATTTAACCTAGGACCATGGGGAATGGTGATTTTCAATCACTCTTTGACGAGAAGAAGGGGAGAAAGAGATATAAAGAAAGAAGGTTACCAAGTCTGGACTAAGCATGCAATAAACCAGGCCTCATGTAGAGAAAAAGAAAGATTGAAAATTAGTTGTTGGTTTCGTTTGTGTTACTTGAGTTTTTGCCTTGCCCGAGGACGGGCAAAGTTTAAGTGTGGGGGGATTTGATGAGACTGAAAAGAACCCTAGTTTTGTCCCATAATTTTCATCGTTTTACATTAATTTAGCACTTAAATGGACTCATTAATCTTGTATTTCGATTCAGGGCAATAAAGAAGGCAATTGGAAGAAAACAGGGCAAATCGGGTGATTTTGCATAGTTTCGGTGACAGTCAGTACTCTGGGCCTAACTCTTAATTCCGGATTCCGAATTGGACAATTCAAGAAGAATTAGAAAGATAAAAGGAGGGCCCACAACTTTTACGTTTTGGATTTTGACAGATTCAGCCCGAATCGAGTATAAAAACGAGCCTAAAGTCGGAGCAAGTTCGTAGCCAGGCCTATTTCAAAACTTAAGCCCAACTCGCAGAAGTACCTTGAAGCAGCCCAAGTTTTGCAACAGTCGAAGGAGAGAGTCTTATCAGATCTAAAGTCTTAAATGTAATCCTAGAGAGATAAGAACATTGAGATTAGTTCATTAGATAAGAGATAGGATAGGATTAGTTCAAAGAAGATCAAGACTTCCTAAAGATAAGATGACCTCCTGGAAGGAGTTGGAAAATAGCCCTCTCCTTTGGCTATATAAAGAGGGGGGCAAACCAGCTCTAGCATCACTCAATCATCCAGCAATCAAGCATCAAGCAACTCAAGAAGATTAGTTCGGCCATGGAGAAGCAAAGCATGGAGATTACGCACATCATGAGCAGCTAAGCTTCTTTTTTCTGGTTCAAGGGGGGAGGTTCAATTGTGTCATTGTGAGGTTCTATAGTTAATTTATTTTCTTGCTTTTTCATTCAAGTATTCATTGGTTTTTGTGCACATTTTTATTGGATATTAATGTTAATTAGTCAGATAAACTGAATTAATGTTGATTTTCCTACTGCTATCCATGATTTCGGTTATCCGTAATTGTCATGAATAGTGGTACAAGTAGAAATTAGGTTAATATATTTTTGTGTCAATTGTTCGTGACAGCCTTTGACCAACGTATTGACATGGTTTAACCTAAAAGGAATCAATGGAACAAGATTCAATAATTGCAGCTATCTCAATTACTGTTGTTTTGGTTTAATTGTTTTCCCAAATCTTAATGTGAAAGGATGAGAGATCCATCACATGGACGCCCAAAGATTAAGGAATAAGTGGTGAATTTCAAAAAATTTTCTTCTCCCTTCAACTGGGAATCACATTCCGTATTTAGAAAATCATATTTTCAAAGATAAATCTTGAACCTTAAACTGAACCAGATCTGAACCAAAAGGAATGGGAGAGAGTAATAGCTGATACAGAGAAGTAATATCTCCCAACAAAGGTGTTCACGCCCAAGGAATGATCCAAAGACTGCTCCCACTGAAAATGGCATAGTGCAGGATGGAGCAGAATCAGCAGTGTTCTTCCCCAAGAACTCTGTCCTTCGCAAGAAACAGTAGAATGGAACATGAGCACAGCTTCCTTTTCAATCCTTTCTCAAAGAACTGATGTCAAGATCCAATCTTGACTTCTCCCACGGCTGGAAATCGAACTGGCAAACAGGGCGACAAGAGCAGGGAGGCGGTAAGAGAGTATTCGCAGGCTGCAGAATTCTCTCTTCCTGATTTCAGCACTAAAGAGGATCTGATGTGTTTCTTGTTGGTCTCTCTCAAGGCTGCCGCCCCCTCCTTCTTTTTGTTAACTTAAAAGATCAGCTCCTAATCCCATTAGGAGGAGCTTATCCAAATAATATTTGGATCCGCCTTCTCTTCTAGTGATAAGGATAAATCCTCATCTTATCTGCAGATTAGATTAGCTTTATCCTAATCCCATTAGGAGGTTTCTAGATCTGGATCACATTCAGATCTGGACTCTCTGAGTGGATAGTATTAAGACCCTATCCTATCTGCTAATCCATAGTAGAATTCGCCCCTTTAATTAACTAAATAAATAGCCCAATTCGAAATGGGCTTTAGGCCCATTAAGCTTATGTGCTCACTCAACCTTCCTAACTGCTGCCCAGTTGGGCTACCTTGTATGCCATGGGACCCAAGCATTGATCTACACATCAGCCACATGGGTTCGGCCCAGCCTTTGTTACAAGGCCTGGTCGAATACACTGTTAAAGACAATACACCCCGTGAAACCCATCAAATGGGCTCTATGGGCCCAACAATTACCCTAAGTGGTCCCTGGGCCAAGCCACCTTGTAACACCCAGGGACTGTGGGCAGTTGCAAGATTAGCCCATCTGGTATTATCCTCAATGGTCTTACACTTAACCTCTCAGCCCTTAATGATCATACACTGCCCGACAAGAGAGGACCTCTCCCTCGGCTGCAAGGAACAGTGTTGCACTCTCCACTTATATGGATCCCGGGAATTAAAACCTTTTGCAAACATTTTAGAAACAATAATATATATACTTTTATATCTCATATAAAATATACTTTGCAAAACAAATCTCAACGGTTGAAATCGGCTGCCGGCAGTCTTGGTTTCCAACAGTGAGAGCGCATCCCCGATCATTACCTTTGTTCGACAAAGGGGCTGATCCTGTCACTATGATCACCCACTCAGATGAATTCTTGGATTGTCCCAACATACCCAGGTTTTGACCCCCGCTAAGGATCTCACTGATTGATACATCAAAGACACCCTGATCCGACACCTAGTGCAGTATCATAATCGAGTCTAGGGGTCGGGTGTAACTTTCCAGTTTTGCCCATCAATCTCCAAGGTCCAGGGCAATACTGGAAATCTGGTCCAGTTCAAAGATTCAATTAATCCCACACTGTATGTGTCTGGGGTCTCACCCCGGTAGCTGAGACAAGCCACTTCAACTGAGTTGATGGCACCACAGTGTAAGCCTTGTCAGGATAGGTCACCCTTCACTGACCCACTAGCTGTGAACTTTCTAAACTAAAATGAGTCTCAATAAGTGCCCAGTTTAAGGGTATTACACAGAAACATACCAAGGGAACATGAATCAAATATGCACTAGCTTCAATTTTGATTGAAGCTAAGGGCATACAAAACTGTCTAACAGCTCCCACTTGCACTTAGGTCCAATCAGGTACTAGCCGGAGACCCATGCTTTCCATGTGTTTCTCAAACACTTTCTGTGGTAGTGGCTTTGTCAATGGGTCTGCTACATTTTCCGCTGACACTACCTTCTGAATCAGGACGTCCCCTCTACCAACAATCTCCCGCAGTACGTGGTACTTCCTCTCGATGTGCTTCGACTTCGAGTGGGCTCGTGGATACTTATCCTGAGCAATGGCTCCATTGTTGTCACACAACAATGGGATGGGTGATGTGCCGGACGAAACTACTCCCAACTCATGAATGAACTTCTTCATCCATATGGCTTTTTTGGCAGCCTCACTTGCGGCATTGAACTCGGCCTCGGTCGTGGAGTCTGCAATGGACCCTTGTTTGCTGCTTTTCTAGCAAACAACACACGATCCTATCATGAAATCATATCCAGATGTAGACTTTCTATCATCTGGGTCTGACTGGAAATCGGCATCTGTATACCCTTGGATCTGTAGTGAGCTACCGTCGAATACTAGACAAAACTCTTTTGTCCTTCGAAGGTATTTAAGTATGTTTTTCACAGATGTAGACTTTCTATCCTCTGGGTCTGACTGGAAATCATATCCAGATGTAGACTTTATATCATCTGGGTCTGACTGGAAATCGGCATCTGTATACCCATGGCAGAGGCATAGGGAACGTCTTTCATGCCATCAATCTCCTTAGAAGTCTTGGGAGACATCTTCTTGGAGAGAGTGACTCCGTGCCTGAAAGGAACATTTCCTTTCTTGGTGTTTTCCATGCTGTATCTCTTGACTATTTTGTCAATATAAGTAGATTGGGATAATCCTATTATCCGCTTCGATCTATCTCTATAGAGTCGAAGACCCAGTATATAGGAGGCTTCTCCATGATCTTTCATGGAGAATTGCTGTGATAACCATACTTTCACCGTAGTTAACATACCTACATCATTCCCAATGAGTAGAATGTCATCTACATACAGAACCAAGAAGGTAACCTTATCTCCACTGTACTTCCTGTAGACACAAGGTTCATCCAGATTCTGCTCGAAGTCAAACGATTTGACGGCAGAGTGAAAACGGATGTTCCAACTTCTAGAAGCTTGCTTAAGTCCATAAATCGATCTATTAAGTTTACATACCATGTTTTCCTGACCTGCAGCAATGAAGCCTTGCGGCTGCTGCATATAGATATCTTTAGTAAGATCTCCATTCAGGAATGCAGTTTTGACATCCATTTGCCAAATCTCATAATCATGGTATGCTGGTATAGCTGGCAGGATCCTAATGGATTTAAGCATGGCCACAGGCGAAAAGGTTTCCTCATAATCGATGCCCTCTTTCTGAGTGTACCCTTTTGCAACCAGACGAGCCTTGAAGGTCTCAACCTTACCATTGAGGCCCTTCTTCCTCTTGTAAATCCATTTGCAACCGATTGCTTTTACCCCGGAGGGCGGATCTACTAGAGTCCAGACTACATTGGTCTCCATTGAGTCCATCTCTGCTCTCATGGCCTCCACTCACTTCTGGGAATCTATGTCCAACATAGCTTCCGTGTAAGTCACGGGATCCTCCTCACTAGTCAAGGTTTCCACCAGGTAACTATCCTAGTCATAACCATAACGGACTAGTGGCTTGGATACCCGAGTGGATCTTCTAAGTTGGTCACTACCTGGAACTTGTGGGATATCTCCCACTGCTCCTGAGCTCTCCTCATCAAGAACAACTTCCTGACGATGGGTGTCCAGGATATAGTCGGTTTTCAAGAATTGCGCATTACGACTGCAGAACACTTTCTACTCACTTGGGTCATAAAATAGGTAACATACAGAGCCTTTTGGGTAGCCTACTGGTCTTGGATTCCAACTTGTCTGCACTCGTTCTTTTAACGTGTGCTGGACAACCCCAAATCTTCAAGTGTCTGACACTTGGTTTCTTTCCGGTCCAAAGTTCATAGGGAGTATTCGGAACCGATTTGGTTGGAACCCGATTCAGCACATAAATCGCAGTCTCTAATGCGTAACCCCAAAAGGATGTGGGTAATGTGAGTGTATGAGAAGCGACCGGACCATATCCAATAAGGTCCTATTCCTCCTCTCCAAAACACCGTTAAGTTCTGGTGTAGCAGGAGGAGCTAATTGTGATACTATCCCATTGTCCTTTAAGTAGTCCCTGAATTCATCAGAGAGATACTCGCCACCTCGATATGATTGAAGGGCCTTAATTTCTCTCCCTCTAACTGTTTCTCGACCTCTTGCCTGAACTCTTTGAACTTTTCAAAGGATTCAGACTTGTGTCTCATTAGGTACACGTAACCGTATCGTGAAAAATCATCTGTGAAGGTGATGAAATACATGTGTTGATTTCGTGTCCTAACACTCAGGGGACCACATACATCAGTATGTATTAGGTCAAGTGTGTCCGTACATCTTTCAGGCTTACCGTTAAATGGTCATTTCATCATCTTGCCTTGTAGGCAAGGCTCACAAGTGGGATGATCTTCTACTGTTAGAAAATCCATAGGACCATCCTTTACCAACCTTGTGATTCGGTCAACACCGATGTGGCCATGTCGATAATGCCACAGACACGTGGGATTAACTGTATCACGAGCTCTCTTCTTAGGGATTTCAGCCGACGTAGTTTCGGTTATGTTAGTTTTCTAGAGAAGGATGTAGAATGTAGAGACCGTTCTCCAGTTCCCCGTATGCGATGAATCTGTTATTTCTTTTAATAATAATCGTATTACTAAAGAAGACAGAATAACCATCTGCACACAGTTTTGAGACAGAAATCAAATTTCTCCTTAAATTTTGCACATAAAGACAGTCTTTCAGTACAATTGTTCCTTCTCTAAAAATTAATTCCATGGTTCCTATGGCCGCGGTTACAACAGTTGCAGTAGTCCCCAAGAAGAGTGTGACTTTTCCTTCACTCAGCCTTCTGCTTACCTTGAACCCCTGCAGTGAGTTACAAGCATGAGTTGAAGCCCCGGAGTCAATACACCAGGATGCAGAAGCTACCAACAAATTAATTTCTATAACACAACTTCTGAAGTTACTTTTCTTGGATTCCATGTAGGCAGGACAATTCTTTTTCCAGTGGCCGGTCTTCTTGCAGAAGTGACAGGCATCCGATGCTTTGTCTTTCTTCTGCTTCTCGCTCTTAGTGGCTTTCTTCTAAGGCTTCTTTGCCTTCCTCTTTCTCTTGCCTATCTTGCCAGCTTCAACAAGCATGGCTACAGGCTCATCCTTTGTAATCAGTTCTTCAGCTCTTTGCAACATATTGCTGAGCTCTTGTAAGCTGACATTCATCTTGTTCATGTTATAGTTCATGATGAACGGATTAAAGGAAGGAGGCAAAGAGTTAAGGATAGCATCTATCTGGGTTGCAAGGTCCAGCCTGGATCCAAGAGCCTACAGTTCGTTGATGTATCCCATCATCCGAAGACAATGGTCGTGGCCTTGTTGACCCTTGGACATTTGTGCGGTCATGAACTGTTTCAAGACCTTTTGTCGAGTAGAACGATTCTACTCTTCATACATTGTCCTGAGACTGTCCAATATGTCTTTGGCAAGTTCGATCTGATCGAACTGCCTCTGTATCGAGTTGTCTAAGGAGGCAATGATGTAACACCGGGCAAGGGAGTTTTTCTCCTCCCATTCTTGATAGCCTCTCCTTCGGGCCTCAGAAACCCTATCACCCGGACGCTCCGGGGAAGGATTCTTTGCCACTTTGTCCAGCTTTTCAGAAGCTAGGACCAGCATAAGGTTCTTATACCAGTCAGCATAGTTTGGGCCCTTCAACTTGTTGTCATCAAGCAGTTTTAAAAAAGATCCGTTTGCCATTTTCTGATAAAAGAGCAAACATCAGTCCACAACCTAATTTGATTCATGTTCATTTCATAGATATGGATTTTAATCAACGATCCATTTCCATTTATTCATCTCTGAGATTTCCCTCCTCTCTCAGTGACGGAGACTACGGGTTGTCTCTGGAAATGTGGGAAATCACATAGGGTGCATGGAGCCAACTGTTTCAGCTGCAAAACACCACCACCTTTCTGTGAAGGATCACATCCACTCATCATATGAGTGTTCCCTTTGGCCTCTGTCAGACAAGGTTCAGAGCCATTTTCAGGTAAACCTTTCTATCCAGTGTGGGCTTACCCATCATAGTCGTGAATGCCAAGGTACTGTGAGAGAGTTCCCATTTTCTGGTGAAGCCCCTCCCACATCGGTCTATGACGCCCCTATCATCTTATGAAACACTCAGACAAGCCCAACAGCAATTGGATAGCCCATTTTCTGGTGCGTTTACCCATTACTGAAGGACCCATCCTCATGCTAATGATGGAAGGCCTTTAGAGAGTTCATCATATGAATCTCCCTATCACATGCACTCATATTAGCTGGAGGGAACAAAATTACACCCTAGATTGATTTAGGTCAAACCAAAGTTGCTCCCACTGAGTTTCATAAAGCCATATTTTGGTGGGCCTTGAATCGGCTAGGGTTCCGCACGTAACCTCTTGATGAGGTGTGAGGCCCACCACTGAGGGAAGTCATCCAATGACCAAAAGGGACACCATGGCAATGATGTGCATTCAGCCATGGTGCGCGCAAGAGCCACTGTCGACTGAGCATGGGCCAAGTACATATGGCCCATGTACGTAGCACATCACACATCTATACATCACATGCAGGGATAAATTGATCCAATCAATTAATTATCTGTAAGGCCCGTTGGAAGCCCGTTAATATTCCATAATATTAACCATTAATATTATCTAGGTATATGGGCTGAATTAGGGTTACCCAGTTCGGCCCATATAGCTTTATCCTTTAAAATGGGCTTTTGCAGTTTTAACTATTTAAAACTGGGCCTTTACAGGCTGGACCGAATTAACCATTTAATTAAATATCAATCCTTAGGCCCATTAGTGGGAAATTAGGGCTGACTTTCAGCCTTGATTAAACCCTAGACCTGGTCCAAACAGTTTTGAACCAGTCTTGGTTCGAATGGGCCTAGGGTTTGATTTTTAATTAAATCCTTAATTCAAGAAAATAATCTGAAATTAAATACTGATAAAAGGAAAAACAAGAATCAGTCAAACAGGGCTGTTCGCACAATCCTTCCTGCAAAACAGAGGTTAGATCACATAATATAGTTTCACAAACTGCAAATCGCAGATATCATTTCTCTCATCTGCGAAATCTCCTTTTCTGCGCCGCCAACTTCGATCCAAAATAAAAATAAATAGAAATCCTATTTCTATTAATAATTACATCAGATCGAATACCTATACATTGAGTCTAGAAAATAAAAAAATATTTACAGACCCAAAATAAATCAAGAACTGCAAAATCGCATGTTCCCTACGCAAACCAAGAATTCGATCTCCTCTTGTACGAACAGCCCATAAATCAAGAAAATTTTAAAGAACAATTCTAAATAATAATCAGATTTATTTAAAATTAATTTTAGATTATTTGCCCATTTGTTTTGGGGACAAATTTCCCAAAAACCAAATCTGCGCAAATTGGGTAGAACGCCTTCTCCCTAATTGCGCAGATTCAGATATGAAACAGAATTGTTCAAGATTAGAACCTGGCTCTGATACCACTGAAAGGATGAGAGATCCATCACATGGATGCCCAAAGATTGCGGAATAAAGGGCGAATTTGAAAAAAATTTCTTCTACCTTCAACTGGGAATCACATTCCCTATTTAGAAAATCATATTTTCAAGGATAAATCTTGAACCTTAAACTAAACCAGATCTGAACCAAAAGGAATGGGAGAGAATAATACCTGATACGGAGAAGTAATATCGCCCAACGAAGGTGTTCACGCCCAAGGAAGGATCCAAAGACTGCTCCCACTGAAGATGGCGCAGTGCAGGATGGAGCAGAATCAGCAGTGTTCTTTCCCAAGAACTCTATCCTTCGCAAGAAACAGTAGAATGGAATGTGACCACAACTTCCTTTTCAATCCATTCTCAAAGAACTGATGTCAAAATCCAATCTTGACTTCTCCCACAGCTTGAGATCGAACTGGCAAACAGGGCGAACAAGAGCAGGGAAGCGACAAGAGAGTATTCGCAGGCTGCAGAATTCTCTCTTCTTGATTTCAGCACTAAAGAGGATCTGATGTGTTTCTTGTTGGTCTCTCTCAAGGCTTCCGCCCTCTCCTTCTTTTTGTTAACTTAAAAGATCAGCTCCTAATCTCATTAGGAGGTGCTTATCCAAATCATATTTGGATCAGCCTTCTCTTCTAGTGATAAGGATAAACCCTTATCTTATCTGCAGATTCGATTAGATTTATCCAAATCCCATTTGGAGGTTTCTAGATCTGAATCACATTCAGATCTGGACTCTCTGAGTGGATAGGATTAAGACCCTATCCTATCTGCTAATCCATCTCAGAATTCGCCCCTTTAAATAACTAAATAAATAGCCCAGTTCGAAATGGGCTTTAGGCCCATTAAGCTTATGTGCTCACTCAACATTCCTAACTGCTGTCCAGTTCGGCTTCCTTGTATGGCATGGGACCCAAGCATTGATCTACACATCAGCCACATGGGTTCGGCCTAGCCTTTGTTACAAGGCTTGGTCGAATACACTATTAAAGACAGTGCACTCCCTGAAACCCATCAAATGGGCTCTATGGGCCCAACACTTACCCTAAGTGGTCCCTGGGCCAAGCCACCTTTAACATCCAGGACTATGGGCAGATGCAAGATTAGCCCATCAGGTATTATCTTCAATGGTCTTACACTTAGCCTCTCAGCCCTTAATGATCATACACTGCCCGACAAGAGAGGACCTCTCCCTCGGCTGCAAGGAACAGTGTTGCACTCTCCACTTATATGGATCCCGGGAATTAAAACCTTTTGCAAACATTTTAGAAACAATAATATATATACTTTTATATCTCATATAAAATATACTTTGTAAAACAAATCTCAATGGTTGAAATCGGCTACCGGCAGTCTTGGTTTCCAACAGTGAGAGCGCATCACCGATCATTACCTTTGTCTGACAAAGGGGCTGATCCTGTCACTATTATCACCCACTCAGATGAATTCTCGGAATGTTACATACCCAGGTTTTGACCCCCGCTAAGGATCTCACTGTTTGGTACATCAAAGACACCCCGATCCGACACCTAGTGCAGTATCATAATCGAGTTAAGAAGAGAAAGAAAAGAAGACACCATCACCCTGAAAAAATTCAAGCGGAAAGCAACCCCAAGCCATAGTTATCACTCCACCTTTTCCTAGCCGATTTACAAAATCCAAGAAGGAGGAGCAAGATAAGGATATTCTCGAGACATTCCGCAAAGTTGAGGTAAATATCCCCCTCCTTGATGCAATCAAGCAAGTACCCGCCATGCTAAATTCCTCAAGGAGTTGTGCACCACTAAGAGAAGGCTGAAAGGTGATGAGAAAGTCCATATAGGAGGAAATGTTTCAGCAATTCTCCAAAAGAGACTACCCCCTAAATGCAAGAATCCAAGTATGTTCACTATCCCCTGTAAAATATGAAATGTCTAGATCGAAAAAGCAATGTTAGATTTAGGAGCTCCGATAAATGTCATGCCCCATTCTATTTACATGACTATGAATCTCGGTCCACTAAAAGAGATGGGTGTGATCGTACAACTCGCTAATCAATCTACTACACACCCGAAGGGGGTTTTGGAGGAAGTCTTGGTCCAACTTAATAATCTGGTCTTTCCTGCCGATTTCTATGTGATTGATATGGAAGAAGATGAATCTTCCAATCCAACTCCAATTTTGTTGGGAATACCATTTCTTAAGACCTCCAAGACTAAAATCGATGTGTATAAGGGGACACATACCATGGAATTTGATGGTAAGATTGTTAAGTTTAATATTTATGATGACATGAAATATCCTACTGATGATAATCCTGTATATTCCGTTGATGTGATTGATTCTTCAGCACAAGAGGTTTTTAAACTTGATGGGAAAGATGTATTGGAAATCACAATTAGTAAGCATCTTGAGAAAAAGGAGATAGCCTAGAGTTCTAAATTGCAAGAAACTATTGCAGCATTGAATGGTTCTCCAGAGTTACAATAGTCAGGTAATGTTCCTTATATTATGCTGCCAACTTTTGACAGGAAACTTTTACCCTCTGTTTTGCAAGTCCCTATTCTAGATTTGAACCCACCCATGATAGATGAAAGGGGAAACCACCGGAAGTTGCAATTACAAGACCTGGAGGATCTGGCTTATGTTTAAAAATAGGGAAGTTTGTTTTTTTCCTTTTCTTCTTGTTTTTGCATTTATAGTTTAGTTATTTTCGCTTTCTTTTCATTAGGGACAATGTAAGTTTCAAGTGTGGGAGAGGGGATTTAGGCTGTGTTTTAAAATTTGATTTAGGTCATGTTTTTCTGCATTTTATAAATATATAAAAAAAAACTCAACTCTTTTGAAATCAATTGAAACAATTTTCTGAGAAAATTCTTGTGGACCTAGTAATGAGGTACAATTAAGAAGTACACGACCTATCTGAAGCCATCTCCTTTTTAGCTAGTCCTAAATTAAGGTTTAAGTAAACAGGGCAATTACTTTACCATTGCTATATTTCGTAGGATGGAGCATAAAATGCACCTACTGGTCAAGTAATCCGATGGTGGGTGAAGGGATGAGAGATCCATTGTATGGATGCCCAAATCTTTGCAGAACAAAGGGGCGAGTTTCAAAATTTTTCTCTCCCTTCAACTGGGAATCGCATTCCCTATTTACAAAATCATATTTTCAATGATCATTCTTGAACCATAAACTGAACCAAATCTGAACCAAAATGAGTAGGAGAGGATTATACCTGATATGGAGAAATAGTATCCCCCAACGAATGTGTTCATGCCCAAGGAAGGATCCAAAGACTGCTCCCACTAAAGATGGTGCAGTTCAGGATGATGCAGAATCAACAGTATTCTTCTCCAAGAATTTTGTCCATCACAAAAATAATAGGATGGCACGTGAGCACAACTTCCTATCAATTCTTTCTCAAAGAACTGATGTCATGATCGAATCTTGACTTCTCCCACAATTGGAGATCGAACTAGATGTCTAGCGGCTGCAGGAAGGAGACGACAAGAAAGGTCTTTGCAGGGATTGCAGAAATCTTTCTTCTCTGATTTCAGCTCTAAAGAGGATATGAATATGTGATTCTTATAAAGACTGCCGCCCCCTCCTTCTTTTGTAAACCCAAAGGATCAGCTCCTAATCCAATTAGGAGCTGCTGATCCAAATCATATTTGGATCGGACCTCTCTTTAGGTGATAAGGATAAACCCTTATTTTATCTACAGATTAGATCAGCCTTCTCATAATCTCATTAGGAGGTTTCTAGATCTGAATCATATTCAGATCCATTTTAGAATTTGCCCATATTTAACTTATTAAATACGTCCAGTTCGAAATGGGTTTTAGGCCTATTAAGCTTATGTGCTCACTTAACCTTCCTAACTACTGCCCAGTTGGGCTTCCTTGTATGGCGTTGGACCCAAGCATTGATCTACACATCAGCTACATGGGTCTGACCCAGCCTTTGTTACAAGGCCTGGCCGAATACACTATTATGGATAGTGCACCCCCTGAAACCCATCAAATGGGCTCTATAGTCCAAACACTTACCCTAAGTGGTCTTTGGGCCAAGCCACCTTGTAACACCCAGGGATTGTGGGCTGATGCAAGATTAGCCCATCAGGTATTATCCTCAGTGGTCTTACACTTAACCTCTCAGCCCATAATGATCATATACTGCCCGACAAGAGAGGACCACTCCCTCGGATGCAAGGAACAGTGTTGCACTCTCTGCTTATATGGATCCTGGGAATTAAAACCTTGCAAACATTTTAGAAACCATAATATATATACTTTTATATCTCATATAAAATATACTTTGCAAAACAAATCTCAACGATTGAAATCGGCTACCGGTAATCTTGCTTTCCATCAGTGAGAGTGCATCCCCGATCATTACCTTTGTCCAACAAAGGGGCTGATTCTGTCACTATGATCACCCACTCAGATGAATTCTCAGACTGTCCCAACATACCCAGGTTTTGACCCCCGCTAAGGATCTCACTGATTGGTACATCAAAGATAGCCCAATCCGACACCTAGTGCAGTATCATAATCGAGTCTAGGGATCGGGTGTAACTTTCCAGTTTTGCCCATCAATCTCCAAGGTCCAGGGCAATACTAGAAATCTGGTCTAGTTCAAAGATTCAAATAATCATACACTGTATGTGCCTAGGGTCTCACCCCGGTAGCTGAGACAAGCCACCCCAACCGACTTGGTGGCACAACAGTGTCAGCCTTGTCAGGATAGGTCTCCCCAGACCGACCCATAGGCTGTGAACATTCTAAACTAACACGAGTCTCATTAAGTGTCCAGTTTAAGGGTATTACACAGAAACATACCAAGGGAACATGAATCAAATATGCACTTTTATTCATTTATAATAAACTCATAAAGTACATCATTTTGATTGTAGCTAAGGGCATACAAAACTGTCTAACACTTTCTATGACGGATCATATCCACTCATCAAATGAGTATCCCTTTGGCCTCTGTTAGACAAGGTTTAGAGTCATTTTCAGGTATACCTTTCTGCCCAGTGAGTGCACACCCATCATATTCAGGTTACGCCATGGTACCGTGAGAGAGTTCCCATTTTCTAGTGAAGCCCCTCCGACATCGGTCTATGACGCCCCTATCATCTTATGAAACACTCTAACAGATCCAACAGCAAATGGGTAGTCCAATTTTATGGTGCGTTTCTTCATTACTGATGTACCCATCATTGTGCTAATGACAGAAGGCCTTCAGAGAGTCCATCATATGGATCTCCTTGTCACATGCATTCTTATTTGCTGGAGGGAACAAAATTACACCCTAGTTCTAATTTATGTCAAACCAAAGTGGCTCCCACTGACTTTCATAAAGTCAGATTTTCGGTGGGCCCTAATCGGCTAGGGGTTCCGTACGCATCCCTTTTCAGGGTTGTGGGGCCCAGCAAGTAGAGAGGGGGTCATCCAATGACCTTAAGGGACACCATGGAAATGATGTGCATTCAGCCATGGTGTGCGCAAGAGCCACTAACGAGTCAACATGAGCCAAGTGCTTATGGCCCATGGTCACAGTACATCAAGCATCCAAGCATCACATGTAAAGGAGGAATTGATCAAATCAATTAAAGCATTAACAATTAATGTCTACTTGGTGTATGGGCGGAATTGTAATTAGCAGTTTGGCCCATACAGCTTATGTCACAATAATGGGCTTTTGCAATTTTAACCCTTTAAAACTAGGCTTTACAGGTGGGCCAAATTAATCCCTATAATTGAACATCAGATTTCAAACAACAAGTGTGAGAAATATGGACTGAAAAATAGGCCATTTCGAACCCCAGATTTGGTCCAAATAGTTTTGATCCAATCTAGTCCGAAATAGTCCAAAACTGATTTTCAATTCAATAATTAATTCACGAAAGATCTGAAATTTATAATCTTGATTTTAGACAAACACAAATCAACTATGGATTGTTTGCACCACCTGCAAAATAGAGTTTAATCATTAATGTTACAGTTTCATAAACTATAAATCGTAGGAAGCGATTTCTCCATCTGCAAATCTCCAGCGTCGCCATCTTCTCCTTCTTCTGTAATCAAGAAAATAAATAATAGAAATCCTATTTCTATTAATTAATTACATTCTTGATCAAATCCTATACATTCAGTCTAGAAAAAAAAAATTTACTGACTGAATTGATTAACAAAAAAAAAGAAAAAAAGGGTGCGCAGACCATCTGCACCAAAACAGCACTACGATCTCCAGGTTCGAATAGTCCATTAAATAAAAAATAAATAAAGAATAATTCTAAATAAATTTTGGATTTAACAAAAATTAATTTCAGATCAATCGCCCTTAACAAGAAATCATTTCTTGAAAAAAAAGAAAGCAATCTGTGCAAACCTTGGTAGAACATCTTCTATCCATCTGTGCAGGGTCAGATATGATTTTCTTTTGATTCAAGATTTGAACCTTTGGCTCTGATACCACTGAAAGAATGGTAGGATCCATCTAATGGACACCCTGAAGGGTACGGAATGGGTGGGCGAATTTAAAAAATAAATTTCCTACCTTCTTCCAACTGGGAATCATATTCCCTAAATTTTGAATATAATATTCAAGGATTCTACTTGAACCATAATCAAACCAGATCTGAACCAAAAGGAAACAGGAAGGATTATACCTGATCCGGAGAAACAATATCTCCCAAAGTTCGTGTTCACGCCCAAAGAAGAAACCAAGATCCACTCCTACTAAAGATGACACAGCTATGGATGGAATGGAACCAGCAGGGTGCGTCCTACACATTGGATTCTTCGCAAGAATCCTCTGGAAACCTTGAATACTGAACCTTTTGGTCTTTCTTGCAAGACCGTTGTCAAGAACTGATTTATTGACTTCCTAATGCTGCAAAGATCCAATCTTGCAACAGGGAATGGCGGTTGCTGAAGAAGGAGAAATCTAGGGACAAAGAGGGCTGAACTATGTCTCCTCTCTGGAGTTTGTGAGAGATCAAAATCTCAATTCGCAGGAGGTATCTCTTGCATACAAACCCTAAGTTCAAAATTTGATATTTCTGATAAGGTTTTCTCCTCTTTCTTCTTGATTAAGAAACCTCCTAATTTTTTGGGAGTTGTCCCAATCCAAATCAGTATTTGGATAGGGGATAATCTTAATCCTATCTACAAATTAAGTTAGCTAACTCCTGATCTTATCAGGAGGTTACCAGATTCAAATCTAATTTGAATTTGGTCCCTTAAAGTGGATAAGGTTAAAGACCCAATCATTTTACTAACATTAATCTCAGATTCGTCCCATGAATATGTGATCATATCAGTCCACTTCGAAATGGGCTTCTGGCCCATTAAGTGTTCAGTGTTCAGTTAGTTTCCAATCTGCTGCCCAGTTGGACTTCTTTGTATGGCGTGGGACCCAAGCATTGATCTACACACCAGCCACATGGGTTCAGCCCAGCCTTTATTACAAGGCCCAGCTGAATTCACTGAAAGACTTAGTGACCCCCTTGAGCCCATCACATGGACCCTATGGGCCCAACACTTACATTAAGTGGTCCCTAGGCCAAGCCATCTTATAAAAACCCAGGGACTATGGGCAGGTGCAAGATTAGCCCATCAGGTATTATCCTTAATGATCAAGCACTGCCCGACAAGAGAAGACCTCTCCCCCGGCTGCAAGGAACAGTGCCGCACTCTCTACTCACATGGATCCCGAGAATTAAAACCTTTTGCAAATCTTTTGAAACCATACATATACATATATATATATATATATATTAATTTTGCTAAACAAAATTTCAACGATTGAAATCAACTACCGGCAGTTTGGTTTCCATCAGAGAGTGCATTCCCGATCATTACCATTGTCCGACAAAGGGGCTGATCTTGTCACTATGATCACTCACTCAGATGAATTCTCAGGCTGCCCCAACATGTCCAGGTTTTGACCCCACTAAGGATCTCACTGATTGACACATCAAAGATATCCCGATTTGACACCTAGTGATGTGTCATAATCGAGTCCAGGGGTCTGGTGTAACTTTCCAATTTTGCCCATCTGTCTCCAAGGTCTAGGGCAATACTAGAAATCTGGTCTGATTCTAGGGTTCAAGCAATCCCATACTGCATGTGCCCCGAGTCTTACCCTGATGGCTGAAACAAGCCATCCCAACACTTGGTGGCACATCAGTATCAGCCTTGGCAGGATAAATCACCCCAGACATATCCAATGGCTGTGAACATTTAAAACTAACACAAGTTTCTATAAGTGTCCAGTTTTAGGGTTTTATATAGAATTATACCAAACAACATGAATCAAACATGTACTTTATTTATTTACACTAAATGTCAAAAGTACATCAAAATGGATTGAAGCTAAGGGCATACAAAAACTGTCTAGCAGCTCCCACTTACACTTAGGTCCAATCCGGTACATGCCGGAGTCCCATGCTTTCCATGTGTTTCTCAAACACCTTCTGTGTCAGTGGCTTAGTCAATGGGTCTGTCACATTGTCCGTTGATGCTACCTTCTGAATTAGGACGTCCCCTCTACCAACGATCTCCCACAGTACATGGTACTTCCTCTCGATGTGCTTTGACTTTGAGTGAGCCCGAGGCTTTTTAGCCTGGGTGATCGCTCCATTGTTGTCACACAACAACGGGATGGGTGATGTGCTGGACGGAATCACTCCCAATTCGTTTATGAATTTCTTCATCCACACGGCTTCCTTGGCAGCTTCACTTGCGGCAATGTACTTGGCCTCAGTTGTGGAGTCTGCAGTAGACCCCTGTTTGCTGCTTCTCCAATAAACAGCACACGATCCTATCGTGAAAACATACTCAGATGTAGACTTTCTATCATCTGGATCCGACTAGAATTCGGCATCGGTATACCCTAGAATTTGTAGTGAACCATTGTTGAATACCAGACAAAACTCTTTTGTCCTTTGAAGGTATTTAAGTATGTTCTTTACAGTAGTCCAATGCTCTTGGCTTGGGTTAGCCTGGAATCTGCTTACCACACTCACAAGCCATCCTAACACTTGGTGGCACATCAGTATAAGCCTTGGCAGGATAAATCTCCCCAGACTTATCTAATGACTGTGAACATTTAAAACTAACACAAGTTTCTATAAGTGTCCAGGTTTAGGGTTTTACACAGAATTATACCAAACAACATAAATCAAATATTTACTTTATTTATTTACACTAAATGTCAAAAGTACATCAAAATTGATTGAAGCTAACGGCATACAAAAACTATCTAACAGTGGCGGATGCAGGAAGGAGGCAGCAAGAGAGTATTTGTAAGGTGCAGAATTCTCTCTTCTTGTGATTTCAACTTAAAGACAAGAGTTTTTGGGTTGCATGTCTAAAGGCTGCCGCCCCCTCCTTCTTTTATAATCTTAAAGGGATCAGCTCCTAATCCCATTAGGAGTTGCTGATCCAAATCATATTTGGATTAGAGGTTCCTTTAAGTGATAAGGGATAACCCTTATCTTATCTACAGATCAGATCAGCCATCTCCTAATTTAATTAGGAGAATTCTAGGTCTAAATCATATTTAGATCTTGGACTCTCTAAGTGGATAGAGTCTAGGCCCAATCCGATCAGTTGATCAATCTCATAATTCACCCTTTTTAATTTACTAATCAAATCAGCCCAGTTCGAAATGGGCTTAAGGCCCATTTAAGGTTATGTACTCACTTAGCCTTCCAAACTGCTGCCCAGTTGGGCTTCCTTGTATGGCGTGGGACCCAAACATTGATCTACACATCAGCCACATGGGTTCAGCCCAGCCTTTGTTACAAGGCCAAGCCAAATACACTGTTATGGACAGTGCACCCCCGAAACCCATCTTATAGGCTGTATGGGCCCAACACTTACCCTAAGTGGTCCCTGGGCCAAGCCACCTTGTAACACCCAGGGACTGTGGATAGATGCAAAATTAGCCCATCAGGTATTATCCTCAATAGTCTTACACTTAACCTCTTAGCCCATAATGATCACACATTGCCTGACAATAGAGGACCCCTCCCTCGGCTGCAAGGAACAGTGTTGCACTCTCTGCTTATAACTTCTCAACCCATAATATATATGCTTTTATATCTCATATAAAATATATTTTGCAAAACAAATCTCAACGATTGAAATCGGCTGTCGGTAGTCTTGCTTTCCATTAGAGAGAGTGCATCCCTGATCATTACCTTTGTCCGACAAAGGGGCTGATCCTGTCATGATGATCACCCACTAAGATGAATTCTCAGACTATCCCAACATACCCAGGTGTTGACCCCCGCTAAGGATCTCATTGAATGGTATTTCAAAGACAGCCTAATCCGACACCTAGTGCAATATCATAATCGAGTCTAGGGGTCGGGTGTAACTTTCTAGTTTTGCCTATAAATCTCCAAGGTCCAAGACAATACTAGAAATCTGGCCCAGTTCATAGATTCTATTAATCCTACACTGTATGTGCCTAAGGTCTCACCCTGGCAGCTAAGACAGGCCACCCCAACCGACTTGGTGGCACCATAGTGTTAGCCTTGTTAGGATAGGTCTCCCCAGACTGGCCCACTGGCTGTGAACATTTTAAACTAACACGAGTCTCATTAAGTGCCCAGTTTAAGGGTATTATACAGAAACATACCAAAGGAAGATGAATCAAATATGCACTTTTATTCATTTACAATAAACTTATAAAGTACATCATCTTGATTGAAGCTAAGGGCATACAAAACTGTCTAACATGGTGGACCCCTATTTGTTGCTATTCCAGCAAACAACGCACGATCCAATTGTGAAAACATATCCAAATGCAGACTTTCTATCTTCTGGATCCGACTGAAAATTGGCATCTGTATACCCTTGGATCTGTAGTGAGCTACCGTCGAATAATAGACAAAACTTTTTTGTCCTTCGAAGGTACTTAAGTATGTATTTCACAGCAATCCAGTGTTGCTGCCCTAGGTTGGCCTAAAATCTGCTTACTACACTCACTGCTTGAGCAATGTCAGGACGAGTGCACAACATGGCATACATGATGCTCCCTATGGCAGAGGCATAGGGAACGGCTTTTTGCCATTAATCTCCTCAGAATTCTTGGGATAATCCTATTATTCACTTTGATCTATCTCTATAGAGTCGAAAACCCAGTATATAGGAGGCTTCTCCAAGATCTTTCATGGAGAATGGCTGTGAAAACCATACTTTCACCATAGTTAACATTCCTACATCATTCCCAATGAGTAGAATGTCGTCTACAAAAAGAACCAACAAGGTAACCTTATCTCCACTATACTTCCTATAGACATAGGGTTCATGCAGATTCTGTTTGAAGTCAAACGATTTGACAGTAGAGTCAAAATGGATGTTCCAACTTCTAAAAACTTGCTTAAGTCCATAAATGGATTGACGGGTTTGTCGAAGCCCTCAAAATTAGTACTAGTCCCACAATAAAATATTTGCAATAAAAGTGGTTCTAGGTCGAATCCCACAGGGAGCAAATCAGTAATCTCTTAGCCGAATGGACAAAGTAATTTTGTGGGAAAATTAAATAACTAAAATTAAAAGAATAACAAACTAAGCAAACAAGAGAAAATCAGTCTTACCGAATTCTGGTTTAAGGGTTCGGGTTGAATCGATTGGCCATCGATCCTAGGTACAATTCAGCATTCTTGCAATTCAAGCATTTAACCTTAGATTTATTAGGATAGCCATAATAAACTTTGTGTTTTCCTAATTCAGTTGACCAAACCCAGCATTCGATCAACACTTATCACCACTCAATTGGGTACGATAGCGTTCCATGTTAAACAATGATAGCATTAAGATTTGTGAAAACAGTTAAACCAAAATAACAATAATTGAGATAGCTGCAATTACTGAATGTTGTTCCATCGATTCTTTTAGGTTGAACCATGTTAAAACATTAGTCAAAAGCTGTCACGAACAATTGACCCAAAAAGATAACAACCTAATTGCTACTTGTAACATTATTCGTGACAATTACGGATCACCGAAATCATGGATAGCAGTAGGAAAATCAACATTAATTCAGTTTGTCAGACTAATTAACATTAACATCCAATAAGAATGTGCACAAGAACCAATGAATACTTGAATTAAAAAGCAAGAAAATAAATTAACTACAGAACCTCACAATGACACAATCAAACATCTCCCCTTGAACCAGAAAAAAGAAGCTTAGCTGCTCATGATCTGCGCAATCTCCATGCTTTGCTTCTCCATGGCCGAACTGATCTTCTTGAGTTGCTTGATGCTTGATTGCTGAATGATTGAGTGATTGCTAGAGCTGGTTCGCCCCCCTCTTTATATAGCCAAAGGAGAGGGCTGTTTTCCAACTCCTTCAAGGAGATCATCTTATCCTTAGGGAGTTTTGATCTTATCTTGAACTAATCCTATCCTATCTCTTATCTAATGCTCTAATCTCAATCTTCTTATCTCTCTAGGATTACATTCAAGAATTTAGATCTGATAAAACTCTCTCCTTGGAGATTACATTCGAAATTCGGACTCTTAACTCTTGAATTCGAGTTGGGCTGCTTCAGCTACTTCTGCGAGTTGGGCTTAAGTTGTGAAATGGGCCTGGCTGCGAACTTGCTCTGACTTTGGGCTCATTTGCGTACTGGATGTGGGCCGAATCTATCAAAACCCAAAACATAAAAGTTGTGGGCCTTCCTTTATTCTTTCTAATGCTTCTTGAATTGTCCAATTCGGTGTCTGGAATTGAGAGTTAGGCCCAGATTACTGACTGTCGCCGAAACTGTGCAAAATCACCCGATTTGTCTTGTTTTCTTCCAATTGCCTTCTTTATTGCCCTAAATCGAAATACAAGAGTAATGAGTTCATTTAAGTGATAAATAAATATAAAAGAGTGAATATTAGAGGATAAAAATAGGGTTCTTTTTGGTCTCATCATGGATCTATTAAGTTTACAAACCATCTTTTCCTAACTTGCAGCAATGAAGCCTTGCGACTACTGCATATTAATATCTTCAGTATGATCTCCATTCAGGAATGTAGTTTTGACATCCATTTGCCAAATCTCTTAATCATGGTATGCTATTACAGCTAGCAGGATCCTAATGAATTTAAGCATGGCCACAGGCGAAAAGGTTTCCTCATAATCGATGCCCTCTTTCTGAGTGTACCCTTTCACCACCAGATGAGCTTTGAAGGTCTCAACCTTACCATTGGAGCCCTTCTTCCTCTTGTAAATCCATTTGCAACCGATTGATTTTACCTTACAGGGCGGATATAATAGAGTCCAGACTCCATTGGTCTCCATTGAGTCCATCTTTGCTTTCATGGCCTCCACCCTCTTCTGGGAATCTATGTCCAACATAACTTCCGCATAAGTCACGGGATCCTCCTCACTAGTCAAGGTTTCCACCAGGTAACTATCCTAGTCATAACCATAACGGACTGGTGGCCTGGATACCCAAGTGGATCTTTTAGGTTGGTCACTACTTGGAACTTGTGGGACATCTCCACTGCTCCTGAGCTCTCCTCATCAAGAACAACTTCCTGACGATGGGTATCCAGGATGTAATCGGTTTCCAAGAATTGTGCATTTTACCTGCAGAACACTTTCTACTCACTTGGGTCATAAAATAGGTAACCTACAGAGCCTTTTGGGTAGCCTACAAATAGGCAACGGCTGGTCTTGGATTCCAACTTGTCTGCACTCGTTCTTTTAACGTGTGCTGGACAACCCCAAATCTTCAAGTGTCTGACACTTGGTTTCTTTCCGGTCCAAAGTTCATAGGGAGTATTCGGAACCGATTTGGTTGGAACCCGATTCAGCACATAAATCGCAGTCTCTAATGCGTAACCCCAAAAGGATGTGGGTAATGTGAGTGTATGAGAAGCGACCGGACCATATCCAATAAGGTCCTATTCCTCCTCTCCAAAACACCGTTAAGTTGTGGTGTAGCAGGAGGAGCTAATTGTGATACTATCCCATTGTCCTTTAAGTAGTCCCTGAATTCATCAGAGAGATACTCGCCACCTCGATCTGATCGAAGGGCTTTAATTTCTCTCCCTAACTATTTCTCGACCTCTTGTCTAAACTCTTTGAAATTTTCAAAAGATCTAGACTTGTGTCTCATTAGGTACACGTAACCATATCATGAAAAATCAAATGTAAAGGTGATGAAATACACGTGTTGATTCCGTGTCCTAACTCTTAGGGGACCACATACATCAGTATGTATAAGGTCAAGTGTGCCTGTACATCATTCAGGCTTACCATTAAATGGTCGTTTTGTCATCTTGCCTTGCAGGCAAGGCTCACAAGTGAGAAGATCTTCTACAGTTAGAAAATTCAAAGGACCATCCTTTACCAACCTTGTAATTCAGTCAAGACCGATGTGGCCAAGTTGGTAATGCCACAGATAGCGGGATTAACTGTATCACGGGCTCTCTTCTTGGGGATTTCAGCTACTGTAGTTTTAGTTATGTTAGTTTCTAGAGAAGGATGTAGAACGTAGAGACCGTTCTCCAGTTCCCCGTATTCGATGAATCTGTTATTTCTTTTAATAGTAATCATATTACTAAAGAAGACAGAATAACCATCTACACATAGTTTTGAGACAGAAATCAATTTTCTCCTTAAATTTTGTACATAAAGACAAACTTTCATTACAACTGTTCCTTCTCTAAAAAGTAACTCCACAGTTCCTATGGCTGTGGCTGCAACAATTGCAGTAGTTCCCAAGTGGAGCGCGACTTCTCCTTCACTCAGCCTTCTGCTTACCTTGAACCCCTGCAGTGAGTTACACGCATGAGTTGAAGCCCCGGAGTCAATACACCAGGACACAGAAGCTACCAATAAATTGGTTTCTATAACACAAGTTTCGAAATTACCTTTCTTGGATTCTAGGTAGGCAGGACAGTTCCTTTTCCAATGGCTGGTCTTCTTGCAGAAGTTACAGTTATCCGATGCTTTATCTTTCTTCTGCTTCTTTCCCTTAGTGGCTTTATGTGTTAAGTGGGCTTTTAGCAGTTTTAACTATTTAAAACTGGGCCTTTACAGGTTGGGCCGAATTAACCTTTTAATTAAATATCAATCCTCAGGCCCATTAGTGGGAAATTTAGGGCTGACTTTCAGCCTTGATTAAACCCTAGATTTGGTCCAAACAGTTTCAACCAATCTTGGTTCAAATGGGTCTAGGGTTTGATCTTTAATTAAATCTTTAATTCAAGAAAATAATCTAAAATTAAATAATGATAAAAGAAAATCAAGAATTAGTCAAATGGGGCTGTTCGCACAATCCATCCTGCAAAACAAAGGTTAGATCACAGTTTGCAGTTTCACAAACTGCAAATTGCAGATTATAGTTCTCCCATTTGAGAAATCTCCTTGTCTACAAAATCTCCTTTTCTGTGCCGCCATCTTCAATCAAAAGTAAAAATAGATAGAAATCCTATTTCTATTATTGATTACATCAGATCGAATAACTATACCTTTAGTCTAAAAAAATAATAAAAAAAATTATTTTACAGACCAAATGTAACAAAGTGGTCCAAAATCTACAAAATCACTGGTTCCCTGCGCAAATCAAGATTTCGATCTCCTCTTGTATGAACAAGCCATAAATCAAGAAAATCATAAAGAACAGTTCTAAATAATAATCAGATTTATATAAAATTAATTTCAAATTATTCACCCATTAATTTTGGGAACAAATTTCTCAAAACCCATATTTGTGCAAATCGGGTAGAACGCCTTCTGCCCATTTGCGTAGGTTCAAATCTGAAACAGATTTGTTCAAGATTTGAACCCAGGCTTTGATACCATTGAAGGGATGAGAGATCCATCATATGGATGCCCAAAGATTGCGGAATAAGGGGGCAAATTTCAAAAATTTTTCTCTCCTTCAACTGGAAGGATCATTCTTGAACCATAAACTGAACTAGATCTGAACCAAAAATGAGTAGGAGAGAATTATACCTGATACAGAGAAATGGTATCCCCCAATGAAGGTGTTCACGCACAAGGAAGGATCCAAAGACTGCTCCCCCTAAAGATGGTGCAGTGCAGGATGGAGTAGAATCAGTAGTATCAGTAGTGTTCTTCTCCAAGAACTCTGTCCATCGCAAGAATCAACAGGATGGCACGTGAGCACAGCTTCCTATCAATTCTTTCTCAAAGAATTGATGTCAATATCAAATCTTGACTTCTCCCGCAACTGAAGATCGAATTGGCAAATAGGGCGGCAAGAACAGGGAGGTGGCAAGAAAGAATTCTATAGGGATGCTTAATTCTTCCTTCTTTTGATTTCAGCACTAAAGAAGAACTGAATGAATCATTCTCAAGGCTGCTGCCCCTTCCTCCTTTTGTTAACCTAAAAGATCAGCTCCTAATCCAATCAGGAGCTGCTTATCCAAATCATATTTGGATCAGCATTCTCTTTAAGTGATAAGGATAAATCCTTATCTTATCTAAAGATTAGATCAGCTTTCACCTAATCTCATTAGTAGGTTTCTAGATCTGAATCACATTTAGATCTGGACTCTCTGAGTGGATAGGGTCAAGACCCTATCCCATCAGCTAATCCATCTTAGAATTTGCCCCATAATTAACTAATTAAATAGCCTTGTTCAAAATGGGCTTTATGCCCATTAAGCTTATGTGCTCACTTAACGTTCCTAACTACTGCCTAGTTGGGCTTTCTTGTATGGCGTGGGACCCAAGTATTAATTTACACATTAGACACAGGGCTTTGGCTTAGCATTTGTTACAAAGCCTCCTCGAATACACTATTATGGATAGTAAACCCCTTGAAACCCATCAAATGGGCTCTATGGGCCCAACACTTACCCTAAGTGGTCCCTGGGCCAAGCCACCTTGTAACACCCAGGGACTATGGGCAAATGCAAGATTAGCCCATCAGGTATTATCCTCAATGGTCTGACACTTAACCTCTCAGCCCATAATGATCATACACTACCCGACGAGAGAGGACCTCTCCCTCGGCTGCAAGGAATAGTGTTGCACTCTCTACTTATATGGATCCCGAGAATTAAAACCTTCTTGCAAACATTTTAGAAACCATAAAATATATACTTTTATATTTCATATAAAATATGTTTTGCAAAACAAATCTCAATTATTGAAATCAGCTACCGGCAGTCTTGATTTCCATCAGTGGGAGTGCA
Organism: Nelumbo lutea; assembly: GCF_056320005.1. NCBI lineage: Eukaryota > Viridiplantae > Streptophyta > Magnoliopsida > Proteales > Nelumbonaceae > Nelumbo > Nelumbo lutea. The sequence continues at coordinate 70,571,008 of NC_142687.1, read as the reverse complement.
TCCCCAGTCATTACCTTTGTCCGATAAAGGAGCTGATCCTGTCACTATGATCACCCACTCAGATGAATTCTCAGACTGTCCCAATATATCTAGGTTTGGGCCCCGCTAAGGATCTCACTGATTGGTATATCAACGACATCCCAATCCGAAACGTAGTGTAGTATCATAATCGAGTCTAGGGGTCAGGTGTAACTTTCCTGTTTTGCCCATCAATCTCCAAGGTCTAGGGCAATACTGGAAATCTGGTCCAGTTCATAGATTTAATTAATCCTACACTGTATGTGCCTAAGGTCTCACCCTGGTAGCTAAGACAGGCTACTCCAACTGACTTGGTGGCACAACAGTGTCAGCCTTGTCAGGATAGGTCTCCCCAGACCGACCCACTGGCTGTGAACATTCTAAACTAACACGAGTCTCATTAAGTGTCCAGTTTAAGGGTATTACATAGAAACATACCAAGGTAACATGAATCAAATATGCACTTTTATTCATTTACAATAAATTCATAAAGTACATCATTCTGATTGAAGCTAAGGGCATACAAAACTATCCAACAAGATAATGCTTAGATTAGATCTAATCTATCCTTATCTCATACCTAGTAATCCTATTCTCTTTTGTATTTCTAGAAATACAATAGAAAATTGAATCTGATAGGACTCTTTGATGTTTCTTAGTCCTGCATTCATATTGGGCTTCCTTAATTGATGTGTGGCTCATTGTGACATTAGCAGTGAGTAGAGTATCATTCCCATGAGGACTTATGTAGCAACTACTAGTAATAAATCAGTTTACTGTTATCTGATCAGCCAAAATGTAGAACTAATGAAAAACTGAAATTAAAACTAAAAAGTTATTTCTAATACATTAGACCAAACACCTTGTATGCATGTGAGGAGACAAGCTAAAGACGCATAGAAAAATAAATTCAGCAACTAGTTTTCTAGGCAATTCAAGTAAAATAGGATTGAGCCTTGGTTTGGTGAAATCCTAAAGTAATGAACAGCCTCTCTCGAGCACATGTTCAATCTATGAATGAGTGGTGGTTCTTCTATCTCTAGCAAGAATCTAATCCCCATGCATGCATTCAGATCTAGCAATTCTAGGACTTCATTTCAGCTGAATGAACACCAACCGAATCATGCAAGTTATCTCTAACCTTGCACTCAATTCGGCTCTTGATTGGCAGATCTTAATTCTTAGAGTCTTTCTCAAGCGCTCTAGGAATTCCAAGAAAAAGGAGCAATTCGGCCAAACTGAATTAAAGCTATCTGAATTCTTTCACAAGTAATTCAGGTATTACAAGTTCAAGATCTGAAATCATAGATTTGATTTTATAGAATAGCAGTTTGGATCTCACTATTTCATGATCTGAATTTACAGATTTGAGATTGGAAAATAGCAATTCAGACCTTGTAAATTCATGATCTGAAATTTAAGATCAGAGATTTCAGACTAGCAGTTCGGCCAACAATCCACAATTGAAATTCCAAACAAGAAACTTCAAGGTTGAATCTACTTTACTCGAATGAAATTAGAAAACAAATTACAGAATTGAATTCACATAAAACATGTTTTGATTACAGAAAGAAAGGAAATTTCGATGGAGAAATTACATAAATCTTACCTGAATTCGATTACCAAATTGTGCAGAAATCAAGTGAGGATGAAACCTTGATCTCCAATTGCTATCTCCCCCTTCGAATTTAGCTTCTTCTTCTCTTGAAGCTACTTGTTCCTCCTCTCTTCTCCTCTCTTGCGCCTATCTCTCTCTGTTCTTCTCTCTTAGAGCTAGAGCTCAATGAGAGATTGAAATCAGATGTTGGACCTCTTCTCCCTTGGCTCTCTTTGTTAGACAGTTTTGTATGCCCTTAGCTTCAATCAAAATGATGTACTTTATGAGTTTATTGTAAATGAATAAAAGTGCATATTTGATTCATGTTCCCTTGGTATGTTTCTGTGTAATACCCTTAAACTGGACACTTAATGAGACTCGTGTTAGTTTAGAATGTTCATAGCCAGTGGGTCAGTCTAGGGAGACCTATCCTAACAAGGCTGACACTGTGGCACCACTAAGTCGATTGAGGTGGCTTGTCTCAGCTACCGGGGTGAGACCCTAGGCACATACAACGTAGGATTAATTAAATCTTTGAACTGGACCAGATTTCTAGTATTGCCCTGGACCTTGGAGATTCATGGCCAAAACTGGAAAGTTACACCTGATTGGTGGGAGTTGTATTCACAAGCTGTCCAGGTGATTCTTGAAAAGGATCAAGTTCTTTTGGAAGAACACTGCTGATTCAGCTCCACCCTACACTACACCATCTTTAGTGGGAGTAGATTTTGGATCCTTCCTTGGGCACGAACACCTCCATTGGGAGATACTACTTCTTTGTATCTGGTATTATCCCTCTCTACTCCTTTTGGTTCAGATCTGATTTAGTTTATGGTTGAAGAATGATCATTGAAAATATGATTTTCTAAATAGGGAATTCGATTCCCAGTTGAAGGGAGAGAAAAATTTTTGAAATTCGCCCCCTTATTCTACAATCTTTGGGAGTCCATGTGATGGATTTCCTATTCCTTCAGTGGTATCCGAGCCATGGTTCAATTCTTGAACCATTCTGTTTCATATCTGAACCTGTGCAAATAGGGAAAAGGCGTTCTATCCAATTTGCGCAGATATGGATTTTGGGAAATTTGTTTCCAAAATTGATGAGCAAATAATCTGAAATTAATTTTATATAAATCTGATTTTTATTTATAATAGTTCTATATGATTTTCTTGATTTATTGGTTGTTCGTACAAGAGGAGATCGAATTCTTGGTCTGTGTAGGGAGAACTGCAAGATTTGCAGTTTCTTGAATTTATTTATAACATTTGGTTTGTAAATAATTTTTTTTTTTTATTTTTAGGCTCAATGTATAGGCATTCGATCTGATGTAATTATTAATAGAAATAGGATTTCTATTTAATTTTATATGGATCGAATATGGCGACGCAATGAAGGAGTTTTTGCAGATGGGAGACTTAGAATCTACGATTTACAGTTTGTGAAACTGCAATCTGTGATCTAACCTCTGTTTTGCAGCATGGAGTGTGCGAACAACCCAGATTAACTAATTCTTGATTTTCTTTTATCAGTTATTTAATTTTAGACTATTTTCTTGAATTAAAGATTTAATTAAAGATCAAAACCCTAGACCCATTCAAACCAAGATTGGTTCAAAACTGTTTGGACCAAATCTAGGGTTTAATCAAGGATGAAAGCCAGCCCTAATTTTCCCACTAATGGGCTTCAGGATTGATGTTTAATTAAATGGTTAATTCGGCCCAACCTGCAAAGGCCCAGTTTTAAATAGTTAAAACTGTTAAAAGCCCACTTCAAAGGATAAAGCTATATGGGTCGAACTGGGTAACCCTAATTCAGCCCATATAACTAGATAATATTAATGGTTAATATTATGCATTATTAACGGGCTTCCAAGGGGCCTTACAAATAATTAATTGATTAGATCAATTTATCCCTGCATGAGATGTTTGGATGTGTGATGTGCTCCGTATATGGGCCATAAGTGCTTGGCCCATGCTCCGTATATGGCCTTGTGCACACCATGGATGAATGCACATCATTGCCATGGTGTCCCTTTTGGTCATTGGATGGCCTCCCTCAGTGATGGGCCCCACACCTCATCAAGAGGTTACGTGCGAAACCCTAGCCGATTTAAGGTCCACCAAAATTTGACTTTATGAAAGTCAGAGGGAGCCACTTTGGTTTGACCTAAATAAAACTAGGGCATAATTATTTGTTCCCTCCAGCTAATATGAGTGCACGTGATCGGGAGATTCATATGATGAACTCTCCAAAGGCCTTCCATCATTAGCATGAGGATGGGACATTGAGTAATGAGGAAACGCACCAAAAAATGGGCTATCCATTTGATATTGGGCTTGTCTAAGTGTTTCATAAGATGATAGGGGCGTCATAGACCGATGTGGGAGGGGGCTTCACCAGAAAATGGGAACTCTCTCATGGTACCTTGGCATTCACGAATATGATGGGTAAGCACTCACTGGACAGAAAGGTTTACTTGAAAACGGCTCTGAACCTTGTCTGACAAAGGCCAAAGGGAAAACTCATATGGTGAGTGGATATGATCCTTTACAGAAAGGTGGTGGGATTATGCAGTAGAAACAGTTGACTCCATGCACCCTTTGTGATTTCCCACATTTACAGAGACAACCCATAGTCTCCATCACTAAGGAAGGAGGGAAATCTCAGAGATGAATAAACGGAAATGGATCATAGATTAAAATCCATATCTATGAAATGAACATGATTCAAATTAGGTTGTGGAATGATGTTTGCTCTTTTATCTGAAAATGGCAAATGGATCTTTTGCAAAGCTTCTTGATGACAACAAGCTTAAGGGCCCAAACTATGCCGACTGGTATAGGAAATTTATGCTGGTCCTAGCTTCTGAAAAGCTGGACAAAGTGGAAAAGAATCTTGCCCCGGAGCGTCCGACTGATAGGGCTTCTAAGGCCTAAAGGAGAGACTATCAGGAATGGCAGGAGAAAAACTCCCTTGCCCGGTGTTACATCATTGCCTCCTTGGACAATCCAATACAGAGGCTGTTCGATCAGATCAAACTTGCCAAGGACATATTGGACAGTTTGAGGATGATGTATGAAGAGCAGAATCATTATACTCGACAAAAGGTCTTGAAACAGTTCATGACCACACAAATGTCCAAGGGCCAACAAGTTCACGACCATTGTCATCGGATGATGGGTTACATCAACGAACTGGAGGCTCTTGGGTCTGGGCTGGACCTTGCGACCCAAATAGTTGCTATCCTTAATTCTTTGCCTCCTTCCTTTAATCTGTTCATCATGAACTATAACATGAACAAGCTGAATGTCAGCTTTGCAAGAGCTCAGCAATATGCGGCAAAGAGCCGAAGAACAGATTAGAAAGGATGAACCTGTAAGGATGAGCCTGCAAGACGGGCAAGAGAAAGAGGAAGGCAAAGAAGCCTCAGAAGAAAGCCTCTAAGGGTAAGAAGCAGAAGAAAGACAAAACATCGGATGCCTGTCAGTTTTGCAAGAAAACCGGCCACTAGAAAAGGAATTGTCCTACCTACCTGGAATCCAAGAAAGGTAATTTCAAAACTTGTGTAATAGAAACCAATTTATTGGTAGTTTCTATATCCTGGTGTATTGACTTCGGCGCTTCAACTCATGCATGTAACTCACTGCAGGGTTTCAATGTAAGCAGAAGGCTGAGTGAAGGAGAAGTCAGTCTCTACTTGGGGACTACTACAACTGTTGCAGCCACGGCCATAGGAACCGTGGAGTTATTTTTTAGAGAATGAACTATTGTACTAAAAGATTGTCTTTATATACAAAATTTAAGAAGAAATTTGATTTCTATTTCAAAACTGTGTGTAGATGGCTATTCTGTCTTCTTTAGTAATACGATTATTATTAAAAGAAATAACAGATTCATTGCATACAGGGAACTAGAGAGCGGTCTCTATGTTCTACATCCTACTCTAGAAACTAACATAACCGAAACTACGTCGGCTGAAATCCGCAAGAAGAGAGCCCGTGATACAGTTAATCCCATGTGTCTGTGGCATTATCGACTTGGCCACATCAGTGTTGACCGAATCACAAGGCTGGTAAAGGATGGTCCTTTGGATTTTCTAACTATAGAAGATCTTCCCACCTGTGAGCCATGCCTATAAGGCAAGATGACGAAACGACCATTTAACGGTAAGCCTGAAAGATGTACAGGCACACTTGACCTAATACATACTAAGGTTAGGACACGAAATCAACACGTGTATTTCATCACCTTCACAGATGATTTCTCACGATATGGTTACGTGTACCTAATGAGACATAAGTCTGAATCCTTTGAAAAGTTCAAAGAGTTTAGACAAGAGGTCGAGAAACAGTTGGGGAGAGAAATTAGAGCCCTTTGATCTGATCGAGGTGGTGAGTATCTCTCTGACAAATTCAGGGACTACTTAAAGGACTATGGGATAGAATCACAATTAGCTCCTCCTGCTACACCACAACTTAACGGTGTTTCAGAGAGGAGGAATAGGACCTTATTGGATATGGTCTGGTCACTTCTCATACACTCAGAGTTACCCACATCATTTTGGGGTTACGCATTAGAGACTACGATTTACGTGCTTAATCGGGTTCCAACCAAATTTGTTATAAACATTCCATATGAACTTTGGACCGGAAAGAAACCAAGTGTCAGACACTTGAAGATTTGGTGTTGTCCAGCACACATTAAAAGAACGAGTGCAGACAAGTTGGAATCCATGACCAACCGTTGCCTATCTGTAGGCTACCCAAAAGGCTCTGTAGGTTACCTATTCTATGACCCATGTGAGCAGAAAGTGTTCTGTAGTCGAAATGCCCAATTCTTGGACACCGATTACATCCTAGACAGCCATCGTTAGGAAATTGTTCTTGATGAGGAGAGCTCAGGAGCAATGGGAGATGTCCCACAAGTTCCAGGTAGTGACCAAGCTAGAAGATCCACTCGGGTATCCAGACCACTAGTCCGTTATGGTTATGACCAGGATAGTTACCTGGTGGAAACCTTGACTAGTGAGGAGGATCCCATGACTTACGCAGAAGCTATGTTGGACATAGATTCCCAGAAGTGGGTGGAGGCCATGAGAGTAGAGATGGACTCAATAGAGACCAATGAAATCTGGACTCTAGTAGATCCACCCTCCGGGGTAAAAGCAATCGGTTGCAAATGGATTTACAAGAGGAAGAAGGGCCCCGATGGTAGGGTTGAGACCTTCAAAGCTCGTCTGGTGGTAAAAGGGTACACAGAAAGATGGCATCGATTATGAGGAAACCTTTTCACCTGTGGCCATGCTTAAATCCATTAGGATCCTACTAGCTGTAGCAGCATACCATGATTATGAGATTTGGAAAATAGATGTCAAAATTGCATTCCTGAATGGAGATCTTACTGAAGATATCTATATGCAGCATCCGCAAGGCTTCATTGCTGCATGTCAGGAAAACATGGTATGTAAACTCAATAGATCCATTTTTTTACTTAAGCAAGCTTTTAGAAGTTGGAACATCTATTTTGACTCTGCCATCTAATCGTTTGACTTTGAGGAATGTTGACTATGGTGAAAGTACAGTGGGAATGATGTAGATGACATTCTATATACTGGGTCTTCGACTCTATAGAGATAAGGATACCTTCTTGGTTCTGTATGTAGATGACATTCTACTCATTGGGAATGATGTAGGAATGTTGACTACGGTGAAAGTATGGATTTCATAGCAATTCTCCATGAAAGATCTTGGAGAAGCCTCCTATATACTGGGTCTTCGACTCTATAGAGATAGATCGAAGTGGATAATAGGATTATCCCAATCTGCCTACATTGACAAAATAGTCAAAAGATACAACAGGGAAAACTCCAAGAAAGGAAATGTTCCTTTCAGGCACGGAGTCACTCTCTCCGAGAAGATGTCTCCCAAGACTTCTAAGGAGATTGATGGCATGAAAGACGTTCCCTATACCTCTACCGTAGGGAGCATCATGTATGCTAGGCTGTGCACTCGTCTTAACATTGCTCAGGTAGTGAGTGTAGTGTGCAGATTTTAGGCCAACCAAGGGCAGGAGCACTGGACTTCTATGAAAAACATACTTAAGTACCTTCGAAGGACAAAAGAGTTTTGTCTAGTATTCGATGGTAATTCTGAAGGGATGAGAGATCCATCCCATGGACGTCCAAAGATTGCGGAATAAGGGGCAAATTTCAAAAATTTTTCTCTCCCTTCAACTGGGAATCACATTCCCTATTTAGAAAATCATATTTTCAAGGATCAATCTTGAACCTTAAACTGAACCAGATCTGAACCAAAAGGAATGGGAGAGAATAATACCTAATACGGAGAAGTAATATCTCCCAACGAAGGTGTTCACGCCCAAGGAAGGATCCAAAGACTGCTCCCACTGAAGATGGCGCAGTGTAGGATGGAGCAGAATCAGCAGTGTTCTTCTCCAAGAACTCTGTCCTTCGCAATAAACAGCAGGATGGAACGTGAGCACAGCTTCCTTTTCAATCCTTTCTCAAAGAACTGATGTCAAGATCCAATCTTGACTTCTCCCACAGCTGGAGATCGAACTGGCAAACAGGGCGGTAAGAGCAGGGAGGCGGCAAGAGAGTATTCGCAAGGTGCAGAATTCTCTCTTCTTGATTTCAGCACTAAAGAGGATCTGATGTGTTTCTTGTTCTCTCTCAAGGCTGCCACCCCCTCTTTCTTTTTGTTAACTTAAAATATCAGCTCCTAATCCCATTAGGAGGTGCTTATCCAAATCATATTTGGATCAGCCTTCTCTTCTAGCGATAAGGATAAACCCTTATCTTATCTGCAGATTAGATTAGCTTTATCCTAATCCCATTAGGAGGTTTCTAGATCTGAATCACATTCAGATCTGAACTCTCTGAGTGGATAGGATTAAGACCCTATCTTATCTACTAATCCATCTCAGAATTCGCCCCTTTAATTAACTAAATAAATAGCCCAGTTCGAAATGGGTTTTAGGCCCATCAAGCTTATGTGCTAACTTAACCTTCCTAACTGCTGCCCAGTTGAGCTTCCCTGTATGGCGTGGGACCCAAGCATTGATCTATACATCAGCCACATGGGTTCGGCCCAGCCTTTGTCACAAGGCCTGGTCGAATAAACTGTTAAGACAGTGCACCCCCTGAAACCCATCAAATGGGCTCTATGGGCCCAACACTTACCCTAAGTGGTCCCTGGGCCAAGCCACCTTATAACACCCAGGGACTGGGTATATGCAAGATTAGCCCATCAGGTATTATCCTCAATGGGCCAAGCCACCTTGTAACACCCCCTGAAACCCGACAAGAGAGGACCTCTCCCTCGGTTGCAAGGAACAGTGTTTCACTCTCCACTTATATGGATCCCGGGAATTAAAACCTTTTTGCAAACATTTTAGAAACCATAATGTATATACTTTTATATCTCATATAAAATATACTTTGCAAAACAAATTTCAACGGTTGAAATCGGCTGCTGGCAGTCTTGGTTTCCAACAGTGAGAGCGCATCCCCGATCATTACCTTTGTCCGACAAAGGGGCTGATCCTATCACTATGATCACCCACTCAGATGAATTCTCGGATTGTCCCAACATACCCAGGTTTTGACCCCCGCTAAGGATCTCACTGATTGGTACATCAAAGACACCCCGATCTGACACCTAGTGCAGTATCATAATCGAGTCTAGGGGTCAGGTGTAACTTTCCAGTTTTGCCCATCAATCTCCAAGGTCCAGGGCAATACTGGAAATCTGGTCCAGTTCAAAGATTCAATTAATTCCACACTGTATGTGCCTAGGGTCTCACCCCGGTAGCTGAGACAAGCCACCCCAACCGACTTGGTGGCACCACAGTGTCAGGCTTGTCAGGATAGGTCTCCCCAGACCGACCCACTGGCTGTGAACATTCTAAACTAATACGAGTCTCAATAAGTGTCCAGTTTAAGGGTATTACACAGAAACATACCAAGGGAACATGAATCAAATATACACTTTCATTCATTTACAATAAACTCATAAAGTACATCAATTTTGATTGAAGCTAAGGGGATACAAAACTGTCTAACAAATTCACTATAGATCCAAGGGTATACTGATGTCGATTTCTAATCGGATCCAGATGATAGAAAGTCTACATCTAGATATGTTTTCACGATAGGATCGTGTGCTGCTTGCTGGAAAAGTAGCAAACAGGGGTCCACTACAGACTCCATGACTGAGGACAAGCACATTGCCGCAAGTGAGGCTGCCAATGAAGCCGTGTGGATGAAGAAGTTTGTTCACGAGTTGGGAGTAGTTCCGTCCAGCACATCACCCATCCCATTGTTGTGTAACAACAATGGAGCTATTGCTCAGGCTAAGGAGCCACGAGCCCACTCGAAGTTGAAGCACATCGAGAGGAAGTACCATGTACTAAGGGAGATTGTTGGTAGAGGGGACGTCCTGATTTAGAAGGTAGCATCAGCGGAAAATGTAGCAGACCCATTGACAAAGTGCCTGATTGGACCTAAGTGCAAGTGGGTGCTGTTAGACAGTTTTGTATGCCCTTAGCTTCAATCAAAATGATGTATTTTATAAGTTTATTGTAAATGAATAAAAGTGCATATTTGATTCATGTTCCCTTGGTATGTTTCTGTGTAATACCCTTAAACTGGACACTTAATGAGACTCGTGTTAGTTTAGATTGTTCACAGCCAGTGGGTCGGTCTGGGGAGACCTATCCTGACAAGGCTGACACTATGGTGCCACCAAGTCGGTTGGGGTGGCTTCTCTTAGCTACCGGGGTGAGACCCTAGGCACATACAGTATAGGATTAATGGAATCTTTGAACTGGACCAGATTTCCAGTATTTCCCTGGACCTTGGAGATTGATGGGCAAAAATGGAAAGTTACACCCGACCCCTAGACTCGATTATGATACTGGACTAGGTGTCGGATTGGGCTATCTTTGATGTACCAATCAGAGATCCTTAGCAGGTGTCAAAACCTGGGTATGTTGGGACAATCTGAGAATTCATCTGAGTGGGTGATCATAGTGACAGGATCCATACAAGAGATTTGTTTTGAAAAATATATTTTATATGAGATATAAAAGTATATAAATTATGGGTTCGAAATGATTTGCAAAAGGTTTTAATTCACAGGATCCATACAAGAGAGAGTGCAACACTGTTCCTTGCAGCCGAGGGAGAGGTCCTCTCTTGTCGGGCAGTGTATGATCATTATGGGCTGAGAGGTTAAGTGTAAGACCATTGAGGATAATACCTAATGGGCTAATCTTGCATCTGCCCACAGTCCCTGAGTCTTACAAGGTGGTTTGGCCGAGGGACCACTTAGGGTAACTGTTGGGCTCATAGAGCCCATCTGATGGGTTTCAGGGGGTGCACTGTCCATTACAGTGTATTCGGCCAGGCCTTGTAACAAAGGCTGGGCTGAACCCATGTGGCTGATGTGTAGATCAATGTTTGGGTCCCACGCCATACAAGGAAGCCCAACTGGGCAGCAGTTTGGAAGGCTAAATGAATACATAACCTTAAATGGGCCTTAAGCCCATTTGGAACTGAGCTAATTTGATTAGTCACTTAAGGAGCGAATTCTGAGATGGATCAGCTTATAGGATTTGGCCCACATCCTATCCACTTAGAGAGTCCAAGATCTAAATATGATTTAGATTTGGAAACTTCCTAATTAGATTAGGAGATGGCTGATCTAATCTGCAAATAAGATAGGGGTTATCTCTTATCTTATAGGGACTTTTAATCCAGATATGATTTGGGTTAGCAACTCCTAATGGGATTAGGAGCTGATCCCTTTAAGTCTATAAAAGGAAGAGAGGGTGGCAGCCTTTGGATATCACAAGCAAGCATTAGATAGTCTTGTCTTCTGAGCTGAAATCATAGAAGAGAGAATTCTGCAGCCTGCAAATACTCTCTTGGCGCCTCCTTCCTGCAGCCGCTGCCTACAGCAGTTTGATCTCCAATTCATGGGAGAAATCAAGATTGGATCTTGATTCCAATATTTTGGAGAAAAGATTAGTGGGTGTTGTATTCACAAGCTGTCCAGTTTATTCTTGAGAATGATCAAGTTCTTTTGGAAGAACACTGCTAATTCTGCTCCACCCTGCACTGTGCCATCTTCAGTGGTAGCAGATTTTGGATCCTTCTTTGGGCGTGAACACCTCCATTGGGAGATACTACTTCTCTGTATCAGGTATTATCCTTCTCTATTCCTTTTGGTTTAGATCTGGTTCAATTTATGGTTGAAGAATGATCCTTGAAAATATGATTTTTTAAATAGGGAATTCGATTCCCAGTTGAAGGGAGAGAAAAATTTTTGAAATTCGCCCCCTTATTCTGCAATCTTTGGGCATCCATGTGATGGATTTCCTATCCCTTCACTGTTCTCCTTTTATAGCCTTCTCCTCAGCCCCTTTCCTCCTCTAGATATTTGATGAACTTACAATTTATCTATATTTTATGAGGTTTTTGCATGAAATTTTATGATGGTTTAATTAAATTTTGCCTTATTTTAGCTTGATTGCAAGAAAGATTTTAGGGGGAGCCAAATCAACAAAAAGAAGGCAAAAGCAAGAAAAGAAAACCCAAAATTTATCAAATTCAGCCCGGCCCAGCCATGAGAGCAAGAGAATTTCATTCGGCCCAAGAAGAGCAAGTGAAACTCTTTGGAAAATCCAAGGGAAGAAGCCTAGCAAGAAGGAAATTTCGGCCCAGCCCATTTTTAGCCCAAATAACAGCCTAGAGTGTAGCCCACTTGAGCTCAAAAGCAAGCTAAGTTGTAGCCCAAATAGCAGCCCAAAGGGAGCTAGGGGCGGCAACTCCTAGAAGTTTCTTGAAGAGAAGGAGGGAGCACTCTAGAAGGTTCATGAGGGGTGTAATACACCCCATTCTAGAGGCTTCAAGAAGGGCCAAGAGCCCCTTTGAAAAACTATATAAGGAGGCCTCTAGGAGGGGAGAAAGTTGTTCAATTGCTTGAGAGGAAGGCTCTCCCACTCTTAGAGGTTCGGCCACCTTGAGAGAAGAGAAGAGAAGAAGGCTAGGCGCAAGGAAGAAGAAGAAGAAGGGCTGAAGGAAGTTCAAGACAAGCAAGCTAGAAGAAGAAGGTGAGTTCGAATTGAGGGTTTGTGATTCAAAGATTTTTTGTAATAAATCATTTGTAGTTTCATTCTCTTTTGATTTGAATTCAGTTTCTTAGTTATATGTTCTTTTTTCTTTCTCCTTGTTTCCATTCTTCCTTGATGTATTTCAGCTTGTAAAATTTCAGTTCAGCAATCTAATTCTTTTTGATTCATTCAAATGGTCATGCATTGTACTTGAAGTTTCTTGAATAAGGGTGTGATTGCAGATCAATTCGGCCAACTAACCTTCAAAACTCAGATCTGAATTCTCAGATCTGAGATTGCAAGATCTGAATTGCTTGAAAGAGAATTCAGATCTGCAAATTTCAGATTGGGCGAATTAATCTACAGCTTGGAATTCCTAGAGTGCTTGAGAGAGACTCTAGGAATTCAGATCTACTATTCAAGAACTGAATTGAGTGCAAGGTTAGAGATAACTTGCACAATTCAGTTGGTGATCAATTCAGATTTGAATTGATGCCTTAGAAGTGTTTGAAGAAATGCATGCATGGGGATTAGATTCTTGCTAGAGATAGAAGAACCGTCACTCATGCATAGGATGAACATGCACTTGAGAGAGACTGTTCATGACCTTGGGGTTTCACCAAACCAAGGCTCAATCATGATTCATTCGAATGATCCAAATTGATAGATTGCTGAATTCTGAGATTGACATTTACTGCTTACTCTTCTAACCTGAATTGAAGGCAATTGGGCCAATGATTTAGATAGATTTTAATTTAGGATTTCTTAGCTTTCATTAGAGTTTTGATTTATTTGTTGATCAGATAAGAAGTGCTCAATTTAGTATTGGTAATTGTTTCCTAAATCCTCGTGGGAACGATACTTCACTCACTACTTTATTACTTGAATGGCTAGTGCACTTGCTAGTGTCACAATGAGCCACACATCAAAATTTCTCCCATCTAGAAAGTTCTTTCCTTTAGAATGTTCTCACATCTAGAAAGTACTATAATGCGGTTCTAGATAACTCGTGCTAGATTTTGACCCCGATTCAGTCCGTGTCTATCAAAACTCAAAAAATGAAATTTCTAGAACTTTTTCTTTATCTTTCCAACTCATTTTGAATCATCTCAATCGGAGTCCGGATGAGAGAGTTATGCCCAAATTACTATTCCGTGCCAAAATTGTCCAGAATTACCCAATTAGCCTTGTTTTTCAATTAACGCCTCCTTTCTCTCTTCTAGAAAGTTTCCCGCCTTTAGGCTCCTTGGGCTGCAACTTGGGCTGCTCTTGAGCTGCTCTTGATCTGCAAATGGGCCTCCTCATTGTTGGGCCGAATAGGCTCCATTGGAGAGCTTCATTTGTGCTCTCTCTTTGGGCTTTCCCAAATAGTGCAGTATGGGCTGCATGGGCCGAATGGCCCTCCTTTGACCTCTCGGCTGGGCCTTGCTCCCAGCTGGGCTGTATTACCTTTTATTTGGCCTCCTTTAGCATGATTTTATGCTCTTTTTCCCTAGACTTGTCTCCTTTGACAATTTCCTAAAATCAAGCTAAATTGGGGTAAGAATTCACACAAATCAGCATCAAAACCATGCATAAACACCAAAATTTATATGTAAATTGTGCACACATCATTAATGAATTGGGCTACTGCAAGGCTTCTCTATGAATTGGGCTTCAGCTGTGAATTGGGCTTTAACTGCGAAATGGGCTTTAGCTATGAATTTGGCTTCTCTGTGAATTTGCTTAGACTTTGGGCCCGATTTTGACCTCGATGCAGTCCAAATCTATCAAAACTCAAAACACAAAAGTTGATAAGATAAGAAGGTCGGTTAGGGTGCCTAGGAAAAATATGAGATACTTGGAGTGATGCTAACATACTACTGTTCTATTTTGTTTGTTCTGTTTCTGTTTTGTATTGCTTTAGAAGGGGTCAATAACCGGTTAGAGAATATCTCAGCCAAGTAGTTTATCAATTAGTTTGTTATTTTGTTAGTTTGTTACTCTGTTACTTTGTTAATCCCTTAACTTGGGGTTAAATTCCTGGTAGGCAATTAAGAATTCCTTGTATTTAAACACCACCCAACCAGCTTGGAAGGGGCGTTGAAGTTTAATAAAATTCTGTGGTTTGTTCTCACCCAAAGAAGAGCATTTTTACATGGCTACTGACTGGGACCTATCATTGGTATCAGTGCTACTGGTTTCATGGCAACTAACAAGGAGAGGATCAAGACTTTGGAAGTAGCTCTTGGGGGACTCCAGAGTATCCTCAACCAAATGGAAGAGAGTATGTCCGACAGATTACACCGATTGGAGGATACCATCAATAAGCTGTCTAAAGTTATATTCTCTAGTAAAGGGACTGGAGTTAGCAACAATCCTGAGATATCATCTTCAAAGGTTCATAGTCACATCGTTGGAGAGGAGGTTCACGATAATTCAGATGAAAGATGGCCTCTGTTTGAAGTAAAACCTGTCAAAGTGGAATTTCCTCACTTTTCAGGTGAGGATCCAACGGTTTGGTGTGCAAGAGCCGAACAATATTTTGATTTTCAGGTAACCTCGAATTCTCAGAAGGTTAGCTTAGCTTCTTTCCATTTGGAGGGTGAGGCTAATGAATGGTGGCAATGGCTGAAATGGACCTACAAGGAAGAGGGCAAAGCAGTGACATGGGAGAACTTTAAAGAGGAATTATGGGCCCGATTCGGCCCTACTAACTCTGAAGATTTCGATGAAGCATTGTCAAAAATCAAGCAAACAGGGTCCTTACATGATTACCAGAAAGAATTTGAAAGGTTGGGCAACCGTGTGCAAGGCTGGACTCAGAAAGCTCTAGTGGGAACATTCATGGGAGGTCTAAGGGCCGATAAAGCAGACGGTATTCGTATGTTCAAACTTCAATGCTTGAATGATGCTATCAGCCTAGCACGAATGAGGGATGAGCAGTTAGCTCATTATTGAAAGCTTCCCAAGCCAATCAATTAGCCCATCACTGAGGTATCATCATCTATGAAAAGCAAGCAGCCTCTACCTACTAAGAGGCTCTCTTGGGAGGAAATGCAGAAAGGACGAGTTCGTGGCTTGTGTTTCAACTGTGATGAAAGCTTTACACCGGGGCATAAATGCCAAGGGCCAAAACTACTGTTACTTGAGGCAGGATTGAGTGACATGGATGAGGACAATAAGGACGACTTTAATTTTCTAGAGGAGGAGGCACCAAAAATATCTCTCCATGCTCTCACTAGATGGGCTGCAAATCAGACCATGAGGATTAAAGCCAAGATAGGATTACAGGATCTGATAGTCCTCATCAATAGTGGATCCATGCATAACTTTATCAATGACAAGATGGCGGGGTTTTTACAGTTGCCAATGGTTCCCACCAAGCCATTTACAGTGAAGGTAGCTAATGGGAAGTCTTTAACATGTTAGGGCAGATTCGAGAACATGAAAATTCTCCTACAAGGTATACCCTTCACCTTAACTCTTTATGCATTGCCACTAATGGGTTTGGACGTGGTTCTAGGAATCCAATGGTTAGAACTCTTGGGCATGGTAGTTTGTGATTGGAGAAAGATGTCCATGGAGTTTTAATGGAAGGGAAATTACCACCAATTACATGGGATGGATGCCCCTCCAATCCAAGCCATGTCATTCAAGACCATCTCTAAGCAGTCCTGCCAAGGATGCTCTATGTTCGTAGTCTGCTGCCAACCCTCATTCAATATGCAGACACCTGAGGTTCAAGAGGACATGTAGTAGTTTCTGGATACATTTGAAGATATTTTTCAAGAGCCAAAACAGTTACCACCAGCAAGAGAGATTGAACATTGCATCACCCTTAAGGAAGGTACCACAAACCAATTAATGTTCGACCTTATAGGTATGCCTATTTTCAAAAAGCCAAAATTGAAAAACAAGTTCATGACATGCTAAGATTGGAGCTAATCAGACCTAGTACAAGTCCATTTTCATCTCTTGTTTTATTAGTTAAAAAGAAAGATGGTTTCTAATGCTTTTGTACTGACTACAAGGCTCTCAATGCAGTGACCATAAAAGATTGATTTCCCATCCCCACCGTTGATGACATGTTAGATGAACTACATGGGGCAGCCTTCTTCACTAAACTGGACTTGTAGACTGGTTATCACCAGGTACGGGTGCACCCATTTGACATTCATGAAACCGGATTTCGTACCCACAATGGCCATTATGAATATCTCGTTATACCTTTCGGCTTATGTAATGCGCCCTCAACGTTTCAAGCTCTCATGAACTCTATTTTTCGCCCGTACCTATGAAAGTTCACTTTAGTCTTTTTTGATGACATATTAATCTATAGCCCCAATTGGACCATGCACATCGAACATGTTAAAATGGTTTTCAAAATATTAAGGCATCATAGATTCTTTATCAAGCTTCACAAATGCGCATTTGGCCAACAAGAAATTGAGTACTTGGGTCACATTGTCACTTCAAATGGCGTTACGGTGGACCATGAAAAAATCCAAGCCATGTTGAAGTGGCCAACTCCTACTAATGTTTTTGAGTTGCATGGTTTCCTAGGCCTCACAGGGTATTACAGGAAGTTCGTTTGCAACTATGGGATCATTGCTCAGCCATTGACAAATCTGTTAAAAAAGGGAAAATTCGCATGGACACCAAAGGCGGAGGAAGCGTTTAACAATTTGAAGCAGGCCATGACCACAACACCTACACTTGCAATGCCCAATTTTGACCAGCCATTCATGATTAAAGCTGATGCCTCAAGTGGAGGAATTGGGGTGGTCCTAATGCAGCAAAACATGCCCATTGCTTTCATGAGTCGAGCCCTTGGGGTTTCCAAACAATCATGGTCCATTTATGCAAAAGAGATGCTCGCCATTCTTGAAGCCATTAGAACTTGGCGTCCTTACTTTCTTGGCTGCAAGTTCTACATCCATACAGACCAGAAAAGTCTCAAGTATCAACGAATAGCCACTCCAGAGCAACAAAAATGGATGGCTAAGCTGTTGGGATATGATTTTGAAATCGTCTATAAGTTGGGTCGTGAAAATTCAGCCGCAGATGCACTATCCAGAGTAGAAGGAAGTCCCTACCTTGACTCCTTGTTTGTGCCTCATACCTCCTTGTGGGAAGCAATCCAAAGTGAAGCCATTGAACATCCTTACATGATCAAATCGGCAAGCTTGCGACGGAATATCCTGGTGAACCTTATAAATGGCGAAATGGATTAGTGTGCTACAAGGGCAGAATTGTAATCCCTCCAAATTCGAGCATCATGTCTCAGCTCTTATACGAATTCCATGACTCACCCCTTGGTGGACATTCAGGTACCTTGCGAACATTCAAGCGGCTAGCTCAGCAATTTTACTGGCCATCAATGCATAAAGTTATCAAGGAGTATGTGGTGGCATGTGACATTTGCCAAAGAAATAAAGCAACCACACAATCACCAACTGGTCTCCTTCAACCACTAGCCATTCCATGCCAAGTGTGGGAGGATATCACAATGCGTTTCATAGAGGGATTGCCGACTTCTAATGGATTCAATACAATCCTGGTTGTCATCGATCACTTGACAAAGTATGTGCATTTCTTGCCATTGGCGCACCCCTTCACAGCCAAGATAGTAGCTGCAAAATTCGTTGAAGGAGTGATCAAGCTGCATGGAATGCCAAGGTTGATCATCAGTGGCCGTGACCCCATCTTCATAAGCAATTTTTGGAAGGAATTCTTCAATCTGTCAGGAACCCAACTCAACACGAACTCCTCCTACCACCCACAAACAAATGGATAATCTGTTGGACAGTTTTGTATGCCCTTAGCTTCAATCAAAATGATGTACTTTATGAATTTATTGTAAATGAATAAAAGTGCATATTTGATTCATGTACCCTTTGTATGTTTCTATTTAATACCATTAAACTAGACACTTAATGAGACTCGTGTTAGTTTAGAATGTTCATAGCCAGTGGATCGGTCTGGGGAGACCTATCCTGATAAGGCTGACACTGTTGTGCCACCAAGTCGGTTGGGTGGCCTATCTCAGCTGCCAGGGTGAGACCCTAGGCACATCCAGTATTGCCTTGGACCTTGGAGATTAATTGGAAAAACTAGAAAGTTACACTTGACCCCTAGACTCGATTATGATACTGCACTAGGAATCGGATTGGGCTATCTTTGATGTACCAATCAGTGAAATCCTTAGCGGGTGTCAAAACCTAGGTATGTTGGGACAGTCTGAGAAATCATCTGAGTGGGTGAGCGTAGTGACAGGATCTAAAAGGATGAGAGATCCATCACATGGATGCCCAAAGATTGCGGAATAAGGGGCGAATTTCAAAAATTTTCTTCTCCCTTCAACTGGGAATCACATTCCCTATTTAGAAAATCATATTTTCAAGGATAAATCTTGAACCTTAAACTGAACCAGATCTGAACCAAAACGAATGGGAGAGAATAATACATGACATGGAGAATTAATATCTCCCAACGAAGGTGTTCACGCCCAAGGAAGGATCCAAAGACTGCTCCCACAGAATATGGCGCAGTCCAGGATGGAGCAGAATCAGCAGTGTTCTTCCCCAAGAACTCTGTCCTTCGCAAGAAATAGTAGAATGGAATGTGAGCACAGCTTCCTTTTCAATCCTTTCTCAAAAAACTGATGTTAAGATCCAATCTTGACTTCTCCCACAAGAGCAGGGAGGCAGCAAGAGAGTATTCGCAGGCTGCAGAATTCTCTCTTCTTGATTTCAGCACTAAAGAGGATCTGATGTGTTTCTTGTTGGTCTCTTCTTCTCTAGGCTGCCGCCCCCTCCTTCTTTTTTGTTAAAGTAAAAGATCAGCTCCTAATCTCATTAGGAGGTGCTTATCCAAATCATATTTGGATCAGCCTTCTCTTCTAGTGATAAGGATAAACCCTTATCTTATCTGCAGATTAGATTAGCTTTATCCTAATCCCATTAGGAGGTTTCTAGATCTGAATCACATTTAGATCTGGACTCTCTGAGTGGATAGGATTAAGACCCTATCCTATCTGCTAATCCATCTCAGAATTCGCCCCTTTAATTAACTAAATAAATAGCCTAGTTCGAAATGGGCTTTAGGCCCATTAAGCTTATGTGCTCACTCAACCTTCCGAACTGCTGCCCAGTTGGGCTTCCTTGTATGGCGTGGGACCCAAGCATTGATCTACACATCAGCCACATGGGTTTGGCCCAGCCTTTGTTACAAGGCCTGGTCGAATACACTGTTAAAGGCAGTGCACCCCATGAAACCCATCAAATGGGCTCTATGGGCCCAACACTTACCCTAAGTGGTCCCTGGGCCAAGCCACCTTGTAACACCCAGGGACTGTGGATAGATGCAAGATTAGCCCATCAGGTATTATCCTCAATGGTCTTACACTTAACCTCTCAGCCCTTAATGATCATACACTGCCCGACAAGAGATGACCTCTCCCTCAGTTGCAAGGAACAATGTTGCACTCTCCACTTATATGGATCACGAGAATTAAAACCTTTTGCAAACATTTTAGAAACCATAATATATATACTATTATATCTCATATAAAATATACATTGCAAAACAAATCTCAATGGTTGAAATCGGCTGCCAGCATCTTGGTTTCCAACAGTGAGAGCGCATCCCCGATCATTAACTTTGTCCGACAAAGGGGCTGATCCTATCACTATGATCACCCACTCAGATGAATTCTCGGGTTGTCCCAAAATACCCAGGTTTTGACCCCGCTAAGGATCTCACTGATTGGTACATCAAAGACACCCCGATCTGACACCTAGTGCAGTATATCATAATCGAGTCTAGGGGTCAGGTGTAACTTTCCAGTTTTGCCCATCAATCTCCAAGGTCCAGGGCAATACTGGAAATCTGGTCCAGTTCAAAGATTCAATTAATCTCACACTATATGTGTCTCACCCCGGTAGCTGAGACAAGCCACCTCAACCGACTTGATGGCACCACAGTGTCAGCCTTGTCAGGATAGGTCTCCCCAGACCGACCCACTGGCTGTGAACTTTCTAAACTAACACGAGTCTCAATAAGTGTCCAATTAAAGGGTATTACACGGAAACATACCAAGGGAACATGAATCAAATATGCACTTTTATTCATTTACAATAAACTCATAAAGTACATCAATTTTGATTGAAGCTAAGGGCATACAAAACTATCTAACAGCTCCCACTTGCACTTAGGTCCAATCAGGTACTAGCCGGAGTCCCATGCTTTCCACGTGTTTCTCAAACACTTTCTGTGTCAATGGCTTAGTCAATGGGCCTACCACATTCTCCACTGATGCTACCTCTTACTATCATCTTCCTGTAGGTCCAATGTTGTCATACAACAATGGAATGGGTGATGTGCTGAATTCCAAATTCATGAATGAACACCTTCATTCATAAGGCAGCCTCACTTACGGCAATGCGCTCGGCTTGGGTTGTGGACTATTAATTTGCAACTTAGGACCCCTGTTTGCTAATTTTCCAACAAACAGCACACGATCCTATCGTGAAAACATATCCATATGTAGACTTTCTATCATTTGGGTCTGACTGGAAATCGGCATCTGTATACCCTTGGATCTGTAGTGAGCTACCGTTGAATACTAGACAAAACTCTTTTGTCCTTCGAAGGTACTTGTGTATGTTTTTCACAGCAGTCCAATGCTCCTACCCTGGGTTGGCCTAAAATCTGCTTACTACACTCACTGCCTGAGCTATGTCAGGGCGAGTGCACAGCATGGCATACATGATGCTCCCTACGGCAGAGGCATAGGGAACATCTTTCATGCCATCAATCTCCTCAGAAGTCTTCGGAGACATCTTCTTGGAGAGAGTGACTTCATGCCTGAAAGGAACATTTTCTTTCTTGGAGTTTTCCATGCTGTATCTCTTAAATATTTTGTCAATATAACCAGATTGGGATAATCCTATTATCCGCTTCGATCTATCTCTATAGAGTCGAAGACCCAGTATATAGGAGGCTTCTCCAAGATCTTTCAAGTAGAATTGCTGTGATAACCATACATTCACCATAGTTAACATACCTACATCATTCCCAATGAGTAGAATGTCATCTACATACAGAACCAAGAAGGTAACCTTATCTCCACTGTACTTCTTGTAGACACAGGGTTCATCTGGATTCTGCTCGAAGTCAAACGATTTCACGGCAGAGTCAAAACGGATGTTCCAACTTCTAGAAGCTTGCTTAAGTCCATAAATGGATCTATTAAGTTTACATACCATGTTTTCCTGACCTACAGCAATGAAGCCTTGTGGCTGCTGCATATAGATATCTTCAGAAAGATCTCCATTCAGGAATGTAGTTTTGACATCCATTTGCCAAATCTCTTAATCATGGTATGCTATTACAGCTAGCAGGATCCTAATGGATTTAAGCATGGCCATAGGCGAAAAGGTTTCCTCATAATCGATGCCCTCTTTCTGAGTGTACCCTTTCACCACCAGATGAGCCTTGAAAGTCTCAACCTTACCATCGGGGCCCTTCTTCCTCTTGTAAATCCATTTGCAACCGATTGCTTTTACCCCGGAGGGCGGATCTACTAGAGTTCAGACTCCATTGGTCTCCATTGAGTCCATCTCTGCTCTCATGGCCTCCACCCACTTCTGGGAATCTATGTCCAACATAGCTTCCGTGTAAGTCATGGGATCCTCCTCACTAGTCAAGGTTTCCACCAGATAACTATCCTGGTCATAACCATAACGGACTAGTGGCCGGGATACCCGAGTGGATCTTCTAGGTTGGTCACTACCTGGAACTTGTTGGACATCTCCCACTGCTCCTGAGCTCTCCTCATCAAGAACAACTTCCTGACGATGGGTGTCCAGGATATAGTCTGTTTCCAAGAATTGCGCATTACGACTGCAGAACACTTTCTGCTCACTTGGGTCATAGAATAAGTAACCTACAGAACCTTTTGGGTAGCCTACAAATAGGCAACGGCTGGTCTTGGATTCAACTTGTCTGCACTCGTTCTTTTAACATGTGCTGGACAAACCCAAATCTTCAAGTGTCTGACACTTGGTTTCCTTCTGGACCAAAGTTCATATGGAGTATTCGGAACCGATTTGGTTGGAACCCGATTCAGCACTTAAATCACAGTCTCTAATGCGTAACCCCAAAAGGATGTGGGTAACTCTGAGTGTATGAGAAGCGACCTGACCATATCCAATAAGGTCCTATTCATCCTCTCCGAAACACCGTTAAGTTGTGGTGTAGCAGGAGGAGCTAATTGTGATACTATCCCATTGTCCATTAAGTAGTCCCTGAATTCGTCAGAGAGATACTCTTCACCTCGATCTGATTGAAGGGCCTTAATTTCTCTCCCTAACTGTTTCTCGACCTCTTGTCTGAACTCTTTGAACTTTTCAAAGGATTCAGACTTGTGTCTCATTAGGTACATGTAACCGTATCATGAAAAATCATCTATGAAGGTGATGAAATACACGTATTGATTTCGTGTCCTAACACTCAGGGGACCACATACATCAGTATGTATTAGGTCAAGTGTGCCCGTACATCTTTCAGGCTTACCGTTAAATGGCCATTTCGTCATCTTGCCTTGTAGGCAAAACTCACAAGTTGGAAGATCTTCTACAGTTAGAAAATCCAAAGGACCATCCTTTACCAACCTTGTGATTCGGTCAACACCGATGTGGCCAAGTCGATAATGCCACAGACATGTGGGATTAACTGTATCACGAGTTCTCTTCTTAGGGATTTCAGCCGACGTAGTTTCGGTTTTGTTAGTTTCTAGAGAAGGATGTAGAACATAGAGACCGTTCTCCAATTCCCCGTATGCGATGAATCTGTTGTTTCTTTTAATAGTAATCGTATTACTAAAGAAGATAGAATAACCATCTGCACACAGTTTTGAGACAGAAATCAAATTTCTCCTTAAATTTTGCACATAAAGACAGTCTTTCAGTACAATTGTTCCTTCTCTAAAAATTAATTCCACGGTTCCTATGGCCGCGGCTGCAACAGTTGCAGTAGTCCCCAAGAAGAGTGTGACTTCTCCTTCACTCAGCGTTCTGCTTACCTTGAACCCCTGCAGTGAGTTACAAGCATGAGTTGAAGCCCCGGAGTCAATACACCAGGATGCAGAAGCTACCAACAAATTGGTTTCTATAACACAAGTTTCGAAGTTACCTTTCTTGGATTCCAGGTAGGCAGGACAGTTCCTTTTCCAGTGGCCGGTCTTCTTGCAAAAGTGACAGGCATCTGATGCTTTGTCTTTCTTCTGCTTCTTGCTCTTAGTGGCTTTCTTCTAAGGCTTCTTTCCCTTCCTCTTTCTCTTGCCTGTCTTGCCAGCTTCAACAAGCATGGCTACAGACTCATCCTTTTTAATCAGTTCTTCAGCTCTTTGCAACATATTGCTGAGCTCTTGTAAGCAGACATTCAGCTTGTTCATGTTATAGTTCATGATGAACGGATTAAAGGAAGGAGGCAAAGAGTTACGGATAGCATCTATCTGGGTTGCAAGGTCCAGCCCGGATCCAAGAGCCTCCAGTTCGTTGATGTATCCCATCATCCGGAGACAATGGTCGTGAACTTGTTGACCCTTGGACATTTGTGCAGTTATGAACTGTTTCAATACCTTTTGTCGAGTAGAACGATTCTGCTCTTCATACATTGTCCTGAGACTGTCCAATATGTCTTTGGCAAGTTCGATCTGGTCGAACTGCCTCTGTATTGGGTTGTCTAAGGAGGCAATGATGTAACACCAGGCAAGGGAGTTTTTCTCCTCCCATTCTTGATAGTCTCTCCTTCGGGCCTCAGAAGCCCTATCACCCGGACGCTCCGGGGCAGGATTCTTTGCCACTTTGTCCAGCTTTTCAGAAGCTAGGACCAGCATAAGGTTCCTGTACCAGTCAGCATAGTTTGGGCCCTTCAACTTGTTGTCATCAAGCAGTTTTGCAAAAGATCCGTTTGACATTTTCTGATAAAAGAGCAAACATCAGTCCACAACCTAATTTGATTCATGTTCATTTCATAGATATGAATTTTAATCTACGATCCATTTCCATTTATTCGTCTCTGAGATTTCCCTCCTCTCTCAGTGACGGAGACTACGGGTTGTCTCTGGAAATGTGGGAAATCACATAGGGTGCATGGAGCCAACTGTTTCAGCTGCATAACCCCACCACTTTTCTGTGAAGGATCACATTCACTCATCATATGAGTTTTCCCTTTGGCCTCTGTCATACAAGGTTTAGAGCCATTTTCTAGTAATCCTTTGTGTCCAGTGAGGGCTTACCCATCATATTCGTGAACGCCAAGGTACAGTGAGAGAGTTCCCATTTTCTGGTGAAGCCCCTCCCACATCGGTCTATGACGCCCCTATCATCTTATGAAACGCCCAGACAAGCCCAACAGCAAATGGATAGCCCATTTTCTGGTGCGTTTCCTCATTACTGAAGGACCCATCCTCATGCTAAAGATGGATGGCCTTTAGAGAGTTCATCATATGAATCTCCCTATCACATGCACTCATATTAGCTAGAGGGAACAAAATTACGCCCTAGTTTGATTTAGGTCAAACCAAAGTGGCTCCCACTGACTTTCATAAAGCCTGATTTTGGTGGGCCTTGAATCGGCTAGGGTTCCGCACGTAACCTCTTGATGAGGTGTGGGGCCCACCACTGAGGGAAGTCATCCAATGACCAAAAGGGACACCATGGCAATGGTGTGCATTCAGCCATGGTGTGCGCAAGAGCCACTGTCGAATGAGCATGGGCCAAGTACTTATGGCCAATGTACGCAGCACATCACACATCCATACATCACATGCAGGGATAAATTGATCCAATCAATTAATTATCTGTAAGGCCCGTTGGAAGCCCGTTAAAATTCCATAATATTAACCATTAATATTATCTAGGTATATGGGCTGAATTAGGGTTACCCAGTTCGGCCCATATAGCTTTATCCTTTAAAATGGGCTTTTGCAGTTTTAACTAAAAACTGGGCCTTTACAGGCTGGGCCGAATTAACCATTTAATTAAATATCAATCCTTAGGCCCATTAGTGGGAAATTAGGGCTGACTTTCAGCCTTGATTAAACCCTAGAATTGGTCCAAATAGTTTTGAACCAATCTTGGTTCGAATGGGTCTAGGGTTTGATTTTTAATTAAATCCTTAATTCAAGAAAATAATCTGAAATTAAATACTGATAAAAGGAAAAACAAGAATCAGTCAAACAGGGTTGTTCGCACAATCCTTCCTGCAAAATAGAGGTTAGATAACAGAATGCAGTTTCACAAACTGCAAATCGCAGATATCATTTCTCTCATCTGTGAAATCTCCTTCTCTGCGAAATCTCCTTTTCTGCGCCGCCAACTTCGGTCCAAAATAAAAATAAATAGAAATCTTATTTCTATTATTAATTACATCAGATCGAATACCTATACATTGAGTCTAGAAAATAAAAAAAAATATTTATAGACCCAAAATAAATCAAGAACTGCAAAATCGTAGGTTCCCTGCGCAAACCAAGAATTCGGTCTCCTCTTGTACGAACAACCCATAAATCAAGAAAATTATAAAGAACAATTCTAAATAATAATCAGATTTATTTAAAATTAATTTCAGATTATTTGCCCATTTGTTTTGGGAACAAATTTCCCAAAAACCATATATGCGCAAATTGGATAGAACACCTTCTCCCTAATTGCGCAGGTTTAGATCTGAAACAGAATGGTTCAAGATTTGAACCTCAGCTCTAATAGCACTGAAAGGATGAGATATCCATCACATGGATGCCCAAAGATTGCGGAATAAGGGGCAAATTTCAAAAATTTTCTTCTCCCCTCAACTGGTAATCACATTCCCTATTTAGAAAATCATATTTTCAAGGATAAATCTTTAACCTTAAACTGAACCAGATCTGAACCAAAAGGAATGGGAGAGAATAATACCTGATACGGAGAAGTAATATCTCCCAACGAAGGTGTTCACGCCCAAGGAAGGATCCAAAGACTGCTCCCACTGAAGATGGCACAGTGCAGGATGGAGCAGAATCAGCAGTGTTCTTCCCCAAGAACTCTGTCCTTCGCAAGAAACATTAGAATGGAACGTGAGCACAACTTCCTTTTTAATCCTTTCTCAAAGAACTGATGTCAAGATCCAATCTTGACTTCTCCCATAGCTGGAGATCGAACTGGCAAACAGGGTGACAAGAGCAGGGAGGCGGCAAGAGAGTATTCGCAGACTGCAGAATTCTCTCTTCTTGATTTCAGCACTAAAGAGGATCTGATGTGTTTCTTGTTGGTCTCTTCTTCTCTAGGCTGCTGCCCCTTCCTTCTTTTTTGTTAAATTAAAAGATCAGCTCCTAATCTCACTAGGTGGTGCTTATCCAAATCATATTTGGATCAGCCATCTCTTCTAGTGATAAGGATAAAACCTTAACTTATCTGCAGATTAGATTATCTTTATCCTAATCCCATTAGGAGGTTTCTAAATCTGAATCACATTCAGATCTGGACTCTCTAAGTGGATAGGATTAAGACCATATCCTATCTGCTAATCCATCTCAGAATTCGCCCCTTTAATTAACTAAATTAATAGCCCAGTTCGAAATGGGCTTTAGGCCCATTAAGCTTATGTGCTCACTCAACCTTCCTAACTGCTGCCCAGTTGGGCTTCCTTGTATGGCGTGGCACCCAAGCATTGATCTACACATCAGCCACATGGGTTCGGCCCAGCCTTTGTTACAAGGCCTGGTCGAAAACACTGTTAAAGATAGTGCACCCCCTGAAACCCATCAAATGGGCTCTATGGGCCCAACACTTACCCTAAGTGGTCCCTGTGTCAAGGCACCTTGTAACACCCAGGGACTGTGGGCAGATGCAAGATTAGCCCATCAGGTATTATCCTCAATGGTCTTACACTTAACCTCTCAGCCCTTAATGATCATACAATGCCCGACAAGAGAGGACCTCTCCCTCAGTTGCAAGGAATAGTGTTGCACTCTCCACTTATATGGATCCCGGGAATTAAAACCTTTTGCAAACATTTTAGAAACCATAATATATATACTTTTATATCTCATATAAAATATACTTTGCAAAACAAATCTCAACGGTTGAAATCGGCTGCCGGCAGTCTTGGTTTCCAATAGTGAGAGCGCATCCCCATCATTACCTTTGTCCGACAAAGGGGCTGATCCTGTCACTATGATCACCCACTCAGATGAATTCCTGGATTGTCCCAACATACCCAGGTTTTGACCCTCGCTAAGGATCTCACTGATTGGTACATCAAAGACACCCCGATCCGACACCTAGTGCAGTATCATAATCGAGTCTAGGGGTCAGGTGTAACTTTCTAGTTTTGCCCATCAATCTCCAAGGTTCAGGGCAATACTGGAAATCTGGTCCAGTTCAAAGATTCAATTAATACCACACTGTATGTGCCTGGGGTCTCACCCCGGTAGCTGAGACAAGCCACATCAACCGACTTGATGGCACCACAGTGTCAGCCTTGTCAGGATAGGTCTCCCTAGACCGACCCACTGGCTGTGAACTTTCTAAACTAACACGAGTCTCAATAAGTGTCCAATTTAAGGGTATTACACAGAAACATACCAAGGGAACATGAATCAAATATGCACTTTTATTCATTTACAATAAACTCATAAAGTACATCAATTTTGATTGAAGCTAAGGGCATACAAAACTATCTAACAGGATCCGCCCCTTTGTCGGACAAAGGTAATGATCGGGGATGCACTCTCACTGATGGAAACCAAGACTGTCGGCAACCGATTTCAATCATTGAGATTTGTCTTGCAAAATATATTTTATATGAGACATAAAATTATATATAGGTTATGGTTTCTAAAATGTTTGCTAAAGGTTTTAATTCCTAGGATCCATATAAGTAGAGAGTACAACACTGTTCCTTGCAGCCAAGGGAGAGGTCCTCTCTTGTTTGGTAGTGTTTGATCATTATGGGCTAAGAGGTTGAGTATAAAACCATTGAGGAATATACCTGATGGGCTAATCTTGCATCTGCCCATAGTCCCTGGGTGTTACAAGGTGGCTTGGCCCAGGGACCACTTAGGGTAAGTGTTGGGCCCATAGAGCCCATTTGATGGGTTCCACGGGTGAACTATCCATAACAGTGTATTCGGCCAGACCATGTAACAAAGGCTGGGCCAAACCCATGTGGCTGATGTGTAGATCAATGCTTGGGTCCCACGCCATACAAGGAAGCCCAATTAGGCAGCAGATTGGAAGGTTAAGTGAGCACATAAGCTTAATGGGCCTAAAGCCCATTTTGAACTGGACTAATTCAATAAGTTAAATATGGGCGAATTCTGAGATGGAACAGCAGATAGGATAGGGTCTTAATCCTATCCACTCATAGAGTCCAGATCTGAATGTGATTCAGATCTAGAAACCTCCTAGTGAGATTAGGAGAAGGCTGATCTAATCTACATATAAGATAAGGGTTTATCCTTATCACCTGAAAGGATGTCTGATCCAAATATTGTTTGGATCAACAGCCCTTGATTGGATTAGGAGCTGATCTTTTAGGATTAAAAAAGGAGGGGTGGCATCTTTTAGAGACAGAGACAGAGATAGATACTCACATTGTCTTCAGAGTTGAAATCCCAGAAGAAATATTTCTGCAATCCTTGTGAAAATCTTTCTCCGTATCAGGTATAATCCTCTCCTACTCCTTTTGGTTCAGATCAGGTTCAATTTATGGTTCAAGATTGTGATGAACCTACAATTTATCTATATTTTATGAGGTTTTTGCATGAAATTTTATGATGGTTTAATTAAATTTTGCCCTATTTTAGCTTGATTGCAAAAAAGATTTCAGGGGGAGCCAAATCAACAAAAAGAAGGCAAAAGCAAGAAAAGAAAACCCAAAATTTATCAAGTTCAGCCTGGCCCAGCCATGAGAGCAAGAGAATTTCATTCGGCCCAAGAAGAGCAAGTGAAACTCTTTGGAAAATCCAAGGGAAGAAGCCTAGCAAGAAGGAAATTTTGGCCCAACCCATTTTTAGCCCAAATAACAGCCTAGAGTGTAGCCACTTGAGCTCAAAAGCAAGCTAAGTTGTAGCCCAAATAGCAGCCCAAAGGGAGCTAGGGGCGGCAACTCCTAGAAGTTTCTTGAAGAGAAGGAGGGAGCACTCTAGAAGGTTCATGAGGGGTGTAATACACCCCATTCTAGAGGCTTCAAGAAGGGGCAAGAGCCCCTTTGAAAAACTATATAAGGAGGCCTCTAGGAGGGGAGAAAGTTGTTCAATTGCTTGAGAGGAAGGCTCTCCCACTCTTAGAGGTTCGGCCACCTTGAGAGAAGAGATGGAGCATAAGATGCACTCACCCTTAGAAATAAGTAATTGTGGTGACAACCGAGGTTCAAAGGGGCACTCTAAAGTTGAACTCTCATTGAGATTTAGTTACAGATGTGAAACTTAGTGAAATTTGATTATTAACCTTGACAATTAAGGAGCTGATTTATATATGAATTAGGAGTGAAGGCTACACTATGATGAAATTCATATTCTCCTTTCCTCGGATCTGATACATATCTTAAATGGTAATTTACAAGAATAAGAGTTGATCACTTACAAAAGTTCCCCGACTACTCAATGAATTTCTATCTTAAAAAAAAAAAAGTTCACCAGGTAAATGGTGAGAACAGAAGGGGGGAATGTTAAGTTTATGGCTAATGTCTTTGCTTGAGGACAAGCAAAAGCTTAAGTGTGGGGGTATTTGATGAACCTACAATTTATCTATATTTTATGAGGTTTTTGCATGAAATTTTATGATGGTTTAATTAAATTTTGCCCTATTTTAGTTTGATTGCAAGAAAGATTTCAGGGGGAGCCAAATCAACAAAAAGATGGCAAAAGCAAGAAAAGAAAACCCAAAATTTATCAAGTTCAGCCCGGTCCAGCCATGAGAGCAAGAGAATTTCATTCGGCCCAAGAAGAGCAAGTGAAACTCTTTGGAAAATCCAAGGGAAGAAGCCTAGCAAGAAGGAAATTTTGGCCCAGCCCATTTTTAGCCCAAATAACAGCCTAGAGTGTAGCCCACTTGAGCTCAAAAGCAAGCTAAGTTGTAGCCCAAATAGCAGCCCAAAGGGAGCTAGGGGTGGCAACTCCTAGAAGTTTCTTGAAGAGAAGGAGGGAGCACTCTAGAAGGTTCATGAGGGGTGTAATACACCCCATTCTAGAGGCTTCAAGAAGGGGCAAGAGCCCCTTTGAAAAACTATATAAGGAGGCCTCTAGGAGGGGAGAAAGTTGTTCAATTGCTTGAGAGGAAGGCTCTCCCACTCTTAGAGGTTCGGCCACCTTGAGAGAAGAGAAGAGGAGAAGGCTAGGCACAAGGAAGAAGAAGAAGAAGGGCTGAAGGAAGTTCAAGACAAGCAAGCTAGAAGAAGAAGGTGAGTTCGAATTGAGGGATTGTGATTCAAAGATTTTTTGTAATAAATCATTTGTAGTTTCATTCTCTTTTGATTTGAATTCAGTTTCTTAGTTATATGTTCTTTCTTCTTTCTCCTTGTTTCCATTCTTCCTTGATGTATTTCAGCTTGTAAAATTTCAGTTCAGCAATCTAATTCTTTTTGATTCATTCAAATGGTCATGCATTGTACTTGAAGTTTCTTGAATAAGGGTGTGATTGCAGATCAATTCGGCAAACTAACCTTCAAAACTCAGATCTGAATTCACAAATCTGAGATTGCAAGATCTGAATTGCTTGAAAGAGAATTCAGATCTGCAAATTTCAGATTGGGCGAATTAATCTACAGCTTGGAATTCCTAGAGTGCTTGAGAGAGACTCTAGGAATTCAGATCTACTATTCAAGAACTGAATTGAGTGCAAGGTTAGAGATAACTTGCACAATTCAGTTGGTGATCAATTCAGATTTGAATTGATGCCTTAGAAGTGTTTGAAGAAATGCATGCATGGGGATTAGATTCTTGCTAGAGATAGAAGAACCGTCACTCAATTCGGCCAACTAACCTTCAAAACTCAGATCTGAATTCTCAGATCTGAGATTGCAAGATCTGAATTGCTTGAATTTGAGTTCGGATCTAAAATCTGCTATAGCAGAACTGTAATTCTCAAAAAAAAAAAAAAAAATCAGTTCTCAACCCTTTATTATTCTTTTCTTTCATTACAAAAAGAAAAAAATATATATTTAGATAGTGAAAAAAAAAAAAGAGAAAGAGAAAGAACCATGGAAACCAAGGATTCGGATCAGAACTCAGATCTGAGTTCAGATCTGAGTTCTGCTGTAGCAGATCTGCAACAGTTCAGATCTGAGTTCTCTTGAACTCAGACCTGAACTGATGTAAATTCAAAGGGTAATTGGGGGTTATCTTCACCCCAATACACCCTACAAAAAATCTGCTATCTCCCAAAAACAATTGGATAGTCATGGTTAAAAAAAATTCGAATCTGCAATCACCTAGATCTGAACTGGGGTTGTGAACAGAGCAGGATACAGGGCATACTTTGCTGTATTAAATAACTTGTACTCCAACCTATCTGAGCTGATTTGGTTGAAGAAAAGTATATTTAATCTGAGAATTTTTTTTATGCCTCAATAGTTTTAATGCGATGTAGCACCTCCACACAATTCTCTATTTCAGACTTCTCTTCTGATATTGCAGATCTGCAACATTTCAGATCTGAGTTCTGATGAACTCAGATCTGAACTGATGCAATCATGAGGTGAATTGGGAGCCATAATCACCCCAATTCACCCTATTATACATCTTCCAGCCCCCAAAATTAGTTGGATAGCAAAGAAGGGCAATTGAGATCAGAACTCAGATCTGAATTCAGTTATTAATAGTACCAAAAATTGCAATATGTCACATTGCAATCTGATGCATCAGATCTGATTTATGATTGCAGTATATTTCATTGATGCTTCATTGATGTGGACTTGTAGCAGTATACCAAAAATGTGTAAAAATCAGATCTGCATCATTGATGAAATAGTAGCAATGTGTGATGATATCAGAGTGCACTTGATTTCTACTGTGGACTGACTGATGACATGAGGCAATATGTGGACTGATGTTTTTATCCTTTAAACTACTTTCATCCGATCTGATTGATTGTTTGTCTGTGGACTGATGTTTGTGTTCATATATGTGGACTGATTTTACTAGCTTTAAACCACTTGCACCAGATCTGAACTGGATGAGTGTAATATACTGGCATTCAGGGCTGCTTACAGTATATAGTTAGCAGACTTGATTTCAGGTTTCTGCAACTACTTAATTTGAGCCATCATGATTTCAGGTTTCTGCTTTGAACCTCTTGCACATAATCTTGGATGTCCATTAGTAAAATCAAAGTTTTAGATGACCAGCTCTGATTGCTTTGAGATCTGATCTGAAATGGACTCAGTTCTGTTCTGCAACACTGCTAAATTGTAGCAGTAACAATGCCAAACAGTGCAGACCTGATTTCAGGTTTCTGTAAATTTGTGGACTGAACAGCTTAATATATTTGAGCTAGACAGATTTGGGCTGATATGAGATCTGAAACAAAACATGGGCTGAACTGACTGTGGGCTGAATTTACAGGTTGTATGCATTGCAGACCTGATTTCAGGTCACAGAAGTCTTCAAGATTATGAAGCCATACACTTGCATAGCTTACAAACCTGAATCCAAACCTGGCTCAGGTCTGGTTGTAGCCCAATTTAAGCCCTCTGAAGGCACATTGACAATTCAGCTCTGAATAGCAGCCCACAGTATAGCAGATGTAAATGGTGATGTGCAATAGTTTCAATAAGCATATTCAATTCAGACTCCAATTTTTTTATGGTTTGTTAATTGCATATTTGAACTCAGATAAATTGTATCTGAATTTAGATGCTATAATTAAGGAATGTAAATAAGATTGCTGGTTTGGATTCCCTTTTTAATAATCAAAATCATTTATGATCTAAAATCAGTGGTTATTTGAATGTTAGTAACCACTGATTTCAGTATAAATGACTACTGTAATTTCAGATCTAAACTCAGATCCAAAGGTGACTGTTCTCAGTAGGTAAGTTTGCAGATCTAATTTCAAGTCTCTGCAATTTATTGACGCATACAAGACATATAAGTTGGGACTTGAAATAAGAAGTCTTAAACTCTTGAGTTCAGACTTATTTCAAACCTAATTGCATCATAATTCAGATTTATTGATGTTAGGTTTTTTTTGTAAGACTGTTCTCAAAAGCTAAGACTTCAGGTCTGATTCTATTAAGAGCCACACATCAAGTTTTTGGCGCCGTTGCCGGGGATTTATAGAAGCAATATTAGGAAACATTGAGCATTCTTAATCTGATCTCATTCAGCATTGCATTCATAGTTGGGTTAATTTGCTAACTTTTTCATTTCAGCTTGGACTGCAACTGCTGTACTACTATAGTTATGTTTCTTTTTTCTTAAGTAGATTACTTTCTTTTTCTGGTTTCAGTTTCATTTTAATAAAGGCATATTTGATTTCTATTCAATCTTGATGTTGTTCCCTTCAAAAAGAAAAAAAAAAGAAAAAAAAAATTCACAAAAAAGCATGAGTGTTGCAGATCTGAGTTGCATTCGGCACTCAGATCAGTAGATTTCAAATCTGCAGCACTCAGCCGAAAAGAGTTGCTTGTGTTTCAGACTTTATTATTTTTTTTTCTTCTTTCATTACAAAAAGAAAAAAAAAATGAAAAAAAAAAGGGGGAGATCTTTTGAACAACAAGAGGAGCAATTGAGAATTCGGATCAGAATTCAGATTTGAATTCAGATCTGAATTCTGCTATTGTAGATCTGCAATAGTTCAGATCTGAATTCCTCTGAACTCAGACCTGAACTGATGCAATTTTGAGGGGAATTGGGTGTCATCACCACCCCAATTCACCCTAGGGCACTTCTGCTATTCCCCAAAAACAATTTGGTAGCAATAACTGAAGGTAAGGCAATTGAGAATTCAGATCCAAACTCAGACTTGAGTTCAGATCTGAATTCTGCTGTTACAGATCTACTCAGTTCAGATCTGAATTCCTCTGAACTCAGATCTGAACCGATGCAAGTTTGAGGTGAATTGGGTGCGATCACTACCCCAATCCACCCTATGATACATCCAACCTGCCTCAAGGGTGAATGGATAGCAACGAATGAGAGAAATTCAAATCTGAAATGCAGTTGATATGATGTGAGGACTGAACTGATACAGAGCATACTATGAATTCTGGGTGGACTGAATTCTTGGCTTTACCCACTTGTACCCAATCTAAATTTGCTGAGGATGTGTGTTTGGATTGAATAATTGTGATGCCTCACATATTCAATAAAAGCAGCAGTGCATTCCACTAGCATTCAAAGCTGTAACAGGGCTGCTACAGTACAGCAATTAGCATGAAACTCCACTGCTGATCTAGTTAGCTCTCTTTCCCATTGATGATCTACTTCATATTTGATTGCTGATTTAGTGTAGCTGGTAGATGTAGTTCTTCAGATGTAGTTCTTCAGCATTGCATTCATAGTTGGTTTAATTTGCTTAATCTTTCATTTTTGCTTTGAATGCAACTGTTGTATTACTGTAGTTATGCTTCTTTTCTCTTTAGTAGATTACTTTATTTTCCTTGTTTCAGTTTAATTTTAATAAAAGGAGACCTGTTTTGCTTTCTATCTTGAAGTTATTACCCTCTAAAAGAAAAAAATCACAAAATCATGAGTGTTGCAGATCTGAGTTGCATTCGGCACTCAGATCTGCTATAGCAGAACTGCAGCACTCAACCAAAAAAAAAAAAAAAAAAAAAATTTAAAATGAGTTCAGATCTGAATTGCATTCATCAATCAGACCTGCACTCATCCAAAAAGATTTTGGTTGCATTGCTGTATTTTGTTTTAGATTTATAAAAAAAAAAAAAAAAGAAAAAAATAGATAAAGAAAATAAAAAGAAAACAATGAAAAAATAGCATGTGAGTTTTCAAATCTGAAACTCAGATTTGAAGTTCAGATCTGAGTTCAGTCGGTTGCAGGACTGCATTCTGCTAGGTTCAGATTTGAGTTCATCTGAACTCAGACCTGAACCCACTCTATTTTGATGTGAATTCGGGTAGTGACAGCACCCAATTCACAATTTAATGCATCAGACTTGCCTCATTGATGAAAATTTAAGCCATGAATGGTAAAATCGGATCTGAAGTGCATGAGAATTTGAGGCAGTATAAGTACATGATCTGAAATTTTTGTGAACTTGATGTTTTGTTATCTTTTAAATCACTTGCACCCGATCTGAATTGGCTGTGGATTGATGTTTGGATTGGATTAGGACTGATGTTTGTGAGGCCTGAAAAGTCCAAAAAGAGCTTCATATTTTTTATGTAATGGTATTCAGATCTGTATCAAGGCTGCTTTCATTATAAAATTGCAGATCTGATTTCAGGTCCCTGCAATCAATTGAGGCATACAAGACATTTAAGTTGGGACTTGAAAGAGAAGTTGTAAGCTCTTGGGATCAAACTTATTTCAGACCTAACTGCAACAGATTTTAGACCTACTTATTGATATTAGGTTTGGAGTTTTTGTAAGTGACTGTTCTCAAAAGTTAAGTTTTCAAATCTGATTTTTTTTTTTTTTGGTTAGAACTTGAAGAGCAGCTTAAAGATCATAAATTCAGCAATGATTGTAGATCTGTTTACAGTAGATTTTAGATTTGTTTACTTATGTTCATTTAAGTTTAGAATAGTGTGTAATAAACCCCATTGCTGATTTAGTTAGCTCTCTTTTCCATTGAACATCTACTTCACACTTGAATGTTGGTTTAGTTTCAGTAATGGAGCTATGTTTTTCTAATTTGCAAATTTTTTAGTATGGATCAGATCTGCGTACGTTCACTTACATTGCTGAAATTCTAATGCAGATCTGAGCACACAAAAAAAAAAAAAAATCAAATAACTTTGGTAGTGTGCTGATTTCAAGAACTTTTAGACTTCTAGGCTAGTTTCAATCTTGTAAATCACTTGTTTATCACTTGCATATCAGATTCCAAGAGATATTTATATTGGCTTTTGATCTTGTTTTTTTAATTTATTTATTTATTTTTTATTTATTTGTTAGATAGAATTCAAACTTCTTGGCCTTGTAAGTTTCTGTTGTGTATTACAGACTGGTTAAATTATTTACATTGTTTGGAATTGTGTATAGTAGTTTTTTTTTTATTATTTGGTTTAAATTATTTTTAGTTAGAACAAAGCTACTGATCTCCTCTTCTAATTTGCAAGTGATTTCTAGCAGAAGAAGTTTTCCACCGACAACATATTGTAGAATTTAAGAATGATCTTCAGGGAAGTCCTCTAAATACCTCCTATTACTTGATGATTCTCTTGCTAGTTTTATTATTACTGCCTAACACTACGAACATTGAGGACAATGTTCATCTTAAGTGTGGGGGAGTGAGCCCAAGGCTAGGGTATGGGGGTTGAAACCATGCACCCTAACACACATATGCAGGCAATGACATGACCAAAAAAAAAAAAAAAGACTGGAACCCCTCAAGTTCATTACTATTTATTTAATGATTTTTTTTTTAGAAGGAATTCAATGAGTCGAGGGAGACTGATGTACTTGTTAAGTTTTTATTCTTGTGAATGACCCAAGTTGATATATGCATGAGAAAAGGGGAGCTGAATATGCTTTTCAGCATGACTAGCCCTAACTTCCTTCATGTGTATGGAAGCCCTTGATTTCATTGTTAATGGTCAAGAAAGCTAAGTGCACATCTGAAGTGTTGATTCTTGAGGTTCAATAATTGCAAAGAAGGACAAAAGCCCAAATTGACTCCGCTATTCTAAGCTGAATAGTAAAACTAGCAGCTTAGAACATGAGTCCTATTTACCTACCTCAAGCAAATGACCAGTGTGAGATGGAGCATAAGATGCACTCACACCCAAAAAAAAAATAAAAATAAAAATAAAAAAAAAAAAAGAGAGAGAGAGAAAAGTGCGTGAGATGGAGCATAAAATGCACTCACACCGAAAAAAAAAAAAAGAAAAGAAAAGGGTGAGATGGAGCATAAGATGCACTCACCCTTAGAAATAAGTAATTGTGGTGACAACCGAGTGAAGGCTAGACTATGATGAAATTCATATTCTCCTTTCCTCGGATCTGATACATATCTTAAATGGTAATTTACAAGAATAAGAGTTGAGCATTTACAAAAGTTCCCCGACTACTCAATAAATTTCTATCTTAAAAAAAAAAAGTTCACCGGGTAAATGGTGAGAACAGAAGGGGGGAATGTTAAGTTTATGGCTAATGTCTTTTCTTGAGGACAAGCAAAAGCTTAAGTGTGGGGGTATTTGATGAACCTACAATTTATCTATATTTTATGAGGTTTTTGCATGAAATTTTATGATGGTTTAATTAAATTTTGCCCTATTTTAGCTTGATTGCAAAAATGATTTCAGGGGGAGCCAAATCAACAAAAAGAAGGCAAAAGCAAGAAAAGAAAACCCAAAATTTATCAAGTTCAGCCCGGCCCAGCCATGAGAGCAAGAGAATTTCATTCGGCCCAAGAAGAGCAAGTGAAACTCTTTGGAAAATCCAAGGGAAGAAGCCTAGCAAGAAGGAAATTTCGGCCCAGCCCATTTTTAGCCCAAATAACAGCCTAGAGTGTAGCCCACTTGAGCTCAAAAGCAAGCTAAGTTGTAGCCCAAATAGCAGCCCAAAGGGAGCTAGGGGCGGCAACTCCTAGAAGTTTCTTGAAGAGAAGGAGGGAGCACTCTAGAAGGTTCATGAGGGGTGTAATACACCCCATTCTAGAGGCTTCAAGAAGGGGCAAGAGCCCCTTTGAAAAACTATATAAGGAGGCCTCTAGGAGGGGAGAAAGTTGTTCAATTGCTTGAGAGGAAGGCTCTCCCACTCTTAGAGGTTCGGCCACCTTGAGAGAAGAGAAGACAAGAAGGCTAGGCACAAGGAAGAAGAAGAAGAAGGGCTGAAGGAAGTTCAAGACAAGCAAGCTAGAAGAAGAAGGTGAGTTCGAATTGAGGGATTGTGATTCAAAGATTTTTTGTAATAAATCATTTGTAGTTTCATTCTCTTTTGATTTGAATTCAGTTTCTTAGTTATATGTTCTTTCTTCTTTCTCCTTGTTTCCATTCTTCCTTGATGTATTTCAGCTTGTAAAATTTCAGTTCAGCAATCTAATTCTTTTTGATTCATTCAAATGGTCATGCATTGTACTTGAAGTTTCTTGAATAAGGGTGTGATTGCAGATCAATTCGGCCAACTAACCTTCAAAACTCAGATCTGAATTCACAAATCTGAGATTGCAAGATCTGAATTGCTTGAAAGAGAATTCAGATCTGCAAATTTCAGATTGGGCGAATTAATCTACAGCTTGGAATTCCTAGAGTGCTTGAGAGAGACTCTAAGAATTCAGATCTACTATTCAAGAACTGAATTGAGTGCAAGGTTAGAGATAACTTGCACAATTCAGTTGGTGATCAATTCAGATTTGAATTGATGCCTTAGAAGTGTTTGAAGAAATGCATGCATGGGGATTAGATTCCTGCTAGAGATAGAAGAACCGTCACTCATGCATAGGATGAACATGCGCTTGAGAGAGGCTGTTCATGACCTTGGGGTTTCACCAAACCAGCCAAAAGTTGGCCAACACATTCTATGGTCCATATACCATGGAAGAGAAGGTGGGGCAAGTTGCTTATAAGCTTAAGCTACCAGAAGATGCCCAGATTCATCCTATTTTCATGTGTCCTTATTAAGGAAATATGTTGGTGATCACATCACTATGAGCTCAACTTTGCCACCTATAACAAGTGATGGAGAAATCATTGCAGAACCTGAAGCTATTATAGACACAAGATGGGTGAAAAAAGGCAACCTTTTCATTAAGGAGAGCCTCGTCCAATGGAAGAAGCTCCCCATCGAAGAAGCTACCTGGGAAAACACACAGGAGCTGTTGGACCAGTTTCCCACTTTGAACCTTGAGGACAAGGTTCCACTTAATGAGGGGGCAATGATAAGATAAGAAGGTCAGTTAGGGTGCCCAGGAAAAATCCGAGAGACTTGGAGTGATGCTGATGTACTACTATTCTGTTTTGTTTGTTCTATTTCTGTTTTGGATTGCTTTAGAAGGGGTCAAAAACCGGTTAGAGAATATCTCGGGCAAGTAGTTTTGAAAGAAGGGTAGGATCCAGCTAATGGACGCCATAAAGGGGTTGCGGAATGGGTGGACGAATTTCAAAAATTTTCTACCTTCTCCCAACTGGGAATCATATTCCAAAGTTAAGAATACAATATTCAAGGATCCTACTTGAACCATAATCAAACCAGATCTGTACCAAAAGATAAATGGGAGGAATATACCTGATCCGGAGAAGCAGTATCTCCCAAAGTTGGTGTTCATGCCCAAAGAATGCTCCAAGATCCGTTCCTGCTGAAGATGACACAACTGTGAATGGAACAGAACCAGCAGGGTGCGTCCTACACACTGGATCCTTCACAAGAATCCTCTGGAAGTACTAAACACTGAATCCTTCTCAGTCTTTCTTGCAAGACTGATGTCAAGAACAGATTTCTTGACTTGCTTTTCTGCAAAGATCTAATCTTGCAATGGCAGATGGCGGCGGCAGGAGGAGATCTCCAAAAACGAAAAAGGCTGAACTGCTTTTTCTCCTTTTTTTTGGAGAGTATGAATCAGATCAGATCTGAATTCGTAGGAGGTATCCTATACCTCTTCAAGGTGGTTCGAAATCTCCTCCTTTCTTCTTGATTAGGAAACCTCCTTTTTAGGAGTTATCCCAATCCAAATCAGTATTTGGATAGGGGATAATCTTAATCCTTTTGCAGATAGAGTTAGCTTACTCCTGATCTTATCAGGAGGTTACCAGATTCAAATCTAATTTGAATTTGGTCTCTAAGAGTGGATAAGGCTAAAGGCCTAATCCTTTTACTAACTTTAATCTCAAATTCGCCCCATGGATGGGTGATCATACCAGCCCACCTCGAAATGGGCTTTTGGCCCATTAAGTGTTCAGTGTCTAATTACTTTCCAATCTGCTGCCTAGTTGGGCTTCTTTATATGGCATGGGACCCAAGCATTGATCTACACACCAGCCATATGGGTTCGACCCAACCTCTAAAACAAGGCCCATCCGAATTCACTGAAAAACTCATGAACCCCTTGAGTCCATCATATGGACCCTATGGGCCCAACACTTACATTAAGTGGTCCCTGGGCCAAGCCATCTTATAAAAACCCAGGGACTGTGGGTAGGTGCAAGATTAGCCCATCAGATATTATCCTCAATGGTCTTACACTTAACCTCTCAGCCCTTAATGATCAAGCACTGCCCGACAAGAGAGGACCTCTCCCTCGGCTGCAAGGAACAGTGCCGCACTCTCCACTCACATGGATCTCGGGAATTAAAACCATTTGCAAACAATTTGAAACCGTACATATATATATAAATATATTAATTTTGCAAAACAAAATTCCAACGATTGAAATCAACTACCGGCAGTTTGGTTTCCATCAGAGAGTGTGCATTCCCGATCATTACCCTTTGTCCGACAAAGTGGCTGATTCTGTCACTATGATCACCCACTCAGATGAATTCTCAAAATGCCCCAACATACCCAGGTTTTGATCCCCGCTAAGGATCTCACTGAATGGCATATCAAAGGCAGCCTGATCCAACACCTAGTGAAATGTCATAATCGAGTCTAGGGGTCAGGTGTAACTTTCCAGTTTTGCCCATCTATCTCCAAGGTCTAGGGCAATACTGGAAATCTGGTCCGGTTCAAGGAATCAAGTAATCCCATACTGCATGTGCCTCAGGTCTTACCCTGATGGCTGAGACAGGCCATCCCAACACTTGGTGGCACACCAGTATCAGCCTTGGCAGGATAAATCTCCCCAGACTTATCCAACGGCTGTGAACATTTAAAACTAACATGAGTTTGTATAAATGTCCAGTTTTAGGGTTTTCCACAGAATTAAACCAAACAACATGAATCAAACATGCACTTTATTTATTTCCACTAAATAACAAAAGTACATCAAATCAGATTGAAGCTAAGGGCATACAAAACTGTCTAACAGCTCCCACTTGCACTTAGGTCCAATCTGGTACAAGCCGGAGTCCCATACTTTACACGTGTTTCTCAAACACCTTCTGTGTCAGTGACTTAGTCAATGGGTCTGCCACATTATCCATTGATGCTACCTTCTGAATCAGGACGTCCCCTCTACCAACGATCTCCCGCAGTACATGGTACTTTCTCTCGATGTGCTTCGACTTCGAGTGAGCCCGAGGCTCTTTAGCCTGGGCGATCGCTCCATTGTTGTCACACAACAACGGGATGAGAGATGTGCTGGATGGAATCGCTCCCAATTCGTGTATGAACTTCTTCATCCACACGGTTTCCTTGGCAGCTTCACTTGCGGCAATGTACTCGGGCTCGGTTGTGGAGTCTGCAGTGGACCCCCGTTTGCTGCTTTTCCAGCAAACAGCACAAGATCCTATCGTGAAAACATACCCAGATGTAGACTTTCTATCATCTGGATCCAACTGGAAATCGGCATCGGTATACCCTAGAACATGCAGTGAACTACCATCGAATACCAGACAAAACTCTTTTGTCCTTCGAAGGTATTTGAGTATGTTCTTCACAGCAGTCCAATGCTCCTGCCCTGGGTTTGCCTGGAATCTGCTTACCACACTCACCGCCTGAGCAATGTCAGGGCGAGTGCACAGCATGGCATACATGATGCTCCCTACGGCTGAGGCTTAGGGAACGTCTCTCATGCTCTCAATCTCCTCAGAAGTCTTGGGAGACATCTTCTTGGAGAGAGTGACTCCGTGCCTGAAAGGAACGTTTCCCTTCTTGGAGTTCTCCATGCTGTACCTCTTGACAATTTTGTCAATATAAGCAGCCTGGGATAATCCAATTATCCGCTTCGATCTATCTCTATAGAGTCGAAGACCCAGTATGTATGAAGCTTCTCCAAGATCTTTCATGGAGAACTGTTGTGATAGCCATACCTTGACCGAAGTCAACATTCCTACATCATTCCCAATGAGTAGGATATCGTCCACGTACAACACCAAAAAGGTGATCTTATCCCCACTGGACTTCCTGTAAACATAGGGCTCATCCGGATTCTGCTCAAAGTCAAACGTTATGACTGCAGAATCAAAACGGATGTTCCAACTCCTAGAAGCCTGCTTAAGTCCATATATGGATCTATTATGTTTACATACCATGTGTTCCTGACCAGCAGCAATGAAGCCTTGCGGCTGCTGCATGTAGATATCTTCACTAAGATCTCCATTCAGGAACGCGGTTTTGACATCCATTTGCCAAATCTCATAGTCATGGTACGCTGCTACAGCTAGCAAGATCCTAATGGATTTAAGCATGGCCACGGGCGAAAAGGTTTCCTCATAGTCGATGCCTTCTTTTTTAGTATACCCTTTTGCCACCAAGCGAGCTTTAAAGGTCTCAATCCTGCCATCGGGGCCCTTCTTCCTCTTGTAGATCCATTTGCAACCAATTGCTTTTATCCCAGGGGGCGGATCCACTAGAGTCCAGACTCTATTGGTCTCCAATGAGTCCATTTCAGCTCTCATGGCCTCCACCCACTTCTGGGAGTCTATGTCTAACATAACTTCCGTGTAAGTAACGGGATCCTCTTCACTAGTCAAGGTTTCCACCAGGTAACTGTCCTCGTCATAACCATATCGGACTGGTGGTCTGGATACCCGGGTGGTTCTTCTAGGCTGGTAATTACCTGGAATTTGTGGGACATCTCCCACTGCTCCTGAGCTCTCCTCATCAAGAACTATTTCCTGACGATGGGTGTCCAGGATGTAATCGGATTCTAAGAACTGGGCATTTCGACTGCAGAACACTTTCTGCTCACTCGGGTCATAGAATAGATAACCCACCGAATCCTTTGGGTAGCCTATAAACAGGCAACGACTGGTTTTAGATTCCAACTTGTCCGCACTTGTTCTTTTAACATGTGCAGGACAACCCCAAATCTTCAAGTGTCTTACACTTGGCTTCCTTCCGGTCCAAAGTTCATATGGAGTTTTAGGAACTGATTTGGTTGGAACCCGATTTAGCACGTTGATAGCAGTCTCTAATGCATATCCCCAAAAGGATGTGGGTAATTGTGAGTGTACGAGAAGTGACCGGACCATGTCCAACAAGGTCCTATTCCTCCTCTCTGAAACACCGTTGAGTTGTGGTGTAGCAGGAGGAGCTAATTGTGACACTATCCCATTGGCCTTTAAGTAGTCCCTGAATTCGTCAGAGAGATACTCGCCACCTCGATCTGATCGAAGGGCCTTAATTTCTCTCCCTAACTGTTTCTCGACTTCCTGTCTGAACTCTTTGAACTTTTCAAATGATTCAGACTTATGTCTCATTAGGTACACGTAACCATATCGTGAAAAATCATCTGTAAAGGTGATGAAGTACACGTGTTGATTCCGTGTCCTAACACTCAGGGGACCACATACATCAGTATGTATTAGGTCAAGTGTGCCTTCAGATCTTTCAGGCTTACCGTCAAATGGCCGCTTAGACATCTTACCTTGAAGGCAAGGTTCACAAGTGGGAAGATTTTCTACAGTTAGAAAATTCAAAGGACCATCCTTTACCAACCTTGTGATTCGGTCAATACCGATATGGCCAAGTCGGTAATGCCTGAGGCACGTGGGACTTACTGTATCACGATTCCTATTCTTGGGATTTTCGACCGACGTAGTTTCGGTTAAGTTAGTTTCCAGAGAAGGATGAAGAACATAGAGACCGTTCTCTTGTTCCCCGCATGCGATGAATTTATTATTCCGTTTAACAGTAATCACATTACTAAAATAAACAGTATATCCATCAGCACACAGTTTTGAAACAGAAATTAAATTTCTTCTCAAGTTCTGTACATAAAGACAATCTTTAAGTACAAGCATTCCTTCTTTAAAAACT
Source organism: Nelumbo lutea (assembly GCF_056320005.1). Classification (NCBI taxonomy): domain Eukaryota; kingdom Viridiplantae; phylum Streptophyta; class Magnoliopsida; order Proteales; family Nelumbonaceae; genus Nelumbo; species Nelumbo lutea. The sequence continues at coordinate 70,526,241 of NC_142687.1, read as the reverse complement.
AATTCTACAGTTCCTATTCCCGCTGCTGCAACACTTGCAGTTGTTCCCAAGAATAATGTCACTTCACCTTCACTCAACCTTCTGCTAACTTTGAACCCCTGCAGTGAGTTACACGCATGAGTTGAAGCCCCGGAGTCAACACACCAGGACACAGAAGTAACTAACATATTAGTTTCTATGACACAAGTTTCGATGTTACCTTTCTTAGATTCCAGGTAGGCAGGACAATTCCTCTTCCAGTGGCCGGTCTGCTTGCAGAAGTGACAGAGATCAGATGCCTTGTTCTTCTTCTGCTTCTTAGGATTGGTAGCCTTCTTCTGAGGCTTCTTTGCCTTTCTCTTTTTCTTGCCCGATTTGTTAGCTTCAGCAAGCATAACCACAGGCTCATCCTTCTTAAGTAGATCCTCGGCTCTCTGCAACATATTGCTGAGTTCCTGGACGCTGACATTCAGCTTATTCATATTGTAGTTCATTGTGAACGCATTGAAGGAAGAGGGCAAAGAATTGAGGATGGCATCCACTTGCGTGCCAAGATCTAGCCCGGATCCAAGAGCTTCAAGTTCGTTAATGTAACCCATCATCCGAAGACAAAGGTCATGAACTTTCTGCCCTTTGGTCATCTGCGCGGTCATGAACAATTTCAGGACCTTCTGTCGAGTAGAATGGTTCTGCTCTTCATACATTGTTCTTAGACTGTCCAATATGTCCTTGGCTAGTTCGATCTGATCGAACTGCCTCTGTATTGAGTTGTCTAATGAGGCAACGACAAAGCAGCGGGCTAGGGAGTTCTTATCCTCCCACTCTTGGTAGTCCCTCCTCCGGGCCTCAGAAGCCCTATCACCCGGACGTTCTGGTGCAGGATTTTTCACTACCTTGTCTAACTTTTCGGAAGTTAGGACTATTATAAGATTTCTGTACCAGTCGGCATAGTTTGGGCCCTTTAGCTTGTTATCGTCTAGAAGCTTTGCAAATTGACCGTTTGCCATTTTCTGATAAAATAGCAAAATCATTAGTCCACAACCTTAGTTTGATTCATGTTACCTACATAGATATGGCTTTTAATCTATGTTCCATTCCCATTTGTTCATCTCTGAGATTTCCCTCCTTTCTCAGTGACGGAGACGACGAAATGTCTCTGGAAATGTGGGAAATCACATGGGGTGCGTGAAGCCAACTGTTTTAGCTGCATAACCTCACCACCTTTTTGTGACGGATCATATCCACTCATCAAATGAGTTTCCCTTTGGCCTCTGTCAGACAAGGTTCAGAGCCGTTTTCAGGTAAACCTTTCTGTCCAGTGAGTGCTTACCCATCATATTCAGGTTACGCCAAAGTACCGTGAGAGAGTTCCCATTTTCTGGTGAAGCCCCTCCCACATCGGTCTATGACGCCCCTATCATCTTATGAAACACTCTAATAGATCCAACAGCAAATGGATAGCCCAATTTTATGGTGCGTTTCCTCATTACTGAAGGACCCATCATTGTGCTAATGACGGAAGGCCTTTAGAGAGTCCATCATATGGGTCTCCCTATCACATGCATTCATATTTGCTGGAGGCAACAAAAACGCCCTAGTTTTAATTTAGGTCAAACCAGAGTGGCTCCCACTGACTTTCATAAAGTCAGATTTCTGGTGGGCCTTAATCGGCTAGGGGTTCCGTACGCATCCCTTTTCAGGGTTGTGGGGGCCCACCAAACAAAGAGGGGTCATCCAATGACCTTGAAGGACAACATGGCAATGATGTGCATTCAGCCATGGTGTGCGCAAGAGCCACTAACGAGTCTTCATGGGCCAAGTACTTATGGCCCATGGTCGCAGCACATCAAACATCCAAACATCACATGTAAAGGAGGAATTGATCCAATCAATTAACTGCTGTAAAGCCCATTGAATAGCCCATTTAAAAATCTAAGTCATTAACAATTAATGACTAGTAGGTGTATGGGCTGAATCGCAGATAGCAGTTCGGCCCATATAGCTTATCTCACAGTAATGGGCCTTTTGCAGTTTTAACCCTTTAAAACTGGGCTTTACAGGTGGGCCGAATTAATCCTTATAATTGAACATCAGATTTGGAACAGCAAGTGTGAGAAATACAGACTGAAAAACAGTCCCTATCGAACCCCAGATTCGGTCCAAACAGTTTTGGTCCAATCTAGTCCGAGAGGATCCAAAACTGATTTTCAATTCAAGAATTAATTCATGAAAGATCTGAAATTAATAATTTTGATTTCAAACAATCACAAATAAAACTATGGACTGTTCGCACCACCTGCAAAATAGAGGTTAATCACAAGGGTTGCAGTTTCACAAACTGCAAATCGCAGAAAGCGATTTCTCCAACTGCAAATCTCCAGCGCCGCCTTCTTCTTCCTTCTTCTTTAATCAAGAAAAAATAACAGAAATCCTATTTCTATTAATTACATTCTTGATCAAATCCTATACATTCAGTCTAAAATAAAAAAAATTATTTACAAACCGAATATAAATAAATAGAAAGAAAAAGGGTTGCGCAGACTATCTGCGCCAAATCTGCACTGTGATCTCCAGGTTTGAACAGTCCATTAAATCAAAATAAATAAAGAACAATTCTAAATAAATTTTGGATTTAATAAAATTAATTTCAGATCAATCGCCCTTAACAAGAAACAGTTTCTTGAAATAAAGAAAACAATCTGCGCAAATCCTGAAAGAACACCTTCTATCCATCTGCGCAGGGTCAGATCTGATTTTCTTTTCGTTCAAGATTCGAACCTGTGGCTCTGAATGGGTTGCGGAATGGATGGGCAAATTTCAAAAATTTGCCATAAAGGGGTTGCGGAATGGGTGGGCAAATTTCAAAAATTTCCTACCTTCTCCCAACTGGGAATCATATTCCCAAAGTTAAGAATACAATATTCAAGGATCCTACTTGAACCATAATCAAACCAGATCTGTACCAAAAGATAAATGGGAGGAATATACCTGATCCGGAGAAGCAGTATCTCACAAAGTTGGTGTTCACGTCCAAAGAATGCTCCAAGATCCATTCCTACTGAAGATGAGACAGCTGTGAATGGAACAGAACCAGCAGGGTGCATCCTACACACTGGATCCTTCACAAGAATCCTCTGGAAGTACTAAACACTGAATCCTTCTCAGTCTTTCTTGCAAGACTGATGTCAAGAACAGATTTCTTGACTTTCTTTTCTGCAAAGATCTAATCTTGCAATGGCAGATGGCAGCGGCAGGAGGAGATCTCCAAAAACGAAAAAGGCTGAACTGCTTTTTCTCCTTTTTTTTGGAGAGTATGAATCAGATCAGATCTGAATTCGTAGGAGGTATCCTATACCTCTTCAAGGTGGTTCGAAATCTCCTCCTTTCTTCTTGATTAAGAAACCTCCTTTTTAGGAGTTATCCCAATCCAAATTAGTATTTGGATAGGGGATAATCTTAATCCTTTTGCAGATAGAGTTAGCTTACTCCTGATCTTATCAGGAGGTTACCAGATTCAAATCTAATTTGAATTTGGTCTCTAAGAGTGGATAAGGCTAAAGGCCCAATCCTTTTACTAACTTTAATCTCAAATTCGCCCCATGGATGGGTGATCATACCAGCCCACCTCGAAATGGGCTTTTGGCCCATTAAGTGTTCAGTGTCTAATTACTTTCCAATCTGCTGCCTAGTTGGGCTTCTTTGTATGGCGTGGGACCCAAGCATTGATCTACACACCAGCCACATGGGTTCGGCCCAGCCTCTAAAACAAGGCCCAGCCGAATTCACTGAAAAACTCAATGAACCCCTTGAGTCCATCATATGGACCCTATGGGCCCAACACTTACATTAAGTGGTCCCTGGGCCAAGCCATCTTATAAAAACCCAGGGACTGTGGGTAGGTGCAAGATTAGCCCATCAGGTAGGTGTAACTTTCCAGTTTTGCCCCATCTATCTCCAAGGTCCAGGGCAATACTGGAAATCTGGTCCGGTTCAAGGATTCAAGTAATCCCATACTGCATGTGCCTTGGGTCTTACCCTGATGGCTGAGACAGGCCATCCCAACACTTGGTGGCACACCAGTATCAGCCTTGGCAGGATAAATCTCCCCAGACTTATCCAACGGCTGTGAACATTTAAAACTAACATGAGTCTCTATAAATGTCCAGTTTTAGGGTTTTACACAGAATTAAACCAAACAACATGAATCAAACATGCACTTTATTTATTTCCACTAAATAAAAAAAGTACATCAAATCAGATTGAAGCTAAGGGCATACAAAACTGTCTAACAAGTTTATCAAGTAGTTTGTTATTCTGTTAGTTTGTTACTCTGTTAGTTTGCTAATCCCTTAACTAGGGGCTAAATTCCTGGTATGCAGTTAAGAGTTCCTTGTATTTAAACACCACCCAACCAGCTAAGAAGGGGTGTTGAAGTTTAATAAAATTTTGTGGTTTGTTCTCACCCAAAGAAGAGCATTTTTACATGGTTATTGAGTGGGACCTATCAAAATTGTAGAGTTTTTCCATATCTTTCCAATGCATCTTGAATCTTCTCAATTGGAGTCCGAATGGAAGAGTTATGCCCAGATCATATTGCAGTGCCAAAACTATGTAAAATTACCCGATTAGCCTTGTTTTTCCCCTAACGCCTATTTCGTGCCCTAAATCAAAATACAAGAATGTGAGTCCAATTAGTCACTAAATAAGTTTAAAAGACTGAATATTGAGGGATAAAAATATGATAATTTTTATTCTCATCATTATTATCCTCCAAGTAAAGGGCATTTTGGCTACAAAGCACCTTCTATTCTCCTAGGTCATAGAATAGGCAACCCACAGAGCCCTTGGGGTAGCCTACGAATAGGCAACGGCTAGTCTTAGATTCCAATTTGTCCACACTCGTTCTTTTAACATGTGTCAGACAACCCCAAATCTTCAAGTGTCTCACACTTGGTTTTTTTCCGATCCAAAGCTCATAGGGAGTCTTCGGAACTGATTTGGTTGGAACCTGTTTCAACACATATACTGCAGTCTCCACAATGAAACCCCAAAAGGATGTGGGTAACCCACTTCAACATGTATCATCGGTGAATGTAATAAAATATACATGTTGGTTACGAGTCCTAACACTCATGGGACCACATACATCAGTATGTATAAGGTCAAGCGTGCCTATACATCTTTCAGGCTTACCGTTAAATGGCCGATTCGTCATCTTACCCTGAAAGCCAGGTTCACAAGTTGGAAGATCTTCTATGTTAGAAAATCCAAAGGACCATCCTTTACCAACCTTGTGATACGATACATGCTGATATGGCCAAGTCGGTAATGCCATAGGCACGTGGGATTAACTGTATCATGGGTTCTTTTCTTGGGGATATCAACCGATGTAGTTTCAGCTATGTTAGTTTCCAAAGAAGGATGGAGAATATAGAGACCATTTTCAAGTTCTCCGTATGCGATAAATTTGTTATTTCTTTTGATAGTAATCATATTACTAAAGAAAACAAAATATCCATCCGCACAATTTTGAAACAGAAATCAAATTTCTTCGGATGGAGAACATAGAGACCATTCTCAAGTTCTTTGTATGTGATGAATTTGTTATTTCTTTTGATAGTAATCGTATTACTAAAGAAAAGAGAATATCCACTCGCACATAATTTTGAAACAGAAATCAAATTTCTTCTCAAATTTTGTACAGAAAGACCATCTTTCAATACAACTGTTCCATCTTTGAAAATTAACTCTACGGTTCCTATAGCCACAACTGCAACACTTGCAGAAGTCCCCAAGTAAAGAGTTACTTCTCTGTCACTCAGTCTTCTACTTATCTTGAACCCCTACAGTGAGTTACACGCATGACTTGATGCCCCGGAGTCAATACACCAGGAAGCAAATCAACAAGCATAGCAAGAGGCTCATCCTTCTTTATCAGTCCTTCAGCCCTCTGCAAATTATTGCTGAGTTTCTGAATGCTGCTGACATTCAGCTTGTTCATGTTATAGTTCATGATGAATGAATTGAAGGAAGGAGGCAGAGAATTCAAGATGGCGTCTACCTTTGTGACATGGTCAAGCCTGGATCCAAGAGCCTCAAGTTCATTGATATAGCCCATCATCCAAAGACAATGGTCATGAACCTGCTGGTTCTTGGACATGTGTGTGGTCATGAATTGCTTCAAGACCTTTTGGCGAGTAGAACGGTTATGCTCTTCATACATTATCTTTAGACTGTCCAATATGTCCTTGTCCAGCTAGATCTGATCGAATTGCCTCTGTATCAGATTGTCCAAGGAGGCAATGTTGTAACACCGTGCTAGGGAGTTGTTCTCTTCCCATTCTTGATAGTCCCTCCTTCAGGCCTCAGAAGCCCTATTTCCTGGACATTCCAGGGTAGGGTTTTTAGCCACCTTGTCCAACTTTTTAGAATTTAGGACCAGCATAAGGTTATGGTACCAGTCAGCATAGTTTGGTCCTTTTAGTTTGTTGTCATCCAACAACTTCATGAATTGTTTGTTTGCCATTTCTGATAAAAGGCAAATATTAGTCCACAACCTAATTTGATTCATGTTATCTACATAGATATGGCTTTTAATCTATGATCCATTTCCATTTGCTCATCTCTGAAATTTCCCTCCTATCTCAGTGATGGAGACTGTGATTATGTCTCTGGAAATGTGGCAAATCACATAGGGTGCATGGAGCCAACTGTTTCAGCTACATAACCCCACCACCTTTCTGTGATGGATCATATCCACTCATCGTATGACCTTTCCCTTTGGCCTCTGTCAGATAAGGTTTATTGCCATTTTAGGTTAAACCTTTCTGTCTAGTGAGTGCTCACCCATCATATTCGTGAACGCCATGGTACCATGACAGAGTCTTCCATTTTAGGATAGGCCCCTCCCACATTAGTCTATGATGCCCCTATCATCTTATGAAACATTCCAATAGATCCAGCAACAAATGGATAACACAATTTTATGGTGTGTTTCCTCATTACTGAAGGACCCTTATTCATGCTAATGATGGAAGGCCTTTAGAGAGTTCATCATATGAATCTCCCTATCACATGCACTCATATTTCAAGAGGGAACAAAATTATTGCACCCTAATTTAATTTAGGTCAAACCAGAGTGGCTCCCATTGATTTTCATAAAGTCAGATTTCAGTGGGCCCTAAATGGCTAGGGTTCTGCACAGATCCTCTTCAGGGAGGTGTGGGGCCCACCACAAAGGAAGATCATCCAATGATCTTTAGGGACACCATGGCAATGATGTGCATTCAGCCATGGTGTGCACAAGAGCCACTATCGTATCTGCATGGGCCAAGTGCTTATGACCCATGACCATTGCACATCACACATCCATACATCACATGCAATGATAGAATTGATCCAATCAATTAATATCTGTAAAACCCATTATAATCCATAATATTACTGATTAATATTATCTAGGTATATGGGCTGAGTAGCATTAAGCATTTCGGCCCATATAGCTTTTCTAAAGTTAGTGGGCTTAAGTAGTTTTAACATCTTAAAACAGGGCCTTATAGGTTTGGGCTGCATTAAGTCTTACAATTTAACATCAATCTCTTGACCCAAGAGTGGGAAATTAGGGCGGAGATCAGCACCCATCGAACCATAGGTTTGGTCCAACCTGTTTGGTCCAATCTGGTTCGAATGGTTCTAGGGTTTGATTTTTAATTCAAGAAATAATTCAAGAATTGATCTAAAAAATTAAATCACTAATTAAAGACAATCAAAAATAAGAACTAGGGCTGTTCATAGATCTACAACCTGCAAAATAGATGTTAGATCACAGTTTGCAGTTTCACAAACTATAAATCACAGATAGCAATTTCTCCATCTGTGAAATCTCCTTCTCCTACACATTCAGCTTCGATCTTGAATAAAATAAAATAGAAAGACCCTAAATTTCTATTAATATTACATCATATTGAATTCATATACATTTAGTCAAGAAATTAAAAAAATTAATTACTGACCAAAAATTAATAGAACTACAAAATCACATATTTGCTGTGCCATTAAAGAATTTGAACTCCACCGTACGAATAGCCCATAAATCAAGATAATTATAAAGAATAATTCCAAATAAATATCAGATTTATAAAGATTTAATTTCAGATCATTCACCCTTAATCTGGACCGATTTCCCAGAAAATCAATTATTTGCGCAAATCGAGTAGAACGCCTTCTGCCCATTTGCACAGGTTCAGATCTGATCTATTTTGGTTAATGATTTGAACCTGGCTCTAATACCATTGAAGGAATGAGAGATCCATCATATGGATAGCCGAACCGTGCAGGTAGGTAGGGCAAAATTGTTAGACAGTTTTGTATGCCCTTAGCTTCAATCTGTTTTGATGTACTTTTGATATTTAGTATCAATAAATAAAGTGCATGTTTGATTCATGTGGTTGGGTAAAATTCTGTGTAAGGCTCTAAAACTAGACACTTATTGAGACTCGTGTTAGTTTTAAATGTTCACAACCATTGGATGAGTCTGGGGAGATTTATCCTGCCAAGGTTGATACTACTGTGCCGCCAAGTGTTGGGATGGCCTGTCTCGGCCACTAGGGTAAGACCCAAGGCACATGCAGTATGGGATTACTCGAATCCTTGATCTGGACCAGATTTCTAGTATTGCCCTGGACCTTGGAGATAGGTGGGCAAAACTGAAAACTTACACCTGACCCCTAGACTCATGATGTGTGGCTCATTGTGACACTAGCAAGTGCACTAGCCGTTCAAGTAATAAAGTAGTGAGTGAAGTATCGTTCCCACGAGGATTTAGGAAACAATTACCAATACTAAATTGAACATTTCTTATCTGATCAACAAATAAATCAAAACTCTAATGAAAGCTAAGAAATCCTAAATTAAAATCTATCTAAATCATTGGTCCAATTGCCTTCAATTCAGGTTAGAAGAGTAAGCAGTAAATGTCAATCTCAGAATTCAGCAATCTATCAATTTGGATCATTCGAATGAATCATGATTGAGCCTTGGTTTGATGAAACCCCAAGGTCATGAACAGCCTCTCTCAAGCGCATGTTCATCCTATGCATGAGTGACGGTTCTTCTATCTCTAGCAAGAATCTAATCCCCATGCATGCATTTCTTCAAACACTTCTAAGGCATCAATTCAAATCTGAATTGATCACCAACTGAATTGTGCAAGTTATCTCTAACCTTGCACTCAATTCAGTTCTTGAATAGTAGATCTGAATTCCTAGAGTCTCTCTCAAGCACTCTAGGAATTCCAAGCTGTAGATTAATTCGCCCAATCTGAAATTTGCAGATCTGAATTCTCTTTCAAGCAATTCAGATCTTGCAATCTCAGATCTGAGAATTCAGATCTGAGTTTTGAAGGTTAGTTGGCCGAATTGATCTGCAATCACACCCTTATTCAAGAAACTTCAAGTACAATGCATGATCATTTGAATGAATCAAAAAGAATTAGATTGCTGAACTGAAATTTTACAAGCTGAAATACATCAAGGAAGAATGGAAACAAGGAGAAAGAAGAAAGAACATATAACTAAGAAACTGAATTCAAATCAAAAGAGAATGAAACTACAAATGATTTATTACAAAAAATCTTTGAATCACAATCCCTCAATTCGAACTCACCTTCTTCTTCTAGCTTGCTTGTCTTGAACTTCCTTCAGCCCTTCTTCTTCTTCTTCCTTGCGCCTAGCCTTCTTCTCTTCTCTTCTCTCAAGGTGGCTGAACCTCTAAGAGTGGGAGAGCCTTTCTCTCAAGCAATTGAACAACTTTCTCCCCTCCTAGAGGCCTCCTTATATAGTTTTTCAAGGGGGCTCTTGCCCCTTCTTGAAGCCTCTAGAATGGGGTGTATTACACCCCTCATGAACCTTCTAGAGTGCTCCCTCCTTCTCTTCAAGAAACTCCTAGAAGTTGCCGCCCCTAGCTCCCTTTGGGCTGCTATTTGGGCTACAACTTAGCTTGCTTTTGAGCTCATGTGGGCTACACTCTAGGCTGTTATTTGGGCTAAAAATGGGCCTTCCTTGCTGGGCCGAATTCTCCTCATAGCTAGGCTTTATTTTCTGGGGTTTTCTCAAGGAATTCACTTGCTCTTTTTGGGCCGAAGTGCTCTCTCTTGCTTCCACGACCGGGCTGGACTGAAATTGGTCTTTTTGAACCTTCTTTTCTTGCCTTTTTCCTTCTTCTCTTGGATTGATTATCCCTGAACCTATTCTTAGCATTAAGCTAAATTAAGGCAAAAATTAATAAAACCGGCATAAAAATCCATGCTAAAGTCCTCAAAAATTATAGATAAATTGTAAGTTCATCAAATACCCCCACACTTAAGCTTTTGCTTGTCCTCAAGCAAAGACATCAGCCATAAACTTAACATTCCCCCCTTCTGTTCTCACCATTTACCTGGTGAACTTTTTAAGATAGAAATGCATTGAGTAGTCGGGGAACTTTTGTAAGTGCTTAACTCTTATTCTTGTAAATTACCATTTAAGATATGTATCAGATCCGAGGAAAGGAGAATATGAATTTCATCATAGTCTAGCCTTCACTCCTAATTCATATATAAATCAGCTCTTTAATTGTTCAAGGTTAATAATCAAATTTCACTGAGTTTCACATCTGTAACTAAATCTCAATGAGAGTTCAACTTTAGAGTGCCCCTTTGAACCTCGATTGTCACCACAATTACTTATTTCTAAGGGTGAGTGCATTTTATGCTCCATCTCACCTTTTTTTTTTTTTTTTTTTTTTTTTTTTTTCTTTTTTTTCTTTTCGGTGTGAGTGCATTTTATGCTCCATCTCACACTTTTCTCTCTTTTTTTTTTTTTTTTTTTTTTTTTTTTTTTTTTTTTTTTTTTTGGTGTGAGTGCATCTTATGCTCCATCTCACACTGGTCACTTGTTTGAGGTAGGTAAATAGGACTCATGTTCTAAGCTGCTAGTTTTACTATTCAGCTCAGAATAGCGGAGTCAATTTGGGCTTTTGTCCTTCTTTGCAATTATTGAACCTCAAGAATTAGCACTTCAGATGTGCACTAGCTCTCTTGACCATTAACAATGAAATCAAGGGCTTCCATACACATGAAGGAAGTTAGGGCTAGTCATGCTGAAAGGCATATTCAGCTCCCCTTTTCTCCTGCATAAATCAAATTGGGTCATTCACAAGAATAAAAACTTAACAAGTACATCAGTCTCCCTCAACTCATTGAATTCCTTCTTAAAAAATCATCAAATAAATAGTAATGAACTTGAGGGGTTCCAGTCTTTTTTTTTTTTTTTTTTTTTTTTTTTTTTTTTTTTTTTTTTTTTTTTTTTGGTTATGTCATTGCCTGCATATGTGTGTTGGGGTGCATGGTTTCAGCCCCCATACCCTAGCCTCGGGCTCACTCCCCCACACTTAAGATGAACATTGTCCTCAATGTTCGTAGTGTTAGGCAGTAACAATAAAACTAGCAAGAGCATCATCAAGTAATAGGAGGTATTTAGAGGACTTCCCTGAAGATCATTCTTAAATTCTGCAATATGTTGTCGGTGGAAAACTTCTTCTGCTAGAAATCACTTGCAAACTAGAAGAGGAGATCAGTATCTTTATTCAATTAAATTCTAAGAAAAACTAACTAAACTTAAATGCTATGAAAAATAAAAACAAAAAGCAAGTAAGACAGTTTATGACTAAGTATCTGAATTGGGAATTCTCCCAACAGCCTCTTGTTCCCTTGGGTTTACCATGGTGTTACTAGGTAAGGTACCCGGAGCCCTTTCTGAAATCATCTGTGCCAGCTGCCCAACCTGAGTTTCCAAGTTCCTTATCGATGTTTCGTTTTTCTGAAATCTATTTTCCGCACTAGCTATGAACTTGGTCATCAGCTCCTCCAAGTTAGATTTCGGTTCCGGCTGATAGAAGTTTTGGTGGAAAGGCTTAGGTGCATGCTGATTCAGGTGGCCTCTCCATCCGGGGTTATGGGCATGATGGTACTGATTTCCTAGCTATCTTGTAAAGTTGCCAACAAAGTCTACTTGTTCTGTGGACTGAAAAGTCTGACTGCCAACTTGGAATTCAGTGCTATCATGGCCTCCCCCACACTTATCATACTGTATATGCATAGCTGCCATCTGCATCTCATCAAATTTTTTGCTAAGTGCTCCTATTTGTGCAGAGAGAGCTGTGTATGTATCCACATTATGAAGGCCATGCTGCTTTCTAACTGGTGTCCTTTCTGAATGCCATTGGTAGTTATTGGCTGCCATCTCCTCGATGAGTGCATGGGCAACCTCGGGAGTCTTATTGTTTATGGAGCCCCCAGCTACTGCATCTAAGATGGTCTTGTTTGAATCGGTCAGACCATTATAAAATGTTTGCACCTGCAGCCAAATCGGAAGGCCATGGTGAGGAACCCTCCTTAGTAGCTCCTTGTAACGTTCCCAGGACTCATAGAGAGATTCCCCCTCTTGCTGGAAAAAAGTAGTGATGTCATTCCTCATTTTAGCAGTTTTAGAAGGGGGAAAATATTTAGAGAGAAAACGGCTGGCCATTTCGTCCCATGTGGCTATAGATCCTGCCGGTAATGAGTTCAACCAAGCTTTGGCTTTATCCTTCAAAGAAAATGGGAATAACCTCAGTCGGATGGCATCATCACTTACCCCATTGTGTTTGAAGGTGTCACAGATTTCCAAGAAGTTAGCAATATGGGCATTCGGATCCTCATGGGCCATACCACAAAACTGAACCGTATTTTGTATCATTTGGATTATGGCCGGTTTAATTTCGAAGTTATTGGCAGCAATAGTTGGCCTGATAATGCTGGAGACAGTCCCGGTGAGGGTAGGCTTGGCATAATCCATCATAGTTCTTTGTTCAGCCATTTCTTGTGCTTCTTGTCTGACTTGCTTAGCAGCTCTCAAACGGACACGGAGAGTCCGTTCAATCTCCGGGTCGTAAAGGATCTCTTCTAGTTCAGGTCTGCTTGTCATAAACTGTAAAGGTCAAAGCAATAAAAAGGCCAATATTCACAAAAGAAAATAAATAACTAATCCTATTACAACTGAAAATGTAAAGTGAAGTATTGGAATATACAAACCTACATCCTAAAATAAATAAATGCAGCTAACTAAAAGCATATCAACATTTTATTCAATATACAGAATTCAGTAGCAATTTACAAACAGGTCTGAATTCAGTAATCTCTGAGTAGAACAACAGTTTACAAATTCCTCTTCTTTATATTGCTGAAATCAGGGACGGGATTTAATTACACAGATCTAAACTGCTGAGAGCTGAAATCTCAGTAGCTACTGAGAACAGTAATATACAGTTATGAAATCTTAGCAGCTACTGAGGACAGCCAAGTGCGGATCAGCAGTGATTGTGTTCAGGTCTGAGTTTCATATTAAAAGGCTCTTCTGTGCTACTGAAGGTCAATACACTAAACTGAAGTCAATGTACAAAGGATTGATAGCAATTCAGACATCAGTTCTACACAAAATTGAGATCAGCTCTGAAATCTCAGAAGCCACTGAGAACAACAATAAATATAATAGCAGCTGCTGATAACAGTACAGTTGTGCTCAGGTCTGATTTCCATATTGGAAGGCTACTAAATATTAGATCTGAGCCCACTGTTTTGATGAGCTATGCATCACCAAACACCAGATGGAGTAGCCATACTAAAACTGAGCAATTCAGTAGGATAACCTACTGATATTAGCAATGAAACATGCTGTATACAGATCTGCACAAAACCGAAATCAATCAGTAGAAAAAAATAATCTGAAATCAGACCTGTATTCACCATGGTGTGGATGCTGGGATCTTATTTTCTTTTTCTTTTCTTTTTCTATTTTTCTTTTCTTTCCTTCTTTTTTTTTTTTTTTTTTTAAAGGAAGAAAACTAAAACAAAATACAGCAATGCAACCAAAATCTTTTTGGATGAGTGCAGGTCTGATTGATGAATGCAATTCAGATCTGAACTCATTTTGAGATTTATTTATTTATTTATTTGTATTTTTTTTTAGAACCAAAAGAAGAAGAGAAATTTGATTTGCATAAGCTATATTAAAACTGAAACTAAGATGGAACAATCAAGTATCAAGAGAAGAAACATGGCTCCATCAATGTAGCCCTTGATGGAGTATACACTTATTGGAATGTAGTACACACGGCTGCACACACCCATTCAGATCTGTTAGACTTTCTATTCATGCACAGCTGAAATCAGAGCTATCTATCTTGAAAAAAAAAATTTCAAAGATCTGCCTAGGACAATTCACAATGCCAATTTAGTAATGTTAATTGTAATACAAACCTGTTCAAAACCTGCCCTGGTTCAGTCTTGCTGTAGCAGGTCTGCTATAGTAGCCCTGCTATAGGTCTGAACTCTAATAGAAAAATGGTGTGGAAGTGCCACTTTTCATGAAATCTCTTGAGGCATAAAAAAATTCTCAGATTAAATATACTTTTCTTCAACCAAATCAGCTTAGATAGATCGGAGTACAAGTTATTTAATACAGCAAAGTATGCCCTGTATCCTGCTCTGTTCACAACCCCAGTTCAGATCTAGGTGGTTGCAGATCCGAATTTCTTCAACCATGACTATCCAATTGTTTTTGGGAGATAGCAGATTTTTTGTAGGGTGTATTGGGGTGACGATAACCCCCAATTATCCTTTAAATTTACATCAGTTCAGGTCTGAGTTCAAGAGAACTCAGATCTGAACTGTTGCAGATCTGCTACAGCAGAACTCAGATCTGAACTCAGATCTGAGTTCTGATCCGAATCCTTGGTTTCCATGGTTCTTTCTCTCTCTCTTTTTTTTTTTTCACTATCTAAATATATATTTTTTTTCTTTTTGCAATGAAAGAAAATAATAATAAAGGGCTGAGAACAGATTTTTTTTTTTTTCTGAGTATTGCAGTTCTGCTATAGCAGAGTTCAGGTCTGAACTCAAGTCTGAGTTCGGATCTGAAATCTCAATTGCCTTACCTTCAGTTATTGCTACCAAATTGTTTTTGGGGAATAGCAGAAGTGCCCTAGGGTGAATTGGGGTGGTGATGACACCCAATTCCCCTCAAAATTTCATCAGTTCAGGTCTGAGTTCAGAGGAACTCAGATCTGAACTGTTGCAAATCTGCAATAGCAGAATTCAGATCTGAACTCAGATCTGAGTTCTGATCCGAATTCTCAATTGCTCCTCTGGTTGTTCAAAAGATCTCCCTTTTTTTTTTTTCATTTTATATATATATATATATATATATTTTTTTTTTTGTAATGAAAGAAAAGAATAATAAAATTCTGAAACACAAGCAACTCTTTTCGGCTGAGTGCTGCAGATCTGAAATCTGCTGATCTGAGTGCCGAATGCAACTCAGATCTGCAACACTCATCTTTATGTGAATTTTTTTCTCTTTTTTTTTTTCATTTTGAAGAGAACAACACCAAGATTGAATAGAAATCAAATATGCCTTTATTAAAATGAAACTGAAACCAAAAAAAAGAAAGTAATCTACTTAAGAAAGAAGAAACATAACTACATGTAGTACAGCAGTTGCAGTCCAAGCTGAAATGAAAAAGTTAGCAAATTAACCCAACTATGAATGCAATGCTGAATGAGATCAGATTAAGAATGCTCAATGTTTCCTAATATTGTTTCTCTAAGATCCCCGGCAGCGGCGCCAAAAACTTGATGTGTGGCTCATTGTGACACTAGCAAGTGCACTAGCCGTTCAAGTAATAAAGTAGTGAGTGAAGTATCGTTCCCACGAGGATTTAGGAAACAATTACCAATACTAAATTGAACATTTCTTATCTGATCAACAAATAAATCAAAACTCTAATGAAAGCTAAGAAATCCTAAATTAAAATCTATCTAAATCATTGGTCCAATTGCCTTCAATTCAGGTTAGAAGAGTAAGCAGTAAATGTCAATCTCAGAATTCAGCAATCTATCAATTTGGATCATTCGAATGAATCATGATTGAGCCTTGGTTTGATGAAACCCCAAGGTCATGAACAGCCTCTCTCAAGCGCATGTTCATCCTATGCATGAGTGACGGTTCTTCTATCTCTAGCAAGAATCTAATCCCCATGCATGCATTTCTTCAAACACTTCTAAGGCATCAATTCAAATCTGAATTGATCACCAACTGAATTGTGCAAGTTATCTCTAACCTTGCACTCAATTCAGTTCTTGAATAGTAGATCTGAATTCCTAGAGTCTCTCTCAAGCACTCTAGGAATTCCAAGCTGTAGATTAATTCGCCCAATCTGAAATTTGCAGATCTGAATTCTCTTTCAAGCAATTCAGATCTTGCAATCTCAGATCTGAGAATTCAGATCTGAGTTTTGAAGGTTAGTTGGCCGAATTGATCTGCAATCACACCCTTATTCAAGAAACTTCAAGTACAATGCATGATCATTTGAATGAATCAAAAAGAATTAGATTGCTGAACTGAAATTTTACAAGCTGAAATACATCAAGGAAGAATGGAAACAAGGAGAAAGAAGAAAGAACATATAACTAAGAAACTGAATTCAAATCAAAAGAGAATGAAACTACAAATGATTTATTACAAAAAATCTTTGAATCACAATCCCTCAATTCGAACTCACCTTCTTCTTCTAGCTTGCTTGTCTTGAACTTCCTTCAGCCCTTCTTCTTCTTCTTCCTTGCGCCTAGCCTTCTTCTCTTCTCTTCTCTCAAGGTGGCTGAACCTCTAAGAGTGGGAGAGCCTTTCTCTCAAGCAATTGAACAACTTTCTCCCCTCCTAGAGGCCTCCTTATATAGTTTTTCAAGGGGGCTCTTGCCCCTTCTTGAAGCCTCTAGAATGGGGTGTATTACACCCCTCATGAACCTTCTAGAGTGCTCCCTCCTTCTCTTCAAGAAACTCCTAGAAGTTGCCGCCCCTAGCTCCCTTTGGGCTGCTATTTGGGCTACAACTTAGCTTGCTTTTGAGCTCATGTGGGCTACACTCTAGGCTGTTATTTGGGCTAAAAATGGGCCTTCCTTGCTGGGCCGAATTCTCCTCATAGCTAGGCTTTATTTTCTGGGGTTTTCTCAAGGAATTCACTTGCTCTTTTTGGGCCGAAGTGCTCTCTCTTGCTTCCATGACCGGGCTGGACTGAAATTGGTCTTTTTTTGGGTTTTCTTTTCTTGCTTTTGCCTTCTTTTTGTTGATTTGGCTCCCCCTGAAATCTTTCTTGCAATCAAGCTAAAATACGGCAAAAATTTAATTAAACCATTATAAAATTTCATGCAAAAACCTCATAAAATATAGATAAATTGTAAGTTCATCATTCAGATAGGAATAAGATCATCCTCTATCCAAATACTGATTTGGATTGGGATAACTCCTCCTTAGGAGGTTTCTTAATCAAGAAGAAAAGAGGAGAAACCCTAAGAAAACAAGATCAGAATTCGAACATAGGGTTTGTGTGCAAGAAATCATCCTACGAAATGAAATTGGATTTCATACACACTCCATAGAGAAGAGAAGCAATTTCAGCCATCTTCATCTCAGGAGTTCTCCTCCAGCTGCTGCCATTTTTCTAACAAGATTCGATCTTTGAAGGAAAGAAATCAAGAAACCAGTTCTTGATATCAGTTTTGCAGAAAGAACTAATAAGATTTGGTGCTCAGAGTTTCTAGAGGATTCTTGCAAAGGATTCAGTGTGTGGGATGCACTCTGCTGGTTCCACTCCACATATAGCTGTGTCATCTTCAGTAGGAGCAGATCTTGGTGTCCTCTTTGGGCATGAACACCAACTTTGGGAGATACTGCTTCTCTGGATCAGGTATAATTCCTCCATTGTCTTTGGTTTAGATCTGATTTGATTAAAGTTCAAGTAGGATCCTTGAATACTGTATTCTTAAATTAGGGAATACGTTTCCCAATTGGAAGAAGGTAGGAAAATTTTTGAAATTCTCCCACCCATTTCGCAATCTTTATGGCGTCCATACGATGGACCCTACCATTCTTTCAGAAATTTCAAAAATTTCTCTCTCCCATGTGAGAATCACATTCCCTGTTTTAGAAAATCTGCATTTTCAAGGATCAATCTTGAATCTAAACTGAACAAGATCTGAAAGGTATGAGAGGGATATAACTTATACAGAGTAGTAGTAACTCCCAACGAAGGTGTTCATGCTCAATGAAAACTCCAAAAACTGCTCCCGTTGAAGATGACACAGTGTAGGGTGGAGAAGAATCAATAGGTGGTTCTTCACAAGAACCGAATCATTCAACAAGAATTCAATGGAGGGTATGTGAGCACGACTTCAGATCAGTTTTTCACCAAAAACTGATATCAAGAACCTTTCTTGATCACTCCTACAGGTGGAGAACGAACTGGCAATGGTAGCAGTAGGACGAGGGCGCAAGAGCAAAAAGATGGTGCAGTATTACTGTTGCTCTCTTCTCTCTATCTGTGATCTAAGATCTGAATGAGTTATTGTGTATGGAGGTTTGCCCTCCCTCCTTTTATAGCCTTAAAGAAGAGCTCCTAATCTCATTAGGACTTTCCTAATCCAAATCCTTATTTGGATCTGGACTGTCTTTAATAGATAAAGATAAGCCCTTATCCTATCTGCAGATTAGATCATCCCCTCCTAATCTTATTAGGAGATTCCTGATCCAAATCTCTATTTGGATCTGGGCTCTTGGAGTGGATAGAGATAATTCCCTATCCTATCTACTGATCTAAATCCCCAGAAACACCCCTCTTTAAATACTCAAATTAAACCAGTTCGAGTTGGGCTTTAGGCCCATTAAGTCCACATGCTCATTCGGCCCCCCAAACTGCTACCCAATTGGGCTTCCTTGTATGGTGTGGGACCCAAACATTGATCTACACATCAGCCAGTTAGACAGTTGTATGCCCTTAGCTTCACTTAGAATGATGTACATTATGAATTTATTGTAAATGAATAAAGTACATATTTGATTAATGTTCCTATGGTGTGTTTCTATGTATTACCCTTAAACTGGACACTTATGAGACTCATGTTAGTTTAGAACGTTCACAGCCGTTGGACAAGTCTGTTAGATAGTTTTGTATGCCCTTAGCTTCAATCAGAATGATGTACTTTATGAGTTTATTGTAAATGAATAAAAGTGCATGTTTGATTCAAGTTCCCTTGGTATGTTTCTGTGTAATCCCCTTAAACTGGACACTTAATGAGACTCGTGTTAGTTTAGAATGTTCACAGCCAGTGGGTTGGTTTGGGGAGACCTACCCTGACAAGGCTGACACTGTGGTGCCACCGAGACAGTTGGGGTGGCCTATCTCAGCTGCTAGGGTGAGACCCTAGGCACATACAGTGTAGGATTAACTGAATCTATGAACTGGACCAAATTTCCAGTATTGCCCTGGACCTTGGAGATTGATGGGCAAAACTGGAAAGTTACACCCGACTCCTAGGCTCGATTATGATACTGCACTAGGTGTCGGATTGGGTTGTCTTTGATGTATCAATCAGTGAGATCCTTAGCAGGGGTCAAAACCTGGGCATGTTGAGACTGTCTGAGAATTCATCAGAGTGGGTGATCATAGTGACAGGATCGGCCCCTTTGTCGGACAAAGGTAATGATTGGGGATGCACTCTCACTAATAGAAACCAAGACTGCCGGCAGCCGATTTCACTCGTTGAGATTTGTTTTGCAAAATATATTTTATATGAGAAATAAAATTATATATATAATGGTTTCTAAAAGAATTTGCAAAAGGTTTTAATTCCCGGGATCCATACAAGTAGAGAGTGCAACGATGTTCCTTGCAGCCGAGGGAGAGGTCCTCTCTTGTCGGGCAGTGTATGATCCTTATGGGCTGAGAGGTCAAGTGTAAGACCATTGAGGATAATACCTGATGGGCTAATCTTGCATCTGCCCATAGTCCCTGGTTGTTACAAAGTGGCTTGGCCCAGGGACCACTTAGGGTAAGTGTTGGGCCCATAGAGCCCATTTGATGGGTTTCAAGGGGTGCACTGCCCATAATAGTGTATTCGAGGAGGCCTTGTAATAAAGGCTAGGCTGAACCCATGTGGCTGATGTGTAGATCAATGCTTGGGTACCACACCATACAAGGAAGCCCAACTGGGCCGCAGTTAGGAAGGTTAAGTGAGCACATAGGCTTAATGGGCCTAAAGCCCATTTCGAACTGGGCTATTTAATTAGTTAATTAAGGGGCAAATTCTAAGATAGATTAGCAGATACACTCAGAGAGTCCAGATCTGAATGTGATTCAGATCTAGAAAGCTCCTAATGAGATTAGGAGATAGCTAATCTAATCTGCAGATAAGATAAGGGTTTGTCCTTCTCACATGAAGAGAAGGCTGATTCAAATATGATTTGGATAAACAGCTCCTAATTGGATTAGGAGCTGATTCTTTAGGTTAGCAAAAGAAGGAGGGAGTGGCAGCCTTTAAATGACACACAATCAGATCCTCTTCAGTGCTAAAATCACAGAGAAGAAAGAATTAAGCAACCCTACAGAATTCTTTCTTGCCACCTCCCTGTTCTTGCTGCCCCTGTTTGCCTGTTCGATATCCAGTTGTGGTAGAAGTCAAGAATCGATCTTGACATCAGTTCTTTGAGAAATAATTGATAGGAAGCTATGCTCACGTGCCATCTTGCGGATTCTTGCGAAGGATAGAGTTGTTGGAGAAGAACATTACTGATTCTGCTCCATCCTGCACTTTGCCATCTTCAGTGGGAGCAGTCTTTGGATCCTTCCTTGAGCGTGAACACCTTCGTTGGGGGATACTATTTCTCCGTATCAGGTATAATGCTCTCCTACTCCTTTTGGTTCAGATCTAGTTCAGTTTATAGTTCAAGAATGATCATTAAAAATATGATTTTCTAAATAGGGAATGCAATTCCCAGTTGAAGGGAGGGAAAAATTTTTGAAATTTGCTCCACCCTTATTCCGCATTCTTGGGCGTCCATACGATGGATCTTTCATCCCTTCAGTGGTTTCAGAGCCATGGTTCAAATCTTGAACCAATTTGTTTCAGATCTGAACCTGCACAAATGGGTAGAAGGTGTTCTACTTGAATTGCGCAGATATGGGTTTTGGGAAAATTGTTCCCAAAATTAATGGGTGAATAATCTGAAATTAATTTTATATAAATCTAATTATTATTTAGAACTGTTCTTCATGATTTTCTTGATTTATGGGTTGTTCGTAAAGAGGAGATCGAAATCTTGATTTCCGTAGGGAACTTGCGATTTTGCAGTTTTTGAATTATTTTGTTACATTTGATCTGTAATTTTTTTTTTTATTTTTTAGACTGAATGTATAGGTATTCAATCTAATGTAATCATTAGTAGAAATTGGATTTCTATTTTTTAAAATTTTTGGATTGAAGATGGCGGCGCAGAGAAGGAGATTTCGCAGATGGGAGAATTACAATCTGCGATTTGCAGTTTATGAAACTGCAAACTGTGATCTAACCTCTATTTTGCAGGATGGATTGTGTGAACATCCCTGTTTGACTGATTCTTGATTTTCTTTTATCAGTGTTTAATTTCAGATTATTTTCTTGAATTAAAGATTTAATTAAAGATCAACCCTAGACCCATTCGAACCAAGATTGGTTCAAACTATTTGGACCGAATCTAGGGTTTAATCAAGGCTGAAAGTCAGCCCTAATTTTCCCACTAATGGGTCTAAGGTTTGATATTTAATTAAATGGTTAATTCGGCCCAACCTGTAAAGGCCCAGTTTTAAATAGTTAAAACTACTAAAAGCCCACTTAACACATAAAGCTATGTGGGCTGAACCATTTGACCCATATACCTAGATAATATTAGTGGTGGGCCCCGCACCTCATCAAGAGGTCACGTGCAGAACCCTTGCCAATTTTGGCCCACCAAAATCAGGCTTTATGAAAGTCAGTGGGAGCCACTTTGGTTTAACCTAAAATTAGAACTAGGGCATTATTAACTGTTCCCTCTAGCTAATATGAGTGAATGTGATAGGGAGATTCATATGATGAACTCTTTAAAGGCCTTCCATCATTAGCATGAGGATGGGTCCTTCAGTAATGAGGAAACGCACCAGAAAATGGGCAATCCATTTGCTGTTGGGCTTGTCCAAGTGTTTCATAAGATGATAGGGGCGTCATAGACTTATGTGGGAGGGGCTTCACCAGAAAAATGGGAACTCTCTCACGGTACCTTGGCATTCACGAATATGATGGGTAAGCACTCACTAGATAGAAAGGTTTACATGAAAACAACTCTAAACCTTGTCTAACAGAGGCCAAAGTGAAAACTCATATGATGAGTCGATATAATCCTTCACAAAAAGGTGGTGGGGTTATGCAGCTGAAACAGTTGGATCCATGCACCCTATGTGATTTTCCACATTTCTAGAGACAACCCGTAGTCTCCATCATAGAGAAAGGAGGGAAATCTCATAGATGAATAAATGGAAATGGAACATAGATTAAAATCCATATCTATGAAATGAACATGAATCAAATATGGTTGTGGACTGATGTTTGCTCTTTTATCAGAAAATGGAAAATGGATCATTTGCAAAATTTCTTGATGACAACAAGTTGAAGGGCCCAAACTATGCCGACTGGTACAGGAACCTTATGCTAGTCCTAGCTTCTTAAAAGCTAGACAAAATGGCAAAGAATCCTACCCCAGAGCGTCCGGGTGATAGGGCTTCTGAGGCCCGAAGGAGAGATTATCAGGAATGGGAGGAGAAAAACTCCCTTGCTCGGTGTTACATCATTTCCTCCCTGGACAACCCAATACAGAGGCAATTCGATCAGATCAAACTTGCCAAGGACATATTGGATAGTCTCAGGATGATGTATGAAGAGCAGAATCGTTCTACTCGACAGAAGGTCTTAAAACAATTCATGATCACACAAATGACCAAGGGCCAACAAGTTCACGACCATTGTCCTCAGATGATGGGATATATCAATGAACTGGAGGCTCTTGGATCCGGGCTGGACATTGTGACCCAGATAGATGCTATCCTTAATTCTTTGCCTCAGCAATATGTTGCAAAGAGCTAAAGAACTGATTAGAAAGGATGAATCTATAGCTATGCTTGTTGAAGCTAGCAAGACAGGCAAGAGAAAGAGGAAGTTAAAGAAGCCTGAGAAGAAAGCCACTAAGGGAAAGAAGCAGAAGAAAGACAAAGAATCGGATGCCTATCACTTCTGCAAGAAGACCGGCCACTGGAAAAGAAATTGTCCTGCCAACCTGGAATACAAGAAAGGTAATTTCGAAACTTGTGTTATAGAAACCAATCTGTTGGTAGCTTTTACGTCCTAGTGTATTGACTCCGGGGCTTCAACTCATGCGTGTAACTCAATGCAGGAGTTCAAGGTAAGCAGAAGGCTGAGTGAAGGAGAAGTCACACTCCACTTGGGGACTACTGCAACTGTTGCAACCGCGGCCATAGGAACCGTGGAGTTATTTTTTAGAGAAGGAACTATTGTACTGAGAGATTGTCTTTATGTACAAAATTTAAGGAGAAATTTAATTTCTGTCTCAAAACTGTGTGCAGATGGTTATTCTGTCTTCTTTAGTAATATGATTACTATTAAAAGAAATAACAGATTCATCGCATACGGGGAACTGGAGAACGGTCTCTATGTTCTAATCCATCTCTAAAAACTAATATAACCGAAACTACATTGGCTAAAATCCCCAAGAAGAGAGCCCGTGATACAGTTAATCCCACATGTCTGTGGCATTACCGACTTTGCCACATCGGTGTTGACCGAATCACAAGGTTGGTAAAGGATGGTCCTTTGGATTTTTTAACTGTAGAAGATCTTCCCACCTGTGAGCCTTGCCTACAAGGCAAGATGACGAAATGGCCATTTAACGGTAATCCTGAAAGATGTACAGGCACACTTGACCTAATACATACTGATGTATGTGGTCCCCTTAGTGTTAGAACACGAAATCAATACGTGTATTTCATCACCTTCACAGATGATTTTTTACGATATGGTTACGTGTACCTATTGACACAATTTAGAATCCTTTGAAATGTTCAAAGAGTTTAGACAAGAGGTTGAGAAATAGTTAGGGAGAGAAATTAAAGCCCATCGATCAGATCGAGGTGGCAAGTATCTCTCTGATGAATTCAGGGACTATTTAAAAGAAAATGGGATAGTATCATAATTAGCTCCTCCTGCTACAACTTAACAGTGTTTCAGAGAGGAGGAATAGGACCTTATTAGATATGGTCTGGTCGCTTCTCATACACTCAGAGTTACCCACATCCTTTTGGGATTACACATTAGAGACTGCGATTTACGTGTTGAATTGGGTTCCAACCAAATCGGTTCCAAATACTCCATATGAACTTTGGACTAGAATGAAACCAAGTGTCATACACTTGAAGATTTGGGGTTGTCTAGCACACGTTAAAAGAATGAGTGGAGACAAGTTGGTATCGAAGACCAGCTGTTGCCTATTTGTAGGCTACCCAAAAGTCCTTGTAGGTTATCTATTCTATGGCCCAAGTGAGCAGAAAGTGTTCTGTAGTCAAAACGCACAATTCATAGAAACCGACTATGTCTTGGACACCCATCGTCAGGAAGTTGTTCTTGATGAGGAGAGCTCAGGAGCAGTGAGAGATGTCCCACAAGTTCCAGGTAGTGACCAACCTAGAAGATCCACTCAGGTATCCAGGCCAGCTGTCCGTTATGGTTATGACCAGGATAGTTACTTGGTGGAAACCTTGACTAGTGAGGAGGATCCCGTGACTTACGCGGAAGCTATGTTGGACATAGATTCCTAGAAGTGGGTGAAGACCATGAGAGCAGAGATGGACTCAATGGAGACCATGAGCTCACTATAGATACAAGGGTATATGGATGCCGATTTCCAGTCAAATCCAGATGATAGAAAGTCTACATCTGGATATGTTTTCACAATAGGATCGTGTGTTGTTTGTTGGAAAAGCAACAAACAGGGGTCCCCTACAGACACCATGACCGAGGCCGAGTACATTGCCGCAAGTGAGGCTGCCAAAGAAACTGTGAGGATGAAGAAGTTTGTTCACGAGTTAGGAGTAGTTCCGTCCATCACATCTTCCATCCCGTTGTTGTGTCACAACAATGCAGCCATTGCTCAGGCTAAGGAGCCACGAGTCCACTCGAACTCGAAGCACATCGAGAGGAAGTATCACGTACTGTTGGAGATTGTTGGTAGAGCGGATGTCCTAATTCAGAAGGTAGAGTGAGCGGAAAATGTAGCAGACCCTTTGACGAAGCCACTATCACAGAAAGTGTTTGAGAAACACGTGGAAAGCATGGGACTCTCACTTGTACCTAATTGAACCTAAGTGCAAGTGGGAGTAGTGAGACAGTTTTGTATGCCCTTAGCTTCAATCAGAATGATGTACTTTATGAGTTTATTGTAAATGAATAAAAGTGCATGTTTGATTCATGTTCCCTTGTTATTTTTCTGTGTAATTCCCTTAAATTGGACATTTAATGAGATTCGTGTTAGTTTAGAATGTTCACAGCTAGTGGGTTGGTCTGGGGAGACCTACCCTGACATGGCTGACACTATGGTGCCACCAAGACAGTTTGGGTGGCCTGTATCAGCTGCTAGGGTGAGACCCTAGGCACATACAGTGTAGGATTAACTGAATCTATGAACTGGACAAGATTTCTAGTATTGCCCTGGACCTTGGAGATTGATGGGAAAAACTTCAAAGTTACACCCGACCCCTAGACTCAATTATTATAGTGCACTAGGTGTCGGATTGGGCTGTCTTGGATGTTTAAATTAGAGAGATCCTTAGTGGGTGATCATAGTGACAAGTGTTAGACACTTTTGTATGCCCTTAGCTTCAATCAAAATGATGTACTTTATGAATTTATTGTAAATGAATAAAATTGCATATTTGATTCATGTTCCCTTGGTATGTTTCTGTGTGATCCCTTAAACTGGACACTTAATGAGACTCGTGTTAGTTTTGAATGTTCACAGCCAGTGGGTCAGTCTGAGGAGACTTATCCTGACAAGGCTGACACTGTGGTGCCACCAAGTCGGTTGGGGTGGCTTGTCTCAGTTACCTAGGTGAGACCCTAGGCACACACAGTGTGGGATTAATTGAATCATTGAATTGGACCAGAATTCTAGTATTGCCCTAGACCTTGGAGATTGATGGGAAAAATTGGAAAGTTACACCCGACCCCTAGACTCGATTATGATACTACACTAGGTGTCGGATTGGGCTGTCTTTGATGTACCAATCAGTGAGATCCTTAGCGGGGGTCAAAACTTGGGTATGTTGGGACAGTCTGAGAATTCATCTGTGTGGGTGATCATAGTGAGAGGATCAGCCCCTTTGTCGGACAAAGGTAATGGTCGGGGATGCACTCTCACTGATGGAAACCAAGACTGCCGGCAGCCGGTTTCAATCGTTGAGATTTGTTTTGCAAAATATATTTTATATGAGATATAAAAGTATATATATTTTATGGTTTCGAAATGATTGCAAAAGGTTTTAAATCCCAGGATCCATATATGAGAGAGTGCAACACTGTTCCTTGCAACTGAGGGAGATGTCCCCTCTTGTCGGGCAGTGTATGATCATTATGGGCTGAGAGGTTAAGTGTAAGGCCATTGAGGATAATACCTGATGGGCTAATATTCCATCTGCCCATAGTCCCGAGTGTTACAAGGTGGCTTGGCCCATGGACCACTTAGGGTAACTGTTGGGCCCATAGAGCCCATCTGATGGGTTTCAGGGGGTGCACTGTTGATAATAGTGTATTCTGCCAGGCCTTGTAACAAAGGCTGGGCTGAACCCATGTGGCTAATGTGTAGATCAAAGTTTGGATCCCATGCCATACAAGGAAGCCTAACTGGGCAGCAGTTTGGAAGCGTTAATGAATACATAACCCTAAATGGGCCTTAAGCCCATCTCGAATGGGGCTAATTTGATTAGTCTTTAAGGGGCAAATTCTGAGATAAGATCAGCTGATAGGATTGGGCCCACACCCTATCCACTCAGAGAGTCCAAGATCTAAATGAGATTTAGATTTGAAAACTTCGTAATTAGATTAGGAGCTGGCTGATCTAATCTACAGATAAGATAAGGATTATCCCTTATCTTAAAGGGACTTCTAATCCAGATATGATTTGGGTTAGCAACTCCTAATGGGATTAGGAGCTGATCCCTTTAAGTATATAAAAGGAAGAGGGGGCGACAGCCTTTAAACACAACATCCAACAGACACAAGTCTAGTCTTCAGAGCAAAGATCACAGAGGAGAGAATTCTGCATCCTGCAAATTCTCTCTAGCCGCCTCCTTCTTGCAGCCGCTGCCTATAGCAGTTCGATCTCCATTGTTTGGGAGAAATCAAGATTGGATCTTGATTCCAATCTTTTGGAGAAAAGATTGGTAGGAGTTGTATTCACTAGCCATTGATGTGTGGCTCATTGTGACACTAGCAAGTGCACTAGCCATTCAAGTAATAAAGTAGTGAGTGAAGTATCGTTCCCACGAGGATTTAGGAAACAATTACCAATACTAAATTGAGCACTTCTTATCTGATCAACAAATAAATCAAAACTTTAATGAAAGCTAAAAAATCCTAAATTAAAATCTATCTAAATCATTGGCCCAATTGCCTTCAAATCAGGTTAGAAGAGTAAGCAGTAAATGTCAATCTCAGAATTCAGCAATCTATCAATTTGGATCATTCGAATAAATCATGATTGAGCCTTGGTTTGGTGAAACCCCAAGGTCATGAACAGCCTCTCTCAAGCGCATGTTCATCCTATGCATGAGTGACGGTTCTTCTATCTCTAGCAAGAATCTAATCCCCATGCATGCATTTCTTCAAACACTTCTAAGGCATCAATTCAAATCTGAATTGATCACCAACTGAATTGTGCAAGTTATCTCTAACCTTGCACTCAATTCAATTCTTGAATAGTAGATCTGAATTCCTAGAGTCTCTCTCAAGCACTCTAGGAATTCCAAGCTGTAGATTAATTCGCCCAATCAGAAAATTGCAGATCTGAATTCTCTTTCAAGCAATTCAGATCTTGCAATCTCAGATCTGAGAATTCAGATCTGAGTTTTGAAGGTTAGTTGGCCGAATTAATCTACAATAACACCCTTATTCAAGAAACTTCAAGTACAATTCATGACCATTTGAATGAATCAAAAAGAATTAGATTGCTGAACTGAAATTTTACAAGCTGAAATACATCAAGGAAGAATGGAAAAAAGGAGAAAGAAGAAAGAAAATATAACAAAGAAACTGAATTCGAATCAAAAGAGAATGAAACTACAATTGATTTATTACAAAAGATCTTTGAATCACAAACCCTCAATTCGAACTCACCTTCTCTTCTAGCTTGCTTGTCTTGAACTTCCTTCAGCCCTTCTTCTTCTTCTTCCTTGCGCCTAGCCTTCTTCTCTTCTCTTCTCTCAAGGTGGCCGAACCTCTAAGAGTGGGAGAGCCTTCCTCTCAAGCAATTGAACACCTCTTCCCCCTCCTAGAGGCCTCCTTATATAGTTTTTCAAGGGGGCTCTTGCCCCTTCTTGAAGCCTCTAGAATGGGGTGTATTACACCCCTTTCTTGAACTTTCTAGAGCTCTCTTGAAGGGCTGCTATTTGGGCTGCACTTAGGCTCTCTCTTAGCACATGATAGCTATACATTGAGCTGCTCTTTTAGGCTGAGAATGAGCCTTCCTTGCTGGGCCGAATTCTATTCATAGCTAGGCTTTATTTTCTTGAGTTTTCTCAAGGAATTCACTTGCTCTTCTTGGGCCGAAGTGCTCTCTCTTGCTTCCACGACCGGGCTGGACTGAAATTGGTCTTTTTGAACCTTCTTTTCTTGCCTTTTTTCTTCCTTTTCTTGGATTAATTATCCCTGAACTTATTCTTAGCATTAAGCTAAATTAAGGCAAAAATTAATAAAACCGGCATAAAAATCCATGCTAAAGTCCTCAAAAAATTATAGATAAATTGTAAGTTCATCAAATACCCCCACACTTAAGCTTTTGCTTGTCCTCAAGCAAGGACATCAGCCATAAATTGAACATTCCCCCCCTTCTGTTCTTACCATTTACCTGGTGAACTTTTTAAAATAGAAATTCATTCAGTAGTCGAGGGACTTTTGTAAGTGCTCAACTCTTATTCTTGTAAATTACTATTTAAGATATGTATAAGATCCAAGGAAAGGAGAATATGAATTTCATCATAGTCTACCCTTCACTCCTAATTCATATATAAATCAGCTCCTTAATTGTCAAGGTTAATAATCAAATTTCACTAAGTTTCACATCTGTAACTAAATCTTAATGAGAGTTCAACTTTAGAGTGCCCCTTTGAACCTCAGCTATCACCACAATTTCTTAATTCTAGGGGTGAGTGCATCTTATGCTCCATCTCACCCTTTTCTTTTCTTTTTTTTTTCTTTTTTTTTTTTTTTTGGTGTGAGTGCATCTTATGCTCCATCTCACACTGGTCACTTGCTTGAGGTAGGTAAATAGGACTCATGTTCTAAGCTGCTAGTTTTACTATTCAGCTCAGAATAGCGGAGTCAATTTGGGCTTTTGTCCTTCTTTGCAATTATTGAACCTCAAGAATCAGTACTTCAGATGTGCACTAGCTCTCTTGACCATTAACCATGAAATCAAGGGCTTCCATACACATGAAGATAGTTAGGGCTAGTCATGCTGAAAAGCATATTCAGCTCCCCTTTTCTCATGCATATATCAAATTGGGTCATTCACAAGAATAAAAACTTAACAAGTACATCAGTCTCCCTCAACTCATTGAATTCCTTCTTAAAAAAAATCATCAAATAAATATTAATGAACTTGAGGGGTTCCAGTCTTTTTTGGTTATGTCATTGCCTGCATATGTGTGTTGGGGTGCATGGTTTCAGCCCTCATACCCTAGCCTCGGGCTCACTCCCCCACACTTATGATGAACATTGTCCTCAATGTTCGTAGTGTTAGGGGATCACACTTGCTAGAGTAAACTGAAGAAAAGAAAAGGATGAACTGAGTCCTTAAAGAATTGGAATTTTGAGAAAAATATCTTTATTTTACTAACTAATATTATAAAAAGATAAATGACAAAAAGATTCCTTAACCTGTTCATGAGCAAGCATAAAATATTATTGGTTATCAAAATAAATAGTGGATGGAGGGGGTACAGTACCGCCCATTAAATATGGTTTCAGGCATTGACCATTTACTTTAAACGTGCCCTGAACCGGGTGGGTGAGTTCTATAGCCCCATGGGGAAAAATCTGTGAAATGGTAAAGGGTCCAGACCACCTGGATCTCAGCTTACCTGGAAACAAGCGGAGACGGGAATTATATAACAATACCTGTTGGCCTACATAAAAGTCCCATCTCAGCAAGTTCTTATCATGCCAGTTTTTTATTCTTTCTTTATAAACTTTGGCATTCTCATAGGTGGTAAGTCTGAATTCATCCAATTCATTCAATTGCAACAGCCTTTTAGCCCCTGTGGCCTGAATGTCAAAATTTAAGAATTTAAGAGCCTAATAGGCCTTGTGTTCTAATTCAACTAGTAAATGGCATGCTTTACCAAAGACCAATCTGTAGGGAGACATGCCAATGGGTGTCTTAAATGCAGTTCTGTATGCCCATAATGCATCATCTAATTTGATGGACCAATCTTTTCTGGCAGATGCTACGGTCTTTTCCAGAATTCTTTTGAGTTCCCTATTAGCCAACTCCACTTGGCCACTGGTTTGAGGGTGATAAGGGGTAGCTAATTATGTGTAATTCCATATTTCTGCATTAACCTCTCAAATTGGCTATTGCAGAAGTGAGTTCCCCTATCACTAATTATAGCTCGCGGAGTGCCAAATCGGAAGAATAGCTTCTTTAGGAAGTGTACCACCCTTCTTGAGTCATTTGTGGGTAAAGCCATGGCTTCTACCCATTTGGATACATAGTCAACTGCAACGAGGATGTACTTATTCCCAAAAGAATTCGGGAAAGGTCCCATGAAATCTATACCCCAAACATCAAAGATTTCACAGATTAAAATATTGGAAAGGGGCATTTCATTCCGTCGGGAAATGTTTCCCGATCTTTGGCATTTGTCACATATGGACACATACCTATGGGCATCTTTGAAAAGTGCGGGCCAATAAAAACCTGATTGCAAAACCTTGGCTGCAGTGCGACTAGCTCCAAAATGACCTCCTGCTTCTTTATCATGGCAAAATTGGAGTACCGACTCCATATCCTCCTCGGGGACACATCTCCTTATGATCTGATCTGCACACAATTTATACAAAAAGGGTTCCTCCCACAGATAGTATTTTACATCAGAAAGGAATTTCTTTTTCTGTTGATATGAAAGGTTAGGAGGAAGGACTTGTGCAGCTAGATAATTAGCAAAATCAGCATACCAAGGATATGAGTATTTCTATATTGAGTACAACTGCTCATCTGGAAATTCTTCTTGAATGTTGTTGGTTATCTCCTCTTTTGAGCTTACCGTGTCCAACCGGGAGAGATGGTCAGCAGCCAGGTTTGCAGTACCCTTCATGTCTCTAATCTCAATGTCAAACTCTTGCAATAAAAGGATCCACCTGATCAGTCTTGGTTTTGAGTTTTGCTTGGTAAGCAAGTGCCTTAATGCCGAGTGATCTGTGTAGACAACAACCTTGGATAATATCAGATATGAACGAAACTTATCAAGTGCAAATATTACTGCTAGCAGCTCCTTTTCTGTGGTGGTGTAATTGAGTTGGGGTCCAATCAAGGTTCTGCTAGCATAGTAAATTGGCTAAAAATGTTTGTTCATTCTTTGTCCTACAACAGCTCCTATAGCAAAATCACTTGCATCACACATTAATTCAAATGGGAGGGTCCAATCTGGTGCTACCATGATAGGTGCATGGATCAATTTATCTTTCAAGATGTTGAAAGCATGAAGGCATTTAGTTGAAAATTCAAAAGGCACTTCTTTCTGAAGCAAGGTAGATAATGGCTTGGAAATTTTTGAGAAATCCTTAATAAACCTCCTATAGAATCCGACATGTCCTAAGAAACTTCTCAAAGAACGAACAGATGTTGGGGTTGGCAATTTTTCAATTGCCTCCACCTTGGCCTTGTCAACTTCTATACCTCTTTGAGAGATCTTGTGTCCAAGCACTATGCCTTCTTGCACCATAAAATGACATTTCTCCCAATTCAACACAAGATGTGTTTCTTTACATCTAGTAAGCACCTGTTCCAGATTATTCAAACATGCATCAAACGAAGAGCCAAAAACTGAAAAATCATCCATGAAGATCTCAATAAATTTTTCAACCATATCAGAAAATATAGACATCATACATCGCTGAAAGGTTGCTGGGGCATTGCATAACCCAAAGGGCATCCTTCGGTATGCAAAGGTTCCATATGGGCAAGTAAAAGTGGTCTTTTCTTGATCTTCTGGTGCAATTGGTATCTGGTTATACCCTGAATATCCATCCAAGAAACAATAATACTCATGCCCGGCTAGCCTCTCCAACATTTGATCCATAAATGGGAGAGGGAAATGGTCCTTCCGGGTGGCTTCATTTAATTTTCTATAGTCAATACACACACGCCATCCGGTGACGGTTCTAATAGGGATGAGTTCATTTTTCTCATTTGGAACAACAGTCGTACCCCCTTTCTTGGGCACAACTTGCACAGGGCTTACCCAAGAACTATCAGAAATAGGATAAATGATCCCAGCATCTAACAACTTAATTATTTCAGCCTTTACCACTTCTTTCATGTTGGGGTTCAGGCGCCTTTGGGGTTGAACGGAAGGCTTGCTGTCCTCTTCCCTCAAAATTCTGTGAGTGCAGATTGATGGATTAATGCCTTTGATATCTTCTACCTTCCAAGCTATAGCATTTTTGTGTTCCCGCAGCACTCTTAATAATTTTTCTCTTTGTAAGGGATTCAGCGCTGCGGAAATTATCACAGGGAGATCTGATAGTTCCTCAAGGAAAGCACACTATAAATGGGATGGTAATTGCTTCAGTTCAAGGGTGGGGGGTTCTTGGGGTGATGGCTTACCTGATGGTCCAGGAAATTTGCCTAAGTTCTCTAATTTAAGAAACCCCTTTCCCTTGAATTAAGGCTTATCGTTCAGGTATGCTATCATGAGGTTTATTTTTTCATTTTCTCCTTCTTCAAGTTCTCCCTGCTGGAGGCAGAGTTCAAGAGGATCAGTTATTCTACTTACCTGGAAGCATTCATCAATTGTCAATTCAATGGCATCAATCATAAAACAAGAATCATCACTAGAGGGTGCATGTTTCATAACATTAGACATTTTAAAAATTATCTCCTCATCTTGTATCCTAAGGCTGAGTTGTCCTTGTTGGACATCAATCATTGCTTTCCCGATAGCCAGGAAAGGTCTCCCTAGGATAAGCGGGACCTCCACATCTTCTTGCATGTCTAACACAATGAAATCAACTGGAAAAATGAATTTGTCAACTTTAACTAACACATCTTCTATGATCCCCCTAGGATGTCTAATGGATCTATCAGCCAATTGTAATGCCACTCTAGTGGGTTGGGGTTCATTCAACCCCAATTTCTTGAAGATAGAATATGGCATTAAATTGATGCTAGCTCCCAGGTCACATAAAGCTTTTTCAATTTTTAAACTGCCAATGGTACAAGGAATAGTGAAACTCCCTGGATCTTTGAGTTTCTGAGGCAGCTTGTTCAGAAGGATAGCAGAACATTCCTCATTTAATGCAACTGTAGCCACATCTCCCAGTTTCCTTTTGTTTGCCAATAATTCCTTCAAAAACCTTGCATAGTGTGGCATCTGGGCTAAAGCATCAGCAAAAGGAATATTAATATGTAAACTTTTAAATATTTCAAGAAACTTACCAAATTCCTTCTCCAATTTTTGTTGCTTCAACCTGTTAGGGAATGGAACTTGTGGTTGTTGGTGCATCCCTTGTTGTGCTTCTGGTTGTTCCGTCTTCTGTTGTCTGGTCCCAAGACTTGTTTCTGCCTTGGGTTCAGCCCAATTCTTCTTTTCTACCTCAGGCAACTCTTTTCCACTCCTTAAGGTAATAGCTTGCACCTGCTCTCATGGATTCACTTCAGTGTTGCTTGGAAGAGTTCCCGACAGTCTGGAAGAGATTAATTGTGCCAATTGCCCCACTTGGTTTTCCAGGTTTTTGATTGAGGCTTCCTGGTTCTGGAACCTAGTTTCTGCACCTGCTATAAATTTTGTCATCAGTTCCTCCAAATTGGATTTTGGTTCAGGCTGATGATAAGTCTGGTAGAACGGCTTGGAAGTATGCTGATTTGGCCAGGACTGGTTTGAATGTCCCCTCCATCCTGGATGAAAAGTATGGTGACTCTAGTAACCCTGCTGTCTTGACGAATTGCTGACATAGTCAACTTGTTCAGTAGATGGTCTGAACTGATTGCCAACTTGGCAGTCTGTACTGATGTGGCCTCCCCCACACAATTCACAATTAAGAGGCTGCACATGCATGGCAGCTATCTGCATTTCATCTATTTTCTTATTGAGTGCTCCTATTTGTGCAGATAGTGCTGTATAAGTGTCAACATTATGCAAGCCTTACTACTTCCTAGTTTGAGTTCTTTTCGAATGCCATTGATAGTTGTTGGCTGCCATTTCCTCAATAAGTGCATGGGCAACCTCAGGAGTTTTATTATTTATGGATCCTCCGGCTGCAACATCTAATATGGTCTTATTTGAGTCAGTAAGACCATTATAGAAAGTCTGCACTTGCAGCCAAATGGGGAGGCCATGGTGAGGAACTCTCCTTAACAGCTCCTTGTATCGTTCCCATGACTCATATAAAGATTCCCCCTCTTGCTGGAAAAAAGTAGTGATGTCATTCCTCATTTTAGCAGTTTTAGAAGGGGGAAAATATTTAGAGAGAAAACGGCTGGCCATTTCGTCCCACGTAGCTATTGATCCTGCCGGTAATGAATTCAGCCATGCTTTGGCTTTATCCTTCAAAGAAAATGGGAATAACCTCAACCTAATGGCGTCATCACTTACCCCATTGTGTTTGAAGGTGTCACAAATTTCTAAAAAGTTAGAAATGTGTGCATTGGGATCTTCGTGGGCCAATCCATAGAATTGCACCGTGTTTTGAATCATTTGTATGATGGCAGGTTTGATCTCAAAGTTGTTAGCAGCAATATTGGGCCTGATAATGCTGGAGGCAGCTCCAGTGAGAGTGGGTTTGGAATAGTCCATCATAGTCCTCTGCTCAGCCATTTCTTGAGCTTCTTGAGCTTCTTGTGCTTCTTGTCTGACTTGCCTAGCAGCTCTTAAACGGACACGGAGAGTCCGTTCAATCTCCGGGTCATAAAGGATCTCTTCCAGTTCAGGTCTGCTTGTCATAAACTGTTAAGGTCAAAGCAATAAAAATCCCAATATTCACAAAAGAAAATAAATAACTAATCCTATCACACTGAAAATGTAAAGTGAATTATTGGAATACAAAAACCTACATCCTATCATGAATAAATGAAGCCGATTATACTAAAAGCAGATTTAAACCAATCATCTTATTCAAGGTTCCTTTATCTACATCCATCGATTGCAACATCTGAATTCAGACCCAATTTAGTTGAGTTCAGATCTACAAGTCTTTGGTATTGTTAGTCCAGAAAAATTAACAAATAATAATTCAGATCTGAGCTGTATATCTCATACACACTCATTGGTATACACTGCAATATACATCTACCAAATCTGTGATGCGTTAGGGCTGATATCAGAGTTAGGCTTGGTTTAAGGATTTTAAGCTCTACATTTGAAGCTCAAACCTGTATAGCTTATGCATATCAAACACTTGCTAAGACCTGAAAAATCAGATCTGCAATGTTTGGTATTGTTAAATGCTGCAAGAGATCTAATCCAAACATCAATTCAGATCGGGTGCAGGAGATTTAAAAGATAACAAAACATCAAGTTCAAAGAAATTTCAGATCATGTACTCATACTGCCTCAGATTCTCATGTAATTCAGATATGATTTTACCATTCATGGCTTATATTTCATCAATGAGACAAGTCTGATGCATCAAATGGTGCTATTACTACCCGAATTCACATCAGAATAGAGTGGGTTTAGGTTTGAGTTCAGATGAACTCAAATCTGAACCCACATGAGATCTGCAACTAGCTGAGCTCAAATCTGAGCTCAAATCTGAGGTTCAAATCTGAAGGCTTACATATCATTCTTTCAAATATTTTTCATTCCTTGCTACCCTTTGATCCCTGAAGCTAATCTGATATCTCACATTGTGAATGGGGTGCCAAATTCTCATCAGAATTGAATAGGTTCAGGTCTAAGTTCAGATGAACTCAGATCTAAACCTAGCAGATTTGCAACCAACTGAACTCAGATCTGACCCCAAGTCTGAGTTCACATCAAATTTCTTTCATTCTTTGCTACATTTTCAGCCATGAGACAAGTCTGATGTATCAAAATATCAGTCATAATTAAGTAGGCTCAGGTCTGAGTTCAGATGAACTCAGATCTGAACCTAGCAGAATGCAGACCTGCAATTAGCTGAACTCAGATCTGAATCTAGCAGATTTGAGTTTCAGATCTGAAATTCAGATTTGAGTTTCAGATCTGAAAGTCAGATTTGAAGTTCAGATCTGAAAGCTCTCATGCTATTCTTTTCCTCAAAATAAACACACTTTTTCTCAACCAAATCAGCTCAAAAAAAAAAAATCATAGTACAAGTTATCTAACATTGCAAAGTCTGCCCTCTATCCTGCTCTATTCACAGTCCCAGTTTAGATCTGGGTGATTTCAGATCTGAATTTCTTTACCCAATGCTATCCAATTGTTTTATAGAGATAGCAGATTTGTTCTAGGGTGTATTGGGGTGAAGATAACCCCCAATTACCCTTTGAATTTATATCAGTTCAGGTCTGAGTTCAAGGGAACTCAGATCTGAACTGTTGCAAATCTGCTACAGTAGAACTCAGATCTGAACTCAGATCTGAGTTCTGATCCGAATCCTTGGTTTCCATTCTTTCGGTTATATGGTTCTCTCTCTCTCTTTTTTTTTTCACTATCTAAATATATATATTTTTTTTCTTTTTGTAATGAAAGAAAAGAATAATAAAGGGCTGAGAACAGATTTTTTTTTTTTTTTTTTTTGCTGAGTATTGCAGTTCTGCTATAGCAGATCTGAGTGCCGAATGCAACTCAGATCTGCAACACTCATGTTTTCAATTTTTTTTTTTCTTTTAGAAGACAATAACTTCAAGATAGAAAGGAAAACATGTCTCCCTTTATTAAAATTAAATTGAAACAGGGAAGAGAAAGTAATCTACTAACACAAAATTACAGTAGTACAGCAGTTGCAGTCCAAGCTGAAATGAAAAAGTTAGCAAATTAACCCAACTATGAATGCAATGCTGAATGAGATCAGATTAAGAATGCTCAATGTTTCCTAATATTGTTTCCCTAAATCCCCGGCAATGGCGCCAAAAACTTGATGTGTGGCTCATTGTGACACTAGCAAGTGCACTAGCCGTTCAAGTAATAAAGTAGTGAGTGAAGTATCGTTCCCACGAGGATTTAGGAAACAATTACCAATACTAAATTGAGCACTTCTTATCTGATCAACAAATAAATCAAAACTTTAATGAAAGCTAAAAAATCTTAAATTAAAATCTATCTAAATCATTGGCCCAATTTCCTTCAAATCAGGTTAGAAGAGTAAGCAGTAAATGTCAATCTCAGAATTCAGCAATCTATCAATTTGGATCATTCGAATAAATCATGATTGAGCCTTGGTTTGGTGAAACCCCAAGGTCATGAACAGCCTCTCTCAAGCGCATGTTCATCCTATGCATGAGTGGCGGTTCTTCTATCTCTAGCAAGAATCTAATCCCCATGCATGCATTTCTTCAAACACTTCTAAGGCATCAATTCAAATCTGAATTGATCACCAACTGAATTGTGCAAGTTATCTCTAACCTTGCACTCAATTCAGTTCTTGAATAGTAGATCTGAATTCCTAGAGTCTCTCTCAAGCACTCTAGGAATTCCAAGTTGTAGATTAATTCGGCCAATCTGAAAATTGCAGATCTGAATTCTCTTTCAAGCAATTCAGATCTTGCAATCTCAGATCTGAGAATTTAGATCTGAGTTTTGAAGGTTAGTTGGCTGAATTAATCTACAATAACACCCTTATTCAAGAAATTTCAAGTACAATTCATGACCATTTAAATGAATAAAAAAGAATTAGATTGCTGAACTGAAATTTTACAAGCTGAAATACATCAAGGAAGAATGGAAAAAAGGAGAAAGAAGAAAGAAAATATAACAAAGAAACTGAATTCGAATCAAAAGAGAATGAAACTACAATTGATTTATTACAAAAGATCTTTGAATCACAAACCCTCAATTCGAACTCACCTTCTCTTCTAGCTTGCTTGTCTTGAACTTCCTTCAGCCCTTCTTCTTCTTCTTCCTTGCGCCTAGCCTTCTTCTCTTCTCTTCTCTCAAGGTAGCCGAACCTATAAGGGTGGGAGAGCCTTCCTCTCAAGCAATTGAACACCTCTCCCCCCTCCTAGAGGCATCCTTATATACTTTTTCAAGGGGGCTCTTGCCCCTTCTTGAAGCCTCTAGAATGGGGTGTATTACACCCCTTTCTTGAACTTTCTAGAGCTCTCTTGAAGGGCTGCTATTTGGGCTGCACTTAGGCTCTCTCTTAGCACATGATAGCTATACATTGAGCTGCTCTTTTGGGCTGAGAATGGGCCTTCCTTGTTGGGCTGAATTCTATTCATAGCTAGGCTTTATTTTTTTGGGTTTTCTCAAGGAATTCACTTGCTCTTCTTGGGTCGAAGTGCTCTCTCTTGCTTCCACGACCGGGCTGGACTGAAATTGGTCTTTTTGAACCTTTTTTTCTTGCCTTTTTTCTTCCTTTTCTTGGATTAATTATCCCTGAACTTATTCTTAGCATTAAGCTAAATTAAGGAAAAAATTAATAAAACCGGCATAAAAATCCATGCTAAAGTCCTCAAAAAATTATAGATAAATTGTAAGTTCATCAGCCATCCAGGTGATTCTTGGGAAGAATCAAGTTCTTAGGAAGGACACTGTTGATTCTGCTCCACCTTGCCCTGCACCATCTTCAGTGGGAGCAGATTTTGGTTTCTACCTTGGGCGTGAACACCTCCATTGAGAGATACTATTTGTCTGTATCAGGTATTATCTCTCTCTCCTCCTTTTGGTTCAGATCTGGTTCATTTTATGGTTCAAGAATGATCCTTGAAAATATGATTTTCTAAATAGGGAATTCGATTCCCAATTGAAGGGAAAAGAAAAATTTTTGAAATTTGCCCCCTTTATTCTGCAATCTTGGGCGTCCATGTGATGGATTTCCTATCCCTTCAGTGGTATCAAAGCCAGGTTCAAATCTTGAACCATTTGTTTCAGATCTAAACCTGCGCAAATAGGGAGAAGGCGTTCTACCCAATTTGTGCAGATATGGGTTTTGGAAAATTTGTTCCCAAAATAGACGGGCAAATAATCTGAAATTAATTTTAAATAAATCTGGTTATTATTTAGAATGGTTCTTTATAATTTTCTTGATTTATGGGTTGTTCGTACAAGAGGAGATCGAAATCTTGGTTTGCGTAGGGAGAACTACAAGATTTGCAGTTTATTGAATTTATTTATTACATTTGGTCTGTAAATAATTTTTTTTTTATTTTAGAATCAATGTATAGGCATTCGATCTGATGTAATAATTAATAGAAATAGGATTTCTATTTATTTTAATTCTGGATCGAAGTTAGCGGCGTAGAGAAGGAGATTTCGTAGATGGGAGATTCGATATCTGCGATTTGCAGTTTGAGAAATTGAAATCTGTGATCTAACCTCTGTTTTGCAGGATGGAGTGTGCGAACAGCCCTGATTAACTGATTTTTGTTTTTCTTTTATCAGTTATTTAATTTCAGATTATTTACTTGAATTAAGGATTTAATTAAAAATCAAACCCTAGACCCATTCAAACCAAGATTGGTTCAAACTGTTTGGACCAATTCAAGATTTAATCAAGGCTGAAAGTCAGCCCTAATTTTCCCACTAATGGGCCTAAGGATTGATATTTAATTAAATGGTTAATTCGGCTCAGCCTATAAAGGCCTAATTTTAAATAGTTAAAATTGCAAAAGCCCATTTTTAAGGATAAAGCTATATGGGCCGAACTGGGTAACCCTAATTCAGCCCATATACCTAGATTATATTAATGCTTAATATTATGGAATTTCAACGGGCTTCCAACGGGCCTTACAGATAATTAATTGATTGATCCCTGCATGAGCTGTATGGATGTGTGTTGTGCTGCGTACATGGGCCATAAGTACTTGGCCCGTGCTCATTCGACAGTGGCTCTTGCGCACACCATGGCTGAATGCACATCATTGCCATGGTGTCCCTTTTGGTCATTGGATGACCCCCCTCAGTGGTGGGCCCCACACCTCATCAAGAGGTTACGTGCGAAACTTGGGCATAATTATTTGTTCCCTTGGGAGCCAATTTAAGGCCCACCGAAATCTGGATTTATGAAAGTCAGTGGGAGCCACCTTGGTTTGTCCTAAATCAAACTAGGGCATAATTATTTGTTCCCTCCAGCTAATATGAGTGCAAGTGATAGGGAGATTCATATGATGAACTCTCTAAAGGCCTTCCATCATTAGCATGAGGATGGGTCCTTCAGTAATGAGGAAACGCACCATAAAATGGGCTATCCATTTGCTGTTGGGCTTGTCTGAATATTTCATAAGATGATAGGGGCGTCATAGACCAATGTGGGAGGGGCTTCACCAAAAAATGGGAACTCTCTCACGGTACCTTGGCATTCATGAATATGATGAGTGAGCACTCACTGGACAGAAAGGATTACCTGAAAACGGCTTTGAACCGTGTCTGACAGAGGCCAAAGGGAAAACTCATATGATGAGTTGATATGATCCTTCACAGAAAGGTGGTGGGGTTATGCAGCTGAAACAGTTGGCTCCATGCACCCTATGTGATTTCCTACATTTCCAGAGACAACCCGTAGTCTCCGTCACTGAGAAAGGAGGGAAATCTCAGAGATGAATAAATGGAAATGGATCGTATATTAAAATCCATATCTATGAAATGAACATGAATCAAATTAGGTTGTGGACTGATGTTTGCTCTTTTATCAGAAAATGGCAAACGGATTTTTTTCAAAGCTTCTTGATGACAACAAGCTTAAGGGCTCAAACTACGCCGACTGATACAAGAACATTATGTAGGTCCTAGCTTCAGAAAAGCTAGACAAAGTGGCAAAGAATCCTGCCCCGGAGCGTCTGGGAGACAGGGCTTCTGAAGCCCGAAGGAGAAACTATCAGGAGTGGGAGGAGAAAAACTCCCTAGCCCAGTGTAACATCATCGCCTCCTTGGACAACCCAATACAGAGGCAGTTCGATCAGATCAAACTTGCCAAGGACATTTTGGATAGCCTGAGGATGATGTATGAAGAGCAGAATCGTTCTACTCGACAAAAGGTCTTGAAGCAGTTCATGACCACTCAAATGTCCAAGTGCCAACAAGTTCACGACCATTGTCTTTGGTGTTAGACAGTTTTTGTATGCCCTTAGCTTCAATCTAATTTGATGTGCTTTTGTTATTTAGTTGAAATAAATAAAGTGCATGTTTGATTCATGTTGTTTGGTTTAATTCTGTGTAAAACACTAAAACTGGACATTTATAGAGACTCATGTTAGTTTTAAATGTTCATAGCCGTTGGATAAGTCTGGGGAGATTTATCCTACCAAGGCTGATGCTGGTGTGCCACCAAGTGTTGGGATGGCCTGTCTCAGCCATCAGGGTAAGACCCGAGGCACATGCAGTATGGGATTACTTGAATCCTTGAACCGGACCAGATTTCCAGTATTGCCCTGGACCTTGGAGATAGATGGGCAAAACTGGAAAGTTACACCTGACCCCTAGACTCGATTATGACATTTCACTAGGTGTTGGATCAGGCTGCCTTTGATATGCCATTCAGTGAGATCCTTAGCGGGGATCAAAACCTGGGTATGTTGGGGCAGTTTGAGAATTCATCTGAGTGGGTGATCATAGTGACAAAATCAACCACTTTGTCGGACAAAGGGTAATGATCGGGAATGCACTCTCTCTGATGGAAACCAAACTGCCGGCAGTTGATTTCAATCGTTGGAATTTTGTTTTGCAAAATTAATATATCTATATATATATATACGGTTTCAAATTGTTTGTAAATGGTTTTAATTCCCGGGATCCATGTGAGAGGAGAGTGCGGCACTGTTCCTTGCAGCCGAGGGAGAGGTCCTCTCTTGTCAGGCAGTGCTTGATCATTAAGGGCTGAGAGGTTAAGTGTAAGACCCTTGAGGATAATACCTGATGGGCTAATCTTGCACCTGCCCACAGTCCCTGGGTTTTTATAAGATCGCTTTGCCCAAGGACCACTTAATGTAAGTGTTGGGCCCATAGGGTCCATATGATGGACTCAAGGGGTTCATTGAGTTTTTTAGTGAATTCGGCTGGGCCTTGTATTAAAGGCTGGGCCGAACCCATGTGGCTGGTGTGTAGATCAATGCTTGGGTCCCACGCCATACAAAGAAGCACAATTGGGCAGCAGATTGGAAAGTAATTAGACACTGAACACTTAATGGGCCAGAAGCCCATTTCGAGGTGGGCTGATATGATCACCCATCCTTGGGGCGAATCTGAGATTAATGTTAGTAAAAGGATTGGGCATTTTGCCTTATCCACTCTTGGAGACCAAATTCAAATTAGATTTGAATCTGGTAACCTCCTGATAAGATCAAGAGTAAGCTAATTTTATCTGCAGATAGGATTAATATTATCCCCTATCCAAATACTGATTTGGATTGGGATAACTCCTAATTAGGAGGATTCTTAATCAAGAAGAAAGGAGGAGAAACCCTAACCAAGAGAGAGAAATATCAGATTTCGAACCAACTTGAAGAGAGATAGGATATCTCCTGCGAATTGAGATAGGATCTCATTCATATTCCAGAAAAGAAAAAGGCTGTTCAGCCTTTTCACCTTTAGAGTTCTCCTCCTGCCGCCGCCATCTGTTTTGCAAGATTAGATCTTTGCAGAAAAAAAAAAGTCAAGAAATCTGTTCTTGACATTAGTCTTGCAACAAAGACTAAAAGGATTCAATGTTTAGTGTTTCCAGAGGATTCTTGTGAAGGATCCAATGTGTAGGACGCACCCTGCTGGTTCTGTTCCATCCATAGCTGTGTCATCTTCAGCAGGAACGGATCTTGGAGCATTCTTTGGGCGTGAACATCAACTTTGGGAGATACTGCTTCTCCGGATCAGGTATATTCCTC
The DNA here is from genome assembly GCF_056320005.1 of Nelumbo lutea. NCBI lineage: Eukaryota > Viridiplantae > Streptophyta > Magnoliopsida > Proteales > Nelumbonaceae > Nelumbo > Nelumbo lutea. The sequence goes on along the minus strand of NC_142687.1, from coordinate 70,482,829 downwards.
CCATTTATCTTTTGGTACAGATCTGGTTTGATTATGGTTCAAGTAGGATCCTTGAATATTGTATTCTAAATTTAGGGAATATGATTCCCAGGTGAGAGAAGGTAGGAAATTTTTGAAATTCGCCCACCCATTCCGCAACCTTTGTGGTGTCCATTAGATGGATCCTACCATCCTTTCATTTGGATGATGGGTTACATCAACGAACTGGAGGCTCTTGGATCCGGGCTGGACCTCGCAACCTAGATAAATGCTATCCTTAATTCTTTGCCTCCTTCCTTTTATCCATTCATCATGAACTATAACATGAACAAGCTGAATGTCAGCTTGCAAGAGCTCAGCAATATGTTGCAAGAGCTCAGCAATATGTTAAAAAAGATGAGCCTATAGCTATGCTTGTTGAAACTAGAAAAACGGGCAAGAGAAAGAGGAAGGCAAAGAAGCCTCAGAAGAAAGCCACTATGGGTAAAAGGCAGAAGAAAGATAAAGCATCAGATGCCTGTCACTTTTGCAAGAAGACCGGCCACTGGAAACGGAATTGTCCTGCCTACCTGGAATCCAAGAAAGGTAATTTCAAAACTTGTGTTATAGAAACCAATTTATTGGTAGCTTCTACGTCCTGGTGTATTGACTCTGGCACTTCAACTCATGCGTGTAACTCAATGTAGGGGTTCAAGGTAAGCAGAAGGCTAAGTGAAGGAGAAGTCACTCTCCACTTGGGGACTACTGCAATTGTTGCAGCCGCGACAATAGGAACCGTGGAGTTAATTTTAAGAGAAGGAAAAATTGTACTCAAAGATTGTCTTTATGTACAAAACATAAGAAGAAATTTGATTTCTGTTTCAAAACTGTGTGCAGATGGTTATTCTGTCTTCTTTGGTAATATGATTACTTTAAAAGAAACAACAGATTCATCGCATACGGGGAACTGGAGAACGGTCTCTATGTTCTACATCCTACTCTAGAAACTAACAAAACCGAAACTACGTCGGCTGAAATCCCCAAGAAGATAGTCCGTGATACAGTTAATCCCACGTCTCTGTGGCATTACCGACTTGGCCACATCGATGTTAACCGAATCATAAGGTAGGTAAAGGATGGCCCTTTGGATTTTCTAACTGTAGAAGATCTTCCCATTTGTGAGCTTTGCCTGCAAGGCAAGATGATGAAACGACCATTTAAAAGTAAGCCTGAAAGATGTACAGGCAGACTTGACCTAATACATACTGATGTATGTGGTTCCCTGAGTATTAGGACATGGAATCAACACGTGTATTTCATCACCTTCACAGATGATTTTTCACCATATGGTTACGTGTACCTAATGATACACAAGTCTGAATCCTTTGAAAAGTTCAAAGAGTTTAAACAAGAGGACGAGAAACAGTTGGGGAGAGAACTTAAAGCCCTTCGATCTGATCGAGGTGGTGAGTATCTCTCTGACGAGTTCAGGGATGACTTAAAGGACAATGGGATAGTATCACAATTAGCTCCTCATGCCACACCACAACTTAATGGAGTTTTAGAGAGGAGGAATAGGACCTTATTGGATATGGTCCAGTCACTTATCATACACTCAGAGTTACCCACATCCTTTTGGGGTTACGCATTGGATATGGTCCATAGCCGAACTGCCTTCTTGCTTCTTGGTCTTCTTGATGATCTCTTGGATCTTGGAATGAGTGATTGCTAGAGCTGGTTCGCCCCCCTCTTTATATATCCAAAGGAGAGGGCTGTTTTCCAACTCCTTCTAAGAGATCATCTTATCCTTAGGGTGTTTTGATCTTATCTTGAACTAATCCTATCCTATCTCTTATCTAATGCTCTAATCTCAATCTTCTTATCTCTCTTGGATTACATTCAAGACTTTAGATCTGATAAAACTCTCTCCTTGGAGATTACATTTGAAATTCGGACTCTTAACTCTTGAATTCGAGTTGGGCTGCTTCAAGGTACTTCTGCGAGATGGGCTTAAGTTGTGAAATGGGCTTGGCTGCGAACTTGCTCCGACTTTGTGCTCGTTTTCGTACTCGATGCTTGCCGAATCTGTTAAAACCAAATACATAAAAGTTGTGGGACTTCCTTTCATCTTTCTAATGCTTATTGAATTGTCCAATTCGGAGTCCGGAATTGAGAGTTAGGCCCAAATTACTAACTGTCGCCGAAACTGTGCAAAATCACCCGATTTGCCCTATTTTCTTCTAGTTGACTTCTTTATTGCCCTGAATCGAAATACAAGAGTAATGAGTTCATTTAAATGCTAAATAAATGTAAAAGAGTGATAATTAGGGGATAAAATTAGGGTTCATTTTGGTCTCATCAAATCCCCCCACACTTAAACTTTGCTCGTCCTCGGGCAAAGCAAAAACTCAAGTAACACAAGAGGCCTGTTTCATTTCATGCTTTAGTTCAGACTTGGTAACCTTTCCCTTTTCATCTCTTTCTCCCCTTTTTCTTGTCCAAGAGTGATCACAAATCACCATTCCTCATGGTCCCAAGTTAAATCGATAGTCAAGGAGACAAGCCTTCCAGGGCTGAAACTCCTTGGACTGCACGGGTGCTCATTGCTTTTAACAAACCAATTCAGCCAGATGCAATTACTTTCCTTTGAATCAAAACAAGGTGTGCTTATTGCCATAAGCTTGCTATGTATCACATCTTCACCACTTCGTGTGAATTCCTAGGATCTGAAGGTGAGAATGGGATTGGGGTTTTAGGGTGAGTGCATCTTATGCTCCATCTCACCTTTGCCTTCTTTTTAAGATGTGAGTGCATTTTATGCTCCATCTCACACTTGCTTTCATTTCTAGATCTGAGTGCATTTTATGCTCCGTCTCACACTTGTTTTTTGTTTCTAGATGTGAGTGCATTTTATGCTCCATCTCACATTAGTCATGATTTTAGTTTCAAACTCCCTCTTTTTTTTTTTTTCACAAGAATCACAGGGTTTCACTGCCTGATCCATGAATCCATTGATCGTGGTCTCTATATGCCTAACACAGCAAGTTCTAGAATAATCAACCCATGTTTGACAGATAATTATGTGAAAATCAATCAAACCCTTATGCATCTTGCCTATTAATCGATTAAAATCATGAGGTACCATATGCAGCCAAGAAAGATTCAGTTAGTCATGCTTGCATCCTATCTTATCTATTCAGCCTAAGCACATGATTCCTGATAAGTTGAAATCGTTCAAGGATAAGTTTCTGGGAGCAGAAATTTGAAGAAGGTAAAGTATCCCAAATTTCCATCAGATTTTCTTAATCCCCCCACACTTAAGTTATACATTGTCTCCAGTGTATGTGATTATGCATAAAGTAGAAGGATTTGGGGGTACTTCCCTATTTGTCTTGTTGGGTTCCTGCTAAACACAAAAATCAAAACCAAACAAAATAACAAAATTAACTAAACACAATGGGTTGCCTCCCACAAGCGCAATTGTTTAACGTCGTTATGCTCGACGTCCTCCTTTGCTACTTTAGCTCTCGCGGTTTTAACTTTCGGTGTGCTCCCCTTCCATCCATCATGAGCGGGTTCAAATCTGGAATAGGGGCCTTCGTATCCAATTGTGCACTCGATTCTAGCTCCTCATTCATATCTTTTTCAAAAAATTCCTGCACAGTTGGATCAATAGTATCAACCGAATGGTCTTCATTTGGGTACTTCATAGCTTCAAAAATATTAAATTTAATAGTCTCCCCGTCGATTTCGATGGAGAGGGTACCCTCATCCACATCTATTTTGGTCTTGGCTGTTTTCATAAATGGCCTACCTAATAGAAGTGGGGCTGAACTTTCGATCATGTCTTCCTCCATCTTCAGAATGTAAAAATCAGCTGGGAAAATTAAATCGTTAACCTACACCATTACATTCTCAACAATCCCTTCTGCGAAGGCGTTAGAACAATCAGCTAATTGGATAACAGCTTTAGTTTCCCTTAAAGGACCTAATCTCAAAGCATCGTAAATTGAGTATGGCATGACGTTGATAGATGCACCTAAGTCTAGCATGGCATACTCGATTTGCTTATTGCCAATCACACAAGGTAGGGTGAACATACTTGGATCAGCATGTTTTTCTGGTAAGGTCCTCTTGATCATGGCTGAAACGTTCTCTCTAACTCTTGAGTCCTGCACCTTGTCTTCTTCTTGTCTTTTATCCACCTTCCTTGGTGAGGTAGGTTCTAGTTGTAGTTCCTTCTCGCTTCTCAGCACCACTGCACTTACATTCTCCTTGGGGTTGACTACCGTTTGTGATGGTAGTTTCTTGGAGCTCTGCACCTCCAACTTGCTAACGGCAATGGCAAGTTGGCTGATTTGGTTCCCCAAATTCTGAATGTTGGCTCTTGTTTCCTGTTGAAATTGCTGAGTATTAGTAGCTAGAGCATTAACTATATCTTCTAATGACATACCTGAATTTGAGGGTTGGCCTTGCGCTGTGATGGGTGTTAAAAACTAGGGCTGTCGACTGAAAAATGAGGCTGGTATTGCTGCTGTCCTCCTTGGTTCCCGTAGCTTAGGTTTGGGTGATCTCTCCACCCCGGATTGTAATAATTGGAGTAGGGATCATACTTTCGTTGGGGTGGGCCCGGGAATCCTCCTACGGCATTGACTTGCTGCATCGAACCATCTTGCAATGATGGACACATGTCCGTAGGATGGCCAGGAATTAAACAGATACCACACACCCTGGCAGTTTGTACTTGTCCTGCAGTGAGTTGTCTTACCAAAGCAGTCAGGTCAGAAATCTGATTTTCTAAATTTACATGGCTTCCCTCATTAACCCGTCTAATGGTACCGTCTGTCCTAGCACCGAACTGTTGTGAATTTGCGGCCATGTTGAAGATTAACTCCCTGGCCGCTTCGGGTGTCTTGTTCACCAAGGCTCCTCCACTGGCTGCATCGACCATACTTCTATCCATGGGCTGCAGCCCTTCATAGAAGTATTGGATTAACAGTTGTTCGGGTATTTGGTGATGTGGACAGCTAGCAACAAGTTATTTAAATCTTCCCAATATTCGTATAGTGTCTCACCACCAAATTGCCAAACTCCACATATTTCTTTTCTTATATTTGTAGCCCGGGATGCAGGAAAATATTTATCTAAAAATATCCTGTTCATCTCGTTCCATGTGCGTACTGAACCAGGAGGAAGAATATACAACCAATCCTTTGCTTTATCTCTTAAAGTAAATGGAAAGGCTATGAGTTTTACCTGGTCCTCGGTCATACCATGGGGTTTCATGCTTGAACAGACGACATGAAATTCCTTTAGATGTTTGTGAGGGTCCTCACCTTGGAAACCATGAAACAGAGGTAATAATTGAATCAAACCAGATTTGAGTTCAAAGGCTACCTCAAGAGTGGGGTACGTGATGCATAAAGGTTGTTGGTTCATAATTGGTGCAGCCAACTCCCTTAATGTCCTCTCTCTGTCAGCCATTCTTTCTACTTCTTCAAAGATGGGAAGATCACAATCTGAATTCACCTTTTTTGGTGAACGATCCTTCCTTTGCTTCGCCTCCTTTCTCAAATGACGGGTGGTCCTCTCAATTTCAGGGTTGTACTCGACTTCACCTTGTTGAGAAGCATGAGTCATAAAATAAAAGAGGTTAACAAGAGGAAGTTAATAGCTAAGAAATTAAAGTTGCTCCCCGGCAATGGCACCAAAATTTTGACAGGTTTGTCGAAGCCCTCAAAATTAGTACTAGTCTCACAATAAAATATTTGCAGTAAAAGTGGTTCTAGGTCGAATCCCACAGGGAGCAAATCAGTAATCTCTTAGCCGAATGGATAAAGTAATTGTGTGGGAAAATTAAATAACTAAAATTAAAAGAATAACAAACTAAACAAACAAGAGAAAATCAGTCTTACCGAATTCTGGTTCAAGGGTTCGGGTTGAATCGATTGGCCATCGATCCTAGGTACAATTCAGCATTCTTGTAATTCAAGCATTTAACCTTAGATTTATTAGGATAGCCATAATAAACCTTGTGTTTTCCTAATTCAGTTGACAAAACCCGGCATTCGATCAACACTTATCTCCACTCAACTGGGTACGATAGCGTTCCATGTTAAACAATGATAGCATTAAGATTTGTGAAAACAGTTAAACCAAAATAACAATAATTGAGATAGCTGCAATTACTGAATTTTGTTCCATCGATTCTTTTAAGTTGAACCATGTTAAAACATTGGTCAAAGGCTGTCATGAACAATTGACCCAAAAAGATATCAACATTAATTCAGTTTGTCAGATTAATTAACATTAACATCCAATAAAAATGTGCACAAGAACCAATGAATACTTGAATTAAAAATAAAGAAAATAAAGTAACTACAGAACCTCACAATGACACAATCGAACATTCCCCATTGAACAAGAAAAAGAAGCTTAGTTATTCATGATCTGCGCAATCTCCATGCTCTTCTTCTCCATAGCCGAACTGCCTTCTTGCTTCTTGGTCTTCTTGATGATCTCTTGGATCTTGGAATGAGTGATTGCTAGATCTGGTTTGCCCCCCTCTTTATATATCCAAAGGAGAGGGCTGTTTTCCAACTCCTTCTAGGAGATCATCTTATCCTTAGGGTGTTTTGATCTTATCTTGAACTAATCCTATCCTATCTCTTATCTAATGCTCTAATCTCAATCTTCTTTTCTCTCTAGGATTACATTCAAGACTTTAGATCTGATAAAACTCTCTCCTTGGAGATTACATTCAAAATTCGGACTCTTAACTCTTGAATTCGAGTTGGGCTGCTTCAAGGTACTTTTGCGAGTTGGGCTTAAGTTGTGAAATGGGCCTGGCTGCAAACTTACTCCAACTTTGGACTCGTTTTCGCACTCGATGCGGGCTGAATCTGTCAAAACTAAAAACATAAAAGTTATGGGCCTTCCTTTCATCTTTCTAATGCTTCTTGAATTGTCCAATTAGGTGTCCGGAATTGAGAGTTAGGCGCAGATTACTGACTGTCTCCGAAACTGTGCAAAATCACCCGATTTGCCCTGTTTTCTTCCAGTTGCCTTCTTTATTGCCCTGAATCGAAATACAAGACTAATGAGTCCATTTAAGTGCTAAATAAATGTAAAAGAGTGAATATTAGGGCATAACATTAGGGTTCGTTTTGGTCTCATCACTCCTTCTAGGAGATCATCTTATCCTTTGGGAGTTTTGATCTTATCTTGAACTAATCCTATCCTATCTCTTATCTAATGCACTAATCTCAATCTTCTTTTCTCTCTAGAATTACATTCAAGACTTTAGATCTGATAAAACTCTCTCCTTGGAGATTACATTCAAAATTCGGACTCTTAACTCTTGAATTCGAGTTGGGCTGCTTCAAGGTACTTTTGCGAGTTGGGCTTAAGTTGTGAAATGGGCCTGGCTGCGAACTTACTCCAACTTTGGACTCGTTTTCGCACTCGATGCGGGTTGAATCTGTCAAAACTAAAAACATAAAAGTTGTGGGCCTTCCTTTCCTCTTTCTAATACTTCTTGAATTGTCTAATTCGGTGTCCGGAATTGAGAGTTAAACACAGATTACTGACTGTCGCCGAAACTGTGCAAAATCACCCGATTTGCCCTGTTTTCTTCCAATTGCCTTCTTTATTGCCCTAAATCGAAATACAAGAGTAATGAGTCCATTTAAGTGCTAAATAAATATAAAAGAGTGAATATTAGGGGATAAAATTAGGGTTCGTTTTGGTCTCATCAGCGTTCACAATGAACTACAACATGAATAAGCTGAATGTCAGCATCCAAGAACTTAGCAATATGTTGCAGAGGGCCGAGGATCTACTCAAGAAGGATGAGCCTGTGGTTATGCTTGCTGAAGCTAAAAAATCGGGCAAAAAAAGGAGAAAGGCAAAGAAGCCCCAGAAGAAAGTTCCCAAACCCAAGAAGTAGAAGAAGAACAAGGCATCTGATGTTTGCCACTTCTGCAAGTAGACCGACCTTTGGAAGAGGAACTGTCCTGCCTATCTAGAATCTAAGAAAGGTAACATCGAATCTTGTATCATAGAAACTAATATGTTAGTTACTTCTGTGTCCTAGTGTGTTGACTCTGAGGCTTCAACTCATGCGTGTAACTCACTACAGGGGTTCAAAGTTAGCAGAAGATTGAGTGAAGGCGAAGTGACACTATTCTTAGGAACGACTGTAAGCGTTGTAGCTGTGGCAATAGGAACCATAGGATTAGTTTTTAGAGGAGTGCTTGTACTTAAAGATTGTCTTTATGTACAGAACTTGAGAAGAAATTTAATTTCTGTTTCTAAACTGTGCAGATGGATATACTATTTATTTTAGTAATATGATTACTGTTAAACGGAATAACAAATTCATCGCATGCAGGGAACTGGATAACTGTCTCTATGTTCTACATCCTTCTCTAGAAACTAACTTAACCGAAACTACGTCGATTGAAAATCCCAAGAAAAGGAGTCATGATACAGTAAATCCCACGTGCCTCTGGCATTACCGACTTGGCCATATCCGTGTTGACCAAATCACAAGGCTTGTAAAGGATGGTCCTTTGGATTTTTTAACCATAGAAAATTTCTATTTCGTGTTGTTGTAGGAGAGACGTGCCTTTCTGTTCTATCAGGAGGACAAGGTGCTTCTCTGCAGAGAGTGCGACCTTCCTATTCACATGGCCAATGACCACACCAAGAAACATAACAGGTTTCTCCTCACCGGCGTCATCCACCTCTGTACACCACCAACTCATCCATCAATGAAGCCTGTGATTCCCTAAAGCAAGTGAGTAAGCACTGATGCTCAGATTTGTAGCGGCAAGCACAGAAGCAAGCAGCGGCGATTGATAAAACACAGGATCAATGCTCATAACATAAAATGGTGTTGCATGGTTTGATCTACGAGAAATAACCATAGACGAGATTTTTGCCTGTGGTGTGGATCAATCCACGAGATAACATGGATTTGGTTTAGCACACGGAATTTACATTGCCAGAGTGGATTAGCTTGTATCGGATTATATAGGTTCTGTTTGGCACTTATAAGTCTGAGTAAGTGGATTTAGCTTATTTAGGAGATATAAAGGGTATAAGAGAAAATGGTGCCTTTAGGGGGTAATGAGCTTGGTACTTATTGGTTGATGTGATTTATGTCCAGTTATATCTCTATGTTTGTTTTGACGTTGTTTAAATGGGTTTGTTTGGATTGGTCATTGTTTATTTGCATTGTTTTGATTTTAGTAGGTAATGTTTCAGTTTTTGATGGAGAGGAGTTGATTTCCCAACTTCTCTAAATAAGTTGGTTTTGTTTAACTTTGATTTGGGAGATTATGCAACCTGTGCTATAAGTTCTAATGGGTTTGTTTAATTAATAATAGTGTGATTAGATCTGTAATAAGCTCTCTTCTTCTGGGTTAAATTGAGTAAGACAAGTTTCTTTTTTTGTTTTGTTTTAGATTGTTTAGATGGGGGACTATTTGGATCTTGCCTTCAAGGTAAGATGACTAAGCGGCCATTTGATGGTAAGCCTGAAAGATCTGCAGGCACACTTGACCTAATACATACTGATGTATGTGGTCCTGAGTGTTAGGACATGAAATCAACACTTGTATTTCATCACCTTTATAGATGGTTTTTCACGATATGGTTACGTGTACCTAATGAGACACAAGTCTGAATCCTTTGAAAAGTTCAAAGAGTTCAGACAGGAAGTCGAGAAATAGTTAGGGGGAAAAATTAAGGCCCTTCGATCGGATCGAGATGGCGAGTATCTCTCTGACAAATTCAAGGACTACTTGAAGGACAATGGGATAGTGTCATAATTAGTTCCTCCTGCCACACCACAACTCAATGGTGTTTCAGAGAGGAGGAATAGGACCTTGTTGGACATGGTCCGGTCACTTCTCGTATGCTCAGAATTACCCATATCCTTTTGGGGATATGCATTAGAGACTACTATCTTCGTACTGAATCAGGTTCTAGAGACTCCATATGAACTATGGACCGAAAGGAAGCCAAGTGTAAGACACATGAAGATTTGGGGTTGTCCTACACATGTTAATAGAACAAGTGCGGACAAGTTGGAATCCAAAATTATTCGTTGCCTATTTATAGGCTACCCAAAGGATTCAGTGGGTTATCAATTCTATGACCCTAGTAAGCAGAAAGTGTTCTATAGTCGAAACACCCAATTCTTAGAAACCAAATACATCCTGGACACCCATCGTTAGGAAATAGTTCTTGATGAGGAGAACTGAGGAGCAGTGGGAGATGTCTCACAAGTTCCAGGTAGTGACCAACCTAGAAGATCCACCTAGCTATCTAGGTCATCAGTCTGATATAGTTATGACCAGGATAGTTACCTGGTGGAAGCCCTAACTAGTGAGGAGGATCCCGTAACGTATGCGGAAGCTATGTTAGACATAGATTCCTAGAAGTGGGTGGAGGCCATGAGAGCTGAGATGGACTCGATGGAGACCAACGGGGTCTGGACTCTAGTAGATCCGCCCTCCGGGGTAAAAGCAATTGGTTGCAAATGGATCTACAAGAGGAAGAAGGGCCTAATTGTTAGGATTGAGACCTACAAAGCTCGTTTGGTGGAGAAAGGGTATACTCAGAAAGAAGGTATCGATTATGAGGAAACCTTTTCACCCGTGGCCATGCTTAAATCCATCAGGATCTTGCTAGCTGTAGTAGCATACCATGACTACGAGATTTGGCAGATCGATGTCAAAACCGCATTCTTGAATGGAGATCTTAGTGAAAATATCTACATGCAGCAGCCGCAAGGCTTCATTGTTAGATAGTTTTGTATGCCCTTAGCTTCAATCCATTTTGTTGTATTTTTTACATTTAGTGAAAATAAATAAAGTACATGTTTGATTTATGTTGTTTGGTATAATTCTGTGTAAGACCCTAAAACTGGACACTTATAGAAACTTGTGTTAGTTTTAAATATTCACAGCCATTGGAAAAGTCTGGGAGTTTTATCCTGCCAAGGCTACTACTGATGTGCCACCAAGTGTTGGGATGGCGTATTTCGGCCATCAGGGTAAGACCCAAGGAACATCCAGTATGGGATTGCTTGAACCCTTGAACTGAACCAGATTTCCAGTATTGCCCTAGACTTTGGAGATAGATGGGCAAAACTGGAAAGTTACACCTGACCCCTAGACTCGATTATGACACATCACTAGGTGTCGGATCGGGCTGTCTTTGATGTGTCAATCAGTGAGATCCTTAGTGGGGTCAAAACCTAGACATGTTGGGGTAGTTTGAGAATTCATCTGAGTGAGTGATCATAGTGACAGGATCATCCCCTTTGTCAGACAATGGTAATGATCAGATATGCATTCTGTCTGATAGAAACCAAAATGCTGACAGTTGATTTGAATCGTTGGAATTTTGTTTTGAAAAATTAATATATATATATATATATAAACATGTACGGTTTCAAAAGATTTGCAAAAGGTTTTATTTCTCGATATCCATGTGAGTAGAGAGGACGACACTATTCCTTGCAGTCGAGGAAGAGGTCTTCACTTGTCGGGCAGTGCTTGATCATTAAGGGCTGAGAGGTTAAGTTTAAGACCATTTAGGATAATACCTGATGGGCTAATCTTGCACTTGCCCACAGTCCCTGGATTTTTATAAGATGGCTTGGCCCAGGGACCACTTAATGTAAGTGTTGGGGCAATAGGGTCCATGTGATGGGATCAAAGGGTTCACTGAGTTTTTCAGTGAATTTGGCTGGGCCATGTAATAAAGGTTGTACCGAACCCATGTGGCTAGTGTGTAGATCAATGCTTGGGTCCCACGCCATACAAAGAAGCCCAACTGGGCAGTAGATTGGAAACTAGTTAAACACTGAACACTTAATGGGCCAAAAGCCCATTTCGAACTGGGCTGATATGATCACCTATTCATGGGGCGAATCTGAGTTTAATGTTAGTAAAAGGATTGGGTCTTTAACCTTTTCCACTCTAGGAAACCAAATTCAAATTAGATTTGAATCTGGTAACCTTTTGATAAGATCAAGAGTCAGCTAACTTAATTTGCAAATAGGATTAAGATTATCCCCTATCCAAATACTGATTTGGATTGGGATAACTCCCAAATTAGGAGGTTTCTTAATCAAGAAAAAGAGGAGAAACCCTAACAGAAATATTAGATTTCGTACTAGGGTTGGTATGCAAGAGATACCTCTTGCGAATTGAGATTTGATCTCACATAGGCTCCAGAGAGAAGAGACATAGTTCAGCCTTCTTCATCCCTAGATTTCTCCTCTAGCAACCGCCATTCCCTGTTGCAAGATTGGATCTTTGCAGCAATAGGAATTCAAGAAATCAGTTCTTGACAACAGTCTTGCAAGAAAGACCAAAAGATTTTGTGTTCAATGTTTCTAGAGGATTCTTGCAAAGGATCCAGTGTGTAGGATGCACCCTACTGGTTCCGTTCCATCCACAGTTGTGTCATCTTCAGCAGGAGCGGATCTTGGTTTCTTCTTTGGGCGTGAACACCAACTTTGGGAGATATTGTTTCTCCGGATCAGGTATAATCCTTCCTGTTTCCTTTTGGTTCAGATCTGGTTTAAATATGGTTCAAATAGAATCCTTGAACATTGTATTCTAAATTTTAGGGAATATGATTCCCAATTGGAAGAAGGTAGGAAAATTTTTGAAATTCGCCCACCCATTCCGCACCCTTCATGGCGTCCCTTAGATGGATCCTACCATTCTTTCGGTGGTATCAGAGCCCCAGGTTCAAATCTTGAACCAAAAGAAAATCAGATCTGACCCTGCAGAGATGGACAGAAGATGTTCTACCAAGATTTGTGCAGATTGCTTTTTTTTTTTTTCAAGAAATGGTTTCTTGTTAAGGGCGATTGATCTGAAATTAAATTTTGTTAAATCCAAAATTTATTAAGAATTGTTCTTTATTTATTTTTGATTTAATGGACTGGAGATCATAGTGCAGTTTTTGCGCAGATGGTGTATGCACCCTTTTTCATTTATTGAATTCGATCTGTAAATAATTTTTTTTATTTTTCTAGACTGAATGTATAGGATTTGATCAAGAATGTAATTAATTAATAGAAATAGGATTTCTATTATTTATTTTCTTGATTAAAGAAGAAGGAAGAAGATGGCGGCGTTGGAGATTTGCAGATGGAGAAATCGCTTCTTGCGATTTACAGTTTATGAAACTGTAACATTAGTGATTAACCTCTGTTTTGCAGGTGGTGTGAACAGTTCATAGTTGATTAATGTTTGTTTAAAATCAAGATTATTAATTTCAGATCTTTCATGAAATAATTCTTGAATTGAAAATCAGTTTTGGACCATTTCAGACTAGATTGGACCAAAACTGTTTGGACCGAATCTGGGGTTTGAAAGGGGCTGTTTTTCAGTTCATATTTCTCACACTTGTTGTTCCAAATCTGATGTTCAATTACAGGGACTAATTCAGCCCACCTGTAAAGCCCAGTTTTAAAGGGTTAAATCTGCAAAAGCCCATTATTGTGAGAAAAGTTGAATGGGCCGAACTGCTAACTGCAATTCAGCCCATACACCTAGTAGACATTAATTGTTAATGCTTTGGGTTTTTAAATGGGCTACTCGATGGGCTTTACAACAGTTAATTGATTGGATCAATTCCTCCTTTATATGTGATGTTTGGATGTTTGATGTGCTGCGACCATGGGCCATAAGCACTTGGCCCATGTTGACTCATTAGTGGCTCTTGCGTACCATAGCTGAATGCACACCATTGCCATGGTGTCCCTTGAGGTCATTGGAAGACCCCTCTTGGCTTGGTGGGCCCCACAACCCTGAAAAGGGATGCGTACAGAACCCCTAGCTGATTAAGGCCCACCAGAGTGTTTCATAAGATGATAGGGGCGTCATAGACCGATGTGGGAGGGGCTTCACCAGAAAATGGGAACTCTCTCACAGTACCTTGGCGTAACCTGAATATGATGCGTGTGCACTCACTGGACAGAAAGGTTTACCTAAAAACGGCTCTGAACCTTGTCTGACAGAGGCCAAAGGGAAACTCATCTGATGAGTAGATATGATCCGTCATAGAAAGGTGGTGGGGTTTTGCGGCTGAAACAGTTAGCTTCACGCACCCTATGTGATTTCCCACATTTCTAGAGACATTTCGTCATCTCCGTCACTGGTAAAGGAGGGAAATCTTAGAGATGAACAAATGGGAATGGAACATAGATTAAAAACCATATATATGTAGGTAACATGAATCGAACTAAGGTTGTGGACTAACGACTTTGTTGTTTTATCAAAAAATGGCAAACGGTCAATTTGCAAAGCTTCTAGATAATAACAAGCTTAAGGGCCCAAACTATGCTGACTGGTACATAAATCTTATGTTGGTCCTAACTTCTAAAAATTTAGACAAGGTGGTTAAAAATCCTGCCCTGGAATGTCCAGGTGATAGGGCTTCTGAGGCCCGTAGGAGGGACTACCATGATTGGGAGGATAAGAACTCCCTAGCCCTCTACTTTATCATTGCCTCATTAGACAACTCAATACAAAGGCAGTTTGATCAAATCGAACCAGCCAAGGACATATTGAACAGTCTAAGAACAATGTATGAAGAGCAGACCCGTTCTACTCGACAAAAGGTCCTAAAATTGTTCATGACCGCGTAGATGACCAAAGGGCAGAAAGTTCATGACCATTGCCTTCGGATGATGGGATACATTAACGAACTCGAAGCTCTTGGATTCGGGCTAGATCTTGGCATGCAAGTGGATGCCATCCTGAATTCTTTGCCCTCTTCCTTCAATGCGTTCACAATGAACTACAATATGAATAAGCTGAATGTCGCATCCAGGAACTCAGCAATATGTTGTAGAGGGCCGAGGATCTACACAAGAAGGATGAGCCTATGGTTATGCTTGCTGAATCTAACAAATCAGGCAAGAAAAAGAGAAAGGCAAAGAAGCCCTAGAAGAAAGCTGCCAAAACCAAGAAGCAGAAGAAGAACAAGGCATCTGATGTCTGTCACTTCTGTAAGCAGACCAGCCACTGGAAGAGGAACTGTCCTACCTACCTGGAATCTAAGAAAGGTAACATCGAAACTTGTGTCATAGAAACTAATATGTTAGTTACTTCTGTGTCTTGGTGTGTTGACTCCGGGGCTTCAACTCATGCGTGTAACTCACTGCAGGGGTTCAAAGTTAGCAGAAGATTGAGTGAAGGCGAAGTGACACTATTTTTGGGAACGACTACAGGTGTTGTAGCTGCAGCAATAAGAACCGTAGAATTAGTTTTTAGAGAAGGAGTCCTTGTACTTAAAGATTGTCTTTATGTATAGAACTTGAGAAGAAATTTAATTTCTGTTTCTAAACTATGTGCTGATGGATATACTATTTATTTTAGTAATATGATTACTGTTAAACGGAATAACAAATTCATCACATGAGGGGAACTGGAGAACAATCTCTATGTTCTACATCCTTCTCTAGAAACTAACCTAACCGAAACTATGTCGGTCAAAAATCCCAAGAAAAGGAATCGTGATATAGTAAATCCCACATGCCTCTGGCATTACCAACATGGCCATATCGATGTTGACCGAATCACAAGGCTGGTACATACTGATGAGCCTTGCCTTCATGGTAAGATGACTAAGCGGCCATTTGACGGTAAGCCTAAAAGATCTGCAAGCACACTTGACCTAATACATACTGATGTATGTGGTCCCCTGAGTGTTAGGACATGGAATCAACATGTGTATTTCATCACCTTTACAGATGATTTTTCATGATATGGTTACGTGTACCTAATGAGACACAAGTCTAAATCCTTTGAAAAGTTCAAAGAGTTCAGACAGGAAGTCGAGAAACAATTAGGGAGAGAAGTTAAGGCCCTTCGATCAGATTGAGGTGGCAAGTATCTCTCTGATGAATTCAAGGACTACTTAAAGGACAATGGGATGGTGCCACAACTAGATCCTCTTGCTACACCTCAACCCAATGGTGTTTCAAAGAGAAGAAATAGGACCTTGTTGGACATGGTTCGGTCACTTCTTGTACGCTCAGAATTACCCACATCCTTTTGGGGATATGCATTAGAGACTACTATCTATGTGCTGAATCAGGTTCCAACCAAATAAGTTCCAAACACTCCATAAGAACTATGAATCGTGTTAGACAGTCTTGTATGCCCTTAGCTTCAATCGGTATTGATGTACTTTTGTTATTTAGTGGAAATAAGTTAAAGTGCATGTTAGATTCATGTTGTTTGGTATAATTCTGTGTAAGACCCTAAAACTAGACACTTATACAAACTTGTGTTAGTTTTTAAATGTTCACAGCCATTGGAAAAGTATGGGGAGATTTATCCTGCCAAGGCTGATACTGATGTGCCGCCAAGTGTTGGGATGGCTTGTTTTGGCCATCAGGGTAAGACCCAAGGCACATGCAGTATGGGATTGCTTGAACTCTTGAACTGGACTAGATTTCTAGTATTGCTCTAGACCTTAGAGATAGATGGGCAAAACTGGAAAGTTACACCTAATCCCTGGACTCGATTATGACACATCACTGAGTGTCGGATCGGGTTGTCTTTGATGTGTCAATCAGTGAGATCCTTAGTGGGGGTCGAAACCTGAACATGTTGGGGAAGTCTGAGAATTCATCTGAGTGAGTGGTCATAGTGACAGGATCAGCCCCTTTGTCGGACAATGGTAATGATCGGGAATGCACTCTCTCTGATGGAAACCAAACTGCCGACAGTTGATTTCAATCATTGGAATTTTGTTTTGCAAAAGTAAGATATATATATATATATTTATATGTATGGTTTCAAAAGATTTGCAAAAGGTTTTAATTCCCGGGATCCATGTGAGTTGAGAGTGCGACACTGTTCCTTGCAGCCGAGGGAGAGGTCTTCTCTTGTCGGGCAGTGCTTGATCATTAAGGGCTGAGAGGTTAAGTGTATGACCATTTAGGATAATACCTGATGGGCTAATCATGCACCTGCCCACAGTCCCTGGGTTTTTATAAGATGGCTTGGCCCAAGGACCACTTAATGTAAGTGTTGGGCCCATAGGGTCCATGTGATGGGCTCAAGGGGGTCACTGAGTCTTTCAGTGAATTTGGCTATGCCTTGTAATAAAGGCTGGGCTGAACCCATGTGGCTAATATGTAGATCAATGCTTGGGTCCCATGCCATACAAAGAATCCCAACTGGGCAGCAGGTTGGAAACTAGTTAAACACTGAACACTTAATGGGCCAAAAGCCCATTTCGAATTGGGCTGATATGATCACCAGTTCATCGGGCTAATCTGAGATTAGTGTTAGTAAAAGGATTAGATCTTTGACCTCATCCACTCTAAGAGACCAAATTCAAATTAGATTTGAATCTGGTAACCTCCTGATAAGATTAGGAGTTAACTAACTTAATCTGCAGATAGGATTAAGATTAACCTCTATCCAAATACTGATTTGGATTGGGATAACTCCCAAAATATTGGGAGGTTTCTTAATCAAGAAGAAAGTGGAGAAAACCCTAGCAGAAATATTAGATTTCGAGCTAGGGGTTTGAGGAAGCAAAAAACACATCCTGCAATCTGAGATTTGCTCTCTCACTGACTCCAGAGAGAAGAGACAATTCTGCCCTCTTCATCCCTGGACTTCTCCTCCTTTAGCCGTCGCCAGTACCTGTTGGAAGATTGGATCTTTGCAGCAACAGGAAGTCAAGAAAGCAGTTCTTGACAATAGTCTTGCAAGAAAGACACTAGGATTCGGTGTTCAAGGTTCCCAGAGGGTTCTTATGAAGAATGCAGTGTGTAGGACGCACCCTGCTGGTTCCGTTCCATCCACAGCTGTGTCATCTTCAGCAGGAGCGGATCTTGGTTACTTCTTTGGGCGTGAACACCAACTTTGGGAGAGATTATTTCTCTGGATCAGGTATAATCCTTCCTATTTTTGTTTTGGTTCAGATCTGGTTTGTTTATGGTTCAAGTAGGATCCTTGAATAATGTATTCTAAATTTAGGGAATATGATTCCCAGTTGGAAGAATGTAGGAAATTTTTTTGAAATTCGCCCTCCATTCCGCACCTTTCTTGGTGTCCATTAGATGCATCCTACCATTCTTTCAGTGGTATCAGAGCCAGGTTCAAATCTTGAACCTAAAGAAAATCAGATTTCACCCTGCACAGATGAACAGAAAATGTTCTGCCAAGATCTGCGCAGATTGCTTTCCTTTTTTTTCAAGAAATGGTTTCTTGTTTAGGGCGTTTGATCTGAAATTAATTTTGTTAAATCCAAAAATTTATTTAGAAATTTTCTTTATTTATTTTTTATTTAATGGACTGTTCGAACCTAGAGATCACAGTGCAGATTTGGCGTAGATAGTCTACGCACCCTTTTTTCTTCCTTTTATTATTATTCGGTCTGTAAATATATATTTTTTTTTTCTAGACTGAGTGTATTGGATTTGAACAAGAATGTAATTAATTAATAGAAATAGGATTTCTGTTTTTTATTTATTTTCTTGATTAATGTAGAGGGAAGAAGATGGCGGCACTAGAGATTTGCAGATGGAGAAATCGCATACTGCGATTTACAGTTTATGAAACTGTAATTTTTGTGATTAACCTCTATTTTGCAGGTGGTACGAACAATCCATATTTTGATTTGTGATTGTCTAAAATAAAAAATTATTAATTTCAGATCTCTCTTGAATTAATTCTAAAATTGAAAATCAGTTTTGGACCATTTCGGACTAGATTAGACCAAAATTGTTTTGACCAAATCAGAGATTCGAAGGGGGCTGTTTTTCAGTCCATTTTTCTCACACTGATTATTCCAAATCTGATGTTCAAATACAGGGATTAATTCGGCCCACCTGTAAAGCCCAGTTTTAAAGGGTTAAAACTATAAAAGCCCGTTGTTGTGAGAAAAGCTGTATGGGCCGAACTGCTATCTGCAATTCAGCCCATACAGCTAGTAAACATTAATTGTTAATGCTTTAAGTTTTAAATGGGCCATTCGAAGGGCTTTACATCAGTTAATTAATTGGACCAATTCTTCCTTTACATGTGATGTTTGGATGTATGATGTGCTATGACCATGGGCCATAAGCACTTGGCTCATGTTAACTCGTTAGTGGCTCTTGCGCACACCATGACTGAATGTACATCATTGCCATGGTGTCCCTTAAGGTCATTGGATGACCACTCTCTACTTGGTGGGCCCCACAACCATGAAAAGGGATGCGTACGGAACCCCAAGCCAATTGAGGCCCACCAGAAATCTGGCTTTATGAAAACTAGTGGGAGCCACTTTGGTTTGACCTAAATTAGAAATAGGTTGTAATTTTGTTCCCTCCAAGCAAATATGAGTGCGTGTGATAGGGAGATCCATTTGATGGACTCTCTAAAGGCCTTCCGTCATTAGCACAATGATGGGTCCATCAGTAATGAGGAAACGCACCAAAAAATTTGGCTATCCATTTGTTGTGGGATCTGTTAGAGTGTTTCATTAGATGATAGGGGCTTCATAGACCGATGTGGGAGGGGCTTCACCAGAAAATGGGAACTCTCTCACAGTAACTTGGCATAACCTGAATAGGATGGGTGTGCACTCACTGGACAAAATGGTTTACCTAAAAACGGCTCTAAACCATGTCTAACAGAGGCCAAAGGGAAACTCATCTGATGAGTAGATATGATCCGTCATAGAAAGGTGGTGGGGTTATGCAGCTGAAACAGTTCGCTTCACGCACCCTATGTGATTTCCCACATTTCCAGAGACATCCCGTCGTCTCCATCACTGAGAAGGGAGGGAAAATCTCAGAGATGAATAAATGGGAATGGAACATAGATTAAAAGCCATATCTATGTAGGTAACATGAATCAAACTAAGGTTGTGGACTAACATTTTTGTTGTTTTATCAGAAAATGGCAAATGGTCAATTTGCAAAGCTTCTAGATGATAACAAGCTTAAGGGCCCAAACTATGCCGACTGATACAAAAATCTTATGCTGGTCCTAACTTCTGAAAAGTTAGATAAGGTGGTGAAAAATCCTGTCCCAGAATGTCCGGGTGATAGGGCTTCTGAGGCCCGTAGGAGGGACTACCAAGATTGGGAGGATAAGAACTCCCTAGCTCGCTGCTTTGTCATTGCCTCATTAGACAACTCAATACAGAGGCAGTTCGATCAGATCGAACTAGCCAAGGACATATTGGATAGTCTAAGAACAATGTATGAAGAGCAGAACCGTTCTACTCGACAGAAGGTCCTGAAATTGTTCATGACCGCACAGATGTCCAAGGGGCAGAAAGTTCATGACCATTGTCTTTGGATGATGGGATACATTAATGAACTTGAAGCTCTTAGATCCGGGCTAGATCTTGGCACGCAAGTGGATACCATCCTGAATTCTTTGCCCTCTTCCTTCAATGCATTTACTATGAACTACAATATGAATAAGCTGAATGTCAGCATCCAGGAACTCATCAATATGTTGCAGAGGGCCGATGATCTTTTAAAGAAGGATGAGCCTATGGTTATGCTTGCTGAAACTAACAAATCGGGCAAGAAAAAGAGAAAGGCAAAGAAGCCCCAGAAGAAAGCTGCCAAACCCAAGAAGCAGAAGAAGAACAAGGCATCAGATGTCTGTCACTTCTGCAAACAGACCGGCCACTGGAAGAGGAACTGTCCTACCTACCTGGAATCTAAGAAAGGTAACATCGAAACTTGTGTCATAGAAACTAATATGTTAGTTACTTCTGTGTCCTGGTGTGTTGACTCTGGGGGTTCAACTCATGCCTGTAACTCACTGTAGGGGTTCAAGTTTAGCAGAAGATTGAGTGAAGGCGAGGTGACACTATTCTTGGGAACGACAGCAAGTGTTGTTGCTGCGGCGATAGGAACCGTAGAATTAGTTTTTAGAGAAGGAGTCTTTATACTTAAAGATTTTCTTTATGTATAGAACTTGAGAAGAAATATAATTTCTGTTTCTAAACTGTGTGCTGATGGATATACTGTTTATTTTAGTAATATGATTACTGTTAAACAGAATAACAAATTCATCGCATGCGAGGAACTGGAGAATGGTCTCTATGTTCTACATCCTTCTCTAGAAGATAACCTAACCGGAACTACGTCGATAAAAAATCCCAAGAAAATGACTCGTGATACAATTAATCCCATGTGCCTCTGGCATTACCGACTTGGCCATATCGGTATTGACCGAATCACAAGACTAGTAAAGGATGGTCCTTTGGATTTTCTAACCGTAGAAAATCATCCCACTTGTGAGCCTTGCCTTCAAGGTAAGATGACTAAGCGGCCATTTGACGGTAAGCCTGAAAGAACGGGAGGCACACTTGACCTTGTACATACTGATGTATGTGGTCCCCTGAGTGTTAGGACACGGAATCAACACGTGTACTTCATCACCTTTACAGATGATTTTTCATGATATGGTTACGTGTACCTAATGAGACACAAGTCTGAATCCTTTGAAAAGTTCAAAGAGTTCAGACAGGAAGTCGAGACACAGTTAGGGAGAGAAGTTAAGGCCCTTCGATCGGATCGAGGTGGCGAGTATCTCTCTGATGAATTCAGGGACTACTTAAAGGACAATGGGACAGTGTCACAACTAGCTCCTCTTGCTACACCACAACTCAACGTTGTTTCAGAGAGGAGGAATAGGACCTTGTTGGACATGGTCCGGTCACTTCTCGTACACTCAAAATTACCCACATCCTTTTGGGGATATGCATTAGAGACTGCTATCTACGTGCTGAATTGGGTTCCAACCAAATCAGTTCCGAAAACTCCATATGAACTATGGACCGGATGGAAGCCAAGTGTAAGACACTTGAAGATTTGGGGTTGTCCTGCACATGTTAGAAGAACAAGTGCGGACAAGTTGGAATCCAAAACCAGTCGTTGCCTATTTATAGGCTACCCAAAGGATTCAGTGGGTTATCTATTCTATGACCCGAGTGTGTAGAAAGTGTTCTGCAGTCGAAACGCCCAATTCTTAAAATCCGATTACATCCTGGACACCCATCGTCAGGAAATAGTTCTTGATGAGGAGAGCTCAGGAGCAGTGGGAGATGTCCCACAAATTCCAGGTAATGACCAACCTAGAAGAACCACCCGGGTATCCGGACCACCAGTCCGATATGGTTATGACCAGGATAGTTACCTGGTGGAAACCTTGACTAGTGAAGAGGATCTCATGACTTACACGGAAACTATGTTAGACATAGACTCCAGAAGTGGGTGGAGGCCATGAGAGCTGAAATGGACTCAATGGAGACCAATGGAGTCTAGACTCTAGTGGATCCGCCCTGCGGGGTAAAAGCAATTGGTTGCAAATGGATCTACAAGAGGAAGAAGGGCCCCGATGGCAGGATTGAGACCTTTAAAGCTCGTTTGGTGGCGAAAGGGTATACTCAGAAAGAAGGCATCGACTATGAGGAAACCTTTTCGCCCGTGGCCATGCGTAAATCCATTAGAATCCTGCTAGCTGTAGTAGCAAACCATAACTACAAGATTTGGCAAATGGATGTCAAAACCGCATTCCTGAATGGAGATCTTAGTGAAGATATCTACATGCAGCAGCCGCAAGGCTTTATTGCTGTTGGTCAGGAACACATGGTATGTAAACTCAACAGATCCATATATGAACTTAAGCAGGCTTCTAGGAGTTGGAACAACCATTTTGATTCTACCGTCAAAACGTTTGACTTTGAATAGAATCCGAATGAGCCTCGTGTTTACAGGAAGTCCAGTGGGGATAAGATTACTTTTTTAGTATTGTATGTGGATGATATCCTACTCATTGGGAATGATGTAGGAATGTTGACTTCGGTCAAGGTATGGATGTCACAATAGTTCTCCATGAAAGATCTCGGAGAAGCTTCATACATACTGGGTCTTTGACTCTATAGACATAGATCAAAGAGGATAATTGGATTATCCCAGGCTGCTTACATTGACAAAATTATCAAAAGGTACAGCATAGAAAACTCCAAGAAAAGAAATGTTCCTTTCAGACATGGAGTAACTCTCTCCAAGAAGATGTCTCCCTAGACTTCGGAGGAGATTGAGGGCATGAGAGATGTTCCCTATGCCTCAGCCGTAGGGAGACTCATGTATGCCATGCTGTGCACTCGCCCAGACATAGCTCAGGCGGTGAGTGTGGTAAGCAGATTTCAGGCTAACCCAGGGCAGGACATTGGACTGCTGTGAAGAACATACTTAAATACCTTGGAAGGACAAAAGAGTTTTGTCTGGTATTCGATGGTAGTTCACTACAAGTTTTGGGGTTTACCGTCGCCGATTTTTAGTTGGATCCAGATGATAGAAATTTTACATCTGGGTATATTTTCATGATAGGATCGTGTGCTGTTTGTTGGAAAAACAACAAATAGGGGTCCACTGCAGACTCCACAACCGAGGCCAAGTACATTGCCGCAAGTGAAGCTGCCAAGGAAGCCGTGTGGATGAAGAAATTCATACACAAATTGGGAGTGATTCTGTCCAACACACCATCCATCCCGTTGTTGTGTGACAACAATGGAGCGATCGCCCAGGCTAAAGAGCCTCGGGTCCACTCGAAGTCAAAGCACATCGAGAGGAAGTACCATGTACTACGGGAGATCGTTGGTAGAGGGGACGTCCAAATTTAGAAAGTAGCATCAGTGGATAATGTGGCTGGCCCATTGACTAAGCCACTGACATAGAAGGTGTTTGAAAAACACGTGGAAAGTATGGGACTCCGGATTGTACCAGATTGGACCAAAGTGCAAGTGGGAGCTGTTAGACAGTCTTGTATGCCCTTAGCTTCAATCGGATTTGATATACTTTTGTTATTTAGTGGAAATAAATTAAAGTGCATGTTTGATTCATGTTGTTTGGTATAATTCTGTGTAAGACCCTAAAACTAGACACTTATAGAAACTTGTGTTAGTTTTAAATGTTCACTGCCATTGGATAAGTCTTGGGAGATTTATCCTTCCAAGGCTGATACTGATGTGCCACCAAGTGTTGGGATGGCTTGTTTCGGCCATCAAGGTAAGACCCAAGGAACATGCAGTATGGGATTGTTTGAACCCTTGAACCATACCAGATTTCCAGAATTGCCCTAGACCTTGGAGATAGATGGGCAAAACTAGAAAGTTACACCTAACCCCTGGACTCAATTATGACACATCACTAGGTGTCGGATCGGGCTGTCTTTGATGTGTCAATCAGTGAGATCCTTAGTGGGGGTCAAAACCTGGACAAGTTGGGGTAGTCTGAGAATTCATCTAAGTGAGTGGTCATAGTGACAGGATCAGCCCCTTTGTCAGACAATGGTAATGATCAGGAATGCAATCTCTCTGATGGAAACCAAACTGCCAGCAGTTGATTTCAATCGTTGGAATTTTGTTTTGCAAAAATAAGATATATATATGTATATGTACGGTTTCAAAAGATTTGCAAAAGGTTTTAATTCCTGGGATCCATGTGAGTAGAGAGTGTGGCACAGTTCCTTGCAGCCGAGGGAGAGGTCTTCTCTTGTCGGGCAGTGCTTGATCATTAAGGGCTGAGAGGTTAAGTGTAAGACCATTTAGGATAATACCTAATGGCCTAATCTTGCACCTGCCCACAGTCCTTGGGTTTTTATAAGATGGCTTGGCCCAGGGACAATTTAATGTAAGTGTTGGGCCCATAGGGTCCATGTGATGGGCTCAAGGGCGTCACTGAGTCTTTCAGTGAATTCGGCTGGGCCATGTAATATAGGTTGGGCTGAACCCATGTGGCTGGTGTGTAGATCAATGCTTGGGTCCCATGCCATACAAAGAAGCCCAACTGGGCAGCAGGTTGGAAACTAGTTAAACACTGAACACTTAATGGGCCAAAAGCCCATTTCGAACTGGGCTGATATAATCACCAGTTCATAGGGCGAATCTGAGATTAGTGTTACTAAAACGATTTGGTCTTTGACCTTATCCACTCTAAGAGACCAAATTCAAATTAGATTTGAATCTGGTAACCTCCTGATAAGATCAGGAGTTAACTAACTTAATTTGCAGATAGGATTAAGATTAACCTCTATCCAAATACTGATTTGGATTGGGATAACTCCCAAAATATTGGGAGGTTTCTTAATCAAGAAGAAAGAGGAGAAAACCCTAGCAAAAATATCAGATTTTGAACTAGGGGTTTGAGGAAGCAAGAAATACATCCTGCAATCTGAGATTTGATCTCTCACTGACTCCAGAGAGAAGAGACAATTCTGCCCTCTTCGTCCCTGGACTTCTCCTCCTTCAGCCGCCGCCACTACCTGTTGGAAGATTGGATCTTTGCAGTAACAGGAATTGAAGAAAGTAGTTCTTGACAATAGTCTTGCAAGAAAGAAACTAGGATTCAGTGTTCAAGGTTTCCAGAGGGTTCTTGTGAAGAATCCAGTGTGTAGAACGCACCCTGCTGGTTCCGTTCCATCCACAGCTGTGTCATCTTCAGCAGGAGCGGGTCTTGGTTACTTCTTTGGGCATGAACACCAACTTTGGGAGATATTATTTCTCCGGATCAAGTATAATCCTTCCTGTTTCCTTTTGGTTCAGATCTGGTTTGTTTATGGTTCAAGTAGGATCCTTGAATAATGTATTTTAAATTTAGGGAATATGATTCCCAATTGGAAGAAGGTAGGAATTTTTTTTGAAATTCGCCCCCCATTCCACACCTTTCTTGGCGTCCATTAGATGGATCCTACCATTCTTTCAGATCGGAAGGAAGCCAAGTGTAAGACACTTGAAGATTTGGGGTTGTCCTGCACACGTTAAAAGAACAAGTGCGGACAAGTTGGAATCCAAAACTAGTCGTTGCCTATTTATAGGCTACCCAAAGGATTCAGTGGGTTATCTATTCTATGACCCAAGTGAGCAGAAAGTGTTCTGCAGTTGAAACACCCAATTCTTAGAATCTGAATACATCCTAGGCACTCACAGTCAGGAAATAGTTCTTGATGAGGAGAGCTCAGAAGTAGTGGGAGATGTCCCACAAGTACCAGGTAGTGACCAACCTAGAAGGTCCACCCGGGTATCCAGACCATAGTCTGATATGGTTATGACCAGGATAGTTACCTGGTGGAAACCTTGACTAGTGAAGAGGATCCCGTGACTTACGTAGAAGCTATGTTAGACATAGATTCCCAGAAGTGGGTGGAGGCCATGAGAGCTGAGATGGACTCGATGGAGACCAATGGAGTCTAGACTCTAGTAGATCCACCCTCTGTGGTAAAAGCAATTGGTTGCAAATGGATCTATAAGAGGAAGAAGGGCCCCGATGGCAGGATTGAGACCTACAAAGCTCGCTTGGTGGAAAAAGGGTATACTCAGAAAGAAGGCATCGATTATGAGGAAACCTTTTTGCCCATGGCCATGCTTAAATCCATTAGGATCCTGCTAGCTGTAGCAGTGTACCATAACTACGAAATTTGGCAAATGGATGTCAAAACCTTGTTCCTGAATGGAGATCCATATATGGACTTAAGCAGGCTTCTAGGAGTTGGAACATCTGTTTTGATTATGCCGTCAAAACATTTGACTTTGAGCAGAATCCGGATGAGCCTTGTGTTTACAAGAAGCCCAGTGGGGATAAGATCACCTTTTTGGTATTGTACGTGAACGATATCCTACTCATTGGGAATGATGTAGGAATGTTGACTTCGGTCAAGGTATGGCTATCACAGCAGTTCTCCATGAAAGATCTTGGAGAAGCTACATACATACTGGGTCTTTGACTCTATAGAGATAGATCAAAGTGGATAATAGGATTATCCCAGGCTACTTACATTGACAAAATTATCAAAAGGTATAGCATGGAGAACTCCAAGAAAGGAAACGTTCCTTTCAGACATGGAGTCACTCTCTCCAAGAAGATGTCTCCTAAGACTTTTGAGGAGATTGAGGGCATGAGAGATGTTCCCTATGCCTCAGCCTTAGGGAGCATCATGTATGCCATGCTGTGCACTCGCCTGGACATAGCTTAGGCGGTGAGTGTGGTAAGCAGATTCCAGGTCAACCTAGGCCAGGAGCATTGGACTGCTGTGAAGAACATACTTAAATACCTTCGAAGTACAAAAGAGTTTTGTCTGGTATTCGATTGTGGTTCACTACAAGTTTTTAGGGTATACCGATGCCGATTTCTAGTCGGATCCAAATGATAGAAAGTCTACATCTCGGTATGTTTTCACGATAGGATCGTGTGTTGTTTGCTAGAAAAGCAGCAAACAGGGGTCCATTGCAAACTCCACAACCGAGGCCGAGTACATTGCCGCAAGTGAAGCTGCCAAGGAAGCCGTATGGATGAAGAAATTCATACATGAATTGAGAGTGATTCCATCCAGCACTTCACCCATCTCGTTGTTGTGTGACAACAATGGAGCGATCGCCCAAGCTAAAGAGTCTCAGGCTTACTCGTTGGTAGAGGGGACGTCCTAATTCAGAAAGTAGCATCAGCGGACTATGTTGTAGACCTATTAAGTAAGCCACTGACACAGAAGGTGTTTGAGAAACACGTGGAAAGCATGGGACTTCGGCTTGTACCGGATTGGACCCAAGTGCAAGTGAGAGTTGTTAGATAGTTTTGTATGCCCTTAGCATCAATCCATTTTGATGTACTTTCAACATTTAGTGAAAATAAATAAAGTACATGTTTGATTCATGTTGTTTGGTATAATTCTGTGTAAGACCCTAAAACTGGACACTTATAGAAACTTGTGTTAGTTTTAAATGTTCACAGCCATTGGATAAGTCTGGGGAAATTTATCCTGCCAAGTCTGATACTGATGTGCCACCAAGTGTTGGGATGGCTTGTTTCGGCCATCAGGGTAAAACCCAAGGCACATGCAGTATGTGATTGCTTGAACCCTTGAACCGGACCAGATTTCCAATATTGCCCTAGACCTTGGAGATCACCTTTTTGGTGTTGTATGTGGACAATATCCTACTCATTGGGAATGATGTAGGAATGTTGACTTCGGTCAAGGTATGGCTATCACAACAGTTCTCCATGAAAGATTGATGGGTTTTGTCGAAGCCCTCAAAATTAATACTAGTCCCACAATAAAATATTTGCAGTAAAAGTGGTTCTAGGTCGAATCCCACAGGGAGCAAATCAATAATCTCTTAGCCGAATGGGTAAAGTAATTGTGTGGGAAAATTAAATAACTAAAATTAAAAGAATAACAAACTAAACAAACAAGAGAAAATCAGTCTTACCGAATTCTGGTTCAAGGGTTCGGGTTGAATCGATTGGCCATCGATCCTAGGTACAATTCAGCATTCTTGCAATTCAAGCATTTAACCTTAGATTTACTAGGATAGCCATAATAAACCTTGTGTTTTCCTAATTCAGTTGACCAAACCCAGCATTCGATCAACACTTATCACCACTCAACTGGGTGCGATAGCGTTCCATGTTAAACAATGATAGCATTAAGATTTGTGAAAACAGTTAAACCAAAATAACAATAATTGAGATAGCTGCAATTATTGAATTTTGTTCCATCAATTCCTTTAGGTTGAACCATGATAAAACATTGGTCAAAAGCTGTCATGAACAATTGACCCAAAAAGATATCAACCAAATTGCTACTGGTACCATTATTCGTGACAATTACAGATCACCGAAATCATGGATAGCAATAGGAAAATCAACATTAATTCAGTTGTCAAACTAATTAACATCAATGTCCAATAAAAATATGCACAAGAATCAATGAATACTTGAATTAGAAAGAAATAAAATAAATTAACCACAGAATCTCACAATGACACAATCGAACCTCCCCCCTTGAACCAGAAAAAGAAGCTTAGCTACTCATGATTTGCGCAATCTCCATGCTTTTCCTTTCCATAGCCGAACTACCTTCTTGAGCTTCTTGGCCTCTTGATGATCTCTTGGATCTTGGGATGAGTGATGCTAGAGCTGGTTCACCCCCCTCTTTATATAGCCAAAGGAGAGGGCTGTTTTCCAACTCCTTCTAGGAGATCATCTTATCTTTAGGGAGTCTTGATCTTATCTTCTTTGAACTAATCCTATCCTATCTCTTATCTAATCCCCAACTTTCTTATCCTTATAGGATTACATTCAAAGTTTAGATCTAATAAGACTCTCTCCCTCTTGGGAGATTACATTCGAATTAGGACTCTAGACTCTTGTATCCGAGTTGGACTTCTCTGCTACTTGGGTTGTTTTCAGGTTCTTCTGCGAGTTGGGCTTGAGCTGTTAAATGGGCCTGGCTACGACATTGCTCCAACTCCGGGCCCAGTTTCGTACTCGATGTGTACCGAATCAGTCAAAACCCAAAACATAAAAGTTGTGGGCTTTTTGTTCTTCTTTCTAATGCTTCTTGAATTGCCCAATTCGGAGTCTGGAATTGTGAGTTAGGCCCAGATCACTGACTATCGCCGAAACTGTGCAAAATCACCCGAATTGGCATGTTTCCTTCCAATTGCCTTCTTTATTGCCCTGAATCGAAATACAAGAGTAATGAGTGCATTTAAGTGTTAAAATAATGAAAAGAAATGAAAATTAGGGGACAAAAATAGGATTCTTTTCCGTCTCATCAAATCCCCCCACACTTAAATTTTGCTCGTCCTCGAGCAAGGCAAAAACTCAAGTAACACAAAAGAAACCACTACTGATTTTCAATATTTATTTTTCTCTACATGAGGCTTGGTTCATCGCATGCTTTAGTTCAGACTTGGTAACCTTTCCCTTTTCATCTCTTTCTCCCCTTTTTCTTGTCCAAGAGTGATCGCAAATCACCATTCCTCATGGTCCCAAGTTAAATCGATAGTCAAGGAGACAAGCCTTCTAGGGCTGAAACTCCTTGGACTGCATGGGTGCTCATTGCTTTTAACAAAGCAATTCAGCCAGATGCAATTACTTTCCTTTGAATCAAAACAAGGTGTGCTTATTTCCATAATCTTGCTTTGTATCACATCTCCACCACTTAGTGTGAATTCCTAGGATCTGAAGGTGAGAATGGGGTTGGGGTTCTAGGGTGAGTGCATTTTATGCTCCATCTCACCCTTGCCTTCTTTTCAAGATGTGAGTGCATTTTATGCTCCACCTCACACTTGCTTTCATTTCTAGATGTGAGTACATTTTATGCTCCATCTCACATTAGTCACGATTTTTTTTTTTTTTTTGCATAAGAATCACAGGGTTTCACTGCCTGATCCATGAATTCATTGATCGTGGTCTCTATATACCTAACACAGCAAGTTCTAGAATAATCAACCCATGTTTGACAGATAATTATGTGAAAATCAATCAAACCCTTATGCATCTTGCCTATTGATCAATTAAAATCATGAGGTACCATATGCAGCCAATAAAGATTTAGTTAATCATGCTTGCATCCTATCTTATCTATTCAGCCTAAGCACATGATTCTTGATAAGTTGAAATCATTCAAGGATATGCTTCCAAGGAGCAGAACTTTCAAGAAGGTAAGGTATCTCAAATTTCCATCAGATTTCCCTAATCCCCCCACACTTAAGTTATACATTGTCCCCAATGTATATGATTATGCATAAAGTAGAAGGATTTGGGGGTACTTCCCTGTTTGTCTTGTTGGGTTCCTGCTAAACACAAAAACCAAAACCAAACAAAATAACAAATTAACTAAATATAATGGGTTGCCTCCCAGAAGTGCAATTGTTTAACGTCGTTATGCTCGATGTTCTTTTTTTGCTCCTTTAATCCAAGGAATACTGTGGAATGTTCAACAAGATGTCTACCGTAGAGGGGACATTTGCATCCTCATGGAACAACATCAATCGATGTCCATTCACCATGAAGATCTTACCTATGTCGAGACTTTTGATCTCTACTGCACCATAGGGAAAAACATTAGTCACAGGAAATGGACCCATCCACCTGGAACGCAGCTTACCTGGCATGAGTTGAAGTCAAGAATTATACAATAAGACCTTTTTGTCCAATTTTAAATTGTTTTCTTAAGAGTGCATTGTCATGGAACGATTTGGTCTTTTCTTTGTAGATTCTGGAATTCTTGTATGCCTCTAACCTCAACTCTTCCAACTCTTGCAACTGAAGCTTCCTTTCCTTCCCTGCTTCTTCCATATTCATGTTGCATTGCTTGATTGCCCAATAGGCCCTATGTTCAATTTCCACCGGCAAGTGGCAAGATTTGCCAAAAATTAACTTGTAAGGGGACATACCTATTGGGGTCTTGTAAGCTGTCCGATATGCCCAGAGAGCATCATCTAGACGTAGGTTCCAATCCTTTCTTCCTGGATTCATTGTCTTTTCCAATATGGACTTTAACTCTCTATTGGAAATTTCAGCTTGCCCATTAGTCTGGGGATGATAAGCAGTGGCAATTCGGTGATGCACCCCATATCTTCTCATCAAGGCTTCAACTATTCTATTGCAAAAATGGGTCCCTTGATTGCTTATGATGGCTCGAGGAATGCCAAACCTACTAAAGATGTTAGACTTTAGCCGAATGGGTAAAGTAATTGTGTGGGAAAATTAAATAACTAAAATTAAAAGAATAACAAACTAAACAAACAAGAGAAAATCAGTCTTACCGAATTCTGGTTCAAGGGTTCGGGTTGAATCGATTGGCCATCGATCCTAGGTACAATTCAGCATTCTTGCAATTCAAGCATTTAACCTTAGATTTATTAGGATAGCCATAATAAACCTTGTGTTTTCCTAATTCAGTTGACCAAACCCAGCATTCGATCAACACTTATCACCACTCAACTGGGTACGATAGCGTTCCATGTTAAACAATGATAGCATTAAGATTTGTGAAAACAGTTAAACCAAAATAACAATAATTGAGATAGCTGCAATTATTGAATTTTGTTCCATCGATTCCTTTAGGTTGAACAATGATAAAACGTTGGTCAAAAGCTGTCAAGAACAATTGACCCAAAAAGATATCAACCTAATTGCTACTGGTACCATTATTCATGACAATTACGGATCACCGAAATCATGGATAGCAATAGGAAAATCAACATTAATTCAGTTGTCAAACTAATTAACATCAATGTCCAATAAAAATATGCACAAGAATCAATGAATACTTGAATTAGAAAGAAAGAAAATAAATTAACTACAGAAACTCACAATGACACAATCAAACCTCCCCCCTTGAACCAGAAAAAGAAGCTTAGCTACTCATGATCTGCGCAATCTCTATGCTTTTCCTTTCCATAGCCGAACTACCTTCTTGAGCTTCTTGGCCTCTTGATGATCTCTTGGATCATGGGATGAGTGATGCTAGAGCTGGTTCACCCCCCTCTTTATATAGCCAAAGGAGAGGGCTGTTTTCCAACTCCTTCTAGGAGATCATCTTATCTTTAGGGAGTCTTGGTCTTATCTTCTTTGAACTAATCCTATCCTATCTCTTATCTAATCCTCAACTTTCTTATCCTTATAGGATTACATTCAAAGTTTAGATCTGATAAGACTCTCTCCCTCTTGGGAGATTACATTCGAATTAGGACTCTAGACTCTTGTATCCGAGTTGGACTTCTCTGCTACTTGGGCTGTTTCCAGGTTCTTCTGCGAGTTGGGCTTGAGCTGTTAAATGGGCCTGGCTGCGACGTTGCTCCGACTTCGGGCACTGTTTCTTACTCGATGAGGACCGAATCAGTCAAAACCCAAAACATAAAAGTTGTAGGCCTTTTGTTCTTCTTTCTAATGCTTCTTGAATTTCCCAATTCGGTGTCTGGAATTGTGAGTTAGGCCCAGATCACTGACTATCGCTGAAACTGTGCAAAATCACCCGAATTGGCATGTTTCCTTCCAATTGCCTTCTTTATTGCCCTGAATCGAAATACAAGAGTAATGAGTGCATTTAAGTGTTAAAATAATGAAAAAAAAATGAAAATTAGGGGACAAAAATAGGGTTCTTTTTTCGTCTCATCAAAGATCTTGGAGAAGCCTCATACATACTAGGTCTTCGACTCTATAGAGATAGATCGAAGCAGATAATTGTATTATCACAGGCTGCTTACATTGACAAATTTGTCAAAAGATACAGCATGGAGAACTCTAAGAAATGAAACATTCCTTTCAGGCATGGAGTCACTCTCTCCAAGAAGATGTCTCCCAAGACTTCTGAGGAAATTGAGGGCATGAGAGATGTTCCCTATGCCTCAGCCGTAGGGAGCATCATGTGTGCCATGCTGTGCACTCACCCGGACATTGCTCAGGTGGTCAGTGTGGTAAACAGATTCCAGGCCAACCCAGGGTAGGATCATTGGACTGTTGTGAAGAGCATACTCAAATACCTTTGAAGGACAAAAGAGTTTTGTCTGGTATTCGATTGTAGTTCACTACAAGTTCTAGGGTATACTAATGTCGATTTTCAGTCGGATCCAGATGATAGAAAGTCTACGTCTGGGTATGTTTTCATGATAGGATTGTGTGCTATTTGCTGGAAAAGCAGCAAACAGGGGTCCACTGTAGATTCCACAACCGAGACTGAGTACATTGCCGCAAGTGAAGCTACCAAGGAAGTCGTGTGAATGAAGAAATTCATACACGAATTGGGAGTGATTCTGTCCAGCATATCACCCGTCCCATTGTTGTGTGACAACAATGGAGCGATCGCCCTGGCTAAGAGCCTCAAGCCTACTCAAAGTCAAAGCACATCAATAGAAAGTACCACGTACTATGGGAGATTGTTGGTAGAGGGGACATCCTAATTTAGAAGGTAGCATCAGCGAATAATGTGGCAGACCCATTGACTAAGCCATTGAGACAAAAAGTGTTTGAGAAACACATGGAAAGTATGGGACTCCGACTTGTACCAGATTGGACCTAAGTGCAAGTGGGAGCTCTTAGATAGTTTTGTATGCCCTTAGCTTCAATTCGATTTGATGTACTTTTGTCATTTAGTGTAAATAAATAAAGTGCAAGTTTGATTCATGTTTGGTATAATTCTGAGTAAGACCCTAAAACTGTACACTTATAAAGGCTTGTGTTAGTTTTAAATGTTCAGAACCGATTTGATAAGTCTAGGGAGATTTATCCTACCAAGGCTGATTTTGGTGTGCCACCAAGTGTTGGGTTGGCCTATCTCGGCCACCAGGGTAAGACCCATGGCACATGTAGTATCGAATTACTCGAATCCTTGAACCGGACCAGATTTCCAGTATTGCCCTAGACCTTGGACACAGATGGGCAAAATTGGAAAGTTACACCTAACCCCTAGACTCGATTATGACACTTCACTTGGTGTCGGATCGGGTTGTCATTGATATGCCAATCAGTGAGATCCTTAGCGGGGATCAAAACCTTGGTATGTTGGGACAGTCTGAGTTTAATCTGAGTGGGTGATCATAGTGTACTCTCTCTGATGGAAACCAAACTGCCGGAAGTCGATTTTGTTAGATAGTTTTGTATGCCCTTAGCTTCAATCAAAATGATGTACTTTATGAGTTAATTGGAAATGAGTAAAAGTGCATATTTGATTCATGTTCCCTTGGTATGTTTCTGTGTAATACCCTTCAACTGGATACATAATGAGACTCATGTTAGTTTAGAATGTTCACAGCCAGTGGGTCGGTCTGGGGAGACCTATCCTGACAAGGATGACACTATGGTGCCACCAAGTCGGTTGGGGTGGCTTGTCTCAGCTACTGGGGTGAGACCCTAGGCACATACAGTGTAGGATTAATTGAATCTTTGAACTGGACCAGATTTCCAGTATTGCCCTAGACCTTGGAGATTGATTGGTAAAACTGGAAAGTTACACCCGACTCCTAGACTCGATTATGATACTGCACTAGGTGTCAGATTGGGCTGTCTTTGATGTACCAATCAGTGAGATCCTTAGCGGGGGTCAAAACCTGGGTATGTTGGGACAGTCTGAAAATTCATCTGAGTGAGTGATCATAGTGACAGGGTCAGCCCCTTTGTCGGACAAAGGTAATGATCAGGGATGCACTCTCACTGATGGAAACCAAGACTAGTGGCAGCCGATTTCAATCATTGAGATTTGTTTTGCAAAATATATTTTATATAAAAGTATATATATTATGGTTTTGAAATGATTTGCAAAAGGTTTTAATTCTCGGGATCCATATAAGCAGAGAGTGCAGCACTGTTCCTTGTAGCCGAGGGAGAGATCCTCTCTTGTCGGGTAGTGTATGATCATTATGGGCTGAGAGGTTAAGTGTTAGACCATTGAGGATAATACCTGATGAGCTAATCTTGCATATGCCCACAGTCCCTGGGTGTTACAAGGTGACTTGGCCCAGGGACCACTTAGGGTAAGTGTTGGGCCCATAGAGCCCATCAAATGGGTTTCAGGGGGTGCATTGTCCATAATAGTGTATTCGGCAAGGCCTTGTAACAAAGGCTAGGCTGAACCCATGTGGCTGATGTGTAGATCAATGTTTGGGTCCCTTGCCATACAAGGAAGCCCAACTGTGCAGCAGTTTGGAAGGATAAATGAATACATAACCTTAAATGGGCCTTAAGCCCATTTTGAACTGGGATAATTTGATTAATCACTAAGGGGCGAATTCGGAGATGGATCAGCTTATAGGATTGGGCCCACACCCTATCCACTTAGAGAGTCTAAGATCTAAATAAGATTTAGATTTGAAAACTTCCTAATTAGCTTAGAAGATGGCTGATCTAATCTGCAGAAGAGATAAGGGTTATCCTTTCTCTTAAAGGGACATCTAATCCATATATGATTTGGGTTAGCAACTCCTAATGGGATTAGGAGCTGATCCCTTCAAGTCTATGAAAGGAAGAGGGGGCGGCAGCTTTTAGACAATCACAAGCAAGCAATAAATAGTCTTGTCTTCAGAGCTGAAATCACAGAATAGAGAATCTGCACCCTGCAAATACTCTCTTGCCCCCTCCTTCCTGCAGCCGCCACCTACAACAATTCGATCTCCAGTTCTTGGGAGAAATCAAGATTGGATCTTGATTCCAATTTTTGGAGAAAAGATTGGTGGGAGTTGTATCCACAAGCCGTCCAGATGATTCCTGAGAAGGGTCAAGTTCTTTTGGAAGAACACTGATGATTCTGCTCTACCCTACACTACGCCATTTTCAGTGGGAACAGATTTTGGATCCTTCCTTGGGCGTGAACACCTCCATTGGGAGATACTACTTCTCTATATCAGGTATTATCTCAGAATTCGCCCCTTAAAGACTAATCAAATTAGCCCAATTCGAAATGGGCTTAAGACCCATTTAGGGTTATGTATTCATTAAGCCTTTCAAACTGCTGCCCAGTTGGGCTTCCTTGTATGGCATGGGACCCAAACATTGATCTACACATCAGCCATGTGGGTTCAGCCCAGCCTTTGTTACAAGGCCTGGCCGAAAACACTGTTATGGACAATGCACCCCCTGAAACCCATCAGATGGGCTCTATGGGCCCAACACTTACCTTAAGTGGTCCCTGGGCCAAGCCACCTTGTAACACCCAAGGACTGTGGGCAGATGCAAGATTAACCCATCAAGTATTATCCTCGATGGTCTTACACTTAACCTCTTAGCCCATAATGATCATACACTGCCCGACAAGAGAGGACCACTCCCTCGGCTGCAAGGAACAGTGTTGCACTCTCTCATATATGGATCCTGGGAATTAAAACCTATTTGAAAACATTTCGAAACCATAATATATATATATATATATATACTTTTATATCTCAGATAAAATATATTTTGCAAAACAAATGTCAACGATTGAAATCGGCTGCCGGCAGTCTTGGTTTCCATTAGTGAGAGTGCATCCCCAATCATACCTTTGTCCGACAAAGGGGCTGATCCGGTCACTATGATCACCCACTCAGATGAATTCTTAGACTGTCCCAACTGTTAGACAGTTTTGTATGCCCTTAGCTTCAATCAAAATTGATGTACTTTATGAGTTTATTGTAAATGAATAAAAGTGCATATTTGATTCATGATCCCTTGGTATGTTTCTGTGTAATATACTTAAACTAGACACTTAATGAGACTCGTGTTAGTTTAGAATGTTCACAGCCAGTGGGTCGGTCTGGGGAGACCTATCCTAACAAGGCTGACACTGTGGTGCCACCAAGTTGGTTGGGGTGGCTTGTCACAACTACTGGGGTGAGACCCTAGGCACATACAGTGTGGGAATAATTGAATCTTTGAACTGGACCAGATTTCCAGTATTGCCCTGGACCTTGGAGATTGATGGGCAAAATTTGAAAGTTACACCTGACCCCTAGACTCGATTATGATACTGCACTAGGTGTCGGATTGGGCTGTCTTTGATGTACCAATCAGTGAGCTCCTTAGCAGGGATCAAAACCTGGGTATGTTGGGACAATCCGAGAATTCATCTGAGTGGGTGATCATAGTGACAGGATCAGCCCCTTTGTCGGACAAAGGTAATGATCGGGGATGCACTCTCACTGTTGGAAACTAAGATTGCCGGCAGCCGAATTCAACCGTTGAGATTTGTTTTGCACAGTATTTTTTATATGAGATATAAAAGTAAATATATTATGGTTCCTAAAATATTTGCAAAAAGGTTTTAATTCCCGCGATCCATATAAGTAGAGAGTGCAACACTATTCCTTGCAGCCGAGGGAGAGGTCCTCTCTTGTCGGGCAGTGTATGATCATTAAGGGCTGAGAGGTTAAGTGTAAGACCATTAAGGATAATACTTGATGGGCTAATCTTGCATCTGCCCACAGTCCCTGGGTGTTACAAGGTGGCTTGGACCAGGGACCAATTAGGGTAACTGATGGGCCCATTGAGCCCATTCGATGGGTTTCAGGGGGTGCACTGTCTTTAACAGTGTATTCGACCAGACCTAGTAATAAAGGCTGGGCCGAACCCATGTGGCTGATGTGTAGATCAATGCTTGGGTCCCACGCCATACAAGGAAGCCCAACTGGGCAGCAGTTAGGAAGGTTAAGTGAGCACATAAGCTTAATGGGCCTAACGCCCATTTCGAATTGGGCTATTTATTTAGTTAATTAAAGGGGCAAATTCTGAGTTGGATGAGCAGATAGGTTAGGGTCTTAATCCTATCCACTCAGAGAGTCCAAATCTGAATGTGATTCAGATCTAGAAACCTCCTAATGGGATTAGGAGAAAGCTAATCTAATCTGCAGATAAGATAAGGGTTTATCCTTATCACTAGAAGAGAAGGTTGATCCAAATATGATTTGGATAAGCAGCTCCTAATGGGATTAGGAGCTGATCTTTTAAGTTAACAAAAGAAAGGAGGGGGTGGCATCCTTTAGGAGATATACATCAGATCCTCTTTAGTGCTGAAATCAAGAAGAGAGAATTCTGCACCCTGCAAATACTTTCTTGCCGCCTCCCTGTTCTTGCCACCCTATTTTCCTGTTCGATCTCCAGTTGTGGGAGAAGTCAAGATTGGATCTTGACATCAGTTCTTTGAGAAAGGATTGAAAGGAAGCTATGCTCACGTACCATTCTACTAATTCTTGCGAAGGACAGAGTTCTTGGGGAAGAACACTGCTGATTCTGCTCCATCCTGCACTGCGCCATCTTCAGTGAGAGCAGCCTTTGGATCCTTCTTTGGATGCGAACACCTTCGTTGGGAGATATTGCTTCTCCGTATTAGGTATAATTCTCTCCTATTCCTATTGGTTCAGATCTGGTTCTGTTTAAGGTTCAAGAATGATCCATGGAAATATGATTTTCTAAATAGGGAATGTGATTCCCAGTTGAAGGGAGAGAATTTTTTTTTGAAATTCGCCCCTTATTCCGCAATCTTTGGGCGTCCATGGGATGGATCTCTCATCCCTTCAGTGGCATCAGAGCCATGGTTCAAATCTTGAACCATTCTATTTCAGATCTGAACCCACGCAATTAGGGAGAAGGCGTTTACCCAATTTGCGCAGATTTGGATTTTGGGAAATTTGTTCCCAAAACAGATGGGAAAATAATCTGAAAATAATTTTAAATAAATCTGATTATTATTTATAATTGTTCTTTATAATTTTCTTGATTTATGGGCTGTTCGTACAAGAGGAGATCGAATTCTTGGTTTGCACAGGGAACCTGCGATTTTGCAGTTCTTGAATTATTTTTGGGTCTGTAAATAATTTTTTTTTTTATTTTCTATACTCAATGTATAGGTATTCGATCTGATGTAAATATTAATAGAAATAGGATTTCTATTTATTTTTATTTTGGATCGAAGATGGTGGCACAGAAAAGGACATTTCGCAGAGAAGGAGATTTCGTTGATGAGAGAAACGCTATCTGTGATTTGCAGTTTGTGAAACTGCATTCTGTGATCTAACCTTTGTTTTGCAGGACGGATTGTGCGAATAGCCCTGATTGACTGATTCTTCTTTTTTTTCTTTTATCAGTATTTAATTTCAGATTATTTTCTTGAATTAAGGATTTAATTAAAAATCAAACCCTAGACCCGTTCGAACCGAGATTGGTTCAAATTGTTTGAACCAATTCTAGGGTTTAATCAAGGCTGAAAGTCAGCCCTAATTTCCCAATAATGGGCCTAAGGATTGATATTTAATTAAATGGTTAATTCGGCTCAGCCTGTAAAGGCCCAGTTTTAAATAGTTAAAACTGCAAAAGCCCATTTTAAAGGATAAAGCTATATGGGCCGAACTGGGTAACCCTAATTCAGCCCATATACCTAAATAATATTAATGGTTAATATTATGGAATTTTAACGGGCTTCCAACGGGCCTTATAGATAATTAATTGATTGGATCAATTTATCCCTGCATGAGAGGTATGGATGTGTGATGTGCTGCGTACATGGGCCATAAGTACTTGGCCCATGCTCATTCGACAGTGGCTCTTGCACACACCATGGCTGAATGCACATCATTGCCATGGTGTCCCTTTTGGCCATTGGATGACTTCCCTCAGTGGTGGGCCCCACACCTCATCAAGAGGTTACGTGCGGAACCCTAGCCGATTTAAGGCCCACCAAAATCTGGCTTTATGAAAGTCAGTGGGAGCCACTTTGGTTTAACCTAAATCAAACTAGGGCATAATTTTTGTTCCCTCCAGCTAATATGAGTGCATGTGATAGGGAGATTCATATGATGAACTCTCTAAAGGCCTTCCATCATTAGCATGAGGATGGGCCCTTCAGTAATGAGGAAACGCACCAGAAAATGGGCTATCCATTTGCTGTTGGGCTTGTCTGAGTGTTTCATAAGATGATAGGGGCGTCATAGACCGATGTGGGAGGGGCTTCACCAGAAAATGGGAACTCTCTCACGGTACCTTGGCGTTCACGAATATGATGGGTAAGCACTCATTAGACAGAAAGGATTACCTAAAAATGGCTCTAAACCTTGTTTGACAGAGGCCAAAGGAAAAACTCATATGATGAGTGGATATGATCCTTCACAGAAAGGTGGTGGGGTTATGCAGCTGAAATAGTTGGTTCCATGCACCCTATGTGATTTCCCACATTTCTAGAGACAACCCGTAGTCTCCATCACTGAGAAAGGAGGGAAATCTCAGAGATGAATAAATGAAAATGGATCATAGATTAAAATCCATATCTATGAAATGAACATGAATCAAATTGGGTTGTGGACTGATGTTTGCTCTTTTATCAGAAAATGGCAAACAGATCTTTTGCAAAACTGCTTGATGACAACAAGTTGAAGGGCCCAAACTATGCTGACTGGTACAGTTACCTTATGCTGGTCCTAGCTTCTGAAAAGTTGGACAAAGTGGCAAAGAATCCTGCCCCAGAGCGTCCGGGTGATAGGGCTTTTGAGGCCTGAAGGAGAGACTATCAAGAATGGGAGGAGAAAAACTCCCTTGCCCGGTGTTACATCATTGCCTCCTTGGACAACCCGATACAAAGGCAGTTCGATTAGATCGAACTTGCCGAATACATATTGGACTGTCTTAGGACAATGTATGAAGAGCAGAATCGTTCTACTCGACAAAAGTTCTTGAAACAGTTCATGACCGCACAAATGTTCAAGGGTCAACAAGTTCACGACCATTGTCTTCGATGATGGGATACATCAACAAACTGGAGGCTCTTGAATCTGGGCTGGACCTTGCAACCTAGATAGATGCTATCCTTAACTCTTTGCCTCCTTCCTTTAATCCGTTCATCATGAACTATAACATGAACAAGCTGAATGTCAGCATACAAGAGCTCAGCAATATGTTGCAAAGAGTTGAAGAACTGATTAGAAAGGATGAGCCTATAGCCATGCTTGTTGAAGCTGGCATGACAGGCAAGAGAAAGAGGAAGGCAAAGAAGCCTCAGAAGAAAGCCACTAAGAGCAAGAAGCAGAAGAAAGACAAAGCATCGGATGCCTGTCACTTCTGCAAGAAGACCGGCCACTGGAAAAGGAACTGTCCTGCCTACCTGGAATCTAAGAAAGGTAACTTCAAAACTTGTCTTATAGAAACCAATTT
Organism: Nelumbo lutea; assembly: GCF_056320005.1. NCBI lineage: Eukaryota > Viridiplantae > Streptophyta > Magnoliopsida > Proteales > Nelumbonaceae > Nelumbo > Nelumbo lutea. Next base: position 70,441,407 of record NC_142687.1, on the reverse strand, counting down.
GTTGGTAGCTTCTGCGTCCTGGTGTATTGACTCCGGGTCTTCAACTCATGTGTGTAACTCACTGTAGGGGTTCAAGGTAAGCAGAAGGTTGAGTGAAGGAGAAGTCACACTCTACTTGGGGACTACTGCAACTGTTGCAGCCGCGGCCATAGGAATCGTGGAGTTAATTTTTAGAGAATGAACAATTGTACTGAAAGATTGTCTTTATGTGCAAAATTTAAGGAGAAATTTAATTTCTGTCTCAAAACTGTGTGCAGATGGTTATTCTGTCTTCTTTATTAATACGATTACTATTAAAAGAAACAACAGATTCATCGCATACAAGGAACTAGTGAACGGTCTCTATGTTCTACATCCTTCTCTAGAAACTAACATAACCGAAACTACGTCGGCTGAAATCCCCAAGAAGAGAGCCCGTGATACAGTTAATCCCACGTGTCTGTGGCATTACCGACTTGGCCACATCAGTGTTGACCGAATCACAAGGTTGGTAACGGATGGTCCTTCGGATTTTCTAACTGTAGAAGATCTTCCCACTTGTGAGCATTGCCTACAAGGCAAGATGATGAAACGTCTATTTAACGGTAAGCCTAAAAGATGTACAGGCACACTTGACCAAATACATACTAATGTATGTGGTCCCCTGAGTGTTAGGACACGAAATCAACACGTGTATTTCATCACCTTCACAGATGATTTTTCACGATACGGTTACTTGTTCCTAATGAGACACAAGTCTGAATCCTTTGAAAAGTTCAAAGAGTTTAGACAAGAGGTCGAGAAATAGTTAGGGGGAGAAATTAAGGCCCTTCGATCAGATCGAGGTGGCGAGTATCTCCCTGATGAATTCAAGGACTACTTAAAGGACAATGGGATAGTCTCACAATTAGCTCCTCCTGCTACACCACAACTTAATGGTGTTTCGGAGAGGAGGAATACGACCTTATTGGATATGGTCCGGTCGCTTCTCATACACTCAGAGTTACCCACATCCTTTTGGGGTGATGCATTAGAGACTGCGATTTACGTGCTGATTTGGGTTCCAACCAAATCAGTTCCGAATACTCCATATGGTCATTGGACCGGAAAGAAACCAAGTGTCAGACACTTGAAGATTTGGGGTTGTCCAACATGTTAAAAGAACGAGTGCAAACAAGTTGAAATCCAAGACCAGTCATTGCCTATTTGTAGGCTACCCAAAAGGCTCTATAGGTTACCTATTCTATGACCCAAGTGAGTAAAAAGTGTTCTGCAGTCGTAATGCGCAATTCTTGGAAACCGACTATATCCTGGACCCCCATCGTCAGGAAGTTGTTCTTGATGAGGAGAGCTTAGGAGCAGTGGGAGATGTCCCACAAGTTCCAGGTAGTGACCAATCTAGAAGATTCGCTCGGGTATCCAGGCCACCAGTCCGATATGGTTATGACCAGGATAGTTATCTGGTGGAAACCTTGACTAGTGAGGAGGATCCCGTGACTTACACGGAAGCTATGTTGGACATAGATTCCGAGAAGTGGGTGGAGGCCATGAGGGCAGAGATGGACTCAATGGAGACCAATGGAGTCTGGACTCTAGTAGATCCGCCCTCTGGGGTAAAAGCAATCGGTTGCAAATGGATTTACAAGAGGAAGAAGGGCCCCGATGATAAGGTTGAGACCTTCAAGGCTCGTCTGCTGGCGAAAAGGTACACTCAGAAAGAGGGCATCGATTATGAGGAAACCCTTTCGCCTGTGGCCATGCTTAAATCCATTAGGATCCTGCTAGCTGTAGTAGCATACCATGATTATGAGATTTGGCAAATGGATGTCAAAACTGCATTCCTGAATGGAGATCTTACTGAAGATATCAATATGTAGCAGCCGCAAGGCTTCATTGCTGCAGGTCAAGAAAACATCGTATGTAAGCTTAACAGATCCATTTATGGACTTGAGCAAGCTTCTAGAAGTTGGAACATCCGTTTTAACTCTACTGTCAAATTGTTTGACTTCGAGCAGAATCCGGATGAACCCAGTGTCTATAGGAAGTATAGTGGAGATAAGGTTACCTTCTTGGTTCTGTATGTAGATGACATTCTATTCATTTGGAGTGATGTAGGTATGTTAACTACGGTGAAAGTATGGCTATCACAGCAATTCTCCATGAAAGATCTTGGAGAAGCCTCCTATATACTGGGTCTTCGACTCTATAGAGATAGATCGAAGCGGATAATAGGATTATCCCAATCTGCTTATATTGACAAAATAGTCAAGAGATACAGCATGAAAAACTCCAAGAAAGAAAATGTTCCTTTTAGGCACGGAGTCACTCTCTCCAAGAAGATGTCTCCCAAGACTTCTGAGGAGATTGATGGCATGAAAGATGTTCCTTATGCCTCAGCCATAGGGAGCACCATGTATGCCATGCTATGCACTCGTCCTGACATAGCTCAGGCAGTGAGTGTAGTAAGTAGATTTTAGGCCAACCCAGGGCAGGAGCATTGGACTGCTGTGAAAAACATACTTAAGTACCTTCAAAGGACAAAAGAGTTTTGTCTAGTATTCGATGGTAGCTCACTACAGATCCAAGCGTATACAGATGCCGATTTCCAGTCAGACCCAGATGATAGAAAGACTACATCTGGATATGTTTTCACGATAGGATCATGTGATGTTTGCTGGAAAAGCAGCAAACAGGGGTCCACTGCAGACTCCACGACCGAGGCCGAGTACATTGCCGCAAGTGAGGCTGCCAAAGAAGCCGTGTGGATGAAGAAGTTCATTCATGAGTTGGGGGTAGTTTCGTCTGACACATCACCCATCCCATTGTTGTGTGACAACAATGGAGCCATTGCTCAGGCTAAGGAGCCACGAGCCCACTCGAAATCAAAGCACATCGAGAGGAAGTACCACGTACTGCGGGAGATTGTTGGTAGAGGGGACGTCCTGATTCAGAAGGTAGCGTTAGCGGAAAATGTAGCAGACCCATTGACAAAGCCACTACGACAGAAAGTGTTTGAGAAACACGTGGAAAGCATGGGACTCCGGCTAGTACCTGATTGGACCTAAGTGCAAGTAGGAGCTGTTAGACAGTTTTGTATGCCCTTAGCTTCAATCAAAATTGATATACTTTATGAGTTTATTGTAAATGAATAAAAGTGCATATTTGATTCATGTTCCCTTTGTATGTTTCTGTGTAAATCCCTTAAACTGGACACTTAATGAGACTCGTGTTAGTTTAGAATTTTCAAAGCCAGTGGATCGGTCTGGGGAGACCTATCCTGACAAGGCTGACACTATGGAATCACCAAGTCGGTTGGGGTGGCTTGTCTCAGCTACCGGGGTGAGACCCTAGGCACATACAGTGTGGGATTAAATAAATCTTTGAACTGGACCAGATTTTAAGTATTGCCCTGGACCTTGGAGATTGATGGGAAAAACTGGAAAGTTACACCCGACCCCTAGACTCGATTATGATACTACACTAGGTGTCCAATTGGGCTGTCTTTGATATACCAATCAGTGAGATCCTTAGCGAGGGTGAAAACTTGGGTATGTTGGGACAATCCGAGAATTCATCTGAGTGGGTGATCATAGTGACAGGATCAGCCCCTTTGTTGGACAAAGGTAATGATTGGGGATGCACTCTCACTGTTGGAAACCAAGACTGCCGGCAGCCGATTTCAACCATTGAGATTTGTTTTGCAAAGTATTTTTTATATGAGATATAAAAGTATATATATTATGGTTTCTAAAATGTTTGCAAAAAGGTTTTAATTCCCAGGATCCATATAAGTAGAGAGTGCAACATTGTTCTTTGCAGCCGAGGGAGAGGTCCTCTCTTGTCGGGCAGTGTATGATCATTAAGGGCTGAGAGGGTAAGTGTAAGACCATTGAGGATAATACCTGATGGGCTAATCTTGCATCTGCCCACAGTCCCTGCGTGTTACAAGGTGGCTTGGCCCAGGGACCACTTAGGGTAAGTGATGGGCCCATAGAGCCCATTCGATGGGTTTCAGGGGGTGCACTGTCTTTAACAGTGTATTCGACTAGGCCTTATAACAAAGGCTGGGCCGAACCCATGTGGCTGATGTGTAGATCAATGCTTGGGTCTCACGCCATACAAGGAAGCCCAACTGGGCAGTAGTTAGGAAGGTTAAGCGAGCACATAAGCTTAATGGGCCTAAATCCCATTTCGTACTAGGCTATTTATTTAGTTAATTAAAGGGGCGAATTCTGAGATGGATTAGCAGATAGGATAGGGTCTTAATCCTATCCACTCAGAGAGTCCAAATCTGAATGTGATTCAGACATAGAAACCTTCTAATGGGATTCGGAGAAAGCTAATCTAATCTGCAGATAAGATAAGGGTTTATCCTTATCACTAGAAGAGAAGGCTAATCCAAATATGATTTGGATAAGCAGCTCCTAATGGGATTAGGAGCTGATCTTTTAAGTTAACAAAAGGAAGGAGGGGGCGGCAGCCTTTAGGAGATATACATCAGATCCTCTTTAGTGCTGAAATCAAGAAGAGATAATTCTGCAGCCTGCGAATACTCTCTTGCCGCCTCCCTGTTCTTGCTGCCCTGTTTTCTAGTTCGATCTCTAGTTGTGGGAGAAATCAAGATTGGATCTTGACATCAGTTCTTTAAGAAAGGATTGAAAGGAAGCTATGATCACTTACCATTCTACTAATTCTTGCGAAGGACAGAGTTCTTGGGGAAGAACACTGCTGATTCTGCTCCATCCTGCACTGCGCCATCTTCAGTGAGAGCAGCCTTTGGATCCTTCCTTGGACGCGAACACCTTCGTTAGGAGATATTACTTCTCCGTATCAGGTAAAATTCTCTCCTATTCCTTTTGGTTTAGATCTGGTTCAGTTTAATGTTCAAGAATGATCATTGGAAATATGATTTTCTAAATAGGGAATGTGATTCCCAGTTGAAGGGAGAGAAATTTTTTTTGAAATTTGCCCTTATTCCGCAATCTTTGGGCGTCCATGGGATGGATCTCTCATCCCTTCACCAACATACCCAGGTTTTGACCCCTACTAAGGATCTCACTGATTGGTACATCAAAGATAGCCCAATTGGACACCTAGTGTAGTATCATAATCGAGTCTAGGGGTTGGGTGTAACTTTCCAGTTTTTCCCATCAATCTCCAAGGTCCAGGGCAATACTAGAAATCCGGTCCAGTTCAAAGATTCATATAATCTCACACTGTATGTGGCTAGGGTCTCACCCCGGTAGCTGAGACAAGCCACCCCAACCGACTTGGTGGCACCATAGTGTCAGCCTTGTCAGAATAGGTCTCCTTGGACTGACCCACTAGCTGTGAACATTCTAAACTAACACGAGTCTCATTAAGTGTCCAGTTTAAGGGTATTACACAAAAACATACCAAAGGAACATGAATCAAATATGCACTTTTATTCATTTACAATAAACTCATAAAGTACATCATTTTGATTGAAGCTAAGGGCATACAAAACTGTCTAACACTTCCCTGTTTGTCTTTTTTGGTTCCTGCTAAAAACAAAAAAAATTAAAACCAAACAAAATAACAAAATTAACTAAACACAATGGGTTGCCTCCCACAAGCGCAATTGTTTAACGTCGTTATGCTTGACGTCCTCCTTTTGTTCCTTTAATCCAATGGATACTATGGAATGTCCAACAGGATGTCTACCATAGTGGAGACATTTGCATCCTCGTGGAACAACTTCAATCGATGTCCATTCACCATGAAGATCTTACCTGTGTCAAGACTTTTGATCTCCACTGCACCATAAGGAAAAACATTAGTCACAATAAACGGACCCATCCACCTAAAACGAAGCTTACCTAGCATGAGTTGAAGTTGAGAATTATACAATAAGACCTTTTGTCAAATTTTAAATTGTTTTCTTAAGAGTACATTTTCATGGAACGGTTTGGTCTTTTCTTTGTAGATTCTTGAATTTTCATATGCCTCTAACCTCAACTCCTCCAGCTCTTGCAACTGGAGCTTCCTTTTCTTCCCTACTTCTTCCATATTCATGTTGCATCGCTTGATTGCCCAATAGGCCCTATGTTCAATTTCAACTGGTAAGTGGCAAGATTTGCCAAAAATTAACCTGTAAGGGGACATCATCTAGACGTAGGCTCCAATCCTTTCTTCCTAGATTCACCATCTTTTCCAAGATGAACTTTACCTATCTATTGGAAATTTCAACTTGCCCGTCAGTCTGGGGATGATAAGCTGTGGGAATTCGGTGATCTATGCCATATCTTCTCAACAGGGCTTCGACTGTTCTGTTGCAAAAGTGGGTCCCTTGATTGCTTATGATGGCTCGAGGGATGCCAAACCTACTGAAGATGTTAGATTTGATAAATCCTACAACACATTTAGAATCATCAGTTCTTGTGGCTTTGGCTTCCACCCATTTTGATACATAATCGACTGCCAAAAGTATGTAAGAAAAACCACAAGAGGGAGGAAAGGGTCCCATGAAATCAATACTCCAAACATCAAATATTTTACATATAAGAATGGGGGTTTGGGGCATCTCATTCCTGCGAGATAATGTACCTGTTTGCTGACATCTTTCATAGTTTTTACAAAACAAGTATGCATCTCTAAATAGGGTGGCCCAATACAGCCCACTATCCTAGACTTTTCAAGCAGTCATCTTTGGCCCAAAATGGCTACCACAAGCATAATTATGACAAAACAATAGAATCAACATCTTCTCATCCTCAATGACACATCTCCTAATCATTTGATCATAACAGAATTTCCATTGATAAGGTTCATTCCAAACATAATATTTTGCCTCATACCTGATTTTGTTCTTCATGGATTTGCTAAGGTCATTAGGCAAAACTCCGGTGACCAAGTAGTTTACAATGTCAGCATACCATGGAACCATACCTTTCATGTGACACAACTGTTCATCAGGAAACAACTCATCGATGGGTGAGGAGTCCTCATCTTTCACCAACTTACATAGGTGATCCGCCACCTAGTTTTCAGCTCCCTTTTGATCCTTGATCTCTAAATCAAACTCTTGGAGCAAGAGTATCCACCATATCAACATCGGTTTCGATTCCTTCTTCACCAGTAGGTATTTCAAAGTTGCATGGTCAGAAAATAAAATCACTTTAGAGCCAAGCAAAAATGACCTAAATTTATCTAAAGCAAATGCAATAGCTAATAGCACTTTTTTAGTGGTTGTGTAATTGCTCTGTGCAGCATTCAACATTTTGGAAGCATAGTAAATGACATGGCTCTTCCCATCTATTTGCTGCCCTAGAACAGCCCCTACTGCATAATTGCTTGCATCAGTCATGATCTCAAAGGGCAAGTTTCAATCGAGTGGTTGACTGATGGGTGCAATGGTTAATAAACTTTTAAGCTTGTTAAATGCTTCCTTGCACTCATCATCAAAATCGAAAGGCACATCTTTTTGCAGCAACCAGAACAATGGCAGGGCAATTTTTGAAAAATCTTTGATGAACCTGCGATAGAAACTTGCAAATTTTGCCTTGTCGACCTCTATTCCTCTAGCTGAAATTACATGTCTCAACACAATACCTTCCTTCACCATAAAATGGCATTTTTCATAGTTTAAGACAAGATTTATTTCCACACACCTATTCAGAATTTTACTTAAACTATTTAAACTGTCATCAAATGAATCACCATAAACAGTAAAATCATCCATGAACACTTCAATGCATTTTTCAATAAAATCAGAAAATATGCTCATCATGCATCTTTGAAAACTACCTAGAGCATTACACAAACTAAAGGGAATTTGTCTATAGGCAAAGGTGCCAAATGGACAAGTGATTGTCATTTTCTCTTGGTCCTCTTGCGCAATAACAATCTGATAATATCCTGAGAATCCATCGAGAAAATAGAAGAAAGCCTTACCTGCCAGCCTCTCTAGCATCTGATCAATGAAGAGTAGGGGAAAATGGTCCTTTCGAGTGGCCAACTTGAGTTTTCAAAAATCTATTACCATTTTCCAGCCACTTTGTACCCTCATGAGAAATAGTTCATTATTTTGATTTTTTACTACAGCAATCCTAGTTTTCTTAGGTACAATATGAATAGGACTTACCCATTTGCTGTCTGAAATAGGATAAATTATCCCTTCATCTAACAATTTAAGCACTTCTTTCAATACTACCACTTTCATTACCAGGTTGAGTTTTCTTTGTGGTTCTCTAACCAGTTTGGCATCATCTTTCAAAAGGATCCTATGCATGCAAATCGAGGCTGACACCTTTTATGTTGGCTAGGGTCCAGCCAATCGCCTCCTTATGGTCATTTAGGACTTTAATGAGCCTTTCTTCTTGCTCCTTAGTCAACCCTTTTGCAATGATCATAGGCAGTGTCTCTTTTTTGCCCAAATAGGCATATTTTAGGTGATCAAGTAGGGTCTTTAGTTCCAGCTTCGGAGCCTGCAAAACAGAGGGCAACAACCTTGTGTGAGAAACTTTTGATTCAACATCAGAAGTACTTATCTCATGTTCTGGTTTCGGAGTATCATAGGATGCATCGATCTCCTCCTCCTTGTTCGATTGTGCCTTATTCTCTAGCTCATCGTCCATGTCCTCCTCTCCAAAGACTTCCTCCACAATCGAATTGATAGTATCAATAGAGCAAATCGAATGGCAGTCACTACGATATTTCATTGCATCAAAAATATTAAATTTTACAATCTCTCCATCAAACTCGACAGAGAGGGTACCCTCATCCACATCTATCTTGGTCTTGGCTATTTTCATGAATGGCCTGTCTAATAGAAGTGGGGCTGAACTCGTGGTTGTGTCTTCTTCCATCTTCAGGATGTAAAAATCAGCTGGAAAGATCAAATCATTAACCTGCACTAATACATCCTCAACAATCCCCTCAGGGTAGGCATTAGAACAATCAGCTAATTGGATAACAACTCTAGTCTCTTTCAAAGGACCCAGTCCCAATGCACAGTAAATCGAGTATCGCATGACATTAATAGATGCACCTAAGTCCAGCATGGCACGCTCGATTCGTTTGTTGCCAATCACACAAGGTAGGGTAAACATACAGGGAGAAAATCAATAATCTCTTAGCTGAATCGATAAAGTAATTGAGTGGGAAAATTTAATAACTAAAATTAAAATAATAAGAAAGCAATAACAAACTAAACGCATAAGAGAAAATTAATCTTACCGAATTCTGGTTCAACGGTTTGGGTTGAATCGATTGGCCATCGATCCTAGGTACATTTCAGCATTCTTGCAATTCAAGCATTTAACCTTAGATTTATTAGGATAGCCATAATAAACATTGTGTTTTCCTAATTCAGTTGACCAAACCCAACATTTGATCAACACTTATCACCACTCAACTGGGTACGATAGCATCCATATTAAACAGTGATAGCATTAAGATTTGTGAAAATAGTTAAACCAAAATAACAATAATTGAGATAGCTGCAATTACTGAATCTTGTTCCATCGATTCCTTTAGGCTGAACCATGTTAAAACATTGGTCAAAGGCTGTCACGAACAATTGACCCAAAAAGAAATCAACCTAATCGCTACTTGCACCATTATTCATGACAATTACGGATCACCGAAATCATGGATAGCAGTAGGAAGATCAACATTAATTCAATTTGTCAAACTAATTAACATCAACATCCAATAAAAATATGCACAAGAATCAATGAATACTTGAATTAGAAAGAAAGAAAATAAAGTAACTACAGAACCTCACAATGACACAATCGAATCTCCCCCCTTGAACCAGAAAAAGAAGCTTAGTTGCTCATGATCTGTGCAATCTCCATGCTATTCTTCTCCATAGCCAAATTGCCTTCTTGAGCTTCTTGGTCTTCTTGATGGTCTCTTGGATCTGAGAGTGAGTGATGCCAGAGCTGGTTTGCCACTCTCTTTATATAGCCAAGGAGAGGGCTGTTTTCCAACTCTTTCTAGGTGATCATCTTGTCTTTAGGGAGTCTTGATCTTCTTTGAACTAATCCTATCCTATCTCTTATCTAATGATCTAATCTCAATCTCTTTGGATTACGTTCAAGACTTTAGATCTAATCAGACTCTTTCTTTAGAGATTACATTTGAGATTTGGACATTTGAATTCGAGTTGGGCTGCTTTAAAACTTTGTCTGTTTCAAGGTACTTCTGCGAGTTGGGCTTAAGTTGTCAAATGGGCCAGGCTACGAACTTGCTATGAATTCAGGCTCATTTTCATACTCGATGTGGGCCGAATTGTTAGACAGTTTTTTGTATGCCCTTAGCTTCAATCTGATTTGATGTACTTTTGTTATTTAGTGAAAATAAATAAAGTGCATGTTTGATTCATGATTGTTTGGTTTAATTCTGTGTAAAACCCTAAAACGGGACATTTATAGAGACTCGTGTTAGTTTTAAATGTTCACAGCCGTTGGATAAGTCTGGGAAGATTTATCCTGCCAAGGCTGATACTGGTGTGCCACCAAGTGTTGGGATGGCCTGTCTCAGCCACCAGGGTAAGACCCGAGGCACATGCAGTATGGGATTACTTGAATCCTTGAACCGGACCAGATTTCCAGTATTGCCCGGGACCTTGGAGATAGATGGGCAAAACTGGAAAGTTACACCTGACCCCTAGACTCGATTATGACATTTCACTAGGTGTTGGATCAGGCTGCCTTTGATATGCCATTCAGTGAGATCCTTAGAGGGGATCAAAACCTGGGTATGTTGGGGCAGTTTGAGAATTCATCTGAGTGGGTGATCATAGTGACAGAATCAGCCACTTTGTCGGACAAAGGGTAATGATCGGGAATGCACTCTCTCTGATGGAAACCAAACTGCCGGCAGTTGATTTCAATCGTTGGAATTTTGTTTTGCAAAATTAATATATTTATATATATATATATATATGTGCGGTTTCAAATTGTTTGGAAATGGTTTTAATTCCCAGGATCCATGTGAGAGGAGAGTGCGGCACTGTTCCTTGCAGGCGAGGGAGAGGTCCTCTCTTGTCGGGCAGTGCTTGATCATTAAGGGCTGAGAGGTTAAGTGTAAGACCTTTGAGGATAATACCTGATGGGCTAATCTTGCACCTGCCCACAGTCCCTGCGTTTTTATAAGATGGCTTGGCCAAGGGACCACTTAATGTAAGTGTTTGGCCCATAGGGTCCATATGATGGACTTAAGGGGTTCATTGAGTTTTTCAGTGAATTCGGCTGGGCCTTGTTTTAGAAGCTGGGCCAAACCCATGTGGCTGGCGTGTAGATCAATGCTTGGGTCCCACGCCATACAAAGAAGCCCAACTGGGCAACAGATTGGAAAGTAATTAGACACTGAACACTTAATGGGCTAGAAGCCCATTTCGAGGTGGGCTGATATGATCACCCATCCTTGGGGCGAATCTGAGATTAATGTTAGTAAAAGGGTTGGGCCTTTAGCCTTATCCACTCTTGGAGACCAAATTCAAATTAGATTTGAATCTGGTAACCTCCTGATAAGATCAGGAGTAAGCTAACTTTATCTACAAATAGGATTAAGATAATCCCCTATCCAAATACTGATTTGGATTGGTATAACTCCTAATTAGGAGGATTCTTAATCAAGAAGAAAGGTGGAGAAACCCTAACCAAGAAAGAGAAATATCAGATTTCGAACCACTCTTGGAGACCAAATTCAAATTAGATTTGAATCTGGTAACGTCCTGATAAGATCAGGAGTAAGCTAACTTTATCTACAAATAGGATTAAGATAATCCCCTATCCAAATACTGATTTGGATTGGTATAACTCCTAATTAGGAGGATTCTTAATCAAGAAGAAAGGTGGAGAAACCCTAACCAAGAAAGAGAAATATCAGATTTCGAACCACTCTTGGAGACCAAATTCAAATTAGAATTGAATCTGGTAACCTCCTGATAAGATCAGGAGTAAGCTAACATTATCTACAAATAGGATTAAGATAATCCCCCATCCAAATACTGATTTGGATTGGTATAACTCCTAATTAGGAGGATTCTTAATCAAGAAGAAAGGTGGAGAAACCCTAACCAAGAAAGAGAAATATCAGATTTCGAACCACTCTTGGAGACCAAATTCAAATTAGATTTGAATCTGGTAACCTCCTGATAAGATCAGGAGTAAGCTAACATTATCTACAAATAGGATTAAGATAATCCCCTATCCAAATACTGATTTGGATTGGTATAACTCCTAATTAGGAGGATTCTTAATCAAGAAGAAAGGTGGAGAAACCCTAACCAAGAAAGAGAAATATCAGATTTCGAACCACTCTTGGAGACCAAATTCAAATTAGATTTGAATCTGGTAACCTCCTGATAAGATCAGGAGTAAGCTAACATTATCTACAAATAGGATTAAGATAATCCCCTATCCAAATACTGATTTGGATTGGTATAACTCCTAATTAGGAGGATTCTTAATCAAGAAGAAAGGTGGAGAAACCCTAACCAAGAAAGAGAAATATCAGATTTCGAACCACCTTGAAGAGATATAGGATATCTCCTACAAACTGCATTTGAACCAAGTATCAGATTTCGCCTTTAGAGTTCTCCTCCTGCTGCCGCCATATTTTTTGCAAAATTAGATCTTTGCAGAAAAAGAAAGTCAAGAAATCTGTTCTTGACATTAGTCTTATAACAAAGACTAAAAGGATTTAGTGTTCAGTGTTTCCAGAGGATTCTTGTGAAGGATCCAGTGTGTAGGACGCACCCTGCTGGTTCTGTTCCATCCACAGCTGTGTCATCTTCAGCTGGAACGGATCTTGGAGCATTCTTTGGGCGTTAACACCAACTTTGGGAGATACTGCTTCTCCGGATCAGGTATTTTCCTCCCATTTATCTTTTGGTACAGATCTAGTTTGATTATGGTTCAAATAGGATCCTTGAATATTGTATTCTAAATTTAGGGAATATGATTCCCAGTTGGGAGAAGGTAGGAAATTTTCGAAATTCGCCCACCCATTCCGCAACCTTTATGGCATCCATTAGATGGATCCTACCATTCTTTCAATGGTATCAGAGCCACAGGTTCGAATCTTGAACCAAAAGAAAATCAGATCTGACCTTGCGTAGATGGATAGAAGGTGTTCTTTCAAGATTTGTGCAGATTGTTTTCTTTTTCAAGAAACTGCTTCTTGTTAAGGGCGATTGATCTGAAATTAAATTTTATTAAGTCCAAAATTTATTTAGAATTGTTCTTTATTTATTTTGATTTAATGGACTGTTCGAACCAGGAGATCACAGTGCAGATTTGGCGCAGATAGTCTGCGCACCCTTTTTCTTTCTATTTACTTATATTCGGTTTGTAAATAATTTTTTTTATTTTAGACTGAATGTATAGGATTTGATCAAGAATGTAATTAATAGAAATAGGATTTCTGTTATTTTTTCTTGATTAAAGAAGAAGGAAGAAGAAGGCGGCGCTGGAGATTTGCAGTTGGAGAAATCGCTTTCTACGATTTGCAGTTTGTGAAACTGCAACCCTTGTGATTAACCTCTATTTTGCAGGTGGTGCGAACAGTCCATAGTTTGATTTGTGATTGTTTGAAATCAAGATTATTAATTTCAGATCTTTCATGAATTAATTCTTGAATTGAAAATCAGTTTTGGATCCTCTCGGACTAGATTGGACCAAAACTGTTTGGACCGAATCTGGGGTTCGATAGGGACTGTTTTTCAGACTGTTTTTCAGTCTGTTTTTCACCCACTTGCTGTTCCAAATCTGATGTTCAATTACAAGGATTAATTTGGCCCACCTGTAAAGCCCAGTTTTAAAGGGTTAAAACTGCAAAAGGCCCATTACTGTGAGATAAGCTGTATGGGCCGAACTGCTATCTGCGATTCAGCCCATACACCTAATAGTCATTAATTGTTAATGACTTAGATTTTAAATGGGCTGTTCAATGGGCTTTACAGTAGTTAATTGATTGGATCAATTCCTCCTTTACATGTGATGTTTGGATGTTTGATGTGCTGCGACCATGGGCCATAAGTACTTGGCCCATGAAGACTCGTTAGTGGCTCTTGCACACACCATGGCTGAATGCACATCATTGCCATGGTGTCCTTCAAGGTCATTGGATGACCCCTCTTTGTTTGGTGGGCTCCACAACCCTGTAAAGGGATGCGTACGGAACCCCTAGGCGATTAAGGCCCAACAGAAATCTGACTTTATGAAAGTCAGTGGGAGCCACTCTGGTTTGACCTAAATTAAAACTAGGGCGTAATTTTGTTCCCTCCAGCATATATGAATGCATGTGATAGGGAGACCCATATTATGGACTCTCTAAAGGCCTTCCATCATTAGCACAATGATGGGTCCTTCAGTAATGAAGAAACGCACCATAAAATTGGGCTATCCATTTGCTGTTGGATCTATTAGAGTGTTTCATAAGATGATAGGGGCGTCATAGACCGATGTGGAAGGGGCTTCACCAGAAAATGGGAACTCTCTCACGGTACCTTGGCGTAACCTGAATATGATGGGTAAGCACTCACTGGACAGAAAGGTTTACCTGAAAATGGCTCTGAACCTTGTCTAATAGAGGCCAAAGGGAAATTCATTTAATGAGTGGATATGATGCGTCACAGAAAGGTGGTGGGGTTATGCAGCTGAAACAGTTGGCTTCATGTACCCCATGTGATTTCCCACATTTCCAGAGACATTTCGTCGTCTCCGTCACTGAGAAAAGAGGGAAATCTCAGAGATGAACAAATGGGAATGGAACATAGATTAAAAGCCATATCTATGTAGGTAACATGAATCAAACTAAGGTTGTGGACTAATGATTTTGCTATTTTATCAGAAAATGGCAAACGAGTTAGACAGTTTTTGTATGCCCTTAGCTTCAATCTGATTTGATGTACTATTGTTATTTAGTGGAAATAAATAAAGTGCATGTTTGATTCATGGTTGTTTGGTTTAATTCTGTGTAAAACCCTAAAACTAGACATTTATAGAGACTCATGTTAGTTTTAAATGTTCACAGCCGTTGGATAAGTCTGGGGAGATTTATCCTGCCAAGGCTGATACTGGTGTGCCACCAAGTGTTGGGATGGCCTGTCTCAACCACCAGGGTAAGAGCCGAGGCACATGCGGTATGGGATTACTTGAATCCTTGAACCGGACCAGATTTCCAGGATTGCCCTGGACCTAGGAGAAATATGGGCAAAACTGGAAAGTTACTCCTGACCCCTAGACTCGATTATGACATTTCACTAGGTGTTGGATCAGGCTGCCTTTGATATGCCAATCAGTGAGATCCTTAGCGGGGATCACAACCTGGGTATGTTGGGGCAGTTTGAGAATTCATCTGAGTGGGTGATCATAGTGGCAGAATCAGCCACTTTGTCGGACAAAGGGTAATGATCGGGAATGCACTCTCTCTGATGGAAACCAAACTGCCGGCAGTTGATTTCAATACTTGGAATTTTGTTTTGCAAAATTAATATATTTATATATATATGTACGGTTTGAAATTGTTTGCAAATGGTTTTAATTCCTGGGATCCATGAAAAGAGGAGAGTGCGGCACTGTTCCTTGCAGGCGAGGGAGAGGTCCTCTCTTATCGGGCAGTGCTTGATCATTAAGGGCTGAGAGGTTAAGTGTAAGACCATTGAGGATAATACCTCATGGGCTAATCTTGCACCTGCCCACAGTCCCTAGGTTTTTTATAAGATGGCTTGGCCAAGGGACCACTTAATGTAAGTGTTGGGCCCATAGGGTCCATATGATGGACTCAAGGAGTTCATTGAGTTTTTTAGTGAATTCGGCTGGGCCTTGTTTTAGAGGCTGGGCCGAACCCATGTGGTTGGTGTGTAGATCAATGCTTGGGGCCCACGCCATACAAAGAAGCCCAACTGGGCAGCAGATTGGAATGTAATTAGACACTGTACACTTAATGGCCCAGAAGCCCATTTCGAGGTGGGCTGATATGATCACCCATACTTGGGGCGAATCTGAGATTAATGTTAGTAAAAGGATTGGGCATTTAGCCTTATCCACTCTTGGAGACCAAATTCAAATTAGATTTGAATCTGGTAACCTCCTGATAAGATCAGGAGTAAGCTAACTTTATCTGCAGATAGGATTAAGATTATCCCCTATCCAAATACTGATTTGGATTGGAATAACTCCTAATTAAGAGGATTCTTAATCAAGAAGAAAGGAGGAGAAACCCTAACAAAGAAAGAGAAATATCAGATTTTGAACCACCTTGAAGAGAGAGGATATCTCCTGCGAATTGAGATAGGATCTCATTCATTCTCCAGAAAAGAAAAAAGGCAGTTCAGCCTTTTCGCTTTTAGAGTTCTCCTCCTGCCGCCGCCACCTTTTTTTGCAAGATTAAAGCTTTGCAGAAAAAGAAAGTCAAGAAATCTGTTCTTGACATTAGTCTTGCAACAATGACTAAAAGGATTCAGTGTTTAGTGTTTCCAGAGGATTCTTGTGAAGGATCCAGTGTGTAGGACGAACCCTGCTGGTTCTGTTCCATCCACAGCTGTGTCATCTTCAGCTGGAACGGATCTTGGAGTATTCTTTGGGCGTGAACACCAACATTGGGAGATACTGCTTCTCCGGATCAGGTATATTCCTCCCATTTATCTTTTGGTATAGATCTGGTTTGATTATGGTTCAAGTGGGATCCTTGAATATTGTATTCTAAACTTAGGGAATATGATTCCCAGTTGGGAGAAGGTAGGAAATTTTTTTGAAATTCGTCCACCCATTCCGCAACCATTATGGCATCCATTAGATGGATCCTACCATTCTTTCAGTGGTATCAGAGCCACAGGTTCGAATCTTGAACCAAAAGAAAATCAGATCTGACCCTGCGCAGATGGATAGAAGGTGTTCTTTCAAGATTTGCGCAGATTGTTTTCTTTTTCAAGAAACTGTTTCTTGTTAAGGGCGATTGATCTGAAATTAATTTTTATTAAATCCAAAATTTATTTAGAATTGCTCTTTATTTATTTTGATTTAATGGACTGTTCGAACCTGGAGATCACAGTGCAGATTTGGCGCAGATAGTCTGCGCACCCTTTTTCTTTCTATTTATTTATATTCGGTTTTTAAATAATTTTTTTTATTTTAGACTGAATGTATAGGATTTGATCAAGAATGTAATTAATAGAAATAGGATTTTTGTTATTTTTTCTTGATTAACGAAGAAGGAAGAAGAAGGCGGCGCTGGAGATTTGCAGTTGGAGAAATCGCTTTCTGCGATTTGCAGTTTGTGAAACTGCAACCCTTGTGATTAACCTCTGTTTTGCAGGTGGTGCGAACAGTCCATAGTTTGATTTGTGATTGTTTGAAATCAAGATTATTAATTTCAGATCTTTCATGAATTAATTCTTGAATTGAAAATCAGTTTTGGATCCTCTCGGACTAGATTGGACCAAAACTGTTTGGACCGAATCTGGGGTTCGATAGGGACTGTTTTTCAGTCTGTTTTTCTCACACTTGCTGTTCCAAATCTGATGTTCACTTACAAGGATTAATTTGGCCCACCTGTAAAGCCCAGTTTTAAAGGGTTAAAACTGCAAAAGGCCCATTACTGTGAGATAAGCTGTATGGGCCGAATTGCTATCTGCGATTCAGCCCATACACCTAGTAGTCATTAATTGTTAATGACTTATATTTTAAATGGGCTGTTCAATGGGCTTTACAGCAGTTAATTGATTGGATCAATTCCTCCTTTACATGTGATGTTTGGATGTTTGATGTGCTGCGACCATGGGCCATAAGTACTTGGCCCATGAAGACTCGTTAGTGGCTCTTGCACACACCATGGCTGAATGCACATCATTGCCCTGGTGTCCTTCAAGGTGATTGGATGACCCCTCTTTGTTTGGTGGGCCCCACAACCCTGAAAAGGGATGCGTACGGAACCCCTAGCCGATTAAGGCCCACCAGAAATCTGACTTTATGAAAGTCAGTGGGAGCCACTCTGGTTTGACCTAAATTAAAACTAGGGCGTAATTTTGTTCCCTCCAGCAAATATGAATGCATGTGATAGGGAGACCCATATGATGGACTCTCTAAAGGCCTTCCGTCGTTAGCACAATGATGGGTCCTTCAGTAATGAGAAAACGCACCATAAAATTGGGCTATCCATTTGCTGTTGGATCTATTAGAGTGTTTCATAAGATGATAGGGGCGTCATAGACCGATGTGGAAGGGGCTTCACTAGAAAATGGGAACTCTCTCATGGTACCTTGGCGTAACTTGAATATGATGGGTAAGCACTCACTGGACAGGAAGGTTTACCTGAAAATGGCTCTGAACCTTGTCTGACAGAGGCCAAAGGGAAACTCATTTGATGAGTGAATATGATCCGTCACAGAAAGGTGGTGGGGTTATGCATCTGAAACGGTTGGCTTCACGCACCCATTGTGATTTCCCACATTTCCAGAGACATTTCGTCGTATCCGTCACTGAGAAAGGAGGGAAATCTCAGAGATGAACAAATGGGAATGGAACATAGATTAAAAGCCAAATCTATGTAGGTAACATATATCAAACTAAGGTTATGGACTAATGATTTTGCTATTTTATCAGAAAATGGCAAACAGTCAATTTGCAA
This sequence comes from Nelumbo lutea, assembly GCF_056320005.1. Lineage (NCBI taxonomy): Eukaryota > Viridiplantae > Streptophyta > Magnoliopsida > Proteales > Nelumbonaceae > Nelumbo > Nelumbo lutea. Next base: position 70,422,825 of record NC_142687.1, on the reverse strand, counting down.
AGCTTCTAGACGATAACAAGCTAAAGGGCCCAAACTATGCCGACTGGTACAGAAATCTTATGCTAGTCCTAACTTCCGAAAAGTTAGACAAGGTAGTGAAAAATCCTGCCCCAGAACGTCCGGGTGATAGGGCTTCTGAGGCCCGTAGAAGGGACTACCAAGAGTGAGAGGATAAGAACTCCCTAGCCCGCTGCTTTGTCGTTGCCTCATTAGACAACTCAATACAGAGGCAGTTTGATCAGATCGAACTAGCCAAGGACATATTGGACAGTCTAAGAACAATGTATGAGTAGCATAACTATTCTACTCGACAGAAGGTCCTGAAATTGTTCATGACCGCGCAGATGACCAAAGGGCAGAAAGTTCATGACCATTGTCTTCGGATGATGAGTTACATTAACGAACTTGAAGCTCTTGGATTCGGGCTAGATCTTGGCACGCAAGTGGATGCCATCCTCAATTCTTTGCCCTCTTCCTTCAATGCGTTCACAATGAACTACAATATGAATAAACTGAATGTCAACGTCCAGGAACTCAGCAATATGTTACAGAGAGCCGAGGATCTACTCAAGAAGGATGAGCCTATAGTTATGCTTACTGAAGCTAACAAATCGGGCAAGAAAAAGAGAAAGGCAAAGAAGCCTGAGAAGAAGGCTGCCAATCCTAAGAAGCAGAAGAAGAACAAGGCATCTGATGTCTGTCACTTCTGCAAGCAGACCGGCCACTGGAAGAGAAATTGTCCTGCCTACCTGGAATCTAAGAAAGGTAACATCGAAACTTGTGTCAAAGAAACTAACATGTTAGTTACTTCTGTGTCTTCGTGTGTTGACTCCAGGGCTTCAACTCATGCGTGTAACTCACTGCAGGGGTTCAAAGTTAACTGAAGGTTGAGTGAAGGTGTAGTGACACTATTCTTGGGAACAACTGCAAGTGTTGCAGCGGCGGCAATAGGAACCATAGAATTAGTTTTTAAAAAAGGAATACTTGTACTTAAAGATTGTCTTTATGTACAGAACTTGAGAAGAAATTTAATTTCTGTTTCAAAACTGTGTGCTGATGGATATACTGTTTATTTTAGTAATGTGATTACTGTTAAACGGAATAATAAATTCATCGCATGCGGGAAACTAGAGAATGGTCTCTATGTTCTACATCCTTCTCTGGAAACTAACTTAACCGAAACTACGTCGGTCAAAAATCCCAAGAAAAGGAATCGTGATACAGTAAGTCCCACATGCCTCTGGCATTACCGACTTGGCCATATCGGTATTGACCGAATCACAAGGCTGGTAAAGGATGATCCTTTGGATTTTCTAACCGTAGAAAATCATCCCACTTGTGAACCTTGCCTTCAAGGTAAGATGTCTAAGCGGCCATTTGATGGTAAGCCTGAAAGATTTGAAGGCACACTTGACCTGATACATACTGATGTATGTGGTCCCCTGAGTGTTAGGACACGGAACCAACACGTGTACTTCATCACCTTTTCAGATGATTTTTCACGATATGGTTACGTGTACCTAATGAGACATAAGTCTGAATCATTTGAAAAGTTCAAAGAGTTCAGACAGGAAGTCGAGAAACAATTAGGGAGAGAAATTAAGGCCCTTCGATCAGATCGTGGTGGCGAGTATCTCTCTGACGAATTCAGGGACTACTTAAAGGCCAATGGGATAATGTCACAATTAGCTCCTCCTGCTACACCTCAACTCAATGGTGTTTCAGAGAGGAGGAATAGGACCTTGTTAGACATGGTCCGGTCACTTCTCGTACGCTCACAATTACCCACATCCTTTTGGGGATACGCATTAGAGACTGCTATCTACATGCTGAATCGGGTTCCAACCAAATCAGTTCCGAAAACTCCATATGAACTTTGGAACGGAAGGAAACCAAGTGTAAGACACTTGAAGATTTGGGGTTGTCCTGCACATGTTAAAAGAACAAGTGCGGACAAGTTGGAATCTAAAACCAGTCGTTGCCTGTTTATAGGCTACCCAAAGGATTCGGTGGGTTATCTATTCTATGACCTGAGTGAGCAGAAAGTGTTCTGCAGTCGAAACGCCCAGTTCTTAGAATCCGATTACATCCTGGACACCCATCGTCAGGAAATAGTTCTTGATGAGGAGAGCTCAGGAGCAGTGGGAGATGTCCAACAATATCCAGGTAATTACCAACCTAGAAGAACCACCCGGGTATCCAGACCACCAGTCCGATATGGTTATGACCAGGATAGTTACCTGGTGGAAACCTTGACTAGTGAAGAGGATCCCGTGACTTACGCGGAAGCTATGTTAGACATAGACTCCCAGAAGTGGGTGGAGGCCATGAGAGCTGAAATGGACTCAATGGAGACCAATAGAGTCTGGACTCTAGTGGATCCGCCCCCCGGGGTAAAAGCAATTGGTTGCAAATGGATCTACAAGAGGAAGAAGGGCCCCGATGGCAGGATTGAGACCTTTAAAGCTCGCTTGGTGGCAAAAGGGTATACTCAGAAAGAAGGCATCGACTATGAGGAAACCTTTTCGCCCATGGCCATGCTTAAATCCATTAGGATCCTGCTAGCTGTAGCAGCATACCATGACTACGAGATTTGGCAAATGGATGTCAAAACCGCGTTCCTGAATGGAGATCTTAGTGAAGATATCAACATGCAGCAGCCGCAAGGCTTCATTGCTGCTGGTTAGGAACACATGGTATGTAGACTTAATAGATCCATATATGGACTTAAGCAGGCTTCTAGGAGTTGGAACATCCGTTTTGATTCTGCAGTCAAAACGTTTGACTTTGAGCAGAACCCGGATGAGCCCTGTGTTTACAGGAAGTCCAGTGGGGATAAGATCACCTTTTTGGTGTTGTACGTGGACGATATCCTACTCATTGGGAATGATGTAGGAATGTTGACTTCGGTCAAGGTATGGCTATCACAATAGTTCTCCATGAAATATCTTGGAGAAGCTTCATACATACTGGGTCTTCGACTCTATAGAGATAGATCGAAGCAGATAATTGGATTATCCCAGGCTGCTTATATTGACAAAATTGTCAAGAGGTACAGCAGGGAGAACTCCAAGAAAGGAAATGTTCCTTTCAGGCACGGAGTCACTCTCTCCAAGAAGATGTCTCCCAAGACTTCTGAGGAGATTGAGAGCATGAGAGACGTTCCCTATGCCTCAGCCGTAGGGAGCATCATGTATGCCATGCTGTGCACTCGCCCTAACATTGCTCAGGCGGTGAGTGTGGTAAGCAGCTTCCAGGCAAACCCAGGGCAGGAGCATTGGACTGCTGTGAAGAACATACTCAAATACCTTCGAAAGACAAAAGAGTTTTGTCTATTATTCGATGGTAGTTCACTGCAAGTTCTAGGGTATACCGATGCCGATTTGCAGTCGGATCCAGATGATAGAAAATCTACATCTGGGTATGTTTTCACGATAGGATCGTGTGCTGTTTGCTGGAAAAGCAGCAAACAGGGGTCCACTGCAGACTCCACAACCGAGGCCGAGTACATTGCCGCAAGTGAAGCTGCCAAGGAAGCCGTGTGGATGAAGAAGTTCATACACGAATTGGGAGCGATTCCATCCAGCACATCTCCCATCCCGTTGTTGTGTGACGACAATGGAGCGATCGCCCAGGCTAAAGAGCCTCGGGCTCACTCGAAGTCGAAGCACATCGAGAGAAAGTACCATGTACTACGGGAGATCGTTGGTAGAGGGGATGTCCTGATTCAGAAGGTAGCATCAGCGGATAATGTGGCAGACCCATTGACTAAGCCACTGACACAGAAGGTGTTTGAGAAACACGTGGAAAGTATGGGACTCTGGCTTGTACCAGATTGGACCTAAGTGCAAGTGGGAGCTGTTAGACAGTTTTTGTATGCCCATAGCTTCAATCTGATTTGATGTACTTTTGTTATTTAGTGGAAATAAATAATGTGCATGTTTGATTCATGGTTGTTTGGTTTAATTCTGTGTAAAACCCTAAAACTAGACATTTATAGAGACTCATGTTAGTTTTAAATGTTCACAGCCGTTGGATAAGTCTGGGGAGATTTATCCTGCCAAGGTTGATACTGGTGTGCCACCAAGTGTTGGGATGGCCTGTCTCAGCCACCAGGGTAAGACCCGAGGCACATGCGGTATGGGATTACTTGAATCCTTGAATCGGAGTAGATTTCCAGTATTGCCAAGGACCTTGGAGAAGGATGGGCAAAATTGGAAAGTTACACCTGAGCCCTAGACTCGATTATGACATTTCACTTGGTGTTGGATCAGGCTGCCTTTGATATGCCAATCAATGAGATCCTTAGTGGGGATCAAAACCTGGGTATGTTGGGGCAGTTTGAGAATTCATCTGAGTGGGTGATCATAGTGACAGAATCAGCCACTTTGTCGGACGAAGGGTAATGATCGGGAATGCACTCTCTCTGATTGAAACCAAACTGCCGGCAGTTGATTTCAATCGTTGGAATTTTGTTTTGCAAAATTAATATATTTATATATATATGTACGGTTTCAAATTGTTTGCAAATGGTTTTAATTCCCGGGATCTATGAAAAGAGGAGAGTGCGGTACTGTTCCTTGCAGCCGAGGGAGAGGTCCTCTCTTGTCGGGCAGTGCTTGATCATTAAGGGCTGAGAGGTTAAGTGTAAGACCATTGAGGATAATACCTGATGGGCTAATCTTCCACCTACCCTCAGTCCCTGGGTTTTTTATAAGATGGCTTGGCCCAGGGACCACTTAATGTAAGTGTTGGGCCCATAGGGTCCATATGATGGACTCAAGGGGTTCATTGAGTTTTTTAGTGAATTCGGCTGGGCCTTGTTTTAGAGGTTGGGCTGATGTGTGGCTCATTGTGACACTAGCAAGTGCACTAGCCGTTCAAGTAATAAAGTAGTGAGTGAAGCATCGTTCCCACGAGGATTTAGGAAACAATTACCAATACTAAATTGAACATTTCTTATCTGATCAACAAATAAATCAAAACTCTAATGAAAGCTAAGAAATCCTAAATTAAAATCTATCTAAATCATTGGTCCAATTGCCTTCAATTCAGGTTAGAAGAGTAAGCAGTAAATGTCAATCTCAGAATTCAGCAATCTATCAATTTGGATCATTTGAATGAATCATGATTGAGCCTTGGTTTGATGAAACCCCAAGGTCATGAACAGCCTCTCTCAAGCGCATGTTCATCCTATGCATGAGTGACGGTTCTTCTATCTCTAGCAAGAATCTAATCCCCATGCATGCATTTCTTCAAACACTTCTAAGGCATCAATTCAAATCTGAATTGATCACCAACTGAATTGTGCAAGTTATCTCTAACCTTGCACTCAATTCAGTTCTTGAATAGTAGATCTGAATTCCTAGAGTCTCTCTCAAGCACTCTAGGAATTCCAAGCTGTAGATTAATTCGCCCAATCTGAAATTTGCAGATCTGAATTCTCTTTCAAGCAATTCAGATCTTGCAATCTCAGATCTGAGAATTCAGATCTGAGTTTTGAAGGTTAGTTGGCCGAATTGATCTGCAATCACACCCTTATTCAAGAAACTTCAAGTACAATGCATGATCATTTGAATGAATCAAAAAGAATTAGATTGCTGAACTGAAATTTTACAAGCTGAAATACATCAAGGAAGAATGGAAACAAGGAGAAAGAAGAAAGAACATATAACTAAGAAACTGAATTCAAATCAAAAGAGAATGAAACTACAAATGATTTATTACAAAAAATCTTTGAATCACAATCCCTCAATTCGAACTCACCTTCTTCTTCTAGCTTGCTTGTCTTGAACTTCCTTCAGCCCTTCTTCTTCTTCTTCCTTGCGCCTAGCCTTCTTCTCTTCTCTTCTCTCAAGGTGGCTGAACCTCTAAGAGTGGGAGAGCCTTTCTCTCAAGCAATTGAACAACTTTCTCCCCTCCTAGAGGCCTCCTTATATAGTTTTTCAAGGGGGCTCTTGCCCCTTCTTGAAGCCTCTAGAATGGGGTGTATTACACCCCTCATGAACCTTCTAGAGTGCTCCCTCCTTCTCTTCAAGAAACTCCTAGAAGTTGCCGCCCCTAGCTCCCTTTGGGCTGCTATTTGGGCTACAACTTAGCTTGCTTTTGAGCTCATGTGGGCTACACTCTAGGCTGTTATTTGGGCTAAAAATGGGCCTTCCTTGCTGGGCCGAATTCTCCTCATAGCTAGGCTTCTTCCCTTGGATTTTCCAAAGAGTTTCACTTGCTCTTCTTGGGCCGAATGAAATTCTCTTGCTCTCATGGCTGGGCCGGGCTGAACTTGATAAATTTTTGGGTTTTCTTTTCTTGCTTTTGCCTTCTTTTTGTTGATTTGGCTCCCCCTGAAATCTTTCTTGCAATCAAGCTAAAATACGGCAAAAATTTAATTAAACCATTATAAAATTTCATGCAAAAACCTCATAAAATATAGATAAATTGTAAGTTCATCATGGGCCGAACCCATGTGGCTGGTCTGTAGTTCAGTGCTTGGGTCCCACGCCATACAAAGAAGCCCAACTGGGCAGCAGATTGGAATGTAATTAGACACTGAACACTTAATGGGCCAGAAGCCCATTTCGAGGTGGGCTGATATGATCACCCATCCTTGGGGCGAATCTGAGATTAATGTTAGTAAAAGGATTGGGCCTTTAGCCTTATCCACTCTTGGAGACCAAATTCAAATTAGATTTGAATCTGGTAACCTCCTGATAAGATCAGGAGTAAACTAACTTTATCTGCAGATAGGATTAAGATTATCCACTATCCAAATACTGATTTGGATTGGGATAACTCCTAATTAGGAGGATTCTTAATCAAGAAGAAAGGAGGAGAAACCCTAACAAAGAAAGAGAAATATCAGATTTCGAGCCACCTTGAAGAGAGAGGATATCTCCTGCGAATTGAGATAGGATCTCATTCATTCTCTAGAAAAGAAAAAAGGCAGTTCAGCCTTTTCGCTTTTAGAGTTCTCCTCTTGCCGCTGCCACCTTTTTTTGCAAGATTAGATCTTTGCAGAAAAAGAAAGTCAAGAAATCTGTTCTTGACATTAGTCTTGCAACAAAGACTAAAAGGATTCAGTGTTTAGTGTTTCCAGAGGATTCTTGTGAAGGATCCAGTGTGTCAGACGCACCCTGCTGGTTCTGTTCCATCCACAGCTGTGTCATCTTCAGCAGGAACGGATCTTGGAGTATTCTTTGGGCGTGAACACCAACTTTGGGAGATACTGCTTCTCCGGATCAGGTATATTCCTCCCATTTATCTTTTGGTACAGATCTAGTTTGATTATGGTTCAAGTGGGATCCTTGAATATTGTATTCTAAACTTAGGGAATATGATTCCCAGTTGGGAGAAGGTAGGAAATTTTTTTGAAATTCGTCCACCCATTCCGCAACCTTTATGGCGTCCATTAGATGGATCCTACCATTCTTTCAAAACGGTCAATTTGCAAAGCTTCTAGACGATAACAAGCTAAAGGGGCCAAACTATGCCGACTGGTACAGAAATATTATGCTGGTCCTAACTGCCGAAAAGTTAGACAAGGTAGTGAAAAATCCTACCCCGGAACGTCCGGGTGATAGGGCTTCTGAGGCCCGTAGGAGGGACTACCAAGAGTGGGAGGATAAGAACTCCCTAGCTAGCTGCTTTGTCGTTGCCTCATTAGACAACTCAATACAGAGGTAGTTCGATCAGAGATCGAACTAGCCAAGGACATATTGGACAGTCTAAGAACAATGTATGAAGAGCAGAACCGTTCTACTCGACAGAAGGTCCTGAAATTGTTCATGACCGCGCAGATGACCAAAGGGCAGAAAGTTCATGACCATTGTCTTCGGATGATGGGTTACATTAACAAACTTGAAGCTCTTGGATCCGGGCTAGATCTTGGCATGCAAGTGGATGCCATCCTCAATTCTTTGCCCTCTTCCTTCAATGCGTTCACAATGAACTACAATATGAATAAGCTGAATGTCAGCATCCAGGAACTCAGCAATATGTTGCAGAGAGCCGAGGATCTATTCAAGAAGGATGAGCCTGTAGTTATGCTTGCTGAAGGTAACAAATCGGGCAAGAAAAAGAGAAAGGCAAAGAAGCCTCAGAAGAAGGCTGCCAATCCTAAGAAGCAGAAAAAGAACAAGGCATCTGATGTCTGTCACTTCTGCAAGCAGACGGGCCACTGGAAGAGGAATTGTCCAGCCTACCTGGAATCTAAGAAAGGTAACATCGAAACTTGTGTCATAGAAACTAACATGTTAGTTACTTCTGTGTCCTGGTTTGTTGACTCCGGGGCTTCAACTCATGCGTGTAACTCACTGCAGGGGTTCAAAGTTAGCAGAAGGTTGAGTGAAGGCACACATGACCTGATACATACTGATGTATGTGGTCCCCTGAGTGTTAGGACACGGAACCTACATGTGTACTTCATCACCTTTTCAGATGATTTTTCACGATATGGTTACGTGTACCTAATGAGACATAAGTCTGAATCATTTGAAAAGTTCAAAGAGTTCAGACAGGAAGTCGAGAAACAGTTAGGGAGAGAAATTAAGGCCCTTCGATCAGATCGAGGTGGCGAGTATCTCTCTGACGAATTAAGGGACTACTTAAAGGCTAATGGGGTAGTGTCACAATTAGCTCCTCCTGCTACACCTCAACTCAACGGTGTTTCAGAGAGGAGGAATAAGACCTTGTTAGACATGGTCCGGTCACTTCTCGTACGCTCACAATTACCCACATCCTTTTGGGGATACGCATTAGAGACTGCTATCTACGTGCTGAATCGGGTTCCAACCAAATCAGTTCCAAAAACTCGATATGAACTTTGGACCGGAAGGAAACCAAGTGTAAGACACTTGAAGATTTGGTGTTGTCCTGCACACGTTAAAAGAACAAGTGCGGACAAGTTGGAATCTAAAACCAGTCGTTGCCTGTTTATAGGCTACCCAAAGGATTCGGTGGGTTATCTATTCTATGACCCGAGTGAGTAGAAAGTGTTCTGCAGTCGAAACGCCCAGTTCTTAGAATCCGATTACATCCTGGACACCCATCGTCAGGAAATAGTTCTTGATGAGGAGAGCTCAGGAGCAGTGGGAGATGTCCCACAAATTCCAGGTAATTACCAACCTAGAAGAACCACCCGGGTATCCAGACCACCAGTCCGATATGGTTATGACCAGGATAGTTACCTAGTGGAAACCTTGACTAGTGAAGAGGATCCCGTGACTTACGCGGAAGCTATGTTAGACATAGACTCCCAGAAGTGGGTGGAGGCCATGAGAGCTGAAATGGACTCAATGGAGACCAATGGAGTCTGGACTCTCGTGGATCCGCCCCCCGGGGTAAAAGCAATTGGTTGCAAATGGATTTACAAGAGGAAGAAGGGCCCCGATGGCAGGATTGAGACCTTTAAAGCTCGCTTGGTGGCGAAAGGGTATACTCAGAAAGAAGGCATCGACTATGAGGAAACCTTTTCGCCCGTGGCCATGCTTAAATCCATTAGGATCCTGTTAGCTGTAGCAGCATACCATGACTATGAGATTTGGCAAATGGATGTCAAAACCGCGTTCCTGAATGGAGATCTTAGTGAAGATATCTACATGCAGCAGCCGCAAGGCTTCATTGCTGCTGGTCAGGAACACATGGTATGTAAACTTAATAGATCCATATATGGACTTAAGCAGGCTTCTAGGAGTTGGAACATCCGTTTTGATTCTGCAGTCAAAACGTTTGACTTTGAGCAGAATCCGGATGAGCCCTGTGTTTACAGGAAGTCCAGTGGGGATAAGATCACCTTTTTGGTGTTGTACGTGGACGATATCCTACTCATTGGGAATGATGTAGGAATGTTGACTTCAGTCAAGGTATGGCTATCACAGCAGTTCTCCATGAAAGATCTTGGAGAAGCTTCATACATACTGGGTCTTCGACTCTATAGAGATAGATCGAAGCGGATAATTGGATTATCCCAGGTTGCTTATATTGACAAAATTGTCAAGAGGTACAGCATGAAGAACTCCAAGAAAGGAAACGTTCCTTTCAGGCGATTGAGAGCATTAGAGACGTTCCCTATGCCTCAGCCGTAGGGAGCATCATGTATGCCATGCTGTGCACTTGCCCTGACATTGCTCAGGCGGTGAGTGTGGTAAGCAGATTCCAGGCAAACCCAGGGCAGGAGCATTGGACTGCTGTGAAGAACATACTCAAATACTTTCGAAGAACAAAAGAGTTTTGTCTGGTATTCGATGGTAGTTCACTGCAAGTGCTAGGGTATACCGATGCCAAAGGTGTTTGAGAAACACGTGGAAAGTATGGGACTCCGGCTTGTACCAGATTGGACCTAAGTGCAAGTGGGAGCTGTTATATAGTTTTTTGTATGCCCTTCGCTTCAATCTGATTTGATGTACTTTTGTTATTTAGTGGAAATAAATAAAGTGCATGTTTGATTCATGATTGTTTGGTTTAATTCTGTGTAAAACCCTAAAACTGGACATTTATAGAGACTCGTGTTAGTTTTAAATGTTCACATCCGTTGGATATGTTTGGGGAGATTTATCTTGCCAAGGCTGATACTAGTGTGCCACCAAGTGTTGGGATGGCCTGTCTCAGCCACCAGGGTAGACCCGAGGCACATGTAGTGTGGTATTACTTGAATCCTTGAAACGGACCAGATTTCCAGTATTGCCCTGGACCTTGGAGAGAGATGGGAAAAACTGGAAAGTTACACCTGACCCCTAGACTCGATTATGACATTTCACTAGGTGTTGGATCAGGCTGCCTTTGATATGCCATTCAGTGAGATCCTTAGCGGGGATCAAAACCTGGGTATGTTGGGGCAGTTTGAGAATTCATCTGAGTGGGTGATCATAGTGACAGAATCTGCCACTTTGTCGGACAAAGGGTAATGATCGGGAATGCACTCTCTCTGATGGAAACCAAACTGCCGGCAGTTGATTTCAATCGTTGGAATTTTGTTTTGCAAAATTAATATATTTATATATATATATATATATATTATGTGCGGTTTTAAATTGTTTGCAAATGGTTTTAATTCCCGGGATCCATGTGAGAGGAGAGTGCGGTACTGTACCTTGCAGCCGAGGGAGAGGTCCTCTCTTGTTGGGCAGTGCTTGATCATTAAGGGCTGAGAGGTTAAGTGTAAGACCTTTGAGGATAATACCTGATAGGCTAATCTTGCACCTGCCCACAGTCCCTGGGTTTTTATAAGATGGCTTGGCCTAGGGACCACTTAATGTAAGTGTTGGGCCCATAGGGTCCTTATGATGGACTCAAGGGGTTCATTGAGTTTTTCAGTGAATTCGGCTGGGCCTTGTTTTAGAGGCTGGGCCGAACCCATGTGGCTGGTGTGTAGATCAATGCTTGGGTCCCACGCCATACAAAGAAGCCCAACTGGGCAGCAGATTGGAAAGTAATTAGACACTGAACACTTAATGGGCCAGAAGCCCATTTCGAGGTGGGCTGATATGATCACCCATCCTTGGGGTGAATCTGAGATTAATGTTAGTAAAAGGATTGGGCCTTTAGCCTTATCCACTCTTGGAGACCAAAGTCAAATTAGATTTGAATCTGGTAACCTCCTAATAAGATCAGGAGTAAGCTAACTTTATCTACAGATAAGATTAAGATAATCCCCTATCCAAATACTGATTTGGATTGGGATAACTCCTAATTAGGAGGATTCTTAATCAAGAAGAAAGGAGGAGAAACCCTAACCAAGAAAGAGAAATATCAGATTTCGAACCACCTTGAAGAGATATAGGATATCTCCTGCGAACTGCATTTGAACCAAGTATCAGATTTCGCCTTTTGAGTTCTCCTCCTGCCACCACCATATTTTTTGCAAGATTAGATCTTTGCAGAAAAAGAAAGTCAAGAAATCTGTTCTTGACATTAGTCTTGTAACAAAGACTAAAAGGATTTAGTGTTCAGTGTTTCCAGAGGATTCTTGTGAATGATCCAGTGTCTAGGACGCACCCTGCTGATTCTGTTCCATCCACAGCTGTGTCATCTTCAGCAAGAACGGATCTTGGAGCATTCTTTGGGCGTGAACACTAACTTTGGGAGATACTGCTTCTCCGGATCAGGTATTTTCCTCCCATTTATCTTTTGGTACAGATCTGGTTTGATTATGGTTCAAGTAGGATCCTTGAATATTGTATTCTAAATTTAGGGAATATGATTCCCAGTTGGGAGAAGGTAGGAAATTTTTGAAATTTGCCCACCCATTCCGCAACCTTTCTGGCATCCATTAGATGGATCCTACCATTCTTTCATGAATCTATCAAAACCCAAAACAAAATTGTGGACCTTCCTTTCATCTTTCTAATGCTTCTTGAATTGTCCAATTCGGAGTCCGGAATTGAGAGTTAGGCCCAGATTACTGACTATTGCCGAAAGTGTGCAACTTCACCCGATTTGCCCCATTTTCTTCTGATTGCCTTCTTTATTGCCCTGGATCGAAATACAAGAGTAACGAGTTCATTTATGTGCTAAAATAATGTAAAAAGATGAAAATTAGAGGACAAAAATAGGGTTCCTTTCAGTCTCATCAAAGACGTTCCCAATGCCTCTGTCGTAGGGAACATCATGTATGCCACGCTGTGAGTGTAGTAAGCAGATTTCAGGCCAACCTAGGGCAGGAGCACTGGACTGCTGTGAAAAACATACTTAAGTTTTGTCTAGTATTCAACAGTAGCTCACTACAAATCCAAGGGTATACAGATGTTGATTTCCAGTCGGATCTAGATGATAGAAAGACTACATCTGGATATGTTTTCACAATAGGATCGTGTGTTGTTTGCTAGAAAAGCAGCAAACAGGGGTCCACTGCAGACTCCACGACCGAGGCTAGTACATTGCCGCAAGTGAGGTTGCTAAAGAAGCTGTGCGGATGAAGAAGTTCATTCACGAGTTGGGAGTAGTTCCGTCTAGCACATCACCCATCCCGTTGTTGTGTGACAACAATGGAGCCATTACTTAGGCTAATGAGCCATGAGCCCACTCAAAGTTGAAGCACATCGAGAGGAAGTACCACATTATGTTGGAGATTGTTGGTAGAGGGGACATCCTGATTCAGAAGGTAGCGTCAGCAAAAAATGTAGCAGACCCATTGACAAAGCCACTATCACAGAAAGTGTTTGAGAAACATGTTGAAAGCATGGGACTCTGGCCTGTACCTGATTGGACCTAAGTGCAAGTGGGAGCTATTGGACGATTTTATGCCCTTAGCTTCAATTAGAATGATGTACTTTATGAGTTTATTGTAAATGAATAAAAGTGCATATTTGATTCATGTTCCCTTGGTATGTTTCTATGTAATACCCTTAAACTGGACACTTAATGAGACTCGTGTTAGTTTAGAATGTTCACAGTCAGTGGGTCGGTCTGGGGAGACCTATCCTGATAATGCTAACACTGTTGTGCCACCAAGTTGGTTGGGGTGGCCTGTCTCAGCTGCCAGGGTGAGACCTTAGGCACATACAGTTATTGAATCTTTGAACTGGACCAGATTTCCTGTATTGTGCTAGACCTTGGAGATTGATGGGCAAAACTGGAAAGTTACATACGAGCCCTAGACATGATTATGATACTGCACTAGGTGTTGGATTGGGTTGTCATTGATGTACCAATCAATGAGATCCTTAGCGGGGGTCAAAACCTGGGTATGTTGGAACAGTCTGAGAATTCATCTGAGTGGGTGATCATAGTGATAGGATCAGCCCCTTTGTCGGACAAAGGTAATGATCGGGGATGCACTCTCATTGATGGAAACCAAGACTATCGGCTGTCGATTTCAATCGTTGAGATTTGTTTTGCAAAATATATTTTATATGTGATATAAAAGTATATATATTATGGTTTCGAAATGATTTGCAAAAGGTTTTAATTCCCAGGATCCATGTAAGCAGAGAGTGCAACATTGTTCCTTGCAACCGAGGGAGAGGTCCTCTCTTGTCAGATAGTGTATGATCATTATGGGCTAAGAGGTTAAGTGTAAGATCATTGAGGATAATACTTGATGGGCTAATCTTGCATCTGCCCACAGTCCCTGGGTGTTACAAGGTGGCTTGGCTCAGGGACCACTTAGGGTAAGTGTTGGGCCCATAGAACCCATTTGATGGGTTTCAGGGGGTGCACTGTACATAACATTGTATTCGGCCAGGCCTTGTGACAAAGGCTGGGCTGAACCCATGTGGCTGATGTGTAGATCAATGCTTGGGTCCCATGCCATACAAGGAAGCCTAACTGGGCAGCAGATAGGAAGGTTAAGCGAGCACATAAGCTTAATGGGCCTACAACCCATTTCGACCTGGACTTATTTAATAAGTTAAATATGGGCAAATTTTGAGATGGATCAGCAATTAGGATAGTGCTTTCACCCTATCCACTCAGAGAGTCCAGATTTGAATATGATTCAGATCTAGAAACTTCCTAATGAGATTAGGAGAAGGCTGATCTAATCTACAAATAAGATAAGGGTTTATCCTTATCACGTAAAGAGAGGACTGATCCAAATATGATTTGGATCAGCAGCTCCTAATAGGATTAGGAGTTGATCTTTTAGGGTTACACAAGCAGGAGGGCGGCAACCTTTAGATGATTGACATAATCAGATCCTCTTCAGAGCTTAAATCAGAGAAGAAAGATTTCTGCAATCCTTGCAAAATCTTTCTTGCCGCCTCCTTCCTACAGCCGCCAGACATCCAGTTCAATCTCCAGTTGTAGGAGAAGTCAAGATTCAATCTTGACATCAGTTCTTTGAGAAAGAATTGATAGGAAGCTGTGCTCACATGCCATCATGCTGTTTCTTGCGAAGGACAGAATTCTTGGAGAAGAATAATGTTGATTTTGCTCCATCCTACACTATGCCATCTTTAGTGGGAGCAGTCTTTGGATTCTTGCTTGGACGTGAACACCTTCGTTGGGAGATACTTTTTCTCCATATCAGGTATAATCCTTTCCTACTCCTTCTGGTTTAGATCTGGTTCAGTTTATGGTTCAATATTGATCCTCAAAAATATGATTTTCTAAATAGGGAATGCGATTCCCAGTTGAAAGGGAGAGAAAATATTTTTTGAAATTTGCCCCTTTATTCTGCAAGATTTGGGCATCCTTACGATGGATTTCTCATCCCTTCACAAGGCACATGTAGTGTAGGATTATTTGAACCCCTGAACTAGACCAAATTTCCAGTATTGCCTTGGACCTTGGAGATTGATGGGCAAAACTAGAAAGTTACACCTGACCCCTAGACCCGATTATGGTACTACACTAGGTGTTGGATTTGGCTGTCTTTGATATGCCAATTAGTGAGATCCTTAGTGAGGGTCAAAACCTTGGTATGTTAGGACAGTTTATGAATTCATCTGAGTGGGTGATCATAGTGACGGGATCAGCCCCTTTGTTGGACAAAGGTAATGATCGGGGATGCACTCTCTCTGATGGAAACCAAACTGCCAGCAGTTGATTTCAATCATTGGAATCTTGTTTTGCAAAATTTATATATATGATATATATTTAAGTATGGTTTCAAAATGTTTGCAAATGGTTTTAATTACCAGGATCCATGTGAGTAGAGAGTGTGATAAATATGATTATAACCCTAACAAGTGCACTAGTTATCAAGTAGTATAAAAATATCATTCCCACGAGGATTTAAAAAAATAAGTATTAGAACTACAACATTCCCTAATTATTTGGACAATCGAATTTCAGATTTAAGAGTAAAAACTAATGAAAAGTAGAAAAAGAAAACAAGAGAAGAAGTAGCCAATGCTGAAGTATGTAACAATTGATTGAAATCGCTAGGACTTTTGGTCCACCTAACCATTCCAATGAATATTAATGTATGTGATTACCCAAGATAATTTGTCATTCCCATAAGCTGAAGTCTTTCCAATTTTATTTAATATTCTCTCTCGAGATATACTAAAACTACTTCTATCAAGTAACACTTCGATCTCTTGACTAGAATTCTCAAGGCAGAAGTGTATTAAGTTTAAGGAAAAACTATTACATTCAGATGAATCATGTGTATTTACCCCTATATACCATTCAATTCACACCATGAATTATGTGGTCTGCTATATGAATTATTCTCTCAATTCATTCACATAAACCTAATCAATTAAGAGATGGTCACTCCTAATAGCATTAAGCAAGATAACTCATAGACTATATTGAAATCACGATCTTGGATAAATCAGAATAAAAATCTATTCATTGTTATGATTAGGATTTCCCTAGTCCTAGCTACAATTAAATCAGTTCATACTAGAGGAAATAAAATAAACAAGAGGAAAGAAAGAACTCATGGTGTCTCCTCTTCTCCTTGCCGCCACCTTCTTCTTGCAGTCTTCTTGCTTTCTTGACTGATTGCTCCTCTGCTTCTTGATACTCTCTAGTCCGCCCCCCATCCCTTTATATAGCTTAAAGGGGAGGGGGTGGTCTCCAACTCCTTCTTGGAGTTTATCTTTCAAAAATAGAAAGTCCTAGTCTAATCCTACTCTTATCTCTTCATCTAGTGAACTCAATCTCTTTATCTAGTGGTCTCCAATTTAGTGTGTAGGACGCACCCTATTGGTTTTGTTCCATAGTTGCTATGTCATCTTCAGTAGGAGTAGATCTTGGTGCCATTTTTGGGCGTGAATAATAACTTTGGGAGATATTATTTCTCTGGATCAAATATAATTACTCCCTTCACTTTTGGTTCAGATCTGGTTCGGTTCTAGTTCAAATAGGATCCTTGAATCTTGATTCTAAAATTTGGAAATGCGGTTCCCAATTGAAAGGTAGGTAGAAAATTTTTGAAATTCGCCCTCCCATTCTGCAACTGTTTTGGTGTCCACATGATGGATTCTACCATCCCTTTCAGAATTAAGCTCTTAATTAATTATCAATTCTTAGGCCCATCAGTGGGAAAATAGGGCTGACAATCAGCCTCCATCGATCCCTAGATTTGGTCCAACCAGTTTGGACCAATCTGGTTCAAATGGGTCTAGGGTTTGATCTTTAATTAAAGATTTAATTCAAGAAACTGATCTGAAATTAGATACTGATCAAAGAAAAGCAAGAACCAATTAAAGAGGGCTGTTCGCACATCACATCCTGCAAAACAGAGGTTAGATCATAGTAGGTAGTTTCACAAACTACAAATCACAGATAGCGATATCCTCATCTGCGAAATCTCCTTCCTACGCCGCCATCTTCGATCCAAGAATAATAAAATAGAAACCCTAAAAATTTCTATTAATATTACATCAGATCAAATCCTATACATTCAGTCTAAAAAATAAAAATAATTATTTTACAAACCAAAATAAATAGGAACTACAAAATTGCAGTTTTCTGCGTCAATCAAGATCTCGATCTCTAGTTGTACGAACAACCCATAAATCAAGAAAATTATAAAGAACAATTCTAAATGAAATTTAGATTTATAAAATTTAATTTTAGATCATTCGCCCTTTATCTGGGAAACAAATTACAGAAAAAACCCAAACATGTGCAAATAGGGTAGAACGCCTTCTGCCCATTTGCACAGGGTCAGATCTAGTTTAATTTGGTTCAAGACTTGAACCATTGCTCTGATACCACTGAAGGGATGAGAGATCCATCATATGGATGGCCGAACCCTGTAAGTGGGTTGGGCAAAATTTCAAAAATTTCCTCTCCCCTCATCTGGGAATCACATTCCATCTTTTAGAAAATCTACATTTTCAATGATCAATCTTAAACCATAAACCAAATCAGATCGAAATACAGAAGTAGGAGAGGGTAACGGGTTGTCAAAGCCCTCAAAATTATTACTAGTCCCACAATAAAATATTTGTAGTAAAAGTGGTACTAGGTCGAATCCCACAGGGAGCTAATAGTAATCTCTCAGTTGAATGAATATTATCACTTTGTGGGAAAATTAAATAACTGAAATTAAAAGAGAGTAATAGCAAAATAAACAAACAAGAGAAATCAGTCTTACCAAATTCTGGTTCAAGGGTTCGGGTTAGTCAATTGGCCATCGATCATAGGTAGACTCTGGTAGTCATGCAATTCAAGCATTTAACCATAGATTGAAAGAATAGTAGGATCCATTTAATGGACACCAAGAAAGGTGCGGAATGGGTGGGCGAATTTCAAAAATTTTCCTACCTTCTCCCAATTGGGAATTATATTCCCTAAATTTAGAATACAATATTCAAGGATTCTACTTGAACCATAATCAAACCAGATCTGAACCAAAAGGAAATAGGGAGGATTATACTTGATCCGGAGAAACAGTATCTCCCAAAGTTGGTGTTCATGCCCAAAAAAGATACCAAGATCCGCTCCTACTGAAGATGACACAACTGTGGATGGAACGAAACCAGTAGGGTGCATCCTACACATTGGATCATTCGCATGAACCCACTGGAAACACTGAACACTGAATCCTTTTTAGTCTTTTCTGCAAGACTGATGTCAAAAACTAATTTCTTGACTTCTTTCTCCTACAAAGATGAAATCTTGCAAGAGGGGTTGGCGGCGGCTAGAGGAGAACTCCTAGAATGAAGAAGGCTGAACAACTTTTCTTCTCTCTGGAGATTGTGAGATCTAATCTCTGTATGCAGAAGACTTTCTTCTCTCTTGGAAAAACTTAGTTCGAAATCTGGTATGTTCAAATTGTTTTCTCCTCCTTTCTTCTTGATTAAGAAATCCTCCTAATTAGGAGTTATCCCAATCCAAATCAATATTTGGATAGGGGATAATCTTAATCCTATCTGTAGATTAAGTTAGTTTACTCCCAATCTTATCTGGAGGTTACCAGATTCAAATCTAATTTGAATTTGGTCTCCCAGAGTGGATAAGGTCAAAAGCCCAATCCTTTTACTAACATCAATCTCAGATTCGCCCCTTAGATGGGTGATCATATCAGCCCAGCTCGTAATGGGCTTTTGGCCCATTAAGTGTTCAGTGTTTAACTAGTTTCCAATCTGCTACCTAGTTGGGCTTCTTTGTATGGCATGGGACCCAAGCATTGATCTACAAGGAATAATGCTGCAAGGAACAATGCCGCACTCTCTACTCACATGGATCCCAGGAATTAAAACCTTTTGCAAATCTTTTGAAACCGTACATATACATTTATATATATATATATATATATTAATTTTGCAAAACAAACTTCCAACGATTGAAATCAACTGTCGGCAGTTTGGTTTCAATCAGAGAGAGTGCATTCTCGATCATTACCATTGTCCGGCAAAGGGGCTGATCCTGTCACTATGATCACTCACTCAGATGAATTCTCAGACTGCCCCAACATGTCCAGGTTTTGACCCCCACTAAGGATCTCACTGATTGACATATCAAAGACAGTCCGATCCGACACCTAGTGAAGTGTCATAATCGAGTCTAGGGGTCAGGTGTAACTTTCCAGTTTTTCCCATCTGTCTCCAAGGTCTTGGGCAATATTGGAAATCTAGTCCAGTTCAAGGATTTAAGCAATCCCATACTGCATGTGCCTTGGGTCTTACCCTGATGGCCGAGACAAGCCATCCCAACACTTGGTGGCACATCAGTATCAGCCTTGGCAGGATAAATCTCCCCAGACTTATCCAATGGATGTGAACATTTAAAACTAACACAAGTCTCTATAAGTTTCTAGTTTTAGGGTCTTACACAGAAATATACCAGACAACATGAATCAAACATGTACTTTATTTATTTACACTAAATGTCAAAAGTACATCAAATTGGATTGAAGCTAAGGGCATACAAAACTGTCTAACATAGATTTATTAGGATAGCCATAATAAACCTTGTGTTTTCCTAATTCAGCTGACCAAACCCAGCATTCGATCAAACCTTATCACTACTTAACTGGGTACGATAGCATTCCATATTAACCAATGATAGCATTAAGCTTTGTGAAAATAGTTAGACCAAGATAACAACAATTGAGATAGTTGCAATTATCAAATCTTGTTCCATCGATTCTGCTTAGGTTAAAACATGTCAATACATTAGTCAAAGGCTGTCACAAACAATTGACCCAGAAAGATATTAACCTAATTGCTACTTGTACCACTATTTGTGACAATTATGGATCACCGAACCATGGATAGCAGTAGGAAAATCGACATTAATTAATTTTCCAGAATAATTAACATTAACATCCAATGAAAATATCCACAATAATCAATGAATACTTGAATTAAAAAGCAAGATCTTAAATTAA
The DNA here is from genome assembly GCF_056320005.1 of Nelumbo lutea. Lineage (NCBI taxonomy): Eukaryota > Viridiplantae > Streptophyta > Magnoliopsida > Proteales > Nelumbonaceae > Nelumbo > Nelumbo lutea. The sequence goes on along the minus strand of NC_142687.1, from coordinate 70,402,595 downwards.
ATATAGAACCTCACAATGGCACAATCGAACCTCCCCCCTTGAACCAGAAAAGAAAAGCTTAGCTGCTCATGATCTTTGAACTCTCCATGCTCTGCTTCTCAGTGGCCAAACTGCTCTCTTGGTAGCTTCAGTTGCTTGCTGATCTCTTGGATCCTTGGATTGAGTGATTCTAGAGCTGGTCCGCCCCCCTCTTTATATAGCTGAGGGAGGGGGTTGTTTTCCAACTCCTTCTATGAGATAATCCTAAATTCAGGGAGTCCTGATCTTCTTTGAATTAATCCTATCCTCTCTCTTATCTAATGATCTGATCTCAATCTTCTTATCTCTTTAGGATTATATTCAATACTTTAGATCTGATAAGACTCTCTCTCTGGAGATTACATTCGAAATTGGGACTCTTGGTTCTTGAATTTGAGTTGGGCTGCTTCAAGGTTCTTCTATGAGTTGGGCTTCAGTTGTGAAATGGGCTAGACTATGAACTTGCTCTGAATTCGGGCCCAGTTTCGTATTTAATGCGGACCGAATCTATCAAAACCCAAAACATTAAAGCTATGGGCATTTCTTTCATCTTTCTGATGCCTCATGAATTGTCCAATTCGGAATCCAGAATTAAGAGTTATGCCCAGATTATTAGCTATTGCTGAAACTATGCAAAATCATCCGAATTGCCCTGTTTTCTTCCAATTGCCTTCTTTCTTGCCCTGAATCGAAATACAAGAGTAATGAGTCCATTTAAGTGCTAAATAAGTGTAAAAGAGTGAATATTAGGGGATAAAAATAGGGTTCTTTTTGGTCTCATTAGAGGGATGTACCTGATACAGAGAAATAGTATCTCCCAATGGAGGTGTTCACGCCCAAGGTAGCAACCAAAAACTGCTCCCACTGAAGATGGCATAGTGAATGATGGAGCAGAATCAATAGTGTTCTTCCAAAAGAACTGAACCCTTCACAAGAATTCACTGGGGCTGTGAACACAACTTTAGATCAGCCTTTCTCCAAAGGCTGATATCAAGATCCAATCTTGATCATTCCTGCTAGAAAGAGGAGATTGAACTGGCAGTAATGGCGGCGGCAAGAAGGAGGCGGCAAGGAGAAAACAATGTAGTCTCATTGGCTGCTATGTTCTCTCTCTGGACTTGAAAATGTGATGATCTTCTAAAGCTGCAACAACCTTCTCCTTTTATAACCTTAAAGGGATCAGCTCCTAATCCCATTAGGAGTTGTTGATCTAAATCATATTAGGATCTGAATTCCCTTTAAGAGATAAGGATAGACACTTATCCAATCTGCAGATTAGATCAGCCTTCTCCAAATCTTATCAGAAGGTTTCCATATCTGAATCTGTATTCAATAGGACTCTCTGAGTGGATAGGGCAAGACTCTATCCTATCTACTAATCTAATCTCAGATTCGCCCCTTTAATTAATTGATCAAATTAGCCCAGTTCGAAATGGGCTTTAGGCCCAATAAGTATATGTGTTCACTTAGCCTTCCAAACTGCTGCCCAGTTGGGCTTCCTTGTATGGCATGGGACCCAAGTATTGATCTACACATCAGCCACAAAGGTTTGGCCCAACCTCTGTTACAAGGCCTAGCCGAATTTACTAGAAAGCCCAGTGAACCCCTTGAGCCCATCACATGGACTCTAAGGGCCCAACACTTACATTAAGCGGTCCCTGGGCCAAGCCACCTTGTAACACCCAGGGAAACTGCTGCCCAGTTGGGCTTCCTTGTATGGCATGGGACCCAAGCATTGATCTACACATCAGCCACAAAGGTTTGGCCCAACCTCTGTTACAAGGCCTAGCCGAATTTACTAGAAAGCCCAGTGAACCCCTTGAGCCCATCACATGGACTCTAAGGGCCCAACACTTACATTAAGCGGTCCCTGGGCCAAGCCACCTTGTAACACCCAGGGACTGTCGGCAGATGCAAGATTAGCCCATCAAGTATTACCCTCAATGGTCTTACACTTAACCTCTCAGCCCATAATGATCAAACACTGCCCGACAAGAGAGAATATCTCCCTCGGCTACAAGGAACAGTGCTGCACTATCTTCTTACATGGATCCCAGAAATTAAAACCTTTGCAAATAATTTGAAACCATAACATATATATTTATATTCATATATAAAATATATTTTGCAAAATAAATCTCAACGATTGAAATCGGCTGCCGGCAATCTTCGTTTGCATAAGAGAGAATGCATACCCGATCATTACCTTTATCCGACAAAGGGGCTGATCCTGTCACTATGATCACCCACTCAGATGAATTCTCAGATTGTCCCAACATACCTAGGTTTTGACCCCCTCTAAGGATCTCACTGATTGGCATATCAAAGATTGCCCAATCTAACACCTAGTGCAGTATCATAATCGAGTCTAGGGGTCAGGTGTAACTTTCCAGTTTTGCCCACTAATCTCCAAGGTCCAGGGCAATACTGGAAATTTGGTCTGATTCAAGGTTTCAATTAATCCTACAATGCATGTGCTTTGGGTCTCACCCTGGCAGCTGAGACAGGCCACCCTGGTAGCTGAGACAGGCCACCCCAACATTTGGCAGCACACTAGTGTCAGCCTTAGCAAGATAAATCTCCCCAGACTTATCCAATGGTTGTGAATATTCTAAATAACATGAGTCTCATTAAGTGTCTAGTTTAAGGGTATTACACAAAAACACACCACAAGAACATGAATCAAATATGCTCTTTATTCATTTACAATAAATGTCATAACTACACCAAACTGATTGGAGCTAAGGGCATACAATTGTCTAACAAGCTGAAGCAACTCCCACCGCATTTTAAGTTTGCTTTCCTAGAGGCACCGTCAGCCTTACCAGTAATCATATCAGTAGCTTTGACCCCTTTGCAAAAAGAAAAACTACTGCAGGTGTTACAAGATCACAAGACAGCTTTGGTTTGGAAAGTAGCCAACATCAAGGGCATCAGCCCATCTATATGCACACACAGAATTCTGATGGAAGATGGAAGCAAGCCCTCAGTTCAGTCCCAAAGATGCCTGAACCCGAATATGAAAGATTTGGTAAAGGCTAAAGTCATTAAGCTATTAGATGTCGGGATCCTTTATCTTATCTCTGATAGCTCATGGGTGAGCCCCGTGCAAGTAGTGCCAAAGAAAGGTGGCATGACCGTAGTACCAAATGCAAGGAATGAACTCATACCAACTAGGACCATTACCGGGTGGCGAGTATGCATTGATTACAGAAAATTCAATGAAGTCACATGCAACGATCATTTCCCTATCCTTTCATTGACTAAATGCTAGAGAGGCTGGCCAGACATGAGTATTATTGTTTCTTGGATGGATATTCAGGTTATAATTAGATTCCAATTTCACCGAAGGATCAAGAGAAGACCACCTTCACTTGCCCCTACGGTACCTTTGCCTATAGGAGGATGCCATTTGGGTTGTGCAATGCTCCAACAACTTTTCAGAGGTGTATGATGGCAATATTTTCTGATATGGTGGAAAATTTTATGGAGGTTTTCATGGATCATTTCTCAATCTTTGGTTCTTCATTTGATGCATGTTTGAACAACTTGGAGAAGGTACCAAAGTGATGCAAAGACACACATCTAGTGCTGAATTGGGAGAAGTGTCATTTCATGGTGCAATAAGGCATTGTGCTTGGGCACAAGATTTCATAGAGAGGCATTGAGGTTGACAGAACTAAGGTGGAGACAATTGAGAAGTTGCCACCACCAACTTTAGTCTGAGCTGTGAGGAGCTTCTTGGGACATGTCGGGTTCTATAGAAGGTTTATCAAAGATTTCTCCAAGATAGCTAAGCCATTCTCCACATTGCTTCAGAAGGATGTGGCCTTTGAGTTCACAAACGAATGCCTACAAGCATTCAACATCCTGAAGGACAATCTGATCAATGCCCCAATCATCATAGCACTGGATTGGACACTTCCTTTTGAGCTGATGTGTGATGCGAGTGATTCAGCCATGGAAGCTATTCTAGGGCAAAGAATGAACAAACACTTTCAACCAATCTATTAAGCTAACAGAACCTTGAATGGAGCTCAACAAAATTACACCACAACCGAAAAGGAACTACTACCGGTAATCTTTGCTTTTGATAAGTTTCATTCATATCTGATTTTGTCCAAAGTCATTGTGTATACAGATCCCTCGGCCTTAAGACACCTACTCGCAAAGAAGAATGCAAAACTGAGGCTGATTAGGTGGATCCTATTGCTGTAAGAATTTGATATTGAGATTCGTGACAAGAAAGGTATCAAGGACCTAGCTACTGATCACCTTTCCCGGTTGGAGAATGCAGATGTAGAAGGGAAGACATTCAACACCATCCGAGAGGAGTTTGCGGATGAGCACCTCTACTCCATTTAGGTAAATTCATCACTTTGGTATGATGATTTTGCAAACTATCTTACTAGACATGTTATCCCTCCTAACCTTTCATATCAGTAGAGGAAGAAATTCTTCTCTGACATGAAACACTACTTGTGGGAGGATCCATTTTTGTACAAGCTATGTGCAGATCAAATCATAAAGAGGTGTGTCCCCGAGGAGGAGATGTAGTCGGTGCTCCGGTACTGCCATGATAGGGAAGCGTGAGGCCACTTTGGAGCCAACTGCACTACAACCAAGGTTTTGCAATCAGGTTTCTATTTGCCAACCTTACTCAAGGATGCTCATAGGTATGTGTCTGCATGTGACCAATTCTAGAGAACAGGTAATATCTCCCGACAGAATGAAAGGCCCCTCACTAATATCTTAATTTGTGAAATTTTTGATGTATGGGGTATAGACTTCATGGGACCCTTCCCAAATTCTTTTGGTAATAAGTACATCATAATTGCTGTTGATTATGTATCCAAATGGGTGGAATCCATGGCTTTACCCACAAATGACTCTAGGAGGGTAGTACACTTCCTTAAAAAGCTATTCACCCAATTCAACAGACCTAGTGCTATAATTAGTGATAGAGGAACTCATTTCTACAACACCCAATTTGAGTGGCTGATGCAAAAATATGGTGTTATGCAAAAATTAGCTATCCCATATCACCCTCAAACCAGTGGCCAAGTCAAATTAGCTAATAGGGAACTCAAAAGAATCTTGGAGAAGACAGTAGACTCTTCTAGGAAGGATTGGGCAATCAAGTTAGATGATGCGATGTGGGCATATCAAACGGCATACAAAACACCCATCGGCATGTCCCCATATAGGCTAGTCTTTGGTAAGGCATGCCATTTACCTATTGAGCTGGAAAATAAGGCTTATTCGGCACTAAATTTCTTAAATTTTGATTCACAGGCCACAGGAGCAGAGAGGCGGCTGTAGCTAAATGAGATGGATGAATTCAGACTTGCCACCTATGAGAATGCCAAGGTTTACAAGGAGAGAACAAAAAGATGGCATGATAAGAACTTGTTGAGGTGTGATTTTCATGTGGGCCAGCAAGTGTTATTGTATAATTCACGTCTCTGGTTGTTCCCGAGCAAACTTAAATCAATATGGTCTGGACCCTTCACCATCACACAGGTTTCCCTTATGGAGCCGTAGAGGTCACTCACCCAGCACAAGGCACATTTAAAGTCAATGGTCAGCGCCTAAAGCCCTATATAGTGGGTGGAACATTGCCTACTCCATCCACTGTATATCTAGACAACCAGTGATCTTACTGGAAGGTCGAGCTTCAGACTAAAAACAAGCACTTATTGGGAGACAACCCAACACTGATGACTAGTTTTTATTTTCATTTGTTTTTTCTGTTTTTCTTTATCCGTATCATTCAAGTTTCCTTTCTAGGATATTAATTTGGTAGATTGCTGATCTCTCTGATTGTTTATCATTTTCTCCATTTAGTTTCTTGTGGTTCTTAGCAGCTAGAGGCTACAAACTAAGGAGCCATTCCAGATTTCAGAATGCTCTTCAGGGAAGTCCTCTAAACTCCTCTCATTACTTGATAATGCTCTTTATGGAAATACCCTCATTGCTGAATTCATTTTCACATTCTATCCCTAGGAACATTGAGGGCAATGTCCATGTTAAGTGTGGGGGAGTTAGGCTGTAGCTATGCACCTCAATCACCTCAACACATACATGCATTGATAGGCCGAATAGACTGAAATTCCATCAAGATTATTGTTGTTTATAAGGTGTATTCCAAGAAGGAATGCAATAAGTTGAGGGAAATCACTGTAAATGCTAGAATTTCTTCTTGTGAATGGTCCAAATTTATCACATTGAATGAGGTTAAGGAAGCCGAATAGGACTTTCATCATGACCAGCCCTAACTTTCTTCATGTGTATAATGCACTTGATGGACATCTTAATGATCATTTGAGCTATGTTCACATCTGAACTATTAATGCATGAGTTTCAATAATTGAAAAAAAAAGAGAAAAAGAGAAGAAAAGAAAGGACAAAGTTCAAATGACTCTGCTATCATGAACTGAATAGTAAAACTAGTGGTTCATGATATGAGTTATGTCCTAACTCCGCTATTCTGAGCTGAATAGTAAAACTAGCAACTTGGAATATGAGTATTATTATCTACATCTAGCCTGTGACTAGTGTGAGATGGAGCATAAAATGCACTCACACTTAAAGAAAAAAAGAAAAAAAAAAAGGAAAAAGAAAGAAGAAAATTCCCAGTGTGAGATGGAGCATAAAATGCACTCACACCAATAAAAGGGGAAATAAAAGAATTCGGTGATGGCTGATGTTCAAAGGGACAAAAGTTGGTTGAACACTCAATTAGGTGCATTAACAAATTTGAGACCAAGCTCAGAGTAATGGTTAATATTGACGATCAAGGAGCTGTTATACATATTTAATGGAAGCAAATGTTGGAGCATGAAGAATCTCATATTCTCACCTTCCTTGGCTCTTATGTATGTGGTAAGAATGGCTAATCATGGGAATAAATCAGAATACCTATGCAGGTTTCCCAACCAGTTAATGCACTTTCATCCTAAAATTCATCTGATAGGTGATAATAATAGGGGGCTGATCAGTTTATGGGTGATGTCTTTGCTTGAGGACAAGCAAAAGCTTAAGTGTGGGGGAGTTTGATGTGTGCACAAGCTACACATAATTTCTAATGTTTTATGCATGGTTTTGATGCTGAATTTTATAGTTTCTTACCCTAATTTAGGTTGATTTTAGGAAATTAAGAATGTGGACCAGCTTGATAACATAAAACCATGTAAAAGGGGCAAAAGTGGAAGCAATTTGGCCCAACTAGAAGAAAGGCCCAGCCAAGAATCCTAAGGAGGGAAAATTTTGCCAATGGAGAAGCAAGGCTCATGCAGCACTCTATGAGGGAACCCAAGGAGAGAGCCTAGCCAAAGCTCTCTGATAGCTGTAAATATATAACCCTAGCAAGTGCACTAGTTATCAAGTAGTATAAAAATATCATTCCCATAGGGATTTAACAAAATAAGTATTAGAACCATCATCTTCCCTAGTTATCTAGACCATCGAATTTCAGATTTGAGCAAGATCTACTGAAAATAAAAACTAGAGAAAGATAATAGAAACAAAGGTGATCACTAACCGAATAGGCAATGGATGAAATCACTAGGGCTTTTGGTCCACCTCACCAATGTAATGAATATTAATGGATTCGATTAACCAAGATTATTTGTCATTCCCATAAGCTGAGGTTTTTCCCAAATTTATTTAATATTCTTTCTCAAGATATACTAAACCTACGGCCATCAGGTAACCCTTCAATCACTCGAGTAGAGTTCTCAAGATGGAAGTGCATTAAGTCCAAGAAAAACCATTAAGTTCAGATGAATCATGTATATATATCTTTATAAACCAATCAATTCACACTATGAATTATTCTGTCAATTATGTGAATTCTTCTCTCAATTCATTCACATAACCCAAATCAATTAAGAAGTGGCCAAGCTCTTAATTGCATTAAGCACAATAAGTCATAGACTATATGAAAATCACAATCTTGAATAAATCATAAAGATAAATATATTCTTTAACATGGTTAGGCTTTCCATAGCTGATAAGACCAAAACGAACCCTAATTTTATCTCCTAATATTCATTCATTACATTTATTTAGCACTTAAATAGACTCATTACTCTTGTATTTCGATTTAGGGCAATAAAGAAGGCAATTGGAAGAAAACATGACAAATCGGGTGATTTTGCACAGTTTCGGCGACAGTCAGTAATCTGGGCCTAACTCTCAATTCCGCACACCGAATTGGACAATTCAAAAAGCATTAGAAAGATGAAAGGAAGGCCCACAACTTTTATGCTTTGGGTTTTAACAGATTCGGCCCGCATCGAGTACGAAAACGAGCCCAAAGTCGGAGCAAGTTCGCAGCCAAGCCCATTTCACAACTTAAGCCCAACTCGCAGAAGTACCTTGAAGCAGCCCAACTCGAATTCAAGAGTTAAGAGTCCGAATTTCGAATGTAATCTCCAAGGAGAGAGTTTTATCAGATCTAAAGTCTTAAATGTAATCCTAGAGAGATAAGAAGATTGAGATTAGAGCATTAGATAAGAGATAGGATAGGATTAGTTCAAGATAAGATCAAAACACCCTAAAGATAAGATGATCTCCTAGAAGGAGTTGGAAAACAGCCCTCTCCTTTGGCTATATAAAAAGGGGGGCGAACCAGCTCTAGCAATCACTCATTCCAAGATCCAAGAGATTATCAAGAAGACCAAGAAGCAAGAAGGCAGTTCGGCTATGGAGAAGCAAAGCATGGAGATTGCGCAGATCATGAGTAGCTAAGCTTCTTTTTCTGGTTCAAGGGGGGAGGTTCGATTGTGCCATTGTGAGGTTCTATAGTTACTTTATTTTCTTTCTTTTTAATTCAAGTATTCATTGGTTCTTATGCACATTTTTATTGGATGTTAATGTTAATTAGTCTGACAAACTAAATTAATGTTGATTTTCCTACTGCTATCCATGATTTCGGTGATCCGTAATTGTCACGAATAATGGTACAAGTAGCAATTAGGTTGATATCTTTTTGGGTCAATTATTCGTGACAGCCTTTGACCAATGTTTTAACATGGTTCAACATAAAAGAATCGATGGAACAAAATTCAGTAATTGCAGCTATCTCAATTATTGTTATTTTTTTTTAACTGTTTTCACAAATCTTAATGCTATCATTGTTTAACATGGAACACTATCGTACCTAGTTGAGTGGTGATAAGTGTTGATCGAATGCTGGGTTTGGTCAACTGAATTAGGAAAACACAAGGTTTATTATGGCTATCCTAATAAATCTAAGGTTAAATGCTTGAATTGCAAAAATGCTGAATTGTACCTAGGATCGATGGCCAATCGATTTAACCCGAACCCTTGAACCAGAATTGGGAAGACTGATTTTCTGTTGTTTGTTTAGTTTGTTATTCTTTTAATTTTAGTTATTTAATTTTCCCACACAATTACTTTACCCATTCGGCTAAGAGATTATTGATTTGCTCCCTGTGGGATTCGACCTAGAACCACTTTTATTGCAAACATTTTATTGTGGGACTAGTACTAATTTTGAGGGCTTCGACAAACCCATCAAAATTTTGGCGCCGTTGCCGGGGAGCAACTTTAATTTCTTAGCTATTACCTTCCTCTTGTTAACCTTTTTTATTTTATGATTCGTGCTTCTCAACGAGGTGAACTCGAGTACAACCCTGAAATTGAGAGGACCACCTGTCGTTTAAGAAAGGAGGCGAAGCAAAGGAAGGATCATTCACCAAAGAAGGTGAATTCAGATTGTGATCTTCCCATCTTCGAAGAAGTAGAAAGAATGGCTGACAGAGAGAGGACATTAAGGGAGTTGGCTGCACCAATTATGAACCAACAACCTTTATGCATCACATACCCCACTCTTGAGGTAGCCTTTGAACTCAAATCTGGTTTGATTCAATTATTACCTCTGTTTCATGGTTTCCCAGGTGAGGACCCTCACAAACATCTAAAGGAATTTCATGTCGTCTGTTCAAGCATGAAACCCCATGGTATGACCGAGGACCAGGTAGAACTCATAGCCTTTCCATTTACTTTAAGAGATAAAGCAAAGGATTGGTTTTATATTCTCCCTCCCGGTTCTGTATGCACATGGGATGAAATGAATAGGATATTTTTAGATAAATATTTTCCTGCATCCCGGGCTGCGAATATAAGAAAAGAAATATGTGGAGTTCGGCAGTTTGGTAGTGAGACATTATATGAATATTGGGAAAGGTTTAAGCAACTTGTTGCTAGTTGTCCCCACCACCAAATTCCTGAACAATTGTTAATCCAATACTTCTATGAAGGGCTTCAGCCCATGGATAGAAGTATGGTCGATGTAGCCAGTGGAGGAGCCTTGGTGAACAAGACACCCGAAGCGGCCAGGGAGTTAATCTCCAACATGGCCAAAAATTCACAACAGTTCGGTGCTAGGATAGACGGTACCATTAGACGGGTAAATGAGGTAAGCCATGTAAATTTAGAAAATCAGATTTCTGAACTAACTGCTTTGGTAAGACAACTCACTGCAGGACAAGTACAAACTGCCAGGGTGTGTGGTATCTGTTCGATTCCTGGCCATCCTATGGACATGTGTCCATCATTTCAAGATGGTTCGATGCAGCAAGTCAATGCCGTAGGAGGATTCCCGGGCCAGCCCCAACGAAAGTATGATCCCTACTCCAATTATTACAATCCGGGGTGGAGAGATCACCCAAACCTAAGCTACGAGAACCAAGAAGGACAGCAGCAATACCAGCCCCATTTTTTCAGTCGACAGCCCCAATTTTCAACATCCATCACAGTGCAAAGCAAACCCTCGAATTCAGGTATGTCATTAGAAGATATAGTTAAGGCTCTAGCTACTAATACGCAGCAATTTCAACAGGAAACAAGAGCCAGCATTCAGAATTTGGGGAACCAAATCAGCCAACTTGCCACTGCTGTTAGCAAGTTGGAGGTGCAGAGCTCCGGGAAACTACCATTACAAATGGTAGTCAACCCCAAGGAGAGTGTAAGTGCAGTGGTGCTAAGAAGCGGGAAGGAACTACAACTAGAACCTACATCACCAAGGAAGGTGGATAAAGGGCAGGAAGAAGACAAGGTGCAGGACTGAAGAGTTAGAGAGAACGTTTCAGCCATGATCAAGAGGACCTTACCAGAAAAACATGCTGATCCAGGTATGTTCACCCTACCTTGTGCGATTGGCAATAAGCAAATCGAGCATGCCATGCTAGACTTAGGTGCATCTATCAATGTCATGCCATACTCGATTTACTATGCTTTGAGATTAGGTCCTTTAAGGGAAACTAAAGCTGTTATCCAATTAGCTGATCGTTCTAACACCTACCCAAAAGGGATTGTTGAGAATGTAATGGTGCAGGTTAACGATTTAATTTTCCCAGCTGATTTTTACATTCTAAAGATGGAGGAGGACACGATCGAAAGTTCAGCCCCACTTCTATTAGGCAGGCCATTTATGAAAACGGCCAAGACCACAATAGATGTGGATAAGGGTACCCTCTCCGTCGAAATCGGTGGGGAGACTATTAAATTTAATATTTTTGAAGCTATGAAGTACCCAAATGAAGACCATTCGGTTGATACTATTGATCCAACTGTGCAGGAATTTTTTGAAAAAGATATGAATGAGGAGCTAGAATTGAGTGTACAATTGGATACGAAGGCCCCTATTCCAGATTTGAACCCGCCCATGATGGATGGAAGGGGGGCACACCAAAAGCTGAAACCAAGAGAGCTAAAGTAGCAAAGGAGGACGTCGAGCATAACGATGCTAAACAATTGCGCTTGTGGGAGGCAACCCATTGTGTTTAGTTAATTTTGTTATTTCGTTTGGTTTTTGATTTTTGTGTTTAGCAGGAACCCAACAAGACAAACAGGGAAGTACCCCCAAATCCTTCTACTTTATGCATAATCACATACATTAGGGACAATGTATAACTTAAGTGTGGGGGGATTACGGAAATCTGATGGAAATTTGGGATACCTTATCTTCTTGAAATTTCTGCTCCCTGGGAACTTATCCTTGAACGATTTCAACTTATTAGGAATCATGTGCTTAGGCTGAATAGATAAGATAGGATGCAAGTATGACTAACTGAATCTTTCTTGGCTGCATATGGTACCTCATGATTTTAATCGATCAATAGGCAAGATGCATAAGGGTTTGATTGATTTTCACATAATTATCTGTCAAACATGGGTTGATTATTCTAGAACTTGCTGTGTTAGGCATATAGAGACCACGATCAATGAATTCATGGATCAGGTGGTGAAACCATGTGATTCTTGTGAAAAAAAAAAAAAAAAAGAGAAAGGGAGTTTGAAACTAAAATCGTGACTAATGTGAGATGGAGCATAAAATGCACTCACATCTAGAAACAAAAAACAAGTGTGAGACGGAGCATAAAATGCACTCACATTTAGAAATGAAAGCAAGTGTGAGATGGAGCATAAAATGCACTCACATCTTGAAAAGAAGGCAAGGGTGAGATGGAGCATAAAATGCACTCACCCTAGAACCCCAACACCATTCTCACCTTCAGATCCTAGGAATTCACACTAAGTGGTGAAGATGTGATACATAGCAAGCTTATGGCAATAAGCACACCTTGTTTTGATTCAAAGGAAAGTAATTGCATCTGGCTGAATTGGTTTGTTAAAAGCAATGAGCACCCGTGCAGTCCAAGGAGTTTCAGCCCTGAAAGGCTTGTCTCCTTGACTATCGATTTAACTTGGGACCATGAGGAATGGTGATTTGCCATCACTCTTGGACAAGAAAAAGGGGAGAAAGAGATGAAAAGGAAAAGGTTACCAAGTCTGAACTAAAGCATGAAATGAACCAGGCCTCATGTAGAGAAAAAGAAAAATTGAAAATCAATAGTTAGTCTCTCTTGTGTTACTTGAGTTTTTGCCTTGCCCGAGGACGGGCAAAGTTTAAGTGTGGGGGGATTTGATGAGACCAAAATGAACCCTAATTTTATCCTCTAATATTCATTCTTTTACATTTATTTAGCACTTAAATGGACTCATTACTCTTGTATTTCGATTTAGGGCAATAAAGAAGGCAACTGGAAGAAAACAGGACAAATCGGGTGATTTTGCACAGTTTCGACGATAGTCAGTAATTTGGGCCTAACTCTCAATTCCGCACACCGAATTGGACAATTGAAGAAGCATTAGAAAGATGAAAGGAAGGCCCACAACTTTTATGTTTTGGGTTTTGACAGATTCGGCCCGCATCGAGTACGAAAACGAGCCCAAAGTCGGAGCAAGTTCGCAGCCAAGCCCATTTCACAACTTAAGCCCAACTCGCAGAAGTACCTTGAAGCAGCCCAACTCGAATTCAAGAGTTAAGAGTCCGAATTTCGAATGTAATTTCCAAGGAGAGAGTTTTATCAGATCTAAAGTCTTGAATGTAATCCTAGAGAGATAAGAAGATTGAGATTAGAGCATTAGATAAGAGATAGGATAGGATTAGTTCAAGATAAGATCAAAACACCCTAAAGATAAGATGATCTCCTAGAAGGAGTTGGAAAATAGCCCTCTCCTTTGGCTATATAAAAAGGGGGGTGAACCAGCTCTAGCAATCACTCATTCCAAGATCCAAGAGATTATCAAGAAGACCAAGAAGCAAGAAGGCAGTTCGGCTATGGAGAAGCAAAGCATGGAGAAGCAAAGCATGGGGAGGTTCGATTGTGCCATTGTGAGCTTCTGTAGTTACTTTATTTTCTTTCTTTTTAATTCAAGTATTCATTGGTTCTTATGCACATTTTTATTGGATGTTAATGTTAATTAGTCTGACAAACTAAATTAATGTTGATTTTCCTACTGCTATCCATGATTTCGGTGATCCGTAATTGTCACGAATAATGGTACAAGTAGCAATTAGGTTGATATCTTTTTGGGTCAATTATTCGTGACAGCCTTTGACCAATGTTTTAACATGGTTCAACCTAAAAGAATTGATGGAACAAAATTCAGTAATTGCAGCTATCTCAATTATTGTTATTTTTTTTAACTGTTTTCACAAATCTTAATGCTATCATTGTTTAACATGGAACGCTATCGTACCCAGTTGAGTGGTGATAAGTGTTGATCGAATGCTGGGTTTGGTCAACTGAATTAGGAAAACACAAGGTTTATTATGGCTATCCTAATAAATCTAAGGTTAAATGCTTGAATTGCAAGAATGCTGAATTGTACCTAGGATCGATGGCCAATCGATTCAACCCGAACCCTTGAACCAGAATTCGGTAAGACTGATTTTCTCTTGTTTGTTTAGTTTGTTATTCTTTTAATTTTAGTTATTTAATTTTCCCACACAATTACTTTACCCATTCGGCTAAGAGATTATTGATTTACTCCCTGTGAGATTCGACCTAGAACCACTTTTATTGCAAACATTTTATTGTGGGACTAGTACTAATTTTGAGGGCTTCGACAAACCCATCAATAGCCCTAGCAAGAAACAAATCAGTTCATGATGGAAGAATTAAAGAAAACAAAGGGAAAGAAAGAACTCTTGAATTCACCCATGGTGCTGAGATCTCCTCTTGCCACCACCTTCTTCTTGAGATTTCTTGAATTCTTGAACCCTTCTTGACTGATTGCTCCTTGCTTCTTGATTCAAATCCAAAATTGAGTGATTGTGTGATGCCTAAAGCTGGTCCACCCCCCCCCCCCACTTTATATAGCTTAAAGGGGAGGGGGTGGTCTCCTCTTTCTCTTGAAGTTTATCTTGCAAAAATAGAAAGTCCTAGTCTAATCCTACTCTTGTCATTTTATCTAGTGAACTCAATCCCTTTATCCTTCTAAGACTATATCAAGAATTTAGATCTAGAAGGACCCTTCTCAGTTTCTTGTTCTTGGATTCGTATTAGACATCCTCTGCGAATTGGGCTTCAGCTGCGTATTGGGCCTTCCTACGAATTTGCCACGATTTGGGCCAGGATTTGACTTCATTTCTGGCCAAATCAACGAAATCCCAAAATACTAAAGTTGTGGCTTTTTCTCTCATCTTTCCATTGAGTCTTGAATCAGTCCAATCAGAGTTCGAATACATGAGTTAGGCCCAGATTACTGAAGCCTGCCTATTAGACAGTTTTGTATGCCCTTAGCTTCAATCTGATTTGATGTACTTTTGTTATTTAGTGGAAATAAATAAAGTGCATGTTTGATTCATGTTGTTTGGTTTAATTCTGTGTAAAACCCTAAAACTGGACATTTATAGAGACTCATGTTAGTTTTAAATGTTCACAGCCGTTGGATAAGTCTGGTGAGATTTATCCTGCCAAGGCTGATGCTGATGTGCCACCAAGTGTTGGGATGGCCTGTCCCAGCCACCAGGGTAAGACCCGAGGCACATGCAGTATGGGATTACTTGAATCCTTGAACCAGACCAGATTTCCAGTATTGCCCTGGACCTTGGAGATAGATTGGCAAAACTGGAAAGTTACACCTGACCCCTAGACTCGATTATGACATTTCACTAGGTGTTGGATCAGGCTACCTTTGATATGCCATTCAGTGAGATCCTTAGCGGGGATCAAAACCTGGGTAGGTTGGGGCAGTTTGAGAATTCATCTGAGTGGGTGATCATAGTGACAGAATCAGCCACTTTGTCGGACAAAGGGTAATGATCGGGAATGCACTCTCTCTGATGGAAACCAAACTGCCGGCAGTTGATTTCAATCGTTGGAATTTTGTTTTGCAAAATTAATATATTTATATATATATGTATGCGGTTTCAAATTGTTTGCAAATGGTTTTAATTCCCGGGATCCATGTTAGAGGAGAGTGCGGCACTATTCCTTGCAGCCGAGGGAGAGGTCCTCTCTTGTCGGGCAATGCTTGATCATTAAGGGCTGAGAGGTTAAGTGTAAGACCATTGAGGATAATACCTGATGGGCTAATCTTGCACCTGCCCACAGTCCTTGGGTTTTTATAAGATGGCTTGGCCCAGGGACCACTTAATGTAAGTGTTGGGCCCATAGGGTCCATATGATGGATTCAAGGGGTTCATTGAGTTTTTTAGTGACTTCGGCTGGGCCTTGTTTTAGAGGCTGGGCCGAACCCATGTGGCTGGTGTGTAGATCAATGCTTGGGTCCCACGCCATACAAAGAAGCCCAACTGGGCAGCAGATTGGAAAGTAATTAGACACTGAACACTTAATGGGCCAAAAGCCCATTTCGAGGTTGGCTGATATGATCACCCATCCATGGGGCGAATTTGAGATTAAGGTTAGTAAAAGGATTGGGCCTTTAGCCTTATCCACTCTTAGAGACCAAATTCAAATTAGATTTGAATCTGGTAACCTCCTGATAAGATCAGGAGTAAGCTAACTCTATCTGCAGAAAGGATTAAGATTATCCCCTATCCAAATACTGATTTGGATTGAGATAACTCCTAATAAGGAGGTTTCTTAATCAAGAAGAAAGGAGCAGATTTCGAACCAAGAAAAATCGCAAGAAAGGTTCCTGCGAATTGAGATCAGATCTCATACTCTCCAGAAAAAGAGAAAAAGCAGTTCAGCCTTTTTCGTTTTGGAGATCTCCTCTTGCCGCCGCCATCTGCCATTGCAAGATTAGATCTTTGCAGAAAAGAAAGTCAAGAAATCTGTTCTTGACATCAGTTTTGCAAGAAAGACTGAAAAAGATTCAGTGTTTAGTACTTCCAGAGGATTCTTGTGAAGGATCCAGTGTGTAGGACGCACCCTGCTGGTTCTGTTCCATTCACAGCTGTGTCATCTTCAGCAGGAACGGATCTTGGAGCATTCTTTGGGCGTGAACACCAACTTTGGGAGATACTGCTTCTTCGGATCAGGTATATTCCTCCCATTTATCTTTTGGTACAGATCTGGTTTGATTATGGTTCAAGTAGGATCCTTGAATATTGTATTCTAAATTTAGGGAATATGATTCCCAGTTGAGAGAAAGTAAGAAATTTTTGAAATTCGCCCACCCATTCCGCAACCTTTATGGCATCCATTAGATGGATCCTACCATTCTTTCAGTCGAAACTGTGAAAAATCTTCCAATTTGCCTTTCTTTAATCCTGATGCCTTCTTTCATGCCTTGAACAGAAATATGAGTCCAATTAGGTGCTAATTCAGTATAAAAGACCGAGTAATTGAGGATAAAAATATGATAAATTCTACTCCTCATCACTCTCCAAGGTAGATCTTTCGGCCTAGCAAGGCGGAGGCCCAAATTACAACCCAAGTTGCAGCCCAAGGGTCTCCTAAAGGCGGAAACCTTTTAGAAGAGAGAGAGGGCTGGAGAGAAAAGTATAAAAGGAGAAGAGAAAGGGGAAAAAGGGGCTCAAACTCCTTTTGGGCAGATTTGAGAAGAGAGGCACGAAAAGAGAAGAGAGGAGAAGATTCAAGAGAAGAGAAGAGTGCTTAATTCGAAATTGGAGAAGAAGCCATTCAAGGAGATTGAAGATCAATCAGGACTCTAGGTTGTCTTCTTCTTTGGTTCTGCGCATGTGCTAACCAAATTCAACTAGGGTTTTATACAATCTTGTCCATTAATTTCTCTTTCTTGTTAGTAATTGAACAATGTTTCATGAAATTTTAGATTTTTAATTATTTCTCTAGGGTTAGTCAATTGATTGTATTCATTACTTATGTTTGTTGATTAGGGTTTTGAGTTATAGAATAGCTTGGCCGAATTGATCTTGAATCTTGGACTGTTTGAATTGCTTGAGAAAGAGTTTAGATAATTGTAGAGAACACTGATGTGGGCCCCACTGCAGTGGTCCCCACTGTGTTTGTAGGACAGCAGTGTAGTTATTTGTTTCAGTTATAGTTGTGTCAGTTTGAGTCAGTTTGTTAATTCAGTTGTTATTTATTTTAGCTTTTAATTACTTTATTTATTATGTAAGTACCAAGGGCAGATGTGTCTTTTCCATTATGTACTAAACATAACCTATAAATATTAAGAGAGTGGCAGCGGTAGATCAGTAAGAATCTGTCTCTCCTTTCAACAACTTGTGTTCTCTTGTTTCTCTTCTATTCTCTCTCCTTTCTCCCTATTTTTCTTCTGTTTTGCAAACCTAAAAGCTATTAGGATTCAAGACTGATTATAGTCTTGATCTTCTACTTGGTATCAGAGCCTATCTAGGGCTTCTCATGTGTGTCTAGTCCAGCTGACCACATGAGGACTAGCTAGGGCTGGAAGCTTTGAAGAAGTTTTTCGGTGGCTGAATCTTGGAGATTACCAGGAGAGGTTTGCAGCAGTTGAAGACTTGCCACGGCTTGTAGAGAGTTGGTAATCAGGAAGAGGCAGTGAAGGTTAGGGTTCAGGTAACTCTAGAAGACAGTAAAACAAAGTACATAAGTAAGTTTTTTTTTTACTGAGTTTCAGAGACTGCAATCAGTCGAGATAGGTTGGACCTATCTAGAAAGAGGGACCGAACCGTGTTCAAGTTTGTTCTAGGGTTTGGCTTGCTGATCTGTGTTTAAGTTTGTTTCTAGGGTTTGACTGTTGGGCTGAACCCCCCTCTTCAAAGGTGATTAGTTTTTAGGGTTTCATATTGCCCTACGACAAGCCCCACTTGTGCGGACTGCTTGGAGAGTGCAGCTGAGCACTTACTTCAGACCTACAGTTGAAACCCTAATTTTGCTCTCGCAGCAATGGGCCCCATAGTAGTGATTTCAGAAAATAGCATCTCAGATTGGTAGGCTGCCTGGTACTGTGCATGCCAATTGATTTCAGATCAGATTTGGGTTGGTTTCAGATTGGATCAGATCTGATTTCAGATCAGATCAGATTTGTGTTGGTTTCGGATCAGATTTTAGACTTGCTTGTTTGACTTTGTTTTTTGGTATAGTTGCTCTAATAGTTTGTAGCCACTGAATCTTGATCAAAGATGGAGTTTAAGGGTAGGGAGAAAGTAGTTTTGGAAACCATAGTTATGGTAGTGTATTTGAAACTGGGTTTCAGATTACAACTATGAGATTTGATGGGTCAAATTATTTGGAGTGGGTGCAATCAGCCATGATGGCTATTGGAGGAAGGGGAAAACTGGGTTACCTCTTAGGAGATGTGAAAGAACCTTCCAAGGAGGACCCAACATACACCAAGTGGGTTCAAGAGAACTATTTGGTTATGGCATGGCTATATAATTCTATGAAGCCGCATATCAGCCGAAATTATTTGTGGGCAAAGACAACCAAAGAGATATGGGATGTTGTGAAAGAAATGTATTCCCAACCCCTTAATGTTGCCAGAGCCTATGAACTGAAGTGTGAGGTGAACAACCTTAAACCAGGAGAGAAGCCAGTTTCTGTCTACTTCTCTACCTTGAAATCCTTGTGGCATGAGATTGACCATCTAGAGACCCTTGAGTGGGAGAGTCCCAAAGATGCATAAACTCACAGAAAGCAAGTTGAGACGAATAGGGTATTTGAGTTTCTGGCCGGTTTGAATTCAGAATATGACATTGTGCAACAACAAATATTGACAAGAGATAATGTGACCCTCTCTCAAGCATACTCCCTGGTGCATAGTGAAGAGACCAGGAGGAAAGTCATGATGCAGCCTCAGCCCTCTTTCCCAACCTTGATAGCTATTAAACCCAAGCTAGGGGTGACTCAAAAAGGGACAGAAAGAAGGAAGATAAACGGGATCTGGTATGTGAACATTGCAAGAAACTCAAGCACACAAAAGATACTTGTTGGAAGCTACATCCTCACTTGGTCCTAGCAAAACTAAGAAATAAGAAGGGTAATGCTCATATGACACTGAAAACTGATTCAACATCCTCATCAGGCACATCTCTAGAGACTTTAGTTGTTGTTTGGGCTGCCCTCATACAGTTGGAAAATGAAGTTGGGAGTTTAGCTCAGCCATCTCAGTCACCATCAGCTCCTGCCACATCTGCATTTGCACATTCAGGTACTCGAGCCTTAGCTTACCATGCTTCAGCTCCAGGTAATACTGATCACTGCTGAGTAATAGATTCAGGTGCATCTGACCATATGACTAGCTTGCCATCTTTGTTCATTTCTTATCACTTGTCCTCTGGCCGAGATAGAGTATCCATTGCTGATGGCTCTCTTGTTCCCATTTCGGGCAAGGGGGACATCAAGCTATCAGATACTATCTCTTTATCTTCTGTCTTGCATGTTCCTAAGCTTGATACTAACCTGCTTTCAGTTAGTAGAATTACCAAACACATGAACTATTCAGTAACATTTTTCCCTGACCGAAGTGTTTTTTAGGATTTGGAGATGAGGAAGGTGATTGGGACAGATATTTTGATACTGTGCATACTGATGTTTGGGGGTCATATCATATCTCTTCAATGGGTGGGTACAGATATTTTCTACTGTTTGTTGATGACCATACTCGGTTTTCTTGGGTCTATCTTATGCGTTCTCGGGATGAGGTTCCTGTTCTGACCCAAAACTTTCATCAGATGGTTCTCACTCAGTTTGGGACCAAAATCAAAGTCCTTAGATCTGATAATGCAAAGGAATACTTTGCTCATCCATTGACCTCTTACCTTCTTAGCCATGGAGTTATTCACCAGAGCACTTGCCCTTATACACCATAGTAGAACGGCGTTGCCAAAAGGAAGAATAGGCATATCTTGGAGGTGGCTAGAAGCATTATGTTTACCTCCAATGTACCTATTCACTTCTGGGGTGATGCTATCCTCACGGCAGTTTATCTCATTAATCGAGTTCCTTCCCGGGTCCTTGATATGAGAACCCCCTTTTCCCTTCTATACTCAGACGAGGAGTTGTTCATTGTTCCCCTTAAAACCTTTGGTTGTACCTGTTTCGTTTAGCTTCTCGGGCCTCATCATTCCAAGTTTGAACTTAAGGCCTCCAAATGCATTTTCCTTGGTTATGCACAAATTCAAAAGGGTTATTGCTACTACGATCCGGTTTCAGGGAAATGGTTTGTCTCCATGGATGTCACCTTCTTTGAGGAGAAACCCTATTATCCTAGGGTTTCTCCTCAGGGGGAGAGCAGTGAGAGTGGGGCTGTTTTGAGTTTCTTTCTTCAGGAGGAGAGTAGTGAGAGTGGAAGTGGGGCTGTTTTGAGTTTCTTTCCATAGGGGGAGAGTAGTGAGAGTGAAAGTGGGGCTGGTAGAAGTGGGGCTATTCCTTTACCTATTCCACTGGATAATGAAGGTTGCAGTGGTGAGGGTGGTCAGAGGGAGCCAGAGTTGAGAGTCTATCGTAGGCGATGCAGGCAGGTTGAACCTAGTCTTTGGCAGTTCCGGCCAGCTCCAGTTCCTTCTGCGGTTCCAGATCCAGAGCCTACTGAGATACCTCTCACTGTTGCCACTTCCCCTCTTGTGGATGTCCTTGATCTCCCCATTGCCATTCGCAAAGGGAAACAACATTGCACCACTTCTACAGCTCACAGCATCTCATAGTTCTTATCCTATGATCATCTATCACCATCTTACCGGTCCTATTTCACTTCCATTGCCGATGTCCCTATTCCAAGAATAGTGCAAGAAGCCTTATCAGTTCCAGAATGGAAAGAAGCAATGCAAGTCGAAATGGATGCCCTATTGAAGAATAATACTTGGGCATTGGTTGATCCACCAAAAGGAAAGAAACCGGTGGGATGCAGATGGGTGTTCACTATGAAGCATAATGCTGATGGCTCTATTGAAAGTTACAAAGCCCGGCTGGTTGCAATGGGGTTCACTCAGACTTATGGTATAGACTACTTGGAGACCTTTGCCCCAGTAGCCAAGATGACCACCATCCGAGTTTTGTTATCCCTTGTAGCAAATCATTCTTGGCCCCTGTTTCAGGTGGATGTTAAAAATGCCTTTCTGAATGGAGACTTACAAGAAGAGGTTTACATGCAGTTGCCTCCTGGATTCTATGATACAAAGACAGGTAAGAAGGTTTGCCGACTGAACAAGGCATTGTATGGTTTGAAGCAGTCACCTAGAGCCTGGTTTGATAGATTCAAATTAGCCCTTGGAAGGTTTGGTTATGTACAGGCCCAGTCAGATCATACACTATTCATCAATAGGGTGGAGTCCTCTCTGACACTACTAGCAGTATATGTTGATGATATTGTGGTGACATTAAATGACTGTCATGAGATTGAGTCTCTCAAACAGCTCATTCATCAAGAGTTTGAGCTGAAAGATCTTGGTGCACTATGGTACTTTTTGTGTATTGAGGTTGCTAGATCCAAGTAGGGGATTTTTATCTCTCAGAGAAAATATGTTCTAGATCTGTTGGCAGAAACTGGAAAGTTGGGTGTTAAGCCGGCTGATACACCCATCGAACAAAATCACAAGATTAGTGCAGAGGGTGAGAAACCACTCGAAGACAAAGTTATGTTCCAACGGTTGGTTGGAAAGCTTCTATATCTCTACCTCACTCGGCCGGATATCAGCTATGCAGTTATTGTTGTTAGCCAGTACATGCACTCCCCTAGAACTTCTCATCTTCTTGCGGTAGAGAGAATATTAGCATACCTGAAGAGATGCCCGGGTAGAGGTATATTGCTCAAGAACAATAATCAAATGAGGGTGGAAGTCTATACATATGCCGATTGGGCTGGAAGTGTTGATGACAGAAGGTCTACCTCTGGATATTGTGCCCTAGTGGGAGGTAACCTTGTCTCTTAGAGGAGTAAGAAGCAGAGTGTTGTTTCCTGCTCCAGTGCTGAAGCGGAATACAGGTCAATGGCTAATGGAGTGGCTGAAATCTTATGGCTGAGGTCACTACTTGAAGAGTTGGGTATTGACTATGAAAAGTCCTTAATGCTGTATTGTGATAATCAGGCAGCTATTAATATAGCCCACAACCCAGTGCAGCATGACAAAACTAAACATATCGAAATTGATCGACATTTTGTGCGAGAAAGGGTCACATCACAAGAAGTGTGTCTTCTGTACATCACATCTAATATGCAGCTCGCGGATATCCTCACCAAGGTTGTACCAAGGAAGAAGTTAGAGACAGACCTATCCAAGTTGGGCATGATAGATATCTACTCCCAACTTGAGGGGGAGTGTAGAGAACACTGATGTGGGCCCCACTACAGTGGTCCCCACTGTGTTCGTAGGACAGCAGTGTAGTTATTTGTTTTAGTTATAGTAGTGTCAGTTTGTTAATTCAGTTGTTATTTATTTCAGCTTTTATTTACTTTATTTATTATATAAGTACCAAGGGCAGATGTGTCCTTTCCATTATGTACTAAACATAACCTATAAATATTAAGAGAGTGGCGGCAGCAGATCAGTAAGAATCTGTCCCTCCTTTCAATAACTTGTGTTCTCTTGTTCCTCTTCTATTCTCTCTCCTTTCTTCCTCTTTTTCTTCTGTTTTGCAAACCTAAAACCTATTAGGATTCAAGACTGATTGCAGTCTTGATCTTCTACTATAATCTGCTATAGCTGTAGCCGAATTGTTCTTGAATCTTGGAATGTTTAAATTTTTTGAGAAAGAGTTAAGATAATCTGGTCTTCTAATCAAGAACCAAATTTAATACAATTTAGAGATAACTTGTATCATTTGGTTGGTGTTCATTCAAATCTGAATTGATGCCCTTCGAATTCTTGATCTTAATGCATGCATGGGGATTAGATTCTTCATAGAGATATAAGAATCATCACTATGGATAGAATGAGAATGCACTCAAGAGAGGCTGTTCATGTCATTATGGTTTCACCAAACCATGGCTGAATCCCAATTCAATTGATTAACCTTGAAAATTGATTGTTGGACCGAATCTGTAGTGTTCACATACAACTTGTTTTCTTGATAGCATGAAAGGTGTTTGCTCCGAATTGATAGAGATAGTTTGCTAGTTAGGAATTCAAATTTTGATTAGGATAAGAATTCAGTTTATCATAAATAGATGGCAGATGTATTACTAGTAGTTGTTGTATAAATCTTCGTGAGAACGATACTCTACTCATCACTTTATTACTTGATCGGCTAGTGCACTTGCTAGTGTAAGTAATACGCATCATGTTTTTGGTGCTGTTGCCGGGGACTTATTATAGCAATATTAGGAACCACTAGCCATTGTTAATCTGATTTTCAATTCTGTATATATTGGTTCTGATATGTGTATAGAAACCTCCATTGCTGATTAGTAATTTTCTTTCTTCTTGCTAATTGTCTTTGTCTTTGTTTGCTTTTCTTTTCTTTCGGTAGTATTCAGTTTTCTTGGTTTGGTAGATTGCTTTTCTGATTGGTGTACATTAGCCTCTTTATGACTTTGACTTGTACAATTTATGACATGCAGAAATGACCCGGAGGGCATCACCTATGATCCTGAGATTGAAAGAACCCTTTGCAGCTGCCTTAGAGCTTCTAGGCAAGTGAGAGCTGAAATATAAGAGATGGCCGAACCAAGAACCATGATGGACTATGCCAAACCAACCCTCACCCGGGCTGCTTCAAGCATTGTAAGACCAACTATAGCAGCCAATAACTTTGATATCAAACTAGCCATAATTCAGATGATACAAAACACGGTTCAGTTTTGTGGCATGGCTCATGAAGACCTGAACACGCACTTTACCAACTTCTTGGAAAATCTAAAATTCTTTCAAGCATAATGGGGTTAGTGATGATGCGGTGAGGCTCAAGTTGTTCCCATTTCCATGGAAGGATAAAGTCAAGAATTGGCTGAATTCATTGCTGGCTGGATCTATAGCTACATGGGATGAAACGGCTAGCCGATTCCTCTCCAAGTATTTTGAAGGGATAGGATATCCATCACATGGATGCCCAAATCTTGCGGAATGGACTGGGTGAATTTCAAAAATTTCTCCCATTTTTGTAGGGAATCGAATTCCCTATTTTAGAAAAACATATTTTTCAAGGATCAATTTTGAACCATTAACCAAACCAGATTTGAACCAAAAGGAGTAAGAGGGAGGATGTACCTGATACAGAGAAACAGTAACTCCCAATGGAGGTGTTCACACCCAAGGAAGGATCCAAAATCTGCTCCCACTGAAGATGGCACAATGTAAGATGGAGCAGAATCAGCAATGTTCTTCCAAAAGAACCTGACCCTTCACAAGAATCAACAGGATGACTTGTGAATACAACTCCAATCAATCTTATCCCCAAAAGACTAGTATCAAGCTCAACTCTTGATTACTCCTATAGAGAGTAGGAGATCGAACTACTGGAGGTGGCAGCTGTAGAAAGAAGGCATTAAGAGAGTATTCACAGGGTGCAGAATTCTCTCTTCTTGTGATTTCAGCTCTGAAGACAAGAGTTTTTGGGTTGCATGTTAAAAGGTTGTCGCCCCCTCCTCCTTTTATAATCTTAAAGGGATCAGCTCCTAATCACATTAGGAGTTGCTAATCCAAATCATATTTGGATTAGAAGTCCCTTTAAGTGATAAGGGATAACCCTTATCTTATCTGCAGATTAGATCAGTCATCTCCTAATCTAATTAAGAGGCTTCAAGATCTAAATCTTATTTAGATCTTAGACTCTCTAAGTGGATAGAGTCTAGGCCCAATCCAATCAGCTGATCCATCTTAATTGGATGATCAAATCAGCCCAGTTCAAAATGGGCTTAAGGCCCATTTAAGGTTATGTACTCACTTAGCCTTCCAAACTGCTGCCTAGTTAGGCTTCCTTGTATGGCGTGGGACCCAAACATTGATTTACACATCAGCCACATAGGTTCAGCCTAGCCTTTGTTACAAGGCCTGGCCGAATACACTGTTATGGACAGTGCACCCCCAAAACCCATGTTATGGGCTCTATGGGCCCAACACTTACCCTAAGTGGTCCCTAGGCTTGTAACACCCAGGGACTGTGGGCAGATGCAAGATCAGCCCATTAGGTAGTATCCTCAATGGTCTTAAACTTAACCTCTCAGCCCATAATGATCACACACTTCCTGACAAGAGAGGACCTCTCCCTCGGCTGCAAGGAACAGCGTTGCACTCTACTTATATGGATCCCGGGAATTAAAACCTTTTGCAAATCATTTCGAAACCATAATATATATACTTTTATAGAATATATTTTTCAAAACAAATCTCAATGATTGAAATTGGCTACTGGCAGTCTTGGTTTCCATCAGTGAGAGTGCATCCCCGATCATTACCTTTGTCTGACAAAGGGGCTGATCCTGTCACAATGATCACCCACTCAGATGAATTCTTAGACTGTCCCAACATACCCAAATGTTGACCCCCGCTAAGGATCTCACTGATTGGTATATCAAAGACAACCCAATCTAACATCTAGTGCAGTATCATAATCGAGTCTAGGGGTCAGGTGTAACTTTCCAGTTTTTGCCCATCAATCTCCAAGGTCTAGGGCAATACTGGAAATCTGGTCCAGTTCAAAGATTCAATTAATCCTACACTATATGTGCCTAGGGTCTTACCCTGGCAGCTGAGACAGGCCACCCCAACTGACTTGGTGGCACCATAGTGCCAACCTTGTCAGGATAGGTCTCCCCAGACCAACCCACTAGCTGAGAACTATCTAAACTAACACGAGTCTCACTATGTGTCCAGTTTAAGGGTATTACTAAGAAACATACCAAGGGAACATGAATCAAATATGCACTTTTATTCATTTACAATAAACTCATAAAGTACATTATCTTGATTGATGCTAAGGGCATACAAAACTATCTAACAGCTCCCAGTTGCACTTAGGTCCAGTCAGGTCCAAGCCAGAGTCCCATGCTTTCCATGTGTTTCTCAAACACTTTCTATGATAGTGACTTTGTTAATGGGTCTGCTACATTTTCCATTGATGCTACTTTCTGAATTAGGACGTCCCCTCTACCAACAATTTCCGCAGTATAAGGTACTTCCTCTTGATGTGCTTCGACTTCGAGTGGGCTCATGGCTCCTTAGCCTGAGCAATGGCTCCATTGTTGTCACACAACAATGGGATGGGTGATGTGTTGGACGGAACTACTCTCAACTCGTGAATGAACTTTTCATCCACACGGCTTCTTTGGCAGCCCCACTTGCGGCAATGCACTCGGCCTCAGTCGTTGAGTCTGCGGTGGACCCCTATTTGTTGCTTTTCCAGCAAACAGCACATGATCCTATCAAGAAAATATATCCAGATGTACACTTTCTATAATCTGGACCCGACTAGAAATTGGCATCTGTACACTTTCAGAGTAGTTCAGTGCTCCTACCCTAGGTTGGCCTGAAATCTACTTACTACACTCACAGCCTAAGCAATGTCAGGACGAGTGCACAGCAGCATACATGATGCTTCCTATGGCAGAGGCATAGGGAACATCTTTCATGCCATCAATCTCCTCCTAAGTCTTAGGAGACATCTTCTTGGAGAGATTGACTTTGTGCCTAAAAGGAACATTTCTTTTCTTGGAGTTTTAAATGCTGTATCTCTTGACTATTTCATCAATGTAGGCAGATTGGGATAATCCTATTATCCGCTTCGATCTATCTCTATAGAGTTGAAGACCCAGCATATAGGAGGCTTCTCCAAGATCTTTATTGGAGAATTGCTGTGAAAGCCATACTTTCACCGTAGTTAACATTCCTACATCATTCCCAATGAGTAGAATATCATCTACATACAGAACCAAGAAGGTAACCTTATCTCCACTATACTTCCTGTAGACATAGGGTTCATCCAGATTCTGCTCGAAATCAAACGATTTGACTACAGAGTCAAAACGGATGTTCCAACTTCTAGAAGCTTGCTTAAGTCCATAAAAGGATATATTAAGTTTGCATACCATGTTTTCCTTGAAGGGATAGGAAATCCATCACATGGACACCCAAGTTTGCGGAATAAAGGGGGAAATTTTCAAAAATTTTTCTCTCCCTTCAATTGGGAATCGAATTCCCTATTTAGAAAATCATATTTTCAAAGATCATTCTTGAACCATAAATTGAACCAGATCTGAACCAAAAGGAGTGAGGAGAGATATTACTTGATATAGAGAAATAGTATCTCTTAATGGAGGTGTTCACGCCCAAGGTAGGATCCAAAATCTACTCCCACTGAAGATGACGCAGTGTAGGGTGGAGCAGAATCAGCAGTGTTCTTCCAAAAGAACCTGATCCTTCTCAAGAATCACCTAGACGGCTTGTGAATACAACTCCTACCAATCTTTTCTCCAAAAGATTGGAATCAAGATCCAATCTTGATTTCACCCAAGGAATGAAGATCGAACTGCTATAGGCGGCAGCTGTAGGAAGGAGGCGGCTAGAGAGTATTTGCAGGGTGCAGAATTCTCTTTTCTGTGATCTCAGCTCTGAAGACAAGACTATCTGTTGTTGATGAGTGTGTGTGTCTAAAGGCTGCCACCCGCTCTTCCTTTTATAGACTAAAGGGATCAGCTCCTAATCCCATTAGGAGTTGCTAACCCAAATCATAACTGGATTAGAAGTCCCTTTACGATAACGGATAATCCTTATCTTATCTGCAGATTAGATCAACCAGCTTCTAATATAATTAGGAAATTTCCAAATCTAAATCTCATTTAGATCTTGGACTCTCTGAGTGGATAGGGTGTGGGCCCAATCCTATTAGCAGATCATATCTCAGAATTCGCCCCTTAAAGACTAATCAAATTAGCCCAGCTCGAAATGGGCTTAAGGCCCATTTAGGGTTACGTATTCAATAAGCCTTCCAAAATGCTTCCCAGTTGGGCTTTCTTATATGGCATGGGACCCAAACATTGATCTATACATCAGCCGCATGGGTTCAGCCCAACCATTGTTACAAGGCTTGGCCGAATACACTATTATGGACAGTGCACCCCCTAAAACCCATCAGATGGGCTCTATGGGCCCAACACTTACCCTAAGCGGTTCCTGGGCCAAGCCACCATGTAACACCCAAGGGCTGTGGGTAGATGCAAGATTATCCCATCAGGTATTATCCTCAATGGCCTTACACTCAACCTCTCAGCTCATAATGGTCATACTCTGCCCGACAAGAGAGGACCTCTCCCTCGGCTGCAAGGAACAGTGTTGCACTCTCTCAAGTATGGATCCTAGGAATTAAAACCTATTTGCAAACATTTGGAAACCATAATATATGTACTTTTATATCTCATATAAAATATATTTTGCAAAACAAATCTCAACGATTAAAATCGGCTGCCGGTAGTCTTGGTTTCCATCAGTGAGAGTGCATCCCCGATCATTACCTTTCTCCGACAAAGGGGCTGATCCTGTCACTATGATCACCCACTCAGATGAACTCTTAGACTGTCCCAACATACCCAGGTTTTGACCCCCGCTAAGGATCTCACTAATTGGTACATCAAAGATAGCACAATTCGACACCTAGTGCAATATCATAATCGAGTCTAGGGGTCGGGTGTAACATTCTAGTTTTGCCCATCAATCTCCAAGGTCTAGGGCAATACTGAAAATCTAGTCTAGTTCAAAGATTCAATTAATCTCACACTGTATGTGCCTAGGGTCTCACCCTAGTAGCTGAGACAAGCCACCCCAACCGACTTGGTGGCACCACAGTGTCAGATTTGTCAGGATATGTCTCTCCAGACCGACCTACTGGCTGTGAACATTCAAAATTAACACGAGTCTCATTAAGTATCCAGTTCAAGGGTATTACATAGAAAAATACCTAGGGAACATGAATCAAATATGTACTTTTATTCATTTACAAATAAACTCATAAAGAACATCATTTTGATTGAAGCTAAGGGCATATAAAACTGTCTAACATTCCTGACCTGCAGCAATGAAGCCTTGCGGCTACTGCATAAAGATATCTTCAGTAAGATCCCCATTCAGGAATGCAGTTTTGACATCCATCTGCCAAATCTCATAATCATGGCATGCTGTTACAGCTAGCAAGATCCTAATGGATTTAAGCATGGGCACAGGCGAAAAGGTTTGCTCATAATTGATGCCCTTAACCTCATTAAGGGCTGAGAGGTTAAGTGTAAGACCATTGAGGATAATACCTGATGGGCTAGTCTTGCACCTGCCCACAGTTCCTGGGTTTTTATAAGATGGCTTGGCCCAGGGACCACTTAATGTAAGTGTTGGGCCCATAGGGTCCATATGATGGACTCAAGGGGTTCATTGAGTTTTTTAGTGAATTTGGCTGCGCCTTGTATTAAAGGCTGGGCCGAACCCATGTGGCTGGTGTGTAGATCAATGCTTGGGTCCCACGCCATACAAAGAAGCCCAACTGGGCAGCAGATTGGAAAGTAATTAGACACTGAACACTTAATGGGCCAGAAGCCCATTTCGAGGTGGGCTGATATGATCACCCATCCTTGGGGCGAATCTGAGATTAATGTTAGTAAAAGGATTGGGCTTTTAGCCTTATCCACTCTTGGAGACCAAATTCATATTAGATTTGAATCTGGTAACCTCCTGATAAAATCAGGAGTAAGCTAACTTTATCTGCAGATAGGATTAAGATTATCCCCTATCCAAATACTGATTTGGATTGGGATAACTCCTAATTAGGAGGATTCTTAATCAAGAAGAAAGGAGGAGAAATCCTAACCAAGAAAGAGAAATATCAGATTTCGAACCACCTTGAAGAGATATAGGATATCTCCTGCGAATTGAGATAGGATCTCATTCATACTCCAGAAAAGAAAAAGGCAGTTCAGCCTTTTTGCCTTTGGAGATCTCCTCCTGCCGCCGCCATCTGCCATTGCAAGATTAGATCTTTGCAGAAAAGAAAGTCAAGAAATCTGTTCTTGACATCAGTCTTGCAAGAAATACTGAAAAAGATTCAGTGTTTAGTACTTCCAGAGGATTCTTGTGAAGGATCCAGTGTGTAGGACGCACCCTGCTGGTTCTGTTCCATCCACAGCTGTGTCATCTTCAGCAGGAACGGATCTTGGAGCATTCTATGGGTGTGAACACCAACTTTGGGAGATATTGCTTCTCTAGATCAGGTATATTCCTCCCATTTATCTTTTGGTACAGATCTGGTTTGATTATGGTTCAAGTAGGATCCTTGAATATTGTATTCTAAATTTAGGGAATATGATTCCCAGTGGAGAGAAGGTAGGAAATTTTTGAAATTCGCCCACCCATTCCGCAACCTTTATGGCATCCATTAGATGGATCCTACCATTCTTTCAGTGGTATCAGAGCCATAGGTTCGAATCTTGAACCAAAAGAAAATCAGATCTGACTCTGCGCAGATGGATTTTAGGTGTTCTTTCAAGATTTGCGCAGATTGTTTTCTTTTTTCAAGAAACTGTTTCTTTTTAAGGGCGATTGATCTGAAATTAATTTTTATTAAATCCAAAATTTATTTAGAATTGTTCTTTATTTATTTTGATTTAATGGACTGTTCGAACCTGGAGGTCGCAGTGCAGTTTTGGCACAGATAGTCTGCGCACCCTTTTTCTTTCTATTTATTTATATTCGGTTTGTAAATATTTTTTTTTATTTTAGACTGAATGTATAGGATTTGATCAAGAATGTAATTAATAGAAATATGATTTTTGTTATTTTTTCTTGATTAAAGAAGAAGGAAGAAGAAGGCGGCGTTGGAGATTTGCAGTTGGAGAAATCGCTTTCTGCGATTTGCATTTTGTGAAACTGCAACCCTTGTGATTAACCTCTGTTTTGCAGGTGGTGCGAACAGTCCATAGTTTGATTTGTGATTGTTTGAAATCAAGATTATTAATTTCATATCTTTCATGAATTAATTCTTGAATTGAAAATCAGTTTTGGATCCTCTCAGACTAGATTGGACCAAAACTGTTTGGACCGAATCTGGGGTTCGATAGGGACTGTTTTTCAGTCTGTATTTTTCACACTTGCTGTTCCAAATCTGATGTTCAATTACAAGGATTAATTCGGCCCACCTGTAAAGCCCAGTTTTAAAGGGTTAAAACTACAAAAGGCCCATTACTGTGAGATAAGCTGTATGGGCCGAACTGCTATCTGCGATTCAGCCCATACACTAGTAGTCATTAATTGTTAATGACTTAGATTTTAAATGGGCTATTCAATGGGCTTTACAGCAGTTAATTGATTGGATCAATTCCTCCTTTACATGGCACACCATGGCTGAATGCACATCATTGCCATAGTGTCCTTCAAGGTCATTGGATGACCCCTCTTTGCTTGGTGGGCCCCACAACCCTGAAAAGGGATGCATACGGAACCCCTAGCTGATAAAGGCCCACCAGAAATCTGACTTTATGAAAGTCAGTGGGAGCCACTCTGGTTTGACCTAAATTAAAAGTATGGCGTTTTTGTTCCCTCTAGCAAATATGAATGCATGTGATATTGAGACCCATATGATGGACTCTCTAAAGGCCTTCCGTCATTAGCACAATGATGGGTCCTTCAGTAATGAGGAAACGCACCATAAAATTGGGCTATCCATTTGTTGTTGGATCTATTAGAGTGTTTCATAAGATGATAGGGGCGTCATAGACCGATGTGGGAAGGGGCTTCACCAGAAAATGGGAACTCTCTCACGGTACCTTGGCGTAACCTGAATATGATGGGTAACCACTCACTGGACAGAAAGGTTTACCTGAAAACGGCTCTGAACCTTGTCTGACAGAGGCCAAAGGGAAACTCATTTGATGAGTGGATATGATCCGTCACAGAAAGGTGGTGGGGTTATGCAGCTGAAACAGTTGGCTTCACGCACCCCATGTGATTTCCCACATTTCTAGAGACATTTTGTCATCTCCGTCACTGAGAAAGGAGGGAAATCTCAGAGATGAACAAATGGGAATGGAACATAGATTAAAAGCCATATCTATGTAGGTAACATGAATCAAACTAAGGTTGTGGACTAATGATTTTCTATTTTATCAGATAATGGCAAACGGTCAATTTGCAAAGCTTCTAGATGATAACAAGCTAAAGGGACCAAACTATGCCAACTGGTACAAAAATCTTATGTTGGTCCTAACTTCCAAAAAGTTAGACAAGGTAGTGAAAAATCCTGCCCTAGAACATCTGGGTTATAGGGCTTCTGAGGCCCGTAGAAGGGACTACCAAAAATGGGAGGATATGAACTCCCTAGCCCGCTGCTTTGTCGTTGCCTCATTAGACAACTCAATACAGATGTAGTTCGATCAGATCGAACTATCCAAGGACATATTGGACAGTCTGAGAACAATGTATGAAGAGCAGAACCGTTCTACTCGACAGAAGGTCCTGAAATTGTTCATGACCGCGCAGATGACCAAAGGGCAGAAAGTTCATGACCATTGTCTTCAGATGATGGGTTACATTAACGAACTTGAAGCTCTTGGATCCGGGCTAGATCTTGGCACGCAAGTGGATGCCATCCTCAATTCTTTGCCCTCTTCCTTCAATGCATTCACAATGAACTACAATATGAATAAGCTGAATGTCAGCGTCCAGGAACTCAGCAATATGTTGCAGAGAGCCGAGGATCTACTCAAGAAGGATGAGCCTGTAGTTATGCTTGCTGAAGCTAACAAATCGGGCAAGAAAAAGAGAAAGGCAAAGAAGCCACAAAGGAAGGCTGCCAATCCTAAGAAGCAGAAGAAGAACAAGGCATCTGATGTCTGTCACTTCTGCAAGCAGACCGGCCACTGGAAGAGGAATTGTCCTGCCTACCTGGAATCTAAGAAAAGTAACATCAAAACTTGTGTCATAGAAACTAACATGTTAGTTACTTCTGTGTCCTGGTGTGTTGACTCTGGGGCTTCAACTCATGCGTGTAACTCACTGCAGGGGTTCAAAGTTAGCAGAAGGTTGAGTGAAGGTGAAGTGACATTATTCTTGGGAACAAATGCAAGTGATGCAGCAGCGGCAATAGAAACCGTAGAATTAGTTTTTAAAGAAGGAATGCTTGTACTTAAAGATTGTCTTTATGTACAGAACTTGAGAAGAAATTTAATTTCTGTTTCAAAACTGTGTGCTGATGGATATACTGTTTATTTTAGTAATATGATTACTGTTAAACGGAATAACAAATTCATCGCATGCGGGGAACAAGAGAACGGTCACTATGTTCTACATCCTTCTCTGGAAACTAACTTAACCGAAACTACGTCGGTCGAAAATCCCAAGAAAAGGAATCGTGATACAGTAAGTCCCACGTGCCTCTGGCATTACCGACTTGGCCATATCGGTATTGACCGAATCACAAGGCTGGTAAAGGATGGTCCTTTGGATTTTCTAACCGTAGAAAATCTTCCCACTTGTGAACCTTGCCTTCAAGGTATGATGTCTAAGCGGCCATTTGACGGTAAGCCTGAAAGATCTGAAGGCACACTTGACCTGATACATACTGATGTATGTGGTCCCCTGAGTGTTAGGACACGGAATCAACACGTGTACTTTATCACCTTTACAGATGATTTTTCACGATATGGTTACGTGTACCTAATGAGACATAAGTCTGAATCATTTGAAAAGTTCAAAGAGTTCAGACAGGAAGTCGAGAAACAGTTAGGGAGAGAAATTAAGGCCCTTCGATCAGATCGAGGTGGAGAGTATCTCTATGACGAATTCAGGGACTAATTAAAGGCCAATGGGATAGTGTCACAATTAGCTCCTCCTGCTACACCTCAACTCAACGGTGTTTCATAGAGGAGGAATAGGACCTTGTTGGACATGGTCTGGTCACTTCTCGTACGCTCACAATTACCCACATCCTTTTGGGGATATGCATTAGAGACTGCTATCTACGTGCTGAATCGGGTTCCAACCAAATCAGTTCCTAAAACTCCATATGAACTTTGGACCGGAAAGAAGCC
Source organism: Nelumbo lutea (assembly GCF_056320005.1). Classification (NCBI taxonomy): domain Eukaryota; kingdom Viridiplantae; phylum Streptophyta; class Magnoliopsida; order Proteales; family Nelumbonaceae; genus Nelumbo; species Nelumbo lutea. Next base: position 70,367,888 of record NC_142687.1, on the reverse strand, counting down.
AAGTGTAAGACACTTGAAGATTTGGGGTTGTCCTACACACGTTAAAAGAACAAGTGCGGACAAGTTGGAATCTAAAACCAGTCGTTGCCTGTTTATAGGCTACCCAAAGGATTCGATGGGTTATCTATTCTATGACTCGAGTGAGCAGAAAGTGTTCTGCAGTCGAAACGCCCAGTTCTTAGAATCCGATTACATCCTGGACACCCATCGTCAGGAAATAGTTTTTGATGAGGAGAGCACATGAGCAGTGGGAGATGTCCCACAAATTCCAGGTAATTACCAACCTAGAAGAACCACCCGGGTATCCAGACCACCAGTCCGATATGGTTATGACCAGGATAGTTACCTGGTGGAAACCTTGACTAGTGAAGATGATCCCGTGACTTACGCGGAAGCTATGTTATACATAGACTCCCAGAAGTGGGTGGAGGCCATGAGAGCTGAAATGGACTCAATGGAGAACAATGGAGTCTGGACTCTAGTGGATCCGCCCCCCGGGGTAAAAGCAATTGGTTGCAAATGGATCTACAAGAGGAAGAAGGGCCCCGATAGCAGGATTGAGACCTTTAAAGCTCGCTTGGTGGCGAAAGGGTATACTCAGAAAGAAGGCATTGACTATGAGGAAACTTTTTCGCCCGTGGCCATGCTTAAATCCATTAGGATCCTGCTAGCTGTAGCAGCGTACCATGACTCTGAGATTTGGCAAATGGATGTCAAAACCGCGTTTCTGAATGGAGATCTTAGTGAAGATATCTACATGCAGCAGCCACTAGGCTTCATTGCTGCTGGTCAGGAACACATGGTATGTAAACTTAATAGATCCATATATGGACTTAAGCAGGCTTCTAAGAGTTGGAACATCCGTTTTGATTCTGCAGTCAAAACGTTTGACTTTGAGTAGAATCCGGATGAGCCCTGTGTTTACAGGAAGTCCAGTGGGGATAAGGTCACCTTTTTGGTGTTGTACATGGACGATATCCTACTCATTGGGAATGATGTAGGAATGTTGACTTTGGTCAAGGTATGGCTATCACAGCAGTTCTCCATGAAAGATCTTGGAGAAGCTTCATACATACTGGGTCATCGACTCTATAGAGATAGATCGAAGCGGATAATTGGATTATTCCAGGCTGCTTATATTGACAAAATTATCAAGAGGTACAGCATGGAGAACTCCAAGAAAGGAAACGTTCCTTTCAGGCACGGAGTCACTCTCTCCAGGAAGATGTCTCCCGAGACTTCTGAGGAGATTGAGAGCATGAGAGACGTTCCCTATGCCTCAGCCGTAGGGAGCATCATGTATGCCATGCTGTGCACTTGCCCTGACATTGCTCAAGCGGTGAGTGTGGTAAGCAGATTCCAGGCAAACCCAGGGCAGGAGCATTGGACTGTTGTAAAGAACATAATCAAATACTTTCGAAGGACAAAAGAGTTTTGTCTGGTATTCGATGGTAGTTCACTGCAAGTTCTAGGGTATACCGATGCCGATTTCCAGTCGGATCCAGATGATAGAAAGTCTACATCTGGGTATGTTTTCACGATAGGATCGTGTGCTGTTTGCTGGAAAAGCAGCAAACAGGGGTCCACTGCAGACTCCACAACCGAGGCCGAGTACATTGCCGCAAGTGAAGCTACCAAGGAAGCCGTGTGGATGAAGAAGTTCATACACAAATTGGGAGCGATTCCATCCAGCACATCTCCCATCCCGTTGTTGTGTGACAACAATGGAGTGATCGCCCAGGCTAAAGAGCCTCAGGCTCACTCGAAGTCGAAGCACATCGAGAGAAAGTACCATGTACTACGGGAGATCGTTGGTAGAGGGGACGTCCTGATTCCGAAGGTAGCATCAGCGGATAATGTGGCAGACCCATTGACTAAGCCACTGGCACAGAAGGTGTTTGAGAAACACGTGGAAAGTATGGGACTCCGGCTTGTACCAGATTGGACCTAAGTGCAAGTGGGAGCTGTTAGACAGTTTTGTATGCCCTTAGCTTCAATCTGATTTGATGTACTTTTGTTATTTAGTGGAAATAAATAAAGTGCATGTTTGATTCATGTTGTTTGGTTTAATTCTGTGTAAAACCCTAAAACTGGACATTTTTAGAGACTCGCGTTAGTTTTAAATGTTCACAACCATTGGATAAGTCTGGGGAGATTTATCCTGCCAAGGCTGATGCTGTTGTGCCACCAAGTGTTGGGATGGCCTATCTCAGCCATCAGGGTAATACCCGAGGCACATGCAGTATGGGATTACTTGAATCCTTGAACCGGACCAGATTTCCAGTCTTGCCTTGGACCTTGGAGATAGATTGGCAAAACTGGAAAGTTACACCTGACCCCTAGACTCGATTATGACACTTCACTAGGTGTTGGATCAGGCTGCCTTTGATATGCCAATCAGTGAAATCCTTAGCGGGGATCAAAACCTGGGTATGTTGGGGCAGTTTGAGAATTCATCTGAGTGGGTGATCATAGTGACAGAATCAGCCACTTTGTCGGACAAAGGGTAATGATCGGGACTGCACTCTCTCTGATGGAAACCAAACTGCCGGCAGTTGATTTCAATCGTTGGAATTTTGTTTTGCAAAGTTAATATATTTATATTAATATGTATGGTTTCAAATTGTTTGCAAATGGTTTTAATTCCCGGGATCCATGTGAGAGGAGAGTGCGGCACTGTTCCTTGCAGCCGAGGGAGAGGTCCTCTCTTGTCGGGCAGTGCTTGATCATTAAGGGCTGAGAGGTTAAGTGTAAGACCATTGAGGATAATACCTGATGGGCTAATCTTGCACCTGCCCACAGTCCCTGGGTTTTTATAAGATGGCTTGGCCCAGGGACCACTTAATGTAAGTGTTGGGCCCATAGGGTCCATATGATGGACTCAAGGGGTTCATTGAGTTTTTCAGTGAATTTGGCTGCGCCTTGTATTAAAGGCTGGGCCGAACCCATGTGGCTAGTGTGTAGATCAATGCTTGGGTCCCACGCCATACAAAGAAGCCCAACTGGGCAGCAGATTGGAAAGTAATTAGACACTGAACACTTAATGGGCCAGAAGCCCATTTCGAGGTGGGCTAATATGATCACCCATCCTTGGGGCGAATCTGAGATTAATGTTAGTAAAAGGATTGGGCTTTTAGCCTTATCCACTCTTGGAGACCAAATTCAAATTAGATTTGAATCTGGTAACCTCCTGATAAGATCAGGAGTAAGCTAACTTTATTTGCAGATAGGATTAAGATTATCCCCTATCCAAATACTGATTTGGATTGGGATAACTCCTAATTAGGAGGATTCTTAATCAAGAAGAAAGGAGGAGAAACCCTAACCAAGAAAGAGAAATATCAGATTTCGAACCACCTTGAAGTGATATAGGATATCTCCTGCGAATTGAGATAGGATCTCATTCATACTCCAGAAAAGAAAAAGGCAGTTCAGCCTTTTTGCCTTTGGAGATCTCCTCCTACCGCCGCCATCTGCCATTGCAAGATTAGATCTTTGCAGAAAAGAAAGTCAAGAAATCTATTCTTGACATCAGTCTTGCAAGAAAGACTGAAAAAGATTCAGTGTTTAGTACTTCCAGAGGATTCTTGTGAAGGATCCAGTGTGTAGGACACACCCTGCTGGTTCTGTTCCATCCACAGCTGTGTCATCTTCAGTAGGAACGGATCTTGGAGCATTCTTTGGGCGTGAACACCAACTTTGGGAGATACTGCTTCTCCGGATCAGGTATATTCCTCCCATTTATCTTTTGGTACAGATCTGGTTTGATTATGGTTCAAGTAGGATCCTTGAATATTGTATTCTAAATTTAGGGAATATGATTCCCAGTTGGGAGAAGGTAGGAAATTTTTGAAATTCACCCACCCATTCCGCAACCTTTATGGCGTCCATTAGATGGATCCTACCATTCTTTCATTTGATTCCATCTTTTTGAAATAATGGTAGGATCCATCTAATGGACGCATTAAGGTTGCGGAATGGGTGGGCGAATTTCAAAAATTTCCTACCTTCTCTCAACTGGGAATCATATTCCCTAAATTTAGAATATAATATTCGAGGATCCTACTTGAACCATAATCAAACCAGATCTTTACCAAAAGATAAATGGGAGGAATATACTTGATCCGGAGAAGCAGTATCTCCCAAAGTTGGTGTTCACGCCCAAAGAATGCTCCAAGATCCGTTCCTGCTGAAGATGACACAGCTGTGAATGGAACAGAACCAGCAGGTGCGTCCTACACACTAGATCCTTCACAGGAATCCTCTAGAAGTACTAAACACTGAATCCTTTTCAGTCTTTCTTGCAAGACTGATGTCAAGAACAGATTTCTTGACTTTCTTCTCTGCAAAGATCTAATCTTGCAAAGGCAGATGGCGGCGGCAAGAGGAGATTTCCAAAACGAAAAAGGCTGAACTGCTTTTTCACTTTTTCTGGAGAGTATGAGATCTGATCTCAATTCGTAGGAGCCTATCTTGCGATTTTTCTTGGTTCGAAATCTGCTCCTTTCTTCTTGATTAAGAAACCTCCTTTTTAGGAGTTATCCCAATCCGAATCAGTATTTGGATAGGGGATAATCTTAATCCTTTTCTGCAGATAGAGTTAGCTTACTCCTGATCTTATCAGGAGGTTACCAGATTCAAATCTAATTTGAATTTGGTCTCTAAGAGTGGATAAGGCTAAAAGGCCCAATCCTTTAAATAACTTTAATCTCAAATTCGCCCCATGGATGGGTGATCATATCAGCCCACATCGAAATGGGCTTTTGGCCCATTAAGTGTTCAGTGTCTAATTACTTTCCAATCTGCTGCCCAGTTGGGCTTCTTTGTATGGCGTGGGACCCAAGCATTGATCTACACACCAGCCACATGGGTTCGGCCCAGCCTTTAATACAAGGCCCAGCCGAATTCACTAAAAAACTCAATGAACCCCTTGAGTCCATCATATGGACCCTATGGGCCCAACACTTACATTAAGTGGTCCCTGGGCCAAGCCATCTTATAAAAACCCAGGGACTATGGGCAGGTGCAAGATTAGCCCATCAGGTATTATCCTCAATGGTCTTACACTTAACATCTCAGCCCTTAATGATCAAGCACTGCCCAACAATAGAGAACCTCTCCCTCGGCTGCAAGGTACAGTGCCGCACTCTCCTCTCACATGGATCCCGGGAATTAAAACCATTTGCAAACAATTCGAAACCGTACATATATATATAAATATACTAATTTTGCAAAACAAAATTCCAACGATTGAAATCAACTGCCGGCAGTTTGGTTTCCATCAGAGAGAGTGCATTCCCGATCATTACCCTTTGTCCGACAAAGTGGCTGATTCTGTCACTATGATCACCCACTCAGATGAATTCTCAAACTGCCCCAACATACCCAGGTTTTGATTCCCGCTAAGGATCTCACTGAATGGCATATCAAAGGCAGCCTGATCCAACACCTAGTGAAATGTCATAATCGAGTCTTGGGGTCAGGTGTAACTTTCCAATTTTGCCCATCTATCTCCAAGGTCCAAGGCAATATTGGAAATCTGGTCCGGTTCAAGGATTCAAGTAATCCCATACTGCATGTGCTTCGGGTCTTACCCTGATGGCTGAGACAGGCCATCCCAACACTTGGTGGCACACCAGTATCAGCCTTGGCAGGATAAATCTCCCCAGACTTATCCAACGGCTGTGAACATTTAAAACTAACATGAGTCTCTATAAATGTCCAGTTTTAGAGTTTTACACAGAATTAAACCAAACAACATGAATCAAACATGCACTTTATTTATTTCCACTAAATAACAAAAGTACATCAAATCAGATTGAAGCTAAGGGCATACAAAATTGTCTAACACTTGTCTGCACTCGTTCTTTTAATGTGTGCTGGCAAACCCCAAATCTTCAAGTATCTAACACTTAGTTTCTTTTTGGTCCAAAGTTCATATGGAGTATTCGGAACCGATTTGGTTGGAACCCGATTCAGCACGTAAATAGCAGTCTCTAATGTGTAACCCCAAAATGATGTGGGTAACTCTGAGTGTATGAGAAGCAACTGGACCATATCCAATAAGGTCTTATTCCACCTCTCTGAAACACCGTTAAGTTTTGGTGTAGTAGGAGGAGCTAATTGTGATAGAATCCCATTGTCCTTTAAGTGGTCCCTAAATTCGTTAGAGAGATACTTGCCACCTCGATCTGATCGAAGGGCTTTAATTTCACTCCCTAACTATTTCTCAACCTCTTGTCTAAACTCTTTGAACTTTTCAAAGGATTCAGATTTGTGTCTCATTAGGTACACGTAACCATATCATGAAAAATCATCTGTGAAGGTAATGAAATACACGTGTTGATTCTGTGTCCTAAAACTCAAGGGACCACATACATCAGTATGTATTAGGTCAAGTGTGCCTGTACATCTTTCAGGCTTACCGTTAAATGGCCGTTTTGTCATCTTGCCTTGTAGTCAAGGCTCACAGGTGGGAAGATCTTCTACAGTTAGAAAATCCAAAGGACCATCCTTTACCAACCTTGTGATTTGATCAACACCGATGTGGCCTAGTCAGTAATGCCATAGACACGTGGGATTAACTGTGTCACGGGCTCTCTTCTTGGGGATTTCAACCGACGTAGTTTCGGTTATGTTAGTTTCTAGAGAAGGAGGTAGAACATAGAGACCATTCTCCAATTCCTCGTATGCGATGAATCTGTTATTTCTTTTAATAGTAATCATATTAATAAAGAAGATAGAATAATCATCTGCACACAGTTTTGAGACAGAAATCAAATTTCTCCTTAAATTTTGTATATAAAGACAATCTTTCAGTACAATTGTTCCTTCTCTAAAAAGTAACTCCACGGTTCCTATGGCCGCGGCTACAACAATTGCGGTAGTCCCTAAGTAGAGTGTGACTTCTCATTCACTCAGCCTTCTACTTACCTTGAACCCGTTGAAGCCCCGAAGTCAATACACTAGGACACAGAAGCTACCAACAGATTGGTTTCTATAAACAAGTTTTGAAATTACCTTTCATGGATTCCAGGTAGGCAGGACCGTTCCTTTTCTAGTGGTCGGTCTTCTTGTAGAAGTGACAGGCATCCGATGCTTTGTCTTTCTTCTGCTTCTTACCCTTAGTGGCTTTTTCTGAGGCTTCTTTGCCTTCCTCTTTCTCTTGCCTATCTTGCGAGCTTTAACAAGCATAGCTTCAGGCTCATCCTTTCTAATCAGTTCTTCAGCTCTTTGCAACATATTGCTGAGCTCTAGCAAGCTGACATTCAGCTTGTTTATGTTATAGTTCATAATGAACGGATTAAAGGAAGGAGGCAAAGAATTAAGGATAGCATCTATCTGGGTCCCAAGGTCCAGCCCAGATCCAAGAGTCTCTAGTTCATTGATATATCGAATCATCTTAAGACAAAGGTCATGAACTTGTTGGCCCTTGGTCATTTGCGCGGTGATGAACGGTTTCAAGACCTTTTGTCGAATAGAATGATTCTGCTCTTCATACATCATCTTGAGACTGTCCAATATTTCCTTGGCAAGTTTGATCTGATCGAACTATCTCTATATTGGGTTGTCCAAGGAGGCAATGATGTAACACCAGGCATGGGAGTTTTTCTCCTCCCATTCCTGATAGTCTCTCCTTCGGGCCTCGGAAGTCCTATCGCCCGGACGCTCTGAGGCAGTATTCTTTGTCACTTTGTCTAGCTTTTTAGAAGCTAGGACCAACATAAGGTTCCTGTACCAATCAGCATAGTTTGGGCCCTTAAGCTTGTTCTCATCAAGAAGCTTTGCAAAAGATCCGTTTGCCATTTTCTGATAAAAGAGCAAATATCAGTCCACAACCTAATTTGATTCATGTTCATTGCATAGATATGGATTTTAATCTATGATCCATTTCCATTTATTCATCTCTGACATTTCCCTCTTTCTCAGTGACAGAGACTACGGGTTGTCTCTGGAAATGTGGGAAATCACATAGGGTGCATGGAGCCAACTGTTTCAGCTGCATAACCCCACCACCTTTCTGTGAAGGATCATATCCACTCATCATATGAGTTTTCCCTTTGGCCTCTGTCAGACAAGGTTCAGAGCTGTTTTCAAGTAAACCTTTTTGTCCAGTGAGTGCTTACCCATCATATTCATGAACACCAAGGTACCGTGAGAGAGTTCCAATTTTCTAGTGAAGCCCCTCCCACATTAGTCTATGATGCCCCTATCATCTTATGAAACATTCAGACAAGCCCAACAGCAAATGGATAGCCCATTTTCTAGTGCGTTTCCTCATTACTAAAAGACTCATCCTCATGCTAATGATGGAAGGCCTTTAGAGTTCATCATATGAATCTCCCTATCACATGCACTCATATTAGCTGGAGGGAACAATTATTACGCCCTATTTTGATTTAGGTCAAACCAAAGTGGCTCCCACTGATTTTCATAAAGTCAGATTTCGATGGGCCTTAAATCGGCTAGGGTTTTGCACGAAACCTCTTGATGAGGTGTGGGGCCCACCACTGAGGGAGGTCATCCAATGACCAAAAGGTACACCATGGCAATGATGTGCATTCAGCCATGGTGTGCGCAAGAGCCACTTTCGAATGAGCATGGGCCAAGCACTTATGGCCCATGTGTTAAACAGTTTTGTATGCCCTTAGCTTCAATCCAAGTTTATATACTTTTGACATTTAGTGTAAATAAACAAAGTACATGTTTGATTCATGTTGTTTGGTATATTTCTGTGTAAGTCCCTAAAACAAACACTCATAGAGACTTGTGTTAGTTTTAAATGTTCACATCCATTGGATAAATCTAGGGAGATTTATCCTGCCAAGGCTGATACTGGTGTGCTACCAAGTGTTGGGATGGTTTGTCTCGGGCATCAGGGGTGAATCTGAGATTGATGTTAGTAAAAGGATTAGGCTTTTGACCTTATCCACTATGGGAGACCAAATTCAAATTAGATTTGAATCTGGTAACCTCCAGATAAGATTGAGAGTAAACTAACTTAATCTGTAGATAGGATTAAGATTATCCCTATCCAAATAATGATTTGGATTGGGATAACTCCTAATTAGGAGGATTTCTTAATGAAGAAGAAAGGAGGAGAAAATAAGATTCAAATATACCAGATTTTGAACCAAGTTTTTGCAAGAGAGAGAAGAACATCTTCTGCAACAGAAATTTGATCTCAAGAACTCCAGAGAGAAGAAAAGTTGTTCAGCCATCTTCGTCCAGGAGCTCTCCTCCAGTGCACCGCCAACCCCTCTTGCAAGATTCAATCTTTGTAGGAGAAAGAAGTCAAGAAATCAGTTCTTGACATCAGTCTTGCAGAAAAGACTAAAAAGGATTCGGTGTTCAAAGTTTCCAATGGGTTCTTGCGAAGGATCCAGTGTGTAGGACGCACCTTGCTGGTTCCGTTCCATTCACAGCTGTGTCAACTTCAGTAGGAGCAGTTCTTGGTATCTTCTTTGGGCGTGAACACCAACTTTGGGAGATATTGTTTCTCCGGATTAGGTATAATCCTTCCTGTTTCCTTTTGGTTCAAATCTGGTTTGATTATGGTTCAGGTAGAATCCTTTAATATTGTATTCTAAATTTAGGGAATATGATTCCCAGTTGGGAGAAGGTAGGAAAATTTTTGAAATTCGCCCACCCATTCTGCACCTTCATGGCATTCATTAGATGGATCCTACCCTTCTTTCACCATATACGCAGCACATCACACATCCATACATCTCATGCAGGGATAAATTGATCCAATCAATTAATTATCTGTAAGGCCCATTGGAAGCCCGATTTAAGTCCATAATATTAACCATTAATATTATCTAGGTATATGGGCTGAAGTAGGGTTGCCCAGTTTGGCCCATATAGCTTTATCCTTTGAAGTGGGCTTTTGGCAGTTTTAACTATTTAAAATTGGGCCTTTATAGGTTAGGCCGAATTAACCATTTAATTAAATATCAATCCTTAGGCTCATTAGTGGGAAAATTAGGGCTGACTTTCAGCCTTGATTAAACCCTAGATTTGGTCCAAATAGTTTGAACCAATCTTGGTTCGAATGGGTCTAGGGTTTGATCTTTAATTAAATCTTTAATTCAAGAAAATAATCTAAAATTAAAGAACTGATAAAACAAAATCAAGAATCAGTCAAATAGGGTTGTTCGCACAATCCATCCTGCAAAACAAAGGTTAGATCACAGATTGCAGTTTCACAAACTGCAGGTAGCGAATGTCCCATCTACGAAATCTCCTTCCATGTGCCGCCATCTTCGATTCAAAAATAAATAGAAATAGAAAACGTAATTTCTATTATAATTACATCAGATCGAATGCCTAATACATTGAGTCTAAAAATTAAAAAGAAAAATTATTTACAAACCAAATGTAATGAATAAATCAAGAAACTGCAAATCTTGCTGGTTCCCTACACAAACCAAGAAATCGCTCTCCTCTTGTACGAACAACCCATAAATCAAGAAAATCATATAGAATAGTTCTAAATAATAATCAGATTTATATAAAATTAATTTCATATTATTCACCAATTAATTTTGGGAACAAGTTTCCCAAAACCCATATCTACGCAAATTGGGTAGAACGCCTTCTGCCCATTTGTGCAAGTTTAGATCTGAAACAAATTGGTTCGAGATTTGAACCATGGCTCTGATACCACTGAAGGGATAGGATATCCATCACATGGACGCCCAAATTTTTCGGAATGGACTGGAAGAATTTCAAAAATTTCTTCCATCTTTGCAGGGATTTGAATTCCCTATTTTAGAAAAACATATTTTTCAAGGATCAATTTTGAACCATTAACCAAACCAGATCTAAACCAAAAGGAGTAAGAGGGAGAATGTACCTGATACAGAGAAACAATATATCCCAACGGAGGTGTTCACGCCCAAGGAAGGATCCAAAATCTGCTCCCACTGAAGATGGCATAGTGTAGGATGGAGCAGAATCAGCAATGTTCTTCCAAAAAAACTTGACCCTTAGCAAGAATCAACAGGATGGGTTGTGAGTACAGCTCCAATCAATATTTTCCCCAAAAGATTGGTATCAAGATCAAATCTTTGTTACTCCTGTAGAGAGTAGGAGATCAAGCTACTGGAGGTGGCGGGTGTAGGAAGGAGGCGGCAACAGAGTATTCGCTGGGTGCAGAATTCTCTCTTCTTGTGATTTCAGCTCTGAAGACAAGAGTTTTTGGGCTGCATGTCTAAAGGCTGCCGCCCCCTCCTCCTTTTATAATCTTAAAGGGATCAGCTCCTAATCCCATTAGGAGTTGCTAATCCAAATCATATTTGGATTAGAAGTCCCTTTAAGTGATAAGGGATAACCCTAATCTTATCTATAAATAAGATCAGCCATCTCCAAGTCTAATTAAGAGGCTTCTAGATCTAAATCTTATTTAGATCTTGGACTCTCTAAGTGGATAGGGTCTATGCCAAATCCTATCAGCTGATCCATGTCAGAATTTGCCCCTTTTAATTGACTGATCAAATCATCCCAGTTCGAAATGGGCTTAAGGCCCATTTAAGTTTATGTACTCACTTAGCCTTCCAAACTGCTACCCAGTTGGGCTTCCTTGTATGGCATAGCCACATGGGTTCAGCCCAGACTTTGTTACAAGGCCTGGCCGAATACACTGTTATGGACAGTGCACCCCCAAAACCCATCTTATGGGCTCTATGGGCCCAACATTTACCCTAAGTGGTCCTTGGGCCAAACCACCTTGTAACACTCAGGGACTGTGGGCAGATGCAAGATTAGCCCATCAGGTATTATCCTCAGTGGTCTTACACTTAACCTCTCAGCCCATAATGATCACACACTACCCGACAAGAGAGGACCTCTCCCTCGGCTACAAGGAACAATATTGCACTCTCTACTTTTATAGATCTCGGGAATTAAAACCTTTTGCAAATCATTTTGAAACTGTAATATATATACTTTTATATAATATATTTTGCAAAACAAATCTTAACAATTGAAATCGGCTGCCGGTAGTCTTGGTTTCCATCAGTGAGAGTGCATCCCCGATCATTACCTTTGTCTGACAAAGGGGCTGATCCTATCACTATGTTGACCCACTCAGATGAATTCTCAGACTGTCCCAACATACCCAGATGTTGACCCCCGCTAAGGATCTCACTGATTGGTATATCAAAGACAACCAATCCGACACCTAGTGTAGTATCATAATCGAGTCTTGGGGTTGGGTGTAACTTTCCAGTTTTTTCCCATCAATCTCCAAGGTTCAGGGCAATACTGGAAATCTGGTCCAGTTCAAAGATTCAATTAATCCTACACTATATGTGCCTAGGGTCTCACCCTGGCAGCTAAGACAGGCCACCCCAACCGGCTTAGTGGCACCATAGTGTCAGCCTTGTCAGGATAGGTCTTCCCAGACCGATCCACTGGCTATGAACATTCTAAACTAACACGAGTCTCATTAAGTGTCCAGTTTAAGGGTACTACACAAAAACATACCAAGGGAACTTGAATCAAATATGCACTTTTATTCATTTACATTAAACTCATAAAGTACAGTATCTTGATTGATGCTAAGGGCATAGAAAACTGTCTAACATATTTTCCTTCATCCAAGACAATGAAGATGTGGAATGATATCAGTACTTTCTTTTAGCAGGATGGAGAGTCATTCTATGAGTCATGGGAGTGTTACAAGGAGCTATTGAGGAAGGTCCCTCATCATGGACTTCCTATATGGTTGCAAGTTCAAACTTTCTATAATGGGCCAACCAAAGCCAACAAGACCATTATGGATGCTGCAGTTGGGGGTTCCATCAACAACAAGACCCTTGAAGTTGCCCATGCACTCATAGAGGAGATGGCTGTTAACAATTACCAATGGCATTCTGAGAGAGCACAAGTTAGGAGACAGTTCGGACTTCACAATGTGGACACCTATACAGCCCTATCTGCGCAAATCGGTGCACTTAGCAAGAAGATAGATGAGATGCAGATAGCAGCCATGCATGTTCAGACCGTGACTTGTGAATGGTGTGGGGGAGGTCATATCAGCACTGAATGTCAAGATGGAAATCAGTAGCCTCGTGCCTTTAACCCCAGATAGAGGAACCACCTGAATCAGTCTTGGCCAAATCAAAGTGTGATGAAACCCTTCCCCCAAACTTTCAATCTGCCAAAAAAGAAAACAAACCTAGAGGAGCTGATGACCAAGTTCTTAGAAAGTGCTGAAATAAGATTTTAGAACCAAGAAGCATCAATCAAGAACTTGGAGAATCAAGTTGGATAGTTGGCACAAATGATATCAGCTAGAGTACCAGGCACTCTACCCAGCAATACCGAAATAAATCCAAGAGAGCAAGTGTAGGCTATCACTTTCAGGAGTGGTAAGGAGCTACAAGAAGTGGATAAGAAAGCAAGGGCTAAAAACAAGGTAGATGCAACCCTTGAAATCGAAAACAAGGAGGAAGAGCAATCTGAACAAAAGGAGAGAAGCCAACAGCCGCAAGTACAATTTCTGAATAGGTTAAAGCAACACAAATTGGAAAAGAATTCGGTAATTCCTTGAAGTGTTTAAGAGTTTACATATTAACATTCCTTTTGCTGATGCTTTAGCTCAAATGCCACACTATGCAAAGTTCTTGAAGGAGATATTGGCAAATAAAAGGAAATTGGGAGATGTGGCTATTGTTGCATTCAATGAAGAATGCTCGGCAATCCTCCTTAACAAGCTGCCCTAGAAACTGAAAGATCCAGGGAGTTTCACTATCTCTTGCACTATAGGCAATTTGAAAATTGATAAGGCATTGTGTGATTTAGGAGCTAGCATAAACTTGAAGCCATATTCGGTTTTCAAGAAATTGGGGTTGGGAAAACCCCAACCCACTAGAGTTGCATTGCAATTGGCTGATAGATCCATCCAGTATCCTAGGCGAATCATAGAAGATGTACTTGTAAAAGTAGATAGATTCATCTTTCCAGTTGATTTCATTGTGTTAGACATGCAAGAGGATGTTGATGTCCCTCTTATGAAGGGATGAGAGATCCATCATATGGATGGCCGAACCTTGCAGGCAGGTAGGGCGAAACTTCAAAAATTTCTTTCTATCCCATGTGGGAATCACATTCCCTATTTTAGAAAATCTACATTTCCAAGGATCAATCTTGAACCTAAACTGGACTAGATCTGAAACCAAAAGTTTGGAGAGGGATATACCTGATATGGAGTAACAGTGACTCCCAACGAAGGTATTCATGCCCAAAGAAAATGCCAAAGACTGCTCCCACTGAAGATGGCACAGCGTAGGGTGGAGCAGAATCAGCAGGTGGTTCTTCAGCAAGAACTGAACTCTTCAGCATGGTTTTGATGGAGGGTGAGTGAGCATGACTTCAAATTAGTTTTTCACCAAAAATTGATATCAAGAACACTTCTTGATCGCTCCTACAGGTGGAGAATGAACTGGAAATGGCGGTAGTAGGAGGAGAAGGCAAGAGCAGAAGATGGCGTCAGTGTCACGGGAGCTGTCTTCTCTCTTGTATTTGCAATCAGAATTTTTGTGAACTGGGGTTTGCTCTCCTCCTCCTTTTATAGCCTTAAAGAGAGGTCCTCCTAATCTTATTAGGAGTTAACTAATCCAAATCTTGTATTTGGATCTAGACTCTCTTTAAGAGATAAGGATAACCCCTTATCTTATCTTCAGATAAATATCAGCCCTCCTAATCTTATTAGGAGTTTCCTAATCCAAATCTTTATTTGGATCTGGACTCTCTGAGTGGATAGGGATAACTCCCTATCCTATCTACTGATCTAAATCTCAAAACTGCCCCTCTTTAATTAATCAAATTAAACTAGTTCGAATTGGGCTTTAGGCCCATTAAGTCCATGTGCTCATTCATTCTACAAACTGCTGCCCGGTTGGTTATCCTTGTATGGCATGGGACCCAAACATTGATCCACACATCAGCCACATGTGTTCAGCCAAGCCTCTGTTACAAGGCCTGGCTGAATTCACTGTAAGAGATAGTGAACCCTTGAGCCCATCACCATGGGCTCTTAATGGGCCCAACACTTACACTAAGTGGTCCCTGGGTCAATGCACCTTACAAAAACCCTAGGATTATGGGCAGATGCAATATTATCCCATCAGGTATTACCCTTAATGGTCTTACACTTAAACCACTCAGCCCATAATGATCAAACACTACTCGACAAGAGAGGACCTCTCCCTCTGCTACAAGGAACAGTGCTGCACTCTCTACTCACATGGATCTCGGAAATTAAAATCTTTTGCAAACATTTTGAAACCATAATATATATACGTATATCTCTATATAAGTATATTTTGCAAAACAAATTTCAACGGTTGAAATCGGCTATCGGCAGTTTTGGTTTCGATCAGAGAGAGTGCATCCCCGATCGTCCACTTTGTCCAACAAAGGGGCTGATCCTATCACTACGATCACCCACTCAGATGAATTCTCAGACTGTCCCAACATACTCAGGTTTTGACCCCCTCTAAGGATCTCACTGACTGGTAGATCAAAGACAGCCCAATCCGACACCTAGTGCAGTATCATAATCGAGTCTAGGGGTCAGGTGTAACGTTTGAGTTTTGCCCATCAATCTCCAAGGTCCAGGGCAATATTGGAATTCTAGTCCAGTTCTAGGTTTCAAGAAAACCCACACTGCATGTACCTTAGGTCTCACCCTAGCAGCTGAGACAAGCCACCCCAACCAACTTGGCAGCACATCAATGTCAGCCTTGATAGGATAAATCCCCCCAAATCTATCCAACGGCTGTGAAGATTCTACACTAACACGAGCCTCATATGTGACCAATTTAAGGGTATTACACAAAAACACACCACAATAACATTAATCAAATATGTACTTTATTCAATTACAATAAATGTCATAATCTACATCATTCTGATTGAAGCGAAGGACATACACTGTCTAACAAATCACACTTGTACTTAGGTCTAATCTGGTATAAGCCGGAGTCCCGGACTTTCCACATGTTTCTCAAACACTCTCTGTGTCAGTGGCTTATGTTAGACAGTTTTGTATGCCCCTAGCTTCAATCAGAATGATGTACTTTATGAGCTTATTGTAAATGAACAAAAGTGCATATTTGATTCATGTTACCTTGGTATGTTTCTGTGTAATCTTCTTAAACTAGACACTTAATGAGACTCGGTGTTAGTTTAGAATGTTCACAGCTAGTGGGTCAGTTTGGGGAGACCTATCCTGACAAGGCTGACACTGTAGAGCCACCAAGTCGGTTGGGGTGGCCTGTCTCAGCTGCCAGGGTGAGACCCTAGGCAAATACAGTGTAGGGTTAATTGAATCTATGAACCGGACCATATTTCCAGTATTGCCCTGGACCTTGGAGATTGATGAGCAAAATTGGAAAGTTACACCTGACCCCTAGACTCGATTATGATACTACACTAGGTGTCAAATTGGGTTGTCTTTGATGTATCAATCAGTGAGATCCTTAGCGGAGGTCAAAACCTGGGTATGTTGGCACAGTCTGAGAAATCATCTGAATGGGTGATCATAGTGACAGGATCAGCCCCATTGTTAGACAAAGGTAATGATCGGGGATGCATTCACACTAATGGAAACCAACACTGCCAGCAACCGATTTCAATCATTGAGATTTGTTTTGTAAAATATATTTTATATGAGATATAAAAGTATATATATAATGGTTTCTAAAAGGTTTGCAAAAAGGTTTTAATTCTTAGGATCCATACAAGTAGAGAGTGCAACGATGTTCCTTGCAGCCGAGGGAGAGGTCCTCTCTTGTCGGGCAATGTATAATCATTATGGACTGAGAGGTTAAGTGTAAGACCATTGTGGATAATACCTGATGGGCTAATCTTGCATCTGCCCACAGTCCCTGGGTGTTACATGGTGGCTTGGCCCAGGGACCACCTAGGGTACGTGTTGGGCCCATAGAGCCCATTTGATGGGTTTCAGGGGGTGCACTGTCCATAACAGTGTATTCGGCTAGGCCTTGTAACAAAGACTAGGCCGAACCAATGTGGCTGATGTGTAGATCAATGCTTGGGTCCCACGCCATACAAGGAAGCCCAACTAGGTAGCAGTTAGGAAAGTTAAGCGAGCACATAAGCTTAATGGGCTTTAGGCCCATTTCAAACTAGGCTTTTTATTTAGTTAATTATGGGGTGAATTCTTTGATAGATTAGCATATAGGATAGGGTCTTGACCCTATCCACTCAGAGAGTCCAGATCTTAATGTGATTCAGATCTAGAAACCTCCTAATGAGATTAGGAGAAAGCTAATCTAATCTATAGGTAAAATAAGGGTTTATCCTTATCACATGAAGAGAAGGTTGTTCCAAATATGATTTGGATAAGCAGCTCCTAATTAGATTAGGAGCTCATCCTTTAGGTTGACAAAAGAAAGAGGGGGTGGCAGCCTTTAGATGAATGAGATATTCACATCCTCTTGAGTGCTGAAATCACAAAAGGAAGAATTAAGCATTCCTACAGAAATCTTTTTTCCGCCTCTCTGTTCTTTCTGCCCCTGTTTGCCAGTTTGATCTGTAGCTGTGGGAGAAGTCAAGATTCAATCTTGACATCAGTTCTTTGAGAAAGAAACAATAGGAAGCTGTGCTCACATGCCATCCTGCTATTTCTTGTGAAAGACAGAGTTCTTGGAGAAGAACACTACTGAATCTACTCCATCCTGCACTGCGCCATCTTCAGTGGGAGCAGTCTTTGAATCCTTCCTTGGGTGTGAACACCTTCGTTGGGGGATACTATTTCTACGTATTAGGTATAATCCTCTCCTACTCCTTTTGCTTCAGATCGGGTTCAGTTTATGGTTCAATAATGATCCTTGAAAATATGATTTTCTAAATAGGGAATGCGATTCCCATTTCAAGGGAGAGAAATTTTTTTGAAATTTGCCCCCTTATTCCGCAATCTTTGTGTGTCCATACGATGGATCTCTCATCCCTTCAGCTTAGTCAATGGGTCTACATTCTCCGCTGGTTCTACCTTTTGAATTAGGACATCCCCTTGTTCCAATTATTGAAGGGAATGAGTGATCCATCCCATGAACGCCCAAAGATTGTGGAATAAGGGGCAAAATTCAAAAATTTTTCTCTCCCTTCAACTGGGAATCACATTCCCTATTTAGAAAATCATATTTTCAAGGATCAATCTTGAACCTTAAATTGAACTAGATCTGAACCAAAAGGAATGGGAGAGAATAATACCTGATACAGAGAAGTAATATCTCCCAACGAAGGTGTTCACGCCCAAGGAAGGATCCAAAGACTGCTCCCACTGAAGATGGCGCAGTGTAGGATGGAGCAGAATCAGTAGTGTTCTTCTCCAAAACTCTGTCCTTTGCAAGAAATAGTAGGATGGAACGTGAGCATAGCTTCCTTTTCAATCATTTCTCAAAGAACTGATGTCAAGATCAAATCTCGACTTCTCCCACAACTGGAGATCAAACTGGCAAACAGGGCGGCAAGAGCAGGGAGGCGGTGATGAGACCAAAATGAACCCTAATTTTATCCCCTAATATTCATTCTTTTACATTTATTTATCACTTAAATGGACTCACTACTCTTGTATTTCGATTTAGGGCAATAAAGAAGGCAATTGGAAGAAAACAGGACAAATCGGGTGATTTTGCACAGTTTCGGCGACAGTCAGTAATCTGGGCCTAACTCTCAATTCCGGACACCGAATTGGACAATTCAAGAAGCATTAGAAAGAAGAAAGGAAGGCCCACAACGTTTATGTTTTGGGTTTTGACAGATTCGGCCCGCATCGAGTACGAAAACGAGCCCAAAGTCGGAGCAAGTTCGCAGCCAGGCCCATTTCACAACTTAAGCCCAACTCGCAGAAGTACCTTGAAGCAGCCCAACTCGAATTCAAGAGTTAAGAGTCCGAATTTCGAATGTAATCTCCAAGGAGAGAGTTTTATCAGATCTAAAGTCTTGAATGTAATCCTAGAAAGATAAAAAGATTGAGATTAGAACATTAGATAAGAGATAGGATAGGATTAGTTCAAGATAAGATCAAAACTCCCTAAGGATAAGATGATCTCCTAGAAGGAGTTGGAAAACAGCCCTCTCCTTTGGCTATATAAAGAAGGGGGTGAACCAGCTCTAGCAATCACTCATTCCAAGATCCAAGAGATCATCAAGAAGACCAAGAAGTAAGAAGGCAGTTCGGCTATGGAGAAGAAGAGCATGGAGATTGCGCAGATCATGAGTAGTTAAGCTTCTTTTTCTGGTTCAAGTGGGGAGGTTCGATTGTGTCATTGTGAGGTTCTGTAGTTACTTTATTTTCTTTCTTTTTAATTCAAGTATTCATTGGTTCTTGTGCACATTTTTATTGGATGTTAATGTTAATTAGTCTGACAAACTGAATTAATGTTGATTTTCCTACTGCTATCCATGATTTCGGTGATCCGTAATTGTCACGAATAATGGTACAAGTAGCAGATAGGTTGATATCTTTTTGGGTCAATTGTTCGTGACAGCCTTTGACCAATGTTTTAACATGGTTCAACCTAAAAGAATTGATGGAACAAAATTCAATAATTGCAGCTATCTCAATTATTGTTATTTTGGTTTAACTGTTTTCACAAATCTTAATGCTATCATTGTTTAACATGGAACGCTATCGTACCCAGTTGAGTGGTGATAAGTGTTGATCGAATGCTGGGTTTGGTCAACTGAATTAGGAAAACATAAGGTTTATTATGGCTATCCTAATAAATCTAAGGTTAAATGCTTGAATTGCAAGAATGCTGAATTGTACCTAGGATCGATGGCCAATCGATTCAACCCGAACCCTTGAACCAGAATTCGGTAAGACTGATTTTCTCTTGTTTGTTTAGTTTGTTTTTCTTTTAATTATAGTTATTTAATATTCCCACATAATTACTTTATCCATTCGGCTAAGAGATTACTGATTTGCTCCCTGTGGGATTCGACCTAGAATCACTTTTATTGCAAATATTTTATTGTGGGACTAGTACTAATTTTGAGGGCTTCGACAAACCCGTCAGGTGGCAAGAGAGTATTCGCAGGGTGCAAAATTCTCTCTTCTTGATTTCAGCACTAAAGAGGATCTGATGTGTTTCTTGTTCTCTCTCAAGGCTGTCGCCCCCTCCTTCTTTTTGTTAACTTGAAAAGATTAGCTCCTAATCCCATTAGGAGGTGCTTATCCAAATCATATTTGGATCAGCCTTCTCTTCTAGTGATAAGGATAAACCCTTATCTTATCTGCAAGTTAGATTAGCTTTATCCTAATCCCATTAGGAGGTTTCTAGATCTGAATCACATTCAGATCTGGACTCTCTGAGTGGATAGGGTTAAGACCCTATCCTATCTGCTAATCTATCTCAAAATCCGCCCCCTTTAATTAACTAAATAAATAGCCCAGTTCGAAATGGGCTTTAGGCCCATTAAGCTTATGTGCTCACTTAACCATCCTAACCGCTGCCCAGTTGGGCTTCCTTGTATGGCATGGGACCTAAGCATTGATCTTCACATCAGCCACATGGGTTCGGCCCAGCCTTTGTTACAAGGCCTGGTCGAATACACTATTAAAGACAGTGCACACCCTGAAACCCATCAAATGGGCTCTATGGGCCCAACACTTACCCTAAGTGGTCCCTGGGCCAAGCCACCTTATAACACCCAGGGACTGTGGGGAGATGCAAGATTAGTCCATCAGGTATTATCCTCAATGGTCTTACACTTAACCTCTCATCCCATAATGATCTTACACTGCCCAACAAGAGAGGACCTCTCCCTCGGCTGCAAGGAACAGTGTTGCACTCTCCACTTATATGGATCCCGGGAATTAAAACCTTTTTGCAAACATTTTAGAAACCATAATATATATACTTTTATATCTCATATAAAATATACTTTGCAAAACAAATTTCAACGGTTGAAATCGGCTGCCGGCAGTCTTGTTTTCCAACAGTGAGAGCGCATCCCCGATCATTACTTTTGTCCGACAAATGGGCTGATTCTGTCACTATGATCACCCACTTAGATGAATTCTCGGATTGTCCCAACATACCTAGGTTTTGACCCCCGCTAAGGATCTCACTGATTGGTACATCAAAGACACCCCGATCCGTCACCTAGTGCAGTATCATAATCGAGTCTAGGGGTCGGGTGTAACTTTCCAGTTTTGCCCATCAATCTCCAAGGTCCAGGGCAATACTGGAAATCTGGTCCAGTTCAAAGATTCAAATAATCCCACACTGTATGTGCTTAGGGTCTCACCCCGGTAGCTGAGACAAACCACCCCAACCGACTTGGTGGCACCACAGTGTCAGCCTTGTCAGGATAGGTCTCCCCAGACCGACCCACTAGCTGTGAACATTCTAAACTAACACGAGTCTCAATAAGTGTCCAGTTTAAGGGTATTACACAGAAACATACCAAGGGAACATGAATCAAATATGCACTTTCATTCATTTATAATAAACTCATAAAGTACATCAATTTTGATTGAAGCTAAGGGCATACAAAACTGTCTATCAATTATCTCCTGTAGTACGTGGTACTTCCTCTTGATGTGCTTCGACTTCGAATGGGCTTGTGGCTCCTTTGCCTGAGTGCTAGTTCTAGTGTTGTCACACAACAGTGGAATGGGTGATGTGCTGGGTGGAACTACTCCTAATTCCTGAATGAATTTCTTCATTCATACGGCTTCTTTGCAGCTTCACTTGCGGCAATGTATTCAGCTTCAGTTGTGGAATGAAGGCCAAAATGGTTACAGCAAAGCCCAAAATGGTGAAGAAGCCCAAAACGCTGAATAAATGGAAATGGAGCGTAGATTAAAATCCATATCTATGAAATGAACATGAATCAAATATGGTTGTGGACTGATGTTTGCTCTTTTATCAAAAAATGGCAAATGGATCATTTGCAAAATTGCTTGATGACAACAAGTTGAAGGGCCCAAACTATGCCGGCTGGTACACGAACCTTATGCTGGTCCTAGCTATTGAAAAGCTAGACAAAGTGGCAAATACTCCAGCCCCGAAGCATCTGGGTGATAGGGCTTCTGAGGCCCGAAAGAGAGACGATCAAGAATTGGAGGAGAAAAACTCCCTTGCCTGGTATTACATCATTGCCTCCCTGGACAACCCAATACAGAGGCAGTTCGATCACATCCAACTTTCCAAGGACATATTGGACTGTCTCAGGATGATGTATGAAGAGAAAAATCGTTCTACTCGACAGAAGGTCTTAAAACAGTTCATGACCGCACAAATGACCAAGGGCCAACAAGTTCACGACCATTGTCTTTGGATGATGGGATACATCAACAAACTGGAGGCTCTTGGATCCAAGCTGGACCTTGCGACCTAGATAGATGCTATCCTTAATTCTTTGCCTCCTTCCTTCAATCTGTTCATCATGAACTACAACATGAAGAAGCTGAAAGTCAGCTTGCAAGAGCTCAACAATATGTTGCAAAGAGCTGAAGAACTGATTAGAAAGGATGAGCTTGTAGCTATGCTTGTTGAAGCTAGCAAGACAGGCAAGAGAAAGAGGAAGGCAAAGAAGCCTCAGAAGAAAGCCACTAAGGGTAAGAAGCAGAAGAAAGACAAAGTATCGTATGCCTGTCACTTCTGCAAGAAGACTGGCCACTGGAAAAGAAACTGTCCTGCCTACCTCGAATCCAAGAAAGGTAATTTTGAAACTTGTGTTATAAAAACCAATCTGTTGGTAGCTTCTGCATCCTGGTGTATTCACTCCGGGGCTTCAACTCATGCGTGTAACTCACTGCAAGGATTCAAGGTAAGTAGAAGGCTGAGTGAAGGAGAAGTCACACTCTACTTGGGGACTACTGCAACTGTTGCAGCCGCGGCCATAGGAACCGTGGAGTTACTTTTTAGAGAAGGAACTATTGTACTGAGAGATTGTCTTTATGTACAAAATTTAAGGAGAATTTTGATTTCTGTCTCAAAACTGTGTGCAGATAGTTATTTTGTCTTCTTTAGTAATACGATTACTATTAAAAGATATAATAGATTGACGGGTTTGTTGAAGCCCTCAAAATTAGTACTAGTCCCACAATAAAATATTTGTAGTAAAAGTGGTACTAGGTCGAATCCCACATGGAGCAAATCAGTAATCTCTTAGCTAAATGGATAAAGTAATTGTGTGGGAAAATTTAATAACTAAAACAAACTAAGCAAACAAGAGAAAATCAGTCTTACCGAATTCTGGTTCAAGGGTTTGGGTTGAATCGATTGGCCATCGATCCTAGGTACATTTCAGCATTCTTGCAATTCAAGCATTTAACCTTAGATTTATTAAGATAGCCATAGTAAACCTTGTGTTTTCCTAATTCAGTTGATCAAACCCAGCATTCGATCAACACTTATCACCACTCAATTGGGTACAATAATGTTCCATGTTAAACAATGATAGCATTAAGATTTGTGAAAACAGTTAAACCAAAATAACAATAATTGAGATAGCTGCAATTATTGAATTTTGTTCCATCGATTCCTTTAGGTTGAACCATGATAAAACATTGGTCAAAGGCTGTCACGAACAATTGACCCAAAAAGATATCAACCTAATTGCTATTTGTACCATTATTCGTGACAATTACGGATCACCGAAATCATGGATAGCAATAGAAAAATCAACATTAATTCAGTTTGTCAAACTAATTAACATCAACATCCAATAAAAATATGCACAAGAATCAATGAATACTTGAATTAAAAATCAATAAAATAAAGTAACTACAGAACCTCACAATGACACAATCGAACCTCCCCCCTTGAACTAGAAAAAAAGCTTAGCTACTGATGATCTGCACAATCTCCATGCCTTTCTTCTCCATAGCCGAACTGCTTCCTTGAGCTTCTTGGCCTCTTGATGATCTCTTGGATCTTGGAATGAGTGATGCTAGAGCTGGTTTTCCCCCCTCTTTATATAGCCAAAGGAGAGGGTTATTTTCCAACTCCTTCTAGGAGATCATCTTATCTTTAGGGAGTCTTGATCCTATCCTATCTCTTTTCTAATCCCCAACCTTCTTATCCTTATAGGATTACATTCAAAGTTTAGATCTAATAATACTCACTCCCTCTTGGGATATTACATTCAAATTAGGACTCTAGAGTCTTGCATCTGAGTTGGGCTTCTCTGTTACTTGGGCTGCTTCCAGGTTCTTCTGCGAGTTGGGCTTCAACTGTTAAATGGGCCTGGCTATGAACTTTCTCCGACTTTGGGCCCGGTTTCGTACTCGATGTGGACCGAATCAGTCAAAACCCAAAACAGAAAAGTTGTGGGCATTTCTTTATTCTTTCTAATGCTTTTTGAATTGCTTAATTCAGAGTCTGGAATTGTGAGTTAGGCCCAGATCACTGACTGTCGCTGAAACTGTGCAAAATCACCCGAATTTGCCAGTTTCCTTCCAATTGCCATCTTTATTACCCTGAATCAAAATACAAGAGTAATGAGTGCATTTAAGTCCTAAGGTAGTATAAAAGGATGAAAATTAGGGGACAAAATAGGGTTCTTTTCAGTCTTATCACAGATTCATCGCATACGGGGAACTGGAGAACGGTCTCTATGTTCTACATCCTTCTCTAGAAACTAACATAACCGAAACTACGTTGGCTGAAATCCCCAAGAAGAAAGCCCATTATACAATTAATCCCACGTGTCTGTGGTATTACCAACTTGGCCACATAGGTGTTGACAGAATACAAGGTTGGTAAATGATGGTCCTTTGGATTTTCTAACTGTAGAAGATCTTCCCACTTGTGAGCCTTGCCTACAAGGCAAAATGATGAAGCAGCCATTTAACGGTAAGCCTGAAAGATGTATAGGCACACTTGACATAATACATACTGATGTATGTGATCCCCTGAGTGTTAGGACACAGAAACAACATGTGTATTTCATCACCTTCACAGATAATTTTTCACGATATCATTACGTGTACCTAATGAGACACAAGTCTAAAAGTGTTATTGTTAGACAGTTTTGTATGCCCTTAGCTTCAATCAAAATGATGTACTTTATGAGTTTATTGTAAATGAATAAAAGTGCATATTTGATTCATGTTCCCTTGGTATGTTTCTATGTAATACCCTTAAACTGGACACTTAATGAGACTCGTGTTAGTTTAGAATGTTCACAGCCAGTGGGTCGGTCTAGGGAGACCTATCCTGACAAGGCTGACACTGTAGTACCACCAAGTCGGTTGGGGTGGCTTGTCTCAGCTACCGGGGTGAGACCCTAGGCACATATAGTGTAGGAATAATTGAATCTTTGAACTGAAACATATTTCCAGTATTGCCCTGGACCTTGGAGATTGATGGGAAAAACTAGAAAGTTACACCTGACCCCTAGACTCGATTATTATACTGCAATAGGTGTCGGATTGGGCTGTCTTTGATGTACCAATCAATGAGATCCTTAAAAAGGGTCAAAACCTGGGTATGTTGGGACAATCTGAGAATTCACCTGAGTGGGTGATCATAGTGACAGGATCAGCCCCTTTGTCGGACAAAGGTAATGATCGGGGATGCACTCTCACTGATGGAAAACAAGACTGCCGGCAGCCGATTTCAATCGTTGAGTTTTGTTTTGCAAAATATATTTTATATGAGATATAAAAGTATATAAATTATGGATTCAAAATGGTTTGCAAAAGGTTTTAATTGCTAGGATCCATATTAGCAGAGAGTGCAACACAGTTCCTTGTAGTCGAGGGAGAGGTCCTCTCTTGTCGGACAGTGTATGATCATTATGGGTTGAGAGGTTAAGTGTAAGACCATTGAGGATAATACTTGATGGGCTAATTTTGCATCTGCCCATAGTCCCTGGGTGTTACCAGGTGGCTTGGCCTAGGGATCACTTAGGGTAAGTGTTGGGCCCATAGAGCCCATCTGATGGGTTTCAGGGGGTGCACTGTCCATAACAGTGTATTCGGCCAGGCCTTGTAACAAAGGCTGGGCCGAACCCATGTGGCTGATGTGTAGATCAATGCTTGGGTCCCACGCCATACAAGGAAGCCCAACTGGGCAGCAGTTGGAAGGCTAAATGAATACATAACCTTAAATGGGCCTTAAGCCCATTTCTAGCTAATTTGATTAGTCACTTAAGGGGCGAATTCTGAGATGGATCAGTTGATAGGATTGGGCCCACACTCTATCCACTTAGAGAGTCCAAGATCTGAATAAGATTTAGATTTGGAAACTTTCTAATTAGATTAGGAGATGGCTGATCTAATCTGCCGTTAAGATAAGGGTTATCCCTAATCTTAAAGGGACTTCTAATCCAGATATGATTTCGGTTAGAAACTCCTAATTGGATTATGAGCTGATCCCTTTAAGTCTATAAAAGGAAGAGGGAGTGGCAACCTTTAGACATCACAAGCAAACAATACATAGTCTTGTCTTCAGAGCTGAGATTACTAGAAGAGAGAATTCTGCACCCTGCAAATACTCTCTTGCCGCCTCCTTCCTGCAGCTGCCGCCTATAGTAGTTCGATCTCCAGTTCTTGGGAGAAATCAAGATTGGATCTTAATTCCTTTGTTTTGGAGAAAAGATTGGTGGGAGTTGTATTCACAAGCCGTCCAGGTGATTCTTGAGAAGGATCAAGTTCTTTTGGAAGAACACTGTTGTTTCTGCTCCACCCTGCACTGCGCCATCTTTAGTGGGAGCAGATTTTGGATCCTTTCTTGGGTGTGAACACCTCTATTGGGAGATACTACTTCTCTGTATCAGGTATTATCTCTCCTTACTCCTTTTGGTTCAGATCTGGTTCAGTTTATGGTTCAAGAATGATCCTTGAAAATATGATTTTCTAAATGGGGAATTCGATTCCCAGTTGAAGGGAGAGAAAAATTTTTGAAATTTGCCCTCTTATTCCGCACTCTTTGGGCATCCATGTGATGGACTTCCTATCCCTTCAGCTATATCATTGCCTCTTTGGACAATCCAATTCAGAGGCAATTCGATCAGATCGAACATGCGAAGGACGTACTGAATAGTCTTAAGACAATGTACAAAGAGCAAAATCGTTCTACTCGGCAGAAGGTCTTGAAACAGTTCATGACCACGCAGATGTCCAAGAACCAACAAGTTCACGACCATTGTCTCCAGATGATGGGTTATATCAATGAACTAGAGGCTCTTGGATCCAGTCTAGATCTGGTAACATAGATCGATGCTATTCTCAACTCTCTGCCTCCATCCTTTAATCCATTCATCATGAACTACAACATGAACAAGCTGAACGTCAGCTTGCAAGAGCTCAGCAATATGTTGCAAAGAGCTAAAGAATTGATTAAAAAGGATGAGCCCATTGCCATGCTTGTTGAAACTGGCAAATCGAGCAAGAAAAGGAAGGCAAAGAGAAAGCCACAGAAGAAGGCTACCAAACCCAAGAGGTAGAAGAAAGACAAAGCATCGGATGCATGTCACTACTGCAAGAAGACCGACCACTGGAAAAGGAATTGTCCTGCCTACCTGGAATCCAAGAAAGGTAATTTTGAATCTTGTGTTATAGAAACCAATTTATTGGTAGCTTCCGCGTCCTAGTGTATTGACTCCGGGGCTTCAACTCATGCGTGTAACTCACTGTAGGGGTTCAAGGTAAGTAGAAGGCTGAGTGAAGGAGAAGTTACACTCTACTTGGGGACTACTGCAACTGTTTCAGCCGCGGCAATAGGAACCGTGGAGTTAATTTTTAGAAAGAAAAATTGTACTAAAAGATTGTCTTTATGTACAAAATTTAAGAAGAAATTTGATTTTTATTTCAAAACTGTGTGCGGATAGTTATTATATATTCTTTAGTAATACGATTACTATTAAAAGAAATAATAGATTCATTGCATACGGGGAACTGGAGAATGGTCTCTATGTTCTACATCCTTCTCTAGAAAGTAACATAACCGAAACTACGTCAGCTGAAATCCCCAAGAAGAGAGCCCGTGATACAGTTAATCCTAAGTGTATGTGGCATTACCGACTTGGCCACATCGGTATTGACCAAATCACAAGGTTGGTAAAGGATGGTCCTTTGAATTCTCTAATTGTAGAAGATCTTCCCACCTGTGAGCCTTGCCTACAAGGCAAGATGACGAAATGACCATTTATCAGTAAGCCTAAAAGATGTAGAAGCACACTTGACCTAATACATACTGATGTATGTGGTCCCCTGAGTATTAGGACACGAAATCAACACGTGTATTTCATCATCTTCACAGATGATTTCTCACGATATGGTCATGTGTACCTAATGAGACACAAGTCTAAATCCTTTGAAAAGTTCAAAGAGTTTAAACAAGAGGTCGAGAAACAGTTGAGGAGAGAAATTAAAGCACTTTGATCTAATCGAGGTGGCGAGTATCTCTCTGATGAATTCAGGGACTACTTAAAGGACAATGGGATAGTATTACAATTAGCCCCTCCTGCTACACCACAACTTAACGGTGTTTCAGAGAGGAAGAATAGGACCTTATTGGATATGGTCCGGTCGCTTCTCATACACTCAGAGTTACCCACATCCTTTTGGGGTTACACATTAGAGACTGCAATTTATGTGCTGAATTGGGTTCCAACCAAATCGGTTCCGAACACTCCATATGAACTTTGGATCGGAAAGAAACCAAGTGTCACTTGAAGATTTAGGGTTTTCCAGCACACATTAAAATAACGAGTGTAGACAAGTTGGAATCCAAGACCAGCTGTTGCCTATTTCTAGGCTACCCAAAAGGCTCTGTAGGTTACCTATTCTATGACCCAAGTGAGCAGAAAGTGTTCTACAGTCAAAATGCCCAATTCTTGGAGACCGATTACATCATAGACACCCATTGTTAGGAAATTGTTATTGATGAGGAGAGCTTAGGAGCAATGGAAGATGTCCCACAAGTTCCAGGTAGTGACCAACCTAGAAGATCCACTCGAGTGTCCAGGCCACCAGTCCGTGACTTATGCGAAAGATATGTTGGACATAGATTCTTAGAAGTGGGTGGAGGCCATGAGAGTAGAGATGGACTCAATGGAGACCAATGGAGTCTGGACTCTAGTAGATCTGCCCTCTGGGGTAAAAGAAATCAGTTGCAAATGGATTTACAAGAGGTAGAAGGGCCCCGATGGTAGGGTTGAGACCTTCAAAGCTCGTCTGGTGGCAAAAGGGTACACTCAGAAAGAGGGCATCGATTATGAGGAAACCTTTTCGCCTATGGCCATGCTTAAATCCATTAGGATCCTACTAGCTGTAGCAGCATACCATGATTAGGCGATTTGGCAAATGGATGTCAAAACTGCATTCCTGAATGAAGATCTTACTGAAAATATCTATATGCAGCAGCCGCAAGGCTTCATAGCTATGGGTCAGGAAAACACGGTATGTAAACTCAATAGATCCATTTATGGACTTAAGCAAGTTTCTAGAAGTTGGAACATCCATTTTGACTCTGTTGTCAAATCGTTTGACTTTGAGCAAAATCCGGATGAACCCTGTGTTTATAGGAAGTACAGTGGAGATAAGGTTACCTTCTTGGTTCTGTATGTAGACGACATTCTACTCATTGGGAATGATGTAGGAATGCTAACTACGGTGAAAGTATGGCTTTCATAGCAATTCTCCATTAAAGATCTTGGAGAAGCCACCAATATACTGGGTCTTTGACTCTATACAGACAGATCGAAGAGGATAATAGGATTATCCCAATCTGCCTACATTGACAAAATAGTCAAAAGATACAGCATGGAAAATCCAAGAAAGGAAATGTTCCTTTCAGGCACGGAGTCACTCTCCAAGAAGATGTCTCCCAAGACTTCTGAGGAGATTGATGGCAAGAAAGACGTTCCCTATGCCTCTGCTGTAGGGAGCACCATGTATGCCATGTTGTGCACTCGTCCTGACATTGCTCAGGCAGTGAGTGCAGTAAGCAGATTTCAGGCCAACCCAGGGTAGGAGCACTAGATTGCTGTGAAAAATATACTAAAGTACCTTCGAAGGATAAAAGAGTTTTGTCTAGTATTCGATGGTAGTTCACTACAGATCTAAGGGTATACAGATGCTGATTTCCAGTCGAATCCACATGATAAAAAATCTACATCTGGATATGTTTTCATGATAGGATCATGTATTGTTTCTTGAATGTCAGCAAACAAGGGTCCTAAGTAGCAAATTAATAATCCACAACCCAAGACGAATGCATTGCCTTATGTGAGGCTGCCATATGAATGAAGGTGTTCATTCCTGAATTTGGAATTCAGCATATCACCCATTCCACAGTTGTATGACAACACTGGACCTATGGGAGAATGATGTTAAGAGGTAGCATAAGCGGAGAATGTGGTAGACCCATTGACTAAGCCACTATCACAGAGATTGTTTGAGAAATACGTGGAAAGCATGGGACTCTGGCTAGTACCTGATTGGACCTAAGTGCAAGTGGGAGCTGTTAGACAGTTTTGTATGCCCTTAGCTTCAACCAAAATGATGTACTTTATGAGTTTATTGTAAATGGATAAAAGTGCATTTTTAATTCATGTTCCCTTGGTATGTTTCTGTGTAATACTCTTAAACTAGACACTTGATGAGACTCGTGTAAGTTTAGAATGTTCACAGCCAGTGGATCGGTTTGGAGAGACCTATCCTGACAAGGTTGACACTGTGGTGCCACCAAGTTGGTTGGGGTGGCTTGTCTCAGCTACCGGGGTGAGACCCTAGGCACATACAGTGTAGGATTAATTGAATCTATGAACTGGACCAGATTTCCAGTATTGCCCTAGACCTTGGAGATTGATGGGCAAAACTGGAAAGTTATACTCAACCCCTAGACTCGATTATGATACTGCACTAGTTGTCTTTTATGTACCAATCAGTGAGATCCATAGCGGGGGTCAGAACCTGGGTATGTTGGGACAGTCTGAGAATTCATCTGAGTGGGTGATCATAGTGACAGGATCAGCCCCTTTATCAAACAAATGTAATGATCGGGGATGCACTCTCATTGATGGAAACCAAGACTGCCGGCAGCCGATTTCAATCGTTGAGATTTGTTTTGCAAAATATATTTTATATGAGATATAAAAGTATATAAATTATGGTTTCGAAATGATTTGCAAAAGGTTTTAATTCCCAGGATCCATATAAGCAGAGAGTACAACAGTGTTCCTTGCAGCCGAGGGAGAGGTCCTCTCTTGTCGGGCTGTGTATGACCATTATGGGCTGAGAAATTAAGTGTAAGACCATTGAGGATAATACCTGATGGGCTAATATTGCATCTACCCAAAGTCCCTGGGTGTTACAAGGTGGCTTGGCCTAGGGACCACTTAGGGTAAGTGTTGGGCCCATAGAGCCTATCTGATGGGTTTCACGGGGTGCACTATCCATAACAGTGTATTCGGCCAGGCCTTGTAACAAAGGCTGGGCTGAACGCAAGTGGCTAATGTGTAGATCAATGTTTGGGTCCCACGCCATACAAGGAAGCCTAACTGGGCAGCAGTTTGGAAGGCTAAATGAATACATAACCTTAAATGGGCCTTAAGCCCATTTTGAACTGGCGAATTTGATTAGTCACTTAAGGGGTGAATTCTGAGATGGATCAAACTGATAGGATTGGGCCCACACCCTATCCACTTAGAGAGTCCAAGATCTAAATAAGTTTTAGATCTGGAAACCTCCTAATTAGATTAGGAGATGGCTGATCTAATCTGCAGATATGATAAGGATTATCCTTTATCACTTAAAGGGACTTATAATCCAAATATGATTTGGGTTAGCAACTCCTAATGGGATTAGGAGCTGATTCCTTTTTAAATCTATAAAAGGAAGAGGGGGCGGCAGCCTTTAAGACATGCAAGATACACACTCTTGTCTTCAGAGCTGAGATTACCAGAAGAGAGAATTCTGCACCCTGCAAATACTCTCTTGCCGCCTCCTTCCTGTAGCCGCCGCCTACAACACTTCGATCTCCAGTTCTTGGGAGATATCAGGTTTGGATCTTGATACTAATCTTTTGGAGAAAAGATTGGTGGGAGTTGTATTCACAAGCTGTCCAGGTGATTCTTGAGAAGGGTCAAGTTCTTTTGGAAGAACACTGCTGATCTGCTCCACCCTGCACTGTGCCATCTTCAATGGGAGCAGGTATTATCTCTCCCTACTCCTTTTGCTTCAAATCTGGTTCAGTTAATGGCTCAAGAATGATCCTTGAAAATATAATTTTCTAAATAGGGAATTTGATTCCTAGTTGTAGGTAGAAAAAAAATTTTTGAAATTCGCCCTCTTATTCTGCAATCTTTGGGCATCCATGTGATGGATTTCCTATCCCTTCAATTCCAACCAAATCGGTTCCGAATACTCGATATGATCTTTGGATCGGAAAGATACCAATTGTCAGACACTTGAAGATTTGGGGTTGTCCAGCATGTTAGACAATTTTGTATGCCCTTAAATTCAATTCAATTTGATGTACTTTTGTTATTTAGTGTAAATAAATAAAGTGCATGTTTGATTCATGGTTTAATTCTGTGTAAGACTCTAAAACTGGACAATTATAGAGACTCGTGTTAGTTTTAAATGTTCA
This sequence comes from Nelumbo lutea, assembly GCF_056320005.1. Taxonomy (NCBI): domain Eukaryota; kingdom Viridiplantae; phylum Streptophyta; class Magnoliopsida; order Proteales; family Nelumbonaceae; genus Nelumbo; species Nelumbo lutea. Next base: position 70,335,291 of record NC_142687.1, on the reverse strand, counting down.
TAGCCGATTGGATAAGTTTGGGGAGATTTATCCTGTCAAGACTGATATTGGTGTGCCACCAAGTGTTGGGATGACCTATCTCGGCCACCAGGGTAAGACCCAAGGCACATGCAGTATGGGATTATTCGAATCCTTGAACTGGACCTGATTTTCAGTATTGCCCTTGACCTTGGAGACAGATGGGCAAAACTGGAAAGTTACACTTGACCCCTAGACTCAATTATGACACTTCACTAGGTGTCTGATCGGTCTGTATTTGATATACCAATCAGTGAGGTCCTTAGCGGGGATTAAAACCTAGGTATGTTGGGACAGTCTGAGTGGGTGATCCTAATGACAGGATCAGCCCCTTTTTCGGACAAAGGTAATGATCGGGAATGCACTCTCTCTGATGGAAACCAAACTGCCAGTAGTTGAATTCAATCACTTGAATTTTGTTTTGCAAAATTAATATATACATATATATATGTGTATATATTTGTATAGTTTCAAAATGTTTGCAAATGGTTTTAACTCCCGGGATCCATGTGAATGGAGAGTGCGTCACTGTTCCTTGCAGCCGAGGGAGAGGTCCTCCCTTGTCGGGCAGTGCATGATTATAAAGGTCTAAGAGGTTAAGTGTAAGACCATTTAGGATAGTACCTATTGGGATAATCTTGCACCTGCCCATAGTCCCTAGGTTTTTATAAGATGGCTTGGCCCAAAGACCACTTAATGTAAGTGTTGGGCCCATAGGGTCCATGTGATGGGCTCAGGGGTTCACTATGCTCTTTCAGTGAATTCAGCTAGGCCTTGTAATAAAGGCTGGGCCAAACCCATGTGACTGGTGTGTAGATCAATGCTTGGGTCCCATGCCATACAAAGAAGCCCAACTGGGCAGCAGGTGGGAAACTAGTTAAGCACTGAACACTTAATGGGCCAAAAACCCATTTCAAGCTGGGCTGATATGATCACCCATCTATGGGGCGGATCTGAGATTAATGTTAGTAAAAGGATAAATTCAAATCAGATTTGAATCTGGTAACCTCCTGATAAGATTAGGAGTAAGCTAACTTAATCTAGAGATAGGATTAAGATAATCCCTATCCAAATACTGATTTGTATTGGGATAACTCCTAATTTAGGATGTTTCTTAAACAAGAAGAAAGGAGGAGAAACAATAAGAAAATAAAGAGATTTTCAAACCAAGGGTTCAAGCAAGAAAGCATCCTATGAACCGAGATTAGATCTCAAACACACTCCAAAGAGAAGAGAAGCAATTCAGCCATCTTCGTCCCAGTAGTTCTCCTCTAGCTGCCGTCATTCTTCCTTACAAGATTCAATCTTTGAACAAGAAAGAGACCAAGAAATTGTTTCTTGACATCAGTCTTGCAAAAAGACTGTAAAAGATTTGGTGCTCAGAGTTTCTAGAGGGTTCTTGAGAAGGATCCAGTGTGTGGAACGCACTCTACTGGTTCTGTTCCCACTACAGTTGTGTCATCTTCAGTAGGAGTGGATCTTGGTGTTTTCTTTGGACGTGAACACCAACTTTGGGAGATACTGCTTCTCCGGATCAGGTATAATCCTCCTTGTTCCTTTTGGTTCAGATCTGGTTCGATTATGGTTCAAGTATAATTTTTGAATATTGTATTCTAAATTTAGGGAATACGATTCCCAGTTGAGAGAATGTAGGAAAATTTTGAAATTCACCCACCCATTCCGCAACCTTTATGGCATCCATTAGATGGATCCTACCATTCTATTAGTGGTATTAGAGCCATAGGTTCGAATCTTGAACCGAAAGAAAATCAGATCTGAACCTGTGTAGATGGACAGAAGCTGTTCTGCCAAGATTTGCACAGATTGTTTTCTTTATTTCAAGAAACTGTTTCTTGTTAAGGGCGATTGATCTGAAATTGATTTTGTTAAATCCAAAATTTATTTAGAACTGTTCTTTATTTATTTTGATCTAATGAACTCTTCGAACCTGGAGATCGCAGTGCAGATTTGGCGCAGATGGTCTGCGCACCCTTTTTCCTTTTATTTTTTTATTTTATTCAATTCGGTCTGTAAATATTTTTTTTTATTTTTCTAGACTGAATGTATTGGAATTGATCAAGAATGTAATGAATTTATAGAAATAGGATTTCTGTTAATTTTATTTTCTTGATTGAAGAAGAAGGAAGAAGAAGGCGGCACTGGAGATTTGCAGATGGAGAAATCGCTTTCTGTGATTTGCAGTTTGTGAAACTGCAACCCTAGTGATTAACCTCTGCTTTGCAGGTGGTGCGAACAGTCCATAGTTGATTTGTGATTGATTAAAATCAAGATTATTAATTTCAGATCTTTCATGAATTAATTCTTGAATTGAAAATCAATTTTGGACCATTTCGGACTAGATTGGACCAAAATTGTTTAGACCAAATCTAGGGTTCGAAGGGGACTATTTTCAGTCCATTTTTCTCACACTTGCAGTTCCAAATCTGATGTTCAATTACAGGGATTAATTCGGCCCACCTGTAAAGCTCAGTTTTAAAAGGTTAAAACTGCAAAAGCCCACTCTTGTGAGAAAAGCTGTATGGGCCGAACTGCTAACTGTGATTCAGCCCATACACCTAGTAGACATTAATTGTTAATGTTATGGATTTCAAATGGACTATTCAATGGGCTTTATAGCATTTAATTGATTGGATCAATTCTTCCTTTACATGTGATGATTGGATGTTTGATGTGCTGCAACCATGGGCCATAAGCACTTGGCCATGATGACTCGTTAGTGGCTCTTGTACACACCATGGCTGAATGCACATCATTACCATGGTGTCCCTTAAGGTCATTGGATGACCCCTCCTTTCATGGGGGGCCCCACAACCCTGAAAAGGGATGCGTGCGGAACCCCTAGCCGATTAAGGCCCACCAGAAATCTGACTTTATGAAAGTCAGTGGGAGCCACTTTGGTTTGACCTAAAATTAGAACTAGGGCATAATTTAGCTCCCTCCAGAAAATAGGAGTGCATGTGATAGGGAGATCCATATGATGGACTCTCTAAAGGCCTTCCATCATTAGCACAATGTTGGGTCCTTCAGTAATGAGGAAACACACCATAAAATTGGGTTATCTATTCTATTGGATCTGCTAGAGTGTTTCATAAGATGATAGGGGCGTCATAGACCAATGTGGGAGGGGCTTCACCAAAAAATGGGAACTCTCTCATAGTACCTTAGCGTAACCTGAATATGATGGGTGTGCACTCACTTGATAGAAAGGTTTACCTGAAAACAGCTCTGAACCTTGTCTGACAGAGGCCAAAGGGAAACTCATTTGATGAGTGGATATGATCTGTCATAGAAAGGTGGTGGGGTTATGTAGTTGAAACAGTTGGTTTCAAGCACCCCATGTGATTTTCCACATTTCCAGAGACATTTCGTCATCTCCGTCACTGAGACAGGAGGGAAATCTCAGAGATGAACAAATGGGAATGGAACATAGATTAAAAACCATATCTATGTAGGTAATATGAATCAAACTAAGGTTGTGGACTAACGTCTGTGTTGTTTTATCAAAAAATGGAAAATGGTCAATTCACAAAGCTTCTAAATGATAACAAGCTTAAGGGGCCAAACTATGCCAACTGGTAAATCTTATGCTGGTCCTAACTTCCGAAAAGTTGGATAAGGTGGTGAAAAATTCTGCCCCAGACCGTCCGGGCGATAGGGCTTCTGAGGCCTGTAGGAGGGACTACCAAGATTGGGAGGATAAGAACTCCCTAGCCCACTGCTTTGTCATTGCCTCACTGGACAACTCAATATAGAGGCAGTTCGATCAGATCGAACTAGCCAAGGACATATTGGATAGTCTAAAGACAGTGTATGAAGAACAGAACCGTTCTACTCGACAGAAGGTCTTGAAACTGTTCATGAGCGCACAGATGTCCAAAGGGCAAAAAGTTCATGACCATTGTCTTCGGATGATGGGCTACATTAACAAACTCGAAGCCCTTGGATCCGGGCTAGATCTTGGCATGCAAGTGGATGCCATCCTGAATTCTTTGCCCTCTTCCTTCAATGCATTCACAATGAACTACAACATGAATAAGCTAAATGTCAGTGTCCAGAACTCAGCAATATGTTGCAGAGGGCCGAGGATCTACTCAAAAAGGATGAACCTGTGGTTATGCTTGTTGAAGCTAACAAATCAGGCAAGAAAAAGAGAAAGGCAAAGAAGCACCATAACCACCAGTCCGATATGGTTATGACCAGGATAGTTACCTGGTGGAAGCCCTGACTAGTGAGAAGGATCCCGTAACTTACGCGGAAGTTATGTTAGACATAGATTCCCAGATGTGGGTGGAGGCCATGAGAGCTGAGATGGACTTAATGGATACCAATGCGGTCTAGACTCTAGTAGATCCACCCTCCCGGGTAAAAACAATTGGTTGCAAATGGATCTACAAGAGAACGAAGGGCCCCAATGGCAGGATTTAGACCTACAAAGCTCATTTGGTGGTGAAAGGGTATACTCAAAAAGAAAGCATCGATTATGAGGAAAGCTTTTCGCCCGTGGCCATGCTTAAATCCATTAGGATCCAACTAGCTGTAGCAGCGTACCATGACTACGAGATTTGGCAGATGGATGTCAAAACCACGTTCCTGAATAGAGATCTTAGTGAAGATATCTACATGCAACAGCCGTAGGGCTTCATTGCCGCTGGTCAGGAACACATGGTATGTAAACTTAATAGATCCATATATGGACTTAAGCAGGCTTCTAGGAGTTGGAACATCCGTTTTGATTCTGCCATCAAAATGTTTGCTTTTGAGTAGAATCTAGATGAACCCTGTGTTTATAGAAAGTCCAGTGGGGATAAGATCACCCTTTTTGGTGTTGTACGTGGACGATATCCTACTCATTGGGAATGATGTAGGAATGTTGATTTCGGTCAAGGTATGGCAATCACAACAGTTCTCCATGAAAGATCTTGGATAAGCTTCATATATACTGGGTCTTTGACTTTATAGAGATTGATTGAAGTGCATAATTGGATTATCCCAGGCTGCTTACATTGACAAAATTGTCAAAAGATACAACATGGAGAACTCCAAGAAAGGAAGTGTTCCTTTTAGGCACGGAGTCACTCTCTCTAAGAAGATGTCTCCCAAGACTTCTGAGAAGATTGAGGGCGTGAGATGAAAGAAGGGTAGGATCCATCTAATGGACACCATGAAGGGTGCGGAATGGGTGGGCGAATTTCAAAAATTTTCCTACCTTCTCCCAACTACGAATCATATTCCCTAGATTTAGAATACAATATTCAAGGATTATACTTGATCCATAACCAAATCAGATCTGAACGAAAAGGAAACAGGAAGGATTATACCTGATCTGGAGAAACAATATCTCCCAAAGTTGGTGTTCACGCCCAAAGAAGATGCCAAGATCCACTCCTGCTGAAGATGACACAGTTGTTGATGGAACGGAACCAGCAGGGTGCGTCCTACACACTGGATCCTTCGCAAGAACCCACTGGGAACTCTGAACACTTAATCCTTTTTAGTCTTTTCTGCAAGACTGATGTGAAGAACTGATTTCTTGACTACTATCTCCTACAAAGATCGAATCTTGCAAGACGGGTTGGCGGCAGCTGGAGGAGAACTCCTAGGATGAAGATGGCTGAACAACTTTTCTTCTCTCTGGAGTTCATGAGATCAAATCTATGTTGCAAAAGACTTTCTTCTCTCTCTTGGAAAAACATGGTTCAAAATCTGGTATATTCGAATTCATTCTCCTCATTTCTTCTTGATTAAGAAATCCTCCTGATTAGGGGTTATCCCAATCCAAATCAATATTTGGATAGGGGATAATCATAATCATATCTACAGATTAAGTTAGTTTACTCCTGATCTTATTAGGAGGTTACCAGATTCAAATCTGATTTGAATTTGGTCTCCTAGAATGGATAAGGACAAAATCCCAATCCTTTTACTAACATCGATCTCAGATTCGCCCCTTAGATGGGTGATCATATCAGCCCAACTTGTAATGGGCTTTTGGCCTATTAAGTGTTCAGTGTTTAACTAGTTTCCAATCTGCTACCCAGTTGGGCTTCTTTGTATGGCATGGGACCCAAGCATTAATCTACACACCAGCCACATGGGTTCGGCCCAGTCGAACTCACTGAAAAACTCAGTGACCCCCTTGAGCCCATCACATGGACCCTATGGGCCCAACACTTACATTAAGTGGTCCCTGGATCAAGCCATCTTATAAAAACTCAGGGACTATGGGCAGGTGCAAGATTACCCCATCAGGTATTATCCTAAATGGTCTTACACTGAACCTCTCAGCCCTTAATGATCAATCACTATTCGACAAGAGAAGACCTCTCCCTCGGCTACACGGAATAGTGCCATACTCTCTACTCACATGGATCCTGGGAATTAAAACCTTTTGCAGATGTTTTTGAAACCGTACATATACATATATATATATATATTGATTTTGCAAAACAAATTTCCAATGATTGAAATCAACTGCCGACAGTTTGGTTTCCATCAGAGAGAGTGCACTCCGATCATTACCATTGTCTGACAAAGGAGCTGATCCTGTCACTATGATCACTCACTCAGATGAATTCTCAGACTGCCCCAACATGTCCAGGTTTTGACCCCCACTAAGGATCTCACTGATTGACATATCAAAGACAACCCAATCCGACACCTAGTTAAGTGTCATAATCGAGTCTACGGGTCAGGTGTAACTTTCTAGTTTTGCCCATCTGTCTCCAAGGTTTAGGGCAAAACTGAAAATCTGGTCCGGTTCAAGGGTTCAAACAATCCCATACTGAATGTGTTAGACAGTTTTGTATGCCCTTAGCTTCAATCAAAATGATGTACTTTATGATTGAATAAAAGTGCATATTTGATTCATGTTCCCTTGGTATGTTTTTGTGTAATACCCTTAAACTAGACACTTAATGAGACTCGTGTTATTTTAGAATGTTCATAGCCAGTGGGTCAGTCTGGGGAGACCTATTCGGACAAGGCTGACACTGTGGTGCCACCAAGACGGTTGGGGTGGCTTGTCTCAGCTACCATGGTGAGACCCTAGGCACATACAGTGTGGGATTAATTGAATCTTTGAACTGGACCAAATTTCCAGTATTGCCCTGGACCTCGGAGATTGATGGGCAAAACTGGAAAGTTACACCCGACCCCTAAACTCGATTATGATACTGCACTAGGTGTCGGATTAGGCTATCTTTGCTGTACCAATCAGTGAGATCCTTAGCGGGGGTCAAAACCTGGGTATGTTGGGACAGTCTGAAAATTCATCTGAGTGGGTGATCATAGTGATAGGATCAGCCCCTTTGTCGGACAAAGGTAATGATCGGGGATGCACTCTCACTGATGGAAACCAAGACTGCCGGCAGCCGATTTCAATCGTTGAGATTTGTTTTGCAAAATATATTTTATATGAGATATAAAAGTTTATATATTATGATTTCGAAATGTTTGCAAAAATGTTTTAATTCCCAGGATCCATAGATGAGAGAGTACAACACTGTTCTTTGCAGCCGAGGGAGAGGTTCTCTCTTGTCGGGCAGTGTATGATCATTATGGGCTAAGAGGTTAAGTGTAAGGCCATTGAGGATAATACCGGATGGGCTAATGTTGCATTTGCCCACAATCTTTGGGTGTTACAAGGTGGCTTGGCCCAGGGACCACTTAGGGTAAGTGTTGGGCCCATAGAGCCCATCTGATGGGTTTCAGGGGGTGCACTGTCCATAACAGTGTATTTGGCCAGGCCTTGTAACAAAGGCTGGGGTGAACCCATGTGGCTAATGTGTAGATCAATGTTTGGGTCCCACGCCATACAAGGAAGCCCAACTGGGCAGCAGTTTGGAAGGATGAATGAATACATAACCCTAAATGGGCTTAAGCCTATTTTGAACAGTGCTAATTTGATTAGTCTTTAAGGGGGCAAATTCTGAGATAAGATCAGCTGATAAGATTAGGCCCACACCCTATCCACTCAGAGAGTCCATGATCTAAATGAAATATAGATTTGGAAACTTCCTAATTAAATTAGGTGCCGACTGATCTAATCTACAGATAAGATAAGGATTATCCCTTATCTTAAAGGGACTTCTAATCCAGATATGATTTGGGTTAGCAACTCCTAATGGGATTAGGAGCTAATCCCTTTAAGTCTATAAAAGGAAGAGGGGGAGGCAGCCTTTAGACACAACATCCAACAGACCCTAGTCTTGTCTTCAAAGCTGAGATCACAGAGGAGAGAATTCTGCACCCTGCAAATTCTCTCTAGCCGCCTCCTTCTTGTAGTCGCCACCTGATGAACTTACAATTTATCTATAATTTTTGAGGACTTTATCATGGATTTTTATGCCGGTTTTATTAATTCTTTCCTAAATTTAGCTTAATGCTAAGAATAAGTTCAGGGATAATCAATCCAAGAAAAGGAAGGAAAAAGGCAAGAAAAGAAGGTTCAAAAAGACCAATTTCAGTCCAGCCCGGTCGTGGAAGCAAGAGAGAGCACTTCGGCCCAAAAAGAGCAAGTGAATTCCTTGAGAAAACCCAAGAAAATAAAGCCTAACTATGAGGAGAATTCGGCCCAGCAAGGAAGGCCCATTTTTAGTCCAAATAACAGCCTAGAGTGTAGCCCACATGAGCTCAAAAGCAAGCTAAGTTGTAGCCCAAATAGCAGCCCAAAGGGAGCTAGGGGCGGCAACTCCTAGATGTTTCTTGAAGAGAAGGAGGGAGCACTCTAGAAGGTTCATGAGGGGTGTAATACACCCCATTCTAGAGGCTTCAAGAAGGGGCAAGAGCCCCCTTGAAAAACTATATAAGGAGGCCTCTAGGAGGGGAGAAAGTTGTTCAATTGCTTGAGAGGAAGGCTCTCCCACTCTTAGAGATTCGGCCACCTTGAGAGAAGAGAAGAGAAGAGAAGAAGGCTAGGCGCAAGGAAGAAGAAGAAGAAGGGCTGAAGGAAGTTCAAGACAAGCAAACTAGAAGAAGAAGGTGAGTTCGAATTGAGGGTTTGTGATTCAAAGATTTTTTGTAATAAATCATTTGTAGTTTCATTCTCTTTTGATTTGAATTCAGTCTCTTAGTTATATGTTCTTTCTTCTTTCTCCTTGTTTCCATTCTTCCTTGATGTATTTCAGCTTGTAAAATTTCAGTTCAGCAATCTAATTCTTTTTGATTCATTCAAATGGTCATGCATTGTACTTGAAGTTTCTTGAATAAGGGTGTGATTGTAGATTAATTCGGCCAACTAACCTTCAAAACTCAGATCTGAATTCTCAGATCTGAGATTGCAAGATCTGAATTGCTTGAAAGAGAATTCAGATCTGAAATTTTCAGATTGGGCGAATTAATCTACACCTTGGAATTCCTAGAGTGCTTGAGAGAGACTCTAGGAATTCAGATCTACTATTCAAGAACTGAATTGAGTGCAAAGTTAGAGATAACTTGCACAATTCAGTTGGTGATCAATTCAGATTTGAATTGATGCCTTAGAAGTGTTTGAAGAAATGCATGCATGGGGATTAGATTCTTGCTAGAGATAGAAGAACCGTCACTCATGCATAGGATGAACATGCGCTTGAGAGAGGCTGTTCATGACCTTGGGGTTTCACCAAACCAAGGCTCAATCATGATTCATTCGAATGATCCAAATTGATAGATTGTTGAATTCTGAGATTGACATTTACTACTTACTCTTCTAACCTGAATTGAAGGCAATTGGACCAATGATTTAGATAGATTTTAATTTAGGATTTCTTAGCTTTCATTAGAGTTTTGATTTATTTGTTGATCAGATAAGAAGTGTTCAATTTAGTATTGGTAATTGTTTCCTAAATCCTCGTGGGAACGATACTTCACTCACTACTTTATTACTTGAACGGCTAGTGCACTTGCTAGTGTCACAATGAGCCACACATCAAGTTTTTGGCGCCGTTGCTGGGGATTAATGAATACATAACCCTAAATGGGCTTAAGCCTATTTTGAACTGTGCTAATTTGATTAGTCTTTAAGGGGGCAAATTCTGAGATAAGATCAGCTGATAAGATTAGGCCCACACCCTATCCACTCAGAGAGTCCATGATTTAAATGAAATTTAGATTTGGAAACTTCCTAATTAAATTAGGAGCCGACTGATCTAATTTACAGATAAGATAAGGATTATCCCTTATCTTAAAGGGACTTCTAATCCAGATATGATTTGGGTTAGCAACTCCTAAAGGGATTAGGAGCTAATCCCTTTAAGTCTATAAAAGGAAGAGGGGGAGGCAGCCTTTAGACACAACATCCAACAGACCCTAGTCTTGTCTTCAAAGCTGAGATCACAGAGGAGAGAATTCTGCACCCTGCAAATTCTCTCTAGCCGCCTCCTTCTTGTAGTCGCCGCCTATAGCAGTTCGATCTCCATTGCTTGGGAGAAATCCAGATTGGATCTTGATTCCAATCTTTTGCAGAAAAGATTGGTAGGAGTTGTATTCACTAGTCGTCCAGGTGATTCTTGGGAAGAATCAAGTTCTTAGGAAGGACATTGCTGATTCTACTCCACCTTGCACTGCGCCATCTTCAGTGGGAGCAGATTTTGGTTTCTATCTTGGGCGTGAACACCTCCATTGAGAGATACTATTTCTCTCTATCAGGTATTATCTCTCTCTCCTCCTTTTGGTTCAGATCTGGTTCAGTTTATGGTTCAAGAATGATCATTGAAAATATGATTTTCTAAATAGGGAATTCGATTCCCAGTTGAAGGGAAAGAAAAATTTTTGAAATTCGCCCCCTTCATTCCGCAATCTTGGGCGTCCATGTGATGGATTTCCTATCCCTTCAGCATGCGCCTTGGGTCTTGCCCTGATGGTTGAGACAAGCCATCCCAACACTTGGTAGCACATCAGTATCAGCCTTGGTAGGATAAATCTCACCGGACTTATCCAATGGCTGTGAACATTTAAAACTAACACTAGTCTCTATAAGTGTCCAGTTTTAGGGTCTTATACAGAAATATACCAAACAACATGAATCAAACATGTACTTTATTTATTTGCACTAAATGTCAAAAGTATATCAAATTGGATTGAAGCTAAGGGCATACAAAACTGTCTAATAGCTCCCACTTGCAGTTAGGTCCAATCCGGTACAAGCCTAAGTCCCATACTTTCCACATGTTTCTCAAACACCTTCTATGTCAGTGGCGTAGTCAATGGGTCTGCCACATTGTCCACTGATGCTACCTTCTGAATTAGGATGTCCCCTCTACCAACGATCTCCCACAGTACATGGTACTTCCTCTTGATGTGCTTTGACTTCAAGTGAGCCCGAGGCTCTTTAGCCTGGGCAATCGCTCCATTGTTGGCACACAACAACGGGATGGGTGATGTGCTAGACGGAATCACTCCCAATTCGTGTATGAATTTCTTCATCCACATGGCTTCCTTGGTAGCTTCACTTGCGGCAATGTACTCAGCCTCAGTTGTGGAGTCTGTAGTGGACCCCTATTTGCTACTTTTCTAGCAAACAACATATGATCCTATCGTGAAAACATACCCAGATGTAGAATTTCTATCATCTGGATCCAACTGGAAATCGACATCAGTATACCTTAAAACTTGTGTGAATTACCATCGAATACCAAACAAAACTCTTTTGTCCTTTGAAGGTATTTAAGTATGTTCTTCACAGTAGTCCAATGCTCCTACCCTGGGTTGGCCTGGAATCTACTTACCACACTCACCGCTTGAGCAATGTCCGAGCGAGTGCACAACATAGCATACTTGATGCTCCCTGTGGCTGAGGCATAGGGAACGTCTCTCATGCCCTCAATCTCCTTAGAAGTCTTGGGAGACATCTTCTTGGAGAAAGTGACACCATGCTTGAAAGGAATATTTCCTTTCTTGGAGTTCTCCATGCTGTATCTTTTGACAATTTTTTCAATGTAAGCAGCCTAGGATAATCCAATTATCCCCTTCGATCTATCTCTATAGAGTCGAAGACCTAGTATATATGAATCTTCTCCAAGATCATTCATAGAGAATTGCTGTGATAGCCATACCTTGACCAAAGTCAACATTCCTACATCATTCCCAATGAGTAGGATATCGTCCACGTACAACACCAAAAGGGTGATCTTATCCCCACTGGATTTCCTTTAAACACAAGGCTCATTTGGATTTTGCACAAAGTCAAACGTTTTGATAGCAGAGTCGAAATGGATGTTCTAACTCCCAGAAGCCTGCTTAAGTCCATATATGGATCTATTAAGTTTACATACCATGTGTTCCTGACCAGCAGCAATGAAGCCTTGCGGCTACTGCATGTAGATATCTTCATTAAGATCTCCTTTCAGGAATGCGGTTTTGACATCCATCTGCCAAATCTCATAGTCATGGTATGCTGCTACAGCTAGCAGGATCCTAATGGATTTGAGCATGGCCACGGGCAAAAAGGTCTCCTCATAATCGATACCTTCTTTCTGAGTGTACCCTTTCGCCACCAAACGAGCTTTGTAGGTCTCAATCCTGCCATTGGGGCCCTACTTCCTCTTGTAGATCCCTTTGCAACTAATAGCTTTTACCCCAGAGGGTGGATCTACCAGAGTCCAGACTCCATTGGTCTCCATCGAGTCCATCTCAGCTCTCATGGCCTCCACCCACTTCTGGGAATCTATGTATAACATAGCTTTCGCGTAAGTTACAGGATCCTCTTCACTAGTCAAGGCTTCCACTAGGTAAGTATCCTGGTCATAACCATATCGGACTGGTGACCTAGATACCCGAGTGGATCTTCTAGGTTGGTCACTACCTGGAGCTTGTGGGACATCTCCCACTACACTTGAGCTCTCCTCATCAAGAAATATTTCTTGACGATGGGTGTCTAGGAAGTAATCGGTTTCTAAGAATTGGACGTTTTGACTACAGAACACTTTCTGCTCACTTGGGTCATAGAATAGATAACCCACTGAATCTTTTGGTTAGCCTATAAATAGGCAACGATACGTTTTGGATTCCAACTTGTCTGCACTTGTTCTTTTAACATGTGCAGGACAATCGCAAACCTTCAAGTGTCTTACACTTGGCTTCCTTCCGGTCCTTAGTTCATATGGAGTCCTTGGAACCGATTTGGTTGGAACCCGATTTAGTATGTAGATAGCAGTCTCCAATGCATATCCCCAAAAGGATGTGGGTAATTCTGAGTGGATGAGAAGTGATCGGACCATGTCCAACAAGGTCTTATTCCTCCTCTCTAAAACACCATTGATTTGAGGTGTGGCAGGAGTAGCTAATTGTGACACTATCTCGTTGACCTTTAAGTAGTCCTTGAATTCGTCAGATAGATACTCACCACCTCGATCTGATTGAAGGGCCTTAATTTCTCTCCCTAATTGTTTCTCGACTACCTGTCAGAATTCTTTGAACTATTCAAATGACTCAGACTTGTGTCTCATTAGGTACACGTAACCATATAGTGAAAAATCATCTATAAAGGTGATGAAATACACGTGTTGATTTCATGTCCTAACACTCAGGGGACCACATACATCAGTATGTATTAGGTCAAGTGTGCTTGTAGCTCTTTCAGGCTTACCGTCAAATGGCCACTTAGTCATCTTACCTTGAAGGCAAGGCTCACAAGTGGTATGATTTTCTACAATTAGAAAATCCAAAGGACCATCCTTTACCGGCCTTGTGATTCGGTCAACACTGATGTGGCCAAGCCGGTAATGCCAGAGGCACGTGGGATTTACTGTATCACGATTTCTTTGTTTGGGTTTTTCGACCAATGTAGTTTTGGTTAAGTTAGTTTCCAGAGAAGGATGTAGAACTTAGAGACCGTTCTCCAGTTCTCCGCATGCAATTAATTTGTTATTCCGTTTAACAGTAATCATATTACTAAAATAAACAGTATATCCATCAGCACACAGTTTAGAAAAAGAAATCAAATTTCTTCTCAAGTTTTGTACATAAAGACAATCTTTAAGTACAAGTACTCATTCTCTAAAAACTAATTCTATGGTTCTTAATGTCGCAGCTGTAACACTTGTAGTTGTTCCTAAAAACAGTGTCACTTTACCTTCACTCAATCTTCTGCTAACTTTGAACCCCTATTGTGAGTTACACGCATGAGTTGAAGCCCCAGAGTCAACACACCAGGACACAGAAGTAACTAACATATTAATTTCTATGATACAAGTTTTGACGTTACCTTTCTTAGATTCCAGGTAGGTGGGACAGTTCCTCTTCTAGTAGCTGGTCTGCTTGTAGAAGTGACAGACATCAGATGCCTTGTTCTTCTTCTGCTTCTTGGGTTTGGCAGCTTTCTTCTGGGGATTCTTTGCCTTTCTCTTTTTCTTGCCCAATTTGTTAGCTTCGGCAATCATAACCATAGGCTCATCATTCTTTAGTTGATCCTCAGCCCTCTACAACATATTGCTGAGTTCCTGGATGCTGACATTCAGCTTATTCATGTTATAGTTCATTATGAATGCATTGAAGGAAGAGGGCAAAGAATTCAGGATGGCATCCACTTGTGTGCCAAGATCTAGCCCTGATCCGAGGGCTTCAAGTTCGTTAATGTAACCCATCATCCGAAGACAATGGTCATGAACTTTTTGCCCCTTGGACATCTGCGCGGTCATGAACAATTTCAGGACCTTCTGTCTAGTAGAACGGTTCTGCTCTTCATACATTGTCTTTAGACTGTCCAATATGTCCTTGGCTAGTTCAATCTGATCGAACTGCCTCTGTATTGAGTTGTCTAGTGAGGCAATGACAAAGTAGTGGGCTAGGGAGTTTTTATCCTCCCAATCTTGGTAGTCCCTCCTACAGGCTTCAGAAGCCCTATCACCCGGATGCTCTGGGGCAAGATTTTTCACCACCTTGTATAACTTTTCAGAAGTTAGGACCAACATAAGATTTCTATACCAGTCGGCATAGTTTGGGCCCTTAAGCTTGTTATCATCTAGAAGCTTTGCGAATTTACCGTTTGCCATTTTTTGATAAAATAGCAAAATCATTAGTCCACAACCTTAGTTTGATTCAAGTGGCCTACATAGATATGGCTCTTAATCTATGTTCCATTCCCATTTATTCATCTCTGAGATTTCCCTCCTTTCTTAGTGTCGGAGATGATGAAATGTCTTTGGAAATGTGGGAAATCACATGGGGTTTGTGAAGCCAACTGTTTCAGCTGCATAACTCCATCACCTTTCTGTGACGGATTATATCCTCTCATCAGATTAGTTTCCCTTTGGCCTCTATCAGACAAGGTTCAGAGCCATTTTCAGGTAAACCTTTCTATCTAGTGAGTGCACACCCATCATATTCAGGTGACGCCAAGGTATCGTGAGAGAGTTCCCATTTTCTGGTGAAGTCTCTCCCACATCGGTCTATGACACCCAAATACTCTAACAGATCCAACAGCAAATGGATAGCCCAATTTTATGGTTTGTTTCCTCCTTACTGATGGACCCTTCATTGTGCTAACGATGGAAGGCCTTTAGAGAGTCCATCATATGGATCTCCCTATCATATGCATTCATATTTGCTTGAGGGAACAAAATTACGCCCTAGTTCTAATTTAGGTCAAACCAAAGTGGCTCCCACTAACTTCATAAAATCAGATTTTTGGTGGGCCTTAATCGGCTAGGGGTTCCGTATGTGTCCCTTTTCAGGGTTGTGGGGCCCACCAAGAATGGAAGGGTCATCCAATGACCTTAAGGGACACCATGGCAATGATGTGCATTCAGCCATGGTGTGCGCAAGAGCCACTAACGAATCATCATGGGCCAAGTGCTTATGGCCCATGGTCGCAGCACATCAAGCATCCAATCATCACATGAAAAAGGAGAAATTGATCCAATCAATCAATTGCTGTAACTCCCATTAAATGGCCCATTTGAAATCCATAACATTAACAATTAATGTCTACTAGGTGTATGGGCTAAATCGCAGTTAGAAGTTCAGCCCATACAGCTTTTCTCACAAGTGTGGGCTTTCACAATTTTAACCCTTTAAAACTGGGCTTTACAGGTGGGTCGAATTAATCCCTATAATTGAACATCAGATTTGGAATGAAAGTGAGAGAAAAGTGGAATGAAAAACAGTCCCTTTCGAACCCCTAGATTTGGTCCAAACAGTTTGGTCCAATCTGGTCCTTAGTGGTCCGAAACTGATTTTCATTTCAAGAATTAATTCATGAAAGATCTGAAATTAATGAATTTGATTTTATGCAATCACAAATCAATTATGGACTGTTCCCACCACCTGCAAAACAGAGGTTAATCACAAGGGTTGCAGTTTCACAAACTACAAATCATAGAGAACGATTTCTCCATCTGCAAATCTCCTGCGCCGCCTTCTTCTTCCTTCTTCTTTAATCAAGAAAATAAAATAAAAAACAGAAATCCTATTTCTATTAATAAATTACATTCTTGATCAAATCCTATACATTCAATCTAGAAAAATAAAAAAAAAATTTTTTACAGACTGAATTGAATAGAAAAGGAAAAAAGGGTGCGCAGACCATCTGCACCAAATCTGCACTGCGATCTCTAGGTTCGAACAGTGCATTATATCAAAATAAATAAATAACAGTTCTAAATAAATTTTGAATTTAACAGAAGTTAATTTTAGATCAATCGCCCTTATCAAGAAACAATTTCTTGAAATAAAGAAAACAATATGCGTAAATCTTGGCAGAACAACTTCTGTCCATCTGCACAGGTTCAGATCTGATTTTGTTTTGGTTCAAGATTCAAACCTGGCTCTGATACCACTGAAAGAAGGGTAGATCCATCTAATGGACGGCATGAAGGGTGTGGAATGGGTGGGCGTTTCAAAAATTTTCCTACCTTCTCCCAAGTGGGAATCATATTCCCTAGATTTAGAATACAATATTCAAGGATTATACTTGAACCATAATCAAACCAGATCTGAACTAAAAGGAAACAGGAAGGATTATACCTGATCTGGAGAAACAATACCTCCCAAAGTTGGTGTTCACACCGAAAAAAGATGCCAAGATCCTCACCTGTTGAAGATGACACATCTGTTGATGGAACGGAACCAGCAAGGTGCGTCCTACACATAGGATCCTTCACAAGAACCCACTGGGAACTCTTAACACTGAATCCTTTTCAGTCTTTTCTGCAAGACTGATGTTAAGAACTGATTTCTTGACTTCTATCTCCTACAAAGATCGAATCATGCAAGAGGGGTTGGCGGCGGCTGGAGGAGAATTCCTGGGACGAAGAAGGCTGAACAACTTTTCTTCTCTCTTGAGTTCTTGAGATCAAATCTCTGTTGCAGAAGACTTTCTTCTCTCTCTTGGAAAAACTTGGTTTGAAATCTGGTATATTCGAATTATTTCTCCTCCTTTCTTCTTGATTAAGAAATCCTCCTAATTAGGAGTTATCCCAATCCAAATCAATATTTGGATAGGGGATAATTTTAATCCTATCTGCAGATTAAGTTAGTTTACTCCTGATCTTATCAGGAGGTTACCAGATTCAAATCTGATTTGAAATTGGTCTCCCAGGGTGGATAAGGTCAAAAGTCCAATCCTTTTACTAATATCAATCTCAGATTCGCCCCTTAGATGGGTGATCATATCAGCCCAGCTCGTAATGGGCTTTTGGCCAATTAAGTGTTAAGTGTTTAACTATTTCCAATCAGCTACCTAGTTGGGCTTCTTTGTATGGCGTGGGACCCAAGCATTGATCTACACATCAGCCACATGGGTTTGGCCCAACCTTTATTACAAGGCCCAGCCGAATTCACTGAAAAACTCACTGACCCCCTTGAGCCGATCACATGGACCCTATGTGCCCAACACTTGAAAGAATGATAGGATCCATCTAATGGACGCCATAAAGGTTGCGGAATGAGTGAGCGGATTTCAAAAATTTCCTACCTTCTCCCAACTGGGAATCATATTCCCTAAATTTAGAATACAATATTCAAGGATCCTACTTGAACCATAATCAAACCAGATCTGTACCAAAAGATAAATGGGAGGAATATACCTGATCCGGAGAAGCAGTATCTCCCAAAGTTGGTGTTCACGCCCAAAGAATGCTCCAAGATCCGTTCCAGCTGAAGATGACACAGCTGTGGATGGAACAGAACCAGCAGGGTGCGTCCTACACACTGGATCCTTCACAAGAATCCTCTGGAAACATTAAACACTGAATCCTTTTAGTCTTTGTTGCAAGACTAATGTCAAGAACAGATTTCTTGACTTTCTTTTTCTGCAAAGATCTAATCTTGCAATGGCAGATGGCGGCGGCAGGAGGAGATCTCCAAAACGAAAAAGGTTGAACTGCTTTTTCTCTTTTTCTGGAGAGTATGAGATCTGATCTCAATTCGCAGGAACCTTTCTTGCCATTTTTCTTGGTTCGAAATCTGCTGTAATTCTCTCTATTTTGGTTCATTTTTCTCCTCCTTTCTTCTTGATTAAGAAACCTCCTTATTAGGAGTTATCCCAATCCAAATCAATATTTGGATAGGGGATAATCTTAATCCTTTCTGCAGATAGAGTTAGCTTACTCCTGATCTTATCAGGAGGTTACCAGATTCAAATCTAATCTGAATTTGGTCTCTAAGAGTGGATAAGGCTAAAGGCCCAATCCTTTTACTAACTTTAATCTCAAATTCGCCCCATGGATGGGTGATCATATCAGCCCACCTCGAAATGGGCTTTTGGCCCATTAAGTGTTCAGTGTCTAACTACTTTCCAATCTGCTGCCCAGTTGGGCTTCTTTGTATGGCGTGGGACCCAAGCATTGATCTACACACCAGCCACATGGGTTCGGCCCAGCCTCTAAAACAAGGCCCAGCCAAATTCACTGAAAAACTCAATGAACCCCTTGAGTCCATCATATGGACCCTATGGGCCCAACACTTACATTAAGTGGTCCCTGGGCCAAGCCTTCTTATAAAAACCCAGGGACTGTGGGCAGGTGCAAGATTAGCCCATCAGGTATTATCCTCAATGGTCTTACACTTAACCTCTCAGCCCTTAATGATCAAGCACTGCCCGACAAGAGAGGACCTCTCCCTCGGCTGCAAGGAACAGTGCCGCACTCTCCTCTCACATGGATCCCGGGAATTAAAACCATTTGCAAACAATTCAAAACCGTACATATATATATAAATATATTAATTTTGCAAAACAAAATTCCAACGATTGAAATCAACTGCCGGCAGTTTGGTTTCCATCAGAGAGAGTGCATTCCCGATCATTACCCTTTGTCCGACAAAGTGGCTGATTCTGTCACTATGATCATCCACTCAGATGAATTCTCAAACTGCCCCAACATACCCAGGTTTTGATCCCCGCTAAGGATTTCACTGAATGGCATATCAAAGGCAGCCTAATCCAACACCTAGTGAAATGTCATAATCGAGTCTAGGGGTCAGTTGTAACTTTCCAGTTTTTCCCATCTATCTCCAAGGTCCAGGGCAATACTGGAAATCTGGTCCGGTTCAAGGATTCAAGTAATCCCATACCGCATGTGCCTCGGGTCTTACCCTGGTGGCTGAGACAGGCCATCCTAACACTTGGTGGCACACCAGTATCAGCCTTGGCAGGATAAATCTCCCCAGACTTATCCAACGGCTGTGAACATTTAAAACTAACATGAGTTTCTATAAATGTCCAGTTTTAGGGTTTTACATAGAATTAAACCAAACAACATGAATCAAACATGCACTTTATTTATTTCCACTAAATAACAAATGTACATCAAATCAGATTGAAGCTAAGGGCATATAAAAAAAACTGTCTAACAGCTCCCACTTGCACTTAGGTCCAATCTGGTACAAGCCAGAGTCCCATACTTTCCACGTGTTTCTCAAACACCTTCTGTGTCAGTGGCTTAGTCAATGGGTCTGCCACATTATCCGTTGATGCTACCTTTTGAATCAGGACGTCCCCTCTACCAACGATCTCCCACAGTACATGGTACTTTCTCTCGATGTGCTTCGACTTCGAGTGAGCCCGAGGCTCTTTAGCCTGGGCAATCGCTCCATTGTTGTCACTCAACAACGGGATGGGAGATGTGCTGGATGGAATCGCTCCCAATTCGTGTATGAACTTCTTCATCCACACGGCTTCCTTGGCAGCTTCACTTGCGGCAATGTACTCGGCCTCGGTTGTGGAGTCTGCAGTGGACCCCTGTTTGCTGCTTTTCCAGCAAACAGCACACGATCCTATTATGAAAACATACCCAGATGTAGACTTTCTATCATCTGGATTCGACTGGAAATCGGCATCGGTATACCCTAGAACTTGCAATGAACTACCATCGAATACCAGACAAAACTCTTTTGTCCTTCGAAGGTATTTGAGTATGTTCTTTACAGCAGTCCAATGCTCCTGCCCTGGGTTTGCCTGGAATCTACTTACCACACTCACCGCCTGAGCAATGTCAGGGTGAGTGCACAGCATGGCATACATGATGCTCCCTACGGCTGAGGCATAGGGAACGTCTCTCATGCTCTCAATCTCCTCAGAAGTCTTGGGAGACATCTTCTTGGAGAGAGTGACTCCGTGCCTGAAAGGAACGTTTCCTTTCATGGAGTTCTCCATGCTATACCTCTTGACAATTTTGTCAATATAAGCAGCCTGGGATAATCCAATTATTCGCTTCGATCTATCTCTATAGAATCGAAGACCCAGTATGTATGAAGCTTCTCCAAGATCTTTCATGGAGAACTGCTGTGATAGCCATACCTTGACCGAAGTCAACATTCCTACATCATTCCCAATGAGTAGGATATCGTCCATGTACAACACCAAAAAGGTGATCTTATCCCCACTGGACTTCATGTAAACACAGGGCTCATCCGGATTTTGCTCAAAGTCAAACGTTTTGACTGCAGAATCAAAACGGATGTTCCAACTCCTAAAAGCCTGCTTAAGTCCATATATGGATCTATTAAGTTTACATACCATGTGTTCCTGACCAGCAGCAATGAAGCCTTGCGGCTGCTGCATGTAGATATCTTCACTAAGATCTCCATTCAGGAACACGGTTTTGACATCCATCTGCCAAATCTCATAGTCATGGTACGCTGCTACAGCTAGCAGGATCCTAATGGATTTAAGCATGGCCACGGGCAAAAAGGTTTCCTCATAGTCGATGCCTTCTTTCTGAGTATACCCTTTCGCCACCAAGCGAGCTTTAAAGGTCTCAATCCTACCATCGGGGCCCTTCTTCCTCTTGTAGATCATTTGCAACCAATTGCTTTTACCCCGGGGGGAGGATCCACTAGAGTCCAGACTCCATTGGTCTCCATTGAGTCCATTTCAGCCCTCATGGCCTCCACCCACTTCTGGGAGTCTATGTCTAACATAGCTTCCGCGTAAGTCATGGGATCCTCTTCACTAGTCAAGGTTTCCACCAGGTAACTATCCTGGTCATCACCATATCGGACTGGTGGTCTGGATACCTGGGTGGTTCTTCTAGGTTGGTAATTACCTGGAATTTGTGGGACATCTCCCACTGCTCCTGAGCTCTCCTCATCAAGAACTATTTCCTGACGATGGGTGTCCAGGATGTAATCAGATTCTAAGAACTGGGCGTTTTGACTACAAAACACTTTTTTCTCACTCGGGTCATAGAATAGATAACACACCGAATCCTTTGGGTAGCCTATAAACAGGCAACGACTGGTTTTAGATTCCAACTTGTCCGCACTTGTTCTTTTAACGTGTGCAGGACAACCCCAAATCTTCAAGTGTCTTACACTTGGCTTCCTTCCGGTCCAAAGTTCATATGGAGTTTTCGGAACTGATTTGGTTGGAACCCAATTCAGCACGTAGATAGCAGTCTCTAATGCGTATCCCCAAAAGGATGTGGGTAATTGTGAGCATACGAGAAGTGACCGGACCATGTCCAACAAGGTCCTATTCCTCCTCTCTGAAACACCGTTGAATTGAGGTGTAGCAGGAGGAGCTAATTGTGACACTATCCCATTGGCCTTTAAGTAGTCCCTGAATTCGTCAGAGAGATACTCGCCACCTCGATCTGATCGAAGGGCCTTAATTTCTCTCCCTAACTATTTCTCGACTTCCTGTCTGAACTCTTTGAACTTTTCAAATGATTCAGACTTATGTCTCATAAGGTACACGTAACCATATCGTGAAAAGTCATCTGTAAAGGTGATGAAGTACACGTGTTGATTCCGTGTCCTAACACTCAGGGGACCACATACATCAGTATGTATCAGGTCAAGTGTGCCTTCAGATCTTTCTGGCTTACCGTCAAATGGCCACTTAGACATCTTACCTTGAAGCCATGGTTCACAAGTGGGAAGATTTTCTACGTTTAGAAAATCCAAAGGACCTTCCTTTACCAGCCTTGTGATTCGGTCAATACCGATATGGCTAAGTCGGTAATGCCAGAGGCACGTGGGACTTACTGTATCACGATTCCTTTTCTTCGGATTTTTGACCGATGTAGTTTCGGTTAAGTTAGTTTCCAGAGAAGGATGTAAAACATAGAGACCGTTCTCTAGTTCCCCGCATGCGATGAATTTATTATTCCGTTTAACAGTAATCATATTACTAAAATAAACAGTATATCCATCAGCACACAGTTTTGAAATAGAAATTAAATTTCTTCTCAAGTTCTGTACATAAAGACAATCTTTAAGTACAAGCATTCCTTCTTTAAAAACTAATTCTACGGTTCCTATTGCTGCTGCTGCAACCCTTGCAGTTGTTCCCAAGAATAGTGTCACTTCACCTTCACTCAACCTTCAGCTAACTTTGAACCCCTGCAGTGAGTTACACGCATGAGTTGAAGCCCCAGAGTCAACACACCAGGACACAGAAGTAACTAACATGTTAGTTTCTATGACACAAGTTTCGATGTTACCTTTCTTAGATTCCAGGTAGGCAGGACAATTCCTCTTCCAGTGGCCGGTCTGCTTGCAGAAGTGACAGACATCAGATGCCTTGTTCTTCTTCTGCTTCTTAGGTTTGGTAGTTTTCTTCTGGGGCTTCTTTGCCTTTCTCTTTTTCTTGCTCGATTAGCTTCAGCAAGCATAACCACATGCTCATCCTTCTTGAGTAGATCCTCGGCTCTCTGCAACATATTGCTGAGTTCCTGGACGCTGACATTCAGCTTATTCATATTGTAGTTCATTGTGAACGCATTGAAGGAAGAGGGCAAAGAATCGAGGATGGCATCCACTTGCGTGCCAAGATCTAGCCCGGATCCAAGAGCTTCAAGTTCGTTAATGTATCCCATCATCCGAAGACAATGGTCATGAACTTTCTGCCCTTTGGTCATCTACGCGGTCATGAACAATTTCAGGACCTTCTGTCGAGTAGAACGGTTCTGCTCTTCATACATTATTCTTAGATTGTCCAATATGTCCTTGGCTAGTTCGATCTGATCGAACTGCCTCTGTATTGAGTTGTCTAATGAGGCAACGACAAAGCATCGGGCTAGGGAGTTTTTATCCTCCCACTCTTGGTAGTCCCTCCTACGGGCCTCAGAAGCCCTATCACCCGAACGTTCCGGGGCAGGATTTTTCACTACCTTGTCTAACTTTTCGGAAGTTAGGACCAGCAAAAGATTTCTGTACCAGTCGGCATAGTTTGGGCCCTTAAGCTTGTTATCGTCTAGAAGCTTTGCAAATTGACCGTTTGCCATTTTCTGATAAAATAGCAAAATCATTAGTCCACAACCTTAGTTTGATTCATGTTACCTACATAGATATGGCTTTTAATCTATGTTCCATTCCCATTTGTTCATCTCTGAGATTTCCCTCCTTTCTCAGTGACGGAGACGACGGAATGTCTCTGGAAATGTGGGAAATCACATGGGGTGCGTGAAGCCAACTGTTTCAGCTGCATAACCTCACCACCTTTCTGTGACGGATCATATCCACTCATCAAATGAGTTTCCCTTTGGCCTCTGTCAGACAAGGTTCAGAGCCGTTTTCAGGTAAACATTTCTGTCCAGTGAGTGCTAACCTATCATATTCAGGTTACGCCAAGGTACCGTGAGAGAGTTCCCATTTTCTGGTGAAGCCCCTCCCACATCGGTCTATGACGCCCCTATCATCTTATGAAACACTCTAATAGATCCAATAGCAAATGGATAGCCCAATTTTATGGTGCATTTCCTCATTATTGAAGGACCCATCATTGTGCTAATGATGGAAGGCCTTTAGAGAGTCCATCATATGGGTCTCCCTATCACATGCATTCATATTTGCTAGAGGGAACAAAAACGCCCTAGTTTTAATTTAGGTCAAACCAGAGTGGCTCCCACTGACTTTCATAAAGTCAGATTTCTGGTGGGCCTTAATCGGCTAGGGGTTCCGTACGCATCCCTTTTCAGGGTTGTGGGGCCCACCAAGCAAAGAGGGGTCATCCAATGACCTTGAAGGACACTATGGCAATGATGTGCATTCAGCCATGGTGTGCGCAAGAGGCACTAATGAGTCTTCATGGGCCAAATACTTATGGCCCATGGTCGCAGCACATCAAACATCCAAACATCACATGTAAAGGAGGAATTGATCCAATCAATTAACTGCTGTAAAGCCCATTGAATAGCCCATTTAAAATCTAAGTCATTAACAATTAATGACTACTAGGTGTATGGGCTGAATCACAGATAGCAGTTCGGCCCATACAGCTCATCTCACAGTAATGGGCCTTTTGTAGTTTTAACCCTTTAAAACTGGGCTTTACAGGTGGGCCGAATTAATCCTTTTAATTGAACATCAGATTTGGAACAGCAAGTGTGAGAAATACAGACTGAAAAACAGTCCCTATCGAACCCCAGATTCGGTCCAAACAGTTTTGGTCCAATCTAGTCCGAGAGGATCCAAAACTGATTTTCAATTCAAGAATTAAATCATGAAAGATCTGAAATTAATAATTTTGATTTCAAACAATCACCAATCAAACTATGGACTGTTCGCACCACCTGCAAAACAGAGGTTAATCACAAGGGTTGCAGTTTCACAAACTGCAGATCGCAGAAAGCGATTTCTCCAACTGCAAATCTCCAGCGCCGCCTTCTTCTTCCTTCTTCTTTAATCAAGAAAAATTAACAGAAATCCTATTTCTATTAATTACATTCTTGATCAAATCCTATACATTCAGTCTAAAATAAAAAAAAATTATTTACAAACCGAATATAAATAAATAGAAAGAAAAAGGGTGCGCAGACTATCTGCGCCAAATCTGCACTGTGATCTCCAGGTTCGAACAGTCCATTAAATCAAAATAAATAAAGAACAATTCTAAATAAATTCTGGATTTAATAAAAATTAATTTCAGATCAATCGCCCTTAACAAGAAACAGTTTCTTGAAATAAAGAAAACAATCTCCGCAAATCTTGAAAGAACACCTTCTATCCATCTGCGCAGGGTCAGATCTGATTTTCTTTTGGTTCAAGATTCGAACCTGTGGCTCTGATACCACTGAAAGAATGGTAGGATCCATCTAATGGACGCCATCAAGGTTGCAGAATGGGTGGGCTGATTTCAAAAATTTCCTACCTTCTCCCAACTGGGAATCATATTCCCTAAATTTAGAATACAATATTCAAGGATCCTACTTGAACCATAATTAAACCAGATCTGTACCAAAAGATAAATGGGAGGAATATACCTGATCCGGAGAAGCAGTATCTCCCAAAGTTGGTGTTCACGCCCAAAGAATGCTCCAAGATCCGTTCCAGCTGAAGATGACACAGCTGTGGATGGAACAGAACCAGCAGGGTGCGTCCTACACACTGGATCCTTCACAAGAATCCTCTGGAAACACTAAACACTGAATCCTTTTAGTCTTTGTTGCAAGACTAATGTCAAGAACAAATTTCTTGACTTTCTTTTTCTGCAAAGATCTAATCTTGCAATGGCAGATGGCGGCGGCAGGAGGAGATCTCCAAAATGAAAAAGGTTGAACTGCTTTTTCTCTTTTTCTGGAGAGTATGAGATCTGATCTCAATTCGCAGGAACCTTTCTTGCCATTTTTCTTGGTTCGAAATCTGCTGTAATTCTCTCTATTTTGGTTCGTTTTTCTCCTCCTTTCTTCTTGATTAAGAAACCTCCTTATTAGGAGTTATCCCAATCCAAGTCAGTATTTGGATAGGGGATAATCTTAATCCTTTCTGCAGATAGAGTTAGCTTACTCCTGATCTTATCAGGAGGTTACCAGATTCAAATCTAATTTGAATTTGGTCTCTAAGAGTGGATAAGGCTAAAGGCCCAATCCTTTTACTAACTTTAATCTAAAATTCGCCCCATGGATGGGTGATCATATCAGCCCACCTCGAAATGGGCTTTTGGCCCATTAAGTGTTCAGTGTCTAATTACTTTCCAATCTGCTACCTAGTTGGGCTTCTTTGTATGGCGTGGGACCCAAGCATTGATCTACACACCAGCCACATGGGTTCGGCCCAGCCTCTAAAACAAGGCCCAGCCAAATTCACTGAAAAACTCAATGAACCCCTTGAGTCCATCATATGGACCCTATGGGCCCAACACTTACATTAAGTGGTCCCTGGGCCAAGCCTTCTTATAAAAACCCAGGGACTGTGGGCAGGTGCATGATTAGCCCATCAGGTATTATCCTCAATGGTCTTACACTTAACCTCTCAGCCCTTAATGATCAAGCACTGCCCGACAAGAGAGGACCTCTCCCTCGGCTGCAAGGAACAGTGCCGCACTCTCCTCTCACATGGATCCCGGGAATTGAAACCATTTGCAAACAATTCGAAACCGTACATATATATATATAAATATATTAATTTTGCAAAACAAAATTCCAATGATTGAAATCAACTGCCGGCAGTTTGGTTTCCATCAGAGAGAGTGCATTCCCGATCATTACCCTTTGTCCGACAAAGTGGCTGATTCTGTCACTATGATCATCCACTCAGATGAATTCTCAAACTGCCCCAACATACCCAGGTTTTGATCCCCGCTAAGGATCTCACTGAATGGCATATCAAAGGCAGCCTAATCCAACACCTAGTGAAATGTCATAATCGAGTCTAGGGGTCAGGTGTAACTTTCCAGTTTTTCCCATCTATCTCCAAGGTCCAGGGCAATACTGGAAATCTGGTCCGGTTCAAGGATTCAAGTAATCCCATACCGCATGTGCCTCGGGTCTTACCCTGGTGGCTGAGACAGGCCATCCCAACACTTGGTGGCACACCAGTATCAGCCTTGGCAGGATAAATCTCCCCAGACTTATCCAACGGCTGTGAACATTTAAAACTAACATGAGTCTCTATAAATGTCCAGTTTTAGGGTTTTACACAGAATTAAACCAAACAACATGAATCAAACATGCACTTTATTTATTTCCACTAAATAACAAAAGTACATCAAATCAGATTGAAGCTAAGGGCATACAAAAAAAACTGTCTAACAACACTTACATTAAGTGAACCCTAGGCCAAGCCATCTTATAAAAACCCAGGGACTGTGGGCAGGTGCAAGATTAGACCATCAGGTATTATCCTAAAGGGTCTTACACTTAACCTCTCAGCCCTTAATGATCAAGCACTTCCCGACAAGAGAAGATCCCTCTCTTGTCTACAAGGAACAGTGCCGCACTCTCTACTCACATGGATCTCAGGAATTAAAACCTTTTGCAAATGTTTTTGAAACCGTACATATACATATATATATATATATATATTAATTTTCTATACAAAATTCCAACGATTAAAATCAACTGCCAGCAGTTTGGTTTCCATCAGAGAGAGTGCATTACTGATCATTACCATTGTCTAACAAAGGGGCTGATCCTGTCACTATGATCACTCACTCAGATGAATTCTCAGACAACCCCAATATGTCTAGATTTTGACCCCCACTAAGGATCTCACTGATTGACATATCAAAGACAGCCCGATCCGACACCTAGTGAAGTGTCATAATCGAGTCTAGGGGTCAGGTGTAACTTTCCAGTTTTGCCCATCTGCCTCCAAGATCTTGGGCAATACTAGAAATCTGGTCCGGTTCAAGGGTTCAAGCAATCCCATACTGCATGCGCCTTGGGTCTAACCCTAATGGGTGAGACAAGCCATCCCAACACATGGTGGCACATCAGTATCAGCCTTGGCAGGATAAATCTCCCCAGACTTATCTAATGGTTGTGAACATTTAAAACTAACACCAGTCTCTATAAGTGTCCAGTTTTAGGGTCTTATACAGAAATATACCAAACGACATGAATCAAACATGTACTTTATTTATTTATACTAAATGTCAAAAGTACATCAAATTGGATTGAAGGTATGGGCATACAAAACTGTCTAACATGAGAGGCGTTCCCTATGCCTCAGCCGTAGGGAGCATCATGTATACCATGCTGTGCACTCGTCTGGACATTGCTCAGGCGGTGAGTGTGGTAAGCAGATTCCAATCCAACCCAGGGCAAGAGTATTGGACTGCCGTGAAGAACACACTTAAATACCTTCGAAGGAACAAAGGGTTTTGCCTGGTATTTAATGGTAGTTCACTACAATTTCTAGGGTATACTGATGCTGATTTCCAGTCGGATCCAGATGATAGAAAGTCTACATCTAGGTATGTTTTCACGGTAGGATCATGTGTTGTTTGCTGGAAAAGCAGCAAACAGGGGTCCACTGCAGATTCCATAACCGAGGCCGAGTACATTGCCGCAAGTGATGCTGCCAAGGAAGCCGTGTGGATGAAGAAATTCATACACGAATTGGGAGTGATTCCGTCTAGCACATCACTCATCCCGTTGTTGTGTGACAACAATGGAGTGATCGCCCAGGCTAAAGAGCCTCGATCCCACTCAAAGTCAAAGCACATCGAGAGGAAGTACTACATACTATGGGGAATCGTTGGTAGAGGGGACATCCTAATTCAGAAGGTAGCATCAGTGGATAATGTGACAAACCCATTGACTAAGCCATTGACACAGAAGGTGTTTGAGAAACATGTGGAAAGTATGGGAATCTGGCTTGTACCAGATTGGACCTAAGTGCAAGTGGGAGCTGTTAAATAGTTTTGTATGCCCTTAGCTTTAATCCGATTTGATGTACTTTTGTTATTTAGTGTAAATAAATAAAATGCATGTTTGATTCATGTTGTTTGGTATAATTCTGTTTAAGACCCTAAAACTGGACACATATAGAGACTTGTGTTAGTTTTAAATGTTCATAGCCGATTGGATAAGTCTGGGGAGATTTATCCTGCCAAGGCTGATATTGGTGTGCCACCAAGTGCTGGGATGGCCTGTCTCAGCCACTAGGGTAAGACCCAAGGCACATGCAGTATGGGATTACTTGAATCCTTGAACCAGACCAGATTTTCAGTATTGCCCTCGACCTTGGAGACACATGTGCAAAACTAGAAAGTTACACCTGACCCCTAGACTCGATTATGACACTTCACTTGGTATTGGATTGGGCTATCTTTGATATGCCAATCAGTGAGGTCCTTAGTAGGGATCAAAACCTAGGTATGTTTGGACACTCTGAGAATTCATCTGAGTGGGTGATCATAGTGACAGGATCATCCCCTTTGTCAGACAAAGGTAATGATCGGGAATGCACTCTCTCTGATGGAAACCAAACTGCCGGTAGTTGATTTCAATCATTGGAATTTTGTTTTGCAAAATTAATATATACGTATATTATAAGATGGCTTGGCCTAGGGACCACTTAATGTAAGTGTTGGGCCCATAGGGTCCATGTGATGGGATCAGGGGTTCACTGAGCTCTTTCAGTGAATTCGGCTGGGCCTTGTAATAAAGGCTGGGCCGAACCCATGTGGCTGGTGTGTAGATCAATGCTTGGTTCCTACGTCATACAAAGAAGCCCAACTAGGCAGCAGATTGGAAACTAGTTAAGAACTGAATACTTAATGGGCCAAAAGCCCATTTCGAGCTGGGCTGATCTGATCACCCATCTATGGGGCGGATCTGAGATTAATATTCGCAAAAGGATTGGGCCTTTAACCTAATCCACTCTGGGAGACCAAACTCATATCAGATTTGAATCTGGTAACCTCTTGATAAGATCAGGAGTACGCTAACTTAATCTAGAGATAGGATTAAGATAATGCCCTATCCAAATACTAATTTGGATTTGGATAACTCCTAATTTAGGAGGTTTCTTAATCAAGAAGAAAGGAGGAGAAACCATAAGAAAAAAAAGAGATTTTCAAACCAAGGGTTCAAGCAAGAAAGTATCATGCGAACCGAGATTAGATCTCATACACACTCTAGAGAAAAGAGAAGCAATTCAGCCATCTTCATCCCAGTAGTTCTCCTCTAGCAGCCGCCATTCTTCCTTACAGGATTCGATCTTTGAAGAAGAAAGAGATCAAGAAATTGTTTCTTGACATTAGTCTTGTAAAACGATTATAAAAGATTTGGTGCTCAGAGTTTCCAAAGGGTTCTTGAGAAGGATCCAGTGTGTGGGACACACTCTACTGGTTCCATTCCACCTACAGCTGTGTCATCTTCAGTAGGAGCGGATCTTGGTGTTTTCTTTGGGCGTGAACACCAACTTTGGGAGATACTGCTTCTCCAAATCAGGTATAATCCCCTCTTTTTCTTTTGGTTCAGATCTGGTTCGATTATGGTTCAAATAGGATCCTTGAATATTGTATTCTAAATTTAGGGAATATGATTCCCAGTTGAGAGAAGGTAGGAACACTCTAGGAGACCAAACTCATATCAGATTTGAATCTGGTAACCTCCTGATAAGATCAGGAGTAAGCTAACTTAATCTAGAGATAGGATTAAGATAATGCCCTATCCAAATACTAATTTGGATTTGGATAACTCCTAATTTAGGAGGTTTCTTAATCAAGAAGAAAGGAGGAGAAACCATAAGAAAAAAAAGAGATTTTCAAACCAAGGGTTCAAGCAAGAAAGCATCATGCGAACCGAGATTAGATCTCATACACACTCTAGAGAAAAGAGAAGCAATTCAGCCATCTTCATCCCAGTAGTTCTCCTCTAGCAGCCGCCATTCTTCCTTACAGGATTCGATCTTTGAAGAAGAAAGAGATCAAGAAATTGTTTCTTGACATCAGTCTTGCAAAACGATTATAAAAGATTTGTTGCTCAGAGTTTCCAGAGGGTTCTTGAGAAGGATCCAGTGTGTGGGACACACTCTACTGGTTCCATTCCACCTGCAGCTGTGTCATCTTCAGTAGGAGCGGATCTTGGTGTTTTCTTTGGGCGTGAACACCAACTTTGGGAGATACTGCTTCTCCAAATCAGGTATAATCCCCCCTTTTCCTTTTGGTTCAGATTAGGTTCGATTATGGTTCAAATAGGATCCTTGAATATTGTTTTCTAAATTTAGGGAATATGATTCCCAGTTGAGAGAAGGTAGGAAAATTTTTGAAATTCACCCACCCATTCTGCAACCTTTATGGCATCTATTTGATGGATCCTACCATTCTTTCACCGCACACGTTAAAAGAATGAGTGCACACAAGTCGGAATCCAAGACCCGCCATTGCCTATTTGTAGGCTACCCAAGAGGTTCTGTAGTTGAAATGCACAATTCTTGGAAACCGACTATATCCTGGACACCCATCGTTAGGATGTGGTTCTTGATGAAGAGAGCTCAGGAGTTGTAAGAGATGTCCCACAAGTCCAAATAGTCACCAACCTATAAGATCCACTAGGGTATCCAGGCCACCAGTCCATTAGGTTACGACCAAGATAGTTACCTGGGGGAAACCTTGACTTGTGAGGAGGATCCTGTAAAAGCTATGTTGGACATAGATTCCCAGAAGTGGGTAGAGGCCATGAGAGCAGAGATGGACTCAATGAAGACCAATGGAGTCTGGACTCTAGTAGATCTGCCCTCCGGGGTAAAAGAAATCTGTTGCAAATGGATTTACAAGAGGAAGAAGGGGCCCGATGGTAGTGTTGAGACCTTCAAAACTCGTCTGGTGGCGAAAGGGTACACTTAGAAAGAGGGCATCGATTATATGGAAACCTTTTCTCCTGTGGCCATGCTTAAAAGCATTAGGATCCTGCTAGATATAGCAGCATACCATGATTATGAGATTTGGTAGATGGATGTCAAAACTGCATTCCTGAATGAAGATCTTACTGAAGATATCTATATTCAGCAGCTGTAAGGCTTCATTGCTATAGGTCAGGAAAACATGGTATGTAAACTTAATAGATCCATTTATGGATTTAAGCAAGCTTCTAGAAGTTGGAACATCCGATTTGACTCTACTGTCAAATCGTTTGACTTCGAGCAGAATTTGGATGAACCCTATGTCTACAAGAAGTATAGTGGAGATAAGGTTACCTTCTTGGTTCTGTATGTAGATGACATTCAACTCATTGGGAATGATGTAGGAATGTTATTTATGGTGAAAGTATGGCTTTCACAACAATTCTCCATGAAAAACCTTGGAGAAGCCTCCTATATACTGGGTCTTCGACTCTATAGAGATAGATCGAAGCGGACAATAGGATTATCCCAATCTGCTTACAATGACAAAATAGTCAAAAGATATAGCATGGAAAACTCCAAGAATGGAAATGTTACTTTCAGGCACGGAGTCACTCTCTCCAAGAAGATGTCTCCCAAGACTTTTGAGGAGATTGATGGCATGAAAGACGTTCCCAAAATCTGCTCCCACTAAAAATGGCACAGTGCAAGATGGAGCAGAATCAGCAATGTTCTTCCAAAAGAACTTGACCCTTCACAAGAATCAACAGGATGGCTTGTGAATATAGCTCCAATCAATCTTTTCCCCAAAAGATTGGTACCAAGATCAAATCTTGATTACTCCTATAGAGAGTAGGAGATCGAATTGCTAGAGGCGGCGGCTGCGGGAAGGAGGTGGTAAGAGTGTATTTGCAGCGTGCAAAACTCTCTCTTCATGTGATTTCATCTCTGAAGACAAAAATGTGTTGGTTGCATGTCAAAAGGCTGCCGCCCCCTCCTCCTTTTATAGACTTAAAGGGATCAGCTCCTAATACCATTAGGAGTTGCTAATCCAAATCATATTTGGATTAGAAGTCCCTTTAAGTGATAAGGGATAACCCTTATCTTATTTGTAGATCAGATCAGCCATCTCCTAATCTAATTAGGAGGCTTCTAGATCTAAATCTTATTTAGATCATGGACACCCTAAGTGGATAGGGTCTTGGCCCAATCCTATCAGCTGATCCATTTGAGAATTCACCCTATAATTTACTGATCAAATCAGCCCAGTTCAAAATGGGCTTAAGGCCCATTTAAGGTCAAGTACACACTTAGCCTTCTAAACTACTGCCCAGTTGGGCTTCTTTGTATGGCGTGTGTGTTAGACAGTTTTGTATGCCCTTAGCTTCAATCCATTTTGATGTAATTTTGACATTTTGTGTAAATAAATAAAGTACATGTTTGACTCATGTTGTTTGGTATAATTTTGTGTAAGACCCTAAAACTGGACACTTATAGAAACTTGTGTTTGAAGGGATGAGAGATTCATCCCATGGACACCCAAAAATTGTAGAATAAGGGGCGAATTTCAAAAAAAAATTTCTCTCCCTTCAAATGAGAATCATATTCCCTATTTAGAAAATCATATTATCAAGGATCATTCTTGAACCTTAAACTGAACCAGATCTGAACCAAAAGGAATAGGAGAGAATTATAACTGATACGGAGAAGTAATATCTCCCAATGAAGGTGTTCACGCCCAAGGAAGGATCCAAAAACTCCTCCCACTGAAGATGGCGTAGTGCAGGTTGGAGCAGAATCAGTAATGTTCTTCCCCAAGAACACTATCCTTCGCAAGAATTAGTAGAATGGTACATGAGCACAGCTTCCTTTCAATCCTTTCTCAAAGAACTAATGTCAAGATCCAATCTTGACTTCTCCCACAACTGGAGATCGAACTGGCAAATAGGGCGGCAAGAACAGGGAGGCGGCAAGAGAGTATTCGCAGGATCTGATGTATGTCTCCTAAATGCTACCGCCCCCTCCTTCTTTTTGTTAACTTAAAAGATCAGCTCCTAATCCCATTAGGAGCTGCTTGTCCAAATCATATTTGGATCAGCCTTCTCTTCTAGTGATAAGGATAAACCCTTACCTTATCTACAGATTATATTAGCTTTCTCCTAATCCCATTAGGAGGTTTTTAGATCTGAATCGCATTCAGATCTGAACTGTCTAAGTGGAAAGGATTAAGACCCTATCCTATCTGCTAATCCATCTCAGAATTCACCCCTTTAATTAACTAAATAAGTAGCCTAGTTCGAAATGGGCTTTAGGCCCATTAAGCTTATGTGCTCACTTAACCTTCCTAACTGTTGCTCAGTTGGGCTTCCTTGTATGGCGTGGGACCCAAGCATTGATCTACACATCATCCACATAGGTTCGGCCCAGCCTTTGTTACAAGGCCTGGTCGAATACACTGTTAAAGACAATGCACCCCCTGAAACCCATCGAATGGGCTCTATGGGCCCAACACTTACCCTAAGTGGTCCCCGGGCCAAGCCACCTTGTAACACCCAGGGACTGTAGGCAGATGCAAGATTAGCCCATCGGGTATTATCCTCAATGGTCTTACACTTAACCTCTCAACCCTTAATGATCATAGACTGCCCGACAAGAGAGGACCTCTCCCTCTGCTGCAAGGAACAGTGTTGCACTCTCTACTTATATGGATCCTGGGAATTAAAACCTTTTTGCAAACATTTTAGAAACCATAATATATATACTTTTATATCTCATATAAAATATACTTTGCAAAACAAATCTCAACGGTTGAAATCGGCTGCCAGCAGTCTTGGTTTCCAATAGTGAGAGTGCATCCCCAATCATTACCTTTGTCCGACAAAGGGGCTGATCCTATCACTATGATCACCCACTCAGATGAATTCTTGAATTGTCCCAACATACCTAGGTTTTGACCCCCGCTAAGGATCTCACTAATTGGTACATCAAAGACAGCTCGATACGACACCTAGTGCAGTATTATAATTGAGGATAGGGGTCGGGTGTAACTTTCCAGTTTTGCCCATCAATCTCCAAGGTTCAGGGCAATACTGGAAATCTGGTCCAATTCAAAGATTCAATTAATCCCAGACTGTATGTGCCTAAGGTCTCACCCCGGTAGCTGAGACAAGCCACCCCAATCGACTTGGTGGCACCACAGTGTCAACCTTGTCAGGATAGGTCTCCTCAGACCGACCCACTGGTTGTGAACATTCTAAACTAACATGAGTCTCATTAAGTGTCCAGTTTAAGGGTATTACACAGAAACATACCAAGGGAACATGAATCAAATATGCACTTTTATTCATTTACAATAAACTCATAAAGTACATCAATTTTGATTGAAGCTAAGGGCATACAAAACTGTCTAACAGCTCCCACTTGCACTTAGGTCCAATCAGGTACTAGCCGGAGTCCCATGCTTTCCACGTGTTTCTCAAACACTTTCTGTGATAGTGGCTTTGTCAATGGGTCTGCTACATTTTCTGCTGACGTTACCTTCTGAATCAGGATGTCCCCTCTACCAACAATCTACCGTAGTACGTGGTACTTCCTCTCGATGTGCTTCAACTTCGACTGGGCTCGTGGCTCCTTAGCTTGAGCAATGGCTCCATTGTTGTCACACAACAATGGGATGGGTGATGTGTCGGACGGAACTACTCCCAACTCATGAATGAACTTCTTCATCCACATGGCTTCTTTGGCAGCCTCACATGCGGCAATGTACTCGGCCTCGGTCGTGGAGTCTGCAGTGGACCCCTACTTGCTGCTTTTCCAGCAAACAGCGCACGATCCTATCATGAAAACATATCTAGATGTAGACTTTCTATCATCTGGGTCTGACTGGAAATTGGCATCTGTATACCCTTAGATTTGTAGTGAGCTACCGTCGAATACTAGACAAAACTCTTTTGTCCTTCGAAGGTACTTACGTATGTTTTTCACAGCAGTCCAATGCTCCTGCCCTGGGTTGGCCTGAAATCTGCTTACTACACTCATTGCCTGAGCTATGTCAGGACGAGTGCACAGCATAGCATACATGATGCTCCCTACGGCTGAGGCATACGGAACATCTTTCATGCCATCAATCTCCTTAGATGTCTTGGGAGACATCTTCTTGGAGAGAGTGACTCCGTGCCTAAAAGGAACATTTCCTTTCTTGGAGTTTTCCATGCTGTATCTCTTGACTATTTTGTCAATATAAGCAGATTGGGATAATACTATTATCCACTTTGATCTATCTTTCATGGAGAATTGCTGTGATAGCTATACTTTCACCGTAGTTAACATAACTACATCATTCCCAATGAGTAGAATGTCATCTACATACAGAACCAAGAAGGTAACCTTATCTCCACTGTACTTCCTGTAGACACAGGGTTCATCCGGATTCTGCTCGAAGTCAATCGATTTGACAGTAGAGTTAAAACGGATGTTCAAACTTCTAGAAGCTTGCATAAGTCCATAAATGGATCTGTTAAGCTTACATACCATGTTTTCCTGACCTGCAGCAATGAAGCCTTATGGCTGCTGCATATAGATATCTTCAGTAAGATCTCCATTCAGGAATGTAGTTTTGACATCCATTTGCCAAATCTCATAATCATGGTATGCTGGTACAGCAAGCAGAATCCTAATGGATTTAAGCATGGCCACAGGCGAAAAGGTTTCCTCATAATCGATGCCCTCTTTCTGAGTGTACCCTTTCACCACCAGACGAGCCATGAAGGTCTCAACCTTACCATCGGGGCCCTTCTTCCTCTTGTAAATCCATTTGCAACCGATTGCTTTAACCTCAGAGGGCAGATCTACTAGAGTCTAGACTCCATTGGTCTCCATTGAGTCCATCTCTGCTCTCATTGCCTCCACCCACTTCTGGGAATCTATGTCCAACATAGCTTCCGTGTAAGTCACGGGATCCTCCTTACTATTCATGGTTTCCACCAAGTAACTATCCTGGTCATAACCATAACGGACTGGTGGCCTGGATACCCGAGTGGATCTTCTAGGTTGGTCACTACCTGGAACATGTGGGACATCTCCCACTGCTCCTGAGCTCTCCTCATCAAGAACAACTTCCTGATGATGGGTGTCCAGGATATAGTCGGTTTCCAAGAATTGTGCATTACGACTGCAGAACACTTTCTGCTCACTTGGGTCATAGAATAGGTAACCTACAGAGCCTTTTGGGTAGCCTACAAATAGGCAACGGCTGGTCTTGGATTCCAACTTGTCTGCACTCGTTCTTTTAACGTGTACTAGACAACCCCAAATCTTCAAGTGTCTAACACTTGGTTTCTTTCCAGTCCAAAGTTCATATGGAGTATTCAGAACCGATTTGGTTGGAACCCGATTCAGCACATAAATTGCAGTCTCTAATGCATAACCCAAAAAGGATGTGGGTAACTCTGAGTGTATGAGAAGCGACCGGACCATATCCAATAAGGTTCTATTCCTCCTCTCCGAAACACAGTTAAGTTGTGGTGTAGCAGGAGGAGCTAATTGTGATACTATCCCATTGTCCTTTAAGTAGTCCCTGAATTCGTCAGACAGATACTTGCCACCTCGATCTGATCGAAGGGCCTTAATTTCTCTCCCTAACTGTTTCTCGACCTCTTGTCTAAACTCTTTGAACTTT
Source organism: Nelumbo lutea (assembly GCF_056320005.1). NCBI lineage: Eukaryota > Viridiplantae > Streptophyta > Magnoliopsida > Proteales > Nelumbonaceae > Nelumbo > Nelumbo lutea. The sequence continues at coordinate 70,297,646 of NC_142687.1, read as the reverse complement.
TCAAAGGATTCAGACTTGTGTCTCATTAGGTACACGTAACTGTATCGTGAAAAATCATCTATGAAGGGGATGAAATACACGTGTTGATTCCGTGTCCTAACACTCAGGGGACCACATACATCAATATGTATTAGCTCAAGTGTGCCTGTACATCTTTCAGGCTTACCGTTAAATTGCTGTTTCATCATCTTGCCTTGTAGAAAAGGCTCACAAGTGGGAAGATCTTCTACAGTTAGAAAATCCAAAGGACCATCCTTTACCAACCTTATGATTCGGTCAACACTGATGTGGCCAAGTCGGTAATGCCACAGATACGTCGGATTAACTATATCACGGGCTCTCTTCTTGGGGATTTCAGCCGACGTAGTTTCGGTTATGTTAGTTTCTAGAGAAGGATGTAGAACATAGAGACCGTTCTCCATTTCCCCGTATGCGATGAATCTATTTTTCTTTTAATAGTAATCGTATTACTAAAGACGACAGAATAACCATTTGCACACAGTTTTGAGACAGAAATCAAATTTCTCCTTAAATTTTGCACATAAAGACAGTCTTTCAGTACAATTGTTCCTTCTCTAAAAATTAACTCCATGGTTCCTATGGCCGCGGTTGCAACAGGTGCAGTAGTCCCCAAGTTGAGTGTGACTTCTCCTTCAGTCAGCCTTCTGCTTACCTTGAACCCCTGCGGTGAGTTACACGCATGAGTTGAAGCCCCAGAGTCAATACACCAGGACGCAGAAGCTACCAACAAATTGGTTTCTATAACACAAGTTTCAAAGTTACCTTTCTTGCATTCCAGGTAGAGAGGACAGTTCCTTTTCTAGTGGCCGGTCTTCTTGCAGAAGTGACAGGCATCCGATGCTTTGTCTTTCTTCTACTTCTTCAACAAGCATGGCTACAGGCTCAACCTTTCTAATCAGTTCTTCAGCTCTTTGCAACATATTGCTAAGCTCTTGTAAGCTGACATTCAACTTGTTCATGTTATAGTTCATGATGAACGGATTAAAGGAAGGTGGCAAAGAGTTAAGGATAGCATCTATCTGGGTTGCAAGGTCCAGCCCGGATCCAAGAGCCTCCAGTTCGTTGATGTACCCCATCATCCGAAGACAATGGTCGTGAACTTGTTGACCCTTGGACATTTGAGTGGTCATGAACTATTTCGAGACCTTTTGTCGAGTAGAATGATTCTGCTCTTCATACATTGTCCTGAGACTGTCCAATATGTCTTTGGCAAGTTTGATCTGATCGAACTGCCTCTGTATCGGGTTGTCCAAGGAGGCAATTATGTAACACCGGGCAAGGGAGTTTTTCTCCTCCCATTCTTGATAGTTTCTCCTTCGGGCCTCAAAAGCCCTATCACCCGGACGCTCCAGGGCAGGATTCTTTGCCACTTTGTCCAGCATTTCAGAAGCTAGGACCAGCATAAGGTTCCTGTACCAGTCAGCATAGTTTGGGCCTTTCAAATTTTTGTCATCAAGTAGTTTTGCAAAAGATCCGTTTGCCATTTTCTGATAAAAGAGCAAACATCATTCCACAACCTGATTTGATTCATGTTCATTTCATAGATATGGATTTTAATCTACGATCCATTTCCATTTATTCATCTCTGAGATTTCCCTCCTTTCTCAGTGACAAAGACTACGGGTTGTCTCTAGAAATGTGGGAAATCACATAGGGTGCATGGAGCCAACTGTTTCAGCTGCATAACCCCACCACCTTTCTGTGAAGGATCATATCCACTAATCATATGAGTTTTCCCTTTGACCTCTGTCAGACAATGTTCAGAGTCATTTTCAAGTAAACCTTTCTGTCCAGTGAGTGCTTACCCATCAAATTCGTGAACGCCAAGGTATCGTGAGAGAGTTCCCATTTTCTGGTGAAGCCCCTCCCACATCGGTCTATGACGCCCCTATCATCTTATGAAACACTCAGACAAGCCCAACAGCAAATGGATAGCCCCTTTTCAGGTGTGTTTCCTCATTACTGAAGGACCCATCCTCATGCTAATGATGGAAGGCCTTTAGAGAGTTCATCATATGAATCTCCCTATCACATGCACTCATATTAGCTGGAGGGAACAAAATTACGCCCTAGTTTGATTTAGGTCAAACCAAAGTGGCTCCCACTGACTATCATAAAGCCAGATTTCGGTGGGCCTTAAATTGGCTAGGGTTCCACACGTAACCTCTTGATGAGGTGTGGGGCCCACCACTGAGGGAAGTCATCCAATGACCAAAAGGGACACCATGGCAATGATGTGCATTCAGCCATGGTGTGCGCAAGAGCCACTGCCGAATGAGCATGGGCCAAGTACTTATGGCCCATGTACGCAGCACATCACACATCCATACATCTCATGCAGGGATAAATTGATCCAATCAATTAATTATTTGTAAGGTCCGTTGGAAACCCGTTAAAATTCCATAATATTAACCATTAATATTATCTAGGTATATGGGCTGAATTAGGGTTACCCAGTTTGGCCCATATAGCTTTATCATTTAAAATGGGCTTTTGCAGTTTTAACTATTTAAAACCGGGCCTTTATAGGCTGGGCCGAATTAACCTTTTAATTAAATATCAATCCTTAGGCCCATTAGTGGGAAATTAGGGCTGATTTTCAGCCTTGATTAAACCCTAGAATTGGTCCAAACAGTTTGAACCAATCTTGGTTCGAATGGGTCTAGGGTTTGATTTTTAATTAAATCCTTAATTCAAGAAAATAATCTGAAATTAAATACTGATAAAAGAAAAAAAACAAGAATCAGTCAATCAGGGCTGTTCGCACAATCCATCCTGCAAAACAGATGTTAGATCACAGAATGCAGTTTCACAAACTGCAAATCGCAGATAGCATTTCTCCCATATGTGAAATCTCCTTCTCTACGAAATCTCCTTTTCTATGCCACCATTTTCGATCCAAAATAAAAATGAATAGAAATCCTATTTCTATTAATAATTACATCAGATCGAATACCTATACATTGAGTCTAGAAAATAAAAAAAAAAGTTATTTATAGACCCCAAAAAAAAATTCAAGAACTGCAAAATCGCAGGTTCCCTGCGCAAACCAAGAATTCGTTCTCCTCTTGTATGAACAGCCCATAAATCAGGAAAATTATAAAGAACAATTCTAAATAATAATCAGATTTATTTAAAATTAATTTCAGATTATTTGTCCATCACTTTTGGGAACAAATTTCCCAAAATCCATATCTGCGCAAATTGTGTAGAATGGTTTGAACCATGGCTCTGATACCACTGAAGGGATGAGAGATCCATCCCATGGATGCCCAAATATTGCGGAATAAGGGGTGAATTTCAAAAAAAAATTCTCTCCCTTCAACTGGGAATCACATTCCCTATTTAGAAAATCATATTTTCAAGGATCATTCTTGAACATTAAACTGAACCAGATTTGAACCAAAAGGAATAGGAGAGAATTATACCTGATATGGAGAAGTAATATCTCCCAATGAAGGTGTTCACGCCCAAGGAAGGATCCAAAGACTGCTCCCACTGAAGATGGCGAAGTGCAGGATGGAGCAGAATCAGCAGTGTTCTTCCCCAAGAACTCTGTCCTTTGCAAGAATCAGTAGAATGGTACGTGAGCATAACTTCCTTTCAATCCTTTCTCAAAGAACTGATGTCAAGATCCAATCTTGACTTCTCCCACAACTGGAGATCGAACTGGCAAACAGGGCGGCAAGAACAGTGAGGTGGCAAGAGAGTATTCGTAGGGTGCAGAAAACTCTCTTATTGATTTCAGCACTAAAGAGGATCTGATGTATGTCTCCTAAAGGCTGCCGCCCCCTCCTTCTTTTTGTTAACTTAAAAGATCAGCTCCTAATCCCATTAGGAGCTGCTTATCCAAATCATACTTAGATCAGCCTTCTCTTCTAGTGATAAGGATAAACCCTTATATTTTCTACAGATTAGATTAGCTTTCTCCTAATCCCATTACGAGGTTTCCAGATCTGAATCTGAGTGGATTGGATAAGACCCTATCCTATCTGCTAATCCATCTCAGAATTCGCCCCTTTAATTAACAAAATAAATAGCCCAGTTCGAAATGTGCTTTATGCCCATTAAGCTTATGTGCTTACTTAACCTTCCTAACTGCTACCCAGTTGGGCTTCCTTGTATGGCATGGGACCCAAGCATTGATCTACACATCAGCCACATAGGTTCAGCCAAGCCTTTGTTACAAGGCCTGGTCGAATACACTGTTAAAAACAGTGCACCCCCTGAAACCCATCGAATGGGCTCTATGGGCCCAACACATACACTAAGTGGTCCCCAGGCCAAGCCACCTTGTAACACCCAAGGACTGTGGGCAGATGCAAGATTAGCCCATCAGGTATTATCCTCAATGGTCTTACACTTAACCTCTCAGCCCTTAATGATCATACACTGCCCGACAAGAGAGGACCTATCCCTCAGCTGCAAGGAACAGTGCTGCACTCTCTACTTATATGGATCCCTGGAATTAAAACCTTTTTGCAAACATTTTAGAAACCATAATATATATACTTTTATATCTCATATAAAATATACTTTGCAAAACAAATCTCAACAGTTGAAATCAGCTGCCGGCAGTCTTGGTTTCCAATAGTGAGAGTGCATCCCCGATCATTACCTTTGTCCAACAAAGAGACCGATCCTGTCACTATGATCACCGACTCAGATGAATTCTCAGATTGTCCCAAGATACCCAGGTTTTGACTCCCGCTAAGGATCTCACTGATTGGTACATCAAAGACAGCCCGATCCTACACCTAGTGCAGTATCATAATCGAGTCTAGGGGTCAGGTGTAACTTTCCAGTTTTGCCCATCAATCTCCAAGGTCCAAGGCAATACTGGAAATCTAGTCTAGTTCAAAGATTCAATTAATCCCACACTGTATGTGCCTAGGGTCTCACCCCGGTAGCTGAGACAAGCCACCCCAACCAACTTGGTGGCACCACAGTGTCAGCCTTGTCAGGATAGGTCTCCCCAGACCGACCCACTGGCTGTGAACATTCTAAACTAACACGAGTCTCATTAAGTTTCCAGTTTAAGGGTATTACACAGAAACATACCAAGGGAACATGAATCAAATATGCACTTTTATTCATTTACAATAAACTCATAAAGTACAATAATTTTGATTGAAGCTAAGGGCATACAAAACTGTATCCAGAAGAGAAGAGACACAGTTCAGCCATCTTCGTCCCTGGATTTCTCCTCCTCCAGTAGCCGCCATTCCCTGTAGCAAGATTGGATCTTTGCAGCAATAGGAAGTCAAGAAATCAGTTCTTGACAACATCTTGCAAGAAAGACAAAAAAGATTCAGTGTTCAAGGTTTCCAGAGGATTCATGCGAAGAATCCAGTGTGTAGGATGCACCCTGCTGGTTCCGTTCCATCCACAGTTGTGTCATCTTCAGCAGGAGTGGATCTTGGTTTCTTCTTTGGTGTGAACACCAATTTTGCGAGATATTGTTTCTCCGGATCAAGTATAATCATTCATGTTTCCTTTTGGTTCAGATCTGGTTTGATTATGGTTCAAGTAGAATCCTTGAATATTGTATTCTAAATTTAGGGAATATGATTCCCAGTTGGAAGAAGGTAGGAAAATTTTTGAAATTCGCCCACCCATTCCGCACCCTTCATGGCATCCATTAGATGGATCCTATCATTCTTTCAGTGAGATCCAAATATTGATGTACACATCAGCCACATGGGTTCGGCCCAGCCTTTATTACAAGGCCTGGCCGAATACACTCTTATGGATAGTGCACCCCCTGAAACCCATCAAATGGGCTCTATGGGCCCAACACTTACCCTTAGTGGTCCCTGGGCCAAGCCACATTGTAACACCCAAGGACTGTGGGCAGATGCAAGATTAGCCCATCAGGTATTATCCTTAAGGGTCTTACACTTAACCTCTCAGCCCATAATGATCACACACTGCCCGACAAAAGAGGACCTCTCCCTCGGCTGCAAGGAATAGTGTTGTATTCTCTGCTTATATCGATCCCAGGAATTAAAACCTTTTGCAAACCTTTTAAAATCCATTATATATATACTTTTATTTCTCATATAAAATATATTTTGCAAAACAAATCTCCACGATTGAAATCGGTTGCTGGCAGTCTCGGTTTCCATCAGTGAAAGTGCATCCTGTCACTATGATCACCCACATAGATGAATTCTCAGACTGTCACAACATACCCAGGTTTTGACCCCTACTAAGGATCTCACTGAATGGTACATCGAAGACAGCCCAATTCGACACCTAGTGTAGTATCATAATCGAGTCTACGGGTCGGGTGTAACTTTCCAGTTTTGCCCATCAATCTCCATGGTCCAGGGCAATATTGGAAATCTGGTCAGTTCACAATTAATCCTACATTGTATGTGCCTAGTGTCTCACCCCGGTAGCTGAGACAAGCCACCCCAATCGACTTAGTGGTGCCACAGTGTCAGCCTTGTCAGGATAGGTCTCCCCAGACCGACCCACTGGCTGTGAACATTCTAAACAAACACGAGTCTCATTAAGTGTCTAGTTTAAGGGTATTACATAGAAACATACCAAGGGAACATGAATCAAATATGCACTTTTATTCATTTACAATAAACTCATAAAGTACATCAATTTTGATTGAAGCTAAGGGCATACAAAACTGTATCTAGAGAGAAGAGACACAGTTCAGCCATCTTCGTCCCTAGATTTCTCCTCCTCCAGCAGCCGCCATTCCCTGTTGCATGATTGGATCTTTGCAGCAATTGGAAGTCAAGAAATCAGTTCTTGACAACATCTTGCAAGAAAGACCAAAAAGATTCAGTGTTCAAGGTTTCCAGAGGATTCATGCGAAAAATCCAGTGTGTAGGATGCACCCTGCTGGTTCCATTCCATCCACAGTTGTGTCATCTTCAGCAGGAGCTGATCTTGGTTTCTTCTTTGGTGTGAACACCAATTTTGCTAGATATTGTTTCTCCGGATCAGGTATAATCCTTCCTGTTTCCTTTTGGTTCAGATCTGGTTTGATTATGGTTCAAGTAGAATCCTTGAATATTGTATTCTAAATTTAGGAAATATGATTCCTAGTTGGAAGAAGGTAGGAAAATTTTTGAAATTCGCCCACCCATTCCGCACCCTTCATGGCGTCCATTAGATGGATCCTATCATTCTTTCAGAGGGACCCAAATATTGATGTACACATCAGCCACATGGGTTCGGCCCAGCCTTTATTACAAGGCCTGGCCGAATACACTGTTATGGATAGTGCACCCCTTGAAACCCATCAAATGGGCTCTATGGGCCCAACACTTACCCTATGTGGTCCCTTTCCAAGCCACCTTGTAACACCTAGGGACTGTGGGCAGATGCAAGATTAGCCCATCAGGTATTATCCTCAATGGTCTTACACTTAACCTATCAGCCCATAATGATCACACACTGCCCGACAAAAGAGGACCTCTCCCTCGGTTGCAAGGAACAGTGTTGTATTCTCTACTTATATCGATCCCGGGAATTAAAACCTTTTGCAAACCTTTTAAAAACCATTATATATATACTTTTATTTCTCATATAAAATATATTTTGAAAAACAAATCTCCACAATTCAAATCGGCTGCTGGCAGTCTTGGTTTCCATCAGTGAAAGTGCATCCCCGATCATTACCTTTGTCCAACAAAGGGGCTGATCCTGTCACTATGATCACCCACATAGATGAATTCTCAGACTGTCGCAACATACCCAGGTTTTGACCCCCGCTAAGGATCTCACTGAATGGTATATCAAAGACAGCCCAATTCGACACCTAGTGTAGTATCATAATCGAGTCTATGGGTCGGGTGTAACTTTCCAGTTTTGCCCATCAATCTCCATGGTCCAGGGCAATATTGGAAATCTGGTCAGTTCAAAGATTCAATTAATCCTACATTGTATGGGCCTAGGGTCTCACCCTAGCAGCTAAGACAGGCCACCCCAACCGACTTGGTGGCACAACAATGTCAGCCTTGTCAGGATAGGTCTCCCCAGACCGACCCACTGGCTGTGAACATTCTAAACTAACACGAGTCTTATTAAGTGTCCAGTTTAAGGGTATTACACAGAAACATACCAAGGGAACATGAATCAAATATGCAATTTTATTCATTTACACTAAACTCATAATGTACATCATTCTGATTGAAGCTAAGGGCATACAAAATTGTCTAACAGCTTCTAATTGCACTTAGATCCAATCAGGTACAAGCTGGAGTCCCATGCTTTCCACGTGTTTCTCAAACACTTTTTGTGATAGTGGCTTCATTAATGGGTCTACTACATTTTCTGCCAACGCTATCTTCTGAATTAGGACATCCCCTCTACCAATAATCTCCCACAGTACGTGGTGCTTCCTCTCGATGTGCTTCGACTTCGAATGGGCTCGTGGCTCCTTAGCCTAAGCAATGGCTCCATTGTTGTCACACAACAATGGGATTGGTGATGTGCTAGGCGGAACTACTCCCTAGTCATGAACGAACTTTTTCATCCACATGGCTTCTTTGGCAGGCTCACTTGCGGCAATGTACTCGGCCTTGGTCGTGGAGTCTGCAGTGGACCCCTGTTTGCTACTTTTCCAACAAATAGCACATGATCCTATCATGAAAATATATCTAGATGTAGACTTTCTATCATCTGGATCCGACTGGAAATTAGCATCTGTATACCCTTGGATCTGTAATGAGCTACCATTGAATACTAGACAAAACTCTTTTGTCATTTGAAGGTACTTAAGTAAGTTTTTCACAATAGTCCAGTGCTCCTGCCCTGGGTTGGCCTGAAATCTGCTTACTACACTCACTGCCTAAGCAATGTCAGGACAAGTGCACAACATGGCATACATGATGCTTCCTACTGTAGCGGCATAGGTAACGTCTTTCATGCCATCAATCTCCTCAGAATTCTTGGGAGACATCTCCACTCTGAAACACCGTTAAGTTGTGGTGTAACAGGAGGAGCTAATTGTGATACTATCCCATTGTCCTGTAAGTTGTCATTGAATTCGTCAGAGAGATACTCACCACTTGATTTGATCTGCACACAGTTTTGAGACAAAAATCAAATTTCTCCTTAAATTTTGTACATACATACAATCTTTGAGTACAATTGTTCCATTTCTAAAAAATAACTCCACGGTTCCTATGGCCGCAGCTGCAACAGTTGTAGTAGTCCTCAAGTAGAGTGTGACTTCTCCTTCACTCAGCCTTCTGCTTACCTTGATGATGTGTGGCTCATTGTGACACTAGCAAGTGCACTAGCCGTTCAAGTAATAAAGTAGTGAGTGAAGTATGATTCCCACGAGGATTTAGGAAACAATTACCAATACTAAATTGAGCACTTCTTATCTGATCAACAAATAAATCAAAACTTTAATCAAACCTAAAAAAATTCTAAATTAAAATCTATCTAAATCATTGGCCCAATTGCCTTCAAATCAGGTTAGAAGAGTAAGCAGTAAATGTCAATCTCAGAATTCAGCAATCTATCAATTTGGATCATTCGAGTAAATCATGATTGAGCCTTGGTTTGGTGAAACCCCAAGGTCATGAACAGCCTCTCTCAAGTGCATGTTCATCCTATGCATGAGTGACGGTTCTTCTATCTCTAGCAAGAATCTAATCCCCATGCATGCATTTCTTCAAACACTTCTAAGGCATCAATTCAAATCTGAATTGATCACCAACTGAATTGTGCAAGTTATCTCTAACCTTGCACTCAATTCAGTTCTTGAATAGTAGATCTGAATTCCTAGAGTCTCTCTCAAGCACTCTAGGAATTCCAAGCTGTAGATTAATTCGGTCAATCTAAAAATTGTAGATCTGAATTCTCTTTCAAGCAATTCAGATCTTGCAATCTCAGATCTGAGAATTCAGATCTGAGTTTTGAATGTTAGTTGGCCGAATTAATCTACAATAACACCCTTATTCAAGAAACTTCAAGTATAATTCATGACCATTTGAATGAATCAAAAAGAATTAGATTGCTGAACTAAAATTTTACAAGCTGAAATACATCAAGGAAGAATGGAAAAAAGGAGAAAGAAGAAAGAAAATATAACAAAGAAACTGAATTCGAATCAAAAGAGAATGAAACTACAATTGATTTATTACAAAAGATATTTGAATCACAAACCCTCAATTCGAACTCACCTTCTCTTCTAGCTTGCTTGTCTTGAACTTCCTTCAGCCCTTCTTCTTCTTCTTCCTTGCGCCTATCCTTCTTCTCTTCTCTTCTCTCAAGGTGGCCGAACCTCTAAGAGTGGGAGAGCCTTCCTCTTAAGCAATTGAACACCTCTCCCCCCTCCTAGAGGCCTCCTTATATAGTTTTTCAAGGGGGCTCTTGCCCCTTCTTGAAGTCTCTAGAATTGGGTGTATTACACCCCTCATGAACCTTCTAGAGTGCTCCCTCCTTCTCTTCAAGAAACTTCTAGGAGTTGCCGCCCCTAGCTCCCTTTGGGCTGCTATTTGGGCTACAACTTAGCTTGCTTTTGAGCTCAAGTGGGCTACACTCTAGGCTGTTATTTGGGCTAAAAATGGGCTGGGCCAAAATTTCCTTCTTGCTAGGCTTCTTCCCTTGAGTTTTCCAAAGAGTTAGCTTGCACTACTTGGGCCGAATGAAACTCCCTTGCTCTCATGGCTGGACCGGGCTGAACTTGATAAATTTTGGGCTTTCTTTTCTTGCTTTTGCCTTCTTTTTGTTGATTTGGCTCCCCCTGAAATCTTTCTTGCAATCAAGCTAAAATAGGGCAAAATCTAATTAAACCAGCATAAAATTTCATGCAAAAACCTCATAAAATATAGATAAATTGTAGGTTCATCAAATACCCCCACACTTAAGCTTTTGCTTGTCCTCAAGCAAAGACATCAGCCATAAACTTAACATTCCCCCCTTCTGTTCTCACCATTTACCTGGTGAACTTTTTAAGATAGAAATGCATTGAGTAGTCGGGGAACTTTTGTAAGTGCTCAACTCTTATTCTTGTAAATTACCATTTAAGATATGTATCAGGTCCAAGGAAAGGAGAATATGAATTTCATCATAGTCTAGCCTTCACTCCTAATTCATATATAAATCAGCTCCTTAATTGTCAAGGTTAATAATCAAATTTCACTAAGTTTTACATCTGTAACTAAATCTCAATGAGAGTTCAACTTTAGAGTGCCCCTTTGAACCTCGGTTGTCACCACAATTACTTATTTCTAAGGGTGAGTGCATCTTATGCTCCATCTCACCCTTTTCTTCTTTTTTTTTTTTTTTTTTTGGTGTGAGTGCATCTTATGCTCCATCTCACACTGGTCATTTACTTGAGGTAGGTAAATAGGACTCATGTTCTGAGCTGCTAGTTTTACTATTCAGCTCAAAATAGCAGAGTCAATTTGGGCTTTTCTCCTTCTTTGCAATTATTGAACCTCAAGAATCAACACTTCAGATGTGCACTAGCTTTCTTGATCATTAACAATGAAATCAAGGGCTTCCATACACATGAAGGAAGTTAGGGCTAGTCATGCTGAAAGGCATATTCAGCTCCCCTTTTCTCATGCATATATCAAATTGGGTCATTCACAAGAATAAAAACTTAACAAGTACATCAGTCTCCCTCAACTCATTGAATTCCTTCTTAAAAAATTATCAAATAAATAGTAATGAACTTGAGGGGTTCCAGTCTTTTTTGGTTATGTCATTGCCTGCATATGTGTGTTGGGGTGCATGGTTTCAGCCCTCATACCCTAGCCTCGGGCTCACTCCCCCACACTTAAGATGAACATTGTCCTCAATGTTCGTAGTGTTAGGTAGTAACAATAAAACTAGCAAGAGCATCATCAAGTAATAGGAGGTAGTTAGAGGACTTCCCTGAAGATCATTCTTAAATTCTGCAATATGTTGTCGGTGGAAAACTTCTTCTGCTAGAAATCACTTGCAAACAAGAAGAGGAGATCAGTATCTTTATTCAATTAAATTCTAAGAAAAACTAACTAAACTTAAATGCTATGAAAAATAAAAACAAAAAGCAAGTAAGACAGTTTATGACTAAGTATCTGAATTGGGATTTCTCCCAACAGCCTCTTGTTCCCTTGGGTTTACCATGGTGTTACTAGGTAAGGTACCCGGAGCTCTTTCTGAAATCATCTGTGCCAGCTGCCCAACCTGAGTTTCCAAGTTCCTTATCGATGTTTCGTTATTCTGAAATCTATTTTCCGCACTAGCTATGAACTTGGTCATCAGCTCCTCCAAGTTAGATTTTGGTTCCGGCTGATAGAAGTTTTGGTGGAAAGGCTTAGGTGCATGCTGATTCAGGTGGCCTCTCCATCCGGGGTTATGGGCATGATGGTACTGATTTCCTGGCTGTCTTGTAAAGTTGCCAACAAAGTCTACTTGTTCTATGGACTGAAAAGACTGACTACCAACTTGGAATTCAGTGCTATCATGGCCTTCCCCACACTTATCATACTGTACATGCATAGCTGCCATCTGCATCTCATCAAATTTTTTGCTAAGTGCTCCTATTTGTGCAGAGAGAGTTGTGTATGTATCCACATTATGAAGGCCATGCTGCTTTCTAACTGGTGTCCTTTCTGAATGCCATTGGTAGTTATTGGCTGCCATCTCCTCGATGAGTGCATGGGCAACCTCGGGAGTCTTATTGTTTATGGAGCCCCCAGCTGCTGCATCTAAGATGGTCTTGTTTGAATCGGTCAGACCATTATAAAATGTTTGCACCTGCAGCCAAATCGGAAGGCCATGGTGAGGAACCCGCCTTAGTAGCTCCTTGTAACGTTCCCAGGACTCATAGAGAGATTCCCCCTCTTGCTGGAAAAAAGTAGTGATGTCATTCCTCATTTTAGCAGTTTTAGAACGGGGAAAATATTTAGAGAGAAAACGGCTGGCCATTTCGTCCCATGTGGCTATAGATCCTGCCGGTAATGAGTTCAACCAAGCTTTGGCTTTATCCTTCAAAGAAAATGGGAATAAGCTCAGCCAGATGGCATCATCACTTACCCCATTGTGTTTGAAGGTGTCATAGATTCCAAGAAGTTAGCAATATGGGCATTCGGATCCTCATGGGCCATACCACAAAACTGAACCGTATTTTGTATCATTTGGATTATGGCCGGTTTAATTTCGAAGTTATTGGCAGCAATAGTTGGCCTGATAATGCTGGAGACAGTCCCGGTGAGGGTGGGCTTGGCATAATCCATCATAGTTCTTTGTTCAGCCATTTCTTGTGCTTCTTGTCTGACTTGCCTAGCAGCTCTTAAATGGACACGGAGAGTCCGTTCAATCTCCGGGTCGTAAAGGATCTCTTCTAGTTCAGGTCTGCTTGTCATAAACTATTAAGGTCAAAGCAATAAAAATGCCAATATTCACAAAAGAAAATAAATAACTAATCCTATCACACTGAAAATGTAAAGTGAATTATTGGAATACAAAAACCTACATCCTATCATGAATAAATGAAACCGATTATACTAAAAGCAGATTTAAACCAATCATCTTATTCAAGGTTCCTTTATCTACATCCATCGGTTGCAACATCTGAATTCAGACCCAATTTAGTTGAGTTCAGATCTACAAGTCTTTGGTATTGTTAGTCCAGAGAAATTAACAAATAATAATTCAGATTTGAGCTGTATATCTCATACACACTCATTGGTATACACTGCATTATACATCCATTAAGGTTAGAATCAAATCTATGATGCTTTAGGGCTGATATCAGATCTGATATGAAAAATATATTAAAAGGTCCTGAAATAAGCTAAAACTAGTCCTGAGTTAGGCTTGGTTTATGGATTTTAAGTTCTACAATTGAAGCCCAAACCTATATAGCTGATGCATATCAAACACTTGCTAAGACCTAAAAATCGGGTCTACAATGTTTGGTATTGTTAATTGCTGCAATTCAGATATGATGTTACCAGTTTTACAGAACAAGACTCAGTCCAAAGATATTTCAGATCAGATCTCATATCAAACCACCTGCACTTCATATCTGTAACTTTATTAGAAAACAGAGTTGGCCAACAAAAACTTTAAATTTAGAAATGGATATCCAAGCCTGAGTAACTCATGTTCAGTGATTGGAGAAACCTGAAATCAGGTCTGCAATGTTTGGTATTGCAAGCTATTTGGTCCACACAACTTTTGTAGAAATCTGAAATCAGGTCTGCATTATTGGCATTGCTACTGCTACAAATTAGCAGGTTGTAGAACAGATCTGAGTTCAAGTTCAGTTCATTCTCAAAAGAGATCAAAGCTGGTCATCATAGAATTTTTTTTCTTTTTTTTTTCTTTTTTTTTTTTTATTTTGCAAAGAGCATCCAAGAATGTGTGGGTGTTCGAAAGCACAAACCTGACCTGAAATCAGGTTTGCTAACTGTTGTATTGTAGCAGCCCTACTACAAATCTGAATGCTAATAGAAATACTTGGAAAGTGCTAATTTTTATTAAATATCTGAGGCATAACAATTATTCAATCCAAACATACACCTCCTTAGCTAATGTAGCTCGGTTACAAGTGGATAAAGCAAAGAATTCAGTCCACCCAGAATTCATAGTATGCTCTATATCAGTTCCATCCTCACATCATATCAACTGCATTTCAGATTTGAATTTCTCTCATTCCTTGCTATTCATTCACCCTTGAGGCAGGTTGGATGTATCATAGGGTGAATTGGGCTGATGATGGCACCCAATTCACCTCAAACTTGTATCAGTTCAGGTCTGAGTTCATCTGAACTCAGATTTGAACTGAGCAGTTCTGCAATAGCAGAATTCAGGTCTGAACTCAAGTCTGAGTTCAGATCTGAATTCTCAATTGCCTTACCTTCAGTTATTGCTACCAAATTGTTTTTGGGGAATAGTAGAAGTGTCCTAGGGTAAATTGGGGTGGTTATGTGATGAACCTACAAAAACTTGATGTGTTGCTCATTGTGACACTAGCAAGTGCACTAGCCGTTCAAGTAATAAAGTAGTGAGTGAAGTATCGTTTCCACGAGGATTTAGGAAACAATTACCAATACTAAATTAAGCACTTCTTATCTGATCAACAAATAAATCAAAACTCTAATGAAAGCTAAGAAATACTAAATTAAAATCTATCTAAATCATTGGCCCAATTGCTTTCAATTCAGGTTAGAAGAGTAAGCAGTAAATGTCAATCTCAGAATTCAGCAATCTATCAATTTGGATCATTCGAATGAATCATGATTGAGCCTTGGTTTGGTGAAACCCCAAGGTCATGAATAGCCTCTCTCAAGCGCATGTCCATCCTATGCATGAGTGATGGTTCTTCTATCTCTAGCAAGAATCTAATCCCCATGCATGCATTTCTTCAAACACTTCTAAGGCATCAATTCAAATCTGAATTGATCACCAACTGAATTGTGCAAGTTATCTCTAACCTTGCACTCAATTCAGTTCTTGAATAGTAGATCTGAATTCCTAGAGTCTCTTTCAAGCACTCTAGGAATTCCAAACTGTAGATTAATTCGCCCAATCTGAAAATTGCAGATCTGAATTCTCTTTCAAGCAATTCAGATCTTGCAATCTCAGATCTGAGAATTCAGATCTGAGTTTTGAAGGTTAGTTGGCCGAATTACTCTACAATCACACCCTTATTCAAGAAACTTCAAGTACAATACATGACCATTTGAATGAATCAAAAAGAATTAGATTGCTGAACTGAAATTTTACAAGCTGAAATACATCAAGGAAGAATGGAAACAAGGAGAAAGAAGAAAGAAAATATAACTAAGAAAATGAATTCAAATCAAAAGAGAATGAAACTACAAATGATTTATTACAAAAGATCTTTGAATCACAAACCCTCAATTCGAACTCACCTTCTTCTTCTAGCTTGCTTGTCTTGAACTTCCTTCAGCCCTTCTTCTTCTTCTTCCTTGCGCCTAGCCTTCTTCTCTTCTCTTCTCTCAAGGTGGCCGAACCTCTAAGAGTGGGAGAGCCTTCCTCTCAAGCAATTGAACAACTTTCTCCCCTCCTAGTGGCCTCCTTATATAGTTTTTCAAAGGGGCTCTTGCCCCTTCTTGAAGCCTCTAGAATGGGGTGTATTACACCCCTCATGAACCTTCTAGAGTGCTCCCTCCTTCTCTTCAAGAAACTTCTAGGAGTTGCCGCCCCTAGCTCCCTTTGGGCTGCTATTTGGGCTACAACTTAGCTTGCTTTTGAGCTCAAGTGGGCTACACTCTAGGCTGTTATTTGGGCTAAAAATGGGCTGGGCCGAAATTTCCTTCTTGCTAGGCTTCTTCCCTTGGATTTTCCAAAGAGTTTCACTTGCTCTTCTTGGGCCGAAAGAAATTCTCTTGCTCTCATGGCTGGGCCGAACTGAAATTGGTAAATTTTGGGTTTTCTTTTCTTGCTTTTGCCTTCTTTTTGTAGATTTGGCTCCCCCTGAAATATTTCTTGCAATCAAGCTAAAATAGGGCAAAATTTAATTAAACCATCATAAAACTTTATGCAAAAACCTCATAAAATATAGATAAATTGTAGGTTCATCAAATACCCCCACACTTAAGCTTTTGCTTGTCCTCAAGTAAAGACATCAGCCATAAACTTAACATTCCCCCCTTCTGTTCTCACCATTTACCTGGTGAACTTTTTAAGATAGAAATGCATTGAGTAGTCGGGGAACTTTTGTAAGTGCTCAACTCTTATTATTGTAAATTATCATTTAAGATAAGTATCAGATCCAAGGAAAGGAGAATATGAATTTCCTCATAGTCTAGCCTTCACTCCTAATTCATATATAAATCAGCTCCTTAATTGTCAAGGTTAATGATCAAATTTCACTAAGTTTCATATCTGTTACTAAATCTCAATGAGAGTTCAACTTTAGAGTGCCCCTTTGAACCTCGGTTGTCACCACAATTACTTATTTCTAAGGGTGAGTGCATCTTATGCTCCATCTCACCATTTTCTTCTTCTTTTTTTTTTTTTTTGGTGCAAGTGCATCTTATGCTCCATCTCACACTGGTCACTTACTTGAGGTCGGACTCATGTTCTGAGCTGCTAGTTTTACTATTCAGCTCAAAATAGCGGGGTCAATTTGGGCTTTTGAACCTTCTTTGCAATTATTGAACCTCAAGAATCAACACTTCAGATGTGCACTAGATTTTTGACCATTAACAATGAAATCAAGGGCTTCCATACACATGAAGGAAGTTAGGGCTAGTCATGCTGAAAGGCATATTCAGCTCCCCTTTTCTCATGCATATATCAAATTGGGTCATTCACAAGAATAGAAACTTAACAAGTACATCAGTCTCCCTCAACTCATTGAATTCCTTCTTAAAAAAAAAATCATCAACTAAATAGTAATGAACTTGAGGGGTTCCAGTCTTTTTTTTTTTTTTTGGTTATGTCATTGCCTGCATATGTGTGTTTGTGGTGAATGAGGTGCATGGTTTCAACCCCCATACCCTAGCCTCGGGCTCACTCCCCCACACTTGGGATGAACATTGTCCTCAATGTTCGTAGTGTTAGGCAGTAACAATAAAACTAGCAAGAGCATCATCAAGTAATAGGAGGTATTTAGAGGACTTCCCTGAAGATCATTCTTAAATTCTGCAATATGTTGTCGGTGGAAAACTTCTTCTTCTAGAAATCACTTGCAAACTAGAAGAGGAGATCAGTAGCTTTGTTCTAACTAAAAATAATTTAAACCAAATAATAAAAAGACTACTATACACAATTCCAAACAATGTAAATAATTTAACCAGTCTGTAATACACAACAGAAACTTACAAGGCCAAGAAGTTTGAATTCTATCTAACAAAATAAATAAATAAATAAATAAATTTAAAAAACAAGATCAAAAGCCAATATAAATATCTCTTGGAATCTGATATGCAAGTGATAAACAAGTGATTTACAAGATTGAAACTAGCCTAAAAGTCTAAGAGTTCTTGAAATCAGCACACTACCAAAGTTATTTGATTTTTTTTTTTTTTTTGTTCTGTGCTCAGATCTGCATTAGAATTTCAGCAATGTAAGTGAACGTACGCAGATCTGATCCACACTAATAAATTTGCAAACTAGAAAAACATAGCTCCATTACTGAAACTAAACCAACATTCAAGTGTGAAGTAGATGTTCAATGGAAAAGAGAGTTAGCTAAATCAGCAATGGAGTTTATTACACACTATTCTAAACTTAAATGAACATAAGTAAAACAAATCTAAAATCTACTGTAAACAGATCTACAATCATTGCTGAATTTATGATCTTCAAGCTGCTCTTCAAGTTCTAACCAAAAAAAAAAAAAAATCAGATTTGAAAACTTGACTTTTGAGAACAGTCACATACAAAAACTCCAAACCTAATATCAATAAGTAGGTCTAAAATCTGTTGCAGTTAGGTCTGAAATAAGTTTGATCCCAAGAGCTTAAGACTTCTCTTTCAAGTCCCAACTTAAATGTCTTATATGCCTCAATTGATTGCAGAGACCTGAAATCAGATCTGCAATTTTATAATGATCTGAATACCATTACATCAAAAATATGAAGCTCTTTTTGGACCTCACAAACATCAGTCCTAATCCAATACAACCAATTCAGATTGGGTGCAAGTGATTTAAAAGATAACAAAACATCAAGTTCACAAAAATGTCAGATCATGTACTTATACTGCCTCTGATTCTCATGCACTTCAGAACTGATTTTACCATTCATGGCTTAAATTTTCATCAATGAGGCAAGTCTGATGCATCAAATTGTGAATTGGGTGCTGTCACTACCCGAATTCACATCAAAATAGAGTGGGTTCAGGTCTGAGTTTAGATGAACTCAGATCTGAACCTAGCAGAATGCCATCCTGCAACCGGCTGAACACAAATCTGAACTTCAAATCTGAGTTTCAGATTTGAAAACTCACATGCTATTTTTTTCTTTGTATTCTTTTTCTTTTCTTTATCTATTTTTTTCTTTTATTTTTTTTAATAAATCTAAAACAAAATACAGCAATGCAACCAAAATCTTTTTGGATGAGTGCAGGTCTGATTGATGAATGCAATTCAGATCTGAACTCATTTTAAATTTTTTTTTTTTTTTTTTTCGGTTGAGTGCTGCAGTTCTGCTATAGCAGATCTGAGTGCCGAATGCAACTCAGATCTGCAACACTCATGATTTTGTGATTTTTTTCTTTTAGAGGGTAATAACTTCAAGATAGAAAGCAAAACAGGTCTCCTTTTATTAAAATTAAACTGAAACAAGGAAAATAAAGTAATCTACTAAAGAGAAAAGAAGCATAACTACAGTAATACAGCAGTTGCATTCAAAGCAAAAATGAAAAATTAAGCAAATTAAACCAACTATGAATGCAATGCTGAAGAACTACATCTACCAGCTACACTAAATCAACAATCAAATATGAAGTAGGTCAACAATGGGAAAAAGAGCTAACTAGATCAGCAGTGGAGTTTCATGCTAATTGCTGTACTGTAGCAGCCCTGCTACAACTCTGAATGCTAGTGGAATGCACTGCTGCTTTTATTGAATATGTGAGGCATCACAATTATTCAATCCAAATACACATCCTCACCAAATTTAGATTGGGTACAAGTGGGTAAAGCCAAGAATTCAGTCCACCCAGAATTCATAGAATGCTCTGTATCAGTTCAGTCCTCACATCATATCAACTGCATTTCAAATTTGAATTTCTCTCATTCTTTGCTATCCATTCACCCTTGAGGCAGGTTGGATGTATCATAGGGTGGATTGGGGTAGTGATGGCACCCAATTCACCTCAAACTTGCATCGGTTCAGATCTGAGTTCAGAGGAATTCAGATCTGAACTGAGCAGATCTGTAACAGCAGAATTCAGATCTGAACTCAAGTCTGAGTTTGGATCTGAATTCTCAATTGCCTTACCTTCAGTTATTGCTACTAAATTGTTTTTGAGGAGTAGCAGAAGTGTCCTAGGGTAAATTGGGGTGGTTATGACACCCAATTCCCCTCAAAATTGCATCAGTTCAGGTCTGAGTTCAGAGGAACTCAGATCTGAACTGTTGCAGATCTGCAATAGCAGAATTCAGATCTGAACTCAAATCTGAATTCTGATCTGAATTCTCAATTGCTCCTCTTGTTGTTCAAAAGATCTCCCTTTTTTTTTCATTTGTTTTTTTCTTTTTGTAATGAAAGAAAAAAAAATAATAAAGTCTGAAACACAAGCAACTCTTTTCGGCTGAGTGCTGCAGATCTGAAATCTGCTGATCTGAGTGCCGAATGCAACTCAGATCTGCAACACTCATGTTTTTTGTGAATTTTTTTTTTTTCTTTTTGAAGGGAACAACATCAAGATTGAATAGAAATCAAATATGCCTTTATTAAAATGAAACTGAAACCAGAAAAAGAAAGTAATCTACATAAGAAAGAAGAAACATAACTACAGTAGTACAGCAATTGCAGTCCAAGCTGAAATGAAAAAGTTAGCAAATTAACCCAACTATGAATGCAATGCTGAATGAGATCAGATTAAGAATGCTCAATGTTTCCTAATATTGCTTTTATAAATCCCCGGCAACGGCGCCAAAAACTTGATGTGTTGCTCATTGTGACACTAGCAAGTGCACTAGCCGTTCAAGTAATAAAGTAGTGAGTGAAGTATCGTTCCCACGAGGATTTAGGAAACAATTACCAATACTAAATTGAACACTTCTTATCTGATCAACAAATAAATCAAAAATCTAATGAAAGCTAAGAAATCCTAAATTAAAATCTATCTAAATCATTGGTCCAATTGCCTTCAATTCAGGTTAGAAGAGTAAGCAGTAAATGTCAATCTCAGAATTCAGCAATCTATCAATTTGGATCATTTCAATGAATCATGATTGAGCCTTGGTTTGGTGAAACCCCAAGGTCATGAACAGCCTCTCTCAAGCGCATGTTCATCCTATGCATGCATGGGGATTAGATTCTTGCTAGAGATAGAAGAACCGTCACTCATGCATAGGATGAACATGCGCTTGAGAGAGGCTGTTCATGACCTTGGGGTTTCACCAAACCAAGGCTCAATCATGATTCATTGAAATGATCCAAATTGATAGATTGCTGAATTCTGAGATTGACATTTACTGCTTACTCTTCTAACCTGAATTGAAGGCAATTGGACCAATGATTTAGATAGATTTTAATTTAGGATTTCTTAGCTTTCATTAGAGTTTTGATTTATTTGTTGATCAGATAAGAAGTGTTCAATTTAGTATTGGTAATTGTTTCCTAAATCCTCGTGGGAACGATACTTCACTCACTACTTTATTACTTGAACGGCTAGTGCACTTGCTAGTGTCACAATGAGCAACACATCATTATGACACCCAATTCCCCTCAAAATTGCATCAGTTCAGGTCTGAGTTCAGAGGAACTCAGATCTGAACTGTTGCAGATCTGCAATAGCAGAACTCAGATCTGAACTCAAATCTGAATTCTGATCCGAATTCTCAATTGCTCCTCTTGTTGTTCAAAAGATCTCCCTTTTTTTTCATTATATATATATATATATATATATATATATATATATATTGTAATGGAAAAAGAAGTAAAAGGCTGAAACACAAGCAATTCTTTTCGGCTGAGTGCTGTAGATCTGAAATCTGCTGATCTGAGTGCCGAATGCAACTCAGATCTGCAACACTCAAGTTTTTGTGAATTTTTTTCTTTTTTTTTTCTTTTTGAAGGGAACAACACCAAGATTGAATATAAATCAAATATGCCTTTATTAAAATGAAACTAAAACCAGAAAAAGAAAGTAATCTACTTAAGAAAGAAGAAACATAACTACAGTAGTACAGCAGTTGCATTCAAAGCTAAAATGTAAAATTAAGCAAATTAAACCAACTATGAATGCAATGCTGAATGATACCAGATTAAGAATGCTCAATGTTTCCTAATATTGCTTCTATAAATCCCAGCAACGGCGCCAAAAACATGATGTGTGGCTCATTGTGACACTAGCAAGTGCACTAGCCGTTCAAGTAATAAAGTAGTGAGTGAAGTATCGTTCCCACGAGGATTTAGGAAACAATTACCAATACTAAATTGAGCACTTCTTATCTGATCAACAAATAAATCAAAACTCTAATGAAAGCTAAGAAATCCTAAATTAAAATCTATCTAAATCAATGGCCCAATTGCCTTCAAATCAGGTTAGAAGAGTAAGCAGTAAATGTCAATCTCAGAATTCAGCAATCTATCAATTTGGATCATTCGAATAAATCATGATTGAGCCTTGGTTTGGTAAAACCCCAAGGTCATGAACAGCCTCTCTCAAGCGCATGTTCATCCTATGCATGAGTGACGGTTCTTCTATCTCTAGCAAGAATCTAATCCCCATGCATGCATTTCTTCAAACACTTCTAAGGCATCAATTCAAATCTGAATTGATCACCAACTGAATTGTGCAAGTTATCTCTAACCTTGCACTCAATTCAGTTCTTGAATTGTAGATCTGAATTCCTAGAGTCTCTCTCAAGCACTCTAGGAATTCCAAGCTGTAGATTAATTCGGTAAATCTGAAAATTGCAGATCTGAATTCTCTTTCAAGCAATTCAGATCTTGCAATCTCAGATCTGAGAATTCAGATCTGAGTTTTGAAGGTTAGTTGGCCGAATTAATCTACAATAACATCCTTATTCAAGAAACTTCAAGTACAATTCATTACCATTTGAATGAATAAAAAAGAATTAGATTGCTGAACTGAAATTTTACAAGCTGAAATACATCAAGGAAGAATGGAAAAAAGGAGAAAGAGAAAGAAAATATAACAAAGAAACTGAATTCGAATCAAAAGAGAATGAAACTACAATTGATTTATTACAAAAGATATTTGAATCACAAACCCTCAATTTGAACTCACCTTCTCTTCTAGCTTGCTTGTCTTGAACTTCCTTCAGCCCTTCTTCTTCTTCTTCCTTGCGCCTAGCCTTCTTCTCTTCTCTTCTCTCAAGGTGGCCGAACCTCTAAGAGTGGGAGAGCCTTCCTCTCAAGCAATTGAACACCTCTCCCCCCTCCTAGAGGCCTCCTTATATAGTTTTTCAAGGGGGCTCTTGCCCCTTCTTGAAGTCTCTAGAATTGGGTGTATTACACCCATCATGAACCTTCTAGAGTGCTCCCTCCTTCTCTTCAAGAAACTTCTAGGAGTTGCCGCCCCTAGCTCCCTTTGGGCTGCTATTTGGGCTACAACTTAGCTTGCTTTTGATCTCATGTGGGCTACACTCTAGTCTGTTATTTGGGCTAAAAATGGGCTGGGCCAAAATTTCCTTCTTGCTAGGCTTCTTCCCTTGGGTTTTCCAAAGAGTTAGCTTGCACTACTTGGGCCGAATGAAACTCCCTTGCTCTCATGGCTGGACCGGGCTGAACTTGATAAATTTTGGGCTTTCTTTTCTTGCTTTTGCCTTCTTTTTGTTGATTTGGCTCCCCCTGAAATATTTCTTACAATCAAGCTAAAATAGGGCAAAATCTAATTAAACCAGCAGAAAATTTCTTGCAAAAACCTCATAAAATATAGATAAATTGTAGGTTCATCACTTGAACCTCTGTAGGATGCAAAAACCACCAACAAATTGGTTTCTATAACACAAGTTTTGAAATTACTTTGTTTGGATTCTGGGTAGGCAGGACAGTTCCTTTTCCAGTGGCCGGACTTCTTGCAGAAGTGACAGACATCCGATGCTTTGTCTTTCTTCTACTTCTTACCCTTAGTGGCTTTCTTCTGAGGCTTCTTTGCCTTCCTCTTTCTCTTACCTATCTTGCTAGCTTCAACAAGCATAGCTACAGGCTCATCCTTTCTAATAAGTTCTTTTGCTCTTTAGAAAATATTGCTAAGATCTTACAAGCTGACATTCAGCTTGTTCATGTTATAGTTCATGATGAAGGGATTAAAGAAAAGAGGCAAAGAATTAAGGATAGCATCTATCTAGGTCGCAAGGTCCAGACTGGATCCAAGAGCCTCCAATTCATTGATATAGCCCATCATCCGAAGACAATGGTCGTGAACTTGTTGGCCCTTAGTCATTTGTGCGGTCATGAACTGTTTCAAGACCTTTTGTCGAGTAGAACGATCCTGCTCTTTATACATCATCCTGAGACTATCCAATATGTCTTTGGAAAATTCGATCTGATCGAACTGCCTCTGTATTGGGTTGTCCAAGGAGGCAATGATGTAACACCGGACGAGGGAGTTTTTCTTCTTCCATTCCTGGTAGTCTTGCCTTCGGGCCTCAGAAGCCCTATCTCCTGGAAGCTCTGGGGCAGGATTCTTTGCCACTTTATCTAGCTTTTCAGAAGCTAGGACCAACATAAAGTTCTTGTACCAGTCGGCATAGTTTGGGTCCTTATGCTTGTTATCATCAAGATGCTTTGCGAATGATCCATTTGTCATTTTTTGATAGAAGAGCAAACATCAGTCCACAACCTAATTTGATTCATGTTGATTACATAGATATGGATTTTAATCTATGTTCCATTTTCATTTATTCATCTCTAAAATTTCCCTCCTTTCTCAGTGACGGAGACTATTGGTTGTCTTTGGAAATGGGGGAAATCACATTTGGTCTATGGAGCCAACTATTTCAGTTGCATACCCCCACCACCTTTCTGTGAAGGATCATATCCACACATCATATGAGTTTTCCCTTTGGCCTCTATTAGACAAGGTTCAGAGCCATTTTCAGGTAAACCTTTCTTTCCAGTGAGTGCTTACCCATCATGTTCATGAATGCCAAGGTACCGTGAGAGAGTTCCCATTTTCTGGTGAAGCCCCTCCCACATCGGTCTATGACGCCCCTATCATCTTATGAATCACTTAGACAAGCCCAACAGCAAATGGATAGCCTATTTTCTGGTGCATTTCCTCAATATTGAAGGACCCATCCTCATGCTAATGATGGATGGCCTTTGGAGAGTTCATTATATGAATCTCCCTATCACATGCAGTCATATTAACTAGAGGGAACAATTATTACGCCCTAGTTTGATTTAGGTCAAACCAAAGTGGCTCCCACTAACTTTCATAAAGTCAAATTTCGGTGGGCCTTAATCGGCTATGGTTCTGCACGTAACCTCTTGATGAGGTGTGGGGCCCACCACAGAGGGAGGTCATCCGATGACCAAAAGAGACACCATTGCAATGATGTGCATTCAACCATGGTGTGTGCAAGAGCCACTGTTGATTGAGCATGAGCCAAGCACTTATGGCCCATTTATGCAGCACATCACACATCCATACATCTCATGCAGGGATAAATTGATCCAGTCAATAAATGATTTGTAAGGCACACTGGAAGCCCATTTTAAATCCATAATAATAACCCTTAATATTATCTAGGTATATGGGCTGAATTAGGTTTGCCTAGTTCAGCCCATATAGCTTTAACCTTTTGAAGTGGGCTTTTGGCAGTTTTAATTATTTAAAATTGAGCCTTTACAAGTTGGGCTGAATTAACCATTTAATTAAATATCAATCCTCAGTCCCATTAGTGGGGAAATTAGGGCTGACTTTCAACCTTGATTAAATCCTAGATTTGGTCCAAACAGTTTGAACCAATCTTGGTTCGAATGGGTCTAGGTTTTGATCTTTAATTAAATCTTTAATTCAAGAAAATAATATGAAATTAAAGAACTGATAAAGCAAAACAAAAGTCAGTCATATAGGTTTGTTTGCACAATCCATCCTGCAAAACAGAGGTTAGATCACAGATTGCAATTTCACAAACTGCAAATCGCAGATTGTATTTCTCCCATCTACGAAATCTCCTTCTCTGCGAAATCTCCCTTTCTGCACCACCATCTTCGGTCCAAAATTAAAATAAATAGAAATCCTATTTCTATTAATGATTACATCAGATCGAATACCTATACATTCAGTCTAAAAAAAAAAAAAAAAATCTACAGACCAAATGTAATAAATAAATCAAGAAACTGCAAATCTTGCAGGTCCCCTGCGCAAACCAAGAATTCGATCTCCTCTTGTACGAACAACCCATAAATCAAGAAAATCATAAAGAACTATTCTAAACAATAATTGTATTTATAAAAAATTAATTTCAGATTATTTTCCCATCAATTTTGAGAACAAATTTCCTAAAACCCATATCTACGCAAATCGGGTAGAACGCCTTCTAACCATTTGCGCAGGTTCAGATCTGAAACAAATTGGTTCAAGATTTGAACTTGGTTCTATTACCACTGAAGGGATAGGATATCCATCACATGGACACCCAGAGAATAAGGAATAAGGGGGCAAATTTAAAAAATTTTTCTCTCCCTTCAACTTGGAATCGCATTCCCTATTTAGAAAATCATATTTTCAATGATCATTCTTGAACCATAAACTAAACCAGATCTGAACCAAAAGGAGTAGAAAGGGATTATAGATGATACAGAAAAACAATATCTCCCAATGGAGGTGTTCACGCCCAAGGAAGGATCCAAAATCTGCTCCCACTGAAGATGGCGCAGTGCAGGATGGAGTCGAATCAGCAATGTTCTTCCAAAAGAAATTAACCCTTCGCAAGAATCAACAGGATGGCTTGTGAATACAACTCCAATCAATCTTTTTCCCAAAATATTAGTACTTAGATCAAATCTTGATTACTCCTGTAGAGAGTAAGAGATCGAATGCTGGAGGCGGCGACTATAGGAAAATCAAATATGCACTTTTATTCATTTACAATAAACTCATAAAGTACATCATTTTGATTGAAGCTAAGGGCATACAAAACTATCTAACAATCAGCTCCTTATCCAATATTTTTATTAAGGATTATTGCCAATGGATAGGAGTATGATTGATTCTGCAAGTGGAGAAGTATTGGTGAATAAAACTCCTACTCAAGCAAGGGATTTAATTTCTAACGTGGCTGGCAATGAACAACAGTTCGGCAATAGACAAGAGCCCATCCCAAGGAGAGTAAATGAGGTAAGCACTTCTTCCATCGATCAAAGATTAGATGCCCTCACCTCTCTTGTGGAAAAATTGGTAGTAGGCCACATACAACAAGTAAAGACTTGTTGTTAGATAGTTTTGTATGCCCTTAGATTCAATCAGATTTGATGTACTTTTGTTATTTAGTGGAAATAAATTAAAGCGCATGTTTGATTCATGTTGTTTGGTTTAATTCTGTGTAAGACCCTAAAACTGGACACTTATAGAAACTTGTGTTAGTTTTAAATGTTCACAGCCATTGGATAAGTATGGGGAGACTTTACTGGAGGGCCAAATCTGCCCTCATCAATAGCCCCCCACTCCCGAGCTGATAGTAACTCAGCGAAGGGAGTAGATTTCTTTCAGCCCGTAAGTCGATGAGCTAGTAAGTGATGATCCAATTGCTAGTATGGCCCGTAGGCTTTGGGAGCGACTCGTAGTCTATTCTTTTTTGACTTTGCCCGTGCCGAAGAGGCGACCGGGTCTTGAGCAGTAATGTAGCCCGTAGGCTTTTGGGAGCGACTCGTAGTCTACTCTCTTATTTTGACTTTTGCCCGTGCTGGAGAGGCGATCGGGTCTTAAGCAGTAATGTGACCCGTAGGATTTTGGGAGCGACTCGTAGTCTACTCTTTTTTTTACTTTTGCCTGTGCCGGAGAGGCAACCGGGTCTTAAGTAGTGAGGTGGCCCGTAGGCTTGGCCTGCATCAGCTTCATAATGCCGGTCACCTACTCCTACAAGAAGCTACTAGGGGCTCGACCTTCGGGGGCAACACCACTAACTTTAGGTTGCTAGCTCACACGGGAGCCTTGGAAGGATCGACCAGTAGCCTATGTAGTCAGTTGGCCGCCAACTCCCGCGGAAGCCACGAAGAGCTCATCTTTGTAGGGGGGACCTTGCGGAGAGGACTGATGTGGCATTATCTGAATTGAAAGTAAGGTTGGTAGAGCTACTTAGTCCGTTAGCTCTCTGCATAGTCTCTGAGTTCATAAAGAATGTAAACTATAAAGCAATAGCTTCAATTTCTAAAAAGTGAGGACTTAGTTTTGGCAAGAATTAATACAAGACTTAGAGTCTGTTTTCCAAATCCTGCGTCAGTTTAGCATGAAGTTGAACCCCAACAAATGTGTCTTCGGCGTCACCTCGGGCAAGTTCCTAGGTTACATTGTCAATCGGCGCGGTATTGAGGCCAACCCGGACAAAGTAAAAGCCATTCTAGATATGAAACCACCTCAGAAAGTAAAAGAGGTTCAAAGGCTAAATGGCTGCGTAGCGGCTCTAAGCCGCTTCTTGTCTAAGTCAGCAGACCGCTGCCTACCCTTCTTCAAGGCAATCAAAGGCAAAGGGTTCGAGTGGACCCAGGACTGCCAGCTCGCGTTCGATGAACTAAAAGGTTACCTCGCTAGTATGCCAACCTTAGCCCGGCCCAAGGTGGGCGAGGTCTTAGAACTGTACCTCTCGACAAGCGACGAGGCGGTCAGTTCGGTACTAATAAAAGAAACAGACCGGGTCCAACGACCCATCTATTGTGTTAGTAAAATTTTGCAGGGAGCAGAGGCAAGGTACCCAGAGATAGAAAAACTAGCATACGCCCTAGTAATAGCAGCTCGGAAACTCCGCCCATACTTCCAGGCTCACACCATCATCGTCCTAACTGACAAACCTCTTAGACAAGTTTTACTCAAACCCGAGGTTTCCGGTCGACTGACGAAATGGGCCATCGAACTCAGCGAGTACAACCTCCAGTACAAACCGAGAACTGCTATCAAGGCCCAAGCTTTGGCAGATTTTACCGCCGAGTGCACTTTCAGCCACGAAGCCCCACAGGTCGAGCCCGAGGTCCCCAGTTCGGGCGAACCCGGAGCTCCTGAGCCCATAGAGTCCGAACCCCGTGAAGGAGCAGCCAGTGTGGCATCTCTCCTGGTCAGGCGAAGCGCGAACTGGGATGAGGAGCCCTGGATCCTTCACGTGGACGGTTCCTCGAACCGGCAAGGCAGCAGAGCTGGAATAGTCTTGTGCAGCCCGGGCGGCACAAAATTAGAATACGCACTACGCTTTTAGTTCACGGCATCCAACAACGAGGCAGAGTACAAAGCACTGATTGCCGGGCTGGACCTAGCGCAAAAGGTAAAGGCAAAACACTTGGTCATCTGCAGCGATTCTCAGCTCGTGGTGAACCAAGTTACCGGCGAGTACGAAGCACGCGATCTCTCCATGATCGCATATTTGGCCAAAGTAAAAGAAGCCCTGCTCAACTTCTAGTCACACATCATCAGGCAAATCCTGAGGTCAGAAAACACTGAGGCCAACGCCCTGTCCCAGTTAGCCAGTACAAGTCACAACAATATGAGAACTGTGTACATAGAGGACATACCTCGGCCTAGTATTCTCGGGGGGACAGAGTAGGTCGCTCCCGTCTTGGAGGCAGAGCCGAGCTGGATCGATCCACTCACGAAATTCTTGATAGACGGAACCCTTCCTATAGAATGCAATGCAGCCAAGAGGGTGCAGCGCCAGGCGGCCAAATACGTCATAATAGACGAATGGTTATATCGACGGTCCTACACACTCCCCTATTTGCGTTGCCTGCGACCTGCCGAAGCCGAGTTCGTACTCCGCGACACTCATGAAGGCCTGTGCGGCGG
This sequence comes from Nelumbo lutea, assembly GCF_056320005.1. Taxonomy (NCBI): domain Eukaryota; kingdom Viridiplantae; phylum Streptophyta; class Magnoliopsida; order Proteales; family Nelumbonaceae; genus Nelumbo; species Nelumbo lutea. The sequence goes on along the minus strand of NC_142687.1, from coordinate 70,268,033 downwards.
ACACTTGGGGGGCAGAGCACTCGCCCAAAAGGCACTTCGACAAGGACACTACTAGCCAACGATGAAGGCAGAAGCTGTTGAGCTCGTCAGAAAATGCGACAAGTGTTAGAAGCACGCTAATATCCACCATCAACCTGCCTCCGACCTCAAATACCTCGCCAGCCCGTGGCCCTTTGCACAATGGGGCATCGACCTCCTGGGGCCATTCCCACCAGCAATAGGTAGAAGAAAATTCTTAGTTGTTGCAGTAGATTACTTTAGAAGTGGATAGAAGCTGAACCTCTGGCAACTATTACGGCTCGAAACATACAGAACTTCTTTTGGAAGAACATAGTATGTCGGTTCAGGTTACCTCGGGTACTAATCTCCGACAACGGCAAACAGTTCGAGGATATCAAGTTCCAAGAGTGGTGCCAGAACATGGGGATTCGGCAAAATTTCACGTCAGTCGCGCACCCGCAGGCAAACGGTCAGACGGAACCCTCTTCTTCGCCATTGGAAGGCACTTCAACAACACCCGAAGGCCCTGCCTCTCCTTCAGAGTCTGGCTCGCCATCGGCAGCATTGGCCATCTCCTGAGTTATACGCGAAGTGGATATGGCACTTACATCGAGGTTGGGGTACGTATTCCGGATCATCCACCGGCTCAACTTGAACCCCCTCCTGTAAGAGTCCACCATCAGATCGTCAAAACGCGGAGAGGCAATGTAGTCTTCAACTACCTTCTTCTTGGCGTCTTCAATGCCTTGGGAAAAAATCTGTGTTCTCTCCCTGATGTCCTCTTGAAGATATTCGACTTGATGCTGCAAATCCAACTTCAAGTCCGCCATATGCTTCACAACTACCCCCATGGCCTCGACGTCACACTGAGACCTTGCCTGCCTGGCCCTCGCGACGCGAGCAGCCTCTTCAGCAGTGTAAGCAGCCACCTCAGCAGCCCAGGTATTTGCCTCTACAGCACGGAAAGCTTCTTCAGCAGCATGAGCGGTAGCCTCAGCAGCTCGCGCCTGTCGCGAGCTCCTCTCCACTTGGGCCGCCAAGGCATGAATTGAAGAATTCACCTACCAAAAGAAACAAGTGAGCAAATAACAGCAGAAGCAACATAATAAAAAAGGAAGATGGAATCTAACTTACCACCATGGCATGTGTTACGGCGTGGCAAGCGACCTAATTCAAGGGAAGATTGGTCCACGCCGTGACCTCCTCAAGGAAAGTAGCGTCCCTACTCTTCTGAAGAGCGTAGTTCGGCATCAACACGCTCCTAAACTCCCCTTGAGCTCCCGAGCCTGAGGGCCCAGCCCGCGTATGAGCAGACCCGGAGTGAGCAGGAGCACTTGAGTATGCAGGAGCACCCATCTGAGTGGTCTCAGCATAAGGTGCCCCGACAGTTTCGTGCACCGGTGGAGTCACTTTAGGCTCCCTGGGCAGATCCTCCGGCGTATGGTCTGGAACTTGGGGCTCCTCATCCAGGGGCAGCTCGGTATGAGTTCGCTTGGCGACCCGCTTCCTCCTCTTCATACCTTGGAACAAACGCCCCCCACGAGTTCTCTTCGCGTCCATGACACCTGTAGAAACAAGTTTGACATCAAAAAAAAAAAAAAAAAAAAAAGAAGAACAGAGCAAGCAAGAACCGCATAGCTAGAAACCTACCCGAACTCAGGCCGGCTGCAATAAGCTTGGCCTCCGTTAAGTAGTGGTGGCACTTTAAGCCTTGCCGTGCCCATTGCCGGAGGCCCTTCACCGTCTCTTTATCAAGATTTATGCCTAAATCGGGAGCGGCCTCACCCCACCCGGTCTGAAAGGGCCATCCTTGTGCACTTTGCAAGCCGAAGTAGTCCCACTTCCACGTCGGGACCTTATTAGGAAGATCATGCAGAAGCTTAAAACCTTGGTGAGGAGAAAGGTAATACGCCCATCTCCCCCCAAGAAGAGAACCCACCTGTCTCTTGAGCATCAAGATAGAGGAGAATATCTCTAAGTCCAAGGGGAAGTTCTTGATGTGTGGCTCATTGTGACACTAGCAAGTGCACTAGCCGTTCAAGTAATAAAGTAGTGAGTGAAGTATCGTTCCCACGAGAATTTAGGAAACAATTACCAATACTAAATTGAACATTTCTTATCTGATCAACAAATAAATCAAAACTCTAATGAATGCTAAGAAATCCTAAATTAAAATCTATCTAAATCATTGGTCCAATTGCCTTCAATTCAGGTTAGAAGAGTAAGCAGTAAATGTCAATCTCAGAATTCAGCAATCTATCAATTTGGATCATTCGAATGAATCATGATTGAGCCTTGGTTTGATGAAACCCCAAGGTCATGAACAGCCTCTCTCAAGCGCATGTTCATCCTATGCATGAGTGACGGTTCTTCTATCTCTAGCAAGAATCTAATCCCCATGCATGCATTTCTTCAAACACTTCTAAGGCATCAATTCAAATCTGAATTGATCACCAACTGAATTGTGCAAGTTATCTCTAACCTTGCACTCAATTCAGTTCTTGAATAGTAGATCTGAATTCCTAGAGTCTCTCTCAAGCACTCTAGGAATTCCAAGCTGTAGATTAATTCGCCCAATCTGAAATTTGCAGATCTGAATTCTCTTTCAAGCAATTCAGATCTTGCAATCTCAGATCTGAGAATTCAGATCTGAGTTTTGAAGGTTAGTTGGCCAAATTGATCTGCAATCACACCCTTATTCAAGAAACTTCAAGTACAATGCATGATCATTTGAATGAATCAAAAAGAATTAGATTGCTGAACTGAAATTTTACAAGCTGAAATACATCAAGGAAGAATGGAAACAAGGAGAAAGAAGAAAGAACATATAACTAAGAAACTGAATTCAAATCAAAAGAGAATGAAACTACAAATGATTTATTACAAAAAATCTTTGAATCACAATCCCTCAATTCGAACTCACCTTCTTCTTCTAGCTTGCTTGTCTTGAACTTCCTTCAGCCCTTCTTCTTCTTCTTCCTTGCGCCTAGCCTTCTTCTCTTCTCTTCTCTCAAGGTGGCTGAACCTCTAAGAGTGGGAGAGCCTTTCTCTCAAGCAATTGAACAACTTTCTCCCCTCCTAGAGGCCTCCTTATATAGTTTTTCAAGGGGGCTCTTGCCCCTTCTTGAAGCCTCTAGAATGGGGTGTATTACACCCCTTATGAACCTTCTAGAGTGCTCCCTCCTTCTCTTCAAGAAACTCCTAGAAGTTGCCGCCCCTAGCTCCCTTTGGGCTGCTATTTGGGCTACAAATGGGCCTTCCTTGCTGGGCCGAATTCTCCTCATAGCTAGGCTTCTTCCCTTGGATTTTCCAAAGAGTTTCACTTGCTCTTCTTGGGCCGAATGAAATTCTCTTGCTCTCATGGCTGGGCCGGGCTGAACTTGATAAATTTTTGGGTTTTCTTTTCTTGCTTTTGCCTTCTTTTTGTTGATTTGGCTCCCGCTGAAATCTTTCTTGCAATCAAGCTAAAATACGGCAAAAATTTAATTAAACCATTATAAAATTTCATGCAAAAACCTCATAAAATATAGATAAATTGTAAGTTCATCAAATACCCCCACACTTAAGCTTTTGCTTGTCCTCAAGCAAAGACATCAGCCATAAACTTAACATTCCCCCCTTCTGTTCTCACCATTTACCTGGTGAACTTTTTAAGATAGAAATGCATTGAGTAGTCGGGGAACTTTTGTAAGTGCTTAACTCTTATTCTTGTAAATTACCATTTAAGATATGTATCAGATCCGAGGAAAGGAGAATATGAATTTCATCATAGTCTAGCCTTCACTCCTAATTCATATATAAATCAGCTCTTTAATTGTCAAGGTTAATAATCAAATTTCACTGAGTTTCACATCTGTAACTAAATCTCAATGAGAGTTCAACTTTAGAGTGCCCCTTTGAACCTCGATTGTCACCACAATTACTTATTTCTAAGGGTGAGTGCATTTTATGCTCCATCTCACCTTTTTTTTTTTCTTTTTTTTTCTTTTCGGTGTGAGTGCATTTTATGCTCCATCTCACACTTTTCTCTCTTTTTTTTTTTGGTGTGAGTGCATCTTATGCTCCATCTCACACTGGTCACTTGTTTGAGGTAGGTAAATAGGACTCATGTTCTAAGCTGCTAGTTTTACTATTCAGCTCAGAATAGCGGAGTCAATTTGGGCTTTTGTCCTTCTTTGCAATTATTGAACCTCAAGAATTAGCACTTCAGATGTGCACTAGCTCTCTTGACCATTAACAATGAAATCAAGGGCTTCCATACACATGAAGGAAGTTAGGGCTAGTCATGCTGAAAGGCATATTCAGCTCCCCTTTTCTCCTGCATAAATCAAATTGGGTCATTTACAAGAATAAAAACTTAACAAGTACATCAGTCTCCCTCAACTCATTGAATTCCTTCTTAAAAAAAATCATCAAATAAATAGTAATGAACTTGAGGGGTTCCAGTCTTTTTTTTTTTTTTTTTTTTTTGTGATGTCATTGCTTGCATATGTGTGTTGGGGTGCATGAGGTGCATGGTTTCAACCCCCATACCCTAGCCTCGGGCTCACTCCCCCACACTTGAGATGAACATTGTCCTCAATGTTCGTAGTGTTAGGGAGTCACACTTGCTAGAGCAAACTGAAGAAAAGAAAATGATGAACTGAGTCCTTAAAGAATTGGAATTTTGAGAAAAAGATCTTTATTTTACTAACTAATATTCTAAAAAGATAAATGACAAAAAGATTCCTTAACTTGTTCATGAGCAAGCATAAGAGATTATTGGTTATCTAGATAAACAGTGGATGGAGGGGGTACAGTACTGCCCATTAAATATGGTTTCAGGCGCTGACCATTTACTTTAAACGTGCCCTGAACTGGGTGGGTGAGTTCTATAGCCCCATGGGGAAAAACCTGTGAAATGGTAAAGGGTCCAGACCACCTGGATCTCAGCTTACCTGGAAACAAGCGGAGACGGGAATTATATAACAATACCTGTTGGCCCACATAAAAGTCCCGTCTCAGCAAGTTCTTATCATGCCAGTTTTTTATTCTTTCTTTATAAACTTTGGCATTCTCATAGGTGGTAAGTCTGAATTCATCCAATTCATTCAATTGCAACCGCCTTTTAGCCCCTGTGGCCTGAATGTCAAAATTTAAGAATTTAAGAGCCCAATAGGCCTTGTGTTCCAATTCAACTGGTAAATGGCATGCTTTACCAAAGACCAATCTGTAGGGGGACATGCCAATAGGTGTCTTAAATGCAGTTCTGTATGCCCATAATGCATCATCTAATTTGATGGACCAATCTTTTCTGGTGGATGCTACAGTCTTTTCCAGAATTCTTTTGAGTTCCCTGTTAGCCAACTCCACTTGGCCACTGGTTTGAGGGTGATAAGGGGTAGCTAATTTATGTGTAATTCCATATTTCTGCATTAACCTCTCAAATTGGCTATTGCAGAAGTGAGTTCCCCTATCACTAATTATAGCTCGCGGAGTGCCAAATCGGGAGAATAGCTTCTTTAGGAAGTGTACTACCCTTCTTGAGTCATTTGTGGGTAAAGCCATGGCTTCTACCCATTTGGATACATAGTCAACTGCAACGAGGATGTACTTATTCCCAAAAGAATTCGGGAAAGGTCCCATGAAATCTATACCCCAAACATCAAAGATTTCACAGATTAAAATATTGGAAAGGGGCATTTCATTCCGTCGGGAAATGTTTCCCGATCTTTGGCATTTGTCACATGTGGACACATACCGATGGGCATCTTTGAAGAGTGTGGGCCAATAAAAACCTGATTGCAAAACCTTGGCTGCCGTGCGACTAGCTCCAAAATGACCTCCTGCTTCTTTATCATGGCAAAATTGGAGTACCGACTCCATCTCCTCCTCGGGGACACATCTCCTTATGATCTGATCTGCACACAATTTATACAAAAAGGGTTCCTCCCACAGATAGTATTTTACATCAGAAAAGAATTTCTTTTTCTGTTGATATGAAAGGTTAGGAGGAAGGACTTGTGCAGCTAGATAATTAGCAAAATCAGCATACCAAGGATATGAGTATTTCTGTATTGAGTACAACTGCTCATCCGGAAATTCTTCTCGAATGTTGCTGGTTATCTCCTCTTTTGAGCTTACCGTGTCCAACCGGGAGAGATGGTCAGCAGCTAGGTTTGCAGCACCCTTCAGGTCTCTAATCTCAATGTCAAACTCTTGCAATAAAAGGATCCACCTGATCAGTCTTGGTTTTGAGTTTTGCTTGGTAAGCAAGTGCCTTAATGCCGAGTGATCTGTGTGGACAACAACCTTGGATAATATCAGATATGAACGAAACTTATCAAGTGCAAATATTACTGCTAACAGCTCCTTTTCTGTGGTGGTGTAATTGAGTTGGGGTCCAGTCAAGGTTCTGCTAGCATAGTAAATTGGCTGAAATGTTTGTTCATTCTTTGTCCTAAAACAGCTCCTATAGCAAAATCACTCGCATCACACATCAATTCAAATGGGAGGGTCCAATCTGGTGCTATCATGATAGGTGCATGGATCAATTTGTCTTTCAAGATGTTGAAAGCATGAAGACATTCAGTTGAAAATTCAAAAGGCACTTCTTTCTGAAGCAAGGTAGATAATGGCTTGGAAATTTTTGAGAAATCTTTAATAAACCTTCTATAGAATCCGACATGTCCTAAGAAACTTCTCAAAGAACGAATAGATGTTGGGGTTGGTAATTTTTCAATTGCTTCCACCTTGGCCTTGTCGACTTCTATACCTCTTTGAGAGATCTTGTGTCCAAGCACTATGCCTTCTTGCACCATAAAATGACATTTCTCCCAATTCAACACAAGATGTGTTTCTTTACATCTAGTAAGCACCTGTTCCAGATTATTCAAACATGCATCAAATGAAGAGCCAAAAACTGAAAAATCATCCATGAAGATCTCAATAAATTTTTCAACCATATCAGAAAATATAGACATCATACATCGCTGAAAGGTTGCTGGGGCATTGCATAACCCAAAGGGCATCCTTCGGTATGCAAAGGTTCCATATGGGCAAGTAAAAGTGGTCTTTTCTTGATCTTCTGGTGCAATTGGTATCTGGTTATACCCTGAATATCCATCCAAGAAACAATAATACTCATGCCCGGCTAGCCTCTCCAACATTTGATCCATAAATGGGAGAGGGAAATGGTCCTTCCGGGTGGCTTCATTTAATTTTCTATAGTCAATACACACACGCCATCCGGTAATGGTTCTAGTAGGGATGAGTTCATTTTTCTCATTTGGAACAACAGTCGTACCCCCTTTTTTGGGCACAACTTGCACAGGGCTTACCCAAGAACTATCAGAAATAGGATAAATGATCCCAGCATCTAACAACTTAATTATTTCAGCCTTTACCACTTCTTTCATGTTGGGATTCAGGCGCCTTTGGGGCTGAACGGAAGGCTTGCTGTCCTCTTCCATCAAAATTCTGTGAGTGCAGATTGATGGATTAATGCCTTTGATATCTTCTACCTTCCAAGCTATAGCATTTTTGTGTTCCCGCAGCACTCTTAATAATTTTTCTCTTTGTAAGGGATTCAGTGCTGCGGAAATTATCACGGGGAGATCTGATGGTTCCTCAAGGAAAGCATACTCTAAATGGGATGGTAATTGCTTCAGTTCAAGGGTGGGGGGTTCTTGGGGTGATGGCTTACCTGATGGTCCGGGCAATTTGCCTAAGTTCTCTAATTTAAGAAACCCCTTTCCCTTGAATTGAGGCTTATCATTCAGGTATGCTATCATGAGGTTTATTTTTTTATTTTCTGTTTCTTCAAGTTCTCCCTGCTGGAGGCAGAGTTCAAGAGGATCAGTTATTCTACTTACCTGGAAGCATTCATCAATTGTCAATTCAATGGCATCAATCATAAAACAAGAATCATCACTAGAGGGTGCATGTTTCATAGCATCAGACATTTTAAAAATTATCTCCTCATCTTGTATCCTAAGGCTGAGTTGTCCTTGTTGGACATCAATCATTGCTTTCCCGGTAGCCAGGAAAGGTCTCCCTAGGATAAGCGGGACCTCCACATCTTCTTGCATGTCTAAAACAATGAAATCAACTGGAAAAATGAATTTGTCAACTTTAACTAACACATCTTCTATGATCCCCCTAGGATGTCTAATGGATCTATCAGCCAATTGTAATGCCACTCTAGTGGGTTGGGGTTCATTCAACCCCAATTTCTTGAAGATAGAATATGGCATTAAATTGATGCTAGCTCCCAGGTCACATAAAGCTTTTTCAATTTTTAAACTGCCAATGGTACAAGGAATAGTGAAACTCCCTGGATCTTTGAGTTTCTGAGGCAGCTTGTTCAGAAGGATAGCAGAACATTCCTCATTTAATGCAACTGTAGCCACATCTCCCAGTTTCCTTTTGTTTGCCAATAATTCCTTCAAAAACCTTGCATAGTGTGGCATCTGGGCTAAAGCATCAGCAAAAGGAATATTAATATGTAAACTTTTAAATATTTCAAGAAACTTACCAAATTCCTTCTCCAATTTTTGTTGCTTCAGCCTGTTAGGGAATGGAACTTGTGGTTGTTGGTGCATCCCTTGTTGTGCTTCTGGTTGTTCCGTCTTCTGTTGTCTGGTTCCAAGGCTTGTTTCTGCCTTGGGTTCAGCCCAATTCTTCTTTTCTACCTCAGGAAACTCTTTTCCACTTCTTAAGGTAATAGCTTGCACCTGCTCTCGTGGATTCACTTCAGTGTTGCTTGGAAGAGTTCCCGGCAGTCTGGAAGAGATTAATTGTGCCAATTGCCCCACTTGGTTTTCCAGGTTTTTGATTGAGGCTTCCTGGTTCTGGAACCTAGTTTCTGCACCTGCTATAAATTTTGTCATCAGTTCCTCCAAATTGGATTTCGGTTCAGGCTGATGATAAGTCTGGTGGAACGGCTTGGAAATATGCTGATTTGGCCAGGACTGGTTTGAATGTCCCCTCCATCCTGGATGAAAAGTATGGTGACTCTGGTAACCCTGCTGTCTTGACGAATTGCTGACATAGTCAACTTGTTCAGTAGATGGTCTGAACTGATTGCCAACTTGGCAGTCTGTACTGATGTGGCCTCCCCCACACAATTCACAATTAAGAGGCTGCACATGCATGGCAGCTATCTGCATTTCATCTATTTTTTTACTGAGTGCTCCTATTTGTGCAGCTAGTGCTGTATAAGTGTCAACATTATGCAAGCCTTGCTGCTTCCTAGTTTGAGTCCTTTCCGAATGCCATTGATAATTGTTGGCTGCCATTTCCTCAATAAGTGCATGGGCAACCTCAGGAGTTTTATTATTTATGGATCCTCCGGCTGCAGCATCTAATATGGTCTTATTTGAGTCAGTAAGACCATTATAGAAAGTCTGCACTTGCAGCCAAATGGGGAGGCCATGGTGAGGAACTCTCCTTAACAGCTCCTTGTATCGTTCCCATGACTCATATAAAGATTCCCCCTCTTGCTGAAAAAAAGTAGTGATGTCATTCCTCATTTTAGCAGTTTTAGAAGGGGGAAAATATTTAGAGAGAAAACGGCTGGCCATTTCGTCCCATGTGGCTATAGATCCTGCCGGTAATGAGTTCAACCAAGCTTTGGCTTTATCCTTCAAAGAAAATGGGAATAACCTCAGCCGGATGGCATCATCACTTACCCCATTGTGTTTGAAGGTGTCACAGATTTCCAAGAAGTTAGCAATATGGGCATTCGGATCCTCATGGGCCATACCACAAAACTGAACCGTATTTTGTATCATTTGGATTATGGCCGGTTTAATTTCGAAGTTATTGGCAGCAATAGTTGGCCTGATAATGCTGGAGACAGTCCCGGTGAGGGTAGGCTTGGCATAATCCATCATAGTTCTTTGTTCAGCCATTTCTTGTGCTTCTTGTCTGACTTGCTTAGCAACTCTCAAACGGACACGGAGAGTCCGTTCAATCTCTGGGTCGTAAAGGATCTCTTCCAGTTCAGGTCTGCTTGTCATAAACTGTTAAAGTCAAAGCAATAAAAATGCCAATATTCACAAAAGAAAATAAATAACTAATCCTATCACACTGAAAATGTAAAGTGAAGTATTGGAATACAAAACCTACATCCTATCATGAATAAATGAAGCCGATTATACTAAAAGCAGATTTAAACCAATCATCTTATTCAAGGTTCCTTTATCTACATCCATCGATTGCAACATCTGAATTCAGACCCAATTTAGATCTGAGTTCAGATCTACAAGTCTTTGGTATTGTTAGTCTAGAGAAATTAATAAATAATAATTCAGATCTGAGCTGGATATCTCATACACACTCATTGGTATACACTACAATATACATCCATTAAGGTTGGAATCAATTCTGTGATGCTTTAGGGCTGAAATCAGATCTGATCTAAAAAAAAAATTTAAAAGGATCTGAAATAAACTAAAACCAGTCCTGAGTTAGGCTTGGGTTAAAAACTCTACAATTGAAGCTCAAACCTGTATAGCTGATGCATATCAAACACTTGCTAAGACCTGAAAATTGGGTCTGCAATGTTTGGTATTGCAAGCTATTCGGCCCATACAACTTTTGTAGAAATCTGAAATCAGGTCTGCTAACTGTTGCACTATAGCAGCCCTGCTACAGATCTGAATGCTAAAAGAAATACTTGGAAAGTGCTAATTTTTCTTAAATATCTGAGGCATAACAATTATTCAATCCAAACATACACCTCCTTAGCTAATGTAGCTCGGTTACAAGTGGGTAAAGCCAAGAATTCAGTCCACCCAGAATTCATAGTATGCTCTGTATCAGTTCAGTCCTCACATCATATCAACTGAATTTCAGATTTGAATTTCTCTCATTCCTTGCTATCCATTCACCCTTGAGGCAGGTTGGATGTATCCTAGGGTGGATTGGGGTAGTGATGGCACCCAATTCACCTCAAACTTGCATCGGTTCAGATCTGAGTTCAGAGGAATTCAGATCTGAATTGAGCAGATCTGTAACAGCAGAATTCAGATCTGAACTCAAGTCTGAGTTTGGATCTGAATTCTCAATTGCCTTACCTTCAGTTATTGCTACCAAATTGTTTTTGGGGAATAGCAGAAGTGCCCTAGGGTGAATTGGGGTGGTGATGACACCCAATTCCCCTCAAAATTGCATCAGTTCAGGTCTGAGTTCAGAGGAACTCAGATCTGAACTGTTGCAGATCTGCTGTAGCAGAATTCAGATCTGAACTCAGACCTGAGTTCTGATCCGAATTCTCAATTGCTCCTCTTATTGTTCAAAAGATCTCCCCTTTGTTTTTTTTAATTTGTTTTTTTCTTTTTGTAATGAAAGAAAGAAAAAAAAAATAAAGTCTGAAACACAAGCAACTCTTTTCGGCTGAGTGCTGCAGATCTGAAATCTGCTGATCTGAGTGCCGAATGCAACTCAGATCTGCAACACTCATGTTTTTTGTGAAATTTTTTTTTTTTTTTTTTTTTTTTATTTTTGAAGGGAACAACATCAAGATTGAATAGAAATCAAATATGCCTTTATTAAAATGAAACTGAAACCAGAAAAAGAGAGTAATCTACTTAAGAAAGAAGAAACATAACTACATGAGTACAGCAGTTGCAGTCCAAGCTGAAATGAAAAAGTTAGCAAATTAACCCAACTATGAATGCAATGCTGAATGAGATCAGATTAAGAATGCTCAATGTTTCCTAATATTGCTTCTCTAAATCCACGGCAACGGCGCCAAAAACTTGATGTGTGGCTCATTGTGACACTAGCAAGTGCACTAGCCGTTCAAGTAATAAAGTAGTGAGTGAAGTATCGTTCCCACGAGGATTTAGGAAACAATTACCAATACTAAATTGAACATTTCTTATCTGATCAACAAATAAATCAAAACTCTAATGAATGCTAAGAAATCCTAAATTAAAATCTATCTAAATCATTGGTCCAATTGCCTTCAATTCAGGTTAGAAGAGTAAGCAGTAAATGTCAATCTCAGAATTCAGAAATCTATCAATTTGGATCATTCGAATGAATCATGATTGAGCCTTGGTTTGATGAAACCCCAAGGTCATGAACAGCCTCTCTCAAGCGCATGTTCATCCTATGCATGAGTGACGGTTCTTCTATCTCTAGCAGGAATCTAATCCCCATGCATGCATTTCTTCAAACACTTCTAAGGCATCAATTCAAATCTGAATTGATCACCAACTGAATTGTGCAAGTTATCTCTAACCTTGCACTCAATTCAGTTCTTGAATAGTAGATCTGAATTCCTAGAGTCTCTCTCAAGCACTCTAGGAATTCCAAGCTGTAGATTAATTCGCCCAATCTGAAATTTGCAGATCTGAATTCTCTTTCAAGCAATTCAGATCTTGCAATCTCAGATCTGAGAATTCAGATCTGAGTTTTGAAGGTTAGTTGGCCAAATTGATCTGCAATCACACCCTTATTCAAGAAACTTCAAGTACAATGCATGATCATTTGAATGAATCAAAAAGAATTAGATTGCTGAACTGAAATTTTACAAGCTGAAATACATCAAGGAAGAATGGAAACAAGGAGAAAGAAGAAAGAACATATAACTAAGAAACTGAATTCAAATCAAAAGAGAATGAAACTACAAATGATTTATTACAAAAAATCTTTGAATCACAATCCCTCAATTCGAACTCACCTTCTTCTTCTAGCTTGCTTGTCTTGAACTTCCTTCAGCCCTTCTTCTTCTTCTTCCTTGCGCCTAGCCTTCTTCTCTTCTCTTCTCTCAAGGTGGCTGAACCTCTAAGAGTGGGAGAGCCTTTCTCTCAAGCAATTGAACAACTTTCTCCCCTCCTAGAGGCCTCCTTATATAGTTTTTCAAGGGGGCTCTTGCCCCTTCTTGAAGCCTCTAGAATGGGGTGTATTACACCCCTCATGAACCTTCTAGAGTGCTCCCTCCTTCTCTTCAAGAAACTCCTAGAAGTTGCCGCCCCTAGCTCCCTTTGGGCTGCTATTTGGGCTACAAATGGGCCTTCCTTGCTGGGCCGAATTCTCCTCATAGCTAGGCTTCTTCCCTTGGATTTTCCAAAGAGTTTCACTTGCTCTTCTTGGGCCGAATGAAATTCTCTTGCTCTCATGGCTGGGCCGGGCTGAACTTGATAAATTTTTGGGTTTTCTTTTCTTGCTTTTGCCTTCTTTTTGTTGATTTGGCTCCCGCTGAAATCTTTCTTGCAATCAAGCTAAAATACGGCAAAAATTTAATTAAACCATTATAAAATTTCATGCAAAAACCTCATAAAATATAGATAAATTGTAAGTTCATCAGTTCTGCTCGCAAAAAAGGGAAACTGTCCCCACCAAGTTCCGAATAGAGTTCGGATGAAGCTGACCAATGGTGACACCGAAGTGGTTTATGACTTCGACGAGAAGGGGATGGAAAGGAAGTCGCAACACCGCAGCGAGCTGCTCTCGAAAAATCACGATCTCGTCAGGACCGTGTTCCCAAGGAAAGCTACCCGAAGCCCCTCAGGTGTCATGGTCGAAGGAAGTTTGTAAGACAGAAGTATGGATTGAAGCCCCTCAGGTGTCATGGTCGAAGGACCAAACCTATCTAGCATCTAACCTCGGCGGGAGGTAGACGCCAAACCGCCCGAAGCGACTCGGCCTACTGGTTCATAGTCCTCAAGCTCCACCTCAGGATCACTGAGGCAGTCGGGGGACACGGCTCGGTTGGTGGAACCTACGTTGGCCCTACTCGAAAAATCGTCTGAGCTATCAAAGCTAGACATTGGGGAAAAGATGGATTCAGGAAAGTACTCACCAGAAAGTTTGAAGAACAAGCCAAAGAACTGTGGAGACTGTATAACCAGCCTTGACGCGAGCTGAAAAAGACTTGGACGCGAGCTGAAAGGTTGGATGCGAACTCAGTAGACAGATCGTAGAAGTGACAAAACCGACCGGGATCCCCCACTATTTATAGCTACAGTAATCAAGAATCGACCGTGCAGACAGAAGATGATCTGACGGCCCACGTTCTTACTGACCGCACAACCCTTAAGGTCGAGATGTGATTGGCGCATGTCTTTCCGAAAAAAGCAAAATGTCAGCACACGTCTTTTTGAAACCGACGTCGCTTCGACACGCGTCTTTCCGAAACTGACGCGCCGCACGTCTTCCTAACAGTCGCCCTCGCACGTATAGCAGTGGCGCGCCTTTTTGAAATGACCCGCTGTCACGTCCCAGCGGCGTGAATCGGTTTGAAATTTAAAACGCACGCTGTCACAACCACCGGTGTTCTTGAGTAAGCATGTTTCCAGCCTTCTTGGAAACCGAAAGAACCCTAGCAAAAGCATCTCGCGCAAAGAAGGTTTGAAGGACGGGACAAATCCACCTGCTACCTCGCGAAAACTCCCCGCACCATGGCAAGACCCCCGGCGCAAGGAGTGGGGGGCAATTGATGAAGGAGGATTTGGCCCGACCTCTCTATTACGTGACACGTGGCAGAAGCAACAGCTCGGCAAAAGGGGCCAAGCCTAGGCGGGAACAAGGGGACACGAGCGGACTGAACTCCCTACCGGGGGCCCGAACTCACCCTTCGTAACAGCTCAGGATACACTTCGCCGAACTAGCCCACCTTGTAACAACTCGGGCTATACTTCGCCGAACTGACTCTTGTAACAGCTCGGATATACTTCACCGAACTGACTCTTGTAACAGCTCGGATACACTTCGCCGAACTGACTCTTGTCACAGCTCGGATACACTTCGCCGAACTGACCCACTGTAACAGCTCGGGATACACTTCGCAGAACTGACCCATCTTGTAACAGCTCGGATACACTTCGCTGAACTGGCCCACCTTGTAACAGCTCGGGATACACTTCGCCGAACTGACCCACCTTGTAACAGCTCGGGATACACTTCGCCGAACTGACCTGCCCTATAGATACCTCCGAGCTCAAGACCACCTCGCTCAGCACTTCGCATCGCTTGGCACCAAAACCAAACAAGTCGTACCATGCCTGACACTAAGGAAGTTCGTGCCCAAGGGCGCCGCGCCTGACTGACTTGGGATCTGACGTTTGGCGGCAGCACCCTAAACGGCCACCTGACACCGCCATCTCCAGTTAGATGACGGTTAGGCAGTGACGGTTCTGTTTCAACAAAAAGGACGATGACCGAATTGACAAGCACAAGGGTAATCATACCTGACCTGATAAGGGTGCTGGGATGAGTGCACAAAGTGATTATAAGAGCCCCCTGCCCCCCGACAACAGAGGTATGCAAACTTTGCGCTATCTGGTATTACCTTGCTTTTGAAGGATTCTAACTTGAGCTTTGGAGCCTCTACACCGGGTTCCCCCCGGAGCTTCCCCATCTCCTCCGTTTCAGGTTCCCTGCTACCCCGTTCAGAAGCAAGGCCGCGGACAGCTAAGACCGACCAGATAGCGCTCCATCAATACCTGATGGTCTAATCTTGCACCTGCCCACAGTCCCTGGGTTTTTATAAGATGGCTTGGCCCAGGGACCACTTAATTTTAGTGTTGGTCCCATAGGGTCCATGTGATGGACTCAAGGGGGTCACTGAGTCTTTCAGTGAATTTGGCTGGGCTTTGTAATAAAGGCTGGGCCGAACCCATGTGGCATGGTGTGTAGATCAATGCTTGGGTCCCACGCCATACAAAGAAGCCCAACTGGGCAGCACGTTGGAAACTAGTTAAACACTGAACACTTAATGGGCCAAAAGCCCATTTCGAACTGGGCTGATATGATCACCAGTTCATAGGGCGAATCTGAGATTAGTGTTAGTAAAAAGATTGGGTCTTTGACCTTATCCATTCTAAGAGACCAAATTCAAATTAGATTTGAATCTGGTAACCTCCTGATAAGATCAGGAGTTAACTAACTTAATCTGTAGATAGGATAAAGATTAACCTCTATCCAAATACTGATTTGGATTGGGATAACTCCCAAAATATTGGGATAATCAAGAAGAAAGAGGAGAAAACCCTAGGGGGTTGGAGTAAGCAAGAAACACATCTTGCAATCTGAGATTTGATCTCTCACAGACTCTAGAGAGAACAGACAATTCTGCCCTCTTCGTCCCTGGACTTCTCCTCCTTCAGCCGTTGCCACTACCTGTTGGAAGATTGGATCTTTGCAGCAACAGGAAGTCAAGAAAGCAGTTCTTGACAATAGTCTTGCAAGAAAGACACTAGGATTTGGTGTTCAAGGTTTCCAGAGGGTTCTTGTGAAGAATCCAGTGTGTAGGATGCACCC
This sequence comes from Nelumbo lutea, assembly GCF_056320005.1. Lineage (NCBI taxonomy): Eukaryota > Viridiplantae > Streptophyta > Magnoliopsida > Proteales > Nelumbonaceae > Nelumbo > Nelumbo lutea. The sequence continues at coordinate 70,251,779 of NC_142687.1, read as the reverse complement.
TGCTGGTTCCGTTCCATCCACAGTTGTGTCATCTTCAGCAGGAGCGGATCTTGGTTACTTCTTTGGGTGTGAACACCAACTTTGGGAGATATTATTTCTTCGGATCAAGTATAATCCTTCCTGTTTCCTTTTGGTTCAGATCTGGTTTATTTATGGTTCAAGTAGGATCCTTGAATAATGTATTCTAAATTTAGGGAATATGATTCCTAGTTGGAAGAAGGTAGGAAATTTTTTTGAAATTTGCCCCCCATTCCGCACCTTTCTTGGCGTCCATTAGATGGATCCTACCATTCTTTCACTTGTGACATCTGTTCTACTATGGGTCATCCAACCGACATGTGCCCTACACTTCAAGATGAATCATACAAACAAACCCTATTGAAATACTTACAATGCAGGATGGAGGGATCATCCTAACCTTAGCTATGGAGACAAGCCATTCAGCTTACAACAATATCAAGCTAGACCACTTGCTCCAAAATATTCATCATCCAAACTAGGAATGTCCTTCAATGAAAATGTTAAAGCACTTGCAACTAACACTCAACAATTTCAACAGGAAATAAGGACAAGCATCCAAAACCTAGAGAATCAGGTCAGCCAATTGGCAACTGCTGTGAGTCGATTACAATCTGAAGGATTAGGAAGGCTATTGATGAGAATAAAAATTATCATAATTTTATCCCTCAATATTCAGTCTTTTATACTTAATTAGTACCTAATTGGACTCGCTATTCTTCTATTTCGATTTAGGGCAAGCAAGAAGGCGACAGGAGAGAAACAAGGCTAATCGGATATTTTTGCGTAGTTTTGGCACCATTCAGTAATCAGGGCATAACTCTCAAATACGGACTCCGATTGGAATGATTCAAAATGCACCAGAAAAATAAGGGAGAACTGCACAACTTTCGTTTGGGTTTTGACAGATTCAGTGTGCATCGAGGTAAAAATCAGGCCCAAATTTGAATCAAATTCATAGAGAAGCCCAGTTCACAACTGAAGCCCAATTCGTAGGAAAGCATTGTAGCAGCCCAATTTATTAAAGAAGCCCAACTCGAATTTAAGAATAAAGAGTCCTATCAGATTTAAATTTCAAGTATAATCCTAGAAAGATAAAAAAATTGAGATTACTAGATAAGAGGTAGGATAGGATTAGATCAAAACTAATTAGGACTTTCTATTTTTGAGAATGAACTCCTAAAAGGAGTTGGAAACAGCCCCCCTACCTTAAGCTATATAAAGGGGGGGGGGGGACCAGCTTTAAGCATCAAGCAATCAATCAATCAACCCATCTTGGAAGCAAAGCAAGAAGGAGAAAAAGTGGAAGGCAGCAGAAAAGAGATGACAACCATGAGTGGCTAAGCTTCTCTTTTCTGATTCAAGGGGAATTTTTGGTTCAATTGTGTCACCGTGAGGTTATGTGCTTAATTTAAATTCTTGCCTTTAATTCAAGTATTTGTTTATTCTTGTGCATATTTTGATGGAAGTTAATGTTGATTAATCTAACAAATTGATTAATATTGATTAATATTGATCTTCCTACGACTATCCATGATTCGGTGATCCGTAATTGTCACGAATAGTGATACAAGTAGGAATTAGGTTAATATCTTTGTGGGCCAATTGTTCGTGACAACTTTTGACCAATGTGTTGGCATGTTTTAACTTGAAGGGAATAAACAGAACAAAATTTAATAATTGCAGCTATCTCAATTATTTTTATTTTGGTTTAACTGCTTTCATAAAATTTATTGCTATCATTAATTGATATGGAATGCTATCGTGCCCAGTCAGTTAATGATAAGTGTTGATTGAATGCTGGGTTAGGAAAGTATAAGGTTTATTTTGGCTATCCTAATAAATCTAAAAATTAAATGCTTGAATTGCAAGATTGCTATTTTTAGCCTAGGATCGGTGATCAATTGACTCAAATTGAACCTTTGGATCAGAGTTTGGCAAGACTGAAATTTTCCTTGTTAATTGTTATTTGCTATTTTGTGTTAATTGTTTAGAAATATAATTATTTAAAATTCCCACTCTTTAAATTGTGCACTTGTCTGAGAAATTAATTTCTTGCTTCCTGTGGGATTTGTCCTGGTACCACTGTTACTACAATTTTACTCATAGAGTGGGACTAGAATTAAATCTGAGGGCTTTGACAACCCGTCAGAATTTTGGCGCCATTGCTGGGGAGCTATTTTAATTTCTTAGCTTCGTGCCTTCCATTTGTGCTTTGTGCCTTCCTTTTATAGACTTAAAGGGATCAGCTCCTAATCCCATTAGGAGTTGCTAACCCAAATCATATTTGGATTAGAAGTCCCTTTAAGTGATAAGGGATAACCCATATCTTATCTGCAGATTAGATTAGCCATCTGCGAATCTAATTAGGAAGTTTTCAGATCTAAATCTTATTTAGATCTTGGACTCTCTAAGTGGATAGGGTGTGGGCCTAATCCTATCAGCGGATCCATCTCAGAATTCGCCCCTTAAGTGACTAATCAAATTAGCCCAGTTCGAAATGGGCTTAAGGCCCATTTAAGGTTATGTATTCATTTAACCTCCCAAACTGCTGCCCAGTTGGGCTTCCTTGTATCGCATGGGACCCAAACATTGATCTACACATTAGCCACATGGGTTCGGCCCAACCTTTGTTACAAGGCCTGGCCGAATACACTGTTATTGACAGTGCAAACCCTGAAACCCATCAGATGAGATTTATGGGCCCAATACTTACCCTAAGTGGTCCCTGGGCCAAGCCACCTTGTAACACCCAAGGACTGCGGGCAGATGCAATATTAGCCCATCAGGTATTATCCTCAATGGTCTTACACTTAACCTCTCAGCCCATGATGATCATACAATGCCTGACAAGAGAGGACCTTTCCCTCAGTTGCAAGGAACAGTGTTACACTCTTTGCTTATATGGATCCCGAGAATTAAAACCTTTTGCAAATCATTTCGAAACAATAATAAATATACTTTTATATCACATATAAAATTCATTTTGCAAAACAAATCTCAACGATTCAAATTGGCTGGCAGCAGTCTTGGTTTCCATCAATGAGAGTGCATCCCTGATCATTACCTTTGTCCGACAAAGGGGCTGATCCTGTCACTATGATCACCCACTCAGATGAATTCTCAGACAGTCCCAACATACCCAGGTTTTGACCCCCGCTAAGGATCTCACTGATTGGTACATCAAAGACAGCCCAATCCGACACCTAGTGCAGTATCATAATCGAGTCTAGGGGTCGGGTGTAACTTTCCAGTTCTGCCCATCAATCTCCAAGGTCTAGGGCAATACAGGAAATCTAGTCCAGTACAAAGATTCAATTAATCCTACACTGTATGTGCCTAGGGTCTCACCCCGTACCTGAGATAAGCCACCCCAACCGACTTGGTGGTGCCACAGTGTCAGCCTTGTCAGGATAGGTCTCCCCAGACCGACCCACTGGCTGTGAACATTCTAAACTAACACGAGTCTCATTAAGTGTCTAGTTTAAGGGGTTTACACAGAAATATACCAACAGAACATGAATCAAATATGCACTTTTATTCATTTACAATAAACTCATAAAGTACATAATTTTGATTGAAGCTAAGGGCATACAAAACTGTCTAACAGCTCCCACTTGCACTTAGTGTTGGACAGTTTTGTATGCCCTTAGCTTCAATCTGATTTGATGTACTTTTGTTATTTAGTGGAAATAAATAAAGTGCATATTTGATTCATGATGTTTGGTTTAATTCTGTGTAAAACCCTAAAACTGGACATTTATAGAGACTCGTGTTAGTTTTAAATGTTCACAGCCATTGGATAAGTCTGGGGAGATTTATCCTGCCAAGGCTGATACTGGTGTGCCACCAACTGTTGGGATGGCCTGTCTCAGCCACCAGGGTAAGACCCGAGGCACATGCAGTATGGGATTACCTGAATCCTTGAACCGGACCAGATTTCCAGTATTGCCCTGGACCTTGGAGATAGATGGGCAAAAATGGAAAGTTACACCTGACCCCTAGACTCGATTATGACATTTCACTAGGTGTTGGATCAGGCTGCCTTTGATATGCCAATCAGTGAGATCCTTAGCGGGAATCAAAACCTGGGTATGTTGGGGCAATTTGAGAATTCATCTGAGTGGGTGATCATAGTGACAGAATCAGCCACTTTGTCGGACAAAGGGTAATGATCAGGAATGCACTCTCTCTGATGGAAACCAAACTGCCGGCAGTTGATTTCAATCGTTGGAATTTTGTTTTGCAAAATTAATATATTTATATATATATGTACGGTTTCGAATTGTTTGCAAATTGATGTGTGGCTCATTGTGACACTAGCAAGTGCACTAGCCGTTCAAGTAATAAAGTAGTGAGTGAAGTATCGTTCCCACGAGGATTTAGGAAACAATTACCAATACTAAATTGCGCACTTCTTATCTGATCAACAAATAAATCAAAACTCTAATGAAAGCTAAGAAATCCTAAATTAAAATCTATCTAAATCATTGGCCCAATTGCCTTCAATTCAGGTTAGAAGAGTAAGCAGTAAATGTCAATTTCAGAATTCAGCAATCTATCAATTTGGATCATTTGAATGAATCATGATTGAGCCTTGGTTTGGTGAAACCCCAAGGTCATGAACAGCCTCTCTCAAGCGCATGTTCATCCTATGCATGAGTGATGGTTTTTCTATCTCTAGCAAGAATCTAATCCCCATGCATGCATTTCTTCAAACACTTCTAAGGCATCAATTCAAATCTGAATTGATCACCAACTGAATTGTGCAAGTTATCTCTAACCTTGCACTCAATTCAGTTCTTGAATAGTAGATCTAAATTCCTAGAGTCTCTCTCAAGCACTCTAGGAATTCCAAGCTTTAGATCCATTCGGCCAATCTGAAAATTGCAGATCTGAATTCTCTTTCAAGCAATTCAGATCTTGCAATCTCAGATCTGAGAATTCAGATCTGAGTTTTGAAGGTTAGTTGGCCGAATTAATCTAAAATAACATCCTTATTCAAGAAACTTCAAGTACAATCCATGATCATTTGAATGAATCAAAAAGAATTAGATTGCTGAACTGAAATTTTACAAGCTGAAATACATCAAGGAAGAATGGAAACAAGGAGAAAGAAGAAAGAAAAATATAACTAAGAAACTGAATTCAAATCAAAAGAGAATGAAACTACAAATGATTTATTACAAAAGATCTTTGAATCACAAACCCTCAATTCGAACTCACCTTCTTCTTCTAGCTTGCTTGTCTTGAACTTCCTTCAGCCCTTCTTCTTCTTCTTCCTTGCGCCTAGCCTTCTTCTCTTCTCTTCTCTCAAGGTGGCCGAACCTCTAAGAGTGGGAGAGCCTTCCTCTCAAGCAATTGAACCACTTTCTACCCTCCTAGAGGCCTCCTTATATAGTTTTTCAAGGGGGCTCTTGCCCCTTTTTGAAGCCTCTAGAATGGGGTGTATTACACCCCTCATGAACCTTCTAGAGTGCTCCCTCCTTCTCTTCAAGAAACACCTAGAAGTAGCCGCCCCTAGCTCCCTTTGGGCTGCTATTTGGGTTACAACTTAGCTTGCTTTTGAGCTCATGTGGGCTACACTCTAGGCTGTTATTTGGGCTAAAAATGGGCTGGGCCGAAATTTCCTTCTTGCTAGGCTTCTTCCTTTGAATTTTTCAAAGAGTTTCACTTGCTCTTCTTGGGCTGAATGAAATTCTCTTGCTCTCATGGCTGGGCCGGGCTGAACTTGATAAATTTTGGATTTTCTTTTCTTGCTTTTGCCTTCTTTTTGTTGATTTGGCTCCCCCTGAAATCTTTGTTGCAATCAAGTTAAATTAAGGCAAAAATTAATAAAACCGGCATAAAAATCCATGCTAAAGTCCTCAAAAATTATAGATAAATTGTAAGTTCATCAAATACCCCCACACTTAAGCTTTTGCTTGTCCTCAAGCAAAGACATCAGCCATAAACTTAACATTCCCCCCTTCTGTTCTCACCATTTACCTGGTGAACTTTTTAAGATAGAAATGCATTGAGTAGTCAGGGAACTTTTGTAAGTGCTCAACTCTTATTCTTGTAAATTACCATTTAAGATATGTATGAGATCCAAGGAAAGGAGAATATGAATTTCATCATAGTCTAGCCTTCACTCCTAATTCATATATAAATCAGCTCCTTAATTGTCAAGGTTAATAATCAAATTTCACTAAGTTTCACATCTGTAACTAAATCTTAATGAGAGTTCAACTTTAGAGTGCCCCTTTGTTAGTGCATCTTATGCTCCATCTCACACACTTTTCTCTCTCTTTTTTTTTTTTTTTTGGTGTGAGTGCATCTTATGCTCCATCTCACACTGGTCACTTGCTTGAGGTAGGTAAATAGGACTCATGTTCTAAGCTGCTAGTTTTACTATTCAGCTCAGAATAGCGGAGTCAATTTGGGCTTTTGAACCTTCTTTGCAATTATTGAACCTCAAGAATCAACACTTCAGATGTGCACTAGCTTTCTTGACCATTAACAATGAAATCAAGGGCTTCCATACACATGAAGGAAGTTAGGGATAGTCATGCTGAAAGGCATATTCAGCTCCCATTTTCTCCTGCATATATCAAATTGGGTCATTCACAAGAATAAAAACTTAACAAGTACATCAATCTCACTCAACTCATTGAATTCCTTCTTAAAAAAAATCATCAAATAAATAGTAATGAACTTGAGGGGTTCCAGTCTTTTTTGGTTATGTCATTGCCTGCATATGTGTGTTGGGGTGCATGAGGTGCATGGTTTCAGCCACCATACCCTAGCCTCGGGCTCACTCCCCCACACTTAAGATGAACATTGTCCTCAATGTTCCTATTGTTAGGGGATCACAAAAAAAACAACAAGAGAAATACCAAGTAAAGAGAAGGGTAAAGAGGATTTCCTGAAGATTAATTTCCAGATATGCAAGAGTTCTTTTGGTGGGAGCCTCTTCTGCTAGAATTTACTTGCAACAGAGATTAGAAGCTTTGTTCTAACTAAAAATAATTTAAACCAAATAATAAAAAGACTACTATACACAATTCCAAACAATGTAAATAATTTAACCAGTCTGTAATACACAACAGAAACTTACAAGGCCAAGAAGTTTGAATTCTATCTAACAAAAAAATAAATAAATAAATAAATTTAAAAAAAACAAGATCAAAAGCCAATATAAATATCTCTTGGAATCTAATATGCAAGTGATAAACAAGTGATTTACAAGATTGAAACTAGCCTAGAAGTCTAAGAGTTCTTGAAATCAGCACACTACCAAAGTTATTTGATTTTTTTTTTTTTTGTTGTGTGCTCAGATCTACATTAGAATTTCAGAAATGTAAGTGAATGTATGAAGATCTGATCCACACTAATAATTTTGCTAATTAGAAAGACATAGCTCCATTACTGAAACTAAACCAACATTCAAGTGTGAAGTAGATGTTCAATGGAAAAGAGAGCTAGCTAAATCAGCAATGGAGTTTATTACACACTATTTTAAACTTAAATGAACATAAGTAAACAAATCTAAAATCTACTGTAAACAGATCTACAATCATTGCTGAATTTATGATCTTTAAGCTACTCTTCAAGTTCTAACAAAAAAAAAATCAGATTTGAAAACTTAACTTTTGAGAACAGACACTTACAAAAACTCCAAACCTAATATCAATAAGTATGTCTAAAATCTGTTGCAGTTAGGTCTGAAATAAGTTTGATCCCAAGAGCTTAAGACTTCTCTTTCAAGTCCCAACTTAAATGTCTTGTATGCCTCAATTGATTGCAGAGACCTGAAATCAGATCTGCAATTTTATAATGAAAGCAGCCTTGATTTAGATCTGAATACCATTACATCAAAAATATGAAGCTCTTTTTGGACCACACAAACATCAGTCCTAATCTAATACAACCAATTCAGATTGGGTGCAAGTGATTTAAAAGATAACAAAACATCAAGTTCACAAAAATTTCAGATCATGTACTTAAACTGCCTCTGATTCTCATGCACTTCAGAACTGATTTTACCATTCATGGCTTAAATTTTCATCAATGAGGCAAGTCTGATGCATCAAATTTTGAATTGGGTGCTATCACTACCCGAATTCACATCAAAATAGAGTGGGTTCTGGTCTGAGTTTAGATGAACTCAAATCTGAACCTAGCAGAATGCAGTCCTGCAACCGGCTGAACTCAGATCTGAACTTCAAATCTGAGTTTCAGATTTGAAAACTCACATGCTATTTTTTCATTGTTTTCTTTTTATTTTCTTTATCTATTTTTTTTTCTTTTTTTTTTTAATAAATTTAAAACAAAATACAGCAATGCAACCAAAATCTTTTTGGATGAGTGCAGGTCTGATTGATGAATGCAATTCAGATCTGAACTCATTTTAAATTTTTTTTTTTTTTTTTTGGTTGAGTGCTGCAGTTCTGCTATAGTAGATCTGAGTGCCGAATGCAACTCATATCTACAACACTCATGATTTTGTGATTTTTTTCTTTTAGAGGGAAATAACTTCAAGATAGAAAGCAAAACAGGTATCCTTTTATTAAAATTAAACTGAAACAAGGAAAATAAAGTAATCTACTAAAGAGAAAAGAAGCATAACTACAGTAATACAGCAGTTGCATTCAAAGCAAAAATGAAAAATTAAGCAAATTAAACCAACTATGAATGCAATGCGGAAGAACTACATCTGAAGAACTACATCTACCAGCTACACTAAATCAGCAATCAAATATGAAGTAGATCATCAATGGGAAAGAGAGCTAACTAGATCAGCAGTGGAGTTTCATGCTAATTGCTGTACTATAGCAGCCCTGCTACAGCTCTAAATGCTAGTGGAATGCACTGCTGCTTTTATTGAATATGTGAGGCATCAGAATTATTCAATCCAAACACACATCCTCAGCAAATTTAGATTGGGTACAAGTGGGTAAAGCCAAAAATTCAGTCCACCCAGAATTCATAGTATGCTCTGTATCAGTTCAGTCCTCACATCATATCAACTGCATTTCAGATTTGAATTTCTCTCATTCCTTGCTATCCATTCACCCTTGAGGCAGGTTGGATGTATCATAGGGTGGATTGGGGTAGTGATGGCACCCAATTCACCTCAAACTTGCATCGGTTCAGATCTGAGTTCAGAGGAATTCAGATCTGAACTGAGCAGATCTGTAACAGTAGAATTCAGATCTGAACTCAAGTCTGAGTTTGGATCTGAATTCTCAATTGCCTTACCTTCAGTTATTGCTACCAAATTGTTTTTGGGGAATAGCAGAAGTGCCCTAGGGTGAATTGGGGTGGTGATGACACCCAATTCCCCTCAAAATTTCATCAGTTCAGGTCTGAGTTTAGAGGAACTCAGATCTGAACTGTTGCAGATCTGCAATAGTAGAATTCAGATCTGAATTCAAATCTGAATTCTGATCCAAATTCTCAATTGCTCCTCTTGTTGTTCAAAAGATCTCCCCCTTTTTTTTTCATTTTTTTTTATCTTTTTGTAATGAAAGAAAAAAATAGTCTGAAACACAAGCAACTCTTTTCAGCTGAGTGCTGCAGATCTGAAATCTGCTGATCTGAGTGCCGAATGCAACTCAGATCTGCAACACTCATGTTTTTTTGTGAAATTTTTTTTTCTTTTTTTTTTTTCTTTTTGAAGGGAACAACATCAAGATTGAATAGAAATCAAATATGCCTTTATTAAAATGAAACTGAAACCAGAAAAAGAAAGTAATCTACTTAAGAAAGAAGAAACATAACTACAGTAGTACAACAGTTGCATTCAAAACTAAAATGTAAAGTTAAGCAAATTAAACCAACTATGAATGCAATGCTGAATGATACCAGATTAAGAATGCTCAATGTTTCCTAATATTGCTTCTATAAATCCCCGGCAACGGTGCCAAAAACATGATGTGTGGCGCATTGTGACACTAGCAAGTGCACTAGCCGTTCAAGTAATAAAGTAGTGAGTGAAGTATCGTTCCCACGAGGATTTAGGAAACAATTAGCAATACTAAATTGAGCACTTCTTATCTGATCAACAAATAAATCAAAACTCTAATGATAGCTAAGAAATCCTAAATTAAAATCTATCTAAATCATTGGCCCAATTGCCTTCAATTTAGGTTAGAAGAGTAAGCAGTAAATGTCAATTTCAGAATTCAGCAATCTATCAATTTGGATCATTCGAATGAATCATGATTGAGCCTTGGTTTGGTGAAACCCCAAGGTCATGAACAGCCTCTCTCAAGCACATGTTCATCCTATGCATGAGTGACGGTTCTTCTATCTCTAGCAAGAATCTAATCCCCATGCATACATTTCTTCAAACACTTCTAAGACATCAATTCAAATCTGAATTGATCACCAACTGAATTGTGCAAGTTATCTCTAACCTTGCACTCAATTCAGTTCTTGAATAGTAGATCTAAATTCCTAGAGTCTCTTTCAAGCACTCTAGGAATTCCAAGCTTTAGATCCATTCGGCCAATCTGAAAATTGCAGATCTGAATTCTCTTTCAAGCAATTCAGATCTTGCAATCTCAGATCTGAGAATTCAAATCTGAGTTTTGAAGGTTAGTTGGCCGAATTAATCTACAATAACACCCTTATTCAAGAAACTTCAAGTACAATCCATGATCATTTGAATGAATCAAAAAGAATTAGATTGCTGAACTGAAATTTTACAAGCTGAAATACATCAAGGAAGAATGGAAACAAGGAGAAAGAAGAAAGAAAAATATAACTAAGAAACTGAATTCAAATCAAAAGAGAATGAAACTACAAATGATTTATTACAAAAGATCTTTGAATCACAAACCCTCAATTCGAACTCACCTTCTTCTTCTAGCTTGCTTGTCTTGAACTTCCTTCAGCCCTTCTTCTTCTTCTTCCTTGCGCCTAGCCTTCTTCTCTTCTCTTCTCTCAAGGTGGCCGAACTTCTAAGAGTGGGAGAGCCTTCCTCTCAAGCAATTGAACCACTTTCTACCCTCCTAGAGGCCTCCTTATATAGTTTTTCAAGGGGGCTCTTGCCCCTTTTTGAAGCCTCTAGAATGGGGTGTATTACACCCCTCATGAACCTTCTAGAGTGCTCCCTCCTTCTCTTCAAGAAACACCTAGAAGTTGCCGCCCCTAGCTCCCTTTGGGCTGCTATTTGGGCTACAACTTAGCTTGCTTTTGAGCTCATGTGGGCTACACTCTAGGCTGTTATTTGGGCTAAAAATGGGCTGGGCCTAAATTTCCTTCTTGTTAGGATTCTTCCTTTGAATTTTTCAAAGAGTTTCACTTGCTCTTCTTGGGCCGAATGAAATTCTCTTGCTGTCATGGCTGGGCCGGGCTGAATTTGATAAATTTTGGGTTTTCTAGTCTTGCTTTTGCCTTCTTTTTGTTGATTTGGCTCCCCCTGAAATCTTTTTTGCAATCAAGCTAAATTAAGGCAAAAATTAATAAAACCGGCATAAAAATCCATGCTAAGGTCCTCAAAAATTATAGATAAATTGTAAGTTCATCACAAATGGTTTTAATTCCCGAGATCCATGTGAGAGGAGAGTGCGGCACTGTTCCTTGCAGCCGAGGGAGAGGTAATCTCTTGTCGGGCAGTGCTTGATCATTAAGGGCTGAGAGGTTAAGTGTAAGACCATTGAGGATAATGCCTGATGGGCTAATTTTGCACCTACCCATAGTCCCTGGGTTTTTATAAGATGGCTTGGCCCAGGGACCACTTAATGTAAGTGTTGGGCCCATAGGGTCCATATGATGGACTCAAGGGGTTCATTGAGTTTTTCAGTGAATTCGGCTGGGCCCTGTTTTAGAGGCTGGGCCGAACCCATGTGGCTGGTGTGTAGATCAATGCTTGGGTCCCACGCCATACAAAGAAGCCCAACTGGGCAGCAGATTGGAAAGTAATTAGACACTGAACACTTAATGGGCCAAAAGCCCATTTCGAGGTGGGCTGATATGATCACCCATCCATGGGGCGAATTTGAGATTAAAGTTAGTAAAAGGATTGGGCCTTTAGCCTTATCCACTCTTAGAGACCAAATTCAAATTAGATTTGAATCTGGTAACCTCCTGTTAAGATCAGGAGTAAGCTAACTCTATCTGCAGAAAGGATTAAGATTATCCCCTATCCAAATACTGATTTGGATTGGGATAATTCCTTAAAAGGAGGTTTCTTAATCAAGAAGAAAGGAGGAGATTTCGAACCACCTTGAAGAGGTATAGGATATCTCCTGCGAATTGAGAGAGGATCTCATTCATACTCTCCAGAAAAACAGAAAAAGCAGTTCATCCTTTTTCGTTTTGGAGATCTCCTCCTGCCGCCGCCATCTGCCATTGCAAGATTAGATCTTTGCAGAAAAGAAAGTCAAGAAATCTGTTCTTGACATCAGTCTTGCAAGAAAGACTGAAAAGGATTCAGTGTTTAGTACTTCCAGAGGATTCTTGTGAAGGATTCAGTGTGTAGGACGCACCCTGCTGGTTCTGTTCCATTCACAGTTGTGTCATCTTCAGCAGGAACGGATCTTGGAGCTTTCTTTGGGCGTGAACACCAACTTTGGGAGATACTGCTTCTCCGGATCAGGTATATTCCTCCCATTTATCTTTTGGTACAGATCTGGTTTGATTATGGTTCAAGTAGGATCCTTGAATATTGTATTCTAAATGTAGGGAATATGATTCCAAGTTGAGAGAAGGTAGGAAATTTTTGAAATTCGCCCACCCATTCCGCAACCTTTATGGCATCCATTAGATGGATCCTACCATTCTTTCAGTGGTATCAGAGCCAGGTTCGAATCTTGAACCAAAAGAAAATCAGATCTGACCCTGCGCAGATGGATAGAAGGTGTTCTTTCAGGATTTGCGCAGATTGTTTTCTTTTTTTCAAGAAACTGTTTCTTGTTAAGGGCGATTGATCTGAAATTAATTTTATTAAATCCAAAATTTATTTAGAATTGTTCTTTATTTATTTTGATTTAATGGACTGTTCGAACCTGGAGATCACAGTGCAGATTTGGCGCAGATAGTCTACGCACCCTTTTTCTTTCTATTTATTTATATTCGGTTTGTAAATAATTTTTTTATTTTAGACTGAATGTATAGGATTTGATCAAGAATGTAATTAATAGAAATAGGATTTCTGTTATTTTTCTTGATTAAAGAAGAAGGAAGAAGAAGGCGGCGCTGGAGATTTGTAGTTGGAGAAATCGCTTTCTGCGATTTGTAGTTTGTGAAACTGCAACCCTTGTGATTAACCTCTGTTTTGCAGGTGGTGCAAACAGTCCATAGTTTGATTTGTGATTGTTTGAAATCAAAATTATTAATTTCAGATCTTTCATGAATTAATTCTTGAATTGAAAATCAGTTTTGGATCCTCTCGGACAAGATTGGACCAAAACTGTTTGGACCGAATCTGGGGTTCGATAGGGACTGTTTTTCAGTTAGTATTTCTCACACTTGCTGTTCCAAATCTGATGTTCAATTACAAGGATTACTTCGGCCCACCTGTAAAGCCCAGTTTTAAAGGGTTAAAACTGCAAAGGCCCATTACTGTGAGATAAGCTGTATGGGCCGAACTGCTATCTGCGATTCAGCCCATACACCAAGTAGTCATTAATTGTTAATGACTTAGTTTTTAAATGGGCTATTCAATGGGCTTTACAGCAGTTAATTGATTGGATCAATTCCTCCTTTACATGTGATGTTTGGATGTTTGATGTGCTGCGACCATGGGCCATAAGTACTTGGCCCATGAAGATTCGTTAGTGGCTCTTGCGCACACCATGGCTGAATGCACATCATTAACATGGTGTCCTTCAAGGTCATTGGATGACCCCTCTTTGTTTGGTGGGCCCCACAACCCTGAAAAGGGATGCGTACGGAACCCCTAGCCAATTAAGGCCCACCAGAAATCTGACTTCATGAAAGTCAGTGGGAGCCACTCTGGTTTGACCTAAATTAAAACTACGGCGTTTTTGTTCCCTCTAGAAAATATGAATGCATGTGATAGGGAGACCCATATGATGGACTCTCTAAAGGCCTTCCGTCATTAGCACAATGACGGGTCCTTTAGTAATGAGGAAACGCACTATAAAATTGGGCTATCCATTTGCTGTTGGATCTATTAGAGTGTTTCATAAGATGATAGGGGCGTCATAGACCGATGTGGGAGGGGCTTCACCAGAAAATGGGAACTCTCTCACGGTACCTTGGCGTAACCTGAATATGATGGGTAAGCACTCACTGGACAGAAATGTTTACCTGAAAACGGCTCGGAACCTTGTCTGACAGAGGCCAAAGGGAAACTCATTTGATGAGTGGATATGATCCGTCACAGAAAGGTGGTGAGGTTATGCAGCTGAAACAGTTGGGTTCACGCACCCCATGTGATTTCCCACATTTCCAGAGACATTTTGTCGTCTCCGTCACTGAGAAAGGAGGGAAATCTCAGAGATGAACAAATGGGAATGGAACATAGATTAAAAGCCATATCTATGTAGGTAACATGAATCAAACTAAGGTTGTGGACAAATGATTTTGCTATTTTATCAGAAAATGGCAAACGGTCAATTTGCAAAGCTTCTAGACGATAACAAGCTTAAGGGCCCAAACTATGCTGGCTGGTACAGAAATCTTATGCTGGTCCTAACTTCCGAAAAGTTAGACAAGGTGGTGAAAAATCCTGCACCGGAACGTCCGAGTGATAGGGCTTCTGAGGCCCGTAGGAGGGACTACCAAGAGTGGGAGGATAAGAACTCCCTAACCTGCTGCTTTGTCGTTGCCTCATTAGACAACTCAATACAGAGGCAGTTCGATCAGATCGAACTAGCCAAGGACATATTGGACAGTCTAAGAACAATGTATGAAGAGCAGAACCGTTCTACTCGATAGAAGGTCCTGAAATTGTTCATGACCGCGCAGATGACCAAATGGCAGAAAGTTCATGACCATTGTCTTCGAATGATGGGTTACATTAACGAACTTGAAGCTCTTGGATCCGGGCTAGATCTTGGCACGCAAGTGGATGCCATCCTCAATTCTTTGCCCTCTTCCTTCAATGCGTTCACAATGAACTACAATATGAATAAGCTGAATGTCAGCGTCCAGGAACTCAGCAATATGTTGCAGAGAGCCGAGGATCTACTCAAGAAGGATGAGCCTGTGGTTATGCTTGCTGAAGCTAACAAATCGGGCAAGAAAAAGAGAAAGGCAAAGAAGCCCCAGAAGAAAACTACCAAACCTAAGAAGTAGAAGAAGAACAAGGCATTTGATGTCAGTCACTTCTGCAAGCAGACCGGCCACTAGAAGAGGAATTGTCCTGCCTACCTGGAATCTAAGAAAGGTAACATCGAAACTTGTGTCATAGAAACTAACATGTTAGTTACTTCTGTGTCCTGGTGTGTTGACTCCGGGGCTTCAACTCATGCGTGTAACTCACTGTAGGGGTTCAAAGTTAGCAGAAGGTTGAGTGAAGGTGAAGTGACATTATTCTTGGGAACAACTGCAAGTGTTGCAGCAGCGGCAATAGGAATCGTAGAATTAGTTTTTAAAGAAGGAATGCTTGTATTTAAAGATTGTCTTTATGTACAGAACTTGAGAAGAAATTTAATTTATGTTTCAAAACTGTGTGCTGATGGATATACTGTTTATTTTAGTACTATGATTACTATTAAACGGAATAATAAATTCATCGCATGCGGGGAACTAGAGAATGGTCTCTATGTTCTACATCCTTCTCTGGAAACTAACTTAACCGACACTACGTCGGTCAAAAATCCCAAGAAAAGGAATCGTGATATAGTAAGTCCCACGTGCCTCTGGCATTACCGACTTGGCCATATTGGTATTGACCGAATCACAAGGCTGGTAAAGGATGGTCCTTTGGATTTTCTAACCGTAGAAAATCTTCCCACTTGTGAACCTTGCCTTCAAGGTAAGATGTCTAAGCGGCCATTTGACGGTAAGCCTGAAAGATCTGAAGGCACACTTGACCTAATACATACTGATGTATGTGGTCCCCTGAGTGTTAGGACACGGAACCAACACGTGTACTTCATCACCTTTTCAGATGATTTTTCACGATATGGTTACGTGTACCTAATGAGACATAAGTCTGAATCATTTGAAAAGTTCAAAGAGTTCAGACAGGAAGTCGAGAAATAGTTAGGGAGAGAAATTAAGGCCCTTCGATCAGATCGAGGTGGCGAGTATCTCTCTGACGAATTCAGGGACTACTTAAAGGCCAATGGGATAGTGTCACAATTAGCTCCTCCTGCTACACCTCAACTCAACGGTGTTTCAGAGAGGAGGAATAGGACCTTGTTAGACATGGTCCGGTCACTTCTCGTATGCTCACAATTACCCACATCCTTTTAGGGATACGCATTAGAGACTGCTATCTACGTGCTGAATCGGGTTCCAACCAAATCAGTTCCGAAAACTCCATATGAACTTTGGACCGGAAGGAAGCCAAGTGTAAGACACTTGAAGATTTGGGGTTGTCCTGCACACGTTAAAAGAACAAGTGCGGACAAGTTGGAATCTAAAACCAGTCGTTGCCTGTTTATAGGCTACCCAAAGGATTCGGTGGGTTATCTATTCTATGACCCGAGTGAGCAGAAAGTGTTCTGCAGTCAAAACGCCCAGTTCTTAGAATCCGATTACATCCTAGACACCCATCGTCAGGAAATAGTTCTTGATGAGGAGAGCTCAGGAGCAGTGGGAGATGTCCCACAAATTCCAGGTAATTACCAACCTAGAAGAACCACCCGGGTATCCAGACCACCAGTCCGATATGGTTATGACTAGGATAGTTACCTGGTGGAAACCTTGACTAGTGAAGAGGATCCCGTGACTTACGCGGAAGCTATGTTAGACATAGACTCCCAGAAGTGGGTGGAGGCCATGAGAGATGAAATGGACTCAATGGAGTCCAATGGAGTCTGGACTCTAATGGATCAGCCCCCCGGGGTAAAAGCAATTGGTTGCAAATGGATCTACAAGAGGAAGAAGGGCCCCGATGGCAGGATTGAGACCTTTAAAGCTCACTTGGTGGCGAAAGGGTATACTCAGAAAGAAGGCATCGACTATGAGGAAACTTTTTTGCCCGTGGCCATGCTTAAATCCATTAGGATCCTGCTAGCTGTAGCAGCGTACCATGACTATGAGATTTGGCAAATGGATGTCAAAACCGCGTTCCTGAATGGAGATCTTAGTGAAGATATCTACATGCAGCAGTCGCAAGGCTTCATTGCTGCTGGTCAGGAACACATGGTATGTAAACTTAATAGATCCATATATGGACTTAAGTAGGCTTCTAGGAGTTGGAACATCCGTTTTGATTCTGCAGTCAAAACGTTTGACTTTGAGCAGAATCCGGATGAGCCTTGTGTTTACAGGAAGTCCAGTGGGGATAAGATCACCTTTTTGGTGTTGTACGTGGACGATATCCTACTCATTGGGAATGATGTAGGAAAGTTGACATCGGTCAAGGTATGGCTATCACAGCTGTTCTCCATGAAAGATCTTGGAGAAGCTTCATACATACTGGGTCTTCGACTCTATAGAGATAGATCGAAGCGGATAATTGGATTATCCCAGGCTGCTTATATTGACAAAATTGTCAAGAGGTACAGCATGGAGAACTCCAAGAAAGGAAACGTTCCTTTCAGGCACGGAGTCACTCTCTCCAAGAAGATGTCTCCCAAGACTTCTGAGGAGATTGAGAGCATGAGAGACGTTCCCTATGCCTCAGCCGTAGGGAGCATCATGTATGCCATGCTGTGCACTCGCCCTGACATTGCTCAGGCGGTGAGTGTGGTAAGCAGATTCTAGGAAAACCCAGGGTAGGAGCATTGGACTGCTGTAAAGAACATACTCAAATACCTTCGAAGGACAAAAGAGTTTTGTCTGGTATTCGATGGTAGTTCACTGCAAGTTCTAGGGTATACCGATGCCGATTTCCAGTCGGATCCAGATGATAGAAAGTCTACATCTGGGTATGTTTTCACGATAGGATCGTGTGCTGTTTGCTCGAAAAGCAGCAAACAGGGGTCCACTGCAGACTCCACAACCGAGGCCGAGTACATTGCCGCAAGTGAAGCTGCCAAGGAAGCCGTGTGGATGAAGAAGTTCATACACGAATTGGGAGCGATTCCATCCAGCACATCTCCCATCCCGTTGTTGTGTGACAACAATGGAGCGATCGCCCAGGCTAAAGAGCCTCGGGCTCACTCGAAGTCGAAGCACATCGAGAGAAAGTACCATGTACTGCGGGAGATCGTTGGTAGAGGGGACGTCCTGATTCAGAAGGTAGCATCAGCGGATAATGTGGCAGACCCATTGACTAAGCCACTGACACAGAAGGTGTTTGAGAAACACATGGAAAGTATGGGACTCCGGCTTGTACCAGATTGGACCTAAGTGCAAGTGGGAGCTGTTAGACAGTTTTGTATGCCCTTAGCTTCAATCTGATTTGATGTACTTTTGTTATTTCGTGGAAATAAATAAAGTGCATGTTTGATTCATGTTGTTTGGTTTAATTCTGTGTAAAACCCTAAAACTGGACATTTATAGAGACTCGTGTTAGTTTTAAATGTTCACAGCCATTGGATAAGTTTGGGTAGATTTATCCTGCCAAGGCTGATACTGGTGTGCCACCAACTGTTGGGATGGCCTGTCTCAGCCACCAGGGTAAGACCCGAGGCACATGCAGTATGGAATTACCTGAATCCTTGAACCGGACCAGATTTCCAATATTGCCCTGGACCTTGGAGATAGATGGGCAAAACTGGAAAGTTACACCTGACCCCTAGACTCGATTATGACATTTCACTAGGTGTTGGATCAGGCTGCCTTTGATATGCCAATCAGTGAGATCCTTAGCGGGAATCAAAACCTGGGTATGTTAGGGCAGTTTGAGAATTCATCTGAATGGATGATCATAGTGACAGAATCAGCCACTTTGTCAGACAAAGGGTAATGATCGGGAATGCACTCTCTCTGATGGAAACCAAACTGCCGGCAGTTGATTTCAATCGTTGGAATTTTGTTTTGCAAAATTAATATATTTATATATATATCTACAGTTTCAAATTGTTTGCAAATGGTTTTAATTCCAAAGATCCATGTGAGAGGAGAGTGCGGCACTGTTCCTTGCAGCCGAGGGAGAGGTCCTATCTTGTCGGGCAGTGCTTGATCATTAAGGGCTGAGAGGTTAAGTGTAAGACCATTGAGGATAATGCCTGATGGGCTAATCTTGCACCTGCCCACTGTCCCTGGGTTTTTATAAGGTGGCTTGGCACAGGGACCACTTAATGTAAGTGTTGGGCCCATAGGGTCCATATGATGGACTCAAGGGGTTCATTGAGTTTTTCAGTGAATTCGGCTGGGCCCTGTTTTAGAGGCTGGGCCGAACCCATGTGACTGGTGTGTAGATCAATGCTTGGGTCCCACGCCATACAAAGAAGCCCAATTGGGTAGTAGATTGGAAAGTAATTAGACACTGAACACTTAATGGGCCAAAAGCCCATTTCGAGGTGGGCTGATATGATCACCCATCCATGGGGCAAATTTGAGATTAAAGTTAGTAAAAGGATTGGGCCTTTAGCCTTATCCACTCTTAGAGACCAAATTCAAATTAGATTTGAATCTAGTAACCTCCTGATAAGATTAGGAGTAAGCTAACTCTATCTGCAGAAAGGATTAAGATTATCCCCTATCCAAATACTGATTTGGATTGGAATAACTCTTAAAAAGGAGGTTTCTTAATCAAGAAGAAAGGAGGAGATTTCGAACCACCTTGAAGAGGTATAGGATATCTCTTGCGAATTGAGAGAGGATCTCATTCATACTCTCCAGAAAAACAGAAAAAGCAGTTCAGCCTTTTTCGTTTTGGAGATCTCCTCCTGCCGCCACCATCTGCCATTGCAAGATTAGATCTTTGCAGAAAAGAAAGTCAAGAAATTTGTTCTTGACATCAGTCTTGCAAGAAAGACTGAAAATGATTCAGTGTTTAGTACTTCCAGAGGATTCTTGTGAATGATCCAGTGTGTAGGACGCACCCTGCTGGTTCTATTCCATTCACAGCTGTGTCATCTTCAGCAGGAACGGATCTTGGAGCATTCTTTGGGCGTGAACACCAACTTTGGGAGATACTGCTTCTCCGGATCAGGTATATTCCTCCCATTTATCTTTTGGTACAGATCTGGTTTGATTATTGTTCAAGTAGGATCCTTAAATATTGTATTCTAAATTTAGGGAATATGATTCCAAGTTGAGAGAAGTTAGGAAATTTTTGAAATTCGCCCACCCATTCCGCAACCTTTATGGCGTCCATTAGATGGATCCTACCATTCTTTCACTTAGGTCCAATCAGGTACTAGCCAGAGTCCCATGCTTTCCACGTGTTTCTCAAACACTTTCTGTGATAGTGGCTTGGTCACTGGGTCAGCTACATTTTACGCTGACGCTACCTTCTGAATCAGGACGTCCCCTCTACCAACATTCTCCCTCAGTACGTGGTACTTCCTCTCGATGTGCTTTGACTTCGAGTGGGCTCGTGGCTCCTTAGCCTGAGCAATAGCACCATTGTTGTCACACAACAATGGGAAGGGTGATGTGCTGGACGGAACTACTCCCAACTCCTGAATGAACTTTTTCATCCACATGGCTTCTTTGGCAGCCTCACTTGCGGCAATCTACTCGACCTTGATCGTGGAGTCTGCAGTGCACCCCAGTTTGCTATTTTTCCAGCAAACAACACACGATCCTATCGTGAATACATATCCAGATGTAGACTTTCTATCATCTGGATCTCACTAGAAATCGACATCTATATACCCTTGGATCTGTAGTGAGCTACCATCGAATACTAGACAAAACTCTTTTTTCCTTCGAAGGTACTTAAGTATGTTTTTCACAACAGTCCAGTGCTCCTGTCCTGTGTTGGCCTGAAATCTGCTAACTACAATCACTGCCCGAGCAATGTCAGGACGAGTACACAGCGTGGCATACATGATGCTCCCTATGGCAGAGGCATAGGGAACGTCTTTCATGCCATCCATCTCCTCATAAGTCTTGGGAGACATCTTCTTGGAGAGAGTGACTCCGTGCCTGAAAGGAACATTTCCTTTCTTGGAGTTTTTCATGCTGTATGTTTTGACTATTTTGTCAATGTAGGCAGATTGGGATAATTCTATTATCCGCTTTGATCTATCTCTATAGAGTCGAAGACCAGTATATAGGAGGCTTCTCCAAGATCTATCATGGAGAATTGCTATGAAAGCCATACTTTCACCGTAGTCAACATTCCAACATCATTCCCAATGAGTAGAATGTCATCTACATACAGAACCAAGAGGGTAACCTTATCTCCACTGTACTTCTTGTAAACACAGGGTTCATCCGGATTCTGCTCGAAGTCAAACGATTTGACAACAGAGTCAAAACGGATGTTCCAACTTCTAGAATCTTGCTTAAGTCCATAAATGGATCTATTGAGTTTACATACCATGTTTTCCTGACCCGCAGCTATGAAGCCTTGCGGCTGCTGCATATACATATCTTTATTAAGATCACCATTCAGGAATGCAGTTTTGACATCCATTTTCCAAATCTCATAATCATTGTATGCTGCTATAGCTAGCAGGATCCTAATGGATTTAAGCATGGCCACAGATGAAAAGGTTTCCTCATAATCGATGCCCTCTTTCTGAGTGTATCCTTTTGCCACTAGACGTGCTTTGAAGGTCTCAACCCTACCATCGGGGCCCTTTTTCCTCTTGTAAATCCATTTACAACCGATTGCTTTTACCCCGGAGGGTGGATCTACTAGAGTCCAGACTCCATTGTCTCCATTGAGTCCATCTCTGCTCTCATGGCCTCCACTCACTTCTGGGAATCTATGTCCAACATAGCTTCCGCGTAAGTCATGGGATTCTCCTCACTAGTCAAGGTTTCCACCAGGTAACTATCCTAGTCATAACCATAACGGACTGGTGGCCTGGATACCTGAGTGGATCTTCTAGATTGATCACTACCTAGAACTTGTGGGACATCTCCCACTACTCCTGAGCTCTCCTCATCAAGAACAATTTCCTGACGATGGGTGTCCAGGATGTAATCGGTCTCCAAGAATTGGGCATTTCGACTATAGAACACTTTCTACTCACTTGGGTCATAGAATAGGTAACCTACAGTGCCTTTTTGGTAACCTACAAATAGGCAACGGTTGGTCTTGGATTCCAGCTTGTCTGCACTCGTTCTTTTAACGTGTGCTGGACAACCCCAAATCTTCAAGTGTCCTACACTTGGTTTCTTTCCGGTCCAAAGTTCATATGGAGTGTTCAGAACCGATTTGGTTGGAACCCGATTCAGCACGTAAATCACAGTCTAATGCGTAACCCCAAAAGGGTGTGGGTAACTCTGAGTGTATGAGAAGTGACCGAACCATATCCAATAAGGTCCTATTCCTCCTCTCTCTAACACCGTTAAGTTGTGGTGTAGCAAGAGGAGCTAATTGTGATACTATCCCATTGTCCTTTAAGTAGTCCTTGAATTCGGCAGAGAGATACTCGCCACCTCGATTAGATTGAAGGGCTTTAATTTTTCTCCCCAAATGTTTCTCGACCTCTTGTCTAATCTCTTTGAACTTTTCAAAGGATTCAGACTTGTGTCTCATCAGGTACACATAACCATATTGTGAGAAATCATCTATGAAGGTGATGAAATACATGTGTCGATTTTATGTCTTGGCACTCAGGGGACCACATACATCAGTATATATTAGGTCAAGTGTACCTGTACATCTTTCGGGCTTACCGTTAAATGGCCGTTTCGTCATCTTGCCTTGTAGGCAAGGCTCACATGTGGGAAGATCTTCTACAGTTAGAAAATCTAAAGGACCATTCTTTACCAACCTTGTGATTCGGTCAACACCGATGTGGCCAAGTTGGTAATGCCACTGACATGTGGGATTAACTGTATCACGGGCTCTCTTCTTGGGGATTTCAGCCGACGTAGTTTTGGTTATGTTAGTTTCTAGAGAAGGATGTAGAACATGGAGACCATTCTCCAGTTCCCCGTATGCGATGAATCTGTTATTTCTTTTAATAGTAGTTATATTACTAAAGAAGACAGAATAACCATATGCACACAGTTTTGAAACAAAAATCAAATTTTTCCTTAAATTTTGTACATAAGGACAAACTTTGAGTATAATTATTCATTCTCTAAAAATTAACTCCATAGTTCCTTCTGCTTACCTTGAACCCCTGCAGTGAGTTACACGCATGAGTTGAAGCCCTGGAGTCAATACACTAGGACACAGAAGCTACCAATAAATTGGTTTCTATAACACAAGATTCGAAATTACCTTTCTTGGATTCCAGGTAGGCAGGATAGTTCCTTTTCCAGTGGCCGGTCTTCTTGCAGAAGTGACAGGCATCCGATGCTTTGTCTTTCTTTTGCTTCTTACCCTTAGTGGCTTTCTTCTAAGAACTTCTTTACCTTCCTCTTTCTCTTGACCGTCTTGCTAGTTTCAACAAGCATAATTACAGGCTCATCCTTTCTAATCAGTTCTTCAGCTCTTTACAACATATTGCTGAGCTCTTGCAAGCTGACATTCAGCTTGTTCATGTTATAGTTCATGATGAATGGATTAAAGGAAGGAGGCAAAGAATTGATGATAGAATCTATATGGGTCATAAGGTCCAGCCTGGATCCAAGAGCCTCCAGTTCGTTGATGTATCCCATCATCCGAAGACAATGGTCATGAACTTGTTGACCCTTGGACATTTGTGCTGTCATGAACTGTTTCAAGACCTTTTGTCGAGTAGAACAATTCTGCTCTTCATACATCATCCTGAGACTGTCCAATATGTCCTTGGCGAGTTCAATCTGATCGAACTGCCTCTGTATTGGGTTGTCCAAGGAGGCAATGATGTAACACCAGGCAAGGGAGTTTTTCTCCTCCATTCCTGATAGTCTCTCCTTCGGGCCTCAGAAGCCCTGTCACCCGGACGCTCCAGGGCAGGATTCTTTGCCACTTTGTCCAACTTTTCAGAAGCTAGGACCAGCATAAGGTTCCTGTACCAGTCAGCATAGTTTGGGCCTTTAAGCTTGTTGTTGTCAAGAAGCTTTGCAAATGATCCGTTTGCCATTTTCTGATAAAAGAGCAAACATCAGTCCACAACCTAATTTGATTCATGTTCATTTCATAGATATGGATTTTAATCTATGATCGATTTCCATTTATTCATCTCTGAGATTTCCCTCCTTTCTTAGTGATGGAGACTACGGGTTATCTCTGGAAATGTGGGGAATCACATAGGGTGCATGGAGCCAACTGTTTCACCTGCATAACCCCACCACCTTTCTATGAAGGATCATACCTACTCATCATATGTGTTTTCCCTTTGGCCACTGTCAAACAAGGTTCAGAGTCATTTTTAGGTAAACCTTTCTATCCAGTGAGTGCTCACCCATCATGTTCGTGAATGCCAAGGTACCGTGAGGGAGTTCCCATTTTCTGGTGAAGCCCCTCCCACATCGGTCTATGATGCCCCTATCATCTTATGAAATGGATAGCCCATTTTCAGGTGTGTTTCCTCATTATTGAAGGACCCATCCTCATGCTAAAGATGGAAGGCGTTTAAATCGGCTTGGATTCCGCACGTAACCTTTTGATGAGGTGTGGGGCCCACCACTGAGGGAGGTCATCCAATGACTAGAAGGGACACCATGGCAATAATGTGCATTCAGCCATGGTGTACGTAAGAGCCACTGTCGAATGAGCATGGGCCAAGCACTTATGGACCATGTACGCAGCACATCATACATCCATACATCTCATGTAGGGATAACTTGATCCAATCAATTAATTATCTGTAAGGCCCATTGGAAGCCCGTTAAAAAATCCATAATATTAACCATTAATATTATCTAGGTATATGGGCTGAAGTAGGGTTACCCAGTTCGGCCCATATAGCTTTATCCTTTGAAGCGGGCTTTTAGCAGTTATAACCATTTAAAACTAGGCCTTTACAGGTTGGGCCGAATTAACCATTTAATTAAATATCAATCCTCAGGCCCATTAGTGGGAAAATTAGGGCTGAATTTCAGCCTTGATTAAACCCTAGATTTGGTTCAAACAGTTTTGAACCAATTTTGGTTCGAATGGGTCTAGTGTTTGATCTTTAATTAAATCCTTAATACAAGAAAATAATATGAAATTAAATAATTGATAAAATAAAATCAAGAATCAGTTAATCAGGGCTGTTCGCACACTCCATCCTACAAAACAGAGGTTAGATCGTAGATTGCAGTTTCACAAAATGCAAATCGCAGATAGCGAATGTCCCATATGGGAAATCTCCTTCTCTATGAAATCTCCCTTTCTGTGCCACCATCTTCAATCTAAAATAAAATTAAATAGAAATCATATTTCTATTACATCAGATCGAATGGCTATACATTGAGTCTAAAAACAGCCCATAAATCAAGAATTCGATCTCCTCTTGTACAAACAGCCCATAAATCAAGAAAATCATATAAAACTATTCAAAATAATAATCAAATTTATATAAAATTAATTTCAAATTATTTTCCCATCAGTTTTGGGAACAAATTTCCCAAAACCCATATCTGTGCAAATTGGGTAGAACGCCTTCTTCATATTTGCACAGGTTCAGATCTGAAACAGAATGGTTCAAGATTTGAACCATGGCTCTGATACCACTGAAGGGATTGGAAATCCATCATATGGACGCCCAAAGATTGTAGAATAAGGGGGCAAATTTCAAAAATTTTTCTCTCCATTCAACTGGGAATCGAATTCCCTATTTAGAAAATCATATTTTCATGGATCATTCTTGAACCATAAACTGAACCAGATCTGAACCAAAAGGAGTAGGGAGAGATAATACCTGATACAGAGAAGTAGTATCTCCCAGTGGAGGTGTTCACGTCGAATGAAGGATCCAAAATCTGCTCCCACTAAAGATGGCACAGTGTAGGGTGGAGCAGAATCAGCAGTGTTCTTCCAAAAGAACTTGACGCTTCTCAAGAATCACCTAGACGGCTTGTGAATACAACTCCCACCAATCTTTTCTCCAAAAGATTGGTATCAAGATCCAATCTTGATATCTCCCAAGAACTAGAGATCGAATTGCCGTAGGCGGCGGCTGTAGGAAGGAGGCGGCAAGAGAGTATTTGCAGGGTGCAGATTCACTCTTGTTGTGATTTCAACTTTGAAGACAAGAATGTGTATTGCTTGCTTGTGATGTCTAAAGACTGCCGCCCCCTCTTCCTTTTATAGACTTAAAGGGATCAGCTCCTAATCCCATTAGGAGTTGCTAACCCAAATCATATTTGGATTAGAATCCCCTTTAAGTGATAAGGGATAACCCTTATCTTATCTGCAAATTAGATCAACCATCTCCTAATCTAATTAGGAAGTTTCCAGATTGGACTCCCTAAGTAGATAGGGTGTGGGCCTAACCCTATCAGCTGATCCATCTCAGAATTTGCCCCTTAAGTGACTAATCAAATTAGCCCAGTTCGAAATGGGCTTAAGGCCCATTTAAGGTTATGTATTCATTTAGCCTTTTGAACTGCTGCCCAGTTGGGCTTCCTTGTAAGGCGTGGAACCCAAACATTGATCTACACATCATCCACATGGGTTCGGCCCAGCCTTTGTTACAAGGCCTTGCCGAATACACTGTTATGGACAACGCACCCCCTGAAACCCATTAGATGGGCTCTATGGGCCCAACACTTACCCTAAGTGGTCCCTAGGCCAAGCCACCTTGTAACACCCAGGGACTGTGGGCAGATGCAAGATTAGCCCATCAGGTATTATCCTCAATGGTCTTACACTTAACCTCTCAGCCCATAAAGATCATACACTGCCCGACAAGAGAGGACCTCTCCCTTGGCTGCAAGGAAAAGTGTTGCACTCTCTACTTATATGGATCCCAGGAATTAAAACCTTTTGCAAATCATTTCGAAACCATAATATATATACTTTTATATCTGATATAAAATGTATTTTGCAAAACAAATCTCAACGATTGAAATCGGCTGTCAGCAGTCTTGGTTTCCATCAGTGAGAGTGCATCCCCGATCATTACCTTTGTCCGACAAAGGGGCTAATCCTGTCACTATGATCACCCACTCAGATGAATTCTCAGACTATCCCAACATACCTAGGTTTTGACCCCCGCTAAGGATCTCACTGATTGGTACATCAAAGATAGCCCAATCCGACACCTAGTGCAGTGTCATAATCGAGTCTAGGGGTCGGGTGTAACTTTCTAGTTTTGCCCATCAATCTCCAAGGTGCAGGGCAATACTAGAAATCTGGTCTAGTTCAAAGATTCAATTAATCCTACACTGTATCTGCCTAGGGTCTCACCCCGTAGCTCAGACAAGCCACCCCAACCGACTTGGTGGCGCCACAGTGTTAGCTTTGTCAGTATAGGTCTCCCCAGACCGACCCACTGGCTGTGAACATTCTAAACTAACACGAGTCTCATTAAGTGTCCAGTTTAAGGGTATTAAATAGAGACATACCAAGGGAACATGAATCAAATATGCATTTTTATTCATTTACAATAAACTTATAAAATACATCATTTTGATTGAAGCTAAGGGCATACAAAACTGTCTAACACTATGGACATGTACCCATCATTGCAAGATGATTCAATGCAACAAGTCAATGTCGTAAGAGAATTTCCTGACCAACCTCAACGCAAATATGATCCCTATTCTAACTATTAGGGATCATCCCAATTTGAACTATGGAAATCAAGGAAGGCCACAAGGATTCCAGCCTCAAGCTTTCAACAAACAACCTCCAATTCTAGCACTCACCCAAGCCCAAAATCAACCCTCAAGTTTAGGTATGTCTTTAGATGAGATAGTTAAGGCTCTAGTGACTAACATTAAATAATTCCAATAGGAAACAAGGGCCAGCATCCAAAACTTAGGGAACCAAATCAGTGAACTTGCTACTTCTATTAGAAAGTTGGAGGTGCAAAACTCTAGAAAATTACAATCATAGATGGTGGTCAATCCCAAGGAGAGTGCTAGTGCAATGGTGCTGAGAAGTAGGAAGGAATTGCAGTCACAGCTTACTTCACCAAATAAAGTGGATGAAGAGCAGAAAGAAGAGGAAGAACAAGATCCACTTGAGAGTTTCAATAAGGTAAAGCCTGATTCCCCTTTACCTAAGATTTTTAATGCCATTGTGCCACCTTTTCCTAGTAGGTTGAAAAAATCTAAGAAAGAAGAGTACGAGCAAGAAGCTTTGGAGACCTTTAGGAAGGTGGAGATAAATATTCCTTTGTTAGATGCCATCAAGCAAATCCCGAAATACGCAAAATTTTTGAAGGAGTTGTACACTAACAAAATGAAGCTAAGAAGTGATGAGAATGTAAGGGTTGGGGAGAATGTGTCAGCTGTCATCAAGAGAACCTTGCCAGAAAATTGTGCTGATCTAGGTATGTTTACTTTACCTTGCGTGATTGGAAAGAAAAGAATTGAGCTTGCCATGCTAGATTTAGTTGCATCTATCAATGTCATGCCATATTCAATCTATTGTGTATTGAATTTGGGTCCATTGAAGGAGACTAGGGTAGTCATTCAATTAGCTGACCATTCCAACGCTTACCCTAAGGGGATTGTTGAAAATGTTTTGGTGCAGGTTAATGACCTAATATTTCCAGCTAATTTTTACATCTTTAAGATGGAGGAAGACACTATCACAAATTCAGATCCACTTCTATTAGGTAGACCATTTATGGAAATGGCCAAAACCAAAATAGATGTGGATGAGGGTACTCTCTTCGTCGAGTTTGACGGCGAGATTGTTAAATTCAACATTTTTGAAGCAATGAAGTACACCAATGAATGTCATTCAATTTGTTCAGTTGACATTGTTGATTCAATTGTGCAGGAAAATTTTGAAAAAAAATATATGAATAAGGAGCTCGAATTGACTGCACAATTAGATTTGAAGGAAGAGTTAGATTCATCCTGTGAAGCTTCGGAGTCAATATTGGAGTCAAGGTTAACAAATTCTAATATTCCATCATCGTTTTCTCATAAGAAATTGTTATACTCCATTTTGTAGGCCTCTATTTCAGATTTGAACCCACCCATGATGGATGAAAGGGGAAGACATCGGAAGTTGCAACTGCAAAGGTTAGAGGATCCAGTTTATGATGATTAAAAATAGGGAAGTTTGTTTTTTTCTTTTTCTTTTTGTTTTTGCATCTATAGTTTAGTTATTTTCCCCTTTTTCTTTACATTTCAACAATGCATAGATTAAGTATGGAGGGGGGGGAGTATAGGATCTGATAAGTAGTATTTATTTCAGTTCAAAAAAATAAAAAAACTCAACTCTTTTGGAATCAATTGAAACAGTGTTCTAGGAAGATTCTTGTGAATTGAGTAAAGAAATATGATCAGGGAGTACACCATTCAGCTGAAGCCATCCCTTTTAAGCTAGTCCTAAATTCAGGTTTAAGTAAATTGGGTAAATACTTCACCATTTTCACAATTGGTAGGATGGAGCATAAAATGCATCAACTGGTCAAGTAATCCGATGGTAGGATGGAGCATAAAATGCACCTACTAGCCAAGTCATCTGATAGTAGAGCAGAGCATAAAATGCACCTACTAGCTAGCAATTCAAATAGTAGGATAGAGTATAAAATGCATCTATTGACCAAGTAATCCAAAAGTGAGATGGAGCATAAAATGCACTCACTTCTTTAGAGGAGAGAAAAAGAAAATAAAATGAGAGAAAAAAAGAGGTTTTCCCTGATTTACTACTTGGTTTGCAGTAGTAAAAGATGGATTGACTGATGAATGAGTCATGTATGGCTTGGTTGTGTTGATTTAATAGTTCACAAAATTTAACCAATAATATTTGTGGAAAAAGATGAAGGAGAGTTGAGTTTAAAAATCGGTAGGATAGTTAGTTTGTTCTTGTTCTATATTAGCTTGAATTTTGTCTTGCCCGAGGACGAGCAAGGTTTAAGTGTGGGGGGGATTTGATGAGAATAAAAATTATCATATTTTTATCCCACAATATTCAGTCTTTTATACTTAATTAGTACCTAATTGGACTCACTATTCTTGTATTTCAATTTAGGGCAAACAAGAAGGCAATAGGAGGGAAACAAGGCTAATCGGATGATTTTTGCATTGTTTCGGCACTGTTCAGTAATCTGGCCATAACTCTCAAATCTAGACTCCGATTGGAATGATTCAAGTTGCACCGGAAAGATAAGGGAGAACTCCACAACTTTTAAGTTCTGGGTTTTGACATATTCTCCCTGCATCGAGGCCAAAATTGGAAACAAAGTCGAATCAAATTCGTAGAGAAGCCCAGTTCACAGCTCAAGCCCAATTCGCAGGAAAGCCTTGTAAAAGCCCAATTTATTAAAGAATCCCAACTCGAATTGTGTCACCGTGAGGTTATGTGCATAATTTAAATTCTTGCCTTTAATTCAAGTATTCATTTATTCTTGTGCATATTTTTATGGAAGTTGAGGTTGATTAATCTGACAAATTAATTAATATTGATCTTCCTCTATCCATGATTCAGTCATCCGTAATTGTCATGAATAGTGGTACAAGTAGCAATTAGGTTAATATCTTTGTGGGTCAATTGTTCATGATAGCCTTTGACCAATGTATTGGCATGTTTTAACCTAAACGGAATAAACAAAAAGAAATTAACAATTGCAGCTATCTCAATTATTTTTATTTTGGTTTAACTGCTTTCATAAAATTTATTGCTATCATTAATTGATATGAAACGCTATCGTGCCCAGTCGGTTAATCCAATGATTGAAATCAACTGTTGGCAGTTTGGTTTCCATCAAAGAGAGTGCATCCCCGATCATTACCTTTGTCCAACAAAGGGGCTGATCCCATCACTATGATCACCCACTCAGATGAATTCTTAGACTATACCAACATACCCAGGTTTTGACCCCTGCTAAGGATCTCACTGATTGGCATATCAAAGATAGCCCAATCTGACACCTAGTGCAGTACCATAATCGGGTTAAGGGGTCAGGTGTAACTTTCCAGTTTTGCCCGTCAATCTCCCAGGTCCAGGGCAATACTAGAAATCTGGTCCGGTTGGAGGGTTCTAATAATTCTACACTGCATTTGCCTTGGGTCTCACCCTGGCAGTTGAGACAAGCCACCCCAATAGTTGGCAGCACACCAATGTCAGCCTTGGCCGGATAAATCTTCCCAGACTTATCCAATGGTTGTGAACATTTTAAATCAACACAAGTCTCATTAAGTGTCCAGTTTTAGGGTCTTACACAGAAGTATACCACAGAACATGAATCAAACATGTACTTTATTTATTTACATTAAATATCAAAAGTACATCAGAACTGATTGATGCTAAGTGCATACAAAAATTGTCCAACAGCTCCTACTTGCACTTAGGTCCAATCTGGTACAACTTGGAGTCCCATACTTTCCACATATTTCTCAAACACCTTCTATGTGAGTGGCTTAGTTAATGGGACTGCCACATTAACCGCTGATGCTACCTTCTGAATCAAGACGTCCCCTCTACCAACGATCTTCTGTAGTACATGGTACTTCCTCTTGATGTGCTTTGATTTCAAGTGGGCCCGAGGCTCCTTAGCCCGAGCGATCGCCCCATTGTTGCCACACAACAACGGGATGGGTGATGTGCTGGACGGAACCAATCCTAATTCATGAACGAACTTCTTCATTGCACGGCTTCCTTGACAGCTTCACATGCGGCAATGTACTCGGCTTTGGTTGTGGAGTCTATCATGGACCCCTGTTTGCTGCTTTTCCAGCAACACATGATCCTATCATGAAAACATACCCAAATGTAGACTTTCTATCATCTGGATCCGACTGGAAATCTGCATCACTATACCCTAGAATTTGTAGCGAACTACCATTGAATACCAAACAAAACCCTTATGTCCTTCGAAGGTATTTGAATATTTTCTTCACAGCAGTTCAATGCTCCTGCACTGGGTTGGCCTGGAACCTACTTACAACACTCACCGTCTGAGCAATGTCAGGGCGAGTGCACAGCATGGCATACATGATGCTCCCTACAGCTGAGGCATAGGGAACATCTCTCATGCCCTCAATCTCCTCAGAAGTCTTGGGAGATATCTTCATGGAGAGAGTGACTCCATGCTTGAATGGAACATTTCCTTTCTTAGAGTTCTCCATGCTGTATCTTTTGACAATTTTGTCAATGTAAGCAGCCTAGGATAATCCAATTATCCACTTTGATCAATCTCTATAGAGTCGAAGACCTAGTATATATGAAGCTTCTCCAAGAACTTTCATTGAGAACTGCTGTGATAGCCATACCTTGACCGAAGTCAACAATCCTACATCATTCCCAATGAGTAGGATATCGTCCACGTACAACACCAAAAAGGGTGATCTTATCCCCACTGGATTTCCTGTGATAGCCATACCTTCTAACTTCTAGAAGCTTGCTTATAAGTTTACATACCCTGTGTTCCTGGCTAGCAACAATGAAGGGATCAGCTCCTAATTCCATTAGGAGTTGCTAACCCAAATCATATCTGGATTAGAAGTCCCTTTAAGTGATAAGGGATAACCCTTATCTTATCAGCAGATTAGATCAGCCATCTCCTAATCTAATTAGGAAGTTTCCTGATCTAAATCTTATTTAGATCTTGGACTCTCTAAGTGGATATGGTGTGGGCCTAATCCTATTAGCTGATCCATCTCAGAATTTGCCCCCTAAGTAACTAATCAAATTAGCCCAGTTTGAAATGGGCTTAAGGCCCATTTAAGGTTATGTATTCATTTAGCCTTTCAAACTGCTGCTCAATTGGGCTTCCTTGTATGGCGTGGGACCCAAACATTGATCTACACATCAGCCACATGGGTTCGGCCCAGCCTTTGTTACAAGGCCTTGCCGAATACACTGTTATGGACAGTGCACCCCCTGAAACCCAT
Organism: Nelumbo lutea; assembly: GCF_056320005.1. Classification (NCBI taxonomy): domain Eukaryota; kingdom Viridiplantae; phylum Streptophyta; class Magnoliopsida; order Proteales; family Nelumbonaceae; genus Nelumbo; species Nelumbo lutea. The sequence goes on along the minus strand of NC_142687.1, from coordinate 70,218,734 downwards.
CAGATGGGCTCTATGGGCCCAACACTTACCCTAAGTGGTCCCTAGGCCAAGCCACCTTGTAACACCCAGGGATTGTGGGCAGATGTAAGATTAGCCCATCAGGTATTATTTTCAATAGTCTTACACTTAACCTCTCAACCCATAATGATCATACACTGCCCGACAAGAGAGGACCTCTCCCTCGGCTGCAAGGAACAGTGTTGCACTCTCTACTTATATGGTTCCCGGGAATTAAAACCTTTTGCAAATCATTTCGAAACCATAATATATATACTTTTATATCTCATATAAAATGTATTTTGCAAAACAAATCTCAACGATTGAAATTGGCTGCCGGCAGTCTTGGTTTCCATCAGTGAGAGTGCATCCCCGATCATTACCTTTGTCCGACAAAGGGGCTGATCCTGTCACTATGATCATCCACTCAGATGAATTCTCAGACTGCCCCAACATACATAGGTTTTGACCCCCGCTAAGGATCTCACTGATTAGTACATCAAAGACAGCCCAATCTGACACCTTGTGCAGTATCATATTCGAGACTAGGGGTCGGGTGTAACTTTCCAGTTTTGCCCATCAATCTCCAAGGTGCAGGGCAATACTAGAAATCTGGTCTAGTTCAAAGATTCAACTAATCCTACACTGTATGTGCCTAAGGTCTCACCCCGGTAGCTGAGACAAGCCACCCCAACCGACTTGGTGGCACCACAGTGTCAGCCTTGTCAGGATAGGTCTCCCCAGACCGACCCACTAGCTATGAACATTCTAAACTAACACGAGTCTCATTAAGTGTCTAGTTTAAGGGTATTACATAGAAACATACCAAGGGAACATGAATCAAATATGCACTTTTATTCATTTACATTAAACTCATAAGGTACATCATTTTGACTGAAGCTAAGGGCATACAAAACTGTCTAACAGGATCTTGATACCAATCTTTTGGAGAAAAGATTGGTGTGAATTGTATTCACAAGCCATTCAGGTGATTCTTGAGAAGGATCAAGTTCTTTTGGAAGAACACTGCTGATTTTACTCCACCCTGCACTGCGCCATCTTCAGTGGGAGCAGATTTTGGATCCTTCCTTGGGCGTGAACACCTCCATTGGGAGATACTACTTCTCTGTATTAGGTATTATCTCTCCCTACTCCTTTTGGTTCAGATCTGGTTTAGTTTATGGTCCAAGAATGATCCTTGAAAATATGATTTTCTAAATACGGAATTAGTTTCCCAATTGTAGGGAGAAAAAAAATTGAAATTCACCCCCTTATTCCGCAATCTTTGGGCGTCTATATGATGGATTAAAGCATAGAATGGGTGTAAATGTTTCCTCGTAGTCGATACCTTCTTTCTAAGTATACCCTTTCACCACCAAAAGATCTTTGTAGGTCTCAATCCTGCCATCAGGGCCCTTCTTCCTCTTACCCCGGAGGGCAGATCTACTAGAGTCCAAACTACATTGGCCTCCATCGAGTCCATCTCAGCTCTCATGGCCTCCACCCACTTCTGGGAATCTATGTCCAACATAGCTTCTGCGTAAGTGACGGGATCCTCCTCACTTGTCAAGGTTTCCACCAGGTAACTATCTTAGTCATAACCATAACGAACTGGTGGCCTGGATACCCAGGTGAATCTTCTAGGTTGGTCACTACCTGGAACTTGTGGGACATCTCTCATTGATCCTGAGCTCTCCTCATCAAGAACTATTTCCTGACGATGAGTGTCCAGGATATAATCCATCTCTAAGAACAGGGCATTTCCAACTTGTCCGCACTCGTTCTTTTAACGTATGCAAGACAACTCCAAATCTTTAAGTGTTGGACACTTGGTTTCTTTCTGGTCCATAGTTCGTATGGAGAAACTTGGTAGCTATAAATATATAATCCTAGCAAGTGCATTAGTTATCAAGTGCTATAATAATATCGTTCCCATGGGGATTTGACAAAATAAGTATTAGAATCACACTTTTCCCTAATTATTTGTACAATCGAAAGTTAGGATTGAGCAAGAACTACTAAAAATAAAATTGGAATAGGGAAAATAAAAACAAGGGTGATCACTAATCAAATATGCAAATGATGAAATTGCAACGACTTTTGGTCCATCTAACCAGTGTATTGAATATTGATGGGTCTGATTATCCAAGACTAATTATTATTCCCATAAGCTGAGATTTTTCCAAATTTATTTAATATTCTCTCTCGAGATATACTAAACCTACGCCCATTAGGTAACCCTTTGATCTCTCGAGTAGAGCTCTCAAGATGGAAGTGCATTAAGTCCCAAAAAACCATTAAATTTAGATGAATGATGTATATATATCTCTATATACCATTCAATTAACACTATGAATTATTCTATCAATTATGTGAATTCCTCTCTCAATTCATTCACCTAACTCACATCAATTAAGAGGTGACCAAGCTCTTAATTGCATTAAGCACAATAATTCTTAGACTATATGGAAAACACAATCTTGGATAAATCAAGAAGATAAAAATATATTCATTAACATAGTTAGGCTTTCCATAGCCCTAGAAAGAAACAAATTAGTTCATAATAGAAGAATTAAAGCAAACAAAGGGAAAGAAAGAACTCTTGAATTCGCCCATGGTGCTGAGATCGCCTCCTCTTGCCGCCACCTTCTTCTTGAGATTTCTTGAATTTTTGAACCTTTCTTGAACCCTTCTTGACTGATTGCTCATTGCTTCTTGATTCAAATCTGAAATTGAGTGATTCAATGATGCCTAAAGATGGTCCTTCCCCTCCTTTATATAGCTTATGGGGAGGGGGTGGTCTCCTACTTCCTCTTGAAATTTATCTTACAAGAATAGAAAGTCCTATTCTAATCCTACTCATATCTCTTTATCTAATGAACTCAATCCTTTTATCTTTCTAAGATTAGATCAAGTTGTGACTTTTGACTTCGATGCAGGCCGAATCAACGAAATCCCAAAATACAAAAGTTGTGGCTTTTTCTCTTATCTTTCCAGTGGGTCTTGAATCATCTCATTCAGAGTTCGGGGAGTTAGGCCCAAATCACTAAACGATGTTGAAACTATGAAAAATCATCCGATTTGTCTTTCTTTGCTCTTGATGCCTTCTTTCTTGCCCTGAACAGAAATATGAGTCCAATTAGGTGCTAATTTAGTGTAAAAGACAAAGTAATTGGGGATAAAAATATGATAAATTCTACTCTCATCAAATTTCCCACACAAAAACTCTTGCCCATCCTCGGGCAAGACAAAACTCAAAACAAAATTAAAACAAGAACAAGCTAACTGAAAGATGGTCTTGGATTTTTCTCATTAGGGTATTGGTTCTCCCGCATGCATTGATCCAATATTTATGGGTCTTCCGTTCGTCCATTTCTTTTCCTCTTTAATTTGTTGAGGAATAATCTTAAATCGCTAATCCTCATGTCCACAAGCGAGATTGACAATCAAGGGAAGCAGGCATCTCTTTGCATGAGCAATTTACAGCTAGAGTAAGCCCTCTTTGTTTTCATAATCACATGTTGCAAGATTCAAAATATACCCTCTCATGATTCTTCAGAACAAAACAAGGGATATTATTACCATAAACTTGCTTATGTATCACATCTCCACCACTTATCATGAGTGCAATGCATCAAAGGGTGAATTAGGGTTTGAGATCTAGGGATGAGTGCATTTTATGCTCCATCTCACCCTTTTATTTATTTATTTTTTATTTTTTATTTATTTATTTTCCTTTTTTTTAGTGTGAGTGCATTTTATGCTCCATCTCACACAAGTTTTTTTTTTTTCTTTTTAGATAACACGTTCCAATATATGAACTCATTCTCGTGGTCTTAACATGCCTAACAAAACAAGTTCTAGAATAATCAACCCATGTTTTTTCATTAGAAGCCAAATGCTCACAAGGGTCAAATCTGTATTGCATCTTGCCCGTTAATCATTCAAACTACTAAGATGCCTTCCATAGCTAGAAATTTCAGCTAGATTTCCCTGCATCCTTTCTTATCTATCCTGCCTAAGCACATGATTCAAGATGGTTTGCAATTATTCAAAAACAAGTCTCTAAGGAGAAAAAATTTCAAAAGGAAAGGTTAAAAAGTGTGATCAAAGCATACTAGAGTTCAAAAATTTTATCAACCCCTTAATCCTCCCCCACACTTAAGATCTACATTGTCCTCAATGTATGGAATATTCATAACAGAAACAAGGAGAGAGAGTTAAGAGGACTTCCCTGAATGCCTCGTTAAGAGCCTACAGATGTGAGATACGATGAGAGAAGAAAAACACACTCATAAAAAAAAACTGAACAAACAAATAACTAAACTTAATGGGTTACTTCCCACAAGCACTCTTTTTAAGTCATGAGCTTGACTTTCACCTTTCTTTTTATGGCGATTTTAAGGAAAGAATGGACCCATGGTGGATGGGTTGCTCTCCTTCAATATAATGTTTCAACCGCTGTCCATTTACCTTAAATGTACTCCCATCATCATTATGTAGTTCGATTGCTCCATACGGGAATACCTTAGCCACCACAAAAGGTCCGCTCCACCTGGTTTTCAACTTACCGAGAAATAGCTTTAGGTGAGAATTAAAGAGCAGCACCTCATATCCTTCCTTGAACTCCTTCCCAGCAATTCGAGAGTCATGCCATGCCTTGGTTTTTTCTTTGTAAGTGCGGGCATTCTCGTAAGCATGATTCCTCCATTCATCTAACTTGTTGAGCTGAAGTTTCCTTACCTCACCTGCATTGCTTAATTCAAAATTCAGAAATTTGGTAGCCCAATAAGCTTTATGTTCCAACTCAACGGGTAGATGGCATACTGATGAGACTGAAAGGAATCCTATTTTTGTCCCCTAATCTTCATCTTTTTACATTACTTTAGCATTTAAATGAATTTATTACTCTTGTATTTCGATTCAGGGCAATAAAGAAGGCAATTGGAAAAAAACAAGGCAAATCGGATGATTTTGCACAATTTCGGCGACAGTCAGTAATCTAGGCCTAACTCTCAATTCCTGATTCCGAATTAGACAATTCAAGAAGCATTAGAAAGGTAAAAGGAAGACCCACAACTTTTACATTTTGGGTATTGACATATTCAGCCTGCATCGAGTACACAAACGAGCCCGAAGTCGGAGCAAGTTCGCAATCAGGCCCATTTCACAACTTAAGCCCAATTCGCAGAAGTACCTTGAAGCAGCCCAAGTTTTAAAGCAGCCCAACTCGAATTCAAAAGTCAAGAGTCCAAATCTCGAATGTAATCTCCAAAGAGAGAGTCTTATTAGATCTAAAGACTTGAATGTAATCCTAGAGAGATAAGAAGATTGAGATTAGATCATTAGATAAGAGATACAATAGGATTAGTTCAAAGAAGCTCAAGACTCCCTAAAGATAAGATGATCTCCTAGAATGAGTTGGAAAACAACCCTCTCATTTGGCTATATAAAGAGGGGGTCAAACTAGCTCTATCATCACTCACTCCAATATCCAAGAGATCATTAAGAAGACCAAGAAGTTCAAGAAAGCAGTTCGGCCATGGAGAAGCAAAGCATGAAGATTGCGTAGATCATGAGCACCTAAGTTTCTTTTTCTGATTCAAAGGGGGGAGGTTTGATTGTGTCATTGTGAGGTTCTATAGTTAGTTTATTTTCTTGCCTTTTAATTCAAGTATTCATTGATTCTTGAGCATATTTTTATTGGGTGTTGATGTTAATTAGTTTGACAAATTGAATTAATGTTGATTCTCCTACTACTATCCATGATTTCGGTGATTCGTAATTGGGTGAGTTGTTCATGATAGCCTTTGACCAATGTTTTAACATTGTTCAACCTAAAGGAATTGATGGAACACGATTCAGTAATTGTAGCTATCTCAATTATTGTTATTTTGGTTTAATTGTTTTCACAAATCTTAATACTATCATTGTTTAAGTGTTGAGTGGTGATAAGTGTTGATCGAATGCTGGGTTTGGTCAACTGAATTAGGAAAACACAAGGTTTATTATGGCTATCTTAATAAATCTAAGGTTTAATACTTGAATTTCAAGAATGCTGAAATTTACCTAGGATCAATGGCCAATCGATTCAACCCGAACCCTTGAACCAGAATTCGCTAAGACTGATTTTCTCTTGTTTGTTTAGTTTGTTATTGCTTTCTTATTCTTTTAATTTTAGTTATTAAATCTTCCCACTCAATTATATAATCCATTCGGCTAAGAGATTATTGTTTAGTTCCCTGTGGGATTCGACCTAGTACCACTTTTACTACAAATATTTTAGTGTGGGACTAGTACTAATTTTGAGGGCTTCGACAACCCGTCACATGCTTTGCCAAAAACTAGTTGGTAGGGTGACATACCAATTGGGGTTTTAAACATAGTACAGTAATCCCAAAGTGCATCATCTAACTTTAAGGACCAATCTCTCCTGGATGTGGTAACCGTTGTTTCTAAAATCTGCTTTAATTCCCTATTAGAGACTTCTACTTGACCGCTGGTCTGAGGGTGGTAAGGGGTTGCAATTCGGTGTGTAACACCATACTTATTTAACAGTTGTTCAAATTGCCTATTGCAAAAGTGCTTGCCCCCATCACTTATGATGGCTTGAGGTGTTCCAAAACGAGTAAATATGAATTTTTTCATGAATTTAATGACAACTCGAGCATTATTAGTAGGGTAGGCACATGCTTCCACCCATTTGCTCACATAGTCCACAACCACAAGTATATAAGAATTATTAACAGACTTTGGAAATGGTCCCATGAAATCGATGCCCCACACATCAAATATTTCGCAAACAAGTATGTTGCTCAAGGGCATCTCATTTCTTCAGGAGATATTACCTGTCATTTGGCAATGATCGCAAGCACTTACATATTTGAATACATCCCTGAAGAGTGATGGCCAATACAAACCGCTTTGAAGAATTTTTGAAGCAGTCCTTGATGCTCCATGGTGAACTCCTGCTTCTTTGTCATGGCAGAATTGTATGACACTTTGTACTTCCTCCTTTGGAATACATCTCCTTATCAAGCCGTCCTTGCAGATTTTGTACAAGTAGGGTTCATCCCAAAAGTAATATTTCACATCAGAGAATAATTTCTTTCTCTGTTGGAGGCATCACATTCCCTGCCAAGAAATTAGCCAAACCAACAAACCAAGGTTCATTATTATCATTAATTGCATAAAGTTGCTCATCTAGGAATTCATCATGTAAGGCTGAATTATCGATATTTTTGACATACTTTTCATCAAGCCTTGATAAATGGTCAGCTACCGTATTCTCACTACCCTTCTTGTCCTTAATTTCTAAATTAAATTCTTGCAACAGTAAGATCCATAGTAGCAGCCTAGGTTTTGCATCCTTCTTAGCAAGTTGATACCTCAAGGTAGCATGGTCAGTGAATATGATGACTTTAGATAAGAGCAAATAGGATCTGAATTTTTCAATAGCAAATACTATTGCAAGTAGTTCTTTTTCGGTAGTGGAATAATTTTTTTGTGCTTCATTCATGGTCCTACTTGCATAGTAAGTGGTATGAAATTTCTTATCTTTTCTTTGCCCTAAAATTGTGCCTAAGGTATCATTGCTTGCATCACACATTATTTCGAAGGGTAGATCCCATTCAGGAGCTGATACAATCGGTGCTTGAACCAATTTCTCTTTAAGGGTGTTGAATGCTTACAAACAATCATCATTGAAATCAAAAGGCACATCCTTAACTAGTAGATTTGTTAGGGGCCTAGCGATTTTTGAGAAATCTTTGATGAACTGCCTATAAAAACCGGCATGCCTGAGAAAGCCCCTAACATCTTTTACTGACTATGGTGGAGGTAATTTTTCAATCAGTTCTTTTTTAGCTTTATCAACCTCGATGCCCCGAGAGGACACCTTATGCCCTAGAATGATTCATTCTCTAACCATGAAATGGCATTTTTCCCAGTTTAAAACAAGGTTAGATTCCTCACACCTTTGGAGTACCTTTTCCAAATTAAGTAGGCATTCATCAAATTATGATCCCTAAATAGAGAAATCATTCATGAAGACTTCCATGAAGTCATCAATGAAGTTACAAATAATGACATCAAACACCGTTGGAAAGTGGTAGGTGCATTGCATAGTCCAAATGGCATTCTCCTAAAGGCAAAGGTTCCATAAGGGCAAGTAAAAGTGGTTTTTTCCTGATCTACTAGTGCAATGGGTACTTGAAGGTACCCGGAATAGCCATTTAGGAAGCAATAATATTTGTGCCTTGCAAGTCTCTCTATCATCTGATCAATAAATGGTAGTGGAAAGTGGTCTTTCCTAGTGGCCTCATTTAACTTTCAATAGTCTATGCATACCCTCCAGCTAGTTAATGTTCTTGTGGGAGTTGATTCATTATTTTCATTTATAATAGTCATCCCACCTTTCTTTGGTACGACTTGAACGGGGCTTACCCATGATGAATCTGAAATTGGATAAATAATATTTGCTTCGAGCCATTTCAGAATTTCTGCCTTTACCACCTATTGCATTTTTGGATTAAGCCTCCTTTGTGGTTGTGCCTTGGGACTGCAGCCTTCCTCCATCATAATTTTGTGTGTGCATACCAACGGGATGATTCGTTGAGATAATTACATGTAAGGTGGAACTATCTCCCAAAAACATATATTTTAAATGAAAAGGTAAGGGTTTGAGTTCTAAAGTTGGAGGTGCTTTGATGGAGGGTAATAATTGTTTATAGGAGATCAGCCCATCTAATGGTAGAGATCTCCCTTTTCTTGGCTTGCACTCTTCTTGGCTGGCCTCTAAATAATTTATTACCTCCTCTACTTCATCCTCCACTACCTGCATGTTATTACCAAAATTAATGAGACAGTTTGCAAGGGGGCCATATATCTTTGATTTATTAATTTCTGCTGCCACCACATCAATGGAGTCGAATACATAAATTTCATGTTCTTTAGTGTTGGGATACTTTAGGGTTTGAAAAACATTAAATATCATTTCTTCTCCAATAATCCTAAGAGTAAGCTGACCTTTTTGTACATCAATTAAAGCATTACTAGTTGCAAGAAAGGGTCTCCCTAGGATTAATGGCATAGATCTATCCTCCTCCATATCCAACACGATGAAATCAACAGGGATGATGAAATTCCCTACTTTAACTAAGACATCTTCCACTATTGCCCTAGGGTATTTGATGCTTCGATCAGCCAGTTGTAGGGTAATGGTGGTAGTTGTTAGTTCATGTAATCCAAGTCTCTTAAAAATAGAATAGGGCATTAAATTTATACTAGCACCAAAATCACATAAGGCTTTATCGAATTCAGCATTTCCTATGGTGCAAGGTATAGAGAAACTCCCTAGATCCTTCAGTTTTGGTGGTAGCTTATTTTGAAGAATGGCCGAACATTCTTCGTTTAGTTTTACCATCTCGCAATCCTCCCATTTTCTTTTATTGGACATCACCTCCTTCAGGAATTTTGCAGAGTTGGGCATCTGTGATAACACATCAAGAAGAGGAAGGTTAATGTGAATCTTTTTAAATACTTCCAAAAATTTTTCAAATTGTTTATCTAATTTGGCCTTCAAATCTCTTCTTGGGTAGGGAATAGGGAGTTGAATTTCATGTAAATTTAGTTTAGGGGTACTTCTCTCATTCTCCTTTTGCAAATTGGCTGATTCAACTTCCTTGTCGTCTTCTTGGGTTTTGCTGATTGTCTTCCCACTTCTTAAAGCTATGGCGTTCACATGCTCTCTGGGATTCTTTTCTGTGTTGTTGGCCTTCCTTCTTTCCTTTATGATAATATGCTCACAATCTGCCCCACTTGAGCCTCTAAGTTCTTAATTGTTGTTTCATGGCTTTGGAATTTTGCTTCAGCAGTGCTGATGAACTTAGGGAACATCTCCTATAAAATGCTCTTTTTTTCTTGTGGGGGTGGCTGTGGTTAGAATCCCATGGGTGCCTTTTGCTGATTGTTACTCCATGAAAAGTTTGGATGACTCCTCCACCCTGGGTTGTATGTATTTGAATATGGGTTGTAGTTTGTCCTGCTAGCATGAGAGATAAAATTAGCATTCTCATGGGAAATAAAAGGACTATTTATTTGAAAATCAGAATTGGCATGTCCTATTTGACTACATAAATCGCATGAGATGCTAGATGGTGTACTAATGGCTGCAATACTAAAATTATCCAGTCTCTTGTTTAGATTGGCTATTTGTGCAGATAGGGATGCAAAGGAATCTATGTGGTGTCTCCCCTTTGATTGGTTTGATCATTGCTCCAATGGTAGCTATTTGATGCCATCTCCTCCACTAAGTCATATGCTTCCTCTAGAGTTTTCCTCATGACTGTACCACCTACGGCTGCAACAATAATGGACCAATTAGAGGGGGTAATACCATTATAAAAAGTTTGTATTTGTCGCCAAGTTGGTATCCCATGGTGGGGACACTTCCTAAGCATCTCCTTGAAATTTCTGGGTTAGATTATTCCAAGTGGTGATACTTCATGCAGGGAGTGAGTTGAGCCAATCTTTAGCTCTATCACGCAATGAAAAAGGAAATAATCTTAGCCTAATAGCATCATCACTAACTCCATTATGTTTAAAGGTATCACATATTTCAAGGAAGTTAACGATGTTTGCATTAGGGTCATCTCTCGGTAACCCACTAAATTGAATACTAGTTTGGATCATTTGAATTATTGCAGGCTTTATTTCAAAATTATTGGCATGGATGGTAGGCTTGCAAATGTTGGATGTCACCCCATCAATGTTTGGACAAGCATAATCCAAGAGGGTGCGATTTCCTTCTCCCATCTCTCCTTCTATCTCTATGGCTGGTTCACAAATAACAACCTCTTCTCTTGCTTTTCCTTTGTTGGCCCTTTGCAACAAGCGAAGGGTCCTTTCAATCTCATGATCGAATTCTGCTAATCCTTCCTGTCTAGTGCGTGTTATGCACTAGTAAATCTGAACCAGCAAAATTTGAACAAATGAAAATAATAATGGAAATAAAAACAAATAAAAAGAAAATAATAATAGAAATAAAATGTCCAAATTAATCAAGGTTGACAAATTCTAATATTATTTTAGGATTAAATCCCCGATAACGGTGCCAAAAACTTGATAGCTATAAATATATAACCCTAGCAAGTGCACTAGTTATCAAGTAGTATAATAATATCATTCCTACGGGGATTTAACAAAATAAGTATTAAAATCACAGTTTTCCCTAATTATTTGGACAAGGGTGATCACTAATCGAATATGCAAATGATGAAATCGCTAGGACTTTTGGTCCACATAACCAATGTAATGAATATTGATGGGTCTGATTATCCAAGACTAATTATCATTCCCATAAGCTGAGATTTTCCCAAATTTATTTAATATTCTCTCTCAAGATATACTAAACCTACGCCCATTAGGTAATCCTTTGATCTCTCGAGTAGAGCTCTCAAAATGGAAGTGCATTAAGTCCCAGAAAACCATTAAATTCAGATGAATCATGTATATATATCTCTATATACCATTCAATTAACACTATGAATTATTCTATCAATTATGTGAATTTCTCTCTCAATTCATTCACATAACTCACATCAATTAAGAGGTGACCAAGCTCTTAATTGCATTAAGCACAACAATTCATAGACTATATGGAAAACACAATCTTGGATAAATCAAGAAGATAAAAATATATTCATTAACATGGTTAGGCTTTCCCTAGCCCTAGCAAGAAACAAATCAGTTCATAATAGAAGAATTAAAACAAACAAAGGGAAAGAAAGAACTCTTGAATTCGCCCATGGTTCTGAGATCTCCTCCTCTTGCCGCCACCTTCCTCTTGAGATTTTTTGAATTCTTGAACCTTTCTTGAATTCTTCTTAACTGATTGCTCATTGCTTCTTGATTCAAATCTGAAATTGAGTGATTCAATGATGCCTAAAGGTGGTCCTTCCCCTCCTTTATATAGCTTAAGGGGAGGGGGTGGTCTCCTACTTCCTCTTGAAGTTTATCTTACAAGAATAGAAAGTCCTATTCTAATCCTACTCTTATCTCTTTATCTAATGAACTCAATCATTTTGTCTTTCTAAGATTACATCAAGAATTTAGATATGGAAAGACTCTTCTCAGTTTCTTGTTCTTGGATTCGTATTAGACCTCCTCTGCGAATTGGATTACTGCAAGGCTTTTCTACAAGTTGGGCTTTAATTGCGGATTGGGCCTTCCTACGAAATTGCCCCAACTTCAGGCCCGGATTTGACTTTGATGCAGGTTGAATCAGCAAAAGCTCAAAATGCTTTTTCTCTTATCTTTCCAATGGATCTTGAATCAGCCCATTCAGAGTTCGGAGAGGCGAGTTTGGCCCAGATCACTGAATGATGTCGAAACTGTGAAAAATCATCCGATTTGTCTTTCTTTGCTCTTGATGCCTTCTTTCATGCCCTGAACAGAAATATGAATCCAATTAGGTGCTAATTCAGTATAAAAGACAGAGTAGATGGGGCTAAAAATTTGATAAATTCTACTCTCATCAATGGAGTTTTCGGAACTGATTTGGTTGGAACCCTTTTCAACACGTTGATTGTGGTCTCTAACGCATATCCCCAAAAGGATGTGGGCAATTCTGAGCATGTGAGAAGTGACCAGACCATGTCTAGCAATGTCCTATTCCTCCTCTTTGAAACATTGATAAGTTGAGGTGTTGCAGGAGGAACCAACTGTTAGATAATCCCATTGGCCTTCAAATAGAACTTGAATTCGTCAGAGAGATACTCGCCACCTTGATCTGATTGAAGGGTCTTAATTTCTCTCCCTAACTGTTTCTCGACCTCTTGTCTGAACTCTTTGAACTTTTCAAAGGATTAAGATTTATGTATCATTAGGTATACATAACCATATTGTGAGAAAATACACGTGTTGATTGCGTGTCCTAACACTCAGGGGACCACATACATCACTATGTATAAGGTCAAGTGTGCCTGTACATCTTTTAGGCTTACCGTTAAATGGCCGCTTTGTCATCTTGCCTCTAAAGCAAACTTCACAAGTGGGAAGGTTTTCTATAGTTAGCATTCATAATGAACGGGTTAAAGGACGGAGGCAGAGAGTTGAGATTAGCATCGATCTGTGTGACAAGATCTAGCATAGAACCAAGGGCCTCTAGCTCATTTATGTAGTCCATCATCCGAAGACAATGCTGCCCCTTAGTCATTTACATGGTCATGAACTATTTCAGGACCTTTTGTTGAGTATAATTCAAGGGATAGGATATCCATCACATGGACACCCAAATCTTGCAGAATGGATTGAGCGAATTTCAAAAATTTCTCCCATCTTTGCAGGGAATCGAATTCCCTATTTTAGAAAAACATATTTTTCAAGGATCAATCTTGAACCATTAACCAAACTAGATCTGAACCAAAAGGAATAAGAGGGAGGATGTACCTGATACAAAGAAACAGTATCTTCCAATGGAGGTGTTCACGCCCAAGGAAGGATCCAAAATCTGCTCCCACTAAAGATGGCGTAGTGCAGGATGGAGCAGAATTAGCAATGTTCTTCCAAAAGATCTTGACCCTTCGCAAGAATCAACAAGATGGCTTATGAATACAGCTCCAATCAATCTTTTCCCCAAAAGACTGTTATCAAGATCAAATCTTGATCGAACTACTGGAGGTGGCGGCTGCAGGAAGGAGGCAGTAAGAGAGTATTTGCAAGGTGCAGAATTCCCTCTTCTTCTGATTTCAACTCTGAATACAAGAGTTTTGAGTTGCATATCTAAAGGCTGCCGCCCCCTCCTCCTTTAATAATCTAAAAGGGATCAGCTCCTAATACCACTAGGAGTTGCTAATCCAAATCATATTTGGATTAGAAGTCCCTTTAAGTGATAAGGGATAACCCTTATCTTATCTGCAGATCAGATCAGCCATCTCCTAATCTAATTAGGAGGCTTCCAGATCTAAATCTTATTTAGATCTTGGACTCTCTAAGTGGATAAGGTCTAGGCCCAATCCTATCAGCTGATCCATCTCAGAATTTGCCTTTTTTTAATTCACTGATCAAATCAGCCCAGTTCCAAATGGGCTTAAGGCTCATTTAAGGTTATGTACTCACTTAGCCTTCCAAACTGCTGCCTAGTTGGGCTTCCTTGTATGGCGTGGGACCCAAACATTGATCTACACATCAACCACATGGGTTCGACCCAGCCTTTATTACAAGGCCTAGCCGAATACACTGATAAGAACAGTGCACTCCCTAAAACCCATCAAATGGACTCTACGGGCCCAGCACTTACCCTAAGTGGCCCCTGGGACAAGCCACCTTGTAACACCCAGGGACTGTGGGCAGATGCAAGATTAGCCCATCAGGTATTATCCTCAATGGTCTTACACTTAACCTCTCAGCTTATAATGATCATACACTGCCCGACAAGAGAGGACCTCTCCCTCGGCTGTAAGGAACAGTGTTGCACTCTCTGCTTATATAGATCCCGGGAATTAAAACCTTTTGCAAATCATTTCAAAACCATAATATATATTCTTTTATATCTTATATAAAATCTATTTTGCAAAACAAATCTCAATGATTGAAATCGGTTGCTGACAGTCTTGGTTTCCATCAATGAGAGTGCATCCACGATCATTACCTTTGTCTGACAAAGGGATTGATCTTATCACTATGATCACCCACTTTGATGAATTCTCAGACTGTCCCAACATACCTAGGTTTTGACCCCTGCTAAGGATCTCACTGATTGGTATATCAAAGACAGCCCAATCCGACACCTAGTGCAGTATCATAATCGAGTCTAGGGGTCGGGTGTAACTTTCCTGTTTTGCCCATCAATCTCCAATGTCCAGGGCAATACTGGAAATCTGGTCCAATTCGTAGATTCAATTAATCCTACACTGTATGTGCCTAGGGTCTCACCCTGGCAGCTAAGACAAGCCACCCCAACCGACTTGGTGGCACCACAGTGTCAGCCTTGTCAGGATAGGTCTCCCTAGACCGACCCACTGGCTGTGAACATTCTAAACTAACATGAGTCTGATTATGTGTCCAGCTTAGGGGCATTACACAGAAACATACCAAGGGAACATGAATCAAATATGCACTTTTATTCATTTACAATAAACTTATAAAGTACATCATCTTGATTGAAGCTAAGGGTATACAAAACTGTCTAACAATAACGATTCTGCTCTTCGTATAGAGTCCTCAGATTATCCAATATGTCTTTGGATTTTTACAATAAACTTATAAAGCCCTATCCCAGATGATCCAAAGAAGGATTTTTAACAACCTTATCCAGTTTTTCTGAAGCCAGGACCAGCATAAGGTTTCTGTACCAGTCGGCATAATTGGGTCCCTTAAGCTTGTTGACATCAAGCAACTTAGAAAATTGTCCATTTGCCATTTTCTGGTAAAACAACAAAACGTTAGTCAACAACCTTTAGTTTGATTCATGTTACCTATATAAATATGACTTTTAATCTATGTTTCATTTCCATTTGTTCATCTCTGAGATTTCCCTCCTATCTAAGTGACGGATATGGAAAAATGTCTCTAGAAATGTGGAAAATCACATAGGGTGCATGGAGCCAACTGTTTCAGCTACATAACCCCACCAACTTTCTGCGACGGATCACATCCACTCATCGTATGAGTTTCTCTTTGGCCTCTATCAGACAAGGTTCAGAGCCATTTTTAGGTAAACCTTTCTATCCAGTGAGTGCTCACCCATCATATTCAGGTTACGCCAAGGTATCGAGAGAGAGTTCCCATTTTCTGGTGAAGCCCTCCAACATCAGTCTATGATGCCCCTATCATCTTATGAAACACTTTGACGGACCCAACAGCAAATGGATAGCCCAATTTGCGTTTCCTCATTACTGAAGGACCCATCATCGTGCTAATGATGGAAGGCCTTTAGAGAGTCCATCATATGGATTTCCCTATCACATGCATTCATATTACTAGTGGGAACAAAAAATTATGCCCTAGTTCTAATTTAGGTCAAACCAAAGTGGCTCCCACTGACTTTCATAAAGTTAGATTTCTGGTGGGCCTAAATCGGCTAGGATTTTCGCACATGCCCCTTTTTAGGGTTATGGGGCCCACCATGCAAGGAGGGCTCATCCAATGACCTTAGGGGACACCATGGCAATGATGTGCATTCAGCCATGGTGTGCGTAAGAGCCACTAACAAATCATCATGGGCCAAGTGCTTATGGCCCATGGTCGCAGCACATCAAACATCCACACATCACATGATATGGAAAAATTGATCCATTCAATCACTAGCTATAAAGCCCATTAATCAGTCCAACAAAAACACAATATTAACAATTAATATCATCTAGGTATATGGGCTGAATGGTAGATAGCAGTTCGGCCCATATAGTTTTTCTCACATAAGTGGGCTTTTGCAGTTTTAACTCTTTAAAACTAGGCTTTTCAGGTTGGGCTGAATTAATCCCTGCAATTGAACATCAGATTTGGGCCTGATAGTGTGAGAAAATTCAACTAAAACAGTCACCTTTCGAACCCTTGATTCGGTCCAAATAGATTTGGTCTAATCTGGTTTGAGATGGTCCAAAATTGATTTTCAATTCAAGAATTAATTCAGGAACGATCTGAAATTAGTATTTCTGATTTTTAGACAATCATAAATCAGACATGGACTGTTCACACCACCTTTAAAACAGAGGTTAGTCACTAGGGTTGCAGTTTCATAAACTGCAAAATGCAGAATGCGATCCCTCCATCTATAACTCTCCAGCGCCGCCAAGATCTGATCCTGCTGAAGATGACACAGCAATTGTGGAACAGAACCAGCAAAGTGCGTCCTACACACTGAATCCTTCACAAGAATCCTTTGGACGACAATGAGCACCAAAACTGAATCAGCCTTTCAACAAAGACTGATATCAAGAAATTTTCTTGATCTTTCTCTGACAGAGAAAACAAACTACAATCGGTAATGGCGGCTACAACAGGAGGGAGCTAGAGAAGAAAATGGGGAACTGTTTTTCTTCACTAGGGTTTCTGAGATCCTATCTCACAAAACTGCAGTGAGAGGATGAGAGATCCATCCCATGGATGCCCAAAGATTACGGAATAAGGGGCGAATTTCAAAAATTTTCCTCTCCCTTCAACTGGGAATCACATTCCCTATTTAGAAAATCATATTTTCAAGGATAAATCTTGAACCTTAAACTGAACCAAATCTGAACCAAAAGGAATGTGAGAAAATAATACCTGATACGGAGAAGTAATATCTCCCAACGAATGTGTTCACGCCCAAGGAAGGATCCAAAGACTGCTCCCACTGAAGATGGCGCAGTGCAGGATGGAGCAGAATCAGCAATGTTCTTCCCCAAGAACTCTGTCCTTCGCAAGAATCAGTAGAATGGTACATGAGCACAACTTCCTTTTCAATCCTTTCTCAAAGAACTGATGTCAAGATCCAATCTAGACTTCTCCCACAGCTGGAGATCGAACTGGCAAATAGGGCGACAAGAGCAGGGAGGCGGCAAGAGAGTATTCATAGGGTGCAGAATTCTCTCTTCTTGATTTCAGCACTAAAGAAGATCTGATGTGTTTCTTGGTTTCTCTTTTTCTCTAGGCTACCACCCCCGCCTTCTTTTTGTTAAATTAAAAGATCAGCTCCTAATCCCATTAGGAGGTGCTTATCCAAATCATATTTGGATCAGCCTTCTCTTCTAGTGATAAGGATAAACCTTTATCTTATCTGCAGATTAGATTAGCTTTATCCTAATCCCATTAGGAGGTTTCTAGATCTGAATCACATTCAGATCTGGACTCTCTGAGTGGATAGGATTAAGACCCTATCCTATCTGCTAATCCATCTCAGAATTTGCCCCTTTAATTAACTAAATAAATAGCCCAGTTCAAAATGGGCTTTAAGCCCATCAAGCTTATGTGCTCACTTAACCTTCCGAACTGCTGCCCAATTCGGCTTCCTTGTATGCCGTGGGACCCAAGCATTGATCTACACATCAGCCACATGGGTTCAGCCCAGCCTTTGTTACAAGGCCCGGTCGAATACACTGTTAAAGACAGTGCACCTCCTAAAACCCATCGAATGGGCTCTATGGGCCCAACACTTACCCTAAGTGGTCCCTGGGCCAAGCCACCTTGTAACACCCAGGGACTGTGGGCAGATGCAAGATTAGCCCATCAGGTATTATCCTCAATGGTCTTACACTTAACCTCTCAGCCCTTAATGATCATACACTGCCCGACAAGAGAGGACCTCTCCCTCGGCTGCAAGGAACAGTGTTGCACTCTCCACTTATATGGATCCCGGGAATTAAAACCTTTTTGCAAACATTTTACAAACCATAATATATATATTTTTATATTAAAAACTTGGTTTCCAATATTGAGAGTGCATCCCCGATCATTACCTTTGTTCGAAAAAGGGGCTGATCCCGTCACTATGATCACCCACTCAGATGAATTCTCGGATTGTCCCAACATACCCAAGTTTTGACCCCCGCTAAGGATCTCACTGATTGGTACATCAAAGATAGCCCGATCCGACACGTAGTGCAGTATCATAATCGAGTCTAGGGGTCGGGTGTAACTTTCCAGTTTTGCCCATTAATCTCCAAGGTCCAGGGCAATACTAGAAATCTGGTCCAATTCAAAGATTCAATTAATCCCCACTGTATGTGCCTAGGGTCTCACCCCGGTAGTTGAGACAAGCCACCTCAACCGACTTGATGGCACCACAGTGTTAGCCTTGTCAGGATAGGTCTCCCCAGACCGACCGACTGGCTGTGAACATTCTAATCTAACACAAGTCTCAATAAGTGTCCAGTTTAAGGGTATTACACAGAAACATACCAAGGGAACATGAATCAAATATGTACTTTTATTCATTTACAATAAACTCGTAAAGTACATCAATTTGGATTGAAGCTAAGGGCATACAAAACTATCTAACAGCTCCCACTTGCACTTAGGTCCAATCAGGTACTAGCCAGAGTCCCATGCTTTCCACGTGTTTCTCAAACACTTTCTATGTCAGTTGCTTAGTCAATGGGTCTACCACATTCTCCGCTGATGCTACATCTTACTATCATCCTTCCGTAGGTCCAGTGTTGTCATACAACAATGGAATGGGTGATGTGCTGAATTCCAAATTCATGAATGAACACCTTCATTCATAAGGCAGCCTCACTTACGGCAATGCACTCGGCTTGGGTTGTGGACTATTAATTTGCAACTTAGGACCCCTGTTTGGTGACACTCAGGAAACAACACACGATCCTATCGTGAAAATATATCCAGATGTAGACTTTCTATCATCTGAGTCTGATTGGAAATCGGCATCTGTATACCC
Organism: Nelumbo lutea; assembly: GCF_056320005.1. Lineage (NCBI taxonomy): Eukaryota > Viridiplantae > Streptophyta > Magnoliopsida > Proteales > Nelumbonaceae > Nelumbo > Nelumbo lutea. Next base: position 70,199,359 of record NC_142687.1, on the reverse strand, counting down.
TTGGATCTGTAGTGAGCTACCGTCGAATACAAAACAAAACTCTTTTGTCCTTCGAAGGTATTTAAGTATGATTTTCACAGCAGTCCAATGCTCCTGCCCTGGGTTGGCTTGGAATCTGCTTACTACACTCACTACCTGAGCTATGTCAGGACGAGTGCACAGCATGGCATGCATGATGCTCCCTACGGCAGAGGCATAGGGAACGTCTTTCATGCCATCAATCTCCTCAGAAGTCTTGGGAGACATCTTCTTGGAGAGAGTGACTCCGTGCCTGAAAGGAACATTTCCTTTCTTGGAGTTTTCCATGCTATATCTTTTGACTATTTTGTCAATGTAGGCAGATTGGGATAATCCTATTATCCGCTTCGATCTATCTCTATAGAGTCAAAGACCCAGTATATAGGAGGCTTCTCCAAAATCTTTCATGGAGAATTGCTGTGATAGCCATACTTTCACCAAAGTTAACATACCTACATCATTCCCAATGAGTAGAATGTCATCTACATACAGAACCAAGAAGGTAACCTTATCTCCACTGTACTTCCTGTAAACACAGGGTTCATCCAGATTCTGCTCAAAATCAAACGATTTGACGACAGAGTCAAAACGGATGTTCCAACTTCTAGAAGCTTGCTTAAGTCCATAAATTGATCTATTAAGTTTACGTACCATGTTTTCTTGACCTGCAGCAATGAAGCCTTGCGGCTGCTGCATGTTGGGGCAGTCTGAGAATTCATCTAAGTGAGTGGTCATAGTGACAGGATCAGCCCCTTTGTCAGACAATGGTAATGATCGGGAATGCACTCTCTCTGATGGAAACCAAACTGCCGGCAATTGATTTCAATCGTTGGAATTTTGTTTTGCAAAATAATATATATATATATGTATATGTACGGTTTCAAAAGATTTGCAAAAGTTTTTAATTCCCGGGATCCATGTGAGTTGAGAGTGCGGCACTGTTCCTTGCAGCCGAGGGAGACCATTTAGGATTATACCTGATGGGCTAATCTTGCACCTGCCCACAGTCCCTGGGTTTTTATAAGATGGCTTGGCCTAGGGACCACTTAATGTAATTGTTGGGCCCATAGGGTCCATGTGATGGGCTCAAGGGGGTCACTGAGTCTTCCAGTGAATTCGGTTGGGCCTTGTAATAAAGGTTGGGCCGAACCCATGTGGCTGATGTGTAGATCAATGCTTGGGTCCCACGCCATACAAAGAAGCCCAACTGGGCAGCAGGTTGGAAACTAGTTAAACACTGAACACTTAATGGGCCAGAAGCCCATTTCCAACTGGGCTGATATGATCACCAGTTCATAGGGCAAATCTAAGATTAGTGCTAGTAAAAGGATAGGGTCTTTGACCTTATCCACTCTAAGAGACCAAATTCAAATTATATTTGAATCTGGTAACCTCTTGATAAGATCAGGAGTTAACTAACTTAATTTGCAAATAGGATTAAGATTAACCTCTATCCGAATACTGATTTGGATTGGGATAACTCCCAAAATATTGGGAGGTTTCTTAATCAAGAAGAAAGAGGAGAAAACCCTAGCAAGAAATATCAGATTTCGAACAAAGGGGTTTGAGCAAGCAAGAAACACATCCTGCAATCTGAGATTTGATCTCTCACATACTCCAGAGAGAAGAGACAATTCTGCCCTCTTCGTCCCTGGACTTCTCCTCCTTCAGCTGCCGCCACTACCTTTTGGAAGATTGGATCTTTGCAGCAACAGGAAGTCAAGAAAGCAGTTCTTGACAATAGTCTTGCGAGAAAGACACTAGGATTCGGTGTTCAAGGTTTCCAGAGGGTTCTTGTGAAGAATCCAGTGTGTAGGACGCACCCTGCTGGTTCTGTTTCATTCACAACTGTGTCATCTTCAGCAGGAGCGGATCTTGGTTACTTCTTTGGGCATGAACACCAACTTTGGGAGATATTATTTCTCCGGATCAGGTATAATCCTTTCTGTTTCCTTTTGGTTCAGATCTGGTTTGTTTATGGTTCAAGTAGGATCCTTGAATAATGTATTCTAAATTTAGGGAATATGATTCCCAGTTGGAATAAGGTAGGAAATTTATTTTGAAATTCACCCCCATTCCGCACCTTTCATGGCGTCCATTAGATGGATCCTACCATTCTTTCAATTCCATGTAGCCGAGAGAGAGGTCCTCTCTTGTCGGCCAGTGTTTGATCATTATGGGCTGAGAGGTTGAGTGTAAGGCCATTTAGGGTTACACTTAATGAGCTAATCTTACATCTGCCCGCAGTCCCTGGGTTTTTATAAGATGGCTTGGCCCAGGGACCACTTAGTGTAAGCGTTGGGCCATAGAATCCATGTGATGGGCTCAGGGGGTTCAGTGGGCTCTCCAGTGAATTCAGCTATGCCTTGTAACAAAGGCTAGGTTGAACCCATGTGGCTGATGTGTAGATTAATGCTTGGGTCCCATGCCATACAAAGAAGCCCAACTTGGCAACAGTTTGGAAGCCTACTGAGCACTTAATACTTATTGGGCCTAAAGCCCATTTCGAACTGGATGATTTAATCACCCACTTAAAGGGGCAGATCTAAGATTCAAATAAAGATTTGAATATGGTAATCTCTTGATAAGATCAGGAGTGGGTTGACCTTATCTCTAGATAGGAATAAGATGATTCCCTATCCAAATATAGATTTGGATTGCGATAACTCCTAATAGGATCAGGAGGTTTCTTAATCACTAAGAAAGAAGAGAAACCCTAGTGTTGAATTACTAGAATTTGAACCAAGGTTTCAGAAACAACTCCTCCTACAATTTGAGATTGGATCTCAAAAACCCTAGAGAGAAGAAAAGCGAATACACCAACTTCAGCTCTAGAGTTCTTCATTAGCCTCCGCCGCCATTCACTGCCTAATTTGATCTCTCTGAGAGGGAAAGATCAAGAAGGTGTCTTGATATCAGTCTTTGCTAAAAGGCTGATTGTGTATGGTGTTCTTTGCTTCCATCAAATTCTTGTGAAGAATTTGGTTTGTAGGACGAACACTGCTGGTTCTGCTCTAGCATCACTGTGTCATCTTCAGTGGGAGCAGATCTTGGGAGTATTCTTTGGGCGTGAACACTGACGTTGGGAGATACTGATTCTCATATCAGGTATAACCCTTCCCTTTCTATTTGGTTCAGATCTGGTTCGGTTTTGGTTCGATTAGATCCTTGAATATTGTATTCTAAAATTGGGGAATATGATTCCAAGTTTGAAGGGAGAGAAATTTTTGAAATTCGCCCACCCCATTCCGCTTCATTCTTGGCATCCATATGATGGATCTCTCCCTCCTTTCAGTGGTATCAGAGCCATAGGTTTGAATCTTGAACCAAGAAAATCATATCTGAACCTGTGCAAATGGGCAGAAGCTGTTCTACCTGGATTTGCACAGATTGTTGTTTTTTCCAAGAAATTGTTTTTGGATGGAGCCAATTGATCTGAAATTAATTTTGTTAAATCTGAAATTTATTTGAAAATGTTCTTAATTTATTTTTTGATTTAATGGGTTGTTCGTACATGGAAATCGACGTGCAGATTTGGCACAAATAGTCTACGCAATCCCTTTTTGTAGTTTCTATTCTATTCGGTTTGTAAAATAATTTTCTTTTTTTTTTCTAGACTGAATGTATAGGATTCAATCAAGAATGTAAATAATTAATAGAAATTATGGTTCTATAATTTTTTATTTTCTTGATTGAAGATGACGATGGCGCTAGAGATTTGCAGATCGTGATATCACATTCTACGCTTTGCAGTTTATGAAACTGCAGCCCGTGATTACTAACCTCTCTTTTGCAGGTGGTACAAACAATCCATATCTGATTTGTGATTGTCTAAAATCAGAAATATTAATTTCAGATCTTTCTTGAATTAAAAATTGGTTTTGGACTGTTTCGGACCAGATTGGACCAAAGCTGTTTGGACTGAATCTAGGGTTCGAACGGGGCTGTTCTCAGTCCTGATTTCTCCCACTTTCAGGTCTAAAGCAAATCTTTAATTGGATGAACCAATTCGGCCCAACCTGTAAAGCCCAGTTTTAAAGTGTTAAAACTGCAAAAGCCCACTTTTGTGTAAAAGCTATATGGGCCGAACTGCTAACTGCTATTCACCCCATATACCTAGATAATGTTAATTATTAATATTATGGATAATAAATGGGCTTGTTGATGGGCTTTACAGCAAGTAATTGATTTTATCAATTCTTCCATTACATGCGATGTGTGGATGTTTGATGTGCTGTGACCATGGGCCATAAGCATTTGGCCCGTGATGATACAATAGTGGCTCTTGTGCATACCATGGCTGAATGCACATCATTGCCATGGTGTCCCTTACAGTCATTGGATAACCCATCCCTTCATGGTGGGCCCCATAACCCTAAAAGGGGTCACGTGCAGAAACCCTAGCCGAACTGGGCCTTCCGTCAGCGGGAGCCACTTTGGTTTGACCTAAATTAACTAGGGCATAATTACTTGTTCCCTCCGGTAATATGAGTGCATGTGATAGGGAGATCCATATGATGGACACTCTAAAGGCCTTCCATCATTAGCATGATGATGGGCCATTTAGTAATGAGGAAATGCACCATAAAATTGGGCTATCCATTTGCTATTGGGTCTTTCAGAGTGTTTCATGAGATGATAGGGGCGTCATAGACTGATGTGGGAGGGGCTTCACTAGAAAATGGGAACTCTCTCACGGTACTTTGGCGTAACCTGAATATGATGGGTGAGCACTCACTAGACAGAAAGGTTTATCCTAAAATGGCTATAAACCTTGTCTGGCAGAGGCCGAAGGGAAACTCATATGATGAGTAGATATGATCTGTCATAGAAAGGTTGTGGGGTTATGTAGCTGAAATAGTTGGCTCCACGCACCCTATGTGATTTCCCACAATTCCAGAGACATTTCGCCGTCTCCATCACTGAGATAGAAGGGAAATCTCAGAGATGAACAAATGGAAATGGAACATATATTAAAAGCCATATCTATGTAGGTAACATGAATCAAACTAAGGTTGTGGACTAACGTTTTGCTGTTTTACCAGAAAATGGCAAACGGATAATTTGCTAAGTTGCTTGATGAAAACAAACTTAAGGGCCCAAACTATGTCGACTGGTAGCATTTACGACGATAGGAACCATAGAATTAGTCTTTAGAGAAGGAATACTTGTACTTAAGCATTGTCTTTATGTACAAACTTAAAAAGAAATCTGATTTCTATTTCTAAACTATGTGTTGATGGATATACTGTCTATTTTAGTAATATGATTACTATTAAAAGAAACAATAAATTCATCGCACATGCGTGTGGCATCACCGACTTGGCCATATAGGTGTTGACTAAATCACAAGGCTGGTAAAGGATGGTCCTTTGGATTTTCTAACTATAGAAGATCTTCCCACTTGTGAGCCTTGCCTCCAAGGTAAGATGACAAAACCACCATTTAACAGTAAGCCTGAAAGATGTACATGCATGCTTGACCTTATACATACTGATGTATGTGGTCCCCTGAGTGTTAGGACTTGTAACCAACATGTGTACTTCATCACCTTCACTGATATGGTTACGTGTACTTGATGAGACAGAAGTCTGAATCCTTTGAAAAGTTCAAGGAGTTCAGATAGGAAGTCAAGAAACAATTAGGGAGAGAAATTAAGGCCCTTCGATCAGATCGAGGCTCCAAGCATCTCTCTGACGTATTCAGGGACTACTTGAAGGCCAATGGGATAATATTACAGTTAGCTCCTCTTGCAACACCACAGCTTAACGGTGTTTCAGAGAGGAGGAATAGGACATTGTTAGACATGGTCCGGTCACTTCTCACACGCTCGGAATTACCCACATCCTTTTGGGGATATGCATTAGAGACTACAATCTATGTGCTGAATTGGGTTGCAACCAAATCGGTTCTAAAAACTCCATATGAACTTTGGACGGGAAAGAAACAAATTGTCAGACACTTGAAGATTTGGGGTTGTCCTACGCATGTTAAAAGAATGAGTGTAGACAAGTTGGAATCCAAGACCAGCCATTGCCTAATTGTAGGCTACCCAAAGGATTCAGTGGGTTATCTATTCTATGATCCAAGTAAGCAGAAAGTGTTCTACAGTCGAAACACCCAGTTCTTAGAGGTCGATTATATCCTGGACATCCATCGTTAGGAAATAGTTCTTGATGAGGAGAGCTCAGGAGCAGTGGGAGATGTCCCACAAGTTACAGGTAGTGACCAACCTAGAAGATCCACCCGGGTATCCAGGCCACTAGTCCATTATGGTTATGACCAGGATAGTTACCTGGTGGAAGCCTTGACTAGTGAGGAGGATCCCGTGACTTATGCAGAAGCTATGTTGTACATAGATTCCCAGAAGTGGGTGGAGGCCGTGAGAGCCGAGATGGACTCAATGGAGGTTAATGGAGTCTGGACTCTAGTAGATCCGCCCTCCGGGGTAAAAACAATCGGTTGAAAATGGATCTATAAGAGGAAGAAGGGCCCCGATGGCAAGGTTGAGACCTTCAAAGCTCATTTGGTGGTGAAAGTGTATACTTAGAAAGAAGGCATCGACTATGGGGAAACCTTTTTCACCCGCGGCCAGGCCTAAATCCATTAGCATCCTGCTAGCTGTAGTAGCATTCCATGACTATGAGATTTGGTAGATGGATGTGAAAACTACGTTCCAGAATAGAGATCTTAGTGAAGATATCTACATGCAGCAGCCGTAAGGCTTCATTGCTGCTGGTCAGGAAAAATGGTATGTAAACTTAATAGATCCATATACGGACTTAAGCAAGCTTCTAGGAGTTGTAACATCCATTTTGACTCTATAGTCAAATCATTTGACTTTGAGCAGAATTCGGATGAGCTCTGTGCTTATAGGAAGTCCAGTGGGGATAAGGTCACCTTCTTGGTGTTGTATGTAGATGATATCCTACTCATTAGGAATGAGTAGCTTCATATATATTGGGGGTAAGGTCCGATGGGGATAAGGTCTAGTGGGGAGAAGCTTCCTATATACTGGGTCTTCAACTCAATAGATATAGATCGAAGCAGATAATTGGATTATCCTAGGTTGCTTACATTGACAAAATTGTCAAAAGGTACAACATGGAAAACTCTAAGAAAGGAAATGTTCCTTTCAAGCACGAAGTCACTCTCTCCAAGAAGATGTCTGCCAAGACTTCTGAGGAGATTGAGGGCATGAAAGACGTTCCCTATGCCTCAGCCGTAGGGAGCATCATGTATGCCGTGCTGTGCACTCGCCCTGATATTGCTTAGGTGGTGAGTGTGGTAAGCAGGTTCTAGGCTAACTCAGGGCAAGAGCATTGGACTGCTGTGAAGAACATACACAAATAGCTTTGAACGACAAAAGAGTTTTGTCTGGGGTATACTGATGCCAATTTCCAGTCGGATCAAGATGATAGAAAGTCTACATCTGGGTATGTTTTCATGACAGGATCGTGTGTTGTTTGCTGAAAAAGTAGCAAACAGGAGTCCACGGCAGATTCCACGACCAAGGCTGAGTACATTACCACAAGTGAAGCTACGAAGGAAGTCGTGTGTATGAAAAAGTTCATTCACAAATTAGGAGTGGTTCCATCCAACACATCACCCATCCCGTTGTTGTGTGACAACAATGGAGTGATCACTCAAGCTAAGGACCCTTGAGCCCGCTCGAAGTCAAAGCACATCGAGAGGAAGTACCATGTACTACGGGAGATTGTTGGTAGAGGGGACATCCTGATTCAGAGGGTAGCATCAGTGGATAATGTGGTAGACCAATTAACTAAGCCACTCACAATTAAAGTATTTTAGAAACATGCGGAAAGCATGGGACTCTGGCTTGTACTAGATTGGACCTAAGTGCAAGTGGGAGCTGTTAGACAGTTTTGTATGCCTTTATCTCCAATCAGTTTCGATGTACTTTTGACATTTAGTGTAAATGAATAAAGTGCATGCTTGATTCATGTTGTATGCTATGTTTCTGTGTAAGACCCTTAAACCGGACACTTGATGAGACTCGTGTTTGTTTAGAATGTTTGCAGCCATTGGTAAGTCAGGGGAGATTTATCCTACCAAGGCTGACACTGGTGTGTTGCCAAGTGAGAGGTTGAGTGTAAGGCCATTTAGGGTTACACTTGAAGGGCTAATCTTACATTTGCCCACAGTCCCTAGGTTTTTATAAGATGGCTTGGCCCAGGGACCACTTAGTCTATGCGTTGGGCCTATAGACTCCATGTGATGGGCTTAAGGGGTTTAGTGGGCTCTCTAGTGAATTCAGCTAGGCCTTGTAACAAAGGCTGGATCGAACCCATGTGGCTGATGTATAGATCAATGCTTGGGTCCCACGCCATACAAAGAAGCCCAACTGGGCAGAAGTTTGGAAGCCTACTGAGCACTTAATACATATTGGGCCTAAAGCCCATTTTGAACTGGCTGATTTAATTACCCGCTTAAAGGGGTGGATCTGGGATTCAAATAAAGATTTGAATCTGGTAATCTCTTGATAAGATCAGGAGTGGGCTGACCTTATCTGCAGATAGGATTAAGATAATTCCCTATCCAAATATAGATGTGGATTGGGATAACTCCTAATAGGATTAGGAGGTTTCTTAATCACTAAGAAAGAGGAGAAAACCTAGTGTTGAATTACTAGAATTCGAACCAAGGTTTCAGAAACAACTCCTCCTGCAATTTGAGATTGGATCTCAGAAACCCTAGAGAGAAGAAAAGCAAATACGCCAACTTCAGCTCTAGAGTTCTTCATTATCCTCCGCCGTCATTCACTGCCTAGTTCGATCTCTCTGAGAGGGAAAGATCCAGAAGGTGTTCTTGATATCAGCCTTTGCTGAAAGGCTGATTGTGTACAGTGCTCTTCACTTCCAACGAATTCTTGTGAAGAATTTGGTTCGTAGGATGAATGCTGCTGGTTCTACTCCAACATCACTGCATCATCCTCAGTGGGAGCAGATCTTGGGAGTATTCATTGGGCATGAACATTGACGTTGGGAGATACAATTCTCCGTATCTGGTATAACCCTTCTCTTTCTATTTGGTTCCGATCTGGTTTGGTTTTGGTTCGATTAGATCCTTGAATATTGTATTTTAAAATCAAGGAATATGATTCCTACTTTGAAGGGAGGAGAGAAATTTTTGAAATTTTCCCACCCCATTCCGCTGCATTCTTGGCGTTCATATGATGGATCTCTCCCTCCTTTCAGTTTCTCTGCGAACTGGGCTTTAGCTGCAAAATGGGCTTCAGCTGCGAACTGGGCATCTCTACGAACTTGCTTAGAATTCGGGCCCGAGTTTGACCATGATGCATTCTGAGTAGAACGCCTTCTACCCATTTGCATAGATTCAGATCTGATTTAATTTGGTTCAAGGTTAGGAGAGGGATATATCTAATATGAAGATGCACTATCTACCAACGAAGGTGTTCACGCCCAAAGAAAACTCCAAAGACTGCTCCCACTAAAGATGGCATAGTGAATGGTGGAGTAGAATCAGCAGAGTCCGTCCAACGAACAAAATTCTTCAGCAAGAATCTAATGGAGGTAGTGAGCACGAATTCTGATCAGCCTTTCTCCAAAGACTGATATCAAGACACTTCTTGATCACTCATAGAAAGGAGATCGAACTGACAGCATGGCAGCAACTGGAGGAAATTGCAGGGAGAAGATGGCACAGTCACATTGTTGTTGTCTTCTCTCTGGGTCTAAGATCTGATCTCTGAGATTTCTGGGATGGTGAGATGAACTGAATGGTTCACCCCCTCCTCCTTTTGTAGCCTTAAAGATAGTTCCTGATCTCATTAGGAATTTCCTAATCCAAATCTGTATTTGGATAAAGAGTTCTCTTTAAGAGATAAGGATAAGCCCTTATCTTATCTGTAGATTAGATTAGATCTCTCCTAATCTCATTAAGAGGTTTCCAGATCAGAATTCAGATCTAGACTCTCTGAGTGGATAGGGTAAGACCCTATCCTATCTACTGATTTAATCCCAGATCCACCCCCTCTTATAACTAATCAAATTAGGCCAGTTCGAAATGGGCTTTAGGCCCAATAAGTCTAAGTGCTCAAAATGCTTCTAAACTGCTACACAGTTGGGCTTCTTTGTATGGTGTGGGACCCAAAAAATGATCTACACATCAGCCACATGGGTTCAGCCCAGCCTCTGTTACAATGCCTGGCCGAATTAACTGAAAAGACAGTGAACCCCCTGAAACCCATCACATGAGCTCCTAATGGGCCCAACACTTACGCTAAGTGGTCCCTGGGCCAAACCACCTTATAAAAACCCAGGGACTGTGGACAGATGCAAGATTAGCCCCTCAGGTATTACTCTCAATGGTCTTACACTTAACCTCTCAGCCCATTATGATCAAACACTGCCCGACAAGAGAGGACCTCTCCCTCGGCTACGAGGAACAGTGCTGCACTCTCTACTCACATAGATCCTAGGATTTAAAACCTTTTGCAAATATTTTGAAACCATAATATATATATATATGTGTATACCGTATATAAATATATTTTGCAAAAGAAAAATTCAACAATTGAAATCAGCTGCCGATAGTCTTGGTTTCCATCAAAGAGAGTGCATCCCCAATCATTACCTTTCTCTGACAAAGGGGCTAATCCAGTCACTATGATCACCCATTTAGATGAATTCTCGGACTATCCCAACATACCCAGGTTTTGATCCCCATTAAGGATCTCATTGATTGGCATATCAAAGACAACCCAATCCAACACCTAGTGCAATATCATAATCGAGTCTAGGGGTCAGGTGTAACTTTCCAATTTTGCCTATTAATCACCAAGGTCCAGGGCAATACTGGAAATATAGTCTAGTTTAGGGTTTCAAGTAAACCTACACTACTTGTACCTCGGGTCCCACCTTGGCAGCTGAGACAGGCCACCCCAACACTTGGCGGCACATCAGTGTCAGCCTTAACAGGATAAATCTCCCCTAACTTATCCAACGGCTGTGAACAATCTAAACTAACACGAGTCTCATAAGTGTCCAGTTTAAGGGTATTGCACAGAAACATACCACTATAACATGAATCAAATATGTACTTTATTCATAATAAATGTCATAATGTACATCAATCTGATTGGAGCTAAGGGTATACACTGTCTAACAGAATTTCATTGATGAAATCAGACATCTTCTTTCTTCCTGCCGATCGTCTCTATATTAGGCTGCTATTCTTGTTTCAAAAGTGAGCAATCTGCTTGAAGTTGATAGGCTACTTCTCTGATTTTAGTCTTGAATACTAGATTTCAGATCTATCTACATTAGTTTTCAGCCGAGTGATTGTTCTTTTTCTTGAGTTTTTTTTTCTTGTTAGAAAGCATTCAGATTTCTTTGCTTTTTAGATTTCTGCTCTCTTACTGTTTAACAGTCCATCCTTCGTAGGTTGTTGATTGGTTGATAGCTTACATTCTATGATTAGTGTACAGTAGTTTCTTTATTATGTTGACCGAGGAGATGGCAGCAACCAACTCTCAATGGCATCCTGAAAGAGCACAATTTAGAAGGCAGCAAGATCTTCACCATGTGGACACATACACAGCCCTATCTGCACAACTAAGTACAATCTGCAAGAAAATAGATGTGATATAGATGACAGCCATGCATATGCAGTACATGACTTGTGATTGGTGTGGGGGAGGCCACATCAGCACTAAATGCCAAGTTGGCAATCAGTTTATGCAACCTCCAGACCAGGTAAACTTTGTTGGCCACTTTCCAAGGGAGAAATACATTCAGTATCCTTGTGCCTTTAACCCCGGATGGAGGGGATACCCAAATCAGTCATGGCGAAATCAGCATGTGCCGAACTCCTACCCCCAAAACTTCTATCAGTTGAAACAGATATCTAACCTAGAGAAGCTGATGACCAAGTTCATAGCTAGTGCTGAAACAAGATTTCAGATCCAAGAAGCAGCAAAAAAGAACTTGGAGAAGCAAGTTGGGTAGTTGGCACAACTGATTTCAGCAAGCAATCTGGGTACTCTACCAGGTAATACTGAAGTGAATCCAAGAGGTGATGAGGAGTTACCAGAGGTGGAGAAGAAGGAAAAGGCTGAAAACAAGGTTAGCATGTTGGCCAACCCCCTTGAGCTTCCCATACAAGAGGGAGGAGCTGCAAGGGAAGAGAATGAAGAGATTCAAGGCATGGCAGCATACATGAATGCCAATCCACAGTTTCAAGGGGAAGAGTTTCTCAAGTAGGTTGGCTTGGATACCCCACCAATACCAATAAGCAAGCCTTCAACCCAAGAGCCACCCTACCTTGAGCTGAAGCAACCACCTCCACATCTAGAGTATGCCTTCTTAGAGGCACCATCAGCGTTAATGGTAATCATATCAGCAGATTTGAGCCCTTGGCATAGAGAAAAACTGCTGAGGATGTCTCGAGAACACATGACAGCCTTAGCTCGGAAGGTGTTATTGATGATGCGGTTGGTGGATGTTTTCAGACCAACTCAGATTTTTAGTCATAAACTCTCTTGTTTTTGTTTTCTGATTTCTTATTCCTTTCAGTTGAGTTTATTTTAGTATTTATATAGGATGTTAGTCAAACAAGTTGCTGATATCTCTTTCTAGATTAATGTGATTTTTAGTAGAGAGGCTTCCCATCAAAAGAGATATTGTAGAAATCAAATTGATCCTTAGGGAAGTTCTCTAAATCCCTCCTACTACTTTATATTGCTCTTCTAGATTTATTGGTACTCACTCACACTAGGAACTGTTAGACAGTTGTATGCCCTTAGCTCCAATCAGAATGATGTACATTATGACATTTATTGTAGGTAAATAGAGTACATATTTGATTCATGTTCTTGTGGTATATTTTTGTGTAATACCCTTAAACTGGACACTTATGACACTCGTGTTAGTTTAGAATGTTCACAACCGTTGGATAAGTCTGGGGAGATTTATCCTGCCAAGGCTGACACTAGTGTGCTGCCAAATGTTGGGGTGGCCTGTCTTAACTACAAGGGTGAGACACAAGGCACATGTAGTGTAGGTTTACCTGAAACCCTGAACTGGACCAGATTTCCAGTATTGCCCTGGAACTTGGAGATTGATGGGCAAAACTAGAAAGTTACACCTGACCTCTAGGCTTGATTGTGATACTACACTAGGTGTTGGATTGGGCTATCTTTGATATGCCAATTAGTGAGATCCTTAGAGGGGGTCAAAACCTGGGTATGTTGGGGCAGTCTAAGAATTCATCTGAGTGGGTGATCATAGTGACAGGATCAACCCCATTGTCAAACAAAGGTAATGATTGGGGATGCACTCTCTCTGATGGAAACCAAGACTGTCGGCAGCTGATTTCAATTGTTGAGATTTGTTTTGCAAATTATGTTTTACATATGGATATAAATATATATATCTTACGGTTTCTAAATGTCTGCAAGAGTTCTTAATTCCCAGGATCCATGTGAGCAGAGAGTGCAACACTGTTCCTTGCAGGCGAGGAAGAGGTCCTCTCTTGTCGGGCAGTGTTTGATCATTATGGGCTGAGAGGTTAATTGTAAGACCATTGAGGGTAATACCTGATGGGCTAATCTTGCATCTGCCCACAGTCCTTGGGTGTTACAAGGTGGCTTGGCCCAGGGACCACTTAGTGTAAGTGTTGGGCCCATAGAGTCCATGTGATGGGCTCAGGGGGTTCACTGGGTTTCTAAAGAATTCGGCTAGGCCTTGTAACAAAGGTTGGAATGAACTCTTGTTGCTGATGTGTAGATTAATGCTTGGGTCCCATGCCATACAAGGAATCCCAACTGGGCAGCAGTTTGGAAGGCTTAATGAGCACTTATACTTATTGGGCCTAAAGCCCATTTTGAACTGGGCTGATATGATCAGTTAATTAGGGGGCGGATCTAGGATTAAATCAACAGATAGGATAGGGTCCTACCCTATCCACTCAGAGAGTCTAGATCTGAATACAGATTCAGATCTATAAATCTCCTAATAAGATTAAGAGAGGGCTGATTAAATATGCAGATAAGATAATCACTTATCCTTATCTCTTAAAGAGAACTCCTAATCGAAATATAGATATGAATTAGGAAACTCCTAATGAGATTAGGAGCACTCTTTAAGCCTATAAAAGGAGGAGGGGGTGAACCTTTCATGTCATCCCAAAAATCTCAGAGAGACAAGATCTGAGAGCACAGAGAGAAGTCAAATACAGTGTGACTGTGCCTTCTCTCTGCATTCTCCTCCTGTCACCACCTTACTGCCAGTTCGATCTCCTTGTAGGAGCGATCAAGAGGTGTTTTGATATCAGCCTTTGGAGAAAGTCTGATTTGATGTTGTGCTCACTACCTCCATCGAATTCTTTGTGAAGGGTTTGGTTCTTGGGAAGAACACTACTGACTCTGCTACATCCTACACTACGCCATTTTCAGTGGAAGCAGTTTTTGGATCCATCCTTGGGCGTGAACACCTTTGTTGGGAGATACTATTTCTTTGTATCAGGTATATCCCTCTCCTGCTTTTGGTTGTAGATCTGGTTTAGTTTATGGTTCAAGATTGATCCTTGAAAATATAGATTTTCTAAAATAGGGAATGTGATTCCTAGATGAGGGGAGAGGAAATGTTTGAAATTTTGCCCAACCTACCTATAGGGTTCGGCCATCCATATGATGGATCTCTCATCTCTTCAGTGGTATCAGGGCCAGGTTCAAGTCTTGAACCAAATTAAACCAGATCTAACCCTGTGCAAATGGGCAGAAGGTGTTCTACCCGATTTGCACAGGTTAGGGTTTTTTCTAGAAAATTGTTTCCCAGACAAAGGGCGAATGATCTGAAATTAAATTTTATAAATATGAATTTATTTAGAATTGTTCTTTATAATTTTGTTGATTTATGGGTTGTTTGTACAACTAGAGATCGAAATCTTGATTGGCACAGAAAACTGTGATTTTGCAGTTCCTATTTATTTTGGATTGAAGTTGGTGGTGTAGGAAGGAGATTTTGCAAATGGGAATATCACTATCTGCGATTTGCAGTTTGTGAAACTGCCTACTGTGATCTAACCTCTATTTTGCAGGAAGTGATGTGTGAGCAGCCCTCTTTGATTGATTCTTGCTTTGCTTTGATCAGTATTTAATTTCAGATCATTTTCTTGGATTAAATCTTTAATTAAAGATCAAACCCAAGACCCATTCAAACCAGATTGGGTCAAACTAATTGGACCGAATCTAGGGTTCGATCAAGGCTAATTGTCAGCTCTAATTTCCCACTGATGGGCCTAAGGATTAATAAATAATTAAGATATCGTTCGATCAAGGCTGATTGTCAGCTATAATTATATAACCCTAGCAAGTGCACTAGTTATCAAGTAATATAAAGATATCAATCCCACGAGGATTTAACAAAATAAGTATTAGAACTATAGCCTTCATTAATTATTTGGACAACCGAATTTCAGATCTAAGAACTACTGAAAATTAAGAATAAAATAAAAATAAGAGTAGTTAATAACAAAACTTGTAACGATCTAATTAGAAGCGCTAGGACTGTTGGTCCACCTAACCCTTCCAATGGATATCAATTTATTAGATTAACCAAGATAATTTATTAGTTTCATAAGCTAAAGTTTTTCCAAATTTATTTCGAAGGGATGAGAGATCCATCGTATGGATGCCCAAAGATTATGGAATAAGGGGGTGAATTTCAAAAAATTTTCTCTCCGTTCAATTGGGAATCACACTCCCTATTTAGAAAATCATATTTTCAAGGATCATTCTTGAACCATAAACTGAAACAGATCTGAACCAAAAGGAGTAGGGGAGGATTATACCTGATACGGAGAAATAGTATCCCCCAACGAAGGTGTTCACACCCAAGGAAGTATCCAAAGACTGCTCCGACTGAAGATGGCGCAGTGCAGGATGGAGCAGATTCAACATCTTCTTCTCCAAGAACTCTGTCCTTCGCAAGAAACAACATAATGGC
This sequence comes from Nelumbo lutea, assembly GCF_056320005.1. Lineage (NCBI taxonomy): Eukaryota > Viridiplantae > Streptophyta > Magnoliopsida > Proteales > Nelumbonaceae > Nelumbo > Nelumbo lutea. The sequence continues at coordinate 70,183,352 of NC_142687.1, read as the reverse complement.
ATGTGAGCATAGCTTCCTATCGATTCTTTCTCAAAGAACTAATGTCAAGATCGAATCTTGACTTCTCCCACAGCTAGAGATCGAACTGGAAAACAGGGGCATCAAGAACAGGGAGTCGGCAAGAAAGAATTATGCAGGGATGCTTAATTCTTCCTTCTATGATTTTAGCACTCAAGAGGATGTGAATATCTCATTCATCTAAAGGCTGCCGCTCTCTCCTTCTTTTGTCAACCTAAAGGATCAGCTCCTAATCCGATTAGGAGCTGCTTATCCAAATCACATTTTGGATCGGCCATCTCTTCAGGTGATAAGGACAAACCCTGATCTTATCTGTAGATTACATTAGCTTTCTCCTAATCTCATTAGGAGGTTTCTAGATCTGAATAACATTCAGATCTGGACTCTTAGAGTGGATAGGGTCAACACCCTATCCTATTTACTAATCTATCTCAGAATTCTCCCCATAATTGACTAATTAAATAGCATAGTTTGAAATGAGCTTTAGGCCCATTAAGCTTATGTGCTTACTTAACATTCCTAATTGCTGCCCAGTTGGGCTTCCTTCTATGGCGTGGGACCCAAGCATTGATCTACAGATCAGCCACATGGGTTCGGCCTAGCCTTTGTTACAAGGCCTGGCCGAATACACTGTTATGGACAGTGCACTCCCTGAAACCCATCAAATGGGCTCTATGGGCCCAACATTTACCCTAAGTGGTCTCTTGGCCAAGCCACCTTGTAACACCCAGGGACTGTGGGCAAATGCAAGATTAGCCCATCAGGTATTATCCTCAATGGTCTTACACTTCACCTCTCAGTCCATAATGATCATACACTACACGACAAGAGATGACCTCTTCCCTGGCTGCAAGGAACAGTGTTGCACTCTCTACTTGTATAGATCCCGGGAGCTAAAACCATTTTTCAAACCTTTTAGAAACCATTACATATATACTTTTATATCTCATATAAAATATATTTTGCAAAACAAATGTCAATGATTGAAATCGGCTGCCGGCAGTCTTGGTTTCCATTAGTGAAAGTGCATCCCCGATCATTACCTTTGTCTGACAAAGGGGCTGATCCTGTCACTATGATCACCCACATAGATGAAATCTCAGACTGTCCCAACATACCCAAGTTTTGACCCCTGCTAAGGATCTCATTGATTGATACATCAAAGACAGCCCAATCTGACACCTAGTGCAGTATCATAATCGAGTATAGGGGTCGAAGGTAACTTTCTAGTTTTTCCCATCAATCTCCAAGGTTCAGGGCAATTATGGAAATCTGGTCCAGTTCGTAGATTCAATTAATCCTACACTGTATGTGCCTAGGGTCTCACCCTAGCAGCTGAGACAGGCCACCCCAACTGACTTGGTTGCACCTTAGTGTCAGCCTTATCTAGGTCTCCCTAGACCGACCCACTGGCTGTGAACATTCTAAACTAACACGAGTCTCATTAAGTGTCCAGTTTAAGGGAATTACACAGAAACATACCAAGGGAACATGGATCAAATATGTGAAAGGTTAGGAAATCCATCATATGGACACTCAAAGATTGCGGAATAAAGGGGGCGAATTTCAAAATTTTTCTTTCTCTTCAACTGGGAATTGAATTCCCTATTTAGAAAATCTTATTTTCAAGGATCATTCTTGAACCATGCACTGAACCAGATCTGAACCAAAAGGAGTAGGGAGAGATAATACCTGATACAGAGAAACAATATCTCTCAATGGAGGTGTTCACACCCAAGGTAGGATCCAAAATCTGCTCTCACTGAAGATGGTGCAATGCAGGGTGGAGCAGAATCAGCAGTGTTCTTCCAAAAGAACTTGATCCTTCTCAAGAATCACCTGGACGGCTTTTGAATACAACTCCCACCAATCTTTTCTCCAAAAGGCTAGAATCATGATCCAATCTTGATTTCTCCCAAGCAATGGAGATTGAACTGTTGTAGGCGGCGATTGCAGGAAGGAGGCGGCTAGAGAGTATTTGCAGGGTGCAGAATTCTCTCTTTTGTGATCTCAGCTCTGAAGACAAGACTGTTGGTTGTCTGTTGTGTTGTGTCTAAAGGCTGTTGCCCCTTCTTCCTTTTATAGACTTAAAGGGATCAGCTCCTAATCCCATTAGAAGTTGCTAACCCAAATCATATCTGGATTAGAAGTCCCTTTAAGATAAGGGATAACCCTTATCTTATCTGCAAATTAGATCAGCCATATCCTAATCTAATTAGGAAATTTCTAGATCTAAATCTCATTTAGATCTTGGACTCTCTGAGTGGATAGGGTGTGGGCCCAATTCTATCAGCTGATCTTATCTTAGAATTCGCCCCTTAATGACTAATCAAATTAACCCAGCTCAAAATGGGCTTAAGGCCCATTTAGGGTTATGTATTCATTTAGCCTTCCAAACATCTGCCGAGTTGCGCTTCCTCGTATGGCGTGGGACCCAAACATTGATCTACACATCACCCACATGGGTCTAGCCCAGTCTTTGTTACAAGGCCTGGACGAATACACTATTATGGACAGTGCACCCCCTGAAACCCATCAGATGGGCTCTATGGGCCCAACACTTACCCTAAGTGGTCCCTGGGCCAAGCCACCTTGTAACACCCAGGGACTGTGGGTAGATGCAAGATTAGCGCATCAGGTATTATCCTCAATGGTCTTACACATAACCTCTCAACTGAAAGAATGGTAGGATCCATCTAATGGATGCCATAAAGGTTGCGAAATGGGTGGGCGAATTTCAAAAATTTCCTACCTTCTCCCAACTGGGAATCATATTCCCTAAATTTAGAATACAATATTCAAGGATCCTACTTGAACCATAATCAAACCAGATCTGTACAAAAAGACAAATGGGAGGAATATACCTGATCCGGAGAAGCACTATCTCCCAAAGTTGGTGTTCACGCCCAAAGAATGCTCCAAGATCCGTTCCTGCTGAAGATGACACAGTTGTGGATGGAACAGAACCAGCAGGGTGCATCCTACACACTGGATCCTTCGTAAGTATCCTCTGGAAGCACTAAACACTGAATCTATTTCAGTCTTTCTTGCAAGACTGATGTCAAGAACAGATTTCTTGACTTTCTTTTCTGCAAAGATCTAATCTTGCAAAGGAGATGGCGGCAGCAGGAGGAGAACTCTAAAGGCGAAAAGGCTGAACTGCCTTTTTTTTTTCTTTTTCTGGAGTATGAGATCTGATCTCAATTCACAGGAACCTTTCTTGCGATTTTTCTTGATTCAAAAACTGTATTATTTCTCTCCTTCTTTTTGTTAGGGTTTCTCCTCCTTTCTTCTTGATTTAGAAACCTCCTAATTAGGAGTTATCCCAATCCAAATCAGTATTTGGATAGGGGATAATCTTAATCCTATCTACAGATAAAGTTAGCTTACTCCTGATCTTATCAGGATGTTACCAGATTCAAATCTAATTTGAATTTGGTCTCCAAGAGTGGATAAGGCTAAAGGCCCAATCCTTTTACTAACATTAATCTCAGATTCACCCCAAGGATGGGTGATCATATCAGCCCACCTCGAAATGGGCTTCTGGCCCATTAAGTGTTCAGTGTCTAATTACTTTCCAATCTGCTGCCCAGTTGGGATTCTTTGTATGGCGTGGGACCCAAGCATTGATCTACACACCAGCCACATGGGTTCGGCCCAGCCTTTAATACAAGGCCAAACCGAATTCACTGAAAAACTCAATGAACCCCTTGAGTCCATCATATGGACCCTATGGGCCCAACACTTACATTAAGTGGTCCCTGGGCCAAGCCATCATATAAAAACCCAGGGACTGTGGGCAGGTGCAAGATTAGCCCATCTGGTATTATCCTCAATGGTCTTACACTTAACCTCTCAGCCCTTAATGATCAAGCATTGCCTGACAAGAGAGGACCTCTCCCTCGGCTGCAAGGAATAGTGCCACACTCTCCTCTCACATGGATCCCGGGAATTAAAACCATTTGCAAAGAATTTGAAACTGTACATATATATATATATAAATATATTAATTTTGCAAAACAAAATTCCAATGATTGAAATCAACTGCCGGCAGTTTGGTTTCCATCAGAGAGAGTGCATTCCCGATCATTACCCTTTGCCCGACAAAGTGGCTGATTCTGTCACTATGATCACCCACTCAGATGAATTCTCAAACTGCCCCAACATACCCAGGTTTTGATCCCCGCTAAGAATCTCACAGATTGGCATATCAAAGGCAGCCTGATCCAACACCTAGTGAAGTGTCATAATCGAGTTTAGGGGTCAGGTGTAACTTTCCAGTTTTGCCCATCTATCTCCAAGGTCCAGGGCAATACTGGAAATCTGGTCCGGTTCAAGGATTCAAGTAATCCCATACTGAATGTGCCTCGGGTCTTACCCTGGTGGCTGAGACAGGCCATCCCAACACTTGGTGGCACACCAGTATCAGCCTTGCCAGGATAAATCTCCCCAGACTTATCCAACGGCTGTGAACATTTAAAACTAACACGAGTCTCTATAAATGTCCAGTTTTAGGGTTTTACATAGAAATAAACCAAACAATATGAATCAAACATGCACTTTATTTATTTCCACTAAATTACACATAATGATCATACACTGCCCAATAAGAGAGGACCTCTCCCTCAGCTGCAAGGAACAGTGTTGCACTCTCTCAACTATGGATCCCAGGAATTAAAACCTATTTGCAAACATTTCAAAACCATAATATATATATATACTTTTGTATCTCATATAAAATATATTTTGCAAAACAAATCTCAACGATTGAAATCGGCTACCGGTAGTCTTGGTTTCCATCAGTGAGAGTGCATCCCCAATCATTATCTTTGTCCGACAAAGGGGCTGATCCTGTCTCTATGATCACCCACTCAGATGAATTCTCAGGCTGTCCCAACATACCCAGGTTTTGACCCCCGCTAAAGATTTCACTGATTGGTACATCAAACACAGCCCAATCTGACGCCTAGTGCAGTATCATAATCGAGTCTAGGGGTCAGGTATAACTTTCCAGTTTTTGCCTATCAACCTCCAAGGTCCAGGGCAATACTGAAAATCTGGTCCAGTTCAAAGATTCAATTAATCCCACATTGTATGTGCCTAGGGTCTCACCCCGGTAGTTGAGACAAGCCACCCCAACTGACTTGGTGGCACCATAGTGTCAGCCTTGTCAGGATAGGTCTCCCCAAATCGACCCACTGGCTGTGAACATTCTAAACTAACACGAGTCTCATTAAGTGTCCAATTTAAGGGTATTACACAGAATCTTACCAAGGGAACATGAATCAAATATGCACTTTTATTCATTTACAATAAACTCATAAAGTATATCATTTTGATTGAAGCTAAGGGCATACAAAACTGTCTAACAATATGCACTTTTATTCATTTACAATAAACTCATAAAGTACATCGTTCTGATTGAAGCTAAGGGCATACAAAATTGTCTAACAGCTCCCACTTGCACTTAGGTCCAATCAGGTACAAGTAGGAGTCCATGCTTTTCACATGTTTCTCAAACACTTTCTGTGATAGTGGCTCAACCAATGGGTCCGCTACATTTTCCATTGATGCTACCTTTTGAATCAAGGCATCCCCTTGACGGGTTTGTCGAAGCCCTCAAAATTAGTACTAGTCCCACAATAAAATATTTGCAGCAAAAGTGGTTCTAGGTCGAATCCCACAGGGAGCAAATCAGTAATCTCTTAGCCGAATGGATAAAGTAATTGTGTGGAAATATTAAATAACTAAAATTAAAAGAATAACAAACTAAACAAACAAGAGAAAATCAGTCTTATCGAATTCTGGTTCAAGGGTTCGGGTTGAATCGATTGGCCATCGATCCTAGGTACAATTTAGCATTCTTGCAATTCAAGCATTTAACCTTTGTGTTTTCCTAATTCAGTTGACCAAACCCAGCATTCGATCAACACTTATCACCACTCAACTGGGTACAATAGCGTTCCATGTTAAACAATTATACCATTAAGATTTGTGAAAATAGTTAAACCAAAATAACAATAATTGAGATAGCTGCAATTACTGAATTTTGTTCCATCGTTTCTTTTAGGTTGAACCATGTTAAAACATTGGTCAAATGCTGTCACGAACAATTGACCCAAAAAAGATATCAACCTAATTGCTACTTGTACCATTATTCGTGACAATTACAGATCACCGAAATCATAGATAGTAGTAGGAAAATCAACATTAATTCAGTTTGTCAGACTAATTAACATTAACATCCAATAAAAATGTGCACAAGAACCAATGAGTACTTGAATTAAAAAGAAAGAAAACAAAGTAACTACAGAACCTCACAATGACACAATCGAACCTCCCCCCTTGAACCAGAAAAAGAAGCTTAACTACTCATGATCTGCGCAATCTCGATGCTCTTCTTCTCCATAGCCGAACTGCCTTCTTGCTTCTTGGTCTTCTTGATGATCTCTTGGATCTTGGAATGAGTGATTTCTAGAGCTGGTTCGCCCCCCTTTTTATATAGCCAAAGGAGAGGGCTGTTTTCCAACTCCTTCTAGGAGATCATCTTATCCTTATGGAGTTTTGATCTTATCTTGAACTAATCCTATCCTATCTCTTATCTAATGCTCTAATCTCAATCTTCTTATCTCTCTAGGATTACGTTCAAGACTTTAGATCTGATAAAACTCTCTCCTTGGAGATTACATTCGAAATTCGGACTCTTAACTCTTGAATTCGAGTTGGGCTGCTTCAAGGTACTTCTGCGAGTTGGGCTTAAGTTGTGAAATGGGCCTGGCTGCGAACTTGCTCCGACTTTGGGCTCATTTTCGTACTCGATGCGGGCCAAATCTGTCAAAACTCAAAACATAAAAGTTGTGGACCTTCTTTTCGTCTTTCTAATGCTTCTTGAATTGTCCAATTCGGTGTCCGAAATTAAGAGTTAGGCCCAAATTACTGACTGTCGCCGAAACTATGCAAAATCACCCGATTTGCCTTGTTTTCTTCCAATTGCCTTTTTTATTGCCCTGAATCGAAATACAAGAGTAATGAGTCCATTTAAGTGCTAAATAAACATAAAAAAGTGAATATTAGGGGATAAAATTAGGGTTCATTTTGGTCTCATCAAATCCCCCCACACTTAAACTTTGCCCATCCTCGGGCAAGGCAAAAAGTCAAGTAACACAAGAGAGACTAACTTTGAATCAAAACAAGGTGTGCTTATTGCCATAAGCTTGCTATGTATCACATCTTCACCACTTAGTGTGAATTCATAGGATCTGAAGGTGAGAATGGGGTTGGGGTTCTAGGGTGATTGCATCTTATGCTCCATCTCACCCTTGCCTTCTTTTCAAGATGTGAGTGCATTTTATGCTCCATCTCACACTTGCTTTCATTTCTAGATGTGAGTGCATTTTATGCTCTGTCTCACACTTGTTTTTTGTTTCTAGATGTGATTGCATTTTATGCTCCGTCTCATGCTTGTTTTTTGTTTCTAGATGTGAGTGCATTTTATGCTCCATCTCACATTAGTTATTATTTTATTTTCAAACTCCTCTTTTTTTTTCACAAGAATCACAGGGTTTCACCACCTGATCCATGAATTCATTGATCGTGGTCTCTATATGCCTAACACAGCAAGTTCAAGAATAATCAACCCATGTTTGACAGATAATTAAGTGAAAATCAATCAAACCCTTATGCATCTTGCCTATTGATCGATTAAAATCATGAGGTACCATATGCAGCCAAGAAAGATTCAGTTAGTCATACTTGCATCCTATCTTATCTATTAAGCCTAAGCACATGATTCCTGATAAGTTGAAATCATTCAAGGATAAGTTTCCAGGGAGCAGAAATTTCAAGAAGATAAGGTATCCCAAATTTCCATCAGATTTCCGTAATCCCCCCACACTTAAGTTATACATTGTCCCTAATGTATGTGATTATGCATAAAGTAGAAGGATTTGGGGGTATTTCCCTGTTTGTCTTGTTGGGTTCCTGCTAAACACAAAAATCAAAACCAAATAAAATAACAAAATTAACTAAACACAATGGGTTGCCTCCCACAAGCGCAATTGTTTAACGTCGTTATGCTCGACGTCCTCCTTTGCTACTTTAGCTCTCGTGGTTTTAGCTTTCGGTGTGCTCCCCTTCCATCCATCATGAGCGGGTTCAAATCTAGAATAGGGGCCTTCGTATCCAATTGTGCACTCAATTCTAGCTCCTCATTCATATCTTTTTCAAAAAATTCCTGCACAGTTGGATCAATAGTATCAACCGAATGGTCTTCATTTGGGTACTTCATAGCTTCAAAAATATTAAATTTAATAGTCTCCCCGCCGATTTTGACGGAGAGGGTACCCTCATCCACATCTATTTTGGTCTTGGCCGTTTTCATAAATGGCCTGCCTAATAGAAGTGGGGCTGAACTTTCGATCGTGTCCTACTCCATCTTCAGAATGTAAAAATCAGCTGGGAAAATTAAATCGTTAACCTGCACCATTACATTCTCAACAATCCCTTTTGGGAAGGCGTTAGAATGATCAGCTAATTGGATAACAGCTTTAGTTTCCATTAAAGGACCTAATCTCAAAGCATAGTAAATCGAATATGGCATGACGTTGATAGATGCACCTAAGTCTAGCATGGCATACTCGATTTGCTTATTCCCAATCACACAAGGTAGGGTGAACATACCTAGATCAGCATGTTTTTCTGGTAAGGTCCTCTTGATCATGGGTGAAATGTTCTCTCTAACTCTTGAGTCCTGCACCTTGTCTTCTTCTTGTCTTTTATCCACCTTCCTTGGTGAGGTAGGTTCTAGCTGCAGTTCCTTCCCGCTTCTCAGCACCACTGCACTTACATTCTCCTTGGGGTTGACTACCGTTTGTGATGGTAGTTTCCCGGAGCTTTGCACCTCCAACTTGCTAACGGCAGTGGCAAGTTGGCTGATTTGGTTTCCCAAATTCTGAATGCTGGCTCTTGTTTCCTATTGAAATTGCTGAGTATTTGTAGCTAGAGCCTTAACTATATCTTCTAATGACGTACCTGAATTCGAGGGATGGCTTTGCGCTGTGATGGGTGTTGAAAACTAGGGCTGTCGACTGAAAAAATGGGGCAGGTATTGCTGCTGTCCTCCTTGGTTCCCGTAGCTTAGGTTTGGGTGATCTCTCCACCCCAGATTGTAATAATTGGAGTAGGGATCATACTTTCATTGGGGCTGGCACGGGAATCCTCCTACGACATTGACTTGCTGCATCGAACCATCTTGCAATGATGGACACATGTCCATAGGATGGCCAGGAATCGAACAGATACCACACACCCTAGCAGTTTGTACTTTCCCTGCAGCGAGTTATCTTACCAAAGCAGTTAGGTCAGAAATCTGATTTTCTAAATTTACATGGCTTACCTCATTAACCCATCTAATGGTACCGTCTGTCATAGAACCAAACTGTTGTGAATTTTCGGCCATGTTGGAGATTAACTCCCTGGCCGCTTCGGGTGTCTTGTTCACCAAGACTCCTCCACTGGCTGCATCAACCATACTTCTATCCATGGGCTGCAGCCCTTCATAGAAGTATTGGATTAACAGTTGTTCGGGTATTTGGTGATGTGGATAGCTAGCAACAAGTTGTTTAAATCTTTCCCAATATTCGTATAGTGTCTCACCACCAAATTGCCAAACTCCACATATTTCTTTTCTTATATTTGTAGCCCGGGATGTAGGAAAATATTTATCTAAAAATATCCTCTTATCTCGTCCCATGTGCGTACTGAACCGGGAGGAAGAATATACAACAAATCCTTTGCTTTATCTCTTAAAGTAAATGGAAAGGCTATGAGTTTTACCTGGTCCTCGGTCATACCATGGGGTTTCATGCTTGAACAAACGACATGAAATTCCTTTAGATGTTTGTGAGGGTCCTCACCTGGGAAACCATGAAACAGAGGTAATAATTGAATCAAACCAAATTTGAGTTCAAAGGCTACCTCAAGAGTGGGGTACGTGATGCATAAAGGCTGTTGGTTCATAATTGGTGCAGCCAACTCCCTTAATGTTCTTTCTCTGTCAGCCATTCTTTCTACTTCTTCGAAGATGGGAAGATCACAATCTGAATTCACCTTCTTTGGTGAACGATCCTTCCTTTGCTTCGCCTCCTTTCTTAAACAACGGGTGGTCCTTTCAATTTCGGGATTGTACTCGAGTTCACCTCGTTGAGAAGCACGAGTCATAAAACAAAAGAGGTTAACAATAGGAAGGTAATAGCTAAGAAATTAAAGTTACTCCCCGACAACGGCGCCAAAATTTTGACGGGTTTGTCGAAGCCCTCAAAATTAGTACTAGTCCCACAATAAAATATTTGCAGTAAAAGTGGTTCTAGGTCGAATCCCACAGGGAGCAAATCAGTAATCTCTTAGCCGAATGGATAAAGTAATTGTGTGGGAATATTAAATAACTAAAATTAAAAGAATAACAAACTAAACAAACAAGAGAAAATCAGTCTTACCGAATTCTGGTTCAAGGGTTCGGGTTGAATCGATTGGCCATCGATCCTTGGTACAATTTAGCATTCTTGCAATTCAAGCATTTAACCTTAGATTTATTAGGATAGCCATAATAAACTTTGTGTTTTCCTAATTCAGTTGACCAAACCCAGCATTCGATCAACACTTATCACCACTCAACTGGGTACGATAGCGTTCCATGTTAAACAATGATAGCATTAAGATTTGTGAAAACAATTAAACCAAAATAACAATAATTGAGATAGCTGCAATTACTGAATTTTGTTCCATCGATTCTTTTAGGTTGAACCATGTTAAAACATTGGTCAAAGGCTGTCACGAACAATTGACCCAAAAAAGATATCAACCTAATTGCTACTTGTACCATTATTCGTGACAATTACGGATCACCGAAATCATGGATAGCAGTAGGAAAATCAACATTAATTCAGTTTGTTAGACTATTTAACATTAACATCCAATAAAAATGTGCTCAAGAACCAATGAATACTTGAATTAAAAAGAAAAAAAACAAAGTAACTAAAGAACCTCACAATGACACAATCGAACCTCCCCCCTTGAACCAGAAAAAGAAGCTTAACTACTCATGATCTGCACAATCTCCATGCTCTTCTTCTCCATAGCCGAACTGCCTTCTTGCTTCTTGGTCTTCTTGATGATTTTTTGGATCTTGGAATGAGTGATTTTTAGAGCTGGTTCGCCCCCCTTTTTATATAGCCAAAGGAGAGGGCTGTTTTCCAATTCCTTCTAGGAGATCATCTTATCCTTAGGGAGTTTTGCTCTTATCTTGAACTAATCCTATCCTATCTCTTATCTAATGCTCTAATTTCAATCTTCTTATCTCTCTAGGATTACATTCAAGACTTTAGATCTGATAAAACTCTCTCCTTAGAGATTACATTCGAAATTCGGACTCTTAACTCTTGAATTCGAGTTGGGCTGCTTCAAGGTACTTCTGCGAGTTGGGCTTAAGTTGTGAAATGGGCCTGGCTGCGAACTTGCTCCGCCTTTGGGATCATTTTTTACTCGATGCGGGCCGAATCTGTGAAAACTCAAAACATAAAAGTTGTGGGCATTCTTTTCTTCTTTCTAATGCTTCTTGAATTGTCCAATTCGGTGTCCGGAATTGATAGTTAGGCCCTGATTACTGACTGTCGCCGAAACTGTGCAATATCACCCGATTTGCCCTATTTTCTTCCAATTGCCTTCTTTATTGCCCTGAATCGAAATACAAGAGTAATGAGTCCATTTAAGTGCTAAGTAAACGTAAAAGAGTGAATATTAGGGGATAAAATTAGGGTTCATTTTGGTCTCATCACCCCTCTACGAACAATCTCCCGTAGTACGTGGTACTTCCTCTCGATGTGCTTCGACTTCGAGTGGGCTCGTGGCTCCTTAGCCTGACCAATGGCTCCATTGTTGTCACACAACAATGGGATGGGTGATGTGCTGGACAGAACTACACCCAACTCATGAACGAACTTCTTCATCCACATGGCTTCTTTTGCAGTCTCACTTGCGGCAATGTACTCGGCCTCGGTCGTGGAGTCCGCAGTGGACCCCTATTTGGTGCTTTTCTAGCAAATAGCACATTATCCTATCATGAAAACATATCCAGATGTAGACTTTTTATCATCTGTATCTCATTGGAAATTGGCATCTATATACCCTTGGATCTATAGTGAGCTACCGTCGAATACTAGACAAAACTCTTTTGTCATTCGAAGGTACTTAAGTATGTTCTTCACAGCAGTCCAGTGCTCCTGCCTTGGGTTGGCCTGAAATCTACTTACTACACTCACTGCCTGAGCAATGTCTAGACGAGTGCACAACATGACATACATGATGCTCCCTATTGCAGAGGCATAGGAAACGTCTTTCATGCCATCAATCTCCTCAGAAGTCTTGGGAGACATTTTCTTGGAGAGAGTGACTCCATGCCTGAAAGGAACATTTCCTTCCTAGTAGTTTTCCATACTATATCTTTTGACTATTTTGTCAATATAAGCAGATTGGGATGATCCTATTATCCGCTCCGATCTATCTCTATAGAGTCGAAGACCTAGTATATAGGAGGCTTCTCCAAGGTAATGCCACAGGCACGTGGGATTAACTGTATCACAGGCTCTCTTCTTGGGGATTTCAACCGACGTAGTTTCAGTTATGTTAGTTTCTAGAGAAGGATGTAGAACATAGAGACCGTTCTCCAATTCCCTGTATGCGATGAATATGTTGTTTCTTTTAATAGTAATCGTATTACTAAAGAAGATAGAATAACCATCTGCACACTGTATTGAGACAAAAATCAAATTTATTCTTAAATTTTGTACATAAAGGCAATCTTTTAGGACAATAGTTCCTTCTCTAAAAAGTAACTCCACGGTTCTTATGGTCGTAGCTGCAATAGTTGTAGTAGTCCCCAAGTAGAGCGTGACTTCTCCTTCACTCAGTCTTCTACTTACCTTGAACTCCTACAGTGAGTTACATGCATGAGTTGAAGCCCCGGAGTCAATACTCCAGGACGTAGAAGCTACCAATAAGTTGGTTTCTATAACACAAGTTTCGAGATTACCTTTTTTGGATTCCAAGTAGGCATGATAGTTCCTTTTCCAGTGGTCAGTCTTCTTGTAGAAGTGACAAGCATCCGATGCCTAGTCCTTCCTCTACTTCTTGGGTCTAGCAACCTTCTTCTGGGGATTTCTTTTTGCCTTCCTTATCTTGCCCGATTTGCTAGTTTCAACAAGCATGGCAATGGGCTCATCCTTTTTAATCAATTCTTCGGCCCTCTACAACATATTGCTGAGTTCCTGCAAGCTGATGTTCAGTTTGTTCATGTTGTAATCCAAGATTGTGATTTCTATATAGTCTATGAATTATTGTGCTTAACGCAATTAAGAGCTTGGCCACCTCTTAATTGATTTGGGTTATGTGAATGAATTGAGAGAGGAATTCACATAATTGACAGAATAATTCACAGTGTGAATTGAATGGTATATAGAGATATATATACATGATTCATCTGAATTTAATGGTTTTCTTGGACTTAATGCACTTCCTTGAGAGCTCTACTCGAGAGATCGAAGGGTTACTTGATGGGCATAGGTTTAGTATATCTCAAGAGAAAATATTAAATAAATTTTTGAAAATATCAGCTTATGGGAATAATAATTAGTCTTGGATAATTGGACCCATCAATATTTATTGCATTGGTTAGGTGGACCAAAAGTCCTAGCGATTCCATCATTTGCATATTCGATTAGTGATCACCCTTGTTTTTATTTTCTTTGTTCTTGTTTTTATTTTCAGTAGTTCTTGTTTCCTTAAATCGAAATTTCGACTGTCCAAATAATTAGGGAAGGCTGTGATTCTAATACTTATTTTGTTAAATCCCCATGGGAACGATATTATTATACTACTTGATAACTAGTGCACTTGCTAGAGTTATATATTTATAGCTATCAAGTTTTTGGCAGCGTTGCAGGGGATTTAATCCTAAAATAATATTAGAATTTGTTAACTTTGATTAATTTGGATCTTTTATTTATTTTTTAATTATATTCTATTTGATGAACCTACAATTTATCTATATTTTATGAGGTTTTTGCATGAAATTTTATGATGGTTTAATTAGATTTTGCCCTATTTTAGCTTGATTGCAAGAAAGATCTCAGGGGGAGCCAAATCAACAAAAAGAAGGCAAAAGCAAGAAAAAAAAGCCCAAAATTTATCAAGTTCAGCCCGGCCCAGCCATGAGAGCAAGAGAATTTCATTCGGCCCAAGAAGAGCAAGTGAAACTCTTTGGAAAATCCAAGGGAAGAAGCCTAGCAAGAAGGAAATTTCGGCCCAGCCCATTTTTAGCCCAAATAACAGCCTAGAGTGTAGCCCACTTGAGCTCAAAAGCAAGCTAAGTTGTAGCCCAAATAGCAGCCCAAAGGGAGCTAGGGGCGGCAACTCCTAGAAGTTTCTTGAAGAGAAGGAGGGAGCACTCTAGAAGGTTCATGAGGGGTGTAATACACCCCATTCTAGAGGCTTCAAGAAGGGGCAAGAGCCCCTTTGAAAAACTATATAAGGAGGCCTCTAGGAGGGGAGAAAGTTGTTCAATTGCTTGAGAGGAAGGCTCTCCCACTCTTAGAGGTTCGGCCACCTTGAGAGAAGAGAAGAGAAGAAGGCTAGGCGCAAGGAAGAAGAAGAAGAAGGGCTGAAGGAAGTTCAAGACAAGCAAGCTAGAAGAAGAAGGTGAGTTCGAATTGAGGGTTTGTGATTCAAAGATCTTTTGTAATAAATCATTTGTAGTTTCATTCTCTTTTGATTTGAATTCAGTTTCTTAGTTATATTTTCTTTCTTCTTTCTCCTTGTTTCCATTCTTCCTTGATGTATTTCAGCTTGTAAAATTTCAGTTCAGCAATCTAATTCTTTTTTATTCATTCAAATGGTCATGTATTGTACTTGAAGTTTCTTGAATAAGGGTGTGATTGTAGAGTAATTCGGCCAACTAACCTTCAAAACTCATATCTGAATTCTCAGATCTGAGATTGCAAGATCTGAATTGCTTGAAAGAGAATTCAGATCTGCAATTTTCAGATTGGGCGAATTAATCTACAGCTTGGAATTCCTAGAGTGCTTGAGAGAGACTCTAGGAATTCAGATCTACTATTCAAGAACTGAATTGAGTGCAAGGTTAGAGATAACTTGCACAATTCAGTTGGTGATCAATTCAGATTTGAATTGATGCCTTAGAAGTGTTTGAAGAAATGCATGCATGGGGATTAGATTCTTGCTAGAGATAGAAGAACCATCACTCATGCATAGGATGGACATGCGCTTGAGAGAGGCTGTTCATGACCTTGGGGTTTCACCAAACCAAGGCTCAATCATGATTCATTCGAATGATCCAAATTGATAGATTGCTGAATTCTGAGATTGACATTTACTGCTTATTCTTCTAACCTGAATTGAAAGCAATTGGGCCAATGATTTAGATAGATTTTAATTTAGGATTTCTTAGCTTTCATTAGAGTTTTGATTTATTTGTTGATCAGATAAGAAGTGCTTAATTTAGTATTGGTAATTGTTTCCTAAATCCTCGTGGGAACGATACTTCACTCACTACTTTATTACTTGAACGGCTAGTGCACTTGCTAGTGTCACAATGAGCAACACATCACTATTTTCCTTTTATTTCTTTTTATTTCTGTTATTATTTTTATTTTTATTTGTTTGTTCAAAATTTTTTGTTATTTTTGTTGGTTCGGATTTACTAGTGCATGACACGCACTAGACAGGAAGGGTTAGCAGAATTCGATCCAGAAATTGAAAGGACCATTCACTTGTTGCAAAGGGCCAACAAAGGAAAAGCAAGAGAAGTGGTTGTTATTTGCGAACCAACCATAGAGATAGAATGAGAGATGGCAGAAGGAAACCGCACCCTCTTTGACTATGCTTGTCCAAACATTGATGGGGCGACATCCAGCATTTGCAAGCCTACCATCCATGCCAATAATTTTGAAATAAAGCCTGCAATAATTCAAATGATCCAAACTACTATTCAGTTTAGTGGGTTACCAAGTGATGACCCTAATGCACACATCGTTAACTTCCTTGAAATATGTGATACATTTAAACACAATGGAGTTAGTGATGATGCAATTAGGCTAAGATTATTTCCTTTTTCATTGCACGATAGAGCTAAAGATTGGCTCAACTCACTCCCTACAGGAAGCATCACCACTTGGAATGATTTAACCCAGAAATTTTTGGCTAAATATTTCCCACCCTCCAAAATAGCAAAATTAATTAATGATATTACCACTTTTGCTCAATTTGAGAGGGAGTCTCTGTATGAAGCATGGGAAAGATTTAAAGAGATGCTTAGGAGGTGTCCTCACCATGGGATACCAATTTGGTGACAAATACTGACTTTTTGTAATGGTATCACCCCCTCTAATCGATCCATTATTGATGCAGCCGCAGGTGGTACAATCATGAGTAAAACTCCAGAGGAAGCATATGACTTAGTGGAGGAGATGGCATCAAACAGCTACCAGCGGAGCAATGATCGTACCAATCAGAGGGGAATACACCACATTGATTCCTTTGCATCCTTATCTGCGCAAATAGCCAATTTAAATAAAGACTGGATAATTTTAGTATTGTAACCATGAATACACCATCTAGCATCTCATGCGATTTATGTGGTCAAATAGGACATATTAATTTTGATTGTCAATTAAACAGTCCTTTTATTTCCCATGAGAATGCTAATTTTATCTCTCATGCTGGTAGGTCAAACTATAACCCATATTCAAATACATACAACCCAAGGTGGAGGAGTCAACCAAACTTTTCATGGAGCAACAATCAGCAAAAGGCACCCATGGGATTCCAACCACAGCCACCCCCACAAGAAAAAAAGAGTAATTTGGAAGAGATGATTTCTAAGTTCATCAATGCTACTGAAGCAAGATTCCAAAGCCATGAAGCATCGATTAAGAACTTAGAAGTTCAAATGGGGTAGGTGGTGAGCATGTTATCAGAGAGGAAAGAAGGAAGGCTGCCCAGCAACATAGAAAAGAATCCCAGAGAGCATGTGAACGCCATAGCTGTAAGAAGCGGGAAGGCAATTGGCGAAATCCAAAAAGAAAACAAGAAAGCTGATGTAGCCAATCTGCAAAAGGAGGATGAGGGAAGTACACCTAAACTGAATTTACATGAAATTAAACTCCCTATCCCTACACTGGAAGAATCAAACATGTACTTTATTTATTTACACTAAATGTCAAAAGTACATCAAATTGGATTGAAGCTAAGGGCATACAAAACTATTTAACAGCTCCCACTTGCACTTATGTTCAATTCGGTACAAGCCGGAGTCCCATACTTTCCACGTGTTTCTCAAACACCTTCAATGTTAGTGGCTTAGTCAATGGGTCTGCCACATGTCCACTGATGCTACCTTCTGAATTAGGACGTCCCCTCTACCAACGATCTCCTGCACTTGTTCTTTTAACGTGTGTAGGACAACCCCAAACCTTCAAGTGTCTTACACTTGGCTTCCTTCCGGTCCATAGTTCATATAGAGTCCTTGAAACCGATTTGGTTGGAACCCGATTCAGTACGTAGATAGCAGTCTCTAATGCATATCCCAAAAAGGATGTGGGTAATTCTGAGTGGACGAGAAGTGACCGGACCATGTCCAACAAGGTCCTATTCCTCATCTCTAAAACGCCATTGAGTTGAGGTGTGGCAGGAGGAGCTAATTGTGACACTATTCTGTTGACCTTTTAAGTAGTCCCTGTATTCGTCAGAGAGATACTCGCCACCTCGTTCTGATCGAAGGGCCATAATTTCTCTCCCTAACTGTTTCTCGACTTCCTGTCTGCATTTTTGAACTTTTCAAATGACTCAGACTTGTGTCTCATTAGGTACACGTAACCATATTGTGAAAAATCATCTGTAAATGTGATGAAATACACGTGTTGATTTCGTGTCCTAACACTCTGGGGACCACATACATCAGTATGTTTTAGGTCAAGTGTGCCTGTAGCTCTTTCAGGCTTACCGTCAAATGGCCACTTAGTCATCTTCCCTTGAAAGCATGGCTCACAAGTGGGAAGATTTTCTACAGTTAGAAAATCCAAAGGACCATCCTTTACCAGCCTTGTGATTTGGTCAACACCGATGTGGCCAAGTCGGTAATGCCAGAGCCACATGGGATTTACTGTATCACGATTTCTTTTCTTGGGTTTTTCAACCGACGTAGTTTCGGTTAAGATAGTTTACAGAGAAGGACGTATAACATAGAGACTATTCTCCAGTTCTCTGCATGCGATGAATTTGTTATTCCGTTTAACAGTAATCATATTACTAAAATAAATAGTATATCCATCAACGCACAGTTTAGAAACAGAAATCAAATTTCTTCTCAAGTTTTGTACATAAAGACAATCTTTAAGTACAAGCACTCCTTCTCTAAAAACTAATTCTACGGTTCCTATTGCCGCAGTTGCAACACTTGCAGTTGTTCTCAAAAACAGTGTCACTTCGCCTTCACTCAATCTTTTGCTAACTTTGAACCCCTGCAGTGAGTTACACGCATGAGTTGAAGCCCCGGAGTCAACACACCAGGACACAGAAGTAACTAACATATTAGTTTATATGACACAAGTTTCGATGTTACCTTTGTTAGATTCCAGGTAGGTAGGACAGTTCCTCTTCCTGTGGCCGATCTGCTTGCAGAAGTGACAGACATCAGATACCTTGTTCTTCTTTTGCTTCTTGGTTTTGACAGCTTTCTTCTGGGGCTTCTTTGCCTTTCTCTTTTTCTTGCCCGATTTGTTAGTTTCACCAAGCATAACCATAGGCTCATCCTTCTTTAGTAGATCCTCGGCCCTCTGCAACATATTGCTGAGTTCCTAGATGCTGACATTCAGCTTATTCATGTTATAGTTCATTGTGAATGCATTGAAGGAAGAGGGCAAAGAATTCAAGATGGCACCCACTTGTGTGCCAAGATCTTGCCCGGATCCAAGGGCTTCAAGTTTGTTAATGTAACCCATCATCCGAAGACAATGGTCATGAACTTTCTGCCCCTTGGACATTTGTGCGGTCATGAATAGTTTCAAGACCTTCTGTCGAGTAGAACGGTTCTGCTCTTCATACATTGTCTTTAAACTGTCCAAAATGTCCTTGGCTAATTCGATCTGATCGAATTGCCTCTGTATTGACTTGTCTAGTGAGGCAATCACAAAGCAACAGGCTAGGGAGTTCTTATCCTCCCAATCTTGGTAGTCCCTCCTATGGGCCTCAGAAGCCCTATCACCCAGATGCTCCGGGGTTGGATTTTGCACCACCTTGTCTAACTTTTCTGAAATTAGGACCAACATAAGATTTCTGTACCAGTCGGCATAGTTTGGGCCCTTAAGCTTGTTATCATCTAGAAGCTTTGCAAACTGACCGTTTGCCATTTTCTGATAAAACAGCAAAATCATTAGTCCACAACCTGAGTTTGATTCAAGTTACGTACATAGATATGGCTTTTAATCCATGTTCCATTCCCATTTATTCATCTTTGAGATTTCCCTCCTTTCTCAGTGATGGAGACAATGCAATGTCTCTGGAAATGTGGGAAATGACATGGGGTGCGTGAAGCCAACTGTTTCAGCTGCATAACTCCACCACCTTTCTGTGGCGGATCATATCTTCTCATCAGATGAGTTTCCCTTTGGCCTCTGTCAGACAAGGTTCAGAGCCATTTTCTTGTAAACCTTTCTGTCCAATGAGTGTACACCCATCATATTCAAGTTACTCCAAGGTACCGTGAGAGAGTTCCCATTTTCTGGTGAAGTCCCTCCAACATCGGTCTATAACGCCCCTATCATCTTATGAAAAACTCCAACAGATCCAACAGCAAATGGATAGCCCAATTTCATGGTGTGTTTCCTCATTACTAATGGACCCATCATTGTGCTAATGACGGAAGACCTTTAGAGAGTCCATCATATGGATCTCCCTATCACATGTATTCATATTTGCTTGAGGGAACAAAATTATGCCCTAGTTCTAATTTAGGTCAAACCAAAGTGGCTCCCACTGACTTTCATAAAGTCAGATTTCTGGTGGGACTTAATCGGCTAGGGGTTCCATACGCATCACTTTTAAGGGTTATGGGGCCCACCAAGAATGGAAGGGTCATCCAATGACCTTAAGGGACACCATGGCAATGATGTGCATTCAGCCATGGTGTGCGCAAGAGCCACTAACGAATCATCATGGGCCAAGTGCTTATGGCCCATGGTCGCAACACATCAAGCATCCAATCGTCACATGAAAAAGGAGGAATTGATCCAATCAATCAACTACTGTAAAGCCCATTAAACGGCCCATTTGAAATCCATAACATTAACAATTAATGTCTACTAGGTGTATGGGATGAATCGCAGTTAGTAGTTCGGCCCATACAACTTTTCTCACAAGTGTGGGCTTTCATAGTTTTAACCCTTTAAAACTGGGCTTTACAGGTGGGCTGAATTAATCCCTGTAATTGAACATCAGATTTGGAACAAAAGTGTGAGAAAAGTGGACTGAAAGCCAGTCCCTTTCAAACCCCCAGATTCAGTCTAAACAGTTTTGGTCCAATCTAGTCCAAAGTGGTCCGAAACTGATTTTCAATTCAAGAATTAATTCATGAAAATCTGAAATTAATTAATTTGATTTTTTGTAATCACAAATCAATTATGGACTGTTCGCACCACCTGCAAAACATAGGTTAATCACAAGGGTTGCAGTTTCACAAACTGCAAATCGCAAAGAACGATTTCTCCATCTGCAAATCTCCCGCGCCGCCTTCTTCTTCCTTCTTCTTTAATCAAGAAAATAAAATAAAAAACAGAAATCCTATTTCTATTAATTAATTACATTCTTGATCAAATCTAGACAATCTGTCTAGAAAAAAAAAATATTTACAAACTGAATTGAATAGAAAAGGAAAAAGGGTGCGCAGACCATTTGTGCCAAATCTGCACTGCGATCTTTAGGTTCGAACTGTCCATTAAATCAAAATAAATAAAGAACAGTTCTAAATAAATTCTGAATTTAACAGAAATTAATTTCTGATCAATCACCTTAACAAGAAACAATTTCTTGAAATAGAGAAAACAATTTGCGCAAATCTTGGTAGAACAACTTCTGTCATTCTACGCAGGTTCAGATCTGATTTTCTTTTGGTTCAAGATTCGAACCTGTGGCTCTGATACCACTGAAAGAAGGGTAGGATCCATCTAATGGACACCATGAAGGGTGGGAATGGGTGGGCGAATTTCAAAAATTTTCCTACCTTCTCCCAACTGGGAATCATATTCCCTAGATTTAGAATACAATATTCATGGTTTAAATTTGAACCATAATCAAACCAGATCTGAACTAAAAGGAAACAGGAAGGACTATACCTGATCCGGAGAAACAATATCTCCCAAAGTTGGTGTTCATGCCCAAAGAAGATACCAAGATCCGCTCCTGCTAAAGATGACACAGTTGTTGATGAAACAGAACCAGCAGGGTGCATCCTACACACTGGATCCTTCACAAGAATCCACTAGAAACTCTGAACACTGAATCCTTTTCAATCTTTTCTGCAAGACTGATGTCAAGAACTGATTTCTTGACTTCTATCTCCTACAAAGATCGAATCTTGCAAGAGGGGTTGGCGGCGGCTGGAGGAGGACTCTTGGGACGAAGATGGCTGAACAACTTTTCTTCTCTCTGGAGTTCTTGAGATCAAATCTCTATTGCAGAAGACTTTCTTCTCTCTTGGAAAAACATGGTTCAAAATCTGGTATATTCGAATTCTTTCTCCTCCTTTCTTCTTGATTAAGAAATCCTCCTAATTAGGAGCTATCTCAATCCAAATCAATATTTGGATATGGGATAATCTCAATCCTATCTGCAGATTAAGTTAGTTTACTCCTGATCTTATCAGGAGGTTACCAGATTCAAATTTGATTTGAATTTGGTCTCTCAGAGTGGATAAGGTCAAAAGCCCAATCCTTTTACAAACATCAATCTAGATTCGCCCCTTAGATGGGTGATCATATCAGCCCAGCTCGTAATGGGCTTTTGGCCCATTAAGTGTTCAGTGTTTAACTAGTTTCCAATTTGCTGCTCAGTTGGGCTTCTTTGTATGACGTGGGACCCAAGCATTGATCTACACACCAGCCACATGGGTTTGGCCCAGCCTTTATTACAAGGCCCAGCCAAATTCACTAAAAAACTTAGTGACCCCCTTGAACCCATTACATGGACCCTATGGGCCCAACACTTACATTAAGTGGTCCCTGGGCCAAGCCATCTTATAAAAGCCCAGGGACTGTGGGCAGGTGCAAGATTTTCCATAAGATATTATCCTAAATGGTCTTACACTTAACCTCTCAGCCCTTAATGATCAAGCACTGCCCGACAAGAGAAGACCTCTCCCTCAACCATATCGTGAAAAATCATCTGTGAAGGTAATGAAATACACGTGTTGATTTCGTGTCCTAACACTCAGGGGACCACATACATCAGTATGTATTAGGTCAAGCATGCCTGTACATATTTCAGGCTTATCGTTAAATGGCCATTTCGTCATCTTGCCTTACAGGCAAGGCTCACAGGTGGGAAGATCTTCTACAGTTAGAAAACTCAAAGGACCATCAATTACAAACCTTGTGATTCGGTCAACACCGATGTGGCCAAGTCCGTAATGCCACAGACACGTGGGATTAACTGTATCACGGGCTCTCTTCTTGGGGATTTCAGCCGACGTAGTTTCGGCTATGTTAGTTTCTAGAGAAGGATGTAGAACATAGAGACCGTTCTCCAGTTCCACGTATGCAATTAATCTATTGTTTCTTTTAATAGTAATTGTATTACAAAGAAGACAGAATAACCATCTGCACACAGTTTTGAAATAAAAATCAAATTTCTTCTTAAGTTTTGTACATAAAGACAATCTTTTAGTACAACTTTTCCTTCTCTAAAAATTAACTCCACGGATCCTATTGCGGCGGCTGCAATAGTTGCAGTAGTCCCCAAGTAGAGAGTGACTTCTCCTTCACTCAGCCTTCTGCTTACCTTGAACTCCTGCAGTGAGTTACACGCATGAGTTGAAGCCCCGGAGTCAATACACCAGGATGCAGAAGCTACCAATAAGTTGGTTTCTATAACACAAGTTTCAGAATTACCTTTCTTGGATTCCAGGTAGGTAGGACAATTCTGTTTCCAGTGGCCGGTCTTCTTGCAGAAGTGACAGGCATCCGATGCTTGGTCTTTCTTCTGCCTTTTGCTCTAAGTGGCTTTTTTCTGAGGCTTCTTTGCCTTCCTCTTTCTCTTGCCTGTTTTGCTTGCTTCAACAAGCATAACTACAGGCTCATCCTTTTTAATCAGTTCTTCAGCTCTTTGCAACATATTGCTGAGCTCTTGTAAGCTGACATTCAGCTTGTTCATGTTATAGTTCATGATGAACGGATTAAAGGAAGGAGGCAAAGAATTAAGGATAGCAACTATGTGGGTTGCGAGGTCCAGCCCGGATCCAAGAGCCTCCAGTTCGTTGATGTAACCCATCATCCAGAGACAATGGTCGTGAACTTGTTGGCCCTTGGACATTTGAGTGGTAATGAACTGCTTCAAGACCAGTTTTCGAGACAATGGTCATGAACTTGTTGGCCCTTGGACATTTGAGTGGTAATGAACTACTTCAAGACCAGTTTTCGAGTTGAACGGTTCTGCTCTTCATACATCATTCTCAGGCTATTCAATATGTCCTTGGGAAGTTTGATCTGATCGAACTACCTCTGTATTGGGTTGTCCAAAGAGACGATGATGTAACACTGGGCAAGGGAGTTTTTCTCCTCCCATTCCTAATAGTCTCTCCTTCGGGCCTCAGAAGCCCTGTCTCCCGAATGCATAAGATTCCTGTACCAGTCGGCATAGTTTGGGCCCTTAAGCTTGTTGTCATCAAGAAGCTTTGCAAAAGATTCGTTTGCCATTTTCTGATAAAAGAGCAAACATCAGTCCACAACCTAATTTGATTCATGTTCATTTCATAGATATGGCTTTTAATCTATGATCCATTTCCATTTATTCATCTCTGAGATTTCCCTCATTTCTCAATGATGGAGTCTACGGGTTATCTCTAGAAATGTGGGAAATCACATAGGGTGCATGGAGCCAATTGTTTCAGCTGCATAACCCCACCACCTTTCTGTGAAGGATCATATCCACTCATCATATGAGTTTTCCCTTTGGCCTCTGTTAGACAAGGTTCAGAGCCATTTTCAGGTAAACATTTCTATCTAGTGAGTGTTTACCCATCATATTCGTGAACGCCAAGGTACCATGAGAGAGTTCCCATTTTTTGGTGAAGCCCCTCCCACATCGGTCTATGATGCCCCTATCATCTTATGAAACACTTAGACAAGCCCAACATCAAATGGATAGCCCATTTTCTGGTGCGTCTCCTCATTACTAAAGGACCCATCCTCATGCTAATGATGGAAGGCCTTTAGAGAGTTCATCATATGAATCTCCCTATCACACGCACTCATATTAGCTGGAGGGAACAAATAATTATGCCCTAGTTTGATTTAGGTCAAACCGAAGTGGCTCCCACTGACTTTCATAAAGCTAGATTTCGGTGGGCCTCAAATCGGCTAGGGTTCCGCATGTAACCTCTCGATGAGGTGTGGGGCCCACCACTGAGGGAGGTCATCCACTGACCAAAAGGGACACCATGGCAATGATGTGCATTCAGCCATGGTGTGTGCAAGAGCCACTGTCAAATGAGCATGGGCCAAGTACTTATGGCCCATGTACGAAGCACATCACACATCCATACATCTCATGCAGGGATAAATTGATCCAATCAATTAATTATCTGTAAGGCCCGTTGGAAGCCTGTTAAAATTCCATAATATTAACCATTAATATTATCTAGGTATACGGGATGAATTAGGGTTACCCAGTTCGGCCCATATAGCTTTATCCTTTAAAATGGGCTTTTGCAGTTTTAACTATTTAAAACTGGGCCTTTAGAGGCTGGGCCAAATTAACCATTTAATTAAATATCAATCCTCAGGCCCATTAGTGGGAAAATTAGGGCTGACTTTCAGCCTTGATTAAACCTTGAATTGGTCCAAACAGTTTGAACCAATCTTGGTTCGAATGGGTCTAGGGTTTGATTTTTAATTAAATCCTTAATTCAAGTAAATAATCTGAAATTAAATAACTGATAAAAGAAAAACAAAAATCAGTAAATCAGGGCTGTTCGCACACTCCATCCTGCAAAACAGAGGTTAGATCACAGATTGCAGTTTCTCAAACTGCAAATCGCAGATAGCGAATCTCCCATCTGCGAAATCTCCTTCTCTGCCCTGCCATCTTCGATCCAAAATTAAAATAAATAGAAATCCTATTTCTATTAATTATTACATCAGATCGAATGCCTATACATTGAGTCTAAAAAAAAAAAATTATTTACAGACCAAATGTAATAAATAAATTCAATAAACTGCAAATCTTGCAGTTCTCCCTACGCAAACCAAGATTTCGATCTCCTCTTGTACGAACAACCCATAAATCAAGAAAATTATAAAAAACTATTCTAAATAATAATCAGATTTATTTAAAATTAATTTCAGATTATTTGCCCATCTGTTTTGGGAACAAATTTCCCAAAACCCATATCTGTGCAAATTGGGTAGAACGCCTTCTCCCTATTTGCACAGGTTCAGATCTGAAACAGAATGGTTCAAGTTTTGAACCTGGCTCTGATACCACTGAAGGGATAGGAAATCCATCACATGGATGCCCAAGATTGCGGAATGAAGGGGGCAAATTTCAAAAATTTTTCTTTCCCTTCAACTAGGAATCGAAATCCCTATTTAGAAAATCATATTTTCAAGGATCATTCTTGAACCATAAACAGAACCAGACTTGAACCAAAAGGATGAGAGAGAAATAATACCTGATACAGAGAAATAGTATCTCCCAATGGAGGTGTTCACACCCAAGGTAGAAACCAAAATCTACTCCTACTGAAGATGGAGCAGTGCAAGGTGGAGCAGAATCAGCAGTGTCCTTCCTAAGAATTTGATTCTTCCCAAGAATCACCTGGACGGCTAGTGAATACAACTCCTACCAATCTTTTCTGCAAAAGATTGGAATCAAGATCCAATCTTGATTTCTCCCAAGCAATGGAGATTGAACTGCTATAGGTGGCAATTGTAGGAAGGAGGCGGCTAGAGAGAATTTGCAGGGTGCAGAATTCTCTCCTCTCTGATCTCAGCTCTGAAGACAAGACTTGAGTTTGTTGGATGTTGTGTAAAGGCTGCCACCCCCTCTTCCTTTTATAGACTTAAAGGGATCAGCTCCTAATCCCATTAGGAGTTGCTAACCCAAATCATATATGGATTAGAAGTCCCTTTAAGATAAGGGATAATCCTTATCTTATCTGTAGATTAGATCAACCAGTTCCTAATCTAATTAGGAAGTTTCCAAATCTAAATCTCATTTAGATCTTGGACACTCTGAGTGGATAGGGTGTGGCCCAATCCTATCAGCTGATCTTATCTCAGAATTCGCCCCCCATAAAGACTAATCAAATTAGCCCAGTTCGAAATGGGCTTAAGGCCCATTTAGGGTTATGTATTCATTAAGCCTTCCAAACTACTGCCTATTTGGGCTTCCTTGAATGGTGTGGGACCCAAACATTGATCTACACATCAGCCACATGGGTTCAGCCCAGCGTTTGATACAAGGCCTGGTCAAATACACTGTTATGGACAGTGCACCCCCTGAAACCCATCAGATGGACTCTATGGGCCCAACACTTACCCTAAGTGGTCCCTGGGACAAGCCACCTTGTAACACCCAAGAACTGTGGGCAGATGCAATATTAGCCCATCAGGTATTATCCTCAATGGCCTTACACTTAACCACACAGCCCATAATGATCATACACTGCCCGACAAGAGAGGACCTCTCCCTCAGCTGCAAGGAACAGTGTTGCACTCTCTCATCTATGGATCCCGGGAATTAAAACCTTTTTGCAAACATTTTGAAATCATAATATATATACTTTTATATCTCATATAAAATATATTTTGCAAAACAAATATCAACGATTGAAATCGGCTACCGGCAGTCTTGGTTTCCATCAGTGAGAGTGCATCCCCGATCATTACCTTTGTCCGACAAAGGGGCTGATCCTGTGACTATGATCACCCACTCAGATAAATTCTCAGACTATCCCAACATACCCAGGTTTTGACCCCCGCTAAGGATCTCACTGATTGGTACATCAAAGACAGCCTAATCCGACACCTAGTGCAGTATCATAATCGAGTCTAGGGGTCAGGTATAACTTTCCATTTTTTCCCATCAATCTCCAAGGTCCAGGGCAATACTAGAAATTTGGTCCTGTTCAAGAATTCAATTAATCCCACATTGTATGTGCCTAGGGTCTCACCCTGGTAGCTGAGACAAGCCACCCCAACCGACTTGGTGGCACCACACTGTCAGCCTTGTCAGGATAGGTCTCCCCAGACCGACCCCCTGGCTGTGAACTTTCTAAACTAACACGAGTCTCATTAAGTGTCTAATTTAAGGGTATTACACAGAAACATACCAAGGGAACATGAATCAAATATGCACTTTTATTCATTTACAATAAACTCATAAAGTACATCATTTTGATTGAAGCTAAGGGCATACAAAACTATCTAATAGAAAGTATGGCTTTCATAGCAATTCTGCATGAAAGATCTTGGAGAAACCTCCTATATACTGGTTCTTTAACTCTATAGAGATAGAACGAAGCGGATAATAGGATTATCCTAATCTCCCTACATTGACAAAATAGTCAAAAGATACATCATGGAAAACTCCAAAAAAGTAAATGTTCCTTTCAGGCACGAAGTCACTCTCTCCAAGACGTCTCCCAAGACTTCTGAGGAGATTGATGGCATGAAAGACATTCCCTATGCCTCTGCCGTAGAAAGCATCATGTATGCCATGCTGTGCACTTGTCCTGACATTGCTCAGGCAGTGAGTGTAGTAAGTAGATTTTAGGCCAACCCAAGGTAGGAACACTGGACTGCTCTGAAAAACATACTTAAGTACCTTCGAAGGGTATATAAATGTCAATTTCAAGTCAGATCCAGATGATAGAAAGTCTACATCTGGATATGTTTTCACGATAGGATCGTGTGCTGTTTGCTAGAAAAGCAGCAAACAGGGGTCCACTGGAGACTCCACGACCGAGGCTGAGTACCATGCCGCAAGTGAGGCAGCCAAAGAAGCCGTGTGGATGAAAAAGTTCATTCACGAGTTGGGAGTAGTTCCATCCAGCACATCACCCATCCCATTGTTGCGTGACAACAATGGAGCCATTGCTCAGGCTAAGGAGACACGAGCTCACTCAAAGTCGAAGCACATCGAGAGGAAGTACCACGTACTGTGGGAGATTGTTGGCAGAGGGGACGCCCAGATTCAGAAGGTAGCGTCAGTGGAAAATGTAGCAGAACCATTGATGAAGCCACTATCATAGAAAGTGTTTGAGAAACACATGGAAAGCATGGGACTCTGGCTTGTCCCTAATTGGACCTAAGTGCAAGTGGGAGTTGTAAGATAGTATTGTATGCCCTTATCTTCAATCAAGATGATGTACTTAATAAGTTTATTGTAAATGAATAAAAGTGCATATTTGATTCATGTTCCCTTGGTATGTTTCTGTGTAATACCCTAAAACTGGACACTTAATGAGACTCGTGTTAGTTTAGAATGTTCACAGCCACTGGGTCAGTCTGGGGAGACCTATCTTGAGAAGGCTGACACTGTGGTGCCACCAAGTCAGTTGGGGTGGCCTGTCTAAGCTGCCAGGGTGAGACCCTAGGCACATACAGTGTAGGATTAATTGAATCTACGAACTGGACCAGATTTCCAGTATTGCCATAGACCTTGGAGATTGATGGGCAAAACTGAAAAGTTACACCCGACCTCTAGACTCAATTATGATACTGCACTAGGTGTCGGATTGGGCTGTTTTTGATATACCAATCAGTGAGACCCTTAGTGGGGGTCAAAACCTAGGTATGTTGGGACAGTCTGGGAATTCATCTGAGTGGATGATCATAGTGATAGGATTAGCCCCTTTGTCGGACAAAGGTAATGATCAGGGATGCACTCTCACTGATGGAAACCAAGACTACCGACAGCCAATTTCAATCGTTGAGATTTGTTTTGCAAAATATATTTTATATGAGATATAAAAGTGTATATATTATGGTTTTGAAATGATTTGCAAAAGGTTTTAACACCCAGGATCCATATAAGCAGAGAGTGCAACATTGTTCCTTGCAACCAAGGGAGAGGTCCTCTCTTGTCGGGCAGTGTGTGATCATTATGTGCTGAGAGGTTAAGTGTAAGACCATTGAGGATAATACCTGATGAGCTAATCTTACATCTGCCCACCAGGGACCACTTAGGGTAAGTGCTGGGCCCACAGAGCCCATTTGATGGGTTTTAGGGGGTGCATTGTTCATAACAGTGTATTCGGCCAGGCCTTGTAATAAAGGCTGAGCCGAACCCATGTTGCAGATCAATGTTTGGTTCCCACGCCATACAAGGATGCCCAACTAGGCAGCACTTTGGAAGGGTAAGTGAGTTCATAACCTTAAATGGGCCTTAAGCCCATTTCGAACTGGGCTAATTTGATCAGTCAATTAAAAAGGGGCAAATTCTGAGAGGGATCAGCTGATAGGATTGGGCCTAGACCCTATCCACTTAGAGAGTCCAAGATCTAAATAACATTTAGATCTGAAAGCCTCCTAATTAGATTAGGAGATTGCTGATCTGATTTGCAGATAAGATAAGGGTTATCCCTTATCACTTAAAGGGACTTCTAATCCAAATATGATTTGGATTAGCAAGTCCTAATGGTATTAGAAGCTGATCCTTTTCAAATTATAAAAGGAGGAGGGGACGATAGCCTTTAGACATGCAACCCAAAAACTCTTGTCTTCAGAGCTGAAATCACAAGAAGAGAGAATTTTGCACCTTGGGAACTCTCTTGATGCCTCCTTCCTGCAGCCGCCACCTCTAGTAGTTCGATCTCCTACTCTCTATAGGAGTAATCAAGATTTGATCTTGATACCAGTCTTTTGGGGAAAAGGGTAATTGGAGCTGTATTCACAAGCCATCCTGTTGATTCTTGTGAAGGGTCAAGTTGTTTTGGATGAACATTGCTGATTCTACTGCATCCTGCACTGCGCCATTTTCAGTGCGAGCAAATTTTGGATCCTTCCTTGGGCTTGAACACCTCCATTGGGAGATACTGTTTCTCTGTATCAGGTACATCCTCCCTCTTACTCCTTTTGGTTCAGATCTGGTTTGGTTATTGGTTCAAGATCAATCCTTGAAAAATATGTTTTTCTAAAACAAACAATTCGATTCCCTACAAAGATGGATGAAATTTTTGAAATTCACCCAGTCCATTCCGCAAGATTTCGGCATCCATGTGATGGATATCCTATCCCTTCATGCCGCCCCTCCTCCTTTTATAATCTTAAAGGGATCAACTCCTAATCCCATTAGGAGTTGCTAATCCAAATCATATTTGGATTAAAGTCCCTTTAAGTGATAAGGGATAACCTTTATCTAATCTAATTAAGAGGCTTCCAGATCTAAATCTTATTTAGATCTTTGACTCTCTAAGTGGATAGGATCTACGCCCAATCCTATCAACTGATCCATCTAAGAAATCTCCCCTTTTTAATTGACTGATCAAATCAGCCCAGTTTGAAATGACTTTAAGGCCCATTTAAGGTTATATACTCACTTAGCCTTCCAAATTGCTGCCCAGTTGGGCTTCTTTGTATGGCATGGGACCCAAATATTGGTCTACACATCAGCCACATGGGTTCGGCACAGCCTTTATTACAAGGCATCGCCGAGTACACTGTTATGAATAGTGCACCCCCTAAAACCCATCAAAAGGGCTCTATGGGCCCAACACTTACCCTAAGTGGTCCCTGGGCCAAGCCACCTTGTAACAGCCAGGGACTGTGAGCAGATGCAAGATTAGCCCATCAGGTATTATCCTCAATGGTCTTACACTTAACCTATCAGCCCATAATGATCATACACTGCCTGACAAGAGAGCACCTCTCCCTCGGCTGCAAGGAACAGTGTTGCATGAAGGGATGGGAAATCCATCACATGGACGGCCAAAGATTGCGGAATAAGGGGGCGAATTTCAAAAATTTTTCTCTCCCTTCAACTGGGAATTGAATTCCCCATTTAGAAAATCATATTTTCAATGATCATTCTTGAACTAGATCTGAACCAAAAGGAGTAGGGAGAGATAATACCTGATACAGAGAAGTAGTATCTCCCAATGGAGGTGTTGACGCCCAAGGAAGGATCCAAAATTTGCTCCCACTGAAGATGGCGCAGTGCAGGGTGGAGCAGAATTAGCAGTGTTTGATCAACCTACAATTTATCTATATTTTATGAGGTTTTTGCATGAAATTTTATGATGGTTTAATTAAATTTTGCCCTATTTTAGCTTGATTGCAAGAAAGATCTCAGGGGGAGCCAAATCAACAAAAAAAAGTTAAAAGCAAGAAAAGAAAACCCAAAATTTATCATGTTCAGCCCGGCCCAGCCATGAGAGCAAGAGAATTTCATTCGGCCCAAGAAGAGCAAGTGAAACTCTTTGGAAAATCCAAGGGAAGAAGCCTAGCAAGAAGGAAATTTTGGCCCAGCCCATTTTTAGCCCAAATAACAGCCTAGAGTGTAGCCCACATGAGCTCAAAAGCAAGCTAAGTTGTAGCCCAAATAGTAGCCCAAAGGGAGCTAGGGGCGGCAACTTCTAGGAGTTTCTTGAAGAGATGGAGGGAGCACTCTAGAAGGTTCATGAGGGGTGTAATACACCCCATTCTAGAGGCTTCAAGAAGGGACAAGAGCCCCCTTGAAAAACTATATAAGGAGGCCTCTAGGAGGGGAGAAAGTGGTTCAATTGATTGAGAGGAAGGCTCTCCCACTCTTAGAGGTTCGGCCACCTTGAGAGAAGAGAAGAGAAGAAGGCTAGGCGCAAGGAAGAAGAAGAAGAAGGGCTGAAGGAAGTTCAAGACAAGCAAGCTAGAAGAGAAGGTGAGTTCAAATTGAGGGTTTGTGATTCAAAGATCTTTTGTAATAAATCATTTGTAGTTTCATTCTCTTTTGATTTGAATTCAGTTTCTTAGTTATATTTTCTTTCTTCTTTCTCCTTGTTTCCATTCTTCCTTGATGTATTTCAGCTTGTAAAATTTCAGTTCAGCAATCTAATTCTTTTTTATTCATTCAAATGGTCATGTATTGTACTTGAAGTTTCTTGAATAAGGGTGTGATTGTAGAGTAATTCGGCCAACTAACCTTCAAAACTCAGATCTGAATTCTCAGATCTGAGATTGCAAGATCTGAATTGCTTGAAAGAGAATTCAGATCTGCAATTTTCAGATTGGGCGAATTAATCTACAGCTTGGAATTCATAGAGTGCTTGAGAGAGACTCTAGAAATTCAGATCTACTATTCAAGAACTGAATTGAGTGCAAGGTTAGAGATAACTTGCACAATTCAGTTGGTGATCAATTCAGATTTGAATTGATGCCTTAGAAGTGTTTGAAGAAATGCATGCATGGGGATTAGATTCTTGCTAGAGATAGAAGAACCGTCACTCATGCATAGGATGAACATGCGCTTGAGAGAGGCTGTTCATGACCTTGGGGTTTCACCAAACCAAGGCTCAATCATGATTTATTCGAATGATCCAAATTGATAGATTGCTGAATTCTGAGATTGACATTTACTGCTTACTCTTCTAACCTGATTTGAAGGCAATTGGACCAATGATTTAGATAGATTTTAATTTAGGATTTCTTAGCTTTGATTAGAGTTTTGATTTATTTGTTGATTAGATAAGAAGTGCTTAATTTAGTATTGGTAATTGTTTCCTAAATCCTCGTGGGAACGATACTTCACTCACTACTTTATTACTTGAACGGCTAGTGCACTTGCTAGTGTCACAATGAGCAACACATCAAGTTTTTGGCGCCGTTGCCGGGGAATTAGAGAAACAATATTAGGAAACATTGAGCATTCTTAATCTGATCTCATTCAGCATTGCATTCATAGTTGGGTTAATTTGCTAACTTTTTCATTTCAGCTTGGACTGCAACTGCTGTACTATTGTAGTTATGTTTCTTCTTTCTTAAGTAGATTACTTTCTTTTTCTGGTTTCAGTTTCATTTTAATAAAGGCATATTTGATTTCTATTCAATCTTGGTGTTGTTCCCTTCAAAAAGAAAAAAAAAAGAAAAAAAAATTCACATAAACATGAGTGTTGCAGATCTGAGTTGCATTCGGCACTCAGATCAGCAGATTTCAGATCTGCAGCACTCAACTGAAAAGAGTTGCTTGTGTTTCAGACTTTATTATTTTTTTTTTCTTTCATTACAAAAAGAAGAAAAAAAAACAAATGAAAAAAAAAGGGGAGATCTTTTGAACAACAAGAGGAGCAATTGAGAATTCGGATCAGAATTCAGATTTGAATTCAGACCTGAACTGATAAAATTTTGAGGGGAATTGGGTGTCATCACCACCCCAATTCACCCTAGGGCACTTCTGCTATTCCCCAAAAACAATTTGGTAGCAATAACTGAAGGTAAGGCAATTGAGAATTCAGATCCAAACTCAGACTTAAGTTCAGATCTGAATTCTGCTGTTACAGATCTGCTCAGTTCAGATTTGAATTCCTCTGAACTCAGATCTGAACCGATGCAAGTTTGAGGTGAATTGGGTGCCATCACTACCCCAATCCACCCTATGATACATCCAACCTGCCTCAAGGGTGAATGGATAGCAAAGAATGAGAGAAATTCAAATCTGAAATGCAGTTGATATTATGTGAGGACTGAACTGATACAGAGCATACTATGAATTCTGGGTGGACTGTATTCTTGGCTTTACCCACTTGTACCCAATCTAAATTTGGTGAGGATGTGTGTTTGGATTGAATAATTGTGATGCCTCACATATTCAATAAAAGCAGCAGTGCATTCCACTAGCATTCAGAGCTGTAGCAGGGCTGCTACAGTACAGCAATTAGCATGAAACTCCACTGCTGATCTAGTTAGCTCTCTTTCCCATTGATGATCTACTTCATATTTGATTGCTGATTTAGTGTAGCTGGTAGATGTAGTTCTTCAGCATTGCATTCATAGTTGGTTTAATTTGCTTAATTTTTCATTTTTGCTTTGAATGCAACTACTGTATTACTGTAGTTATGCTTCTTTTCTCTTTAGTAGATTACTTTATTTTCCTTGTTTCAGTTTAATTTTAATAAAAGGAGACATGTTTTCTTTCTATCTTGAAGTTATTACCCTCTAAAAGAAAAAAATCACAAAATCATGAGTGTTGCAGATCTGAGTTGCATTCGGCACTCAGATCTGCTATAGCAGAACTGCAGCACTCAACCGAAAAAAAAAATTAAAATAAGTTCAGATCTGAATTGCATTCATCAATCAGACCTGCACTCATCCAAAAAGATTTTGGTTGCATTGCTGTATTTTGTTTTTAGATTTATTTAAAAAAAAAAAGAAAAAATAGATAAAGAAAAGAAAAAGAAAACAATGAAAAAAATAGCATGTGAGTTTTCAAATCTGAAACTCAGATTTGAAGTTCAGATCTGTGTTCAGCCGGTTGCAGGACTGCATTCTGCTAGGTTCAGATCTGAGTTCATCTAAACTCAGACCTGAACCCACTCTATTTTGATGTGAATTCGGGTAGTGACAGCACCCAATTCACAATTTGATGCATCAGACTTGCTTCATTGATGAAAATTTAAGCCATGAATGGTAAAATCAGTTCTGAAGTGCATGAGAATCAGAGGCAGTATAAGTACATGATCTGAAATTTTTGTGAACTTGATGTTTTGTTATCTTTTAAATCACTTGCACCCAATCTGAATTGGTTGTATTGGATTAGGACTAATGTTTGTGAAGTCCAAAAAGAGCTTCATATTTTTGATGTAATGGTATTCAGATCTGAATCAAGGCTGCTTTCATTATAAAATTGCAGATCTGATTTCCGGTCTGAGGCATACAAGACATTTAAGTTGGGACTTGAAAGAGAAGTCTTAAGCTCTTAGGATCAAACTTATTTCAGACCTAACTGCAACAGATTTTAGACCTACTTATTGATATTAGGTTTGGAGTTTTTGTAAGTGACTGTTCTCAAAAGTCAAGTTCTAACCAAAAATATATATATATATATATATATATATATATCAAATAACTTTGGTAGTGTGCTGATTTCAAGAACTCTTAGACTTCTAGGCTAGTTTCAATCTTGTAAATCACTTGTTTATCACTTGCATATCAGATTCCAAGAGATATTTATATTGGCTTTTGATCTTGTTTTTTTAAAAATTTATTTATTTATTTATTTATTTTGTTAGATAGAATTCAAACTTCTTGGCCTTGTAAGTTTCTGTTGTGTATTACAGACTGGTTAAATTATTTACATTGTTTGGAATTGTGTATAGTAGTATTTTTATTATTTGGTTTAAATTATTTTTAGTTAGAACAAAGCTCTTGATCTCTCTTGCAAGTAAATTCTAGCAGAAGAGGCTCCCACCAAAAGAACTCTTGCATATCTGGAAATTAATCTTCAGGAAGTCCTCTATACACCCTTTTCTTTACTTGGAATTTCTCTTGCTAGCTTTATTGTTACTGCCTAACACTACGAACATTGAGGACAATGTTCATCTTAAGTGTGGGGGAGTGAGCTCAGGCTAGGGTATGGGGGCTGAAACCATGCACCTCATTCACCCCAACACACATATGCAGGCAATGACATAACCAAAAAAGACTAGAACCCCTCAAGTTCATTACTATTTATTTGATGATTTTTTTAAGAAGGAATTCAATGAGTTGAGGGAGACTGATGTACTTGTTAAGTTTTTATTCTTGTGAATGACCCAATTTGATATATGCATGAGAAAAGGGGAGCTGAATATGCTTTTCAGCATGACTAGCCCTAACTATCTTCATGTGTATGGAAGCCCTTGATTTCATGGTTAATGGTCAAGAGAGCTAGTGCACATCTGAAGTGCTAATTCTTGAGGGTAAATAATTGCAAAGAAGGACAAAAGCCCAAATTGACTCCGCTATTTTGAGTTGAATAGTAAAACTAGCAGCTCAGAACATGAGTCCTACCTCAAGTAAGTGACCAGTGTGAGATGGAGCATAAGATGCACTCACACCAAAAAAAAAAAAAAAAAAAAAAAAGAAAAAAAAAAGAAAGAGAAAAGTGTGTGAGATGGAGCATAAGATGCACTCACACCAAAAAAAAAAAAAAAAAAAAGAAAAAAAAAAGGGTGAGATGGAGCATAAGATGCACTCACCCTTAGAAATAAGTAATTGTGGTGACAACCGAGGTTCAAAGGGGCGCTCTAAAGTTGAACTCTCATTGAGATTTAGTTACAGATGTGAAACATAGTGAAATTTGATTATTAACCTTGACAATTAAGGAGCTGATTTATATATGAATTAGGAGTGAAGGCTAGACTATGATGAAATTCATATACTACTTTCCTTGGATCTGATACATATCTTAAATGGAAATTTACAAGAATAAGAGTTGAGCACTTACAAAAGTTCCCCGACTACTCAATGCATTTCTATCTTAAAAAGTTCACCAGGTAAATGGTGAGAATAGAAGGGGGGGAATGTTAAGTTTATGGCTGATGTCTTTGCTTGGGGACAAGCAAAAGCTTAAGTGTGGGGGTATTTGATGAACCTACAATTTATCTATATTTTATGAGGTTTTTGCATGAAATTTTATGATGGTTTAATTAAATTTTGCCCTATTTTAGCTTGATTGCAAGAAAGATTTCAGGGGGAGCCAAATCAACAAAAAGAAGGCAAAAGCAAGAAAAGAAAACCCAAAATTTATCAAGTTCATCCCGGCCCAGCCATGAGAGCAAGAGAATTTCATTCGGCTCAAGAAGAGCAAGTGAAACTCTTTGGAAAATCCAAGGGAAGAAGCCTAGCAAGAAGGAAATTTCGGCCCAGCCCATTTTTAGCCCAAATAACAGCCTAGAGTGTAGCCCACATGAGCTCAAAAGCAAGATAAGTTGTAGCCCAAATAGCAGCCCAAACGGAGCTAGGGGCGGCAACTTCTAGGAGTTTCTTGAAGAGAAGGAGGGAGCACTCTAGAAGGTTCATGAGGGGTGTAATACACCCCATTCTAGAAGTTTCAAGAAGGGGCAAGAGCCCCCTTGAAAAACTATATAAGGAGGCCTCTAGGAGGGGAGAAAGTGGTTCAATTGATTGAGAGGAAGGCTCTCCCACTCTTAGAGGTTCGGCCACCTTGAGAGAAGAGAAGAGAAGAAGGCTAGGCGCAAGGAAGAAGCAGAAGAAGGGCTGAAGGAAGTTCAAGACAAGCAAGCTAGAAGAGAAGGTGAGTTCAAATTGAGGGTTTGTGATTCAAAGATCTTTTGTAATAAATCATTTGTAGTTTCATTCTCTTTTGATTTGAATTCAGTTTCTTAGTTATATTTTCTTTCTTCTTTCTCCTTGTTTCCATTCTTCCTTGATGTATTTCAGCTTGTAAAATTTCAGTTCAGCAATCTAATTCTTTTTGATTCATTCAAATGGTCATGTATTGTACTTGAAGTTTCTTGAATAAGGGTGTGATTGTAGAGTAATTCGGCCAACAAACCTTCAAAACTCAGATCTGAATTCTCAGATCTGAGATTGCAAAATCTGAATTGCTTGAAAGAGAATTCAGATCTGCAATTTTCAGATTGGGCGAATTAATCTATAGCTTGGAATTCCTAGAGTGCTTGAGAGAGACTCTAGGAATTCAGATCTACTATTCAAGAACTGAATTGAGTGCAAGGTTAGAGATAACTTGCACAATTCAGTTGGTGATCAATTCAGATTTGAATTGATGCCTTAGAAGTGTTTGAAGAAATGCATGCATGGGGATTAGATTCTTGCTAGAGATAGAAGAACCGTCACTCATGCATAGGATGAACATGCGCTTGAGAGAGGCTGTTCATGACCTTGGGGTTTCACCAAACCAAGGCTCAATCATGATTTATTCGAATGATCCAAATTGATAGATTGCTGAATTCTGAGATTGACATTTACTGCTTACTCTTCTAACCTGATTTGAAGGCAATTGGACCAATGATTTAGATAGATTTTAATTTAGGATTTCTTAGCGTTCATTAGAGTTTTGATTTATTTGTTGATCAGATAAGAAGTACTTAATTTAGTATTGGTAATTGTTTCCTAAATCCTCGTGGGAACGATACTTCACTCACTACTTTATTACTTGAACGGCTAGTGCACTTGCTAGTGTCACAATGAGCAACACATCAGTGTTCTTCCAAAAGAATTTGACCCTTCTCAAGAATCACCTGGACGGCTTGTGAATACGACTCCCACCAATCTTTTCTCCAAAAGATTGGTATCAAGATCCAATCTTGATATCTCCCAACAACTGGAGATCGAACTACTGTAAGCGGCGGCTATAGGAAGGAGGTGGCAAGAGAGTATTTGCAGGGTGCAGATTCTCTCTTCTTGTGATCTCAACTCTGCCGCCCCCTCTTCCATTTATAGACTTAAAGGGATCAGTTCCTAATCCCATTAGGAGTTGCTAACACAAATCATATTTGAATTAGAAGTCCCTTTAAGTGATAAGGGATAACCCTTATCTTATCTGCAGATTAGATCAGCCATCTACTAATCTAATTAGGGATTTTCTAGATCTAAATCTTAATTACATCTTGAACTCTCTAAGGGGATAGGGTGTGGGCCCAATCCTATCAGCTGATCCATCTCAGAATTCGTCCCCTAAGTGACTAATCAAATTAGCCCAGTTTCATATGGGCTTAAGGCCCATTTAAGGTTATGTATTCATTTAGCCTTCCAAACTGCTGCCCAGTTGGGCTTCCTTGTATGGTGTGGGACCCTAACATTGATCTACACATCAGCCACATGGGTTCAGCCCAACCTTTGTTACAAGGCCTGGCCGAATACACTGTTATGGACTGTGCACCCCCTGAAAACCAACAGATGGGCTCTATGGGCCCAACACTTACCCTAAGTGGTCCCTGGGCCAAGCCACCTTGTAACACCCAGGGACTGTGGGCAGATGCAAGATTAGCCCACCAGGTATTATGCTCAATGGTCTTACACCTAAACTCTCAGCCCATAATGATCATACACAGTCGGACAAGAGAGGACCTCTCCCTCGGCTATAAGGAGCAGTGTTGCACTCTCTGCTTATATGGATCCCGGGAATTAGAACCTTTTGCAAATCATTTCAAAACCATAATTTATATACTTTTATATCTCATATAAAATATATTTTGCAAAACAAATCTCTTAGATTGAAATCCGCTGCCGGCAGTCTTGGTTTCCATCAGTGAGAGTGCATCCCCGATCATTACCTTTGTCTGTCAAAAGGGCTGATCCAATCACTATGATCACCCACTTAGATGAATTCTCAGACTGTCCCAATATACCCATGTTTTGATCCCCGCTAAGGATCTTACTGATTGGTACATCAAAGACAGTCCAACCTGACACCTAGTGTTGTATCATAATCAAGTCTAGGGGTCGGGTGTAACTTTCCAGTTTTGCCCATGAATCACCAAGGTCCAGGGCAATACTGGAAATCTGTTCCATTTCAAAGATTCAATTAATCCTACACTGTATGTGCCTAGGGTCTCACCCCGGTAGCTAAGACAAGCCACCCCAACCAACTTGGTGGCTCCATAGTGTCAGCCTTGTCAGGATAGGTCTCCCCAGACCGACCCACTGGATGTGAACATTCTATACTAACACAAGTCTCATTAAGTGTTTAGTTTAAGGGTATTACACAGAAACATACCAAGGGAACATGAATCAAATATGCACTTTTATTCATTTACAATAAACTCATAAACTACATCATTTTGATTGAAGCTAAGGGCATACAAAAGTGTCACACAACAATAAACTCGATGTGCTTTGACTTCGAGTGGGCTCGTGGCTCCTTAGCCTGAGCAATAGCTCCATTGTTGTCACACAATAATGGGATGGGTGATGTGCTGGACGGAACTACTCCCAACTCGTGAACGAACTTCTTCATCCACACGACTTCTTTGGCAGCTTCAC
Source organism: Nelumbo lutea (assembly GCF_056320005.1). Lineage (NCBI taxonomy): Eukaryota > Viridiplantae > Streptophyta > Magnoliopsida > Proteales > Nelumbonaceae > Nelumbo > Nelumbo lutea. The sequence goes on along the minus strand of NC_142687.1, from coordinate 70,143,078 downwards.
TTGCGGCAATGTACTCGGCCTCGGTCGTGGAGTCTGCAATGGACCCCTATTTGCTACTTTTCTAGCAAATAGCACACGATCCTATCGTGAAAACATATCCAGATGTAGATTTTCTCTCATCTGGATTCGACTGGAAATCGGCATCTGTATACCCTTGGATCTGTAGTGAATTACCATCGAATACTAGACAAGACTCTTTTGTCCTTCAAAGGTACTTAAGTATGTTTTTCACAGCAGTCTAATGCTCCTGCCCGGGGTTGGCCTGAAATCTACTTACTACACTCACTACTTGAGCAATGTCAGGATGAGTGCACAGCATGGCATACATGATGTTCCCTATAGAGAACGTCTTTCAAGCCATCAATCTCCTTAGAAGTCTTGGGAGACATCTTCTTGGAGAGAGTGACTCTGTGCTTGAAAGGAACATTCCCTTTCTTGGAGTTTTCCATGCAGTAACTTTTGACTATTTTGTAAATGTAGGTAGATTGGGATAACCCTATTATTCGCTTTGATCTATCTCTATAGAGTCAAAGACCCAGTATATAGGAGGCTTCTCCAAGATCTTTCATGGAGAATTGTTGTGAAAACCATACTTTCATCGTAGTTAACATTCCTACATCATTTGCTTGTCTGGAGAGCCATGGTATGGATGGTGGAATTCACCTGCTGACAAAAGAGAAGATCAGAGGGCAGTGGAAAGGGCATGGCTAGAGGGGGTTACAAGGAGCCTTCCCTTGCTGAGGGAGCTCGTCCCCTCCGAAACTGACCCCACTAGTTCCCTCGGGTGGGGGCACCAGAATCTCAAGCGGAGGGGAGGATAAAACTGGCTTGGTAGACCCGAACTCAATACCTCCTAAAGGGGGAGTTTGGTTGGGGTGCATCCTCTTCGCATGGCGCCTCTGGCTGCTCGAGAGAAGGCGATGTGAATCGGCACTAGACATGATGGCTGCCAAGAAGAACATTAGTGTTAGTTCAGCAAGAATGAAATATATGCATGCGAATGTGAGTACGATGTCGTTGCAGAAACCACGCGACCTAAAAAGACAACCTACCCAGGCTCAGGCCGGCCTACATGAGCTTCTCCTCGGCTTAGTAGTCCAAGCAAAGGAAGCCTACCGATGCTTAGGACAGCATCATTTTTTGAGTATCGGGGTCTAGCTCGACCCTGGGGTCCAGGATAGCGCCCTTCCAAGCAGTCAGGAAGGGCCACCCCTCAGGGTTGCGAACCACAAAGTAATCTCGCTTCTAGGTCGTAATCTTATTCGGCAGCTCGTACAAGAGCTTATAGCCGCGACGGGGAGAGAGGTAGTAAAAGCGTCTCTCCAAAGGAACCCCAGGAGCAACATTTTTTATACAGAGGATAGAGGCAAAAATATCAAGGTCTAGAGGAAGACAGTACTCAAAACACAAAGATGTAGTGCCCACCATGTTTCGAATGGCATTGGGATGAAGTTGGTCAATGGTGACGTAAAAGTGATTTAGCACCTCCACTATCAAGGGGTGCAGGGGGAGACGCAAGCCAGCCTCGAGCTATTCTTGGAAGATTACTATATCATTGGGGCCATGCTCCCATGGGAAGTTGTCAGTAGGAAGGCTGTAGACCAGGTCCCCAGGGAGGCGAAAGTAGCGGATTAGAGACCTGAGTCTCTCCGCTGTCAGGAGGAAGGGCCGAAAGTGACAGGCTCCCTCCCCCTAGAAGTAGATGCTACATCTCTGGAGGCCTCCCGAGCCTCTGGGATCTACTCCTAGACTCCCCTCGAGCTCGAGGGAGCATCGTCATCGTCCTGACTACCACCCCGGTGGTAGGTGTGGTATGGGTACCCAGACATGGCTAACAACGATTGGGACTCACCAGAAGAGATGGAATGAAGTAAACTGAGGAATTTGGGTAGACTAGATGAATTGCGTGACCTCAGAATCCAAAGACAACAAGATGGCATGGGAGAAAATGAGGCTCAGGAGCCCCCCCCCCTCCCATTTATAGTCTCCAGCCTTCCAAATTGACGGCCCGGATCAAAGGTGATTGGCGGGTGCCCTAACTACATGCCTTCTGAAAACCGAAGGTGATTGGCGGCATGTCCTCTATAATTAAGGTAAAAGTGATCGCACGACATTCGGAGTTAAAAGCCACTTCAGCACATTTTCAGAATCCAAAAAGTTAGAAAAGTCAAAAAATCTCTTGATTCTCGCGAACACATTTAATGTGGGTAGTCAATCAAGTTTGAATTTCGGTCAAATCAGTCCATCACGCTTCATGAACTCCTTGCGCTGAGGCAATGCTCTTAGCTCAAGGAGTGGGGGGCAATTGATGGTATGAAATGGTGACACATGGACACTGACTCAGCACGAGCGACAACTCAGCATTCTAGCCTAGTGCGACCAAGTGACGACCTCATAAAGCAGCTCGCTACATTGTAGCTCTCAAAAGGAGGAGCTCGCCTTGTGGCGAGCTCCGGATTCCCCGAGCTACCTTTGAAGGGATACTCTGAGACAACTTTAGCTCATGAGCTAGGGGAACTAGCTCACCCGAGCTCCCAAGCAGATAAATCATCCCAAGGACCATTTCTATTAAGGGTAATCCTGAAGTGTTCCGAGCTCGCTACAAAGTAGCTCACGAATGAGCCACATGAGTGCTCCTCAGGAAGCTTTTATCTGATAGGCCGTACAGATCAGGCTGTGCCACGTCCCTTACTGACGGCGCAGCCCCCGTCCTTTCGACAGTCTACGTCCATGTCTCTCAGCAGGCGGAGGCGTACCTACCACTTTGGAGACGTGTCACTCACCCAGGTGAGAAGTACGACACAACGGCCAACTGTGCAGCCCTGGCAGGTAACGGCTGTGGCAGGAGCCCAGTGGCGGTTATGCCCGACCTGATGTGAATGTCCCTATAAAAGCCTTCAGGGCAGAAATGAGACTTCTTCTTGAGACCTCTAATCCCTCGAATATAGTGAGAATGTGCTATCTGCACTCTTAGCTTTCGTCTCCTTTTTGCTTCTCCTACAGAGTACTAAGTTAAGCATCGGAGTATCCCCACCAGGTAAACTCCTCGAGGATTCTTCTTCTTCTTCACCTCAGGTACCTTCAAGAAGCCACGTGAGTGCCAGCTAGGAGTGACTGGATCGCGCTACATCAGTGTGTGAATAGAGTGTGGATCCCACAGGGAAGGTGTTGTCAAGTACCAAATTTTAAGATTTCTCTATTTTTAGAAATTAGAAATTCAATTCTCAAGCCAAATTAAAGAAATGATAATGCAAGTAAATAGAATATTATAAAAATCCTAGGATTCGGGTTTCATCAAATGATTACCTATGACATACTTATGTTTACTTAGATTGGATTATCGTTGTAGGAATTTATGATCAGATTTCCCTAAATTATATGAAGTTCTTTCTCAAGATACAACATGTGTTTATGCTGACCGTGTGTCTACTCTTGTGATCACAGGCAATGAACACAAACCCATTAAGATCAATGGAAATCTGTTTAACAATCACAAAGGAGTGTTCTTATCTCTATGCAATACATACCCTAGGTCAATTATCTGTTTAACAATCACAAAGGAGTGTTCCACTCTCACTACTTCACACAATACCTTAATTCAAGTAATTAATGGCCAATTAATTACTAGCTTTAAGCCCTAAGATAAAAGAAAAATCCTAACTTTCAACGACCCAATCAATTAAACATAATCTATCATAGGCAAATCAAAAGACTACAATCAAATCCTAGATCAAGCAATTTAGCTACTCATATTATTAATGAAAAGAACCATTCCAACGTTAAAATTTAGATTAAATATAAGTGAAATTGAATAATAGCAAAGAGTAAAGTTTGAAGAAAAAGAAAAATATTGAATAGAAGTTGATTGAGGGGAACTCCTCGACCTCGAATCTTCAATTGTCCTCTTTGCCACCTTTCTTCTCCTCCTGGGTTGCTGACTATTTCCTTGGAGGCTGAAGCTCCTTTGGAAGATTTCTCCTTGCTCCCTTGATTCAATCCCTAATGCTAGTCCTGAAGGGATAGGTATCCATCACATGGACGCCCAAAGATTACGGAATAAGGGGGCGAATTTCAAAAATTTTTCACTCCCTTCAACTAGGAATCGATTCCCTATTTAGAAAATCATATTTCAAGGATCATTCATGAATCATAAACTGAACCAAATCTGAACCAAAAGGAGTAGGAAGGGATTATACCTGATACGGAGAAACAGTATCTCCCAATGGAGGTGTTCACGCCCAAGGAAGGATCCAAAATATGCTCACACTGAAGATGGCGTAGTGCAGGATGGAGCAGAATCAGCAGTGTTCTTCCAAAAGAACTTGACCCTTCGCAAAAATCAACTGGATGGCTTGTGAATACAGTTCCAATCAATCTTTTCTCCAAAAGATTGGTATCAAGATCGAATCTTGATTACTCCTGTAGAGAGGAGGAGATCGAACTGCTGGAGGCGGTGGCTACAGGAAGGAGGCGGCAAGAGAGTATTTGCAGGGAGAAGAATTCTCTCTTCTTGTGATTTCAGCTCTGAAGACAGGAGTTGTGTATTAAATGTCTGAAGGCTGCCACCCCCTCCTTTTATAATCTTAAAGGGATCAGCTCCTAATCCCATTAGGAGTTGCTAATCCAAATCATATTTGGATAAGAAGTCCCTTTAAGTGATAAGGGATAACCCTTATCTTATCTGTAGATCAGATCAGCCATCTCCTAATCTAATTAGGAGGTTTCCTTGGACTCTCTAAGTGGATAGGGTCTAGGCCCAATCCTATCAACTGATCCATCTCAGAATTCACCACTTTAAGTGACTAATCAAATCAGACCAGTTCAAAATGGGCTTAAGGCTCATTTAAGGTTATTTATTCACTTAGCCTTCCAAACTGCTGCCCAATTGGGCTTCTTTGTATGGTGTGGGACCCAAACATTGATCTACACATCAGCCACATGGGTTCGGCCGAGCCTTTGTTACAAGGTTTGGCCGAATACACTGTTATGGATAGTGCACTCCTTGAAACCCATCTTATGGGCTCTATGGGCCCAACACTTACCCTAAGTGGTCCCTGGGCCAAGCCACCTTGTAATACCCAGGGACTGTGGGCAGATGCAAGATTAGCCCATCAGGTATTATCCTCAATGGCCTTACACTAAAAAATAAGATAAAACCATGTTCTTGTGTGGGTGGGAGAGTGATCAAATCGCGGATGAAGCTTCGAGGCTAAGGATTGTTTTCAACACATCACCAATGTAGTTGCAGAGAATTCGGTCCCGAGTTTGATCCCAATGCATTTTGAATCTATCAAAACTCAAAATAGGAAAGTTGTAGAACTTTCTCTTTATCTTTCCAATGCATCTTGAATCATCTCAATCGGAGTCCGGATGAGAGAATTATGCTCAATCTACCACACGGCACCAAAATTGTGTAAAATGACCCGATTAGCCTTGTTTCTCACCTAACACCTCCTTTTGTGCCTTAATCCAAAATATGAAAATAATGAGTGCATTTTGGCATAAAATAAATATAAAAGACAATATTAAGTGAGAAAAATATGATACTTTTCGTTCTCATTAATAAATACTAAATCATTTGAAAAGTTCAAAGAAATTAGACATGAAGTTAAGAAATAGTTAGGGAGACAAATTAAATCCAATTGATCAGAACAAGGAGGTGAATATCTCTTTGATGAATTTATAGACTACCTAAAGGATAATGGGATGATATCACAATTGTCTCATCCTGCTATACCACAATTAAATGGTGTATCATAGATAAGAAATCAGACTTTATTAGATATGATTTGATCTCTCCTCATCTACTCAGACTTTATTAGGCAATGAACTATATATTGGATGGGGTTTCAATGAAGTCAAATCCTAAGAATCCATATAAGCTCCGGACTGGCAAGGATCCAAGTGTCAAACACTTTAAGATATGGGGTTAGTACACGTAAAAAGGAAAAGTGTTGACAAACTGGAATCCAAAACTAGCCATTTCCTATTTGTGGGATACCCTAAGGACACCATTGGATATCTCTTATATGACTCAAGAGAACAAAAATTATTTATAAGTTAAAATGCCCTTTTCTTAGAAGATGACTACATTCTAAGTAATCATTGTTAGGAAGTCATTGTTGATGAGGAGAGCTTAGGGGTAGTGGGAAATGACCCACAAATTCCAAATATCAATACCTAGCTTAAAAGTTTGGAATCAATAACTACTAATAAAGAAGATGCCCTAACTTATATGAAAGCTATGTTAGACATAGGCTCCTTGAAGTGGATAAATGCCATGTTAGTTAAGATGGACTCAATAACTACTAACAAAGTTTGGAATCTTGTATATCCACCCTTAGGGTAAAAATAATCAATTACAAATGGGTTTACAAAAGGAAGAAGGGCCCTAATAGAAAGGTTGAGACCTATAAAGCTTAGCTTGTACTGAAAGGTTACATTCAAAAAGAAGGAATCAATTATGAGGAATCATTTTCACTCGTGGGCATGTTTAAGTCCATTAGGATACTATTAGCCATTGTGACACACTATGATTAAGAAATCTTGCAGATGGATGTGAAAACTATGTTCCTTAATGGAGATCTTATTGGAGATATCTATGTCAAGAACACATAGTGTGTAAGCTTAAAAGATCCATATATGGATTAAATCAGGTTTCCTGAAGTTAGAATATCCGAATTGACTCAATAGCCAAACAGTTTGATTTTGAGAAAAATCTGGGTGAACCTTGCGTTTATAGAAAGACAATGCACCACAAGATTGCATTATTAGTTTTATATGTAGGCGACATTATGCTTATAAGCTTTCACAACAATTCTCCATGTAAGATCTTGGAGAAGCTTCTTACATCTTGGGATTTTAACTCTGTAGAGATAGATTAGAGCTATAAATTGGATTGTCCCAATCTACTTACACTGACAAGATAGTCAAAATATTTAATATGCAAGATTCTAAGAAGGGATTCATTCTTTCTAGATATAGAGTCACTTTCCCTAATGAAGTGTCACTTAAGACCCCTAAGGAGATAGAGGACATGAGAAAAGTTCCCTATGCCTTTACTGTAGGGAGTATCATGTTTGTTATGTTGTGCATTTGGCCTAACATTGCTCAAGCTGTTAGCGTTGTGAGTAGATACAAACCCAACCTAGGAAAGAGCACTAGATAATTGTGGAAAACATACTAAAACACCTACGAAGAATTAAAGATTATTGTCTTGTTTTTGATGGTTGTTTACTATAAATCATCAATTACACTAATGTGGATTTCTAGTATGACCAAGATGACATAAAGTCTACATCTGGATATATCTTCATGTTGGGATCCTATGCTATCAGTTAAAGAAATAGCAAACAAGGGTCTACAATAGACTATGATTGACTTCGAGTACATTGCCACAAGTGAAATTGCTAAGGAAATAGTTTGGGTGAAGAAATTCATCTAAGAATTAGGTATCGTAACACCTAGCATATCACCCATTCCACTATTTATGACAACACTAGAGCCATTGTTCATGCCAAAGAGCCAAGGACCCACTCAAAGTTCAAGCGCATCGAGAGGAAATATCCTATTATACGGGAGATTGTTGGTAGTGACATCCAAATTCTAAAGATAGCATTAGTAGAAAATGTGGAAGACCTATTAGCTAAGACAATAATACAGAAAGTGTTTGATAGGTACATGAATAATATTGGACTGAGGCTTATACCTAATTGGACCTAAGTGCAAGTGGAAGATGTTAGACAATATATGCCCTTAGCTCCAATCAAATTGATGTATACAAACATTTATGAATAATATAAGTACAATATTGTTTCATGATTACATTTTCTATGATTCTATGAATTATTCCTTAAATTGGACACTTATAAGACTTATATTAGTTTAGAATGTTCTTAGCCATTAGATAAACTTGGGGAGTTTATCCTAATAAGGTTGACACTAGTGTGCTACTAAATTGGTTAAGCAACTTGTCTAAGTTGCTAAGGTTAGATCGAAGCATAATTAGTGGGTGTTTGGATGAAACACGAAAGCCAAACCAATTTCTAGTTATGCCTTGGATCTTAGAGATAGATGGACAAAACTAGAAAGTTGCACTTAACTTCAAACTTGATTATGACACTATATAGGTTTTGGACTAAACTGTTTTTGATGTGCCAACCAATGAGATCCATTAAGGGTTAAATATCTGGGCATGTTGGGGTAGTTTAGGAAATTACCTGAGTGGGTGATTATAGTGATAGGGTCAGCCCCTTTGTTAGATAAAGTGAATATCAGGGTTTACATTCTCTTTGATGGAAACCAAAACTGCTAATTATGGATTTTAATTGTATTTGAAATTTGATTTGAAAGTTTTATTTATATGCTATATTACCATTTTAGGAAAAAAAGGTTTTAATCCTAGGATCTATTCGAGCATAGAGTGTGACAATGCATTTTGTAGTTAGGGAATAAGTCATTTGCTATGAGCAGCGTTTTGATGATTATGGGCTAATAGGTTAGGTGTAAGAGACCATTATATGGCAGATTACCTAATGGGTGTCATCTTACATAAGTCCGTTGTCCTTGGGTCTTTATAGGGTTGGTGGGTTATTGTGACACTAGTAAGCACTAGCCGCTCGAGTAATAAAGAAATGAGTAGAGTATCATTTCCACGAGGATTTAGGTAGCAACTACTAATGCTAAACCAACCAGCTCTTATCTGATTAAACGAATGCTACAGTTTATTAAAATCTGAAATTCTAAACTACAAACTACCTAATAGGCATTGGTTCAACACCTTGCATTCAAGTTGAGAGAATAGGCTAAAATTACAAATTCATGATTCAGCAATCAACCCTCTTAGATCATTCAAATAGAGTATGATTTAGCCTTGGTTTGGTGAAACCCCAATGCAATGAACAACCTCTTTCAAGTGCATGTTCATCTTATGCATTAATGATGATTCTTATATCTCTATCAAGAATCTAATCATTCATGCATGCATTAGATCAAACAATTCAAAGGCATCAATTCAAATTGAATTGATCACCAACTAAATTATGCAAGTTATCTCTAACCTTGCATTCAATTCAGTTCTTGAGTAGCAGTTCTGAATTTCTAGAGTCTCTCTCAAGCACTCTAAAAATTCCAAGAGGTTAGAACAAATTGGCCAAGCTGAATAATGAATGTCTGAATTCTTTCTTAAGCAATTCGAACATTAAAAATCTCAGATCTGAAATTTCAGATATGGATTTCTAAGAGAACAATTCTGCCCATCAGTTCTACAATCAATTCTTTAATCAAGAAACATCAAAGTTGAATCTAATCCATCCGAATGATTCAAGAAAACTTAATTATATAATCTGAATTTACAATATTTAATCTCCATTACAGCAAGAAAGAAAGGAAGAGAAACTACATGATCTAAAGCTGAACTCAAATTCAAAGAAAACAAAATTGAGTAAGAATGTAACCTAGATCTCTCAATCAAGCTTCCCCTCCTTCAAACTCACCTTCTTCTCTCTTGGATACTTGGATCTCCATAGCTCCTTCTTCTTGCGCCTAGCTCTCTCTTCTCCTCTTCTTGAATTTCGAACCCAAGGGACTAGAGAGTCTTGAACTTAGGCAATTGAACACATTCTCCCTTCAAAAGACCTCCTTAAATAGGCTTTCAAGGAGTCTAGAGGCCTCTCTTGAAGCTTCTACAATTGGTTGCCCTTCTCTCCTCTTGAACCTTCTAGAGTGCTGCCCCCCTTTCTTCTCTTAAAGCCTCTATAAGTTGCCACCCCTAGCTCCCTTTGGGCTACACTTTGGGCTGCAACTTAGCTGAATTTTGAGCTGTTTTGGGCTGCAATATAGGCTGCTCTTGAGCTGAAATGGGTCTCCTCTTTGCTGGGCCGAATTTAGCTTTCTTGCTAGGCTCTCTCTTTGGGTTCTCCCAAAGAGTGTAGCATGGGCTACATGGGCCGAGTGATCCTCTATTGCTCTCTTGGCTGGGCCTGTGCTAAATTAATATAATTTTGGCTCCTTTTTTTTGTTTTATGCCTTCTTTTTCTTGAATTGGTTTCCCTGAAATATTTCCTGAAATTAAACTAAAAATGGGGTGAAACTCAAACAAGCCATCATAAAATCATGCATAAAATTTCATAAATTGTAGGTAAACCATGTACTCATCAAATACCCCCACACTTAAGCTTTGCTTGTCCTCAAGCAAAGACATCAGCCATAAACTAATAATCCCCTCCCCCTTTATTCTCACCATTCTTCAAGCTCCAGTTTTCACTCCCATTCAATATGTAGATCAGCTCCTTGACTATGAAAATTAACCATTTCTTTGAACTAGGTTTGAATCTGTAACTGCACCTCATTGAGAGTTCAACTACATTTTGTCCCTTTGAACCTCAGTTGTCACCAATTTTTCTTTTTCTTTCCTCAATTGTTTTCTAGGTGTGAGTGCATTTTATGCTCCATCTCACCATTTTCTTCTTCTTTTGGTGTGAGTGCATTTTATGCTCTATCTCACACTTTTTTTTTTTGGTGTGAGTGCATTTTATGCTCCATCTCACATTGGTCATAGGCTTGAGGCAGTTAACAAGACTCATATACCAAGCCGCTAGTTTTACTATTCAGCTCGAAATAGCGGAGTCAATTGGGTTTTATCCTTTTTGCATTTGCTGAATGTCGTGCATCAGCAATTCAGAAGTGAACTAGCTCGACTGACTATTAATGATGAAATAAAGTGCTTTCATACACATGAAGGTAGTTAGAGCTAGTCATGATGAAAGACATATTCAGCCCCCTTAACCTCATGCATGTGCTAAGTTGGATCATTCTCAAGAATAAAAACTAATACAAACGTTGGTCTCCCTCAACTCTTTGTACTCCCTCTTTAAATTCACCTAATAAACAGCAATGAACTTGGGGGATTTTAGTCTAATTGGTCATGTCATTGCCTGCATGTGTGTGTTGGGGTGATTGAGGTGCATGGTTCCAGCCCCACACCCTGGCCTCAGCCTAACTCCCCCACACTTAAGATGAGCATTGTCCCCAATGTTCCTAGTGTTAGAGAGTAACAATAAATCCAACAAGAGCAATACCAAGTGAAGAGAGTGGTGTAGAGGACTTCCTGAAGATTAAATTGTGCAATGGTTCTTTTAGTAGGAAGCCTCTTCTGCTAGAAATCACTCCAAACAAGAAGGAAGATTAGAAGCTTTATTATTCTAACTAACATCCTAAACATAATCAAAAACAAGGAAATGTTGTAACAGTATGCAAGTCAGATAGTTTATGGCTAAGTATCTGAATATTATAATGCTGGAGGGTCACTGGTTATCTAGATAGAGAGTGGATGGAGGGGGCACTGTGCCACCCACCAAATATGGTTTCAGGCTATGACCATTTACCTTAAATGTGCCTTGAACCGGGTGGGTGACCTCTACAGTCCCATGGGGAAAAATCTTTGTAATTGTGAAAGGTCCAGGCCACCTGGATCTCAGCTTGCCTGGGAACAGGTAGAGACGGGAATTGTACAATAACACTTGCTGACCTACATGAAAATCCCATCTCAGCAAGTTCTTATCATGCCACCTTTTAATTCTATCTTTGTAAACCTTGGCATTCTCATAGGCGGCAAGTCTAAATTAATCCATCTCATTCAATTGCAACTGCCTCTTAGCACCCGTGGCCTGTATGTCAAAATTTAAGAATTTTAGTGCCCAATAGGCCTTATGCTCTAACTTGACTGGGACATGCCAAGGGGTGTTTTATATGCAGTTCTATATGCCCATAATTCATCATCCAATTTGATGGCCCAATCTTTCCTAGTAGATGCTACAGTCTTCTCTAGAATTCTTTTGAGATCCTTGTTAGCCAACTCCACTTGGCCACTAGTTTGAAGGTGATAAGGGGTAGCCAATTTATGTTTAATTCCATATTTTTGCATTAACCTTTCATAGCGGGTGTTGCAGAAATAAGTTTCCCTATCACTAATTATAGCTCGAGGAGTGCCAAATCGAGTGAAAAGCTTTTCTAGGAAATGTACTACCCTCCTAAAGTCATTTGTGGGTAAAGCTATGGCTTCCACCCATTTAGACACATAATCAATAGCCATGAGGATATACTTATTCCCAAAAGAATTCGGGAAGGGCCCCATGAAATCTATACCCCGGACATCAAAAATTTCACAGATCAGGATATTAGAAAGTGGCATTTCATTCTGTCGGGAAATGTTACCCATTCTTTGGCATTTGTCCCATGTGGACACATACCTATGGGCATCTTTGAATAATGTCGGCCAATAAAAACCTGATTGCAAGACCTTAGCTATAATGCGGTTAGCTCCAAAATATCCTCCAAATTCTCTATCATGGCAAAATTGGAGTACCGGTTCATCTCCTCCTCGGGGACACATCTCCTTATGATTTGATCTGCACATAATTTGTACAAAAAGGGTTCCTCCCACAAATAGTATTTTACATCAGAAAAGAATTTATTCTTCTGTTGATATGAAAATTTAGGAGGGATGACTTGTACAGCAAGATAATTTACAAAATCAGCATACCAAGGAGATGAATATTCCTTAATGGAGTACAGCTGTTCATCAGGAAATTCTTCTCAAATGTTGATTATTCTCGAATGTTGCTGGTTTTCTCTTCTTTTGAGCCTACCTTGTCCAACTGGGAGAGATGATCAACAGCCAGGTTTGCAGTACCCTTCAAGTCTCGTATTTCAATGTCAAATTCTTGTAGATAGTAGGATCCACCTGATCAATCTTGTTTTTGAATTTTTCTTGGTAAGCAAGTGCCTCAATGCTGAGTGGTTTGTGTACACAATAAGTTTGGACAAAATCAGATATGAATAAAACTTATCAAGTGCAAAGATTACCGCTAGTAGCTCTTTTTCTATTGTTGTGTAATTTAGTTGTGCTCCATTCAAGGTTCCACTAGCACAGTAAATCGGCTGAAAATGTTTGTTCACTCTTTGTCCTAAAACAGCTCCTATAGCCGAACCATTCACATCACACATTAGTTCAAATGGAAGTGTCCAATCTGGTGCTATCATGATGGGTGCATTGATCAACTTGTCTTTCAAAGTATTGAATGCGTGTAGGCATTCAGCTGAAAATTCAAAAGCCACTTCTTTCTGAAGCAATGTAGACAATGGCTTAGCTATCTTTGAAAAGTCCTTAATGAATATTTTTAGAATCCAACATGCCCCAAGAAGCTTCTTACAGAATGGACAGATGATGGGGGTGGAAACTTTTCAGTTGCCTCCACTTTAGCTTTGTCAACTTCCATACCTTTCTATGAAATCTTATGTCCAAGCACTATGCCTTCCTGCACCATAAAATAACACTTTTCCCAGTTCAGCACTAGATGTGTCTCTTTGCATCTCCTAAGCACCTGTTCCAAATTATTCAAGCATGCATCAAATGAAGAACCAAAAACTAAAAAATCATTCATAAAAATCTCAATAAATTTTTCAACCATATCAGAAAACATGGACATCATACACCGTTGAAAGTATGATGGGGCATTGCATAATCCGAATGGCATTCTTCAGTATGCAAAGGTACCATAAGGGCAAGTGAAGGTGGTATTTTCTTGGTCCTCTGGTGCAATTGGGATCTAATTGTACCTTGAATATCCATCCAAGAAACAATAATACTCATGCCCGGATAGCTTCTCTAACATTTGGTCCATGAATGGGAGAGGAAAGTGATCTTTACGGGTGGCTTCATTTAATTTCCTATAGTAAATGCATACTCACCACCCAATGACAGTTCTAGTCGGGATGAGTTCATTTTTTTCATTTGGGACAATAGTCATACCCCCTTTCTTGGGCACAACTTGTACGGAACTCACCTAAGAACTATCAGAGATAGGATAAATGATCCCGGCATCTAAGAGCTTAATGACTTCAGCCTTCACCACCTCTTTCATGTTTGGGTTTAGGCATCTTTGGGGCTGAACTGAGGGCTTGCTGTCCTCTTCCATATTGATGGGTTAATGCCTTTGATGTCCTCTACCCTCAAAGCTAGTGCATTTTTGTGTTCCTGCAACACTCTTAGCAAATTTTCTTCTTGCAATGGGTTCAAGGATGAGGAAATTATTACAGGGAGAGCTGATGGTTCCTTAAGGAAAGCATACTCCAAGTGGGGTGGTAATTGCTTCAGTTCAAGGGTGGGGGTTCTTGAGATGATGGCTTCCCTGTTGGTGTTAGACAGTTTTGTATGCCCTTAGCTTCAATCAAATTGATGTACTTTATGAGTTCATTGTAAATGAATAAAAGTGCATATTTGATTCATGTTCCCTTGGTATGTTTCTATGTAGTACCCTTAAACTGGACACTTAATGAGACTTGTGTTAGTTTAGAATGTTCACAGCCAATGAGTTGGTCTAGGGATACCTATCCTGACAAGGCTGATACTGTAGTGCCACCAAGTCGGTTGGGGTGGCTTGTCTTAGCTACCGGGGTGACACCCTAGGCACATACAGTGTGGGATTAATTGAATCTTTGAACTGGACCAGATTTCCAATATTGCCCTGGACCTTGGAGATTGATGGGCAAAACTGGAAAGTTACACCTGACCCCTAGACTCGATTATGATACTACACTAGGTGTCGGATTGGGCTGTCTTTGATGTACCAATCCGTGAGATCCTTAGCGGGGGTCAAAACCTGGGTATGTTGGGACAGTCTGAGAATTCATCTGAGTGAGTGATCATAGTGACAGGATCAGCCCCTTTGTCGGACAAAGGTAATGATCGGGGATGCACTCTCAATGATGGAAACCAAGACTGCCGGCAACCAATTTCAATCGTTGAGATTTGTTTTTGCAAAATATATTTTATATGAGACATAAGAGTATATATATTATGCTTTCGAAATGTTTGCAAAAAGTTTTAATTCCCGAGATCCATATTTGAGAGAGTGCAACACTGTTCCTTGCAACCGAGGGAGAGGTCTTCTCTTGTCGGGTAGTGTATGATCATTATGGGTTGAGAGGTTAAGTGTAAGGCAATTGAGGATAATACCTGATGGCCTAATCTTGCATCTGCCCACAGTCCCTGGGTGTTACAAGGTGGCTTGGCCCAGGAACCACTTAGGGTAAGTGTTGGGCCCATAGAGCCCATCTGATGGGTTTCAGGGGGTGCACTGTCCATAACAGTGTATTCGGCCAGGCCTTGTAACAAAGGCTGGGCTGAACCCATGTGGCTGATGTGTAGATCAATGTTTGGGTCCCACACCATACAAGGAAGCCCAACTAGGCAGTAGTTTGGAAGGTTTAATGAATATATAACCCTAAATGGGCCTTAAGCCCATTTCGAACTGGGCTAATTTGATTAGTCTTTAAGGGGCGAATTCTGAGATAAGATCAGCTGATAGGATTAGGCCCACACACTATCCACTCAGAGAGTCCAAGATCTAAATGAGATTTAGATTTGGAAACTTCCTAATTAGCTTAGGAACTGGCTGATCTAATCTGTAGATAAGATAAGGTTTATCCCTTATTTTAAAGGGACTTCTAATCCAGATATGATTTGGGTTAGCAACTCCTAATGGGATTAGGAGCTGATCCCTTTAAGTCTATAAAACGAAGAGGGGGCGGCAGCCTTTAGACACACAATCACCAGCAACAGTCTTGTCTTCAGAGCTGAGATCACAGAGGAGAGAATTCTGCACTCTACAAATTCTCTCTAGTCGCCTCCTTCCTGCAGCCGCCGCCTATAGCAGTTCGATCTCCATTGCTTGGGAGAAATAAAGATCAGATCTTGATTCCAATCTTTTGGAGAAAAGATTGGTAGGAGTTGTATTCACAAGCCATCCAAGTGATTCTTGGGAAGAATCAAGTTCTTAGGAAGGACACTGTTGATTCTGCTCCACATTGCACTACGCCATTTTCAATGGGAGCAAATTTTGGTTTCTACCTTGGGCGTGAACACCTCCATTGAGAGATATTGTTTCTCTGTATCAGGTATTATCTCTCTCTCCTCCTTTTGATTTAGATCTGGTTCAGTTTATGGTTCAAGAATGATCCTTGAAAATATGATTTTCTAAATAGGGAATTCGATTCCTAGTTGAACGGAAAGAAAAATTTTTGAAATTCACCCCCCTTTATTCCACAATCTTGGGCATCCATTTGATGGATTTCCTATCCCTTCAGTTGGTATAGGAGTTTTTCCTAAGTTTTCTAACTTGAGAAATCCCTTCCCTTTCAACTGAGGCTTATCATTCAAGTATGCCATCATGAGGTTTATTTCCTCATTTTCTCCCATTTCAACTTCTCCTTGTTGTAGGCAGGGTTCAAGAGGGCTAGCTGATCTACTCACCTGGAAGCAATCATTAACTGCATCACCAATAGCATCAATCATGTAACAAGAGTCATCACTAGATGGTGCATGTTTCATGGCATCAGACATTTTAAAAATTATTTCCTCATCTTGTATCCTAAGGCTGAGTTGTCCTTATCAGACATCAATCATTGCCTTCCCGATAGCCAGAAAAGGTCTCCCTAGGATGAGAGGGATATTCACATCTTCTTGCATGTCCAATACAATGAAATCAATGAGAAAAATGAATTTATCTACTTTAACCAACACATCTTCTATAATCACCCTAGGATGCTTAATGGACCTATCATCCAATTGCAATGCAACTCTGGTGGGTTGGGACTCTCCCAATCCCAATTTTTTGAAAGCCGAGTATGGCATTAGATTTTTTCTAGCTCCCAAATCACATAATGCTTTTTTAATTTTTAAACTAGCTATAGTGGAAGGGATAGTGAAACTCCTTGGATCTTTAAGCTTTTGAGTCAGCTTGTTAAGAAGGATTGCTGAGCATTCTTCATTTAGAGCAACTATAGCCACATCTCCCAATTTCCTTTTGTTTGCCAATAATTCCTTCAAAAATTTTGCATAGTGAGGCATCTGGGCTAAAGCATCACCAAAAGGAATATTAGTATGTAAACTTTTAAATATCTCAAGGAACTTACTGAATTCCTTTTCAAGCTTGTGTTGCTTCAGCCGATTAGGAAAGGGAACTTGTGGCTATTGGTGCATTTCTTGATGCGGTTCAGATTGCTCCTTCTTCTAGTTCCCAGCTTCAAGGGTTGCATCTGCCTTGGGTTCAGCCCTTGCTTTTTTCTCTACTTATGGAAGCTCCATACCACTTCTTAAAGTGATAGCTTGCACTTGTTCTCATTC
This sequence comes from Nelumbo lutea, assembly GCF_056320005.1. Lineage (NCBI taxonomy): Eukaryota > Viridiplantae > Streptophyta > Magnoliopsida > Proteales > Nelumbonaceae > Nelumbo > Nelumbo lutea. The sequence continues at coordinate 70,125,893 of NC_142687.1, read as the reverse complement.
ACCTCTATATTGCTTGGTAGTGTGCCTGGTATCCTTGCTGAGATCAATTATGCCAACTGCCCAACCTGATTTTCCAAGTTCTTTATTAAAGCCTCTTGGTTTTGAATCCTGGTTTCAGCACTGGCTATGAACTTTGTCATCAGCTCCTCTAGGTTAGATTTTTGTTCTGGCTGATAAAAATTTTGGTGGAAGGGCTTCGGTGCATGCTGATTCTGCCATGATTGGTTCGGGTATCCTTTCCATCCCAGTTGAAAGGCATGATGGTATTGATATCTTTGCTGCCTTGGAAGGTTGTCGACAAATCACATGTCACGGGCTGTACATGCATGGCTGCCATCTGCATCTCGTCTAATTTCTTGCTGAGTGCACCAATTTGAGCAGATAGAGTCATGTATGAGTCAACATTATGAAGACCATGCTGCTTTCTTACTTGTGTTCTTTCTGAATGCCATTGGTAATTATTGGTTATCATCTCCTCTATGAGTGCATGGGCCACTTCAGGGGTCTTATTATTGATGGAGCCCCCGGATGCTACATCTAAGATGGTCTTATTTGAATCGGTTAGACCATTGTAAAAGGTTTGCACTTGCAGCCATATCAGAAAGACATGATGAGGAACCTTCCTCAGTAGATCCTTATAACGTTCCCATGACTCATAGAGTGATTCTCCCTCTTGTTGGAAGAAAGTGGTAATGTCATTTCTCATTTTTGTTGTTTTCGAGGGAGGGAAGTATTTAGAAAGGAATCGGCTAGCCATCTCATCCCAAGTGGCTATAGATCCGGCTGGTAATGAATTTAGCCAAGCCTTGGCCTTATCTTTCAATGAGAATGGGAATAACTTCAGCCTTATAACATCATCACTTACCCCATTATGCTTGAAGGTGTCACAAATTTTTACGAAATTGGCTATATGGGAATTTGGATCTTCGTGAACCATACCATAGAATTGAACTATGTTTTGAATCATTTGAATTATGACTGGCTTGATTTCAAAGTTATTAGCAGCAATGGTCGGTCTTATAATGCTTGAAGCAGCCCCAGTTAGGGTGGGCTTGGCATAGTCCATCATGGTTCTGGGTTCAGCCATCTCTTCTATTTCTGGTGTGACTTGTCTAGTAGCTCTTAGGTGGATACGGAGAGTCCTTTCAATCTCTAGATCATAAAGAATTTCCTCCAGTTCATGTCTGCTTGTCATAAACTGTAGAAGTCAAAGCAATAAAAAGACTAGTATAACCAAAAGAATATGAATAATTTAACCAATCAATGATCCTACTCTAACTTAAATGTACAAGGCAACTATTTAGAATACAAAATTCCAATCCTAATATCAATAAGTAGATCTGAAATCTACTGCAACCAGATCTGAAATAGGATTGGAATCAAGAGCTTTAAGCTTCTTCTTTAAGTTCCAACTTGTATGTCTTGCATGCAACTATTAATTACAGGGACCTGAAATCAGATCTGAAATCTTAGCTATTGAGAACAGTCATATTCAGATCTGAGTTCATACCACTAACCTTATTGAGTACAGATGCTGTGCATGGTTTTTACACATTCATATCTGAAATTTATGAGGGTACATGCATAAATCATTTACACATTCAGATCTGAAATCTTAAATTTCAGCAGCTACTACAATTTACAAATTTCTTTCTCCTTGTACCGATCTGTTCTTATTGCTAAATCAGTAGCTACTGAAGCTATACTATTGCCATTCAATGTACAGGTCTGAAATCAGTAGCTAGAACAACTGTGTTCAGGTATGAGATGTGATTTCAGCAGTGAGAGTGAGTGTATACAGATCTGAAATCAGTGGTTATACTATGCATGGTAGAAAAGTTTCAGATCTGTCATAACTTGCTTTCAATTCTGGTTTAATAAGACCTACTAAATCTTTGAATTGAAGTAGGTTTCAGAGGTGAATACAGATCTGATTTCAGATCTGAAACTCAGCAAGTTATAACAAATATGATTCGATATGTGCTCTGATCTGATTGCAGAAGTGATAGGTAAGGTAATCAGATCTGAACCACATTATTTTCATAAGATATGCAGACCAAACAGAGCAGAAGCTATAGCAATAATGAGTTCAGATCTGATCTCTGATTTCAAAAGTAACAAGTAAAGTAATCAGATCTGAACTGCACTCTTTTGAGTAGCAGCTACTCAATATGAAATCAGTAGTTATTGTGAGGTTTTACAGCAGCTTCTTGATCAATCAAATACAGCAGCTACTTGATGCTAGGTCAGGGCTGATATGGAAATTCAGCTAGGAGTGCAAGTGTATACAGATCTGAAATCAGTGGTTATGTATGGTAGCAAAGTTTCAGGTCTGTATATCAAGTCTGTTCTAACTTGCTTCACATAAGACCTGCTAGATCTCTGAATTGATGTGGGTTTCAGATCTGAAATCATGGTGAATACAAGTCTGATTTCAAATCTAAAGCTCAGAGTTGAAAGCACCTAGATAGAACAAAAATGCTTCATTATGTGTTCAGATCTGATTGCAAAAGTGATAAGCAGTGTGATCAGATCTGAACCACAAAATATACAAGCAATTATAGCAATAAGTTCAGGTCTGAATTCTATAAATCACAATTAATGCAATCAGAACTGTACTAGCCGCCTATGCATCATTCAGCCATACATTGATATATATATATATATTTTGAGATGAAATAAAACTAGAATACAAAGAAATAATGCAACTATACTACTGAACAATAACAAAATCCTTTTTTGTGTGAGTTCAGATCTGATTGCTGAATTCAGAAATTACAAGTATAAGTAATCAGATCTGCACTCTTTTGGTGTTTATACATTTTTTTTTTCTTTTGAGATCATAGAACCAGAAATTTACTACATTAACTAAACTGAAACTGAAATCAAAGATGAAGCAATCAAGCATTTAAGAAAGAAAACCGGCTCCATCAATGAAAGCTATTGCATTCAAATCTGAAATCTAAGATGCACAATTGGAAACTAGCAATGAATGCAAAGCTACAACTCAGATTAACAATGGCCAATGGTTCCTAATGCTACAATAAATCCCTGACAATGGCGCCAAAAACTTGGTGGGTGATTGTGACACTAGAAAGTGCACTAGCCGCTCAAATAATAAAGAGATGAGTAGAGTATCGTTCCCACGAGGATTTAGGTAGCAACTACTATAACTAAACCAAACATCTCTTATCTGATTAATCGAATACTACATTTTATTTGATGAGAGTAGAATTTTTCACATTTTTATCTCTAAATATTCTGTCTTTCATAATTAATTAGCACTTAATTGGACTCATATTCCTTGTAATTCGATTCAAGGCATGAAAGAAGGCATCAGGAGCAAAGAAAGGCAAATCGGATGATTTTTCACAGTTTCGGCACCGTTCAGTAATCTAGGGGTAACTCACGTATCTAAACTCCGATTGGGCTGATTCAAGACCCAGGAAAGATAAGAGAAAAAGCCACAACTTTTGTGTTTTGGGCTTTCATAGATTCGGCCTGCATCGAAGACAAATCCAAGTCCAAATTCGGGGCAAATTCAAAAGAAGGCCCAATCCGCAATTGAAGTCCAACTTGCAGAAAAGCTTGGCTGAAGCCCAATTCGCAGAGGAGGTCTAATACGAATCCAAGAATAAGAAACTAAGAAGAGTCCTTCCAGATCTAAATTCTTGATGTAATCTTAAAAGGATAAAGGGAATGAGCTCACTAGATAAAGAGAGAAGAGTAGGATTAGACTAGGACTTTCTATTTTTGCAAGATAAACTTCAAGAGGAAGTAGGAGACCACCCCCTCCCCTTTAACTAAATGGATGAGAGATCCATCCCATGGATGCCCAAAGATTGCGAAATAAGGGGCGAATTTCAAAAATTTTTCTCTCCCTTCAACTGGGAATCACATTCCCTATTTAGAAAATCATATTTTCAAGGATCATTCTTGAACCTTAAACTGAACCAGATCTGAACCAAAAGGAATATGAGAGTATTATACCTGATACGGAGAAATAATATCTCCCAACAAAGGTGTTCACGCCCAAGGAAGGATCCAAAGACTGCTCCCACTGAAGATGGTGCAGTGCAGAATGGAGCAGAACCAGCAGTGTTCTTCCCCAAGAACTCTGTCCTTCGCAAGAATCAGTAGAATGGTACGTAAGCACAACTTCCTTTCAATCCTTTCTCAAAGAACTGATGTCAAGATCCAATATTGACTTCTCCCACAACTGGAGATCGAACTGGCAAAAAGGGTGGCAAAAACAGGGAGGCGGCAAGAGAGTATTCGCAGGGTGCAGAATTCTCTCTTCTTGATTTCAGCACTAAAGAGGATCTGATGTATGTCTCCTGAAGGCTGCCACCCCCTCCTTCTTTTGTTAACTTAAAAGATCAGCTCCTAATCCCATTAGGAGCTGCTTATCCAAATCTTATTTGGATCAGCCTTCTCTTCTAGTGATAAGGATAAACCCTTATCTTATCTACAGATTAGATTACTTTCTCCTAATCCCATTAGGAGGTTTCTAGATTTGAATCACATTCAGATCTGGACTCTCTGAGAGGATAGGATTAAGACCCTATCCTATCTGCTAATCCATCTCAGAATTCGCCCATTTAATTAACTAAATAAATAACCCAGTTCAAAATGGGCTTTAGGCCCATTAAGCTTATGTGCTCACTTAACCTTCCTAACTGCTGCCCAGTTGGGCTTCCTTGTATGGCGTGGGACCCAAGCATTGATCTACACATCAGCCACATGGGTTCGGCCCAGCCTTTGTTACAAGGCCTGCTCGAATACACTGTTAAAGACAGTGCACCCCTGAAACCCATCGAATGGGCTCTATGGGCCCATCACTTACCCTAAGTGGTCCCTGGGCCAAGCCACCTTGTAACACACAGGGACTGTGAGTAGATGCAAGATTATCCCATCAGGTATTATCCTCAATGGTCTTACAGTTAACCTCTCGGCCCTTAATGATCATACACTGCCCAACAAGAGAGGACCTCTCCCTCGGCTACAAGGAACAGTGTTGCACTCTCTACTTATATGGATCCCGGGAATTAAAACCTTTTTGCAAACATTTTAGAAACCATAATATATATAGATTTATATTTCATATAAAATATACTTTGCAAAACAAATCTCAACGGTTGAAATCGGCTACCAGCAGTCTTGGTTTCCAATAGTGAGAGTGCATCCCCGATCATTACCTTTGTCCGACAAAGGGGCTGATCCTATCACTATGATCACCCACTCAGATGAATTCTCGGATTGTCCCAACATACCCAGGTTTTGACCCCCGCTAAGGATCTCATTGATTGGTACATCAAAGACAACCCGATCCGACACCTAGTGCAGTATCATAATCGAGTCTAGGGGTCGGGTGTAACTTTCCAGTTTTGCCCATCAATCTCCAAGGTCCAAGGCAATACTGGAAATCAGATCCAGTTCAAAGATTCAATTAATCCCACACTGTATGTGCCTAGGGTCTCACCCCGGTAGCTGAGACAAGCCACCCCAACCGACTTGGTGGCACCACAGTGTCAGCCATGTCAGGATAGGTCTCCCCAGACCGACCAACTAGCTATGAACATTCTAAACTAACACGAGTCTCATTAAGTGTCCAGTTTAAGGGTATTACACAGAAACATACCAAGGGAACATGAATCAAATATGCACTTTTCTTCATTTACAATAAACTCATAAAGTACATCAATTTGGATTGAAGCTAAGGGCATACAAAACTGTCTAATAGCTCCCACTTGCACTTAGGTCCAATCAGGTACTAGCCAGAGTCCCATGCTTTCCACGTGTTTCTCAAACACTTTCTGTGATAGTGGCTTTGTCAATGGGTCTGCTACATATTCCGTTGACTCTACCTTCTGAATCAGGATGTCCCCTCTACCAACAATCTCCCGCAGTACGTGGTACTTCCTCTCGATGTGCTTCGACTTCTAGTGGGCTCATGGCTCCTTAGCCTGAGCAATGGATCCTTTGTTGTCACACAACAATGGGATGGGTGATGTGTTGGATGGAACTACTCCCAACTCATGAATGAACTTCTTCATCCACATGGCTTCTTTGGCAGCCTCACTTGCAGCAATGTACTCGGCCTCGGTCGTGGAGTCTGTAGTGGACCCCTGTTTGCTGCTTTTCTAGCAAACAGCACACGATCCTATCCTGAAAACATATCCAGATGTAGATTTTCTATCATCTGGGTCAGACTAGAAATCGGCATCTGTATACCCTTGGATCTGTAGTGAGCTACCGTCGAATAGTAGACAAAACTCTTTTGTCATTCGAAGGTACTTAAGTATGTTTTTCACAGCAGTCCAATGTTTTGCCCTAGGTTGGCCTGAAATCTGCTTACTACACTCAATGCCTGAGCTATGTCAGGACGAGTGCACAGCATGGCATACATGACGCTCCCTATGGATGAGGCATAAGGAATATCTTTCATGCCATCAATTTCCTCAGAAGTCTTGGGAGACATCTTCTTGGAGAGAGTGACTCCGTGCCTAAAAGGAACATTTCCTTTCTTGGAGTTTTCCATGCTGTATCTCTTGATTATTTTGTCAATATAAGCAGATTGGGATAATCCTATTATCCGCTTCGATCTATCTCTATAGAGTTGAAGGCCCAGTATATAGGAGGCTTCTCCAAGATCTTTCATGGAGAATTGCTGTGATAGCCATACTTTCACCGTAGTTAACATACCTACATCATTCTCAATGAGTAGAATGTCATCTACATACAGAACCAAGAAGGTAACCTTATCTCCACTGTACTTCCTATAGACACAGGGTTCATCCAGATTCTGCTCGAAGTCAAATGAATTGACAACAGAGTTAAAATGGATGTTCCAACTTCTAGAAGCTTGCTTAAGTCCATAAATGGATCTGTTAAGCTTACATACCATGTTTTCCTGACCTACAGCTGATGAGACAGAAAAGAACCCTATTTTTGTCCCCTAATTTTCATCTTTTTTTCATTATTTTAACACTTAAATGCACTCATTACTCTTGTATTTCGATTCAGGGCAATAAAGAAGGCAATTGGAAGGAAACATGCCAATTCGGGTGATTTTGCATAGTTTCAGCGATAGTCAGTGATCTGGGCCTAACTCACAATTCTGGAATCCAAATTGGGCAATTCAAGAAGCATTAGAAAGAAGAACGAAAGACCCACAACTTTTATGTTTTGGGCATTGACTGGTTTGGTCCGCATCGAGTACGAAACCGGGCCCAAAATCGGAGCAATTTCGCAGCCAGGCCCAGCTGAAGCCCAACTCGCAGAAGAACCTGGAAGCAGCCCAAGTAGTAGAGAAGCCCAACTCGGATACAAGATTCTAGAGTCTTAATTCGAATGTAATTTCCCAAGAGGGAGAGAGTCTTATTAGATCTAAACTTTGAATGTAATCCTATAAGGATAAGAAGGTTGGGGATTAGATAAGAGATAGGATAGGATTAGTTCAAAGAAGATAAGATCAAGACTCCCTAAACATAAGATGATTTCCTAGAAGGAGTTGGAAAACAGCCCTCTCCTTTGGCTATATAAAGAGGGGGGTGAACCAGCTCTAGCATCACTCATTCCTAGATCCAAGAGATCATCAAGATGCCAAGAAGCTCAAGAAGGTAGTTCGGCTATGGAGAAGAAAGGCATGGAGATTGCGCAGATCATGAGTAGCTAAGCTTCTTTTTATGGTTCAAGGGGGAGGTTCGATTGTGTCATTGTGAGGTTCTGTAGTTAATTTATTTTCATTCTTTCTAATTCAAGTATTCATTGATTCTTGTGCATATTTTTATTGGACATTGATGTTAATTAGTTTGACAACTGAATTAATGTTGATTTTCCTATTGCTATCCATGATTTTGGTGATCCGTAATTGTCACGAATAATGGTACCAGTAGCAATTAGGTTGATATCTTTTTAGGTCAATTGTTCATGATAGCCTTTGACCAACATTTTATCATGATTCAACCTAAAGGAATCAATGGAACAAAATTCAATAATTGCAGCTATCTCAATTATTGTTATTTTGGTTTAACTGTTTTCACAAATCTTAATGCTATCATTGTTTAACATGGAACGCTATCATACCCAATTGAGTGGTGATAAGTGTTGATCGAATGCTGGGTTTGGTCAACTGAATTAGGAAAACACAAGGTTTATTATGGCTATCCTAGTAAATCTAAGGTTAAATGCTTGGATTGCAAGAATGCTGAATTGTACCTAGGAACGATGGCCAATCGATTCAACCTGAACCCTTGAACCAGAATTCGGTAAGACTGAATTTCTCTTGTTTGTTTAGTTTGTTATTCTTTTAATTTTAGTTATTTAATTTTCTCACACAATTACTTTACCCATTCGGCTAAGAGATTATTGATTTGCTCCCTGTGGGATTCGACCTAGAACCACTTTTACTGCAAATATTTTATTGTGGGACTAGTAATAATTTTGAAGGCTTCGACAAACCCTGTCAAAATTTTGGCACCGTTGTCGGGGAGCAACATTAATTTCCTAGCTATTACCTTCTTTTGTTAATCTTCTTGTTTATGACTCGTGCTTCTCAACGAAGTGAACTTCAATACAACACCGAAATTGAGAGGACCACCCGTCGTTTAAGGAAGGAGGTGAAGCAAAGGAAGGATCATTCACCTAAAAGGGTGAACTCAGATATCGATCTACCCACTTGTGATTTTCCCATCTTCGAAGAAGTAGAAAGAATGGCTGACAGAGAGAGGACATTAAGGGAGTTGGCTGCACCAATTATGAACCAACAACCTTTATGCATCACGTACCCCACTCTTGAGGTAACCTTTGAACTCAAATCTGGTTTGATTCAATTATTACCTCTGTTTCATGGTTACCCAGGTGAGGACCCTCACAAACATCTAAAAGAATTTCATGTCGTCTGTTCAAGCATGAAACCCCATGGTAGCCTTTCCATTTACTTTAAGAGATAAAGCAAAGGATTGGTTGTATATTCTCCCTCTCAGTTCTGTACGCACATGGGATGAAATGAATAGGATATTTTTAGATAAATATTTTCTTGCATCCCGGGCTGCAAATATAAGAAAAGAAATATGTGGAGTTCAGCAGTTTAGTGGTGAGACATTATATGAATATTGGGAAAGGTTTAAGCAACTTGTTGCTAGTTGTCCCCACCACCAAATTCCTAAACAATTGTTAATCCAATACTTCTATGATGGGCTTCAGCCCATGGATAGAAGTATGGTTGATGCAGCCAGTGGAGGAGCTCTAGTGAACAAGACACCTGAAGCGGCCAGGGAATTAATCTCCAATATGGCCGAAAATTCTCAGCAATTTGGTACAAGGACAGAAGGTACCATTAGAAGGGTTAATGAGGTAAGCCATGCAAATTTAGAAAACCAGATTTCTGATTTAACTACCTTGGTTAAGCAGCTCGCAGCAGGACAGTTACAAACTGCCAGGGTGTGTGGTATCTGTTCGATCCCTGGACATCCTACGGACATGTGTCCATCATTACAAGATGGCCCGATGCAGCAAGTCAATGCCGTGGGAGGATTCCCGGGCCAGCCCCAATGAAAGTATGATCCTTACTCCAATCATTACAATCTGGGGTGGAGAGATCATCCAAACTTTAGCTACGGGACCCAAGGAGGACAACAGAAATATCAGCCCTAATTTTTCAGTTGACAGCCCTAGTTTTCAACACCCATCACAGCGCAAGGCCAACCCCCGAATTCAGGTATGTCTTTGGATGAAATAGTTAAGGCTCTAGCTACTAATACTCAGCAATTTCAGTAGGAAACGAGAGCTAGCATTCAGAATTTGAGAAACCAAATTAGCCAACTTGCCACTTCCATCAGCAAGTTGGAGGCACAAAACTCTGGGAAACTACCCTCACAAATGGTAGTTAATCCGAAAGAGAATGCAAGTGCGGTGGTGTTGAGAAGCGGAAAAGAGTTGCAGTCCCAACCAAGTTCACCATCGAAGGCAGCCAAGGAAGAGGAAGGACATGGGTCAAACGACAGCCCCATTGAGGTAAAATCGGACCCCCCTCTCCCTAAGGTTACTAATGTTGTACCACCTTTTCCTAGCAGGTTGGCAAATTCAAAGAAAGAGGAATAAGAAGAAGAAGTGTTAGAAATCTTCAGGAAGGTGGAGATCAACATTCCCTTGCTAGATGCAATAAAACAAATTCCTAAATATGCAAAATTTTTGAAAGAATTATGCACTAACAAGAGGAGGCTGCGAATTGATGAAAAGGTAAGAGTAGGAGAGAACGTTTCAGCCGTGATCAAGAGGACCCTGGTAGAAAAGTGTGCTGATCCAGGTATGTTTACCGTACCCTGTGTGATTGGCAATAAACGAATCGAGTGTGCCATGCTGGACTTAGGTGCATCTATTAATGTCATGCCATACTCGATTTACTATGCATTGAGACTAGGTCCTTTAAAAGAGACTAGAGTTGTTATTCAATTGGCTGATCGTTCTAATGCATACCCAGAAGGGATTGTTGAGGATGTATTAGTGCAGGTTAATGATTTGATCTTTCCATCTGATTTTTACATCCTGAAGATGGAAGAAGACACAGCCACGAGTTCAGCCCCACTTCTATTAGGTCGTCCATTCATGAAAACGGCCAAGACCAAAATAGATGTGGACGAGGGTACCCTCTCCGTTGAGTTTGATGGAGAGATTGTAAAATTTAATATTTTTGATGCAATGAAATATCCTAGTGAGTGTCATTCGATCTGCTCTATTGATACTATCGATTCGATTGTGCAAGAAATCTTTGGAGAGGAGGACATGGATGATGAGCTAGAATATAAGGCACAATCAGACAAGGAGTAGGAGATCAATGCATCCTATGATACTCCGGAACCTGAATAGGAGGTAAGTACTTCTGATGTTCAATCGAAGGTTTCTCACACAAGGCTACTGCCCTCTATTTTGCAGGCTCCGGAGCTGGAACTAAAGACCCTACCTGATCACTTAAAATATGCTTACTTGGGCGAAAAAGAAACACTGCATGTGATCATTGCAAAAGGGTTGACTGAGGAGCAAGTGGAGAGGCTCATCAAAGTCCTAAAGGACCATAAGGAGGCGATTGGCTGGACCCTAGCCGACGTAAAAGGGGTCAGCCCCTTGATTTGCATGCATAGGATCCTTTTGGAAGATGATGCCAAACCAGTTAGAGAACACAAAGGAAACTCAACCCGGTAATGAAAGAGGTGCTTAAACTATTAGATGAAGGGATAATTTATCCAATTTCAGACAGCAAATGGGTAAGTCCTATTCATGTTGTACCTAAGAAAACTGGGATGACTGTAGTAAAAAATAAAAATAATGAACTAATTCCCATGAGGGTACAAGGTGGCTGGCGAATGGTAATAGATTTTTGAAAGCTCAACTTGGCCACTCGAAAGGACTATTTTCCCCTACCCTTCATTGATCAGATGCTAGAGAAGCTAGCAGGTAAGGCTTTCTTCTGTTTTCTCGATGGATTCTCCGGGTATTATCAGATTGTTATTGCGCAGGAGGACCAAGAGAAAACGACATTCACTTGTCCATTCGGCACCTTCGCCTACAGACGAATGCCTTTTGGTTTGTGTAACGCTCCAGGCACTTTTCAAAGATGCATGATGAGCATATTTTCTGATTTTATTTAAAAATTCATTGAAGTGTTCATGGATGATTTTACTGTTTATGGTGATTCGTTTGATGACTGCTTGAATAGTTTAAGTAAAATTCTGAATAGGTGTGTGGAAACAAATCTTGTCTTAAACTATGAAAAATGTCATTTTATGGTGAAGGAGGGTATTGTGTTGGGACATGTAGTTTCAGCCAGAGGAATAGAAGTCAACAAGGCAAAAATTGATTTGATTGTGAGTTTACCTTACCCTACAAATGTTAGGGAGGTTCGTTCTTTTCTTGGACATGCAGGCTTTTATCGCATGTTCATCAAAGATTTTTCAAAAATTGCCCTGCCATTGTCCAGTTTGCTGCAAAAAGATGTGCCTTTCGATTTTGATGATGAGTGCAAGGAAGCTTTTAACAAGCTTAAAAATTTATTAACCATTGCACCCATCATTCAACCACCCGATTGGAACTTGCCCTTTAAGATCATGACAGATGCAAGTAATTATGCAGTAGGGGCCGTTCTAGGGCAGCGAATAAATGGGAAGAGCCATGTCATTCACTATGCTTCCAAAACGTTGAATGCTGCACAGAGCAATTACACAACCACTGAAAAAGAGCTATTAGCTATTGTGTTTGCTTTAGACAAATTTAGGTCATATTTGCTTGGCTCTAAAGTGATTGTTTTTTCTGACCATGTAGCTTTGAGATACCTACTAGCAAAGAAGGAGTCGAAACCGAGGCTGATAAGGTGGATACTCTTGCTCCAAGAGTTCGATCTAGAAATCAAGGATCGAAGGGGAGCTGAAAATTCGGTGGCAGATCACCTAAGTAGGTTGGTGAAAGACGAGGACTCCTCTCCCATTTGTGAGTTGTTTCCTGATGAGCAGTTGTTCCACATGAGAGGTATGACTCCATGGTATGCTGACATTGTGAATTACTTGGTCACGGGAATTTTGCCTAATGACCTTAGCAGATCCATAAAGAATAAAATCAGGTATGAGGTGAAATATTATGTATGGGACGAACCCTACCTATGGAAATTTTGTTCTGGCCAAATGATTAGGAGATGTGTCCCTGAGGAGGAGCAGATGTCAATTCTAAGGTTTTGTCATAATTATGCTTGTGGGAGCCATTTTGGGCCAAAGAGGACTGCTCAAAAGGTCATGGATAGTGGGCTGTATTGGGCCACCCTATTTAGAGATGCCTACTTGTTTTGTAAAAACTGTGAAAGATGTCAACAAACAGGTACACTATCTCACATGAATGAGATGCCCCAAACCCCCATTCTTATATGTGAAATATTTGGTGTTTGGGGCATTGATTTCATGGGACCCTTTCCCCCCTCTTGTGGTTTTTCTTACATACTTTTGGCAGTCGATTATGTCTCAAAATGGGTGGAAGCCAAAGCCACCAAAATTAATGATTCTAAATGTGTTGTAGGGTTTATAAAGTATAACATCTTTAGTAGGTTTGGCATTCCTCGAGCCATCATAAGCAATCAAGGGACCCATTTTTGCAATAGAACAGTTGAAGCCTTGTTGAGAAGATATGGGGTGCATCACCAAATTGCCACTGCTTATCATCCCTAGACTAACGGGCAAGCTGAATTTTCCAATAGAGAGGTAAAGTCCTTCTTGGAAAAGATGGTGAATCCAGGAAGGAAGGATTGGAACCTACGTCTAGATGATGCTCTCTAGGCATATCGGACAGCTTACAAGACCCCGATAGGTATGTCCCCTTACAGGTTAATTTTTGGCAAATCTTGCCACTTGCCGATGGAAATTGAACATAGGGCCTACTGGGCAATCAAGTAATGCAACATGAATATGGAAGAAGCAGGGAAGGAAAGGAAGCTCCAGTTGCAAGAGTTGGAAGAGTTGAGGTTAGAGGCATACGAGAATTCAAGAATCTACAAAGAAAAGACCAAATCGTTCCATGACAATGCACTCTTAGGAAAACAATTTAAAATTGGACAAAAGATCTTATTGTATAATTCTCGACTTCAACTCATGCCAGGTAAGTTGTGTTCCAGGTGGATGGGTCCGTTTACTGTGACTAATGTTTTTCCCTATGGTGCAGTAGAGATCAAAAGTCTCGACACAGGTAAGATCTTCAAGGTGAATGGACATCGATTGAAGTTGTTCCATGAGGATGCAAATGTCCCCTCTACGGTAGACATCTCGTTAGACATTCCACGGTATTCATTGAACTAAAGGAGCAAAAAGAGGACGTCGAGCATAACGACATTAAACAATTGTGCTTGTGGGAGGCAACCCATTGTGTTTAGTTAATTTTGTTATTTTGTTTTGATTTTTTGTGTATAGCAGGAACCCAACTAGACAAACAGAGAAGTACCCCCAAATCCTTCTACTTTATGCATAATCACATACATTGGGGACAATGTATCACTTAAGTATGGGGGGATTAGGGAAATCTGATGGAAATTTGGGATACCTTTCCTTCTTAAAATTTCTGCTCCCAAAAACTTATCCTTGAACGATTTCAACTTATCAGGAATCATGTGCTTAGGCTGAATAGAAAAGATAGGATGCAAACATGACTAACTGAATCTTTCTTGGCTGCATATGGTACCTCATGATTTTAATCGATCAATAGGCAAGATGCATAAGGGTTTGATTGATTTTCACATAATTATCTGTCAAACTTGGGTTGATTATTCTAGAACTTGCTGTGTTAGGCATATAGAGACCACGATCAATGAATTCATGGATCAGGCAGTGAAACCCTGTGATTCTTGAAAAAAAAAATCGTGACTAATGTGAGACGGAGCATAAAATGCACTCACATCTTGAAAAGAAGGCAAGGGTGAGATGGAGCATAAAATGCACTCACCCTAGAACCCCAACCCCATTCTCACCTTCAGATCCTAGGAATTCACACTAAGTGGTGGAGATGTGATACATAGCAAGCTTATGGCAATAAGCACACCTTGTTTTGATTCAAAGGAAAGTAATTGCATCTAGCTGAATTGGTTTGTTAAAAGCAATGAGCACCCGTGCAGTCCAAGGAGTTTCAGCCCTGGAAGGCTTGTCTCCTTGACTATCGATTTAATTTAAGACCATGGGGAATGGTGATTTGCGATCACTCTTGGATAAAAAAAAGGGGAGAAAGAGATGAAAAAGGAAAGGTTACCAAGTCTGAACTAAAGCATGCGATGAACCAGGCCTCATGTAGAGAAAAAGAAATATTGAAAATCAGTAGTTGGTTTCTTTTGTGTTACTTGAGTTTTTGCCTTGCCCAAGGATGAGCAAAGTTTAAGTGTGGGGGGATTTGATGAGACGGAAAAGAACCCTATTTTTGTCCCCTAATTTTCATTTTTTTTTCATTATTTTAACACTTAAATGCACTCATTACTCTTGTATTTCGATTCAGGGCAATTGGAAGGAAACATGCCAATTCGGGTGATTTTGCACAGTTTCGGTGATAGTCAGTGATCTGGGCCTAACTCACAATTCCGGACTCCAAATTGGGCAATTCAAGAAGCATTAGAAAGAAGAACTAAAGGCCCACAACTTTTATGTTTTGGGCATTGACTGGTTCGGTCCGCATCGAGTACGAAACCGGGACTAAAATCGGAGCAATTTCGTAGTCAGGCCCAGCTGAAGCCCAACTCGCAGAAGAACCTGGAAGCAACCCAAGTAGCAGAGAAGCCCAACTCGGATACAAGATTCTAGAGTCCTAATTCGAATGTAATCTCCCAAGAGGGAGAGAGTCTTATTAGATCTAAACTTTGAATGTAATCCTATAAGGATAAGAAGGTTGGGGATTAGATAAGAGATAGGATAGGATTAGTTCAAAGAAGATAAGATCAAGACTCCCTAAACATAAGATAATCTCCTAGAAGGAGTTGGAAAACAGCCCTCTCCTTTGGCTATATAAAGAGTGCGGCGAACCAGCTCTAGCATCACTCATTCTCATATCCAAGAGATCATCAAGAGGCCAAGAAGCTCAAGAAGGTAGTTCGGCTATGGAGAAGAAAGGCATGGAGATTGCGCAGATCATGAGTAGCTAAGCTTCTTTTTATGGTTCAAGGGGGAGGTTCGATTGTGTCATTGTGAGGTTCTGTAGTTAATTTATTTTCATTCTTTCTAATTCAAGTATTCATTGATTCTTGTGCATATTTTTATTGGACATTGATGTTAATTAGTTTGACAACTGAATTAATGTTGATTTTCCTATTGCTATCCATGATTTCGGTGATCCGTAATTGTCACGAATAATGGTACCAGTAGCAATTAGGTTGATATCTTTTTGGGTCAATTGTTCGTGACAGCCTATGACCAACGTTTTATCATGGTTCAACCTAAAGGAATCGATGGAACAAAATTCAATAATTGCAACTATCTCAATTATTGTTATTTTGGTTTAACTGTTTTCACAAATCTTAATGCTATCATTGTTTAACATGAAACACTATCATACCCAGTTGAGTGGTGATAAGTGTTGATCGAATGCTGGGTTTGGTCAACTGAATTAGGAAAACACAAGGTTTATTATGGCTATCCTAGTAAATCTAAGGTTAAATTCTTGAATTGCAAGAATGCTGAATTGTACCTAGGATCGATGGCCAATCGATTCAACCCGAACCCTTGAACCAGAATTCGGTAAGATTGATTTTCTCTTGTTTGTTTAGTTTGTTATTCTTTTAATTTTAGTTATTTAACTTTCCCACACAATTACTTTACCCATTCGGCTAAGAGATTATTGATTTGCTCCCTGTGGGATTCGACCTAGAACCACTTTTACTGCAAATATTTTATTGTGGGACTAGTAATAATTTTGAGGGCTTCGACAAACCCCGTCAGCAGCAATGAAGCCTTGTGGGCTCCTGCATATAGATATCTTCAGTAAGATCTCCATTCAGGAATGCAGTTTTGACATCCATTTGCCAAATCTCATAATCATGGTATGCTGCTATAGCTAGCAGGATCCTAATGGATTTAAGCATGGCCACAGGCGAAATGGTTTCCTCATAATCGATGCCCTCTTTCTGAGTCTACCCTTTCACCACTAGATGAGCCTTGAAGGTCTCAACCTTACCATCGGGGCCCTTCTTCCTCTTGTAAATCCATTTGCAACCGATTGCTTTTACCCCGGAGGGCGGATCTACTAGAATCCAGACTCCATTGGTCTCCATTGAGTCCATCTCTGCTCTCATGGCCTCCACCCACTTCTGGGAATCTATGTCCAACATAGCTTCCGTGTAAGTCATGGGATCCTCCTTACTAGTCAAAGTTTCCACCAGATAACTATCCTGGTCATAACCATAACGGACTGGTGGCCTGCATACTCGAGTGGATCTTCTAGGTTGGTCACTACCTGGAACTTGTGGGACATCTCCCACTGCTCCTGAGCACTCCTCATCAAGAACAACATCCTGACGATGGGTGTCCAGGATATAGTCGGTTTCCAAGAATTGTGCATTACGACTGCATAACACTTTCTGCTCACTTGGGTCATAGAATAGGTAACCTACAGAGCCTTTTGGGTAGCCTACAAATAGGCAACGACTGGTCTTGGATTCCAACTTGTCTGCACTAGTTCTTTTAACGTGTGTTGGACAACCCCAAATCTTCAAGTGTCTGACACTTGGTTTCTTTCCGGTCCAAAGTTCATATGGAGTATTCAGAACCAATTTGGTTGGAACCCGATTCAGCACATAAACCGCAGTCTCTAATGCGTAACCCCAAAAGGATGTGGGTAACTCCGAGTGTATGAGAAGCGACCGGACCATATCCAATAAGGTCCTATTCCTCCTCTCCGAAACACTGTTAAGTTGTGGTGTAGCAGGAGGAGCTAATTGTGATACTATCCCATTGTCCTTTAAGTAGTCCCTGAATGCGTCAGAGAGATACTTGCCACCTCGATCTGATCGAAGGGCTTTAATTTCTCTCCCTAACTATTTCTCGACCTCTTGTCTAAACTCTTTGAACTTTTCAAAGGATTCAGACTTATGTCTCATTAGGTACACGTAACCGTATCGTGAAAAATCATCTGTGAAGGTGATGAAATACACATGTTGATTTTGTGTCCTAACACTCAGGGGACCACATACATCAGTATGTATTAGGTCAAGTGTGCCTGTACATCTTTCAGGCTTACCGTTAAATGTCCGTTTCGTCATCTTGCCTTGTAGGCATGGCTCACAAGTGGGAAGATCTTCTACAGTTAGAAAATCCAAAGGACCATCCTTTACCAACCTTGTGATTCGGTCAACACCGATGTGGCCAAGTCGGTAATGCCACAGGCACGTGGGATTAACTGTATCACGGGCTCTCTTCTTAGGGATTTCAGCCGACGTAGTTTCGGTTATATTAGTTTCTAGAGAAGGATGTAGAACGTAGAGACCATTCTCCAGTTCTCTGTATGTGATGAATCTGTTGTTTCTTTTGATAGTAATCGTATTACTAAAGAAGACAGAATAACCATCTGCACACAGTTTTGAGACAGAAATCAAATTTCTCCTTAAATTTTGCACATAAAGACAGTCTTTCAGTACAATTGTTCCTTCTCTAAAAATTAACACCACGGTTCCTATGGCCGCGGCTGCAACAATTGCAGTAGTCCCCAAGTAGAGTGTGACTTCTCCTTCACTCAGCCTTCTGCTTACCTTGAACCCCTGCAATGAGTTACACGCATGAGTTGAAGCCCCAGAGTCAGTACACCAGGACGCAGAAACTACCAACAAATTGGTTTCTATAACACAAGTTTTGAAGTTACCGTTTTTGGATTCTAGGTAGGCAGGACAGTTCCTTTTCCAGTGGTCGGTCTTCTTGCAGAAGTGACAGGCATCCGATGCTTTGTCTTTCTTCTGCTTCTTACTCTTAGTGGCTTTCTTCTAAGGCTTCTTTGCCTTCCTCTTTCCCTTGCCTGTCTTGCCAGCTTCAACAAGCATGGCTACAGGCTCATCCTTTTTAATCTGTTCTTCAGCTCTTTGCAACATATTGCTGAGCTCTTGTAAGCTGACATTCATCTTGTTCATGTTATAGTTCATGATGAACGGATTAAAGGAAGGAGGCAAAGAGTTAAGGATAGCATCTATCTGGGTTAAAAGGTCCAGCCCGAATCCCAGAGCCTCCAGTTCATTGATGTATCCCATCATCCGAAGACAATGGTCGTGAACTTGATGACCCTTGGACATTTGTGCGGTCATGAACTGTTTCAAGACCTTTTGTCGAGTAGAACGATTTTGCTCTTCATACATTGTCTTGATACTATCCAATATGTCTTTGGCAAGTTTGATCTGATCGAACTGCCTCTGTATCGGGTTGTCCAAGGAGGCAATGATGTAACACCGGGCAAGGGAGTTTTTCTCCTCCCATTCTTGATAGTCTCTCCTTTGGGCCTCAGAAGCCCGATCACCCGGACGCTCCGGGGCAGGATTCTTTGCCACTTTGTCCAGCTTTTCATAAGCTAGGACCAGCATAAGGTTCCTGTACCAATCAGCATAGTTTGGGCCCTTCAACTTGTTGTCATCAAGCAGTTTTGCAAAAGATCCATTTGCCATTTTCTGATAAAAGAGCAAACATCAGTCCACAACCTAATTTGATTCATGTTCATTTCATAGATATGGATTTTAATCCACGA
Organism: Nelumbo lutea; assembly: GCF_056320005.1. NCBI lineage: Eukaryota > Viridiplantae > Streptophyta > Magnoliopsida > Proteales > Nelumbonaceae > Nelumbo > Nelumbo lutea. Next base: position 70,106,666 of record NC_142687.1, on the reverse strand, counting down.
TCCATTTCCATTTATTCGTCTCTGAGATTTCCCTCCTTTCTCAGTGACGGAGACTACGGGTTGTCTCTGGAAATGTGGGAAATCGCATAGGGTGCATGGAGCCAACTGTTTCAGCTGCATAACCCCACCACCTTTCTGTGAAGGATCATATCCACTAATCATATGAGTTTTCCCTTTGGCCTTTGTCAGACAAGTTTCAAAGCCATTTTCAGGTAAACCATTCTGTCCAGTGAGTGCTTACCCATCATATTTGTGAACGCCAAGGTACCGTTAGAGAGTTTCCATTTTCTGGTGAAGCCCCTCCCACATCAGTCTATGATGCTCCTATCATCTTATGAAACACTCAGACAAGCCCAACAGCAAATGGATAGCCCATTTTCTGGTGCGTTTCCTCGTTATTGAAGGACCCATCCTCATGCTAATGATGGAAGGCCTTTAGAGAGTTCATCATATGAATCTTCCTATCACATGCACTCATATTAGCTGGAGGGAACAAAATTACGCCCTAGCTTGATTTAGGTCAAACCAAAGTGGCTCCCACTGACTTTCATAAAGCCAGATTTCGGTGGGCCTTAAATCGGCTAGGGTTTCGCACGTAACCTCTTGATGAGGTGTGGCACCCACCACTGAGGGAAGTCATCCAATGACCAAAAGGGACACGATGGCAATGATGTGCATTCAGCCATGGTGTGCGCAAGAGCCACTGTCGAATGAGCATGGGCCAAGTACTTATGGCCCATGTACGCAACACATCACACATCCATACATCTCATGCAGGGATAAATTGATCCAATCAATTAATTAATATTATCAAAAGGCCCGTTGGAAGCCCGTTAAAATTCCATAATATTAACAATTAATATTATCTAGGTATATGGGCTGAATTAGGGTTACCCAGTTCAGCCCATATAGCTTTATCCTTTACAATGGGCTTTTGCAGTTTTAACTATTTAAAACTGGGCTTTTATAGGCTGGGCCGAATTAACCATTTAATTAAATATCAATCTCTAGGCCCATTAGTGGGAAATTAGGACTGACTTTTAGCTTTGATTAAACCCTAGAATTGGTCCAAACAGTTTGAACTAATCTTGGTTCGAATGATTCTAGGGTTTGATTTTTAATTAAATCCTTAATTCAAAAAAAAATCTGAAATTAAATACTGATAAAAGAAACTAAACAAGAATCAGTCAATCAGGACTGTTCGCACAATCCATCCTGCAAAACAGAGGTTAGATCACAGAATGCAGTTTCACGAACTGCAAATCGCAGATAGCGTTTCTCCCATCTACGAAATCTCCTTCTCTGTGAAATCTCCTTTTCTGTGCCGCCATCTTCGATCCAAAATAAAAATAAATAGAAATCCTATTTCTATTAATAATTACATCAGATCGTATACCTATACATTGAGTATAAAAAATAAAAAAAAATTATTTACAGACCCAAAATTAATTCAAGAACTTCAAAATCGCAGGTTCCCTACGCAAACCAAGAATTCGATCTCCTCTTGTACGAATAGCCCATAAATCAAGAAAATTATAAAGAACAATTCTAAATAATAATCAGATTTATTTAAAATTAATTTCAGATTATTTTCCCATCTGTTTTGGGAACAAATTTCCCAAAATCCATATCTGCACAAATTGGGTAGAACGCCTTCTCCCTAGTTGCGCAGGTTCAGATCTGAAACAGAATCGTTCAAGATTTGAACCATGGCTCTAATACCATTGAAGGGATGAGAGATCCATCCCATGGGCATCCAAAGATTGCGGAATAAGGGGCAAATTTCAAAAATTTTTCTCTCCCTTCAACTGGGAATCACATTCCCTATTTAGAAAATCATATTTTCAAGGATCATTCTTGAACCTTAAACTGAACCAGATCTGAAGCAAAAGGAATATGAGAGAATTATACCTGATACGGAGAAATAATATCTCCCAACGAAGGTGTTCACGCCCAAGGAAGGATCCAAAGACTGCTCCCACTGAAGATGGAGCAGTGTAGGATGGAGTAGAATCAGTAGTGTTCTTCCCCAAGAACTCTGTCCTTCGCAAGAATCAGTAGAATGGTACGTGAGCACAGCTTCCTTTCAATCATTTCTCAAAGAACATATGTCAAGATCCAATCTTGACTTCTCCCACAACTGTAGATCGAACTGGCAAACAGAGCGGCAAGAACAGGGAGGCGGCAAGAGAGTAGTCGCAGGGTGCAGAATTCTCTCTTCTTGATTTCAGCACTAAAGAGGATCTGATGTATGTCTCCTGAAGGCTGCCGCCCCCTCCTTCTTTTGTTAACATAAAAGATCAGCTCCTAATCCCACTAGGAGCTGCTTATCCAAATCATATTTGGATCAGTCTTCTCTTCTAGTGATAAGGATAAACCCTTATCTTATCTGTAGATTAGATTAGCTTTCTCCTAATCCCATTAGGAGGTTTCTAGATCTGAATCACATTCAGATCTGGACTCTCTGAGTGGATAGGATTAAGACCCTATCCTATCTGCTAATCCATCTCAGAATTGGCCCCTTTAATTAACTAAATAAATAGCCCAGTTCGAAATGGGCTTTAGGCCCATTAAGCTTATGTGCTCACTTAACCTTCCTAACTGCTGCCCAGTTGGGCTTCCTTGTATGGCATGGAACCCAAGCATTGATCTACACATCAGCCACATGGGTTCGGCCCAGCCTTTGTTACAAGGCCTGCTCTAATACACTGTTATAGACAGTGCACCCTTAAAACCCATCGAATGGGCTCTATGAGCCCATCACTTACCCTAAGTGCTCCCTGGGCCAAGCCACCTTGTAACACCCAGGGACTGTGGACAGATGCAAGATTAGCCCATCAGGTATTATCCTCAATGGTCATACACTTAACCTCTCAGCCCTTAATGATCATACACTGCCCAACAAGAGAGGACCTCTACCTTGGGTGCAAGGAACAGTGTTTCACTCTCTACTTATATGGATCCCGGGAATTAAAACCTTTTTGTAAACATTTTAGAAACCATAATATATATACTTTTATATCTCATATAAAATATACTTTGCAAAACAAATCTCAACGGTTGAAATCGGCTGCCGGCAGTCTTGGTCTCCAACAGTGAGAGTGCATCCCCGATCATTACTTTTGTCCGACAAAGGGGCTGATCTTGTCACTATGATCACCCACTCAGATGAATTCTTGGATTGTCCCAACATATCCAGGTTTTGACCCCCGCTAAGGATCTCACTGATTGGTACATCAAAGACAGCCCGATCCGACACCTATTGCAATATCATAATCGAGTCTAGGGGTCGAGTGTAACTTTCCAATTTTGCCCATCAATCTCCAAGGTCCAGGGCAATACTGGAAATCTGGTCCAGTTCAAAGATTCAATTAATCCCACACTGTATGTGCCTAGGCTCTCACCTCGGTAGCTGAGACAAGCCACCCCAACCGACTTGGTGGCACCACAGTGTTAGCCTTGTCAGGATAGGTCTCCCCAAACTGACCCACTGGCTGTGAACATTCTAAACTAACACGAGTCTCATTAAGTGTCCAGTTGAAGGGTATTACACAGAAACATACCAAGGGAACATGAATCAAATATGCACTTTTATTCATTTACAATAAACTCATAAAGTACATCAATTTTGATTGAAACTAAGGGCATACAAAACTGTCTAACACTTTAAGATATATAAAGTGGGGGGTGGACTAGCTTGACGCATCACTCAATGTTGGGGATTGAATTAAGAAGCAAGGAGCAATTAGTCAAGAAAAGGTCAAGAATTCAAGAAACTTCAAGAAGAATGTTGCAGCAAGAAGAGGAGATCTCAGCACCATGGCCGAATCCAAGAGTTCTTTCTTTCCCTTTGTTTGCTTTAATTCTTCTATCATGAACTGATTTATTTCTTGCTAGGGCTGAGGAAAGCTTAACCATGTTAATGATAATATTTTTATCTTTATGATTTATCCAAGATTGTGATTTCCATATAGTCTATGAATTATTGTGCTTAATGCAATTAAGAGCTTGGCCACCTCTTAATTGATTTTTTTATGTGAATGAATTGAGAGAGGAATTCACATAATCGACTGAATAATTCATAGTATGAATTGAATGGTATATAGATATATATATCATGATTCATCTGAATTTAATGGTTTTTCTTGGACTTAATGCATTTCCATCTTGAGAACTCTACTCGAGAGATCGAAGGGTTACCTGATGGACGTAGGTTTAGTATATCTCGAGAGAGAATATTAAATAGAATTGGAAAGACCTCAGCTTATGGGAATGATAAATAATCTTGGTTAATCAAACCCATCAAAATTCATTACATTGGTTAGGTGGACCAAAAGCCCTAGCAATTTCATCCATTGCATATTCGGTTAGTGATCACCTTTGTTTCTATTATCTTTCTCTAGTTTTTATTTTCAGTAGATCTTGCTCAAATCTGAAATTCGATTGTCCAAGTAATTAGGGAAGACGGTGGTTCTAATACTTATTTTGTTAAATCCCCATGGGAACAATATTTTTATACTACTTGAGAACTAGTGCACTTGCTAGGGTTATATATCTATATCTATCAAGTTTTTGGCACCGTTGTCGGGGATTTAATCCAAAAATAATATTGGAACTTGTTAACCTTGGTTAATTTGGATTTTTTTATTTTCTGTTTTGTTCCTTATTTTTTTATTTTTGTTTTATTTTATTTGTTCGAACTCTTGCTGTATTCAGATTTATTAGTGCATGACACACACTAGAAGAGAAGGACTAGCAAGATTCGATCCTGAAATAGAAAGAACCCTTCTTTATTTAAAGAGATGCTTAGGGAGTATCCTCACCATGGAATACCATCTTGGTATCAAAATCAGACCTTTTATAATGGCATTACCCCCCTAATCGATCTATTATTGATGTAGCCACAGGTGGCACTACCATAAGAAGAACGACAAAGGAAGCCTATGACCTAGTAGAAGAGATGGTGTCAAACAGCTACCAATGGAGTAATGATCATACCAATCAAAGGGGAGCACACCATATTGATTCCCTTGCAGCCATATCGGCTCAACTTGCTAATCTGAATAAGAAACTTGATACTCTTAATATTGTAGCAATAAATACATTATCTAGCATCCCATGTGATTTTTGTGGTCAAATAGGACATGCTAATTATGATTGTCCATTATGTAGTCCTTTCACTTCATATGAAAATGCTAATCTTATCTTTCATGCTGGCAGGTCGAATTTCAATTCCTACTCAAACACATACAACTCAGGGTGGAGGAATCATCCAAACTTTTCATGGAGCAATAATCAACAAAAGGCACCTATGGGATTCCAACAACAGCTGCCTCCACAAGAAAAAAAGAGTAATCTAGAATCTATGATCTCTAAATTCATTAATGCTACTGAAACAAGGTTCCAAGAGCAAGATAAGTGGTTTTTAAGCCATGAAGCATCGATTAAGAACTTAGAAGTTCTAGTGGGGCAGATTGTGCATATGTTGTCGGAAAGAAAAGAGGAACGACTGCCCAGCAATACGGAGAAGAATGTAAAAGAGAAAGTAAATGCCATAGCTTTAGGAAGCGGGAAGACAATTGGTGAGACCTAGAAGGATGATAAGGAAGCTGATGTGGCCGATCTGCAAAAGGAGATCATAGGGAGTACACCTAAATTGAGTTTAGATGCTATTAAACTTCATCTCCCCTACCCTGAAAGAGTTTTGAAAGTTAACTTGGATGAGGAAGTTAAGGAGGTTCTGAACTATTTGGAGGACGGTCAAGAAGGACAAGATAATGCTCATTATATTATGTTGTTGATTTTTAATAAGAGACCGTTACCCTCTGTTTTGCAGGCCCCTGTTCCATATTTAAATCCACCCATGATGGATGGAAGGGGAGCACACCAAAAGCTGAAACCACGAGAGTTAGAGGATCTGATTTATGATAGGGAAGTTTGCTTTTTCTTTTTCTTTTTGTTTTTACATTTCTAGTTTAGATTTTCTGCCCTTTTTTTGCATTTGTTTTTTTTTTTAAATCAATTGAAACAATATTCTATGAAAATTTTTGTGAACCTAGTAATGAGGTACGATCAAGGGGTGCGAAACTTATCTGAAACCATTTCCAGTTAAACTAGTCCTAATTTCAGGTTTAAGTAAATAGGATAAATATTTTACCAAGCAATTCAATTGGTAGGACAGAGCATAAAATGCACCTACCAACCAATCAATTCAATAGTAGGATGGAGCATAAAATGCACCTACTAACCAGCAAATTCAACAGTAGGATGGAGCATAAAATACACCTACTGACTGAGTGATCAAAAAGTGAGACGGAGCATAAAATGCACTCACTCCTGAAAAAAAAAAAAAAAAAAAAAAAAAAAAACAAGAGAGAGAGAGGTTTTCCCTAATTTACTACCTGGTTTGCAATAGCAAAAATTAGATTGACTGATGAATTATTCGTGTATGACTTGGTCATGTTGATTCAATGGTTTGTAATAGTTAACCAAGAATATCTATGGGCAAAGATGAAAGAGAGTTGAGTTTAAAAATCAGTAGGATAGTTAGTTTGTTCCTGTTTTAATTTTGCTTGAGTTTTGTCTTGCCCAAGGATGGGCAAGGTTTAAGTGGGGGGAATTTGATGAGAGTAGAATTTATCACATTTTTATCCCCAAATATTCAATCTTTCATAATTAATTAGCACTTAATTGGACTCATATTCCTTGTATTTCGGTTCAGGGCATGAAAGAAGGCATCAGGAGCAAAGAAAGGCAAATTAGATGAATTTTCATAGTTTCAGCACCGTTCAGTAATCTAGGCCTAACTCGCATATCCGAACTCCGATTGGGCTGATTCAAGACCCAGGATAAAGGGATTGAGTTCACTAGATAAAGAGAGAAGAGTAGGATTAGACTAGGACTTTCTATTTTTGCAAGATAAACTTCAAGAGGAAGTTGGAAACCACGCCCTCCCCTTTAAGCTATATAAAAGGGGGGGTGGACTAGCTTGAGGCATCACTCAATCTTAGGGATTGAATCAAGAAGCAAGGAGCGATCAGTCAAGAAAGGGTTAAGAATTCAAGAAACTTCAAGAAGAATGTGGCAGCAAGAAGAGGAGATCTCAACACCATGGGCGAATCCAAGAGTTCTTTCTTTCCCTTTGTTTGCTTTAATTCTTCTATCATGAACTGATTTGTTTCTTGCTAGGGTTGAGGAAAGCCTAACCATGTTAATGATAATATTTTTATCTTTATGATTTATCCAAGATTGTGATTTCCATATAGTCTATGAATTATTGTGCTTAATGCAATTAAAAGCTTGGCCACCTCTTAATTGATTTGTGTTATGTGAATGAATCGAGAGAGGAATTCACATAATCGACTGAATAATTCATAGTGTGAACTGAATGGTATATAGAGATATATATACATGATTCATCTGAATTTAATGGTTTTTCTTGGACTTAATTCATTTCCATCTTGAGAACTCTACTCGAGAGATCAAAGAGTTACTTGATGGACGTAGGTTTAGTATATCTCGAGAGAGAATATTAAACAAAATTAGAAAGACCTTAGCTTATGGGAATGATAAATAATCTTGGTTAATCAAACTCATCAAAATTCATTACATTGGTTAGGTGGACCAAAAGCCCTAGCGATTTCATCCATTGCATATTCAGTTAGTGATCACCTTTGTTTCTATTATCTTTCTCTAGTTTTTATTTTTAGTAGATCTTACTCAAATCTGGAGTTCAATTGTCCAGATAATTAGGGAAGATGGTGGTTCTAATACTTATTTTGTTAAATCCCCATGGGAACGATATTTTTATATTACTTGATAACTAGTGCAGTTGCTAGGGTTATATATCTATAGCTATCTTTATTCAAATATGAAATTCTAAACAACAGACTACCTAATAAACATTGGTTAAACACCTTGCATTCAAGTTGAGAGAATAGGCTAAAATTACAAATTCATGATTCAACAATCAGCCATCTTAGTGTTAGACAGTTTTGTATGCCCTTAGCTTCAACCTGATTTGATGTACTTTTGATATTTAGTGTAAATAAATAAAGTGCATGTTTGATTCATGTTGTATGGTATGATTCTATGTAAGACCCTATAACTAGACACTTCATGAGACTCGCGTTATTTTTAAATGTTCATAGCCATTTGATAAGTCTAGGGAGATTTATCCTACCAAGGCTAATACTGGTGTGCCACCAAGTGTTGGGATGGCCTATCTTGGCTACTAGGGTAAAACCCAAGGCATGTGCAGTATGGGATTACTCGAATCCTTGAACCAGACCAGATTTCCAGTATTGCCCTGGGCCTTAGAGATAGATGGGCAAAACTGAAAAGTTACACCTGACCCCTAGACTCGATTATGATACTTCACTAGGTGTCGGATTGGGCTGTCTTTGATATGCCAATCAGTGAGATCCTTAGCGGGGGTCAAAACCTGGGCATGTTGGGGCAGTTTGAGAATTCATCTAAGTGGGTGATCATAGTGATAGGATCAGCCCCTTTGTCGAACAAAGGTAATGATCGGGAATGCACTCTCTCTAATGGAAACCAAACTGCCGGCAATTGATTTCAATCGTTGAATTTTGTTTTTTGCAAAATTTATATATATGATATATATTTAAGTATGTTTAAAAATGTTTGCAAATGGTTTTAATTCCCGGGATCCATGTGAGTAGAGAGTGCAACACTGTTCTTAGCAACCGAGGGAGAGGTCCTCTCTTGTCAGGCTGTTCTTGATCATTATGGGCTGAGAGATTAAGTGTAATGCCATTTAGGATAATACCTAATGGGCTAATCTTGCACCTACCCACAGTCCTTGGGTTTTTATAAGATGGCTTGGCCCAGGGACCACTTAGTGTAAGTGTTGGGCCCATAGGGTCCATGTGATGGGCTCAGGGGCTCATTGGGCTTCTTAGTGAATTTGGATAGGCCTTGTAATAAAGGCTAGGCCGAACCCATGTGGCTGGTGTGTAGATCAATGCTTGGGTCCCACGCCATACAGAGAAGCCCAACTGGGCAGCAGATTGGAAACCAATTGAGCACTGATTATTTATTAGGCCAAAAGCCCATTTCGGACTGGGCTGATATGATCACCCACTTAAGAGGTGGATCTGAGATTAAGGTTAGCAAAAGGATTAGGCCTTTAATCTAATCCACTCCAGGAGACCAAATTTGAATCAGATTTGAATATGGTTATCTCCTGATAAGATTATGAGTAAGCTAACCTAATCTACAGATAGGATTAAGATCATTCCCTATCCAAATACTAATTTGGATTGGGATAACTCCTAATGGGATTAGGAGATTTCTTAATCAAGAAAAAAGAGGAGAAATCCTATGATGATTAACAGAATTCGAACCTAGGATTTTGAGCAAGAAAACTTACTGTGAATTGAGATAGGATCTCATACACTCCAGAGAGAAGATAAGCAATCTTCGCCATCTTCATCTCAGGAGCTCTCCTCTAGCCGCCACCATTCTCTAGAAAGATTCGATCTTTGAAGAAAAGATATCAAGAAATCAGTTCTTGATATCAGTTTTGCAGAAGGAACTGAAAAGATTCGATGCTCAGTGTTTCCAGAGGATTCTCGTGAAGGATTCAGTGTGTAGGACGCACTCTACTAGTTTCGTTCCACACATTGCTGTGTCATCTTCAATAGGAGCGGATCTTGGTTTCCTCTTTGGGCGTGAACACCAACTTTGGGAGATACTACCTCTTTGGATCAGGTATAATTCCTCCTTTGTCTTTTGGTTCAGATCTGATTCGATTATGGTTCAAGTAGGTGTTAGACAGTTTTGTATGCCCGTAGCTTCAATCAGAATGATGTACTTTATGAGTTTATTGTAAATGAATAAAAATGCATATTTGATTCATGTTCCCTTGGTATGTTTCTGTGTAATACCATTAAACTGGACACTTAATGAGACTCGTGTTAGTTTAAAGTGTTCATACTCAGTGGGTCAGTCTGGGGAGACCTATCCTAATAAGGCAGACACTGTTTTACCAATCCGTGAGATTCTTAGCAGGGGTCAAAACCTAGGTATGTTGGAACAGTCTGAGAATTCATCTGAGTGGGTGATCATAGTGATAGGATCAGCCCTTTGTCGGCAAAGGTAATGATCGGGGATGCACTCTCTCTGATGGAAACCAAGACTGCCGGCAGTCGATTTCAATTGTTGAGATTTGTTTTGTAAATATATTTTATATGAGATATAAAAGTATATATATTATGGTTTCTAAAATGTTTGCAAAAGGTTTTAGTTCCCGGAGGGAGAGGTCCTCTCTTGTCAGCTAGTGTTTGATCATTATGGGCTTAGAGGTTGAGTATAAGACCATTGAGGATAATGCCTGATGGGCTAATCTTGCATCTGCCCACAGTCCCTGGGTGTTACAAGGTGGCTTGGCCTAGGGACCACTTAGGGTAAGCATTGGGCCCATAGAGCCCATTTGATAGGTTTCAGGGGGTGCACTGTCCATAACAGTGTATTCGGCCAGGCCTTGTAACAAAGGCTAGGCTGAAGCAATGTGGCTGATGTGTAGATCAATGCTTGGGTCTCACGCCATACAAGGAAGCTCAACTGGGCAGCAGTTAGGAAGGCTGAGTGAGCACATAAGCTTAATGGGCCTAAATCCCATTTCGAACTGGACTAATTTAATAAGTTAAATATGGGCGAATTCTGAGATGGATCAGCAGGTAGGATAGGGTCTTAACCCTATCCACTCAGAGAGTCCAGATCTAAATATGATTCAGATCTAGAAACCTCCTAATGAGATTAGGAAAAGGCTGATCTAATCTGTAGATAAGATAAGGGTTTATCCTTATCATCTAAAAGGATGTCTGATCCAAATCATATTTGGATCAGTAGCTCCTAATTGGATTAGGAGCTAATCTTTTAGGATTACAAAGGAAGGAGGGGGCGGCAGCCTTTAGAGATAGATACTCACATTTGCTTAAGAGCTGAAATCCTAGAAGAAAGATTTCTGCAATCCCTGTGAAAATCTTTTTTGCCGCATCCTTCCTATAGCCACCAGACATCCAGTTCGATCTCCAACTCTATGGGAGAAGGCAAGATTCGATCTTGTCATCAGTTCTTTGAGAAAGAATTGATAGGAAGTTATGCTCACGTGCCATCCTACTATTTCTTGTGAAGGACAGAGTTTTTGAAGAACACTGCTAATTCTGCTCCATCCTACACTGCGCCATCTTCTGTGGGAGCAGTCTTTGGATCCTTCCTTGGGCGTGAACACCTTCATTGAGAGATAATATTTCTCTGTATCAGGTATACCTCCTTCCTACTCCTTTTGTTTCAGATTTGGTTCAGTTTATGGTTCAAGATTGATCATTGAAAATATGATTTTCTAAATAGGGAATTCGATTTCCAGTTGAAAGGGAGAGAAATTTTTTTTGAAATTTGCCCACCTTATTCCACAAGATTTGGGTGTCCATGCGATGGATCTCTCATTCCTTCAGTGGTATCAGAAATAGGTTCAAATCTTGAACCAATTTGTTTCAGATCTGAACCTACACAAATGGGTAGAAGGCGTTCTACCCAATTTGTGCAGATATGGGTTTTGGGAAATTTGCTCCCAAAATTATGGGTGAATAATCTGAAATTAATTTTATATAAATCTGATTATTGTTTAGAATTTTTCTTTATGATTTTCTTGATTTATGGGTTGTTCGTACAATAGGAGATTGAAATCTTGATTTGCGCAAGGAACTTGTGATTTTGCAGATTATGGATTATTTTGTTACATTTGGTCTATAAAATAATTTTTTTTTTATTTTTTTAGACTAAATGTATAGGTATTCGATCTGATGTAATTATTAATAGAAATTAGGATTTTTATTTATGTTATTTTGGATCGAAGATGGTGGCACAGAAAAGGAGATCTCGCAGAGAAGGAGATTTCGTAGGTGGGAGAATTGCAATCTGCGATTTGCAGTTTATGAAACTGCAACCAGTGATCTAACCTCTGTTTTGCAGGATGGAGTGTGCGAACAGCCATATGAGATTGATTATTGCTTTTCTTTTATCAGTATTTAATTTTAGATTATGTTCTTGAATTAAAGATTTAATTAAAGACCAAACCCTAGACCCCTTCGAACCAAGACTGGTTCAAATTGTTTAGACCGAATCTAGGGTTCAATCAAGGGTGAAAGTCAGCCCTAATTTTCCCACTAATGGGCCCGAGGATTGATAATTAATTAAATGCTTAATTCAGCCCAACTTATAAAGGCCCGGTTTTAAATAGTTAAAACTGCTAAAAGCCCACTTAACACTTAAAGCTATATGGGATGAACCAATCAACCCTACTTCAGCTCATATACCTAGATAATACTAATGGTTAATATTATGGTTTCAAAATGGGCTTCAAATGGGCTTTACAGATAATTAATTGATTGGATCAATTTATCCTTGCATGTGATGTATGGATGTGTGATGTGCTACGTACATGGGCTATAAGTGCTTGGCCCATGCTCAATCGATAGTGGCTCTTGTGCACACCAAGGCTGAATGTACATCATTGCCATGATATCCCTTTTGGTCATTGGATGACCTCCCTCAGTGGTGGGCCCCACCCCTCATGGAGAGGTTATGTGCAGGACCCTAGCCGATTTGGGCCCACCGAAATCTGACTTTATGAAAGTCAGTTGGAGCCACTTGGGTTTGACCTAGATCAAACTATGGTGTAATTGATTGTTCCCGCCAGCTAATATGAGTGCATGTGATAGGGAGATTCATATGATGAACTCTCTAAAGGCCTTCCATCATTAGCATGAGGATGGGTCCTTCAGTAATGAGGAAACGCACTAGAAAATGGGCTATCCATTTGCTATTGGGGTTGTTTGAGAGTTTCATAAGATGATAGGGGCATCATAGACCTATGTAAGAGGGGCTTCACCAGAAAAATGGGAACTCTCTCACGCTACCTTGGCATTCACGAATATGATGGGTAAGCACTCATTGGACAAAAAGGTTTACCTGAAAATGGATCTAAACCATGTCTGACAGAGGCCAAAGGGAAAACTCATATGATGAGTCGATATGATCATTCACAGAAAGGTGGTGGGGTTTTGCAGCTGAAACAGTTGACTCCATGCACCCTATGTGATTTCCCACATTTCCAGAGACAAACCGTGGTCTCCGTCACTAAGAAATGAGGTAAATCTCATATATGAATAAATGAAAATGGAACGTAGATTAAAATCCATATCTATGTAATGAACATGAATCAGATTAGGTTGTGGTATGATGCTTGCTCTTTTATCGGAAAATGGCAAATGGACAATTTGCAAAGCTACTTGATGACAACAAGCTGAAGGGCCCAAACTATGCCGATTAGTATAGGAACCTTATGTTGGTCTTAACCACTAAGTAATTGGACAAGGTAGCCAAGAATCCTGCCCCAAATCATCCAGGAGGTAGGGATTCTGAGGCCTGGAGAAGAGAATACCAAGAATGGGAGGAGAAAAACTCCCTTGCCCACTACTATATCATTGCCTCCTTGGATAACCCAATTCAGAGGCAGTTTGATCAGATCGAACTTGCTAAGGACGTATTGGACAGTCTCAAGACAATGTATGAAGAGCAATATCGTTCTACTCGGTAGAAGGTCTTGAAGCAGTTCATGACCGCACAAATGTCCAAGGGTCAACAAGTTCATGACCATTGTCTCTGGATGATGTATTATATCAATGAACTGGAGGCTCTTGGAACCGGGCTGGATCTGGTAACACAGATTGATGCTATTCTCAACTCTCTGCCTCCATCCTTTAATCCATTCATCATGAATTACAACATGAACAAGCTAAATGTCAGTTTGCAAGAACTCAGCAATATGTTGCAGAGGGCCAAACAATTGATTAAAAAGGATGAGCCCATTGCCATGCTTGTTGAAACTGGCAAATCGGACAAGAAAAGGAAGACAAAGAGAAAGCCCCAAAAGAAGGCTGCCAAACCCAAGAAGTAGAGAAAGGACAAGGCATTGGATACCTGCCACTTCTGCAAGAAGACCGGCCACTGGAAAAGGAACTGTCCTGCCTACCTGGAATCCAAGAAAGGTAATTTCGAAACTTGTGTTGTAGAAACCAACTTATTTGTAGCTTCTGCGTTCTAGTGTATTGACTCTGGGGCTTCAACTCATCTGTGTAACTCACTGCAGGGGTTCAAGGTAAGCAGAAGGCTGAGTGAAGGAGAAGTCATGCTCTACTTAGGGACTACTGCAACTGTTGCAGCCGCAGCCATAGGAACCGTGGAGTTACTTTTTAGAGAATCAACTATTGTACTGAAAGATTGCTTTTATGTGCAAAATTTAAGAAGAAATTTGATTTTTGTCTCAAAACTGTGTGCAAATGGTTATTCTGTCTTCTTTAGTAATACGATTACTATTAAAAGAAATAGCAGATTCATCGCATATAGGGAACTGGAGAACAGTCTCTATGTTCTACATCCTTCTCTAGAAACTAACATAACCAAAACTACGTCGGTTGAAATCCCCACGAAGAGAGTCCGTAATACAGTTAATCCCATGTGCCCGTGGCATTACCGACTTGGCCACATCGGTGTTGACCGAATCACAAGGTTGGTAAAGGATGGTCCTTTAGATTTTCTAACTGTAGAAGATCTTCCCACTTGTGAGCCTTGCCTACAAGGCAAGATGACGAAATGGCCATTTAACAGTAAGCCTAAAAGATGTTCAGGCACACTTGACCTTATACATTGTGATGTGTGTGGTCCCCTAAGTGTTAGGACATAGAATCAACACGTGTATTTCATCACCTTCACCGACGATTTTTCACAATATGGTTACATGTACCTAATGAGACACAAATATAAATCCTTTGAAAAGTTCAAAGAGTTTAGACAAGAGGTCAAGAAATAGTTAGGGTGAGAAACTAAAGCCCTTTGATCAGATCGAGGTGGCGAGTATCTCTCTAACAAATTCAGGGACTACTTAAAGAACAATGGGATAGTATCACAGTTAGCTCCTTCTACTACACCACAACTTAACAATGTTTCAAAGAGGAGGAATAGGACCTTATTGGATATGGTCCGGTCACTTCTCATACACTCAGAGTTACCCACATTCTTTTGGGGTTACGCATTAGAAACTGCGATTTACATGCTAAATCGGGTTCCAACCAAATCGGTTTTGAACACTCCATATAAACTTTGGACCGGAAAGAAACCAAGTGTTAGACACTTGAAGATTTGGGGTTGTCTAGCACACGTTAAAAGAACGAGTGCAGATAAGTTAGAATCCAAGACCAGTCGTTGCCTATTTGTAGGCTATCCAAAAGGCTCTATGGGTTACCTATTTTATGACCCAAGTGAGCAGAAGGTGTTCTGCAGCCGAAATGCACAATTCTTGGAAACCAATTATATCCTGGACACCCATCGCCAGGAAGTAGTTCTTGATGAGGAGAACTTAGGAGCAGTGGGAGAGGTGCCACAAGTTCCAGGTAGTGACCAACCTAGAAGATCCACTCGGTTATCTAGGCCACTAGTCCGTTATGGTTATGACCAGGATAGTTACCTAGTGGAAACCTTGACTAGTGAGGAGGATCCCATGACTTACGTGGAAGCTATGTTGAACATAGAATCCCAAAAGTAGGTGGAGGCCATGAGAGCTAAGATGGACTCAATGGAGACCAATGGAGTCTGGACTCTAGTAGATCAGCCCTCCAGGGTAAAAGCAATATGTTGCAAATGGATTTACAAGAGGAAGAAGGGCCCCGATGGTAGGGTTGAGACCTTCAAAGCTCGTTTGTTGGCGAAAGGGTGCACTCAGAAAGAGGGCATCGATTATGAGGAAACCTTTTCGCTTGTGGCCCTGCTTAAATCCATCAGGATCCTTTTAGCTGTAGTAGTTTACCATGATTATGAAATTTGGTAGATGGATGTCAAAACTGCACTCCTGAATGGAGATCTTACTAAAGATATCTATATGCAATAGTCGCAAAGCTTCATTACTGCAGGTCAGGAAAACATGGTATGTAAACTTAATAGATCCATTTATGGACCTAAGCAAGCTTTTAGAGGTTGGAACATCCGTTTTGACTTGTCAAATCATTTGACTTCAAGCAGAATTTGGATGAACCCTGTGTTTACAAGAAGTACAGTGGAGATAAGGTTACCTTCTGGGTTCTATATGTAGATGACATTCTACTCATTGGGAATGATGTAGGAATGTTAACTACGGTGAAAGTATGACTTTCACAGCAATTCTCCATGAAAGATCTTGGAGAAGCCTCCTATATATTGGGTCTTTGACTGTATAGAGATAGATCGAAGTGGATAATAGGATTATCCCAATCTGCTTACATTGACAAAATAGTCAAAAGATACAACATGAAAATTTTGAAGAAATGAAATGTTCCTTTCAGGCATGGAGTCACTCTCTCCAAGAAGATGTCTCCCAAGACTTCTGAGGAGATTGATGGCATGAAAGACGTTCCCTATGCCTCTGTCGTAGGGAGCATCATGTATACCATGCTGTAGACTCGTCCTGACATTACTTAGGCAGTAAGTGTAGTAAGCAGATTTCAGGCCAACCCAGGGCAGGAGCACTAGATTGCTGGGAAAAACATACTTAAGTATCATCAAAAGACAAAAGAGTTTTGTCTAGTATTCGATGGTAGCTCCCTATAGATCCAAGGGTATATAGATGCCGATTTCCAATCGGATTCAGATGATAGAAAGTCTACATCTGGATATGTTTTCATGATTGGATCGTGTGTTGTTTGTTGGAAAAGCAGCAAATAGGGGTCTACTACAGACTCCACAACAGAGGCCGAGTACATTGCCGCAAGTGAGGCTGCCAAAGAAGCTGTGTGGATGAAGAAGTTCGTTCACGAGTTGGGAGTAGTTCCATCTAGCACATCACCCATCTCGTTGTTGTGTGACAACAATGGAGCCATTGCTCATGCTAAGGAGTCACGAGCCCACTCGAAGTTGAAGCACATCGAGAGGAAGTACCACATACTGTGGGAGATTGTTGGTAGAGGGGATGTCCTGATTCAAAAGGTAGCATCAACGGAAAATGTAGCAGACCCATCAATGAAGCCACTATCACAAGAAGTGTTTGAGAAACACGTGGAAAGCATGGGACTCTGGCTTGTACCTGATTGGGCTTAAGTGCAAGTGGGAGCTGTTGGATAGTTTTGTATGCCCTTAGCTTCAATCAGAACGATGTACTTTATGAGTTTATTGTAAATGAATAAAAGTGCATATTTGATTCAAGTTCCCTTGGTATGTTTCTATGTAATACCCTTAAACTGGACACTCAATGAGACTCGTGTTAGTTTAGAATGTTCACAGCCGGTGGGTTGGTCTGGGGAGACCTATCTTGATAAGGCTAACATTGTTGTGCCACCAAATCGGTTGGGGTGGCTTGTCTCTGCTACCAGTGTGAGACCCTAGGCACATACAGTCTAGGATTAATTGAATCTTTGAATTGGACCAGATTTTCAGTATTGCCCTGGACCTTGGAGATTAATGGGCAAAACTGTAAAGTTACACCCGACCCCTAGACTCGATTATGATACTACACTATGTGTTGGATTGGACTATCTTTGATGTGCCAATCAGTGAGATCCTTAGTAGGGGTCAAAACCTGGGTATGTTGGGACAGTATGAGAATTCATCTGAGTGGGTGATCATAGTGACAGGATCAGCCCCTTTGTCGGATAAAGGTAATGATTGGGGATGCACTTTCTCTGATGGAAACCAAGACTGCCGGTAGCCAATTTCAATCGTTGAGATTTGTTTTGCAAAATATATTTTATATGAGATATAAAAGTATATATATTATGGTTTCTAAAATGTTTGCAAAAGGTTTTAATTCCCGAGATCCATATAAGTAGAGAGTGCAACACTGTTCCTTGCAACCGAGGGAGAGGTCCTCTCTTGTCGGCTAGTGTTTGATCATTATGGGTTGAGAGGTTGAGTGTAAGACCATTGAGAATAATGCCTGATGGGCTAATCTTGCATCTACCTACAGTCCCTGGGTGTTACAAGGTGGCTTGGCCTAGGGACCACTTAGGGTAAGTGTTGGGCCCATAGTGCCCATTTGATGGGTTTCAGGGGGTGCACTGTCGATAACAGTGTATTCGGCCAGGCCTTGTAAAAAAGGCTCGACCGAACCCATGTGACTGATGTGTAGATCAATGATTAGGTCCCACGCCATACAAGGAAGCCCAACTGGGCAGCAGTTAGGAAGGCTGAGTGAGCACATGAGCTTAATGGACCTAAAGCCCATTTCGAACTGGACTAATTTAATAAGTTAAATATGGGCGAATTCTAAGATGGATCAGTAGGTAGGATAGGGTCTTAACCCTATCCACTCAGAGAGTCCAAATCTGAATATGATTCAGAACTAGAAACCTCCTAATGAGATTAGGAGAAGGCTGATCTAATCTGCAGATATGATAGGAGTTTATCGTTATCATCTAAAAGGATGTCTGATCCAAATATGATTTGGATCAGTAGCTCCTAATTGGATTCGGAGCTGATCTTTTAGAATTACAAAAGAATGAGGGGGTGGCAGCCTTTAGAGACAGATACTCACATTCTCTCCAGAGCTGAAATCCTAGAAGAAAGATTTCTGCAATCCCTGTGAAAATGTTTCTTGTAACCTCCTTCCTGTAGCCGCCAAACATCTAGTTCGATCTCCAACTCTGTGGGAGAAAGCAAGATTCGATCTTGTCATCAGTTCTTTGAGAAAGAATTGATAGGAAGCTATGCTCACGTGCCATCCTGTTGTTTCTTGCGAATGATAGAGTTTTGAAGAAGAACACTGCTGATTCTGCTCCATCCAACACTGCTTCATCTTCAGTGGGAGTAGTCTTTGGATCCTTCCTTGTGCGTGAACACCTTCATTGAGAGATAATATTTCTTTGTATCAGGTATACCTCCCTCCTACTCCTTTTGGTTAAGATCTGGTTCAATTTATGGTTTAAGATTGATCCTTGAAAATATGATTTTCTAAATAGGGAATTCGATTTCTAGTTGAAAGGGAGAGAATTTTTTTTTGAAATTCGCTGACCTTATTTCGCAAGATTTGGGCGTCCATATGATGGATCTCTCATTCCTTCAGTGGGATCCTTGAATATTATATTCTAAATTTAGGGAATATGATTCCCAGTTGGAAGAAGGTAGGAAAATTTTTGAAATTCACCCACCCATTCCGCAACCTTTATGGCGTCCATACAATGGATCCTACCATTCTTCACTTAGATCATTCAAATAGAGTATGATTCAGCCTTGGTTTGGTGAAACCCCAAGGCAATGAACAGTCTCTTTCAAGTGCATGTTCATCCTATGCATGAATGATGATTTTTGTATCTCTATCAAGAATCTATTCATTCATGCATGCATTAGATCAAACAATTCAAGGGCATCAATTCAAATTGAATTGATTACCAACTAAATTGTGCAAGTTATTTATAACATTGCATTCAACTCAGTTCTTCAGTAGCAGATCCAAATTTCTAGAGTCTCTCTCAAGCACTCTAGAAATTCCAAGAGGTTAGAACAAATTGGCCAAGCTGAATAATGAATGTCTGAATTCTTTCTTAAGCAATTCAGGCATTACAAATCTCAGATTTGAAATTTCATATCTGGATTTGTAAGAGAACAATTCAGCCCATCAATTCTACAATCAATTCTTTAATCAAGAAACATAAAAGTTGGATCTAATCCATTCCAATGATTCAAGAAAAGTTAATTACATAATCTGAATTTACAACATACAATCTCCATTACAGCAAGGAAGAAAGAAAGAAAGAGAAACTATATGATCTAAAGCTGAATTCGAATTCAAAGAAAACAAAAACTAAGTAAGAATATAACATAGATTTCTTAATCAAGCTTCCCCTCCTTCGAGCTCACCTTATTCTCTCTTGGATACTTAGATCTCCTCAGCTCCTTCTTCTTGCGCCTAGTTCTCTCTTCTCCTCTTCTTGAATTTTAAACCCAAGAGACTAGAGAGTCTTGAACTTAGGCAATTGAACACCTTCCCCCTTCAAGTGACCTCCTTAAATAGGCTTTCAAGGAGTCTAGAGGCCTCTCTTGAAGCTTCTACAATTGGTTGCCCTTCTCTCCTCTTAAACCTTCTAGAGTGCTGACCCCCTTTCTTCTCTTGAAGCCTCTATAAGTTGCCGCCCCTAACTCCCTTTGGGCTGCAACTTAGCTGAATTTTGAGCTGTTTTAGGCTGCAATCTATGCTACTTTTGAGCTGAAATGGGCCTCCTCTTTGTTGGGCCGAATTTAGCTTTCTTGCTAGGCTCTCTCTTTGGGTTCTCCCAAAGAGTGTAGTATGGGCTACATGGGCCGAGTGATCCTTTATTGCTCTCTTGGCTGGGCTGGGCTAAAGTAATTTAATTTTGGCTCTTTTTTTTTGTTTTATGTCTTCTTTTTCTTGAATTGGTTTCCCTGAAATATTTCCTGAAATTAAACTAAAAATAGGGTGAAACTCAAACAAACCATCATAAAATCAAGCATAAAACTTCATAAATTGTAGGTAAACCATGTACTCATCAAGGGTGGTTGAATCCAATGACCATTTACATGTAAATGTAAAATGTTGAGCCCAACTGATCCCAAGCTTATTAGATTAGGGGTTCACTGCCCTTGAGCAATGAATTTGGATTAGCCTCTTATAGCTGAACCTCTATGGACTTGTATGAGACCTTTGCAGGACCCATGCCATACAATGTTCAAGCCTACATGGCCTTGTAATGCATAGGAAAGTGGGCCATTAAAGAAAATGGACCTTAGTCCCATTACTAATATGATTAGTTAAGTAGGCACATGGGGCGAATATGGGTTATGGATATAGGTGCAGAGCACTTATTCTTCTAATAATTAAGATAGAGTTTATCACTAAGGTTGTGTTTGTTTGGAGTGCAATTTTATTTGCACTAGTACAAATGCATGGGAGTGCAAATGTAAACAATGCAAATTAATATTTAATTTTGTTTTGGATTTTACTTTATTTTGCTTCACATCTTAATTTACTTCATTTTGTATTTCAATCAAACAAAATAAGTTAAAATTTGAAACAAAAATAGGTCAGAATTTACACTCAAATCATTTGCACTGCCATAGTTTTGCATCAATGCAAATCTATTTGAATTGCAACCAAAAACAGCCTAGGGATAAATCATAATCCAAATCTGATTTAAATTCAGCTTCTAGTAGGACTAGGAGAGTGTTTTATATAAGAGAAGAGAGGGATGGGCAAACCATTATATTCAACTTCTAGTAGGGACGTTTTTCCTTCAGTTCCTAACTATGTTTTTGGAAAAAAACATCACTCTTTATAACGCTTACATTGCTGCATCGATCCCATGAAGACTAGAGGTCCAAAGTGAAGAAACTACATTGTTGAATCGGTTTCACTTCATTATTGTGCCATCTTCAACAGGAGGCCAATTCGGGTCTGTCACTGGGCATGAACTTACCACTTTAGGAGTTGCATTTGTGGATTCCATATCAGGTATAATAAAAAATTATTTTGAGTTTCAAATCTAGTCTAGTTCAGTACAAAATCGATCTCGAAATTTCGGATTTCAAAATCACCAGGAAACAGGTTCCTAGGTTTGGTTAGAAAAAATTCAAAATTGGTTAGCCACTAGATCTGGTCTGGCCATGTTTAATATGATTTCTAACCCATCCAACAACTTGTAGAGAAGTATTAAGGATTTCTTGAGTTGGTGAAGAATCTTGAGGCTTCTATTGATAAAGAACTCTAGAGGCCTCCTATAAATGAAGGTCTTTAGAGCTTTCTTCATGTTCTCCCAAAGATCTCTTGTGAGTTGGAAGAAAGGTCATGCCCTTGTGAACGAAATTTCTTTTATCGAAGTATGTTGAGAAAGTCTTGGTCTCAATCTTCTTTAGTAAAAGCTTATCTTTCAAAGTTTCAACTAATCACCTTCAATTTTTGGGGCCCATGTGGTTAAGAGATAGGATTTTCTTCTTATCTGTAAAGTTAAGGTTGGAGTAACCATTTTGCATAGGATTTACTCAATGTTAACTTTTTATCCAGATTTCTTTCTAGATAACTTTGGGAGTTTAGGGATACTTTTAGTGGATCTCACTTGAGTCCATTGAATTTGAACTTTGTTTTCACTACAGGAAAATGGGGCTATAGCTACGGCACTGTAGCTATGGTAAAAAAACAGTAGCTAAAACATGGGATATAACCACGGACAATTTATGTCTATGGCTAACAGTTGAGCTTTAGCTACGAACAATTAGTCCGTGGTTAAAAGTTATTCTATCCGTGGCTAAAAGATATTTATAGCCACGGTTATAATGTATCCATGGCTATAAGTTACAAAAGTAGAAGTTGAGCTTTAGCTATGGACAATTTGTCTGTAGTTAAAAGTTGAGCTTTAACTACAAACAATTTGTCTGTGGTTAAAAGTTATTCTTTCCATGGCTAAAAGATATTATAGCCACGGTTATAATGTATTGTGGTAATAAGTTACAAAAGCAGAAGTTGAGCTTTAGCTATGGACAATTTGTCCGTGGTTAAAGTTATTTTGTCTGTGGCTAAAAGTTATTTATAGCCACGGTTATAATGTATCCGTGGCTATAAGTTACAAAATCAGAAATTGAGCTTTAGCTACGGACAATTTGTTCGTGGTTAAAAGTTATTCTATCCGTGGCTAAAGAGCAATTTATCACTATAACCATGGATAACTAAAACTCCGTGGCTATAATTACGAACTTAGCTACAATCACTTTATTCCTAGCTCATAAATAATAATCATAAAATATTCATTTAAAATATTTACTATTTATTAATTACTTTTTAATAGTAAATTAATAATTAAGAATTTATTAAAGTAAATGAATATAATTAATAATTAAAAATTAACAAATTATTAGCTCATTACTATTGCATAACAATAATAATTAATGATTTCTATTTAATTATAATTAAACTAAAAAATAAATTATTAATAACTTCATAAGCACATTAATAAAAAGAAAATACTTTCTAAAATAGAAATAAATAAGTATTAATTATTATTTAATTAATTAAAACTAATCATCAAAAATTAATTTAATTATCTAAGTAAATTAATAATTAATAGAAAATAATAAACTAAATATGAAAAACACTAATAGTAAATTAATTAATTACCTATGAATGAAAATAATAATAACAATTAAACTAAATTATTTAAATTCATAAATAAATTATTAATAAAGTAATAGTTATACAATATAGATAAATAATTATTAATTATTATTTTATTAATTAAGTAATAACTATTAATTTTTTTAATAAATTATTTCAACCACTTTACCATTTTTTTTTGCCTCAAAGTGTAATTTTTAACTTTTTTTTATTTGTGAAAGATGAAAAACTAAAATAAAATATAAATAAATCTCTCTCTCTCTCTCTCTCTTTATATAAATATATCTATATATTCTACATACTTCAAAACAGCATTATTTATTCTATATATAATAAAACATATAACACTAACCAATGTTTAGAAAGTTGGACTAGACCAGCTAGTCATATTATTATTAAATCATGACCCAACCCTTAACCAATTCGATCATACACTTAATCCTATTTACTAATGAATTGGTCTTGGGTAACTATTTTGCCACCTATGTGTTTAAAGTACTGAAGGCACCTTACTCTGCTATTTTTTCCATAAAACAAGGGTGATCATTTTAGCGAGTTGGAAAATTTCACTCTTGGACCTAGATTTTGTGTTTAAGCCTTGGTTGAGGCTCGGGCCCTTATTAGAGACCCAAATTTTAGGGTTGGGCATAGGCCTAATACTATAAACACACCTTCGGCTTAACTTGACCTACATATATTTAACTATATTTATATTATATATAATATATAAGTTATTTTATATTACATAGAAATAGGGCACTCAATGGGTCAAGTTCGACCCAACGAACCCAATGTTCATGAATTGATTAGGTTGTTTATGGTTCTAGCAATTGGAACCGATGATTTGAATTTGGTTTCGAATATATTGTCCCGATTATTATCGGTTTAGAATTTGTTCCACCTAGTCTTAATTGATTTTTAGTTGTTTATGCTAAGTAATTTTAGTCTACTACTACTACCACTTATCATCATCATCATCATCATCATTATTATTATTATTATTATTATTATTATCATTATTATTATTATTATTATTATTATTATTATTACTATTTCTAAATTTTTATCATTTCTTAAATTAATTAATTGTAATGTTAATTATAGTTAATTTGATAATACATATAGAAATATGTTTATATATTAAGTGATATTTTTAATTTTTACTATTTACTTTTATGTTTTATAAATATAACTAATGTTTTGAAATAATTAATTAATTAATTTTATTAGTTATTCATTAATATTAGAAATTTATATTCAAATATTAATTATACTATCATTTTAATTAAAATTATTTTGAGTATAAAAAAATTAAATTTATGCATATTATAAGCTCCTATGTTTAGTTCTTATTTTATAAAAAAATTTAAATTTAAATATTTTGAATTGTGAATGATAAATCCCCTTGTTTGTTTTCATGTGTAGTTCTTCCGGTTAGGTGCTGTATTATTCTAAGCTCCTATGTTTAGTTCTTATTTTATTTTCCTTTTATGTAATTTTATTAACATTAATATCAAAACTATATACACATGTACCTATCTATATATGCACCCATCTCTGTCTGTGTTTGTTGTTAGACTCATCTTTTTTTCTTATTGTTGAGATTGTAGTGGTGCTGGAATATGCCTATATGTGGACCATCTACTCACTGAGCCATCTGAAGAAGTAAGAAAATTAACTACGTGGGTGCTACGTGTATGCTTATAAGGCCACCTAAATGTTCAGGCTGAGGTTTGTTTTATTCCTTCCACTTTATAGAATTTCATTGGTTGTTTCCGGAATGGCATAATAGAGCCATTTGAAAACATTTCAGTACAAGGGGTAAGCCCATTTATTGTGTCAGCACCATTTGAGAACGTTTCCTTCATGCACTGATATTGAGTTATGCTTGAATTGTTTTTCACAGGACTTGATATTTTTAATTTCTCTAGAATTTTCCTTAATTTCTCAAAGAAAGTTACCGATTGCATCATGAGGATTATTTGATTAAGCTCTCAGTGCATTCACCATTATTTTTGTTATTCATTCTGAAGGGAAATGAAAGCCAATTTGCACCTAGCAGTAAACTACAAGGTGAAGGACACTAATCATATATGGCTGAATCAGCCAAGAGGATTTGGTAGAGTCCTACCTAAAAAATCTGGGATGGAAATGATTCCGGGTGAGCTTACTAACTGGTCATATGTAGTTGTAGTTGAGAAAGGTGAAAAGAGGCATTGCTACATTTTCTTCTTCTTCCCTAACACTAAAATATGGGCTTCACTATGTTATCTATTGGTCCTACTCCCCTAATTTTTAGATATTAAGACCCCTTAATCCTTACCTATTTCAACTTCTCATGTTAATATTTTCGTTTTCCTTATTTCTTTTTTTCCTTATCTTTTATTTTGAAATCATTTTCTACAATCCTCTATTTACTAGAGGGCTTAGTTACTTGGTTTGCATCCCATAGCTTATTATAGGGATTTGATTCTAATCCAGTGCTCAAGATGGTTGGATATTTTGTATGTTCACGTAAAGAGTGGTGTAAATCCTAGTAAGGGTTCTCGAGGGCTTGCAACTACTGATTTGTTCGCTCGAGCAAAAAGTAAGGCATCTCAGAAAATTATTTACAGCACCATCTCTAATACAAGGGAGTTATTTGAAATAATGTACTTGTAAGAAAATCGTCAAACAAGTGCACCAAACCCATTTAATTAAAATTTAAAAATTTATCTTGCATTAAACAAAATACTAGTGGATTTTGTTACACATCTTTCTTCACATTTTTCATTGTTCTAATTTTTTTTGTTTTTCTTTGTAGGTTAAAGATGCAACTAGTGACTCTTCAAGCATAGTTGAAGAGAGTGGATAACTCCTTTATATTTAAAATTTCACTATTTTTTATTGAAAGTCATGTAGACTTTAATATGTATTGAGGGAAATTTGACATTTGTATTATATTTTAAACAATGGATGTATTTTTTTTTTGTAGTACAATGGATGTATTCAAATTATATGTGGCATTTATTGAATTATTACAATAATATAAGTATTTGCTAGAAGTTATTATATAATTTTTATGTGATGTATGAATAAAATAGGTGTTGCTTTAAGGTCCTAATTGTCATTATTTTACTATTTTATTCGGAATATAGCCACAGTTTTTTTATAGATTGAAATAATTAGCTATGGTTTTCCAAGAAATTGTGGGCATATATTGAATCTTTTAGCCACAGTTTGTCAAAAAACCATAGCTATAGGTTAGAGTATTTAGCTTCGGTTTTAGCAAAAAAACCGTGGTTATAGGTTATTACATTTAGCTATGGTTTTGTAGCAAACCATAGCTATAAATAGAAGAATTATAGTTACGGTTTTATAAAAATCCGTAGTTATAGATTTGGTTATATAACTAGGACAATTTTAAAATCGTAGCTATATGCATCTTTTAGCTACGGTTCAGCCCGTGGCTAAAGGTTCATATGGTTTATATTCACCCTTTATCTACGGATAGATATTGTAGCTATAGATGGGTTATAGCTATGGATTAGTTAAACCGTAGTCGTAATCAATAGCCACATGAACATAGGCTACGGTTTTCTGTCCATAGTTAAACCGTAGCTTAGGTCTGTAGCTACGGTTTTTTGACCTTTAGCCACAGTTTTGTCCATAGCTAAAGGCCATATTTCTTGTAGTGTTTATAGAGCTGGGCTTGGCTAAGGCCTATTTAGTTTGGACTTGAGTTTCTTGTAAGTTTGAGCTTCTATCTTGAATTTTCAAATTTAGCCCATTTAGAATGTTGACATGTGGAACAAAAATTTTATGTGCCTAGAGTCTCATCCAAGTGTTGCCAACTTCCCTAGGTGGGAAGGTTACTTACCCACTTGGGAGAGGGAAAATAAATTCTACATGGACCCCATATAAATCTGAAAAATTGTTACACAACATATGCCCTTAGCTCCAATAAGTCTGATGTACACAAACATTTATCTATAAATGAATAAAGTACATTGTTGTTTCATGATCATATTGATGTGTTTTTGTATATTACCTCTTAAATTGGACACTTATGATAATTGTGTTAGTTTAGAATGTTCCCAGCCATTGAATAGACTTGGAGAGTTTATCCTAACAAAGCTAACATTGGTGTGTTGCCAAATAGTTGGAGCAACTTGTCTCAACTACTGGGGTTAGAGTCAAAGTACATGTAGTGGGTGTTTGGAAGAAACACTAATTAGATTATGAGTCTTGAACTCTGCATTTTGCTCTCTCTTCTTCTCTCTTGTGTCTCAAGAAACCCTAATCATGACCGAGGCTTTTCAAGAACTGATTTCTATTAGTTTTTCCTTTGAGTTTTTGCGAGAAAAATGTTGGGGAAATCAGGCTCATACATCCTATTCGATCCAAGCAAGTAGGATAGCAGATTTGTTGAAATCAGAGTTGTTGAATTGGTTTCTCCCGTACACTATGCTATCTTCAGTTGGAGGCCAATTTTGGGATTGATATTGGGTGTAAAATTCTAGCTTGGGATCGATCTTCAATTTGTAGTCTTTGTATTAGGTATAATCTCCTTTCAATTTGGTTTCAAATCTGGTCTGCTTCAGCGCAAGATCAACTCGAAAAATTTAGTTTTCAAATTCATTGGGAAATCGGTTCTTGAAAGGGGTAAAAAATTTTTGAAATTTTGCCCAACCATTTAGCATGGTTCAGCTATCCATATGATGGATTCAAAACCCTTCCAACAAAAATAACATGAATATCTTGGCTAGTGGGAACCAAAATCCCATTGACAAACTCCCCCCCCCTCAAAATCCAGAAAAAAAAAATAGAACAGACCCTTAAAGTTTCACGACTAAACCCAAGTCTTCTAATAGTGCAAGGTGGATGTTATTTTTGGTTCGTGGTGTCTGGCTTGGAGTCTTGGACCATGACCATGCTTGGAAGCTTCTATACAACGTTCGGTGGCACTTGGTCAGGGTTTCTAAAGGATCTTTCAAACTCGAAAATTAAAAAGATGTTTCAGGTTTCAAAAGATAAAGTTAAAACTTAGAAAGTTCATTTATTTTTGGTAGTATTAGAAAGTTCATTTGGTATTTGATAAAATTAAAATTACAGCAAATCCAATGTTGTAAACCCGAGACACTTGATCATTGAGCCAATTCATATGACAAAACCGAATCCAATTTGGACTCCCAAATTTAATGGAAATAAAGAAATTAATTGTAAGGTTGACTTTGGTGATGGCGAAAATCCTCTTCTTGAAAACTCCTCCAATGGCCTTGAAAATCTTGAGGCAGTGGGGAAGGCAATTTTGATGGTGACAACTTTGTTGGAGAAGGAGAAATGGAGTAAGATTGGAATGACTAGGAGCTGCAACTAGAAGTACAAGAGAAAGGAAAAGAGATCCAATCTAGCCAACAAAATGATAATTTTGATGGGGTGAAAATGGACTCGAAAATCTGTGTGGTGACCAATGCAAATTCTAATGTGGAATGTTAGAGGGGCGGGCAGACCTCACCTGAGACATCAAGTCATCGACCTCTCAAAATCTCATTGTATTGATTTATGCTTTTTGATGGAAACTAGAGTTGGTCTAGATATGCAAAGAAAATTCTTAGAACTTTTCCTTTTGATGATTTTATTTTTGTTGAGTCTGTTGGATTTTTTGGAGGTCTATGGATCATGTGGAAAAAAACTCAATGTAATCTGAAAGTTATTTTCTTGAATGATAGAATTGTTCATGCGCTAGTAGAGGATCTAATATTAAGTAGATCTTGGCTTTGTACTTTTGTATATGCTCCTCCAAATCATGTTGAACAAAAAAGTGTGTGGTCTTGGCTCAAAGAAATTGCTGATAATGTCGACCAGCCTTGGTTGTATCATGGGGGATTTCAACTCCCTTAGAAGTAGTGAAAAAAAATGTGGTGGCCAAGCTGTAACAAGTAGCTAGACCAGAGATTTTAATGATCTTATCGATTACTGCAATTTAATTGAGATAGAAATGCAAGGTCTTCAATTTACTTGGAGAAATAACAATGTCAGAGAGAAGATTGATTGGGTTTTTCTCTAATGGTTGGTGGAGGACTCGCCATCTGGAGGCGTCTCTTACCAACCTCCCTGGCTTCAGATCACTCCCCTCTCCTTCAAACTAATGCTAAACTGAATATTGGGCACCAAATCTTTTAGATTTGAGGTTATGTGGTACCTTGAGCCTGGTCTTGAGGAGGTTATTCAAAATTCATGGTGTTGTCCTTTTGAGGGATCAAGAGCCTCCTAATTTATCAAGAGAAGAAATTTACTTGTTAAAAATTTAAGAGAATGGAACAAGAAAAAATTTGGTAATATTTTCCATTTCAAAGATAAAATCAAGAATTAGTTAGGTGAGGTCCAGGTAAGAATAGTAAATGATAATCAAAACATCTCCCTTCTAAATTTGGTGTCAGCTCTCCAAAGACACCTCAACTCTATACTCATTAAAGAGGAGACTTATTGGGCCCAAAATGCCATACTCAATTGGACCAAACTTGGAGACAGGAATAACAGTTTTTTCCATACTACGACCACAATAAGAAAGAATAGGAATAGAATTTCTAGAATCAGAAATAATGAGGGGAAATGGGTGTGTGACTAGAATGATATAGCTGAATATCTAAGTGATAATTTTGAGAAGAGATTCAAAACTAATGGTCTAGTTGATGCTAATGAATTTATTTAGGTAATACATTCCTCCATAACCAATGAGCAGAATTTATCCATTTTTAGAGAAGTAACAGATAAAGAAATCAAAGACACAATCTTTGCTGTGAAGGATCTCAAGGCTCCGGGCCCGGATGGACTTAATGCACTATTTTTTTAAAAATATTGGAATATAATTGGAAATTCCATCTGCAGTATTGTTAAAGCATTCTTCCACTTTGGGAAGATGAATAAAATTATCAATAAAATCTTTATCACACTTATTCCTAAAACTGCCAACCCAGAGACAACTAATAATTATAGGCCTATAAGCTTGCGCAATGTCATTTATAAAATTATCTCAAAAGTTTTAGTAAATAGAAACAAGCCTTTCCATAATGACATTGTCTCCTTTTTTCAAAGTGGTTTCATTCCTACTAGTCAAATCACAGATAATGTTCTCATAGCTCATGAAATCATGCATACTATGAAGAAGAAAAAGGGTAAAAAAGGGCATATGGCAATGTAAGATTGATATGGAGAAAGCTTATGATAAACTTGATTAGGACTTTATTGACAAAGTGCTTAGACATTTTGGCTTTCACAATACATGGGTGAACTGGGTCATGGAGTGTATTAAAATGTTAACATATAGGATTATAGTGAATGGGGTTCCTGCTCGAGATATTACCCCATTCAGAGGGATAAGACAAGGGGACCCCTATCCCCATATGTCTTTGTCCTCTGTGCGGAGGCACTCACGCTTAACCTATTGAAGGAAGCTTCTAGCCCCGAGAGTCCTATTGGTTGTCGGGTTTCCAGAGGTGGGCCTTCTTTAGCTATTCTTTAGTTTATTGACGATTGCATCATCTTTGCCAAGGCTGACATATAGGCTTGTTGTACAATCAGGAACATCCTGTCTAATTTTGCCAAAGCCTCAAGGCAGGCCCCAAATTTTTCCAAGTCAACCTTACTTTTCTCAAAAAATATCCACCAAAGATGTAGGAAAATCATGTCAAAAATTCTCAAAATTCCTTTACAGGCAAAGAATGAAATTTACCTGTTACTCCCATATTTAACAACAAAATATAATAACGACACCTTCAAATTTTTTAGTGAAAAGATGGAGAGCAAACTGGTTGGATGGAAAAGGAACTATCTCTACCTTGCTTGTAAAGTCACTCTCATTAAGGCTTAGATTTTTTATGGACTAACAGTAAAGATTAGAAACCCCTTCATCTCATTAATTGGGACAGACTTTGAACTTCTAAAATGGTGGGGTAGGTTGGGCCTAAAGAATCTAGCTTGGATAAATGAACCTTGCCTTGCCAAATTAGGTTAGAAAATTCTAAATGAAAAAGATAACTTATGGGTCCAAATTGTAAGTAGCAAATATCTCCGGAGAAAAGACTTTTGGGAGACTAAGCCAAATAAGAACCATTCATGGACTTGGAAAAGCATCCTTGGGTCCTGTAATCTACTTAAGAGAGGGCTAGGAATGACTATTGGCAAGGGTAATGAGACAATTTTGGTTGGATAAGTGGTCTGATGATGTTCCCCTGATCATTTTGGTTAACAAAATAGATATTAGTAACATTGACCTCCAAGTTAGTGATGTCATCAATCACGAGATAAAAACCTAGAATGAAGATTTGATCAAGAACCTTGTACCAGTAAGTGCATGGAAAAAATTAGAAATATTTTTGTTCCATCCGGTGAACAGGATTGTAAAATTTGGAGACCTAACCCAAAAGGTGATTTCTCTATCAAATCAGCATATAATGAGGCTTGCTGGATGTATGGTGTCCCTACCAGAGTGACAAAGGAAATCAACAAAATCTTGAATCTGGAAGTGGCCCCCAAGATCAAGATGTTCTTATATATCTTGCTTAATAATAAACTCCCCTCCAAGATAGCTCTTAGGAAAAGAGGTGTTGATATTGATGGCTGTTGTGACTTTTGTGGTGAAGAGGATTCTACTCATATCTTTTTAAAATGTCATTTCACTAAACAAATTCGGAGCATAACGAAGGATACTATTCTGACTCCTCAGGGGAATTGCAATTCGGTGCTTGAATGGTGGGCATCCTTGGATGATATTTCTCATTATCCGAAGATTCCCTTTGCAAAAGAAAAAATATCTATCTTGCTATGCCAAATTTGGAAGAATCAAAATGATAAAACTTTCAATAACAAGGCAATCCCTCCTCCAATTATCATTGGCAGAGCTAAAAGCTCCTTTTTGGAAGCAAAAGCAAGTTTTGTTAGTGATTCATTGATGGCTCCAATTAAGATGGTCATCCCTATCAAGTGGGTTAAGCCAAAACTAGATGAAATCAAAATAAACTTTGATACATCTTGCATAAACAACAGATGCACCATTGCTTGTGTGGTCAGAAACCACCTTGGCCAGATTGTGGATTTCAAAGCCTATGGTATAGGATCCTCAACTATCAATCTTGCTGAAGCGTGGGCAGCTTGGGAAGCTCACAATCTTGCTCTCAATTTCAACAAAAAAATCCATTATCATTGAATACGATTCAGAACTTGTCATTGACTGTCTAAAAAACCAGGTGGACCCTCCATGGAGACTGAGAATGATCATTGAAGGTTGCAAGTCTTTGGTCGAGAGAATGGACAATGCGTTGGAGTACAGACACACATTCTGGGAAGGGAACTGAGTTGCTGATTGGCTTGGTAATTGTGCTCATTCAAATCTTAGTTCAATTTCTTATTTGCCTTTCTTTCTTAAGTGTCTTTCTTTAGATGACATATGGGGATGGGCTACCCCTTGTTGTATGTCCTGTTTTGGATTTCTGATTATATCAAAAAAATTAGAGCTACTAAATTAAATAAACAAGATAACAAATTAAATATACAGTTCATCAAATCAAAAGGTGAGAAAAAAAGGCAAAATCTATGGTGCATCCGTTGCACCATGCCATGGAACAAAAGACATGATTGAATGAACTTGATGGTAAATACCTTACGAAAGTAAACTTTTAACAAACATTAACTAATAAGAACGAAACAAACTCCAATATGATTGCTTGAGATCAAAATTTAATATTAATGAAGACACCTTCGTAAATTTAAAAAGAAAAAAAGTTCATCTGGATCGATGAGGTGCATAGACTGATTTGAGAGCTTACTAGTTTATTTCCATCTAAACTTCAAAAAAGGCAACATCCTTGGAATGAAATTCTTCACTTCCCAGAAAAAAATAAAAAAGAAAAAAAGAAAAATTATTAAAACATTGCATGATTCTTACTTGATCTGGCATTAGTTGTAAGTTAATAAATTTACTTGTAAATACATAATATGAGACATCTCATGTGTCTCGCATTCTCTTCCATTCTGCTGCCTTTTGTCGAGTGATTGCTTCACAACTTAGTACCTCAATCCAAGGGTGAAAGGTGATCCAGTGTCTTTCAACCACTCATCCCCTTGAATGAATGGTCCAACAGTGTAACGAAGAGCCTCATCTTTTTTGGTGATGACCTTGAAACCCTTCCATTTGACCCTATGGTCGGTGTTAGCACCTGGACCACGGTTGTTATACTCGGCATAGAACAAAGTATCGAGTGCAAAGTCTCCTGCCCATGGCATCCACCCTTCAGGTCTGATTACATCACCAATTGTTGATTCCATGATAACCGTCACTGCATATTCTTTCCACGGACGGCCCAAGTATGAAGGGATCTTCAACCTTTCGGCAACGAGCCTCTGTTCTGGGACTATTTTGCAGTTCTGGAGCACCAAACCAGTGCTCTCATCCTTGAATTTCTTTCCTTGTGCTGTCACTGTGTTTTGCTGGTTGTCCAGAGGCCTCCTAACGATGATGAGAGAATTTTGGATCACTGTGCTCGAGTCACCGAATATGAAGTCGATGGTACCAGAAATGACACAGTTTCGATAGAATTGACGATGGGCTTGAACATACAAGGTGTCTTGGTACCCATCCATTCTACAATTGAAGAAGGCCGCCCTATCGGATTGAACACGAAGCGCCACTGCTTGGTGCCCTTCTGGACCGGCGGTGTTATGGAATCCCATCGACCTGCAGATGAATCCATCTCCAATAACAGCTACAAGAGGAATTAATAGAAATTTATGAAAAATAAACTTGCTAGGATCAAGTAAAAAGGAACAAAAGGAAAAAGGAATATTAGGTTGATTTGATCCTGCTTACAGAACGAAGCAGTCTGAAATGTGGAGATGCCCTCACGGTTGCTCTTGTGTCCAGTGACGATTGTCCTCCTTGGCCCATCTCCATACATCAAAATATTAGTCTGGTCTTTGGTGATTGTAATGTACTCGTCGTAGGTCCCGGCTTTCACATATATAACATACCTAGAAGTACTAGAGTCATTTTTCTGAGACCCTTTTTTCTTGGAGTATGCGGCAAGTGCTTCAGCAATTGTCTTGTAGTGCCCACTACCATCTTTGGCCACCACTGCGTTAGGCGCCACTCGTCCATTGTCTTGCAAAGCTAAAAGCTTACGGTCTGTTGGTGCAAACCAAGTAGGGTAACCCTGTGCATCTAGGAGTCGGCGCCGAGATTTGATGTTGAAGTCGAGGTTGATATTTAAGGCTTTGAGTATTGAAGACATCTGGCCGATGATGGTGAGGGCGTTGCTAGTAAGCTGAGTGGCATTGAGGAGCCCATTCTGCATTGAATTCTTCAACTCTGGGTGTTCAAATCCATCAATGCACGACTCTTGGTAAGACACAACAGCGCTCAACCAATTCTTGAACTCTGCAGTGACATCAGCTGCTTTGTTCTTTTCAGGGTCACCCGCCATGGAGATGGCTGACTGGAGGTCGTCGATGGCAAATTGCAACAACTCCTTGCAATCCTCGACTGCCATCTTATCAATGGAGCCTTGGGCATCTTTACCAATGAAGCCGGACTTTTCCAATGCCGCTTCCACCTCCCCGTTGGTGGCCTCAAAGGCGGCCTTGAGGTAGTCCTCAGGGGTAGCACTTTTATTGTTGGCGACGGGGGTAAGGGTTTTAATGCAAGCATCCTCGAAGTCGGTTAGCGCACAGATTGCTTTAACATTTTTCATTGCCGTTGATGACATAGCTTTCTTTGCAATGTCTCCGGCAGAGAAGCCATCGGTATCATGGCCGACGGCAGTATTGATGGCGGTACCAACAACAAGGAGGAGCGAGATACCAAGGGCTATCAGCTTACCCATTGCTTTAATTGTTAACTTTCTCTTTCCCGTTCCGCTAAACTGACAAAGGTTTATAACATGCATGGTAATCCCAATTTAGCATAACTAATTAAATAACACCATGAAAGTTGCGTTAAGTATGGGGTGATTGACTGCGCTCTATTTGTCTTCAGAAAACAAGCGATTGGAGACCGTTTCCAATTTCTTATTCACC
The DNA here is from genome assembly GCF_056320005.1 of Nelumbo lutea. Lineage (NCBI taxonomy): Eukaryota > Viridiplantae > Streptophyta > Magnoliopsida > Proteales > Nelumbonaceae > Nelumbo > Nelumbo lutea. Next base: position 70,071,448 of record NC_142687.1, on the reverse strand, counting down.
ACCAGTTCTACAACAACTCATAATTAATAAAAAACACAATACTTTTCTGTTTTTCTTTCTTTTTTTGTTTCTATTTTCTATCTTTGTGTTTGTATATATATTTCAGCCTTGAAGTATAATCGTAAATGCTATTTGATGTACCATTTGAGGTTCTAAACTAGTTTTATTGATTTCACAATCGGAGAAATTAATTGGATATAAAAAATATTTAAACATAATCTTTCTTATGTTTTGTTCTTTTGTATAAAGGGCGTTATCAAGTACCGAGTTTCTGCCAAAATGGTAATGCATAATATGTCACAATTAAAAACTAATGAATGAAACTACATAAAATATAATCAATATACTATCAACATATCATCTTTATTTTCGATTAATTGGTTTAAATTGTTTCCATGGCAAAATGGATATCATAGAAAGCGTACACAGATCTGCTATGAAATCCACATGTGAAATCATGAGTAAAGAGACCAATGTTCCTTAAACATGAGATCCACATGTGGTGTAACCACAACCACCAGGTGTATGGAATATTGGCATGTTCACTCATAATTTGTTACTTTGGCTCAGTTTGGAAAGAGTATAAATGCAAATATGTATAATGCAAATACATAGAAAATAATACAAAATATAAGGTTTTGCACTCTACGTATTTTCATCTGTACTCCTTCCAAATTAAACATAGGCTCAGTTTAGAAGAAGTACAAATACAAATATGTAGAGTGCAAATCCGTGTATTTTGTATTAGGTTCAAATAGTTGTGTTCGGACCAAATCTCGACTCTATAGAAAGTGGGCTCTTAATGTGCTACACTTATTAAGTAATATAAAATGTTTAACGTGATTGTGTCCAATTGTAATACACCACGTGTCCAATTGCAATTTTCTTTTTTCTATTAATGTTTATTTTAGTTAGATAAATTGTTAATAATTTTTATTATTCTAATTTGAATTTAAATGAATTTAATTTTTTATTAACTTTTGCTAGATAGCTTTTTTTTTTGTTTTTTACTACATTTTATTTATTTTCATTACTATTAAATATAGGTGCAGAATAATAATTTCAGATTAAATCACTAGGTTAAAACATCTTATGAGATATTATACATATATACTAATACTTATTAAATTGTTTAAAATTTATTTATTAATACTTATTCTAATTTTCCTTATTTGTATTAGTATTATTTTATTGTTACCAACTTTATGTGTTGATATTATATATATAAGATTAATTGTTACCAACTTTATGGGCTATCAATGGATCGGATATTGCTCCAGTTCAATCTGGTCCAACATGAGTCCATTGCAGATGAACTAAGTCTACTTCAATTTGATAAATATTTTGGACTAGGTTTCAAATTTATCTTAATTCAGATTGTGTGGAATACAAACTTAGTCCTTTGACACCCAAGGTTCAAAATATTGATATATATCATATCGTATCGTTGGCTTAACGATACGCCCCTACAAGTGTCGTATCGGGGTGTGACCTAGTTCAGGGGGTAGACCAGCCTTAGATCAATCACTCTGAACCAATTTCAAAAAAAACAATAAAAGGAAGAGTGAGCTTCGATACACACCGACATGCCTCTATTGGCGTTTCGGCCTTATCGATATTTTATCTTTTGTCAATGGACAGGGTATTGGTATAACCCAATAGAGTGCAATATAAATCTATTATAGATGGACTAAGTCCCATCCAATCCAATAAAATATTTGGAACATTACTTCTCGACTAGTACAATTCAACATGTCTTATTGGACCGTCCAACGAGTTCAAATTGGTGTTGATTTGGATGAGGTCCAACTCAAATCCAGTCCATTGAGATGCTTAATTACATATTTAATTTTTTTATTAATTTAATATAGACATGGAGAAATTTATGAATGTCAATGGGGTGGGCTTAGGGCAAGAACCATATTCCCAGTCACCCCTAATTTTTGAAGCAACTCCACATTCATGTCCTCGATTTCTCTCAGGGAGAAAAATGAACCTCCATCCCTAATGGAGACAAGTTCCCCCGTGTAGGACCCAAATCCCTGAGTTCTTTTTTTTTTTATAATTCGATTAATTTATTTTAATTCATAAAATTTATTTAAGAATAATTAATAAAAGCGAGGCAATTGATTGATAATACAGAGGGAAATTTGTGCATAAATTATTGGGTAAAATACAAAAGCCTCCCCTGAAATTTCCGATAATCATAAAAGCCTTTCCTGTAGTTTTATTTTAACAAAAACCTCCCCCAAACTTTTAAGGAACTCGACAAAAATCTCCCTTCCATCCTTGACCTTTGACCTAGACAAAAAACTATTAAAATTACAAAACTTCCCTTGATTAAATCGTCAGTGTATCATTAAAATATTTCAAAATACCAGAACCGCCCCTGCTTGTCTAAGTGGATCCTCTATATATGTGTTTAAGTCTCTGTATGCGACACCGTTATGGCTCATGACCTTCAACCCTTCTGCAATTGTTATAGCATTTTTTTTTTTTTGTATTCTTCCTTCTTATCTTCTTTATTGCCTTTCTGGTTTCTTGTCTTCCTTCTTGGGTATGGGGGAGATGGGCTCCACCTTCTTCTTCGTCTTCTACTCTAATTGCTTTCGAATTTTCAGTGGGTCTATTTTCCCTACGACGGTTAGCCTATTGTTGCCACTGTCTCCTTTGACGTCTTCACTACCTTTATCCACCACAGACGCAACAGCAAAATGAAGAGATGATTAAAATATTTAGAGGCAAGAAAATGAAGAGATGTAAACCAAGTTAAGTAGGAAACCAAAGTTGAGAATAATATGCACCAAGAAGTCTAAGCAATAGTGAAATTTAAATATAGAGACATTTTTATAAGAAAAGGGGAAATCAAAACAAATAGCTCCTATTTGAAAAATCAAAACTACTTCTTCCCAAAATATTTTATAAGTAAATCAGTAGAGATGGGAGCAATGGATCTCGATCTCAAAGCAATTTTTGTAAAATCCCAGAAGAAGAAAGAAAAAATTTTGAGAAAACAGGAAACGGATTCTGCTTCTTTCTCATTGACTTATGTATGTCTATACTCAGAAAAACGGAAGGAATTTGAAATAGAACTGTGAAAAGATGCTACAGCCTACAGGTGCTACTTTTAACACCAATGACAAGAGAAACAGAAAGATTAATTCTAATGTTTTTGATGTATCTTCGAAACCCATAGCAGATCGTTTGACCTTCTTGGCGCAACCTTCACAGTGCATATCATCCTTCAAGACCACGGTAATCAAACCATCATCCTTTTTCCCTCTGCCAACCTTCTTTCTCACCTTCATTCTTGTTCTCCTTCTACAACAAAGCAAAGCCAAGAAAAAAATGAAATGAGATCATGGCCATTTCGAAACTTCAGCCTAACAAACAACAGGTTGAGAGCAGGGGAGGGAGAAGTAATTAATGACACTAGTGAGGGGCAATTTCATAACTTTATCAGTTTTTCATCTGGGTCAATAAGAGAAGGGAGATTTTGTTGAATTCTTTAAAAATTCAGGGGAGGTTTTGTTAAAGCGAAATTATAGGGGAGACTTATGATTATCAGAAACTTCAAGATACCTTAAATTATTAAAGAATAATTAATATCAGAGAGAAAGAGAGAGAGATAATAAAAATAGTTAAGATTAAAGTAAGAGAGTATTTTTTGGAGATGAGGTGAGTTTTAACTTTTAACTGAGAACAATAATTTTGGAGGTGGAGAGATATTTCCGGAATACTTCTAGGTAACTGGCTGAGAATGGATTTAGATAAGTTTACATGTGTCACACATTAAAAGGAGAGGCCACCTGACATGGATGAAATTCTTTTAGTAAATAATAAAGATTCTTTAAAAAATGTTAAAAAGCGTGTGTGACGTGTAGACCTACCTCATGTATCCCCAACCAAGTTACCTAAAAGTATTTCTACCGTCCCTCTCTCATAAAAGATCTTCCACTCATAAACTTACTTTATGGTGATGGTAAATTTACCATGTTAAACATGAAAGTATATTTTATGAAACATAACTAATGAAAACTAAATAGATTCTAACATCATTGATTGAGATTAGAATTAAGATAAAACCGAGATATTATTGAATGAAAAATAAAAGGCACATTATTAAGCATTGACTAATTTCAAAATTAACATAGTTAGGATAGACTTCCCTCCAGACTCCAAAGAAGGGAACATTCCCGGGAAGAAATTATTCACTTCCCACTAAGAAAGAGAGAAAATAATGAAAACAATAATACATTGTACGATTCTCACTTGCTGTCTCATTATTTGTACTTTTATGTGTTAAAACATAATATGGGACGTCTTATGTCTCATATTCTCTTCCATTCTGATGCCTATTGTCAAATAATTGCTTCATAGCTTAATGGCTCAACCCAAGGGTGACAGGTATTCCAGTTTCTGGCAACCACTCGTTCCCTTGAAGGAGTGATCCAGCAGTGAAAGGAAGAGCCTCGTCTCTATTGGTGATGACCTTGAAACCCTTCCATTTGACCCTCTGGTTGGTGTTAGCACCTGGGCCAACGTTGTTATACTCGGCATAGAACAAAGTATCGAGTGCAAAGTTGCCTGCCCATGGCAACCACCCTTCAGGTCTGATTACATCACCAATTGTTGATTCCATGATAACCGTCACTGCATATTCTTTCCATGGGCGGCCCAAGTATGAAGGGATCTTCAACCTTTCGGGAACAAGCTTCGGTTCTGGCTCGATCTTGCAGTTCTGGAGAACCAAAGCAGAGCTCTCACCCTTCAATTTCTTTCCTTGTGCGGTCACTGTGTTTTGCTGGTTGTCCAGAGGCCTCCTAATGATGATCGTACTATCTTGGATCAATGTGATCGAGTCACCAAATATGAAGTCGATGGTACCAGAAATGGCACAGTTTTTATAGAATTGACGATGGGCCTGAACATACAAGGTGTCTTGGTACCCATCCATTCTACAATTGAAGAAGGCCGCCCTATCGGCTTGGACACGAAGCGCCACTGCCTGATGCCCTTCTGGACCGGCTGTGTTTTCAAATCCAATAGACTTGCCGATGAATCCATCTCCAATAACAGCTACGAGAGGAATAGAAATTTATGAAAAACAAACTTGTTAGAATCAAGAAAATAGGTACTAAAGGAGAAAGGAATATTAAGTTGATTGATCCTGCTTACAGAACGAGGCAGTCTGAAATGTTGTGATGCCATCACGGTTGCTCTTGTGTCCAGTGATGATTGTACTGGTTGGACCATCTCCATACATCAAAATATTAGTCTTCTCTTTTGTGATTGTAATGCACTCGTCGTAGGTCCCGGCTTTCACATATATAACATATCTAGAAGCACTATTCTTGGGGTATGCGGCAATTGCTTCAGCAATTGTCTTGTACTGCCCACTACCATCTTTGGCCACCACTACACTAGGCGCCAGTCGTCCATTGTCTTGCAAAGCTAAAAGCTTACGGTCCGATGGTGCAAACCAAGTAGGGTAACCATCTGCATTTAGATGTCTATGGTGTCCGTGCTGTCCGTGATGTTGGTGCCGAGGCTTGATTTTGAAGCCAACGTTGATATTTAAGGCTTCGAGTATTGAAGACATCTCACCGATGATGGTGAGGGCGTTGCTGGTAAGCTGAGTGGCATTGAGGAGTCCATTTCTCATTGATCTCTTCACCTCTCGGTGTTCGAATCCATCAATGCATGACTCTTGATAAGACACAACAGCGCTCAACCAATTCTTGAGCTCTGCAGTAAGATCAGCTGCCTTGTGCCTTTCATGGTGACCCACCATGGATATGGCTGATTGGAGCTCGTCAATGGCAAATTGCAACAACTCCTTGCAATCCTCGACTGCCATCTTATCAATGGAGCCGTGGGCGTCTTTAGCAATCACTCCTGACTTTTCCAATACAATTTGCACCTCTCGGGCGGTGACCTCAAAGGCGGCCTTGAGGTAATCATGAGGGGTAGCACTTGCATTGTTGGCCACAGGGGTAAGGGTTTTAATGCAAGAATCCTTGAAATCAGTGGCAGCACAGATAGCGTCGACACTTTTCATTGTCGCTGACATAGCTTTCTTGGCAATGTCTTCGACAGAGAATCCATGATGGCCGACGGAAGTATCGATGGTGGTACCAAAAATAAGGAGGAGCGAGATAGCAAAGGCTATCAGCTTGTCCATTTCTTTAGTTGCCCACTTTCTCTTTCACGCTCTTTTAAACTGACAAATTAAGGTTGAGGCTGAGGAACTTGTGTGTGTGCGAGGGGTTTATAACATGCATGGTTAATCCCAATTTAGCATAACTACTTAATCAACTAACACCATCAAAGCCCCGTTAAATATGGGGTCATTGACTGAGCGCCACTCGTCTTTAACAAAAAGGTCGTGGGAGACACTTTCAAATTTCTTATTCAAATTGATTTTAATTTAGATTGTGTTGAACATAAACTTGGTCTGTCACCCATGGTTCAAAATATCGATATGATATACCCGGTATCGGGCCTATCATATTATATTGTTGGCTTAACGATACACTCTTATAGGGTCGTATTGGGGTGTGACCTGGTTCAAGGGGTAGACTAGCCTTAAATCAACATTTTGGACTAGTTTAAAAGAAAAAACAAAAAAAAGGGAGAGCGGGCTTCAATACAGGCCGATATACTTCCACCAATATTTTATATTTTGTCAATGGACCTGATGGAGACAAGTTCCCCCATGTAGGACCCAAATCTCTAATTCACATTTGCACCCGACGAAGAGGGATGCCCTACAATGCCCCACAGCACATCTCCACCTAGTATTGTGAGGCACCCCCCTTGTGGGGCGTAGATGTGAACTCTCTAATCTCTGAGTTGTTTTTTTAATTAAAAGCTTTATTTGGAAAAAAGATTTGCTTAAAATAAAGAAATATTATAACCTAAATTGGATTAGCGCTTATCAATAATCATTAATCCACTACAAGAAAATCGACCTTTGGTAACAGGCACTTTGTTATAGTTGCAAACGTTTGTTGCCAAAAGATAAGCATTAACAACAATTGATCAACGTTGTTGCTAAATCAAGTGAAATGACAACAAAGGTTACTTAATTGTTGCTCATTTTATCTATAACTGTTGCTAAAGCAATGAATTGGAGACAGCTTCCCACCGTCACTTATTGCATATCCAACTATTACTTAAATCAGTGAATTGGAAACTAATGTGAATCAACCGTTGCGAATTCAATCTTTTGGAAGTAAGCAATGCCATTGATTCTTTAGCAACAATCATTGAAAATTGTAGTTACAAACATATTAAATACATCAACCAATGGAATAAATAACAAGAATTCATTTTAACGAGTCAAATTTGGATTCATTCCAATGATTTTATTATTTGAAAACCAAGTAATTAATTAATCAAAATAGGATCAACTTATTACATCACAATTAAAATAATATATAGAAAAAATTCATTAAATAAGATAATAAAATATAAAAAATTGAAGAAAACAAGTAAAAGCTATATTAAATATTTAAATATAATGATTGAGATGCTTAAAAATATATAAAAATGCAAAAGGGAAGAAAACTCAATGCTTTTGGGTTTTAAGCTTTTATTTCAATTTTTGGAATTCAACTATGATAACAAACTTAACCGGTAATGGGACCTTGAGGTAAGAATGGTTAACCTCTAGGCTGGTTTTTATCAATGTTTTAAAAAACCGACTCAAAGGGAGGTTGAACTAATTTTTCCCCCAAGTCATGAGTCACCAATTTGACTATTTGGGTCGAATAGGTTAGATCATGCCACATCAACATATATATATGGGAAAATTCCCAATGTTTGTTTGGTTTTTAACTTTTAACTATCAATGAACTAATATCATTAACCAAATTAATTAACCAATCATGGTCCTTGGGTCACAAATTACACACTAAATTAAACTTAAATCCTAATATTTAGAATTTTTGTCTAAATAAACAATTAAAATAAAAATATAAATATAAACTAAACAAAAATAAAACTTATATGTATACATGTAATTGACATGTTTGACCCAAATGATCAAACAAATGTATCATCTAGAGGCAAGACATTGGATATTTGGGATCTGATCCGTTCCGATTTAATTTTCTTCAAAAATAATAATTTATTAAAATAAAAATAAATATAACAATTTAAATAAATAAAAAATGCAAGTATATTTCAACTATTTTCATAGTTTAGATACATGTTTTTTATAAAAATAAATAATATAATAAATTTACAAAAATTTAGTATAAATAATATATTTATAAATAAATAATATATATATGTGTTATACATACACTACTAAAATATATAAATTTAGAGGCTCTTGCGCGGAGGCGGTCCCAAAAAAATGCCTCTATAACACATATTAGTTCTGAAGGACATGAAAATGCAGTTTTCCACTTTTGGTTCATGAAAATCCACATCAGATGCTGTAAAATCACTCTGTTTTAGGATTCACATTCTGGGCTCAAGTGAAGAATATTTGCTCATCCACTTGATATTGATTTTGGGTAATACCAATCTCCTGATTGCGCCAAATCATGAATTGGAAACTCATGCTTTTACTTCATTATGTACAACATCATTGTTAGTACAAGCAAACCCCTATACACTTCATTATGTACACTTCGTTAGGTACAAATCCATTGATCATGCTAAAGGGAAGCTGGTTCATAGGTTTATGGTTCAACCAGCAGGTTTGTACTGGAATTATGCTTTTCATAATTCATTGGTTAAGTTCTACTCAATTTCTGTTTGTTTAAGAACAAAATCCACTTCAATTTCTGTTTGTTTAAGTTCAATTTCTTTTGTTTTTTTTCCATATCAGGAACAACCATACTCAGATTCTGAACCCACAAATGAAAGAGCAGAATCTGTATTGCTTCTCAAGCAGTTGGACTTTTCCGTTGGTACTGAACTTTTTTTTATGTCTCCTGTTAAGATTTTTGGAACACTTGTTTACATGGACAACATTCTACTTACTACAGAATATAAATGGATATATACATGTTAATAGTTAAATAGAATATAGGGTTAATTACTTATTATGCCTGTTGTTTCACCAAACTACTTAAATATTACCTAATTAAAGCATTTAATTTGTTAAAATTGACAGAAAAATGTCCTAAATTAAATTTTCAAAACATTCACTTTTCTGACATCATTAATCTCCCTCTTTGTTGTTTCTGGACAAGCAAAATCGCATACATTTGATCATTGGACTCAGAGAGTTTCTCTGCCCTGTCAATATCTAATCTGGTTTGGTTATTGATTGACCACTCATCCAAAATTCACCTCATGGCTCATGTTGGTCTATCTGTACTATCTTGCTACCATGGGGTGCAGTTCTGATCTTACTAGCTCAAACTCAACCTGCCCTAGCCTGTAGAAAGGCCCGAAAGTTCAAGGAGTAAGGGCAGGCTTGGTATCCATTTTAGTGCCCAAAATGAGTTTGGCTTGCGATTTTGCCTATAATGGGCCCTAACACCCTTGTTTCTTGAAGGCCCACAGCCCTGGTCCTATCCTCGATCGGGTATCTAGTTATTCCTTACCCCCATCGTTGGCCCCACAACTAGGTGGGTATCCCAATTAACTAAATTAACTTGTGTTATGTTTACAAAGTTAATTTGATTAAGTTAATTTAATTGATAAAATTTAATTAAGAATAATTAATAAAAGAGAAAAAATTGATTAATGAGAGAAAAAAATTGTGTATACATTAATAAAGAATAATTACAAAAACAGAAAATTATAACAATAATTTTATCACACATTACATCATTTTTAAGGGAAGTATAAAAGTATAAAATTCAAAAACAGGCAAAAAATAGCGATGGGAATGAGCAAGGAGAGTGTGGCTACCTGACCCAAATTGAGGATGGTTTATGGAGTGATGGAGCTGTCACCTAAATTTTTGTAAAATGGTAATGTAGGAAAATCTAAACATTTTATTTTCTTCGTGAATTGTTTTCAATGAGATTGAAATTCTTAAAGTCTGGAGACCAAGGTATGGTGTAGGAAGGTGTTAGGAACCCCACACGCATCCAATTAAACTAGCCTTTACTTCATCAGTATTCCAAGGAAAATTTTATAATTTTTTAGCTTGAAATAAGTCATAAATAACACACTAAATTGGTCAAAGAAAGTTATATCATACTAAATTAAACAAGAAAGGAAAGCTAACTATAAGCTAACAATTTATAGGAGAATAATAGTCAATAAGCATTAAACAATGAAGAATGACCATAATATTGAGCCCTATACACCCCAAAACACATGCCATAGACTTTTAGCTCAAGATTTCCCCATTTACCCCTTTATCGAAACAAGATTTCATTATTTCGGATCCTTTTGTTGACCAAAATTCTAAAAATCTTGACCCTCCTAAACCAATCAAACATTACCACCAGGCCTTAGATACCTTAAAATACCTGCTTGTAAAATTTTTGCCCAAAATACCCTTGCTTACCACTCCTTCGCATAAAGATTCTATTTTGAGGCTCTAGATCGATCAAATTATGCCCTTTTCCAAATCTGCTCGATCTGGACCCATTTGGCCCAATCCGACCCCACCAATCAACGTCGAATGCTCAAAAACTCCATCCTATAATATTTCAATCAAAGTCTTCCATATTACCCCTTCCAACTAAAAATATTATATTTTAGCGTTCTAGATTAGTTGAATCCGAACTTGCTTAATCCATCCCTGATTGGGACAATCAGATCCAACCATTAAACCTGAAATGACTGAAAAACCCTCCCCTCAAAATTTCAGCTAAAAAAACCTGTGTTTTCCCCCTCATTTGAAAAGATTACATTTCGACTGCTCTTGTTAACCCATAAATACCGATTTATTTTGAATGCCCAAAATTCATCCCGGCCTTTCATTCAGACCCTAAATCCTAGCCATCCATCAGGAACCCCCAATCCAACCCCCTTAGACTTGGTTGAACAAAAAACACTCTAGTTTTCCAAAATTAGCAAAATGATGAAAATGCCATTTTCCCTTGATATAAATATAACCTAACTATCTCATTCGCCCTAATTCAAGAGTTTTCTTTGTTCATCCCCTTCCTTTTTATAGAGGAGAACCAGAAGCACAAAACCCTTTCTCTCTCTCTTTCTCTCTCCCCCTCTCTCTCTCTCTCTCACTTTCCTTATCTTTTTCCTTCTTCTTCTTCTTCTTAAATCCCCAAAATCTACTATTCATCGTCTTCTTCGGTGAACAGTGGCGTTAAATCGATCCTTCCCCAACCATCTTCTTCCTTCCTTCTTCCTTTTACACTTCCCTTTCTTTCTCCTCCTATTATCCTCTCCTACTTCCCTTGCAGCCCATTGTATAGTGAAGCAGAGAGTTGTAGTGAGCTCCTGTTCAGATGAAATCTCATGAAGGATGATTTGACCCAACCTATGAAACGGTGACACGTAGATGCTGACTTGGCATGAGCGACAGCCCAGTGTTGAAGCCTAGTGTGACCAAGTGACCGACCCACAAAGCAGTCCGCTACGTTACAGCTCACGAGGGGAGGAGTCTGTTGCGACGCGAACTCCAGGCTCCTTGGGCTATCTTTGAAGAGATACTCCGAGGTAACTGTAGCTCACGAGCTAAAGTTATTAACTCGCCCGAGTTCCCTAGCAGACAAGTCATTACGAGGACCAATTCTACTAAGGGTAATCCTAGAGTGCTCCAAGCTCGCCGCAAAATAGCTCGTAAACGAGCCGCACTAGCGCTCTTCAGGAAGCTTCCGACTGACAGACCGTACTGGTCAGACAGTGCCATATCCTCTACTGATGGTGCAGTCCTAGTCCTTTTGACAGTCCGTGTCACGTCTCTCAGCAGGTAAAGGCATGCCTGCCACTTTGGAAACGTGTCACTCACCCAGCCGAGGCGTACGCCACAACAGCCACCCGAGCAGCCCTGGCAGGTAACGGCTGTGGCAGGAGCCCAGAGGCGGTTATGCCCGACCTAGTGTGAGTGTCCCTATAAAAGCCCTTAGGCAAGAAGAGAAACTTCTTCTTGAACTTCTGATCTCTTGAATATAGTGGTAACACGCTATCTGCACTCTTAGCCTTTCGCCTTTTCCTTGCTTCTACCGAGTACTGACTTAAGCATCAGAGTGTCCCCATTGGGCAGACCCCCAAGGGATTCTTCTTATTCTTCACCATCTTAGGTGTCTTCCAGGAGCCACACGAGTGCCAGGTAGGAGTGACTGGATTGCGCTACATCATTTGGCGCCATCTGTGGGAATCGCTTCAAAAGGCCTTTATCTCTAAACTTTCATAGTTCTTTTCTTCATTGAAAAAATTCAATAGTCATGGCTTCTTCTAGCAATGTCGGACGAAGCACAGAAATGGATAATTCCAGGGAAAAACCCCAGCTTCCTACTGTTTGTATTAGACAGTTCACCGTCCCCCTCTCGGTGGACAGAATCCCCAGCTTGAATGTGCCTCTCATGGTGGCACCTGTCATCGCCCCACTCTCTGCTACAGTCGGAGCGACGTTCACTGAACCTTCGGTCGTGCCCCCAGTGGCCAGCCCGAACCAACTAGAGGACTTGATGCAAAGCATGCGGGCCATGTAGGCCCAAATGGGACAATTCCAGCAACTTTAGCTCTATCAACAACACGTACTGCACGAGGTCTCACAGTATCAGTATCAGCAGCAATTTCGCCAGCTGCCTCAACCTCAACTTCAGCAGCCGCAGTTCCCACCTCGTCACCCAGCCTCGTAGTAAGCTAAGTCTCGCCGCCAGGACGAGCGCCCCTCTGGCCAAGGAGAGTCCTCCCAAAACCTCCCAAAAAACCAGGCCTCCCCCCGTAGCAGACAAGAGAGACTGGCTACCCCGGTCTCGCCACTGGCGGACAGGTCGGAAGGACCCCAGCTCGCCAGGTCTACATCACCTCGGCAGTCAAAGTTTGAAACGCCGCTCCTTGAGAACTGATTTGAGATCCTGGCAACAGACTCCAAGCAGAATCCCTCTGTTTGCAGCCATCACCAGTAGACCAGGCTACTTCCTGCACCAACCATTCCGGACAGTGTAGAGGTGAGCAGCACGAACGTCGAGCCCACCAAGAAGCAGAGACACTGTCGCTAAACTCACCGATCTATCACCCATGATTTGCTCGAGCTTGGGAGCAAAGAAGAGGTAAGCTCAACCAAAGTCAAAGCTCCCCTCCTCTCAGTTCCATCCCCCCTGTCTTCCAAACTCCTGACAGTCACAATGCCCAAAGACTTCAAGCTCCCCCCTCTAGACAAGTATGACGGGTCGTTTGACCCAAATGATCATGTAGATGCCTTTTAGTCGCAGATGCACCTGGCGAGAGCCAGTGAGTCGTGCATGTGCGTGGACTTCTCCACTACTTTTAGGGGAGCAGCCCGCACGTGGTACCGAAACTTGGCACCTGGGTTGATAAGAAGTTGGGTGCAGTTTGCACAAGCCTTCACATCCCACTTCGTCACCAGCAAACGTTGCCCGCGAACTGAAGAAAGCCTCCTCAGCATAGTGCAAAGAGAGGGAGAGTCCATCCGGGACTATATCAAACGATTCAACGATGCTTGTATGCAGATACCGTGCTTGGACCCCGCCGTATGCCTTGCAATAGCCAAGAAAGGCGTGACACACGAAGAGTTCAAATGGCACATGGTCGTCAACCAGCCAGTGACCATAACCGAGTTTCTGAAGCTCGTGGACAGGTTCATAACCACCGAAGAGGAGATCAACCAAAAGGGCAAGGGCGTGCCCGAAAAAAGAAAGAGGGAAGGAGAGCCTTCCAGTCAAGGGGACAGCCGAAAGAAAAAGGATACAGTTCGGGGGGCAAAGCTGGGTCAATTGTTCCGAGCTCCTGTAGCGGACCGAGCTGATTAAACCCCACTGAACGCGAAGCAGGCTGAAATCTTGATGGAGATCAAGGACGCCCCGTACGTGAAGTGGCCACCCCATTTGAGGGGGAATTCCAATGAAAGAAATAAGAATCTGTATTGCAATTTTCACAAGGATCACGGTTACAGTACCAAGAGTTGTAAAAACCTCCACGACGAGATAGAGGAGCTCATCCATCACGGATATCTGAGAAACTTTGTACAAAATAATAATAACAATAGTAATAAAACAAGTCGGCAAGGGGAGCACAGTAAGGATGCTCCCGAGTCCAACAGCAGGCCGGTCGAACAACCGTAGAGGCAGCTTCCGGAGGAAAGGCCAGTTCGAGGGACCATCCACTTGATAGTGGGAGGTTCGATCATTGCGGGTTGCACTTTAGCAGCAGCTCGGTGATGAGACCAAAAAGAACCCTATTTTTATCCTCTAATATTCACTCTTTTATATTTATTTATCACTTAAATGAACTCATTACTCTTGTCTTTCGGTCTAGGGCAATAAAAAAGGCAATTGGAAGAAAACAGGACAAATCGGGTGATTTTGCACAGTTTCGGCGACAGTCAGTAATCTTGGCCTAACTCTCAATTCCGGACACCGAATTGGACAATTCAAGAAGCATTAGAAAGATGAAAGGAAAGCCCATAACTTTTATGTTTTGGGTTTTGACAGATTCGGCCCTCATCGAGTACGAAAATGAGCCCAAAGTCGGAGCATGTTCGCAGCCAGGCCCATTTCACAACTTAAGCCCAACTCGCAGAAGTACCTTGAAGCAACCCAACTCGAATTCAAGAGTTAAGAGTCCGAATTTCGAATGTAATCTCCAAGAAGAGAGTTTTATTAGATCTAAAGTCTTGAATATAATCCTAGAGAAATAAAAAGATTGAGATTAGAGCATTAGATAAGAGATAGGATAGGATTAGTTCAAGATAAGATCAAAACTCTCTAAAGATAATATGATCTCCTAGAAGGAGTTGGAAAACAGCCCTCTCCTTTGGCTTTAAAAAGAGGGGGGTGAACCAGCTCTAGAAATCACTCATTCCAAGATCCAAGAGATCATCAAGAAGACCAAGAAGCAAGAAGGCTGTTCGGCAATGGAGAAGAAGAGCATGGAGATTGCGCAGATCATAAGTAGCTAAGCTTCTTTTTCTGGTTCAAGGGGGAGGTTCGATTGTGTCATTGTGAGGTTCTGTAGTTACTTTATTTTTTTTCTTTTTAATTCAAGTATTCATTGGTTCTTGTGCACATTTTTATTGGATATTAATGTTAATTAGTCTGACAAACTGAATTAATGTTGATTTTCCTACTGCTATCCATGATTTCGGTGATCCGTAATTGTCACGAATAATGGTACAAGTAGCAATTAGGTTGATATCTTTTTGGGTCAATTGTTCGTGACAGCCTTTGACCAATGTTTTAACATGGTTCAACCTAAAAGAATCGATGGAACAAAATTCAGTAATTGCAGCTATCTCAATTATTGTTATTTTGGTTTAACTGTTTTCACAAATCTTAATGCTATCATTGTTTAATATGGAACGCTATCGTACCCAGTTGAGTGGTGATAAGTGTTGATCGAATGCTAGGTTTGGTCAACTGAATTAGGAAAACACAAGGTTTATTATGGCTATCCTAATAAATCTAAGGTTAAATGCTTGAATTGCAAGAATGCTGAATTGTACCTAGGATCGATGGCCAATCGATTCAACCCGAACCCTTGAACCAGAATTCAGTAAGACTAATTTTCTCTTGTTTGTTTAGTTTGTTATTCTTTTAATTTTAGTTATTTAATTTTTCCCACACAATTACTTTACCCATTCGGCTAAGAGATTATTGATTTGCTCCCTGTGGGATTCGACCTAGAACCACTTTTACTGCAAACATTTTATTGTGGGACTAGTATTAATTTTGAGGGCTTCGACAAACCCGTCAAAATTTTGGCGCCGTTGCCGGGGAGCAACTTTAATTTCTTAGCTATTACCTTCCACTTGTTAAACTCTTTTGTTTTATGACTCGTGCTTCTCAACGAGGTGAACTCGAGTACAATCCCGAAATTGAGAGGACCACCCGTCGTTTAAGAAAGGAGGCGAAGCAAAGGAATGATTGTTCACCAAAGAAGGTGAATTCAGATTGTGATCTTCCCATATTCGAAGAAGTAGAAAGAATGGCTGACAGAGAGAGGACATTAAGGGAGTTGGCTGCACCAATTATGAACCAACAACCTTTATGCATCACGTACCCCACTCTTGAGGTAGCCTTTGAAGTCAAATCTGGTTTGATTCAATTATTACCTCTGTTTCATGGTTTCCCAGGTGAGGACCCTCACAAACATCTAAAGGAATTTCATGTCGTCTGTTCAAGCATGAAACCCCACGGTATGACCGAGGACCAGGTAAAACTCATAGCCTTTCCATTTACTTTAAGAGATAAAGCAAAGGATTGGTTGTATATTCTTCCTCCCGATTCAATATGCACATGGGATGAGATGAATAGGATATTCTTGGACAAATATTTTCCTGCATCCCGGGCTGCAAATATAAGAAAAGAAATATGTGGAGTTCGGCAATTTGGTGGTGAGACACTATACGAATATTGGGAAAGATTTAAGCAACTTGTTGCTAGCTGTCCACATCACCAAATACCCGAACAACTGTTAATCCAATACTTCTACGAAGGGCTGCAGCCCTTGGATAGAAGTATGGTCGATGCAGCCAGTGGAGGAGCTTTGGTGAACAAGACACCCGAAGCGGCCAGGGAGTTAGTCTCCAACATGGCCGAAAATTCACAACAGTTCGGTGCTAGGACAGACGGTACCATTAGACGGGTTAATGAGGTAAGCCATGTAAATTTAGAAAATCAGATTTCTGACCTAACTGCTTTGGTAAGACAACTCGCTACAGGACAAGTACAAACTGCCAGGGTGTGTGGTATTTGTTCGATTCCTGGCCATCCTATGGACATGTGTCCATCATTGCAAGATGGTTCGATGCAGCAAGTCAATGCCGTAGGAGGATTCCCGGGCCAGCCCCAACGAAAGTATGATCCCTACTCCAATTATTACAATCCGGGGTGGAGAGATCACCCAAACCTAAGCTACGGGAACCGAGGAGGACAGCAGCAATACCAGCCCCATTTTTTCAGTCGACAGCCCCAGTTTTCAACATCCATCACAGCACAAAGCCAACCCTCGAATTCAGGTATGTCATTAGAGGATATATAGTTAAGGCTCTAGCTACTAATACTCAGCAATTTCAACAGGAAACAAGAGCCAGCATTCAGAATTTGGGGACCCAAATCAGCCAACTTGCCACTGCCGTTAGCAAGTTGGAGGTGCAGAGCTCCGGGAAACTACCATCACAAATGGTAGTCAACCCCAAGGAGAGTGTAAGTGCAGTGGTGCTAAGAAGCGGGAAGGAACTGCAGCTAGAACCTACCTCACCAAGGAAGGTGGATAATGGACAAGAAGAAGACAAGGTGCAGGACTCCAGAGTTAGAGAGAACGTTTCAGCCATGATGAAGAGGACCTTACCAGAAAAATATGCTGATCCAGGTATGTTCACCCTACCTTGTGCGATTGGAAATAAGAAAATCGAGCATGCCATGCTAGACTTAGGTGCATCTATCAATGTCATGCCATACTCGATTTACTATGCTTTGAGATTAGGTCCTTTAAGGGAAACTAAAGCTGTTATCCAATTAGCTGATCATTCTAACGCCTTCCCGGAAGGGATTGTTGAGAATGTAATGGTGTAGGTTAACGATTTAATTTTCCCAGCTGATTTTTACATTCTAAAGATGGAGGAGGACACGATCGAAAGTTCAGCCCCACTTCTATTAGGCAGGCCATTTATGAAAATGGCCAAGACCAAAATAGATGTGGATGAGGGTACCCTCTCCGTCGAAATCGGCGGGGAGACTATTAAATTTAATATTTTTGAAGCTATGAAGTACCCAAATGCAGACCATTCGGTTGATACTATTGATCCAATTGTGCAGGAATTTTTTGCAAAAGATATGAATGAGGAGCTAGAATCGAGTGCACAATTGGATACGAAGGCCCCTATTCCAGATTTGAACCCGCTCATGATGGATGGAAGGGGAGCACACCGAAAGCTGAAACCACGAGAGCTAAAGTAGCAAAGGAGGGCGTCGAGCATAACAACGTTAAACAATTGCGCTTGTGGGAGGCAACCCATTGTGTTTAGTTAATTTTGTTATTTTGTTTGGTTTTGATTTTTGTGTTTAGCAGGAACCCAACAAGACAAACAGGGAAATACCCCCAAATCCTTCTACTTTATGCATAATCACATACATTAGGGACAATGTATAACTTAAGTGTGGGGGGATTATGGAAATCTGATGGAAATTTGGGATACCTTATCTTTTTGAAATTTTTGCTCCCTGGAAACTTATCCTTGAACGATTTCAACTTATCAGGAATCATGTGCTTAGGCTGAATAGATAAGATAGGATGCAAGCATGACTAACTGAATCTTTTTTGGCTGCATATGGTACCTCATGATTTTAATCGATCAATAGGCAAGATGCATTACGGTTTGATTGATTTTCACATAATTATCTGTCAAACATGGGTTGATTATTCTAGAACTTGCTGTGTTAGGCATATAGAGACCACGATCAATGAATTCATGGATCAGGCGGTGAAACCCTGTGATTCTTGTGAAAAAAAAAGAGGGAGTTTGAAAATAAAATCGTAACTAATGTGAGATGGAGCATAAAATGCACTCACATCTAGAAACAAAAACAAGTGTGAGATGGAGCATAAAATGCACTCACATCTAGAAATGATAGCAAGAGTGAGATGGAGCATAAAATGCACTCACATCTTGAAAAAAAAAAAAGGGGGCAAGGGTGAGATGGAGCATAAAATGCACTCACCCTAGAACCCCAACCCCATTCTCACCTTTAGATCCTAGGAATTCACACTAAGTGGTGAAGATGTGATACATAGCAAGCTTATGGCAATAAGCACACCTTGTTTTGATTCAAAGGAAAGTAATTGCATCTGGCTGAATTGGTTTGTTAAAAGCAATGAGCACCTGTGCAGTCCAAGGAGTTTCAGCCCTGGAGGCTTGTCTCCTTGACTATCGATTTAACTTGAGACCATGAGGAATGGTGATTTGCAATCACTCTTGGACAAGAAAAAGGGGAGAAAGAGATGAAAAGGGAAAGGTTACCAAGTCTGAACTAAAGCATGAAATTAACCAGGCCTCATGTAGAGAAAAAGAAATATTGAAAATCAATAGTTAGTCTCTCTTGTGTTACTTGAGTTTTTGCCTTGCCCGAGGACAGGCAAAGTTTAAGTGTGGGGGGGATTTGATGAGATCAAAAAGAACCCTATTTTTATCCTCTAATATTCACTCTTTTATATTTATTTATCACTTAAATGAACTCATTACTCTTGTCTTTCGATCTAGGGCAATAAAGAAGGCAATTGGAAGAAAACAGGACAAATCGGGTGATTTTGCACAGTTTCGGCGACAGTCAGTAATCTGGGCTTAACTCTCAATTCCAGACACCGAATTGGACAATTCAAGAAGCATTAGAAAGATGAAAGGAAAGCCCATAACTTTTATGTTTTGGGTTTTGACAGATTCGGCCCTCATCGAGTACGAAAATGAGCCCAAAGTCGGAGCATGTTCGCAGCCAGGCCCATTTCACAACTTAAGCCCAACTCGCAGAAGTACCTTGAAGCAGCCCAACTCGAATTCAAGATTATAGAGTCCGAATTTCGAATGTAATCTCCAAGAAGAGAGTTTTATCAGATCTAAAGTCTTGAATGTAATCCTAGAGAGATAAAAATATTGAGATTAGAGCATTAGATAAGAGATAGGATAGGATTAGTTCAAGATAAGATCAAAACTCCCTAAGGATAAGATGATCTCCTAGAAGGAGTAGGAAAACAGCCCTCTCCTTTGGCTATATAAAGAGGGGGTGAACCAGCTCTAGAAATCACTCATTCCAAGATCCAAGAGATCATCAAGAAGACCAAGAAGCAAGAAGGCAGTTCGGCTATGGAGAAGAAGAGCATGGAGATTGCGCAGATCATAAGTAGCTAAGCTTCTTTTTCTGGTTCAAGGGGGAGGTTCGATTGTGTCATTGTGAGGTTCTGTAGTTACTTTATTTTTTTTCTTTTTAATTCAAGTATTCATTGGTTCTTGTGCACATTTTTATTGGATATTAATGTTAATTAGTCTGACAAACTGAATTAATGTTGATTTTCCTACTGCTATCCATGATTTCGGTGATCCGTAATTGTCACGAATAATCGTACAAGTAGCAATTAGGTTGATATCTTTTTGGGTCAATTGTTCGTGACAGCCTTTGACCAATGTTTTAACATGGTTCAACCTAAAAGAATCGATGGAACAAAATTCAGTAATTGCAGCTATCTCAATTATTGTTATTTTGGTTTAACTGTTTTCACAAATCTTAATGCTATCATTGTTTAACATGGAACGCTATCGCACCCAGTTGAGTGGTGATAAGTGTTGATCGAATGCTGGGTTTGGTCAACTGAATTAGGAAAACACAAGGTTTATTATGACTATCCTAATAAATCTAAGGTTAAATGCTTGAATTGCAAGAATGCTGAATTGTACCTAGGATCGATGGCCAATCGATTCAACCCGAACCCTTGAACCAGAATTCGGTAAGACTGATTTTCTCTTGTTTGTTTAGTTTGTTATTCTTTTAATTTTAGTTATTTAATTTTTCCCACACAATTACTTTACCCATTCGGCTAAGAGATTATTGATTTGCTCCCTGTGGGATTCGACCTAGAACCACTTTTACTGCAAACATTTTATTGTGGGACTAGTACTAATTTTGAGGGATTCGACAAGCCCGTCACTCGGACATCAGTTCGTGAGGCCACCCAGGAGGAGCAGAATCCCCCAAAGCGGCCGAGGATGGAAGAGCCAATTTTCTTCACAGAAGATGATGCGCGAGGGGTCCACTATCCCCATGATGACGCGCTCATAATTAAGCTAAGAATCAACGACTTTGAGGTCAGACGCGTACTCGTTGACTCAGGCAGCTCAACTGACATCCTCTTCAAAGCTGCGTTTGATCAGCTTCAGTTGTAGAGAGGCGACCTGAAGCCTACAGAAACTTCTTTGGTGGGCTTCAGCGGAGCAGAAGTCCGGCCCTTGGGAAAATAATAGTACTTGTGGAAGTCGGCACATGGCCTCCTGGTGGTCGTGACCCCCTCCCCCTACAATGCCATAATAGGTCGACTGATCACCCATGTCCTACGGGCGGTGGTCTCCACTTACCATTTGGCTATGAAGTTTCCAACAGACTTTGGTGTGGGAGTAGTGCGGTGCGACCAGCTCGAGTCCTGCAAGTGCTACGTCGCCGCACTTAAGGGAAAAACCAAGGTGGTCATTGACCTCGAGCTAGAGTGGCCTATGGAGCAAGGTGAAGAACGAGCGTCGCCCACAGAAGAAACAGTCGCAGTTCCGACCTCAATAGCAGACCTAGTTCGAATGCTTCAGATCGGTGCTTTCGTCTAGGAACCTCTACGGTCCAAACTAGTAAGTTTCTTACTTCAAAATTTAGATATTTTTGCATGGTCCATGGTATAGATGCCTGGTATAGACCCCGAACTCATAACTCAAGCTGAATACTGATTCTGTAGTTAGGACCGTTAGATAGAAGAAACACAACCTAGCCCCGGAGCATTGGAAAGTGGTCGAGAAGCTCTTCGCAGTTGACTTCATAAGAGAAGTCCATTACCCGAGCTGGGTAGCCAACCCTGTCCTGGTAAAGAAGGTTGACGGCAAGTGGCGCATGTACGTCGACTACACCGACCTGAACCGAGCTTGCCCAAAAGACTGCTTCCCGCTCCCTAGAATTGACTGCCTGGTGGACGCAACCTCAGGGCACGAGTTGCTAAGTTTCTTGGATGCCTATTCGGGCTATAACCAAATCAAGATGGACCCAGCAGATGAAGAAAAGACTGCCTTCATCACGGAATTCGGCCTATACTGTTACAAGGTTATGCCCTTCGGGTTGAAAAACGTAGGGGCAACCTTTCAAAGTTTTGCAAATAAATTATTTGTGCCGTTAATCGGCAAAGAAGTAGAATGCTATGTAGATGACATGGTCGTCAAAACTCATTTCTCACATGAATTAATACAAGATTTGCATTCTATTTTTGAAATTCTGTGCAAGTTTAATATGAGACTAAACCCAAACAAGTGCATATTCAGTGTGACCTCAGGTAGGTTCCTAGGATACATCGTTAACCAGCGTGGCATTGAGGCCAACCCAGATAAGATTAAGGCCATTTTAGATATGAGACCACCCCAGAAGTTGAAGGAGGTTCAGAGGTTGAATGGCTGCATAGCCGCCCTAAGCCGCTTCATGTCTAAATCGGCGGACCACTGTCTACCGTTCTTCAAGGCAATTAAGAGCAAAGGGTTCGAATGGACCCAAGACTGCCAGCTCGCATTCGACGAGCTCAAGAAATACCTCGCTAGTGTGCCAAACTTAACCCAACCTAAGGAGGGTGATGTTTTAGAACTGTACCTCTCGGCGAGCGGCGAAGTGGTCAGTTCGGTACTAATAAAGGAATTAGATCGGATCCAACGACCCATCTATTATGTTAGTAAGGTATTGTAGGGAGCAGAGATGAGATACCCAGAGATACGAAAGCTAGCATATGCACTAGTAGTTGCAGCTCGAAAGCTTCGCCCGTACTTCCAAGCTCATAATGTTATCGTCCTCACCAATAAACCTCTGAGGAAGGTCTTACTTAAGCCTGAGGTCTCTGGTTGGTTGACGAAGTGGGTCGTTGAGCTCAGCAAGTACGACCTCCAGTACAAGCCGCGAACTGCCATTAAGGCTCAAGTCTTAGCAGATTTCATCGCCGAGTGCACATTCGGCTCCAAAGTTCCCAGGCCGATTGAGCACGAGGTCCCCAGTTTGGGTGAACCTGAAGCTCCCAAGCCGGTTCAGTCCAAGCCCCATGAGGTAGCAGCCAGTGTGGCATCTATCCTAGCTAGGCCAAGTGTGAGCTGGGATGAGGAGCCCTGGATCCTTCATGTAGATGGCTCCTTGAACCAACAGGGCAGCGAAGCCGGAATAGTTCTGCACGGCCCAAGTAGTACGGAACTGGAGTATGCGCTATGCTTCGAGTTCGCAGCATCTAACAATGAAGCAGAGTATGAGGCGTTGATAGCTAGACTAGCCTTAGCCAGAGAAGTAAAAGCAAGCACATCATTATCTGCAGCGACTCCCAGCTCGTGGTCAACTAGGTCACTGGTGAGTACAAAGCTCACGAGCCGACCATGGTCGCCTACTTAGCCAAAGTCAGAGAGGCCCTGCTCAACTTCCAGTCACACTTCATCAGATAAATCCCTAGGTCAGAGAACACTGAGGTCAGCGCCCTATCCAGGTTAGCCAGCACCAGCGACATCACCATGAGAACCGTGTACATAGAGGACTTGCCTCGGCCTAAAATTCTCGGGGGGGCAGAGGAGGTCGCTCCTATCGTTCATGCAGAGCTGAGTTGGATTGACCCGCTCGTGAGCTTCTTGCTACACGGGATCCTCCCTACAGATCACAATGCAGCCAGAAGTGTGCAGCGCCAGGCAGCCAAATATGTTATGATAGACGAACGGCTATACTGGAGATCCTACGCGCTCCCCTACCTACGTTTCTTGTGACCTACCGAAGCCAAGCTCGTCCTCCGTGACACTCATGAGGGTCTGTGCGGCAGACACTTGGGGGCAAGGCCCCCGCCCAAAAGGCACTTCGACAAGGGTATTATTGGCCAACAATGAAGGCAGATGCCATTGAACTCGTTAGAAGATGTGACAAATGCCAAAGACATGCCAATATTCACCACCAACCCGCCGTCGACCTCAAGTATCTCACCAGCCTGTGGCCCATTGCACAGTGGGGCATCGATCTACTCGGGCCATTCCCGCCAGCAACGGGTGGAAAGAAGTTCTTAGTAGTAGCAGTGGACTACTTTACCAAGTGGGTAGAAGCCGAACCCCTTGTAATGATCACAACCCAAAATGTTCAAAAGTTCTTTTCGAAGAACATCGTGTGCCACTTTGGATTACATCGGGTATTGATTTCTGACAACAGCAAGTAGTTCAAGGATATCAAATTTCAAGATTGGTGTCAGGACATGGGAATTCGACAGAACTTTACTTCAGTTGCACACCCTCAAGCAAACGGTCAGGCGGAAGTCATGAACAGAGCCATCCTCCGCGGATTAAAAGCACGGCTGGACCGAGCTAAAGGATTGTGGACAGATGAACTACCAAGTGTTCTATGGGCGTACCAGACCACAGAGAAGATCGCCACAGGAGAAACACCCTTCAATCTCACCTACGGCACCGAAGCGGTGATCCCCGCAGAAATCGAAGTACCTACGCTGCGACTAGAAGCATATAGTGATCAGACAAACGAAGATGAGCTACGTACCAACCTCGATCTACTCGACGAAGTAAGGGACCTCACGTACATCAGGACCGCAGCCTACCAGCAGAGAGTAGCTCAGTACTATAACGCCAGGGTCAAGAGGTGGAACCTCTACATTGGCGACCTGGTCCTTCGTAAGGTTATGGTACCTGAGCCTGATGCTAGCAAGCTCGGGTCCAACTAAGAAGGTCCCTATTGAGTGAAGCGAGTGCTCAGAGAAGGAACGTACGAGCTCGAGACCCTCGAAGAGAAACAAGTACCTCGGGCATGGAATATTGTCAACTTAAGGCAATATTATCTGTAATAACCGAGTTGGCCATGACCACTCCCAAAGCCTAAGGGAAAAAATGCCGAGCTAACATGATCTCGGTGCAATAAGACCCGATCGCCTCTGAGGCACGGGAAAATCTCAAAAATAGACTATAAGTCACCCCCAGAGGCTAAGGGCAAAGAATGTCGAGCTAACACGATCTCGGCGCAGTCAGACCCAATCGTCTCCATGATAGCTTGTCAAGGTGAGGAGTGTAAGCAGCTTGGGCTTAAACCCCACCAAACATAGCTTGTCCTAGTACAACGATCGAAGTAAAGAATAACCGACAGACAAATAGTTCGGGTGCACATGGCAATCGACTTGTCGTGCACCATGGAGATGCCTTACTTCGGGTAAATAGCTCTAGTAGCTTAGGTATCGAGATCACCTTAGCAAAGATACAAAGAGCCTATCATACTTGGAAGAAGAAGGAAAAACTTTCATTTTCACTTGAGAAAAAATAAAATAAAATAAAGAAGAAAAGTAACAGTGCAATAACCGAGCTAAACAGCTTGAGAAAGTCTGACTATCACGGGGCACAACCGCCCAACCAATGACTTGTGAAAGACCGGGTTTACGGCACCCAGAAGCCACCAGAAGTCCAGAGAAACGCTGCCTCAAGGATCCGCCTCCTCATCCTCTAGGGAGTCAGGCTCCTCTTCCTTCGCTTGGTCCGCCGCCTCAAGAGACAGACCCTTCATAGTAATGCCATTGAAGTTGAGCTCGGAAAACTTCTTCCGAACCAGCCATCGGCAAAGCTTAAATCCAGAGCGGTACGAACCCAAACCATACTCCGCTTGGAGGTCCTGGAATTCCTGAGAGTCTTTAAAATCCCAGACCGCTTTCTCTCGCTCAGCCTCTACCATCTGATCAAAGTTTCGAGTCCAATTTAGAAGAGTGGACCCCAAGTCCCGCACCTTCTGCCTGAGGAGCTCCCTCTCCGTCGCCATCCTCGACGATTCCTCCCTATAACGTGTGCACTCTTCTGAAAGCCGAGCGATTTGAGCCTCCTAGTCGTGGACGAGTAGCTCCTGAGACTCGCTCCCCTTGCGGATGTGATGGAGCTCACCTCGGATCTGGTCAAGCTTGCCCTAGAGCTTCTTGTTAGCAGCCCACTGGTCGAGGGCATCGACGCGATAGATGTGCGTCTAGAGAGCCATGGCATGGATGGCGGAATTCACCTGCCAACGGAAGAGAAGATCAGAGGACAGCGGAGAAGAGCAAAACAAGAGAGGAAAAGGGAAAAGGGTCACATATCACCATGCAATGGGCAGAGGCGAATGTAGAGATGTCCTTGGGCTCCATACTCCCCCACTGAGTGACCTCATCATTAGTAATCGCCTTCCGACTCCTTCGGCGAGCCACAAGATAATCATTTACCCCTTCCCATTTCCCCACTGGGAACCGAGGGTAAGGACATGGCTGGAGGGAATTATAGGGAGCCTCCCCCGACTGAGGGAGCTTGTCCCCCCCAAGGTTAATCCCGCTAGTCCCCTTAAGTAGGGGCGTCGGAGTCTCGGGCGGAGGAGAGGGTAAAATTGGCTCGGTAGACCCGAACTCAGTACTTCCTAAAGGGGGGGTCTGGTCAAGGCACGTCCTCTTCTTATGGCACCTCTGGCTGCATGAGAGAAGGTGGCACGAATCGGCATGAGACATGATGGCTGCCAAAAAAAATCCACAAGATATTAATCCGGCAAGAAACAAAATACATGTGTACACAATATTGTTACAATGCACTACGCGACCTAAAAAGGCAACCTACCTGGGCTCAAGCTTGCCTACGCGAGCTTCTCCTTGGCCAAGTAGTATGAGCAAAGGAAGCCTAACGACGCCTAGGACAACATCGTTTTCTAAATTTTAGGGTTCATCTCGGCCCCGAGGTCCTAGATGGCACCCCTCCAAGCTGTTGGGAAGGGCCACCCCTCGGGGTTACAGACCACAAAGTAATCCCACTTCTAGGCGGGAATCTTATTTGGCAGCTCGTATAAGAGCTTATAGCAGCGATAGGGAGAGAGGTAATAAAAGTGCCTCTCTGGAGGAACCCAAGAGCAGCATTCTTTATACAA
The DNA here is from genome assembly GCF_056320005.1 of Nelumbo lutea. NCBI lineage: Eukaryota > Viridiplantae > Streptophyta > Magnoliopsida > Proteales > Nelumbonaceae > Nelumbo > Nelumbo lutea. The sequence continues at coordinate 70,044,716 of NC_142687.1, read as the reverse complement.
AGGATAGAGGCAAAAATACCAAGGTTCAAAGGAAGGCAGTACTCGTAACGCAGGGATATAGTCCCAACCATGTTTTGAATGGCATTGGGATGAAGCTGGTCAATGATGATGTTAAAATGATTTAACACATCCACTATCAAGGGGTACAGGGGTAGACACAAGCCTAAAGGGATAGGAAATCCATCACATGGACGCCCAAGATTGTGGAATAAAGGGGGCGAATTTCAAAAAAAAATTCTCTCCCTTCAACAAGGAATCGAATTCCCTATCTAGAAAATCATATTTTCAAAAATCATTCTTGAACCATAAACTAAACCAGATCTGAACCAAAAGGAGGAGAGAGAGATAATACTTGATACAGAGAAATAATATCTCTCAATGGAGGTGTTCACGCCCAAGGTAGGATCCAAAATCTGCTCCCACTGAAGATGGCGCCCCAACCAACTTGGTGGCACCACAGTGTCAACCTTGTCAGGATAGGTCTCCCTAGACCAACCCACTAGCTTTGAACATTCTAAACTAACACGAGTCTCATTAAGTATCCAGTTTAAGGGTATCACACAGAAACATACCAAGGGAACATGAATCAAATATGCACTTTTATTCATTTACAATAAACTCATAAAGTACATCATTCTGATTGAAGCTAAGGGCATACAAAACTATCTAACAGCTCCCACTTGCACTTAGGTCCAATTAGGTACTAGCTGGAGTCCCATGCTTTCCACGTGTTTTTCAAACACTTTCTGTGACAGTGGTTTTGTCAATGGGTCTGCTACATTTTCCGCTGAAGCTACCTTCTGAATCAGGATGTCCCCTCTACCAACAATCCCCCTCAGTACATGGTACTTCCTTTCGATGTGCTTTGACTTCGAGTGGGCTCGTGGCTCCTTAGCCTGAGCAATAGCTCCATTGTTGTCACATAACAATGGGATGGGTGATGTGCTAGATGGAACTACTCCCAACTCGTGAATGAACTTCTTCATCCACACGGCTTCTTTGGCATCCTCACTTGCGGCAATGTACTCGGCCTCGGTCGTGGAGTCTGCATTGGACCCCTGTTTGCTGCTTTTCCAACAAACAACACACAATCCTATCGTGAAAACATATCCAGATGTAGACTTTCTATCATCTGGATCCGATTGGAAATCGGCATCTGTATACCCTTGGATCTGTAGTGAGCTACCATCGAATACTAGACAAAACTCTTTTGTCCTTTGAAGGTACTTAAGTGTGTTTTTCACAGCAGTCCAGTGCTCTTGCCCTGGGTTGGCCTAAAATCTACTTACTACACTCACTGCCTAAGCAATGTCAGGATGAGTGCACAACATGGCATACATGATGCTCCCTACGGCAGAGGCATAGGGAATGTCTTTCATGCCATCAATCTCCTCAGAAGTCTTAGGAGACATATTCTTGGAGAGATGACTCCGTGCCTGAAAGGAACATTTCCTATCTTGGAGTTTTCCATGCTGTATCTTTTGACTTTTTTGTCAATGTAGGCAGATTGGGATAATCCTATTATCCACTTCGATCTATCTCTATAGAGTCAAAGACCCAGTATATAGGAGGCTTCTCTAAGATCTTTCATGGAGAATTGCTGTGAGAGTCATACTTTCATGGTAGTCAACATTCCTATATCATTCCCAATGAGTAGATTGTCATCTACATACAGAACCAAGAAGGTAACCTTATCCCCACTGTACTTCCTATAAACACAGGGTTCATCCGGATTCTGCTCAAAGTCAAATGATTTGACAGCAGAGTCAAAATGGATGTTCCAACTTCTAGAAGCTTGCTTAAGTCCATAAATGGATCTATTGAGTTTACATACCATGTTTTCCTGACCCACAGCTATGAAGCTTTGTGGCTGCTGCATATAAATATCTTCAGTAAGATCTCCATTCAGGAATGCAGTTTTGACATCCATTTGCCAAATCTCATAATCATGGTATGTTGCTACAGCTAGCAGGATCCTAACAGATTTAAGCATGGCCACAGGCAAAAAGGTTTCCTCATAATCGATGCCCTCTTTCTAAATGTACCCTTTCACCACCAAACGAGCTTTGAATGTCTCAACCCTACCATCGGGGCCCTTCTTCCTCTTGTAAATCCATTTGCAACCGATTGCTTTTACCTCGGAGGGCGGATATACTAGAGTCCAGACTCCATTGGTCTCCATTGAGTCCATCTCTGCTCTCATGGCCTCCACCCACTTCTGGATATCTATGTCCGACATAGCTTCCGCGTAAGTCACGGGATCCTCCTCACTAGTCAAGGTTTCCACCAAGTAACTATCCTGGTCATAACAATAGCGGACTGGTGGCCTGGATACCCGAGTGAATCTTCTAGGTTGGTCACTACCTGGAACTTGTGGGACATCTCCCACTGCTCCTGAGCTCTCCTCGTCAAGAACAATTTCCTAACGATGGGTGTCCAAGATATAATCAGTCTCCAAGAAATGGGCATTTTGATGAACCTACAATTTATCTATAATTTTTTAGGACTTTAGCATGGATTTTTGTGCCGGTTTTATTAATTTTTGCCTTAATTTAGCTTAATGCTAAGAATAAGTTTCAGGGGTAATTAATCTAAGAAAATGAAGGAAAAAGGCAAGAAAAGAAGGTTCAAAAAGACCAAATTCGGCCCAGCCCGATTGTGGAAGCAAGAGAGAGCACTTCGGCCCAAGAAGAGCAAGTGGATTCCTTGAAAAAACCCAAGAAAAGAAAGCCTAGCTAAGAATAGAATTCGGCCCAGCAAGGAAGGCCCATTCTCAGCCCAAAAGAGCAGCTCAATGTATAGCTATCATGTGCTAAGAGAGAGCCTAAGTGCAGCCCAAATAGCAGCTCATAGGAGGCTTTCAAGAGAGCTCTAGAAAGTTCAAGAAAGGGGCGTAATACACCCCATTCTAGAGGCTTCAAGAAGGGGCAAGAGCCCCCTTGAAAAACTATATAAGGAGGCCTCTAGGAAGTGAGAGAGGTGTTCAATTGCTGAAGAGGAAGGCTCTCCCACTCTTACAGGTTCAGCCACCTTGAGAGAAGAGAAGAGAAGAAGGTTAGGCGCAAGGAAGAAGAAGAAGAAGGGTTGAAGGAAGTTCAAGGCAAACAAGCTAGAAGAGAAGGTGAGTTCAAAATTGGGGGTTTGTGATTCAAAGATCATTTATAATAACTCAATTGTAGTTTCATTCTCCTTTAATTTGAATTTTGTTTCTTTGTTATATTTTCTTTCTTCTTTCTCCTTCTTCCATTCTTCCTTGATGTATTTTAGCTTGTAAAATTTTAGTTCAGAAATCTAATTCTTTTTTATTCATTCGAATGGTCATGAATTGTATTTGGAGTTTCTTGAATAAGGGTGTTATTGTAGATTAATTCGGCCAACTAACCTTCAAAACTAAGATCTGAATTCTCAGATCTGAGATTGCAAGATCTGAATTGCTTGAAAGAGAATTCAGATCTGCAATTTTGAGATTGGCCGAATGGATGTAAAGCTTGGAATTCCTAGAGTGCTTGAGAGAGACTCTAGGAATTCACATCTACTATTCAAGAACTGAATTGGATGCAAGATCAGAGATAATTTGCACAATTCAGTTGGTGATCAATTCAGTTTTGAATTGATGCCTTAGATGTGTTTGAAAAAATGCATGCATGGGGATTAGATTCTTGTTAGAGATAGAAGAATTGTCACTCATCATAGGATGAAGATACGCTTGAGAGAGGCTGTTCATGACCTTGGGGTTTCACCAAACCAAGGCTTAATTATGATTTATTCGAATGATCCAAATTGATAGATTGATCAATTCTGAGAGTAACATTTACTGCTTACTCTTCTAACCTGATTTGAAGGCAATTGGACCAATGATTTAGATAGATTTTAATTTAGGATTCTTTTAGCTTTCATTAAAGTTTTGATTTATTTGTTAATAAGATAAGAAGTACTCAATTTAGTATTGATACTTGTTTCCTAAATCCTCGTGGGAACGATACTTCACTCATTACTTTATTACTTGAATGGCCAGTGCACTTGCTAGTGTCACAATGAGCCACACATCACATTTCGACTACAGAACACTTTCTGCTCACTTGGGGCATAGAAAAGGTAACCTACAGAGCCTTTTGGGTAGCCTACAAATAGGCAGCGACTGGTCTTGGATTCCAACTTGTCTGCGTAACCACAAAAGGATGTGGGTAACTCTGAGTGTATGAGAAGTGACCGGACCATATCCAATAAAGTCCTATTCCTCCTCTCTGACACACCATTAACTTGTGGTGTAACAGGATGAGCTAATTGTGATACTATCCCATTGTCCTTTAAGTAGTCCCTGAATTCATCAGAGAGATACTCGCCACCTCGATCAGATCGAAGGGCTTTAATTATTCTCGCCAACTGTTTCTCGACCTCTTGTCTAAACTCTTTGAACTTTTTAAAGGATTCAAACTTGTGTCTCATTAGGTACACGTAACCATATAATGAGAAATCATCTGTGAAGGTGATCAAATACACGTATTGATTCTGCGTCCTAACACTCAGGGGACCACATACATCAGTATGTATTAGGTCAAGTGTGCCTGTACATCTTCCAGTCTTACCATTAAATGGTCGTTTCGTCATCTTGCCTTGTAGGCAAGGCTCACAGGTGAGAAGATCTTCTACAGTTAGAAAATCTAAAGGACCATCATTTACCAACTTTGTGATTTGGTCAATACCAATGTGGCCAAATCGGTAAATCCACAGACACGTGGGATTAACTGTATCACGGGCTCTCTTCTTGGGGATTTCAGCCGACGTAGTTTTGGTTATGTTAGTTTCTAGAGAATGATGTAGAACATAGAAACCATTCTCCAGTTCCCCATATGTGATGAATCTGTTATTTCTTTTAATAGTAATCGTATTACTAAAGAAGACAGAATAACCATCTGCACACAGTTTTGAAATAGAAATCAAATTTCTTCTTAAGTTTTGTACATAAAGACAATCTTTCAGTACAACATTTCCTTCTCTAAAAATTAACTCCACGGTTCCTATTGTCGTGACTGCAACAGTTGCAGTAGTCCCCAAGTAGAGAGTGACTTCTCCTTCACTCAGCCTTCTGCTTACCTTGAACCCCTGCAGTGAATTACACGCATGAGTTGAAGCCCTGGAGTCAATACACCAGGATGCAGAAGCTACCAATAAATTGGTTTCTATAACACAAGTTTTGAAATTACCTTTCTTAGATTCCAGGTAGGCAGGACAGTTCCTTTTCCAGTGGCCGATCTTCTTGCAGAAGTAACAGGCATCCGATGCTTTGTCTTTCTTCTGCCTTTTGCTCTCAGTGGCTTTCTTCTGAGGCTTCTTTGCCTTCCTCTTTCTCTTGCCCACTTTGCTAGCTTCAATAAGCATAGTTACAGGCTCATCCTTTTTAATCAGTTCTTCGGCTCTTTGCAACATATTGCTGAGCTCTTGCAAGCTAACATTCAGCTTGTTCATGTTGTAGTTCATGATGAACGGATTAAAGGAAGGAGGCAAAGAATTAAGAATAGCATCTATCTGGGTTGCGAGGTCCAGCCCGGATCCAAGAGCCTCCAGTTCATTGATGTAACCCATCATCTGAAGACAATGGTCGTGAACTTGTTGGCCCTTGGACATTTGAGTGGTCATGAACTGTTTCAAAACCTTTTGTCGAGTAGAACGATTCTGCTCTCATTACATCGTCCTCAGGCTGTCCAATATGTCCTTGGCAAGTTCGATCTGATCGAACTGCCTCTGTATTGGGTTGTCCAAGGAGGCAATGATGTAACACCAGGCTAGGGAGTTCTTCTCCTCCCATTCCTGATAGTCTCTCCTCCGAGCCTCAGAAGCCCTGTCACCCGGATGCTCCGGGGCAGGATTCTTTGCCACTTTGTCCAGCTTTTCTTAAGATAGGACCAACATAAGGTTCCTGTACCAGTCAGCGTAGTTTGGGCCCTTAAGCTTGTTGTCATCAAGAAGCTTTGCAAAAGATCCATTTGCCATTTTCTGATAAAAGAGCAAACATTAGTCCACAACCTAATTTGATTCATGTTCATTTCATAGATATGGTTTTTACTCTATGATCCATTTCCATTTATTCATCTCTGAGATTTTCCTCCTTTCTTAGTGACGGAGACTATGGGTTGTTTTTGGAAATGTGGGAAATCACATAGGGTGCATGGAGCCAACTGTTTCAGCTACATCACCCCACCACCTTTCTGTGAAGGATCATATCCACTCATCATATGAGTTTTCCCTTTGGCCTCTGTTAGACAAGGTTCAGAGCCATTTTCAAGTAAACATTTCTGTCCTGTGAGTGCTTACCCATCATATTCGTGAATGCCAAGGTACCGTGAGAGAGTTCCCATTTTCTGATGAAGCCCCTCCCACATCAGTCTATGACGTCCCTATCATCTTATGAAACACTCAGACAAGCCCAACAGCAAATGGATAGCCCATTTTCTGGTGAAGCCCCTCCCACATCAGTCTATGACGCCCCTATCATCTTATGAAACACTCAGACAAGCCCAGCAGCAAATGGATAGCCCATTTTTTGGTGTGTTTCCTCATTACTGAAGGACCCATCCTCATGCTAATGATGGAAGGACTTTAGAGAGTTCATCATATGAATCTCCCTATCACTTGCACTCATATTAGCCGGAGGGAACAAATAATTTTGCCCTAGTTTGATTTAGGTCAAACCAAAGTGGCTACCACTGACTTTCATAAAGCCATATTACGGTGGGCCTTAAATCGGCTAGGGTTCCGCATGTAACCTCTTGATGAGGTGTGGGGCCCACCACTAAGGGAGGTCATCCAATGACCAAAAGGGACACCATGTTAATGATGTGCATTCAGCCATGGTGTGTGCAAGAGCCACTGTCGAATGAGTATGGGCCAAGTACTTAATGTACGCAGCACATCACACATCCATACATCTCATGCATGGATAAATTGATCCAATCAATTAAATATCTGTAAGGCCCATTCGGAGCCCGTTAAAATTCGATAATATTAACCATTAATATTATCTAGGTATATGGGCTGAATTTGGGTTACCCAGTTCGGCCCATATAGCATTATCCTTTAAAGTGGGCTTTTAGTAATTTTAACTATTTAAAATTGGGCCTTTATAGGTTGGGCCGAATTAACCATTTAATTAAATATCAATCCTCATGCCCATTAGTGGGAAAATTAGGACTGACTTTCAGCCTTGATTAAACCCTAGATTTGGTCCAAACAGTTTGAACCGATCTTGGTTCGAATGGGTCTAGGGTTTGATCTTTAATTAAATCCTTAATTCAAGAAAATAATCTGAAATTAAATAACTGATAAAAGGAAAACAAGAATCAGTTAATCAGGGCTGTTCGCATACTCCATCCTGCAAAACAGAGGTTAGATCACAGATTGCAGTTTCACAAACTGCAAATCGCAGATAGCGAATGTCCCATCTGCGAAATCTCCTTCTCTGCGCTGCCATCTTCGATCCAAAATTAAAAATAAATAGAAATCCTATTTCTATTAATTATTACATCAGATCAAATACCTATACATTGAGTCTAAAATAAAAAAAAAATTATTTACAAACCAAATGTAATAAATAAATTCAATAAACTGCAAATCTTGCAGTTCTCCCTACGCAAATCAAGAGTTCGATCTCCTCTTGTACGAACAGCCCATAAATCAAGAAAATTATAAAGAACTATTCTAAATAATAATCAGATTTATTTAAAATTAATTTCAGATTATTTTCCCATCTGTTTTGGGAACAAATTTCCTAAAACCCATTTCTGCGCAAACTGGGTAGAACGCCTTCTCCCTATTTGCGCAGGTACAGATCTGAAACACAATGGTTCAAGATTTGAACCATGGCTCTGATACCATTGAAGGGATAGGAAATCCATCACATGGACGCCCAAGATTGCGGAATAAAGGGGGCGAATTTCAAAAAAATTTTCTCTCCCTTCAACTGGGAATCGAATTCCCTATTTAGAAAATCATATTTTTAAAAATCATTCTTGAACCATAAACTGAACCAGATCTGAACCAAAAGGAGGAGAGAGAGATAATACCTGATACAGAGAAACAAGATCTCTCAATGGAGGTGTTCATGCCCAAGGTAGGATCCAAAATCTTCTCCCACTGAAGATGGCGTAGTGTAGGGTGGAGCAGAATCAGTAGTGTTCTTTCAAAAGAACTTGATCCTTCTCAAGAATCACTTGGGCGACTTATGAATACAACTCTTACCAATCTTTTCTCCAAAAGATTGGAATCAAGATCCAACCTTGATTTCTCCCAAGCAATGAAGATCGAACTGCTATAGGTGGCGGCTGCAGAAAGGAGGCGGCTAGAGAGTATTTGTAGGGTGCAGAATTCTCTCTTCTGTGATTTCAGCTCTGAAGACAAGACTGCAGCTGGTGATTGTGTGTCTAAAGGTTGCCGCCCCCTCTTCCTTTTATAGACTTAAAGGGATTAGCTCCTAATCCCATTAGGAGTTGCTAACCCAAATCATATCTGGATTAGAAGTCCCTTCAAGATAAGGGATAATCCTTATCTTATCTGTAGATTAGATCAGCCAGCTCCTAATCTAATTAGGAAGTTTCCAAATCTAAATCTCATTTAGACCTTGGGCTCTCTGAGTGGATAGGGTGTGGGCCCAATCCTATCAGTTGATCTTATCTCAGAATTCGCCCCTTAAAGACTAATCAAATTAGCCCAGTTCGAAATGGGCTCAAGGCCCATTTAGGGTTACGTATTCATTTAGCCTTCCAAACTGCTGCCCAGTTGGGCTTCTTTGTATGGCGTGGGACCCAAACATTGATCTACACATCAGCCACATGGGTTCAGCCCAGCCTTTGTTACAAGGCTTGGCCGAATACACTGTTATGGACAGTGCATCCCTTGAAACCCATCAGATGAGCTCTATGGGCCCTATGGGCCCAACACTTACCCTAAGTGGTCCCTAGGACAAACCACCTCGTAACACCCAGGGACTGTGGGCAGATGCAAGATTAGCCCATCAGGTATTATCGTCAATGGTCTTACACTTAACCTCTCAGCCCATAATGATCATACACTACCCGACAAGAGAGGACCTCTCCCTCGACTACAAGGAACAGTGTTGCAATCTCTCAATTATGGATCCCAGGAATTAAAACCTTTTGCAAATAATTTCGAAACCATAATATATATAGTTTTATATCTCATATAAAGTATATTTTGCAAAACAAATTTCAACTATTGAAATCGACTGCCGACAGTCTTTGTTTCCATCAGTGAGAGTGCATCCCCGATCATTGCCTTTGTCCAACAAAGGGGCTGATCCTGTCACTATGATCACCCACTCAGATGAATTCTGAGACTGTCCCAACATGCCCAGGTTTTGACCCCCGCTAAGGATCTCACTGATTGGTACATCAAAGACAGCCCAATCTGACACCTAGTGCAGTATCATAATCGAGTCTAGGGGTCAGGTGTAACTTTCTAGTTTTGCCCATCAATGTCCAAGGTCCAGGGCAATACTGGAAATCTGGTCCAGTTCAAAGATTTAATTAATCCTACACTGTATGTGCCTAGGGTCTCACCCTGGTAGCTGAGACAAGCCACCCCAACTGACTTGGTGGCACCACAGTGTCAGCCTTGTCAAGATAGGTCTCCCCAGACCGACCCACTGGCTATGAACATTCTAAACTAACATGAGTCTCATTAAGTGTCCAGTTTAAGGGTATCACATAGAAGCATACCAAGGGAACATGAATCAAATATGCATTTTTATTCCTTTACAATAAACTCGTAAAGTACATCATTTGATTGAAGCTAAGGGCATACAAAACTGTCTAACAAAGCCTGCCTCGAGCTGTTCCTGAAAGATTACTATGTCATTGGGACCATGCTCCCAAGGGAAGTTGCGAGTAGGGAGGCTGTAAACCAGGTCCGTAGGGAGGCGAAAGTAGTGGATCGGAGACCTGAGTCTCTCCGCTATCATCAAGGAAGGGCCAAAGGTATTAGGCTCTCTCCCCCTAGAAGTAGATGCTATGTCGTCAGAGGCCTCCCGAGCCTCCGAGATCTGTTCCCAGTCTCCCCCCGAGCTCGAGGGAGCATCATCATCTTGGCTATCGCCCCTGTGGCAAGTGTGGTATGGGTACTCAGACATGGCTGACAGTGATTGAGACTCACTAGAAGAGACGAAACAAAGCAAGCTGAGGAATTTGGGTAGACTAGGTGAAGTGTGCGACCTCAAAATCCAAAGACAGCAAGATGATATGGGAGAAAATGAGGCCCGAGGGGGCCCCCTATTTATAGTCTCCACCCTTTCAAATAGATGGCCCAGATCAAAGCAAATCCAACAGCCCGCAGGCGCCCTGACCGGACGCTTTCTGAAAACCGAAGACGATTGGCAGCACATCTTCCATAATTAAGGTAGTCGCAGCCGCACGACGTCGGAGTTAAAATCCACCTCAGCACGTTTTCAGAATCCGAAAAGTCAGGAAGGTTAGAAAATCTCTTGATTCCCGCAAATGTATTTAAGGAGGACAGTCAATCAAGTTTGAATTTCAGTTAAATCAGTCCATTGCGCTTCATAAACTCCCCCGGCTAAGGCAGTACTCTTAGCTCGAGGAGTGGGGGGCAATTGATGAAGGATGATTTGACCCAACCTATGAAACGATGACACGTAGATGCTGACTTGGCATGAGTGACAGCCCAGCGTTAAAGCCCAGTGCGACCAAGTGATGGGCCCACGAAGCAGTCTGCTATGTTACAGTTCATGAGGGGAGAAGTCCACTGCGACGCAAACTCTGGGCTCCCTGGGCTATCTTTGAAGAGATAATCCAAGGCAACTGTATCTCACGAGCTAAAGTTATTAGCTCGCCCGAGTTCCCTAGTAGACAAGTCATTACGAGGACCAATTCCACTAAGAGTAATCCTGGAATGCTCCATGCTTGCCGCAAAATAGCTCGTGAATGAGCCACACTAGCACTCTTCAGGAAGCTTCCGACTAACAGACCATACCGGTTAGACTGTGCCATATCCTCTACTGATGGTGCAGTCCCAGTCCTTTTGACAGTCTGCGTCACATCTCTCAGCAGGTAAAGGCATGCCTGCCACTTTGGAAATGTGTCACTCACCCAGGCGAGGCGTACACCACAGCGGCCACCCGTGCAGCCCTGGCAGGAAACGGCTGTGGTAGGAGCCCAGTGGCGGTTATGCCGGACCTAGTGAGAGTGTCCCTATAAAATCCCTTAGGGCAGAAGAAAAACTTCTTCTTGAACTTCTGAACTCTTGAATATAGTGGTAACGCGCTATCTGCACTCTTAGCCTTTCGCCTTTTCCTTGTTTTTACCGAGTACTGACTTAAGCATCGGAGTGTCCCCACCGGGCAGACCCCCAAGGGATTCTTCTTATTCTTCCCCATCTCAAGTGTCTTCCAGGAGCCACACGAGTGCCAGGTAGGAGTGACTGGATTGTGCTACATCAAAATCTAAACACAACATCAACAACATCTATGCTAGACAGTATAGGTCGGCTTATCACTATTAGTCAGTCTCGACAGCGTTGGTTGTTCTCTCTTGAGTCACATCCATTAAGGAAGAGGTACCCGAAGGTAAAACGGGGTGAACTTCCTCTATTTTTTCTTGTTTTCTCTCTAGTTCTCCATATTCGAAGTTAGTGAAGAGAAGCCAAGCCTAACTACTGTCGTTTGAGATTCCCCATGTTTTTTTGTCCTAAGCATTTCTGCCATCAATCAGCTGACATCGAACTCACTACCACAGGCTTTCATCCTCAACCCAATCCAACCTAAACTCCATTGTCTGCTCCCATGCGATAGTCAATTCTGAATGTAGTTTCATAGTGATAGATGGCTAATAATTTTTTTCTTTTCTTTTTTTCTTTTTCTTTTTTTCTTTTTCTTTTTCTTTCTCCATTTCTGTTTTACCTTTGAGATTAGATTTCTTATGTTTAATGCTGTTAATGATATGGTTTTCGTTGTCTTTGTTTTCAACTTACTTCGCCTAATATAGAGTTTACGCTACTGAAGATGCAGGGTTTATAGTTCAATTTGTTATCCTTTTTCAAGGTCTCTTATTAGTTTCTGATGTGGATAATTTATGTGTTAATGTTGCCACCGATCCACCTCTTTTTGAATCCATACTCTTGTATGATTAAAACTGGCTATATGATTTGATGTTAATCTTTTTATGCTATTTGGCGAGGTTTCAACAGTTCATGTTTGAAGCAAATAGATTTGTATTTTGTGTTATGAATGTCATGCTAAAAGATGTGATATTCTCATTAATAGATATGGTAGGAACTAGGTGAATAAACAAAGAAATTGCATAAGGAAAGAGGAATTAAAAGAGGTAATAAAACAACATCAGATCATTTATTTGCAAATTGGGAGACTGGGGATGGATGTCAGTTACAGATTCAGGTGTATAGCTTGATAGGTATGATATATTTCAGGGAAGAATAAGCAGATATTAATAAAAATGAAATAAAAAAATAATTAAAATCAGAAAAAAAAAGAGAAAGTAAAAAACATAAAAAGTATAAAAGTTTCAAAAAAATATAAATAGTAATATTAATAAATTACACAAAAATAAAAAAAAATATTATTAAAAAATATATAAAAATTCTATAAAACCAATAAAATATAAAAAAATTAATAAATAAAAACTATGAAATAAATGATAGGAAAAATTAAATAAAAATTAATAATAAATAAATAAATATAATAATAATAAAAGGATAACTAAAAATAATAGTAGTAGATAATGATAAAATGCACGTACAAAAATAAATAAAAAATAATAATTGAAATAAAAATAAAATAATGATAAAATTGGTAGTTTTGTTGATTTTATCTTGTCCTTTGTTAGTATGTTTTCTTTTGATTAAATAATTGTGATTATGCTTGTTTGGGATTCTACGAGGGTCCCACTTGTTGGACTTGGGAGGGGGTGCCTAGCCCCTTCCTGAAAGAATGGTAGGATCCATCTAATGGACACCATGAAGGGTGCGGAATGGGTGGGCGAATTTCAAAAATTTCTTACCTTCTTCCAACTTGGAATCATATTCCCTAAATTAAGAATATAATATTCAAGGATTCTACTTGAACCATAATCAAACCAGATCTGAACCAAAAGGAAACAGGAAGGATTATACCTGATCTGGAGAAACAATATCTCCCAAAGTTGGTGTTCATGCCCAAAGAAGAAATCAAGATCCTCTCCTGCTGAAGATGGCACAGCTGTGGATGGAACAGAACTAGCAGGGTGCGTCCTACACAATGGATTCTTCGCAAGAATCCTCTGGAAACCTTGAACACTGAACCTTTTTGGTCTTTCTTGCAAGACTGTTGTCAAGAACTAATTTCTTGACTTCCTAATGCTACAAAGATCCAATCTTGCAACAGGGAATGGCGGTTGCTGGAGGAGGAGAAATCCAGGGACGAAGAGGGCTGAACTGTGTCTCTTCTCTGTGGAGTCTGTGAGAGATCAAATCTCAATTCGTAGGAGGTATCTCTTGCATACAAACCCTAGTTCAAAATCTGATATTTCTGATAGGGTTTTCTCCTCTTTCTTCTTGATTAAGAAACCTCCTAATTTTTGGGAGTTATCCCAATCCAAATCAGTATTTGGATAGGGGATAATCTTAGTCCTATTTGCAGATTAAGTTAGCTGACTCCTGATCTTATTAGGAGGTTACCAGATTCAATTTTAATTTGAACTTGGTCTCTTAGAGTGGATAAGGTTAAAGACCCAATCCTTTTACTAACATTAATCTCAAATTCGCCCCATGAATAGGTAATCATATCAGCCCAGTTCGCAATGGGCTTTTGGCCCATTAAGGGTTTACTGCCCAGTTGGGCTTCTTTGTATGGCGTGGGACCCAAGCATTGATCTACACACCAGCCACATGGGTTCGGCCCAGCCTTTATTACAAGGCCCAGCCGAATTCACTGAAAGACTCAGTGACCCCCTTGAACCCATCACATGGACCCTATGGGCCCAACACTTACATTAAGTGGTCCCTGGGCCAAGCCATCTTATAAAAACCCAGGGACTATGGGCAGGTGCAACAGTAGCCCATCAGATATTATCCTAAATGGTCTTACACTTAACCTCTCAGCCCTTAATGTTCAAGCACTGCCCGACAAGAGAAGACTGCTCCCTCGGCTGCAAGGAACAGTGCCGCACTCAAAACTCACATGGATCCTAGGAATTAAAACCTTTTGCAAATCTTTTGATACCGTACATATATATATATATATATATATATATTAATTTTTCAAAACAAAATTCCAACGATTGAAATCAACTGCCGGCAGTTTGGTTTCCATCAAAGAGAGTGCATTCCCGATCATTACCATTGTCCGACAAAGGGGCTGATCCTGTCACTATGATCACTCACTCAGATGAATTCTTAGACTGCCCCAACATGTCCAGGTTTTGACCCCCACTAAGGATCTCACTGATTGACACATCAAAGACAGCCCGATCCGACACCTAGTGATGTGTCATAATCGAGTCTAGGGGTCAGGTGTAACATTCCAGTTTTTCTCATCTGTCTCCAAGGTCTAGGGCAATACTGGAAATCTGATCTAGTTCAAGGGTTCAAGCAATCACATACTGCATGTGCCTTGGGTCTTACCCTGATGGCCGAAACAAGCCATCCCAACACTTGGTGGCACATCAGTATCAGCATTGGCAGGATAAATCTCCCCATACTTATCCAATGGTTGTGAACATTTAAAACTAACACAAGTTTCTATAAGTGTCCAGTTTTAGGGTCTTGCACAGAATTATACCAAACAACATGAATCAAACATGTACTTTATTTATTTACACTAAATGTCAAAAGTACATCAAAATGGATTGAAGCTAAGGGCATACAAAACTGTCTAACAGCTCCCACTTGCACTTAGGTCCAATCTGGTACAAGTCGGAGTCCCATGCTTTCCGCATGTTTCTCAAACACCTTCTATGTCAGTGGCTTAGTCAATGGGTCTGCCACATTGTCCGCTGATGCTACCTTCTGAATTAGGACGTCCCCTCTACCAACGATCTCCCGCAGTACATGGTACTTTATCCTGGGCGATAGCTCCATTGTTCTCACACAACAACGGGATGGGTGATGTGCTGGACGGAATCACTCCCAATTCGTGTATGAATTTCTTCATCCACTCGGCTTCCTTGGCAGCTTCACTTGCGGCAATGTACTTGGCCTCAGTTGTGGAGTCTGCAGTGGTCCCCTGTTTGCTGCTTCTCCAGCAAACAGCACACGATCCTATCATGAAAACATACCCAGATGTAGACTTTCTATCATATGGATCCGACTGAAAATCGGCATCGGTATACCCTAGAACTTGTAGTGAACCACCATCGAATACCAGACAAAAACTCTTTTGTCCTTCGAAGGTATTTAAGTATGTTCTTCACAGCAGTCCAATGCTCTTGGCCTGGGTTGGCCTGGAATCTGCTTACCACACTCATCGTTGAGCTATGTTTGGGTGAGTGCACAGCATGGCATACATGATGCTCCCTATAGCTGAGGCATAGGGAACGTCTTGAATGCCCTCAATCTCTTCAGAAGTCTTAGGAGACATCTTCTTGGAGAGAGTGACTCCATGTCTGAAAGGAACATTTCCTTTCTTGGAGTTTTCCATGCTGTACCTTTTGACAATTTTGTCAATGTAAGCAGCTTAGGATAATCCAATTATCTGCTTCGATCTATCTCTATAGAGTCGAGGACCCAGTATATAAGAAGCTTCTCCAAGATCTTTCATGGAGGACTGCTGTGATAGCCATACCTTGACCGAAGTCAAAATTTTGACATCATTCCCAATGAGTAGGATATCGTCCACATACAATACCAAAAATGTTATCTTATCCCCATTGGACTTCGTGTAAACACAAGGCTCATCCAGATTCTGCTCAAAGTCAAACGTTTTGATGGCAGAATGAAAACGGATGTTCCAACTCCTAGAAGCCTACTTAAGTCCATATATGGATCTATTGAGTTTACATACCATGTGTTCCTGACCAGCAGCAATGAAGCCTTGCGGCTGCTGCATGTAGATATCTTCATTAAGATTTCCATTCATTAAGATTTCTAACATAGCTTCCACGTAAGTCACGGGATCTTCTTCACTAGTCAAGGCTTCCACTAGGTAGCTATCTTGGTCATAACCATATTGGACTGGTGGTCTGGATACCCGGGTGGACCTTCTAGGTTGGTCACTACCTAGAACTTGTGGGACATCTCCCACTGCTCCTGAGCTCTCCTCATCAAGAACTATTTCTTGACGGTGAGTGTCCAGTATGTATTCAGATTCTAAGAATTAGGCATTTCGATTGTAAACACTTTCTGCTAACTTGGGTCATAGAATAGATAACCCACTGAATCCTTTGGGTAGCTTATAAATAGGCAACGGCTGGTTTTGGATTCCAACTTGTCCACACTTGTTCTTTTAACATGTGCAGGACAACCCCAAATATTCAAGTGTCTTACACTTGGCTTCCTTTCGGTCCATAGTTCATATGGAGTTTTCGGAATTGATTTGGTTGGAACCCGATTCAGCACGTAGATAGCAGTTTCTAATGCATATCCCCAAAAAGATGTGGGTAATTCTGAGCGTACGAAAAGTGACTGGGCCATGTCCAACAAGGTCCTATTCCTCCTATCTGAAACACCGTTGATTGAGGTGTAGCAGGAGGAGCTAGTTGTGACACTATCCCATTGTCCTTTAAGTAGTCCCTGAATTCGTTAGAGAGATACTCACCACCTCGATCCGATCAAAGGGCCTAAACTTCTCTCCCTAACTGTTTCTCGACTTCCTGTCTGAACTCTTTGAACTTTTCAAAGGATTCAGACTTGCGTCTCATTAGGTACACGTAACCATATCGTGAAAAATCATCTATAAAGGTGATGAAATACACATGTTGATTCCGTGTCCTAACACTCAGGGGACCACATACATCAGTATGTATTAGGTCAAGTGTGCCTCCAGATCTTTCAGGCTTACCGTCAAATGGTCGCTTAGTCATCTTACCTTGAAGGCAAGGCTCACAAGTGGGAAGATTTTCTACGATTAGAAAATCCAAAGGACCATCCTTTACCAGTCTTGTGATTTGGTCAACACCGATATGGCCAAGTCAGTAATGCCAGAGGCACGTGGGATTTATTGTATCATGATTCATTTTCTTGGGATTTTTGACTGACGTAGTTTTGGTTAGGTGATGAGACCAAAAAGAACCCTAATTTTATCCCCTAATATTCACTCTTTTACATTTATTTATCACTTAAGTAGACTCATTACTCTTGTATTTCGATTCAGGGCAATAAAGAAGGCAATTGGAAGAAAACAGGACAAATCGGGTGATTTTGCACAGTTTCGGCGACAGTCAGTAATCTGGGCCTAGCTCTCAATTCCGGACACCGAATTGGACAATTCAAGAAGCATTAGAAAGAACAAAGGAAGGCCCACAACGTTTATGTTTTGGGTTTTGACAGATTCGGCCCGCATCGAGTACGAAAACGAGCACAAAGTCAGAGCAAGTTCGCAGCCAGGCCCATTTCACAACTTAAGCCCAACTCGCAGAAGTAGCTTGAAGCAGCCCAACTCGAATTCAAGAGTTAAGAGTCCGAATTTTGAATGTAATCTCCAAGGAGAGAGTTTTATCAGATCTAAATTCATGAATGTAATCCTAGAGAGATAAGAAGATTGAGATTAGAGCATTAGATAAGAGATAGGATAGGATTAGTTCAAGATAAGATCAAAACTCCCTAAGGATAAGATGATCTCCTAGAAGGAGTTGGAAAACAGCCATCTCCTTTGGCTATATAAAGAGGGGGGCGAACCAGCTCTAGCAATCACTCATTCCAAGATCCAAGAGATCATCAAGAAGACCAAGAAGCAAGAAGGCAATTCGGCTATGGAGAAGAAGAGCATGGAGATTGCGCAGATCATGAGTAGCTAAGCTTCTTTTTCTGGTTCAAGGGGGGAGGTTCGATTGTTCCATTGTAAGGTTCTGTAGTTACTTTATTTTCTTTCTTTTTAATTTAAGTATTCATTGGTTCTTGTGCACATTTTTATTGGATGTTAATGTTAACTAGTCTGACAAACTGAATTAATGTTGATTTTCCTACTGCTATCCATGATTTCGATGATCCGTAATTGTCACAAATAATGGTACAAGTAGCAATTAGGTTGATATCTTTTTGGGTCAATTGTTCGTGATAGCCTTTGACCAATGTTTTAACATGGTTCAACCTAAAAGGATCGATGGAACAAAATTCAGTAATTGCAGCTATCTCAATTATTGTTATTTTGGTTTAACTGTTTTCACAAATCTTAATGCTATCATTGTTTAACATGGAACGCTATCGTACCCAGTTGAGTGGTGATAAGTGTTGATCGAATGCTGGGTTTGGTCAACTGAATTAGGAAAACACAAGGTTTATTATGGCTATCCTAATAAATCTAAGGTTGAATGCTTGAATTGCAAGAATGCTAAATTGTACCTAGGATCGATGGCCAATCGATTCAACCCGAACCCTTGAACCAGAATTCGGTAAGACTGATTTTCTCTTGTTTGTTTAGTTTGTTATTCTTTTAATTTTAGTTATTTAATTTTCCCACACAATTACTTTACCCATTCGGCTAAGAGATTACTGATTTGCTCCTTGTGGGATTCGACCTAGAACCACTTTTACTGCAAATATTTTATTGTGGGACTAGTAATAATTTTGAGGGCTTCGACAAACCCGTCAAAATTTTGGCACCGTTGCCGGGGAGCAACTTTAATTTCTTAGCTATTACCTTCCTCTTGTTAACCTCTTTTGTTTTATAACTCGTGCTTTTCAACGAGGTGAACTCGAGTACAATCCCGAAATTGAGAGGACCACCCGTCGTTTAATAAAAGAGGCGAAGCAAAGGAAGGATCGTTCACCAAAGAAGGTGAATTCAGATTGTGATCTTCCCATCTTTGAAGAAGTAGAAAGAATGGCTGACAGAGAGAGGACATTAAGGGAGTTGGCTGCACCAATTCTGAACCAACAACATTTATGCATCACGTACCCCACTCTTGAGGTAGCCTTTGAAGTCAAATCTGGTTTGATTCAATTATTACCTCTGTTTCATGGTTTCCCAAATGAGGACCCTCACAAACATTTAAAGGAATTTCATGTCATCTGTTCAAGCATGAAACCCCACGGTATGACCGAGGACCAGGTAAAACTCATAGCCTTTCCATTTACTTTAAGAGAGAAAGCAAAGGATTGGTTTTATATTCTCCCTCCCGGTTCTGTATGCACATGGGATGAAATGAATAGGATATTTTTAGATAAATATTTTCCTGCATCACGGGCTGCGAATATAAGAAAAGAAATATGTGGAGTTCGGCAGTTTGGTGGTGAGACATTATATGAATATTGGGAAAGGTTTAAGCAACTTGTTGCTAGTTGTCCCCACCACCAAATTTCTGAACAATTGTTAATCCAATACTTCTATGAAGGGCTTCAGCCCATGGATAGAAGTATGGTCGATGCAGCCAGTGGAGGAGCCTTGGCGAACAAGACACCCGAAGCAGCCAGGGAGTTAATCTCCAACATGGCCGAAAATTCACAACAGTTCGGTGCTAGGACAGACGGTACCATTAGACGGGTTAATGAGGTAAGCCATGTAAATTTAGAAAATCAGATTTCTGACCTAACTGCTTTGGTAAGACAACTCGCTGCAGGACAAGTACAAACTGCCAGGGTGTGTGGTATCTGTTCGATTCCTGGCCATCCTACGGACATGTGTCCATCATTGCAAGATGGTTCGGTGCAGCAAGTCAATGCCGTAGGAGGATTCCCGGGCCAGCCCCAACGAAAGTATGATCCCTACTCCAATTATTACAATCCGGGGTGGAGAGATCACCCAAACCTAAGCTACGGGAACCAAGGAGGACAGCAGCAATACCAGCCCCATTTTTTCAGTCAACAGCCCCAGTTTTCAACACCCATCACAGCGCAAGGCCAACCCTCGAATTCAGGTATGTCATTAGAAGATATAGTTAAGGCTCTAGCTACTAATACTCAACAATTTCAACAGGAAACAAGAGCCGGCATTCAGAATTTGGGGAACCAAATCAGCCAACTTGCCACTGCCGTTAGCAAGTTGGAGGTGCAGAGCTCCGAGAAACTACCATCACAAACGGTAGTCAACCCCAAGGAGAATGTAAGTGCAGTGGTGCTGAGAAGCGGGAAGGAACTGCAGCTAGAACCTACCTCACCAAGGAAGGTGGATAAAAGACAAGAAGAAGACAAGGTGCAGGACTCAAGAGTTAGAGAGAACGTTTCAGCCATGATCTAGAGGACCTTACCAGAAAAACATGCTGATCCAGGTATGTTCACCCTACCTTGTGCGATTGGCAATAAGCAAATCGAGCATGCCATGGTAGACTTAGGTGCATCTATCAATGTCATGCCATACTCGATTTACTATGCTTTGAGAATGTAATGGTGCAGGTTAACGATTTAATTTTCCCAGCTGATTTTTACATTCTGAAGATGGAGGACACGATCAAAAGTTCAGCCCCACTTCTATTAGGCAGGCCATTTATGAAAATGGCCAAGACCAAAATAGATGTGGATGAGGGTACCCTCTTCGTCGAATGTGACGGAGAGACTATTAAATTTAATATTTTTGAAGCTATGAAGTACCCAAATGAAGACCATTCGGTTGACACTATTGATCCAACTATGCAGGAATTTTTTGAAAAAGATATGAATGAGGAGCTAGAATCGAGTGCACAATTGGATACGAAGGCCCCTATTCCAGATTTGAACCCGCCCATGATGGATGGAAGGGGAGCACACCGAAAGCTGAAACCACAAGAGCTAAAGTAGCAAAGGAGGACGTCGAGCATAACGACGTTAAACAATTGCGCTTGTGGGAGGCAACCCATTGTGTTTAGTTAATTTTGTTATTTTGTTTGGTTTTGATTTTTGTGTTTAGCAGGAACCCAACAAGACAAACAGGGAAGTACCCCCAAATCCTTCTACTTTATGCATAATCACATACATTGGGGACAATGTATAACTTAAGTGTGGGGGGATTAGGAAAATCTGATGGAAATTTGGGATACCTTACCTTCTTCAAATTTCTGCTCCCGAAAACTTATCCTTGAACGATTTCAACTTATCAG
Source organism: Nelumbo lutea (assembly GCF_056320005.1). NCBI lineage: Eukaryota > Viridiplantae > Streptophyta > Magnoliopsida > Proteales > Nelumbonaceae > Nelumbo > Nelumbo lutea. Next base: position 70,023,534 of record NC_142687.1, on the reverse strand, counting down.
GAATCATGTGCTTAGGCTGAATAGATAAGATAGGATGCAAGCATGACTAACTGAATCTTTCTTGGCTGTATATGGTATCTCATGATTTTAATCGATCAATAGGCAAGATGCATAAGGGTTTGATTGACTTTCACATAATTATCTATCAAACATGGGTTGATTATTCTAGAACTTGCTATGTTAGGCATATAGAGACCACGATCAATGAATTCATGGATCAGGTGGTGTAACCCTGGGATTCTTGTGAAAAAAAAAAAAGAGAAAGGGAGTTTGAAACTAAAATCGTGACTAATGTGAGATGGAGCATAAAATGCACTCACATCTAGAAATATAAAAAAAAAAGTATGAGACAGAGCATAAAATGCACTCACATCTAGAAATGAAAGCAAGTGTGAGATGGAGCATAAAATGCACTCACATCTTGAAAAGAAGGCAAGGGTGAGATGGAGCATAAAATGCACTCACCCTAGAACCCCAACCCCATTCTCACCTTCAGATCCTAGGAATTCACACTAAGTGGTGAAGATGTGATACATAGCAAGCTTATGGCAATAAGCACACCTTGTTTTGATTCAAAGGAAAGTAATTGCATCTGGCTGAATTGGTTTGTTAAAAGCAATGAGCACCCGTGCAGTCCAAGGAGTTTCAGCCCTGGAAGGTTTGTCTCCTTGACTATCGATTTAACTTGGGACCATGAGGAATGGTGATTTGTGATCACTCTTGGACAAGAAAAAGGGGAGAAAGAGATGAAAAGGAAAAGGTTACCAAGTCTGAACTAAAGCATGAAATGAACCAGGCCTCATGTAGAAAAAAAAAAAAAAGAGATTGAAAATCAATAGTTAGCCTCTCTTGTGTTACTTGAGTTTTTGCTTGACCGAGGACGGGCAAAGTTTAAGTGTGGGGGGATTTGATGAGACCAAAACGAACCCTAATTTTATCCCCTAATATTCACTCTTTTACATTTATTTATCACTTAAGTGGACTCATTACTCTTGTATTTCGATTCAGGGCAATAAAGAAGGCAATTGGAAGAAAATAGGACAAATCGGGTGATTTTGCACAGTTTCGGCGACAGTCAGTAATCTGGGCCTAACTCTCAATTCCGGCACCGAATTGGACAATTAAAGAAGCATTAGAAAGAAGAAAGGAAGGCCCACAAATTTTATGTTTTGGGTTTTGACAGATTCGGCCCGCATCGAGTACAAAAACGAGCCCAAAGTCGGAGCAAGTTCGCAGCCAGGCCCATTTCACAACTTAAGCCCAACTCGCAGAAGTAGCTTGAAGCAGCCCAACTCGAATTCAAGAGTTAAGAGTCCGAATTTCGAATGTAATCTCCAAGGAGAGAGTTTTATCAGATCTAAATTCGTGAATGTAATCCTACAGAGATAAGAAGATTGAGATTAGAGCATTAGATAAGAGATAGGATAGGATTAGTTCAAGATAAGATCAAAACTCCCTAAGGATAAGATGATCTCCTAGAAGGAGTTGGAAAACAGCCATCTCCTTTGGCTATATAAAGAGGGGGGCAAACCAGCTCTAGCAATCACTCATTCCAAGATCCAAGAGATCATCAAGAAGACCAAGAAGCAAGAAGGCAATTCAGCTATGGAGAAGAAGAGCATGGAGATTGCGCAGATCATGAGTAGCTAAGCTTCTTTTTCTGGTTCAAGGGGGGAGGTTCGATTGTTCCATTGTAAGGTTCTGTAGTTACTTTATTTTCTTTCTTTTTAATTTAAGTATTCATTGGTTCTTGTGCACATTTTTATTGGATGTTAATGTTAACTAGTCTGACAAACTGAATTAATGTTGATTTTCCTACTGCTATCCATGATTTCGGTGATCCATAATTGTCACAAATAATGGTACAAGTAGCAATTAGGTTGATATCTTTTTGGGTCAATTGTTCGTGACAGCCTTTGACCAATGTTTTAACATGGTTCAACCTAAAAGGATTGATGGAACAAAATTCAGTAATTGCAGCTATCTCAATTATTGTTATTTTGGTTTAACTGTTTTCACAAATCTTAATGCTATCATTGTTTAACATGGAACGCTATCGTACCCAGTTGAGTGGTGATAAGTGTTGATCGAATGCTGGGTTTGGTCAACTGAATTAGGAAAACACAAGGTTTATTATGGCTATCCTAATAAATCTAAGGTTAAATGCTTGAATTGCAAGAATGCTAAATTGTACCTAGGATCGATGGCCAATCGATTCAACCCGAACCCTTGAACCAGAATTCGGTAAGACTGATTTTCTCTTGTTTGTTTAGTTTGTTATTCTTTTAATTTTAGTTATTTAATTTTCCCACACAATTACTTTACCCATTCGGCTAAGAGATTACTGATTTGCTCCCTGTGGGATTCGACCTAGAACCACTTTTACTGCAAATATTTTATTGTGGGACTAGTAATAATTTTGAGGGCTTTGACAAACCCGTCATTAGGTTAGTTTCCAAAGAAGGATGTAGAACATAGAGACCATTCTCCAGTTCCCCGCATGCGGTGAATTTGTCATTCCGTTTAACAGTAATCATATTACTAAAATAAACAGTATATCCATCAGCACACAGTTTAGAAACATAAATTAAATTTCTTCTCAAGTTCTGTACATAAAGACATTCTTTAAGTACAAGGACTCCTTCTCTAAAAACTAATTCTATGGTTCCTATTGCCGCAGCTGCAACACTTGCAGTCGTTCCCAAAAATAGTGTCACTTTGCCATCACTCGATCTTCTGCTAACTTTGAACCCTTGTAGTGAGTTACACGCATGAGTTGAAGCCCCGGAGTCAACACACCAGGACATAGAAGTAATTAACATATTAGTTTCTATGACACAAGTTTTGATGTTACCTTTCTTAGATTCTAGGTGGGCAAGACAGTTCCTCTTCCAATGGCCGGTCTATTTGCAGAAGTGACAGACATCAAATACCTTGTTCTTCTTCTACTTCTTGGGTTTGACAGCTTTCTTCTGGGGCTTCTTTGCCTTTCTCTTTTTCTTGCCCGATTTGTTAGCTTCAACAAGCATAACCACAGGCTCATCCTTCTCGAGTTTGTTAATGTATCCCATCATCCGAAGACAATGGTCATGAACTTTTTGCCCTTTGGTCATCTGCGCGGTCATGAACAATTTCAGGACCTTCTGTCGAGTAGAACGGTTCTGCTCTTCATACATTGTTCATAAACTGTCCAATATGTCCTTGGCTAGTTCGATCTGATCGAACTGCCTCTGTATTGAGTTGTCTAATGAGGCAATGACAAAGCAACGGGCTAGGGAGTTCTTATCCTCCTAGTCTTGGTAGTCCCTCCTACGGGCCTTAGAAGCCCTATCACCCGGACGTTCCGGGGCAGGATTTTTCAGCACCTTGTCTAACTTTTCAGAAGTTAGGACCAGCATAAGATTTCTGTACCAGTCGGCATAGTTTGGGCCCTTAAGCTTGTTATCGTCTAGAAGCTTTGCAAATTGACCGTTTTCCATTTTCTAATAAAACAACAAAGACGTTAGTCCACAACCTTAGTTTGATTCATGTTACCTACATAGATATGGCTTTTAATCTATGTTCCATTCCCATTTGTTCATCATTGAGATTTTCCTCATTTCTCAGTGACGGAGACGATGAAATGTCTCTAGAAATGTGGGAAATCACATAGTGTGCGTGAAGCCAACTGTTTCAGCTGCAAAACCCCACCACCTTTCTGTGACGGATCATATCCACTCATCAAATGAGTATCCCTTTGGCCTCTGTCAGACAAGGTTCAGAGCCGTTTTCAAGTAAACCTTTCTACCTAGTGAATGCACACCCATCATATTCAGGTTACGCCAAGGTACCGTGAGAGAGTTCCCATTTTCTGGTGAAGCCCCTCCCACATCGGTCTATGACGCTCCTATCATCTTATGAAACACTCTAACAGATCCAACAGAAACCTCATTACTGATGGACTCATCATTGTGCTAATGACGGAAGGCCTTTAGAGAGTCCATCATATGGATCTTCCTATCACATGCATTCATATTTGCTGGAGGGAACAAAATTACGCCCTAGTTCTAATTTAGGTCAAACCAAAGTGGCTCCCACTGACTTTCATAAAGTCAGATTTCCAGTGGGCCTTAATCGGCTAGGGGTTCCGTACGCATTCCTTTTCAGGGTTGTGGGGGGCCCCACCAAGTAGAGAGGGGGTCATCCAATGACCTTAAGGGACACCATGGCAATGATGTGCATTCAGCCATGGTGTGCGCAAGAGCCATTAACGAGTGAACATGGGCCAAGTGCTTATGGCCCATGGTTGCAGCACATCAAACATCCAAACATCACATGTAAAGGAAGAATTGATCCAATCAATTAACTTCTGTAAAGCCCATCAAATAGCCCATTTAAAAACCTAAAGCATTAACAATTAATGTCTACGAGGTGTATGGGCTGAATTGCAGTTAGTAGTTCGGCCCATACAACTTTTCTCACAATAATGGGGTTTTGCAGTTTTAACCCTTTAAAATTGGGCTTTACAGGTGGGCCGAATTAATCCCTGTAATTGAACATCAGATTTTGAACAACAAGTGTGAGAAATATGAATTGAAAAACAGCCCCTTTCGAACCCCAGATCTGGTCCAAACAGTTTTGGTCCAATCTAGTCCGAAATGGTCCAAAACTGATTTTCAATTCAAGAATTAATTCATGAAAGATCGGAAATTAATAATCTTGATTTTAAACAAACACAAATCAACTATGGACAGTTCGCATCACTTGCAAAACAGAGGTTAATCACAAATGTTACAGTTTCATAAACTGTAAATCGTAGGAAGCGATTTCTCCATCTGCAAATCTCTAGTGCTGCCATCTTCTTCCTTCTACTTTAATCAAGAAAATAAATAACAAAAATCCTATTTCTATTAATTAATTACATTCTTGATCAAATCCTATACATTTAGTCTTGAAAAAAAAATATTTACAGACTGAATTGAATAAAAAAAATGAAAAAGGGTGCGCAAACCATCTACACCAAAACTGCACTGCGATCTCCAGGTTCGAACAGTCCATTAAATAAAAAATAAATAAAGAACAATTCTAAATGAATTTTTTATTTACCAAAATTAATTTCAGATCAATCGCCCTTAACAAGAAACCATTTCTTGAAAAAAAAAAGAAAGCAATCTGCGCAGATCTTGGCAGAACATCTTTTGTCCATCTGCGTCGGGTCAGATCTGATTTTCTTTTGGTTCAAGATTTGAACATGTGGCTCTGATACCACTGAAAGAATGGTAGGATCCATCTAATGGATTCCATGAAGGGTGCGGAATGGGTGGGCGAATTTCAAAAATTTCCTACCTTCTTCCAACTTGGAATCATATTCCCTAAATTTAGAATATAATATTCAAGAATTCTTCTTAAACCATAATCAAACCAGATCTGAACCAAAAGGAAACAGGAAGGATTATACCTGATCCAAAGAAACAATATTTCCCAAAGTTGGTGTTCACGCCCAAAGAAGAAACCAAGATCCGCTCCTGCTAAAGATGGCACAGCTGTTGATGGAACGGAACCAGCAGGGTGCGTCCTACACACTGGATTCTTTGCAAGAATCCTTTGGAAACCTTGAACACTGAACCTTTTTGGTCTTTCTTGCAAGACTATTGTCAAAAACTGATTTCTTGACTTCCTAATGCTACAAAGATCCAATCTTGCAACATGGAACGGCGGCTGTTGGAGGAGGAGAAATCCAGGGATGAAGAGGGCTGAACTGTGTCTCTTCTCTCTAGAGTCTATGAGAGATCAAATCTCAATTCGTAGGAGATATCTCTTGCATACAAACCCTAGTTTAAAATTTGATATTTCTGATAGGGTTTTCTCCTTTTTCTTCTTGATTAAGAAACCTCCTAATTTTTGGGAGTTATCCCAATCCAAATCAGTATTTGGATAGGGGATAATCTTAGTCCTATTTGCAGATTAAGTTAGTTGACTCCTAATCTTATTAGGAGGTTACCAGATTCAAATTTAATTTGAATTTGGTCTCTTAGAGTGGATAAGGTTAAAGACCCAATCCTTTTACTAACATTAATCTCAGATTCGCCCCATGAATAGGTGATCATATCAGCCCAGTTCGAAATGGGCTTTTGGCCCATTAAGGGTTCAGTGTTTAACTAGTTTCAAATCTGCTGCCCAGCTGGGCTTCTTTGTATGGTGTGGGACCCAAGCATTGATCTACACACCAGCCACATGGGTTCGGCCCAGCCTTTATTACAAGGCCCAGCCAAATTCACTGAAGACTCAGTGACCCCCTTGAACCCATCACATGGACCCTATGGGCCCAACACTTACATTAAGTGGTCCCTGGGCCAAGCCATCTTATAAAAACCCAGGGACTGTGGGCAGGTGCAACATTAGCCCATCAAGTATTATCCTAAATGGTCTTACACTTAACCTCTCAGCCCTTAATGTTTAAGCACTACCCGACAAGAAAAGACCGCTCCCTCGGTTGTAAGGAACAATGCCACACTCTCTACTCACATGGATCGTGGGAATTAAAACCTTTTTGCAAATCTTTTAAAACCATACATATACACACACACACACACACACACATATATATATATTAATTTTGCAAAACAAAATTCCAACAATTGAAATCAACTGCCGGCAGTTTGGTTTCCATCAAAGAGAGTGCATTCCCGATCATTGCCATTGTCCAACAAAGGGGCTGATCTATCACTATGATCACTCACTCAGATGAATTCTCAGATTGCCCCAACATGTCCAGGTTTTGACCCCCACTAAGGATCTCACTGATTGACACATCAAAGACAGCCCGATTCGACACCTAGTGATGTGTCATAATCGAGTCTAGGGGTCAGGTGTAACTTTTCAGTTTTGCCCATCTGTCTCCAAGGTCTAGGGCAATACTGGAAATCTGGTCCGGTTCAAGGGTTCAAGCAATCTCATACTGCATGTGCCTTGGGTCTTACCCTGATGGCCGAAACAAGCCATCCCAACACTTGGTGGCACATCAGTATCAGCCTTGGCAGGATAAATCTCCCCAGACTTATCCAATGGCTGTGAACATTTAAAACTAACACAAGTTTCTATAAGTGTCCAATTTTAGGGTCTTACATAGAATTATACCAAACAACATGAATCAAACATGTACTTTATTTATTTACACTAAATGTAAAAAATACATCAAAATAGATTGAAGCTAAGGGCATACAAAACTGTCTAACACTTCCCTCTCTCATTTAAGTCTTATCCAATTTGGTGTAGTCAATACATGGGTTTTTGAGTCACTATTAAAGAAAAAATGCTTTTTGAAAACCATTTTCAGAGGTCCCATCATCTCCCCTTCATAATCTGATGGGTGGTGACTCCAATTCAGCCCAAGTGAGTCATTTTCCAACTTTCACAGACCGGTGACTTCACTAGGGAGATCTTAGATCATAGGTGGGGCACACATGTGCCCATTTGGCTTGATTGCCTTTTTCTTGTATATATGCATGTTTCTTCATTGCCTTCATTCTATTAGAATAATAATTGATTATTTTCTGATAATTATTATATAGTTCTTTATTGCTTTATTTAGCATCCTATCGTCCTATAGGAGAGGGTTGAAAGCCTAAGCCACAAGATCTAAGTACCTGTTGGCAATGTTTTAAAAAATGACCCAAAAATAGAACCATTTTGGTCACTGATTTTTGGGTCAACGGTCTGGCTGTCTGGTTCGAACGGACAATTCGTTTTTATAGGAAAATTTAAAAAATAAGAAAAATAATTAAAAAATAAAAAAATGGTAAAAAATTGTTGAACGGGTTGACAGTTCAACGGTTCAACTGCCCAGGTCAACATTTTGTTGACTTTTTCAATAGTTTTTTACCAGATTCCAGGTTTATGCAAAAATGGAACTGGTTGCCTAGACGGTTCCCGGGCCGAACGGTCCGATCGTCCGGGTCACTGGCGGTTCAACTAGTCACCAACATAGTCAGCTAGAATTTTCCATTTGAGTCTAGGTGTCAAATTCTCCCTTCATGCATCACACTCCATGCCTCAACATAGTTAGTTAGGATGCCAGCCACCCCACTTGGTTTGTTAGCATATACCCTTGTGGGGCCCACATAAAAATAATAACATTAAGTGAAAAACAAAAATAGATAAAATTTCAAGAATCCAACAAAGTTAAAATAGAAATAAGGCAATAGGAAAAAATGTATATAAATTAAAAAACATAAAATAAAAAATAAAACATCATAAAAAATAAAAATAATTGAAATAAAATGGGTAGGAAGAGTTAGCTTAGCATAAATACACATAAATGAAAATAAAAGAATTAAAAAATAAAAAACCCAAAAAAATGGGGAGGAGAAAGATAGAAAAAAGAACAAAAAATATAAAATAATCAAAATTCCAAAAAACAATAAAAATCAAATAAAAAGTAAAAAATAAAATAATACATCCAAAAACAAAGAGAGAAAAAGTAAAGGGGAAAAGGAAAAAGAAAAAAAGAGAAAAATATATATTTAAAAGGATGTAAGGAAAAAAAAGTAAAAAAATAAATAAAAACAAAATGGAAAATATAAAATAAAATTTTCTTATAATAGAACAATTTAAAATTAAAAAAATAAAATAACTGAAAAATCAAAATAAAATTAATAAAATAAGAAATTCAATCAGAAAAAATAGAAATACAAAAAATGAAAAAGGAATAGAAATGAGAAAAAGGTAAAAGAGAAAAAAGTAGAAAAAGAAAAAAAGAAAGATGAAGGAAGTGAAAGAAATGAGAAAAAAATTGCAATATTTCTTTTGGGAAAAATTAAGGAAAATAAACCATAGCAGAAATAATAAAAGAATAAATAAATGAAGTATAAATTCATAATAAATAACAAAAATCTTTTAATCAAAAAACAAAAATGTGTAAAGAAATTAAAAAACAAAAAACAAAGGAAAACTAGAATAGAAAACTATAAAAAACGAAAACTATTTAAATGAAAAAATTAACTATGTTTCTTTTGGATAATTAATAAAAAACAAAAATTTAAAAATTAAATAAAATCAATCAAGTAATGATTAAAGATAATAATAAATAAAAATGCGAAAAAAAATTAAAAATATATAAAATATAAAAAAGAATGATGATAAAAAAAAAAGAAAAAGAAAGGTGTAAGACCCACAAAATGGGATAACCTAGAATATCTAAAATCTCAAAAAATAATAATAAATAAAAGAAAAAACCAAATAAAAATAATAAATCAAAAAATTCAAGAATAAACAAAAATTAATAACCAAATAAAAATTAACAAAATAAAAGTAAATAAAATAAAATAAGTAATAGTAATCATAATGATAAAAACATGAAGATAAAAAAACAAAAAACAAAAATAAGTCGTAAAATAGAAATCAAATCAAATAATCAATCAAAAGGGAGAGAAAAAGAAAGAAAATGGATGAAATTTGGAAGGAGGAAAAAGAACGAATAAGAGCTTATGGGAGATTCTCCATAATGTAATAAAGAACAGTGATTTTTAAACAAATTGGAATAGATACTAATAGGAAATATCATAAGAAAACCTTCAAGAATTTAATAAAAAGTAAAAAGTGAAAAATGTAATAAATGAAAAATAGTAGAAAAAAAAATCAAATACAAAAGAAGATAAGGAAAAGAAAAATGAAAAGTAACAAAAAGAAAAGGAAAATAAAAGAGAGAAAGAACAACATGAAAATTTAAATAGAAGGAAGAAAAGTGGGAAAATAACAGAGAAAGATAATATAAGTGGGTCAAAAGAATAATACAACTTTCCTTTTATATGCTTTGATTGTAGTTGCAAGTTTCATAGCTAGTGAAATCTTTCTAGTTTCTTAAATGAAACATGTGTGTTGGTTGTCAATGATTAATTGTCTCCTTTCATAAAGTGGGAATTGAAAAAGCATAATCTGAGTCTTTGTTTCAAACTTCTGATAACCCAAATAAGTTGCTTAGTTCAAGTGTTCTAATCTGAATCAAGTTTTTTCTTTAGTTTGTGGTGTGTTTTTCAAAATATTCCCGTAATTTCTTTGTTTTTCACGATAGAGGTTCACTTTGTTTGAATCATACTGCATTTTGCATGTCCTTCAGCCTAGTCGACTATAGAGGCATTAATAGCTTTTCCGGCCATAAACCAATCCTGAGCCGCTTACCTAAACTGCTTCTCCTTACCATCCCTAATTAGCTCATTTCCATTCTAATGCGATTGGAACACAATTTACCAACATGCATCACACTCAGCTCCTTAACTCCCATATTTCCATTAATACCCTTGAACTCATTGATTAGATAGCCATCTCATAGAGGTCTACTGTCTTCATTAGTGGCCAGTCAATTCCCATCTCCATGCATATTTCTTTATTTGCTTGGATTTTTATCCCATCTGGTTTCGAACTAGGGGAAAACATGTTTTGATGTTGTTTTCTCAACATTAGGTGGTTTTTTACATAAATGTTGCATTCTGCATCATCCCATCTTAGTTGCCTTAAAGCAAAACTCCCACTTCCACATGATAGCTTTTAGTTGAATTATCATTCCCTTCAGTTGTCCAAATAGTTTAATGAAAAAAATCAAATGAGCAAATGAAGTAAATGTGACATTAATTCATCACTAAAAATAGTAAAAGAAAATTATAAAAAAAGGGAAATTTCCAACTACTTTCTGAATCATAAGATTTTCTTTAGGACCATGTCAGCTAATTCCAAAAGGGTCAAGATGGCAGACTTAGAGAACTACATGTCATCAGGGTCAGAAGAATCTAGGGAGCCATATGTTGGGATAGAAAATCAACATCAGTCCTTAATAAGCACAACATTGCCATTGAGATTAATGCCGATGTATGAAGATATAGCCAAGTTAAATCAAGATATGGAGGAATTAAAGAATATTCAACTTGGAGTTTAGAAGCTTCCAAAAGGGGTTAAAATTCTAGAGTTTTAGAAGTATAACGGAAAAAGTTGTCCTAGGGTGCATTTGAGCACATACTATGGAGAGATGTTTCAACTTGGAGTAGATGAGAAGATCTTTGTTCATCTTTTCCAACAAAGTTTGGAGGGTGAAGAACTAGCATGGTTTGCATCACTTAAAGTCGATAAGAAAAAGACTTGGAATCAAGTGGCCGCAACTTTTCTAGAATGGTTTGGTTATGACATAAATTTGGCTCTAACAAGAGAGACAATAGAAGACATGCGAAAATTACCCAAGGAAAGTTTTATTGAATACGAATACTGATGAAGATCTGTTACTACTCAGTTAAAGATTCCCATCTCTTTGAATGAAATGATATAGTTGTTTTTGAGGACCTTAGATCCACCATTCTCAACATTCATAAAGTATCAAGATTTCAAGGATTTTAAGAGTATAGTCACTATTAGAAAGAGAATTGAGCATGACTTTCGATCACGAATCTACGATCCGATTGTAGACCCTCTACTATCTTAGGAAGTCAATGAAGTACAAGTTGCTATTGGTACTTATCAACGATTTGGACCTTGAGGTCGTAAGCGTCTTGCTTTTCCTTCCTAGTAAGATTGAAGGGTTAAAAGAAAGCTTACTTTGCTCCTAATGCCACTTTCTCAGTGCCAACACCCGATTTTTGCTCAATCCGCTGCTTGAACCCCTAATTCACCCCGAATATCTAATTAGACCCTTCTTATCCTTCTAAAACACCAAAAAACCCCAAAAGCCCAAAATTTATCCCCAAAACTCTTAAATCCACCATTAAACTTGCCCGATACCTATCCGATAGCCCCAATCAACCTCCACTTACACCTCAATCATTAGATTAGACACAACCATCAGACCCAAGACCTCTCAAAACACCTACCCATAAAATTTCAACTCAAGATTCCCCCATTTACCCCCTCATCAAATCAAGATTCCACTTTGAATTCTCTCGTTAGCCTAAACACTCAGAGCCCAGATTCCCTTGATCTTGACACATCTGAACTGATCAAACCACACCATTAAACTCCAGATACATCAAAATACTTGATCATAAGGTTTCAACCTTAGATTCTCTCATTTGCCCTTCCATCAAACCAAGATTTCATTTTGAAACATCTCATTAACCCAAATTCCTACGATCTTGACCCTCTAAGACTGATAAGACCTTATCAGTAGATTCCAGACACCCCCAAATAACCACATGTGAAATCTCATCCAAAATACCTTTGTTTACCCTTCAATCACACCAAGATTCCATTTCAAGGTCCTAGATTGACCGGATTACAAATGTATCTGATTCGGGCCCAGTCGGCTTAATCTAATCTTACCAATAACCTCAGACTACCCTGTGAAATTTCATCCAAAACAGACATTGTTTACCCTTCAATCGCATAAAGATTCTGTTTCGAGGCCCTAAATTAATCGAATCAAACCCTTTCCAAATCTGCCTAATCCTGGCCTAGTTGGCTCAATCTAACCTTACCAATCACCTTAGACCATCCAAAAACCCCACCCTATGAAATTTCAGCCAAAATTACCCTTATTTATTGTTCCATCTAAAAAGATTTTGTCTCAGCAATCTTATTGGCCTGCATGCACAAACCCTTCTCTGCATTCAAACCTATCTCTACCCTTCATTTTTTGACCCAAGAACCACCCATCACTGAAACAAGATCCCGGTCTGATCCCCAAGACTGGTTTGACCCAATTTTTTTAAATTACAAAAATACCACAAAATTCCCAAAACTTATGAAACCGCCCCTGTTCCCTACTATTTAACAAGACCTACCTTCTTCATTCAAGGAAAAAATGACTCCTCTTCTCCGTTTGAACAGAGGAGGCGATGGTGGCGACAAGTTCTCCCTGTCAGATCTCCTTCTTCTTTTTGTCTTTTCTTATTCTCTCTTCTTTTTCCTCTCTTTCTGCTTCTTTTTCTTCTTCTTCTTTTCAAAAATCTTGAATGGACTATTTACTTTCCTCTTCGTTCAAACCAGAGTAGCGGCGGTGAAACTGAGTGGCGGCACTCCTCCACTTCTTCCAGTGATACCCCTTTCTCCCCAATTTCCTTCTCCCTTTGTTCGATTTTCAGCCATTTATCTTTCATTCCCTCCCGCTGTTATTGTACCTAGTCAGTTTATTCATTGTCACCCTTCTCTGCAAAAGGAGCATCAGTCATCAGCGGCATCTCCGTCTGCTACCAGAATTAGTGGACTCCACTGCTTTCAGTGTCGTTTCTTGCTTTTCCGTCAACCTCTAGTGACTTTGCGTTCTTTTTAGCATTCGGTAGGAGACCGCAACCTCCCCTATTCCGTGAAGCATATCGAATTCTTCTGGAGTTCCTGTCCGCAGCATCAAGAAACTGACGGCTAGAACATCACTCAGGTAAATAATAGCTGAACTCTCTTTGTTTTCTTATTTTTTACAGTGAGGATTCGAAGTTGGGGTGTAGACCGATGGAATATGTCCCATAGGATTCCTTCCAATAGGTCTTATCCCCAGCTCAATCCAAACTGAAATTTATTGTCTCCTCTATGCTTAGCTAGATGTAGAAATTACATCAGTAGATCTCGAAATGCTATACAGCTGCTCTTTACTTGCTACTTCATCCTCGAGAAATAGGTTTTTTATCATATGTAGTGCTAATTATGATCAGGTAATTCATCTAGTTCTGTTGTCAGTTTCTTCCCTCTCTTATCTAGTTTATCATCTTCTATTGTGTAGATTAGGTATTGTTTTGTTTAAGATGCAAGTCATAGTGGGTTTATATTCTATTTTGAAACTACGGTACCAATAGTAACTCTCTTTAATTGTTTGAAACATGTTTTTTGGTGTTCATCTTCCTTAGTTATAGTAGTTTATGATTGCAGTATGCTCACAATCTATTGCAGTAGTTTAATACAATGCCTAAATGGGGTTTAGTTCATATGGGGTAAAGGCAAAGATTTCTGGTTCCGAATGACTTATGGTAATCTTAAACAGAAACTAGTGAAGAAATAATAGCATATGTACGTAACATGATGCGAAGAGTTTCCTTTTTACTTTTTTATTTTTTAGCATATTTCTGTTATTCTGAATATTTGCATTTCTACTTGGCTGTTCATATGGGCTTCACCTATTGGACCCGGGAGAGTGGTGTCCAACCCCTTCCCTCTCCCACTCGAGTCTTACCAAAACTGGTTTAGCTAGTGCTTGGGCTATTAGAGTCACTATTAAATCACCTCTAAGTGAGTCATTTTTTTTATGCTAACAAATTGACGATTCCACTAGGGAATTCTTAGACCATAGGTGGGGCCCACATGGGGCCCATTTGGCCTTATTGCCATTTTTGTATATACTGCATGTTTATCTGTTAGAATAATAATTGATTATCTCTTGATGTTTATTTTATAGTTCTTTATTGCTTCATTTTTTTGCTTTTCCTTTATTTGCTTATACATATTCTGCATATCATCCTGCATTAGATTCTAGAATCTTAATTGTCCTATTAGGAGAGGGTTGGAGGCCTAAGCCATAGGATCTAAGTACTTGTTGGCTGAGCTAATGGTTCTCAATCAGCCACCAACCTGAGAAGCCCATTTGTCTAATGGGGTGGAGGTTTGAAGGCTGGCAACCTTGTTGGAGCCTTTTGAGTCTAGGTGTCAACCCTCCCCTCATGCATTAGCTCCACATGTCAGCATAGCCATTTAGGATGTTAGCCACCCAATTTTGTTTAATTGCATAGCCCCTGTGGGGCTCACATCAAAATAATGACATAAAATAAAAAAATATATATAAAAAACAAAACAAAAAAATAGATACAATGTGTCCAATAAAACTAAAATAGAAATAGAATAATAGGATAAAATATATGTAGATAAAAAAACTAAAAAATATAATAAAATAAAAAATTAAAAAAATCATAAAAAGAAAAAATTCAAAAAAGGGATAGGAAGGCTAGGCACAAATACACCTAGAGAAAATCAAACAAAATAAAAATTTAAAACAACCAAAATCCCAAAAAAAATTAAAAATCAAGTAAAAAGTCAAAAAACAATATATAATCATAAATCAATAAAAACAAAAGAGAGGACAATAATAAAAAGGGCAAGTTAAAGAAAAATAAGAATAAATAAAAAAGAAAAATTGAAAAAGAAACAAAAAAGAGAGAAGAAGAAAAGGTAAAACAAAAAAGTAAAAACAAAATGAAATAAAAGGGGGTAGTAAAGTTTAGTTAAGCACACAAATACACAAAAAAGACAAATAAATTAAAATAAAAAATTTTAAATCCAAAAATTGAAATAAAAAAAGAAAAAGGAAAAATAAAAAAGAAAAAATTAACATAATCAAAATCCCCATTAAAAAAATTAAATCAAAATCAGATAAAGAGTCAAAAAATATAATAATAAATCAAAAAAGATAAAAATTAAAGGGAAAGTTTTTAAAAGAGAAAAAGAAAAAAGTAGAACAAGGGAAAATATATAAAAAAATCAAAAAAGGAAAAAATAGGATACAAAAAGGGAAAAAAGGGTGAAAATTATGGAGGAAAAAATTAAGAAAAGATTAATCATAGCACAAATATACAAAAAAATAATAAAAAAATAAAAAATTCAAAAGAAAAACAAAAAAAATATTTAGTGCAAATTCATAACAAATAAAAAATAAAAATAAAAAATATAATAAAAATCCAAAAAGAAAGTTAATGAAAAAAAGAAGAAGAAAGATGAGGAAAGATAAATCAAATCATTTAAGTAGGAAAAAGTAACTATATTTCTTCTAGAGAATTAATAAAAAATCAAATAAAAAATTAATTAACAAAATAATAAATAATAAAAATTTAAAAATCATAAATCCAAAAGTAAAAAAAGATAAAAAAATAAAGTCAATCCAGAATTAAAGATCCAAAGACAAAAAAAGACAATAAATAGTTAAACATTAAATAGTAAAAAAATCATCATCTAAAAGTGATAAAAATATAAAAAAATGATCAAAAATGAAGGAAAAGAAAGAGAAGCAACACCAAGAAGAAATTTAAAAATGGGAAATTAAAAAAGGGATAAAAAGGAAAGAAATATAAAATATATAAAATAATCAAAACTCCCAAAAAGTTAAAAATCAAATAAAAAGTCAAAATATATATATACATATGTATAAAGGGTAAATTTAAAAAGATAATGAAAACTAAAATTAAAAGAAAAAAAAAGAAAAAAAGGGGAAGAAAAGAAAGAAGAAACAAAATTGTTTAAGTGAAAAGTCTAACAATATTTGGTAAGAACAGCTATGCAGGGCCCACGTAAAATGATAACATAAAGTAAAAAACAAGAAAGAGGGCAAAAAATCAATCAAAAATTCAAAATAATGAAATAAAAAAATATTCAAAAAATAAAACCAAAAAAGGAGGAAAGAGACAAAAAACAGAAAAAATAAAAGAGAGAAAATGAAGAAAAAGAGAGAACAGAACAAAAAACAAAAAATAAGAAAAGTAAACCTAAAGAAAAGAAAAAAGGAAAAAGTATATAAAAATGAGATAAAAAAAACACAAAGACAAGAAGAAAGAAGAATAATCTGAGATAAAAAATTAATTAATAAAATGTTGTCTGCTTTGGTTATGGTTGCAAATTCAAGAGTAATTGAAATCTTTACAGGTTCTTGAATGAATCATGAGTGCTAGTTGTTTATTGTTTGTGTTCTTTCTTAAAGTGAGAATTGAAAAAGAATAATGTGAGTTTTGTTCTAAACTTGTGCTAATCCAAATGAACTGCTTCATGCAAGTGTTTTTATCAAAATCTTGTTTTTCTCAGTTTTTTGGTGTGTTTGGGAAATATTTCCCTATTTTTTATGCCTTTCACGATAGAGGTCCATTTCGTTAGGATCGTACTATATTTTGCATTTCCTTTAGCTTAGTTGGCTGATGTGTGGCTCATTGTGACACTAGCAAGTGCACTAACCGTTCAAGTAATAAAGTAGTGAGTGAAATATCGTTCCCATGAGGATTTAGGAAACAATTACCAATACTAAATTGAGCACTTCTTATCTGATCAACAAATAAATCAAAACTTTAATGAAAGCTAAAAAATCCTAAATTAAAATCTATCTAAATCATTGGCCCAATTGCCTTCAAATCAGGTTAGAAGAGTAAGCAGTAAATGTCAATCTCAGAATTCAGCAATCTATCAATTTGGATCATTCGAATAAATCATGATTGAGCCTTGGTTTGGTGAAACCCCAAGGTCATGAACAGCCTCTCTCAAGCGCATGTTCATCCTATGCATGAGTGACGGTTCTTCTATCTCTAACAAGAATTTAATCCCCATGCATGCATTTCTTCAAACACTTCTAAGGCATCAATTCAAATCTGAATTGATCACCAACTGAATTGTGCAAGTTATCTCTAACCTTGCACTCAATTCAGTTCTTGAATAGTAGATCTGAATTCCTAAAGTCTCTCTCAAGCACTCTAGGAATTCCAAGCTGTAGATTAATTCGGCCAATCTGAAAATTGCAGATCTGAATTCTCTTTCAAGCAATTCAGATCTTGCAATCTCAGATCTGAGAATTCAGATCTGAGTTTTGAATGTTAGTTGGCCGAATTAATCTACAATAACACCCTTATTCAAGAAACTTCAAGTACAATTCATGACCATTTGAATGAATCAAAAAGAATTAGATTGCTGAACTGAAATTTTACAATCTGAAATACATCAAGGAAGAATGGAAAAAAGGAGAAAGAAGAAAGAAAATATAACAAAGAAACTGAATTCGAATCAAAAGAGAATGAAACTACAATTGATTTATTACAAAAGATCTTTGAATCACAAACCCTCAATTCCTTCAGCCCTTCTTCTTCTTCTTCCTTGCGCCTAGCCTTCTTCTCTTCTCTTCTCTCAAGGTGGCCAAACCTCTAAGAGTGGGAGAGCCTTCCTCTCAAGCAATTGAACACCTCTCCCCCCTCCTAGAGGCCTCCTTATATAGTTTTTCAAGGGGGCTCTTGCCCCTTCTTGAAGCCTCTAGAATGGGGTGTATTACACCCCTTTCTTGAACTTTCTAGAGCTCTCTTGAAGGGCTGCTATTTGGGTTGCACTTAGGCTCTCTCTTAGCACATGATAGCTATACATTGAGCTGCTCTTTTGGGCTGAGAATGGGCCTTCCTTGCTGGGCCGAATTCTATTCATAGCTAGGCTTTATTTTCTTGGGTTTTCTCAAGGAATTCACTTGCTCTTCTTAGGCCAAAGTGCTCTCTCTTGCTTCCACGACCGGGCTGGACTGAAATTGGTCTTTTTGAACCTTCTTTTCTTGCCTTTTTTCTTCCTTTTCTTGGATTAATTATCCCTGAACTTATTCTTAGCATTAAGCTAAATTAAGGCAAAAATTAATAAAACCAGCATAAAAATCCATGCTAAAGTCCTCAAAAATTATAGATAAATTGTAAGTTCATCATTGGCTATAGAGGCATTAGCGGTTTTTCCAACCATAGAGCAATCTTGTGCCACCATCCTAAACTGCTTCTCCTTGCCATCCTTATTTTGCTCATTCCTTCTCTAATACAACTGGAGCCTAATAAACCGACATCCATCACACTCAGCTCCTTAACACCCACTTTTCCTTTAATACCCTTGGACTTTTATTAGATAGCCAATTCATAGAAGCCTACCCACTTCATAGGTGGCTGGCCCACTCCCAGCTTCATGCATATTTCTTTACCTGCCTTGGTATTCACCCCATCTAGTTCCAAACTAAGGGTAGGCTGGTTTTACCTCTATTTTCTTGATGTTTTGTTGTCATTTCATGTTTTCACATACAATTAGCATTCTATGTATCTTGCCTTAATAACCTTAGGTAAGACCTCCCACAACATAGCCTTAGCAGTTTTCTTGTCCCCTTTAGTTGTCTGATTTTCAATAAAAACCAAAAAAAAGCAAATAAAGAAAAAAGAGCAAAAACAAATAAAAAAGAAGTAAATTGCCAATCACATTTTTGAACCAGAGAAGTTATCTCAAGACCATGGCATCTAGTAAAGAAGGATTCAAAGTACATCATGTGGTCGAGAACAGAGAATTCCAGGGAATCATACATTGAGATAGGTGCTCAACATCAACATTCAGCAAGCATGATAATGTTAGACAGTTTTGTATGCCCTTAACTTCAATCAAAATGATGTACTTTATGAATTTATTGTAAATGAATAAAAGGGCATATTTGATTCATGTTCCCTTGGTATGTTTCTGTGTAATATCCTTAAACTGGACACTTAATGAGACTCGTTTAGTTTAGAATATTCACAGCTAGTGGGTTGGTCTAGGAGACCTATCTTTACAAGGTTGACATTGTGGTGCCACCAAGTCGGTTGGGGTGGCTTGTCTCAGCTACCAGGGTGAGACCCTAGGCACATACAGTGTGGGATTAATTGAATTTTTGAACTGGACCAGATTTCCAGTATTGCCTTGGACCTTGGAGATTGATGGGCAAAAGAAAAGTTACACCCAACCCCTAGACTCGATTATGATACTACACTAGGTGTCGGATTGGGCTGTCTTTGATGTACCAATCAGTGAGATCCTTAGCGGGGGTCAAAACTTGGGTATGTTGGGACAGTCTGAGAATTCATCTGAGTGAGTGATCATAGTGACAGGATCAACCCCTTTGTCGGACAAAGGTAATGATCGGGGATGCACTCTCACTGATGGAAACCAAGACTACCCGCAGCCGATTTCAATCGTTGAGCTTTGTTTTGCAAAATATATTTTATATGATATATAAAAGTATATAAATTATGGTTTCGAAATGATTTGCAAAATGTTTTAATTCCCAGGATCCATACTTGAGGGAGTGCAATACTGTTCCTTGCAGCCGAGGGAGAGGTCCTCTCTTGTCAAGCAGTGTAGGATCATTATGGGCTGAGAGGTTAAGTGTAAGATCATTGAGGATAATACCTGATGGGCTAATCTTGCATTTGCCCACAGTCCCTGGGTGTTATAAGGTGGCTTGGCCCAGGGACCACTTAGGGTAAGTGTTGGGCCCATAGAGCCCATCTGATGGGTTTCAGGGGCTGCACTGTCCATAACAGTGTATTCGGCCAGGCCTTGTAACAAAGGCTGGGCTGAACCCATGTGGTTGATGTTTAGATCAATGTTTGGGTCCCACGTCATACAAGAAAGCCCAACTGGGCAGCAGTTTGGAAGGCTAAATGAATACATAATCCTAAATGGGCCTTAAGCCCATTTCGAACTGGGTTAATTTGATTAGTCTTTAAGGGGCGAATTCTGAGATAAGATCAGTTGATAGGATTGGGCCCACACCCTATCCACTCAGAGAGTCCATGATCTAAATGAGATTTAGATTTGGAAACTTCCTAATTAGATTAGGAGCTGGCTGATCTAATCTACAGATAAGATAAGGATTATCCCTTATCTTAAAGGGACTTCTAATCCAGATATGATTTGGGTTAGCAACTCCTAATGGGATTAGGAGCTAATCCCTTTAAGTTTATAAAAGGAAGAGGGGGCGGTAGCCTTTAGACATCCAACACACTCATCAGCAACAGATAGTCTTGTCTTCAGAGCTGAGATCACAGAAGAGAGAATTCTGCACCCTACAAATACTCTCTAGTGGCCTCCTTCCTACAGCCGCCGCCTATAGCAGTTCGATCTCCATTCCTTGGGAGAAATCAAGATTGGATCTTGATTCCAATCTTTTGGAGAAAAGATTGGTAGGAGTTGTATTCACAAGTCGTCCAGGTGATTCTTGAGAAGGATCAGGTTCTTTTGGAAGAACACTACTGATTCTGCTCCACTCAACACTGCGCCATCTTCAGTGGGAGTAGATTTTGGATCCTACCTTGGGCGTGAACACCTCCATTGAAAGATACTATTTCTCTGTATTAGGTATTATCTCTCCCTACTCCTTGTTGTCCAGATCTGGTTCAGTTTATGGTTCAAGAGTGATCTTTGAAAATATGATTTTCTAAATAAGGAATTCGATTCCCAGTTGAAGATGGAGAAAAATTTTTGAAATTTGCCCCATTTATTCCGCAATCTTGTGTGTCCATGTGATGGATTTCCTATCCCTTCAGTGTTATCAGAGCTATTGTTCAAACCTTGAACCATTCTGTTTCAGATTTGAACCTACGCAAATAGGTTGTGGACTGATGTTTGCTCTTTTATCAGAAAATGCAAACATATCTTTTGCAAAGCTTCTTGATGACAACAAGCTTAAGGGCCCAAACTATGCCGACTGGTACAGGAACCTTATGCTGGTCCTAGCTTCTGAAAAGCTGGACAAAGTGGCAAAGAATCCTACCCCGGAGCGTCCGGGTGATAGGGCTTCTGAGGCTCAAAGGAGAGACTATCAGGAATGGGAGGAGAAAAACTCCCTAGCCCGATGTTACATCATTGCCTCCTTTGACAACCCAATACAGAGGCAGTTCGATCAGATCGAACTTGCCAAGGACATATTGGACAGCCTGAGGACAATGTATGAAGAGCATAATCATTCTACTCGGCAAAAGGTCTTGAAGCAGTTCATGACCACTCAAATATCTAAGTGCCAACAAGCTCACGACCATTGTATTCGGATGATGGGTTACATCAACGAACTGAAGGCTCTTGGATTCAGGCTAGACCTCGCAACCTAGATAGATGCTATCCTTAATTCTTTGCCTCCTTCCTTTAATCCGTTATCATGAACTATAACATGAACAAGTTGAATGTCAACTTGCAAGAGCTCAACAATATGTTGCAAAGAGCTAAAGAACTAATTAAAAAAGATGATCCTATATCTATGCTTGTTGAAGCTAGCAAAACGGGCAAGAAAAAGAGGAAGGCAAAGAGTCCTCAGAAGAAAGCCACTAAGAGCAAAAGGCAGAAGAAAGACAAACCAAGAAAAGTAATTTCGAAACTTGCATTATAGAAACCAATTTATTGGCAGGTTCTGCGTTCTGGTGTATTGACTCTGGGGCTTCAACTCATGCGTGTAACTCACTGCAGGGGTTCAAGGTAAGCAGAAGGCTGAGTGAAGGAGAAGTCACTCTCTACTTGGGGACTACTGCAATTGTTGCAGCCGTGGCAATAGAAACCGTGGAGTTAATTTTTAGAGAAGGAAAAATTGTACTCAAAGATTGTCTTTATGTACAAAACTTAAGAAATTTGATTTCTTTTTCAAAACTGTGTGCAGATCGTTATTCTGTCTTCTTTAGTAATACGATTACTATTAAAAGAAATAACAGATTCATCGCATACAGGGAATTGAAGAATGGTTTCTATGTTCAACATCCTTATCTAGAAACTAACATAACCAAAACTATGTCGGCTGAAATCCCCAAGAAGAGAGCCCGTGATACAGTTAATCCCACATGTATGTGGCATTACCGACTTGGCCACATCAGTGTTGATTGAATCACAAGGTTGGTGACTGATGGTCCTTTGGATTTTCTAACTGTAGAAGATCTTCCCACCTGTGAACCTTGCCTACAAGGCAAGATGACGAAACGACTGATGTGTGGCTCATTGTGACACTAGCAAGTGCACTAGCCATTCAAATAATAAAGTAGTGAGTGAAGTATCGTTCCCACGAGGATTTAGGAAACAATTACCAATACTAAATTGAGCAATTCTTATCTGATCAACAAATAAATGAAAGCTAAGAAATCCTAAATTAAAATCTATCTAAATCATTGGTCCAATTGCCTTCAATTCAGGTTAGAAGAGTAAGCAGTAAATGTCAATCTCAGAATTCAGCAATCTATCAATTTGGATCATTCGAATGAATCATGATTGAGCCTTGGTTTGGTGAAACCCCAAGGTCATGAACAGCCTCTCTCAAGTGCATGTTCATCCTATGCATGAGTGACGGTTCTTCTATCTCTAACAAGAATCTAATCCCCATGCATGCATTTCTTCGAACACTTCTAAGGCATCAATTCAAATCTGAATTGATCACCAACTGAATTGTGCAAGTTATCTCTAACCTTGCACTCAATTCAGTTCTTGAATAGTAGATCTGAATTCCTAGAGTCTCTCTCAAGCACTCTAGGAATTCCAAGCTGTAGATTAATTCACCCAATCTGAAAATTGCAGATCTGAATTCTCTTTCAAGCAATTCAGATCTTGCAATCTCAGATCTGAGAATTCAGATCTGAGTTTTGAAGGTTAGTTGGCCGAATTAATCTACAATCACACCCTTATTCAAGAAACTTCAAATACAATGCATGACCATTTGAATGAATAAAAAAGAATTAGATTGCTGAAGTGAAATTTTACAAGCTGAAATACATCAAGGAAGAATGGAAACAAGGAGAAAGAAGAAAGAACATATAACTAAGAAACTGAATTCAAATCAAAAGAGAATGAAACTACAAATGATTTATTACAGAAGATCTTTGAATCACAAACTCTCAATTCGAACTCACCTTCTTCTTCTAGCTTGCTTGTCTTGAACTTCCTTCAGCCCTTCTTCTTCTTCTTCCTTGCGCCTAGCCTTCTTCTCTTCTCTTCTCTCAAGGTGGCCGAACCTCTAAGAGTGGGAGAGCCTTCCTCTCAAGCAATTGAACAACTTTCTCCCCTCCTAGAGGCCTCCTTATATAGTTTTTCAAGGGGGCTCTTGCCCCTTCTTGAAGCCTCTAGAATGGGGTGTATTACACCCCTCATGAACCTTCTAGAGTGCTCCCTCCTTCTCTTCAAGAAACTCCTAGAAGTTGCCGCCCCTAGCTCCCTTTGGGCTGCTATTTGGGCTACAACTTAGCTTGCTTTTGAGCTCATGTGGGCTACACTCTAGGCTGTTATTTGGGCTAAAAAATGGGCCTTCCTTGCTGGGCCGAATTCTCCTCATAGCTAGGCTTTATTTTCTTGGGTTTTCTCAAGGAATTCACTTGGTCTTTTTGAACCTTCTTTTCTTGCCTTTTTCCTTCCTTTTCTTGGATTGATTATCCCTGAACCTATTCTTAGCATTAAGCTAAATTAAGGTAAAAATTAATAAAACCGGCATAAAAATCCATGCTAAAGTCCTCAAAAATTATAGATAAATTGTAAGTTCATCAACGACCATTTAACGGTAAGCCTGAAAGATGTATAGGCACACTTGACCTAATACATACTGATGTATGTGGTCCCCTGAGTCTTAGGACACGGAATCAACACGTGTATTTCATCACCTTCACAGATGATTTCTCCCGATATGGTTACGTGTACCTAATGAGACACAAGTCTGAATCCTTTGAAAAGTTCAAAGAGTTTAGACAAGAGGTCTAGAAACAGTTGGGGAGAGAAATTAAAGCCCTTTGATCTGATCGAGGTGGCGAGTATCTCTCTAACAAGTTCAGGGACTACTTAAAGGACAATGGGATAGTATCACAATTAGCTCCTCCTGCTACACTACAACTTAACGGTGTTTCAGAGAGGAAGAATAGGACCTTATTGGATATGGTTCGATCACTTCTCATACACTCAGAGTTACCCACATCCTTTTGGGGTTATGCATTAGAGACTACGATTTACGTGCTGAATCGGGTTCCAACCAAATCGGTTCCGAACACTCCAGATGAACTTTGGACAGGAAAGAAACCAAGTGTCAGACACTTGAAGATTTGGGGTTATCCAGCACACGTTAAAAGAACAAGTGCAGACAAGTTGGAATCCAAGTCCAACCGTTGCC
Organism: Nelumbo lutea; assembly: GCF_056320005.1. Classification (NCBI taxonomy): domain Eukaryota; kingdom Viridiplantae; phylum Streptophyta; class Magnoliopsida; order Proteales; family Nelumbonaceae; genus Nelumbo; species Nelumbo lutea. The sequence continues at coordinate 69,998,966 of NC_142687.1, read as the reverse complement.
TATTTGTTGGCTTCCCAAAAGGCTCTGTAGGTTACCTTTTCTATGACCCAAGTGAATAGAAAGTGTTCTGCAGTCGAAATGCCCGGTTCTTGGAGACCGATTATATCCTGGACACCCATCATCAGGAAATTATTCTTGATGAGGAGAGCTCAGGAGCAGTGGGAGATGTCCCACAAGTTCCAAGTAGTGACCAACCTAGAAGATCCACTTGGGTATCCAGGCCACCAGTCCATTATGGTTATGACCAGGATAGTTACCTGGTGGAAACCTTGACTAGTGAGGAGGATCCCGTGACTTACGCGGAAGCTATATTGGACATAGATTCCCAGAAGTGGGTGGAGGCCATTAGAGCGGAGATGGACTCAATGGAGACCAATGGAGATCTTCTGGTTGTAGCCCAATTTAAGCCCTCTAAAGGCACATTGACAATTCAGCTCTGAATAGCAGCCCACAGTATAGCAGATGTAAATGGTGATGTGCAATAGTTTCAATAAGTATATTCAATTCAGACCCCAATTTTTATGGTTTGTTAATTGCATATTTAAACTCAGATAAATTGTATCTGAATTTAGATGCTATAATTAAGGAATGTAAATAAGATTGCTGGTTTGGATTCCCTTTTTAATAATCAAAATCATTTATGATCTAAAATCAGTGGTTATTTGAATGTTAGTAACCACTGATTTCAGTATAAATGACTACTGTAATTTCAGATCTAAACTCAGATCCAAAGGTGACTGTTCTCAGTAGGTAAGTTTGCAGATCTAATTTCAAGTCTCTGCAATTTATTGACGCATACAAGACATATAAGTTGGGACTTTAAATAAGAAGTCTTAAACTCTTGAGTTCAGACTTATTTCAAACCTAATTGCATCATAATTCAGATTTATTGATGTTAGGTTTTTTTTGTAAGACTGTTCTCAAAAGCTAAGACTTCAGGTCTGATTCTATTAAGAGCCTGAAGAGCAGCCTAAAGATACTAAATACAGCAATTGATTTTAGATCTGATTATAGTAGATGTTAGATATGTTTACTTCTATTTAGTCTAGAATAGTGTGTAATAATATCTATTGCTAATTTAGCTAGCTTTCTATTTCATTAATGATCTACTTCACACTTGAATGCTGGTTTTTAGTAATGGAGCTCTGTTTTTCTTGATTATAAAAAAAAAAAAAAAAAAAAAAAGAGAGAGAGAGAGAGAGAAAAAGAGTGAAGCAAATGACTTTGGTTTGTCTTATTAATTACTTGGCTTTGTAAATTTTTCTTGTATAGCTAGTAGATTAGGATTACTTACATTCTTTTGAATTGTGAATAGTAGTCTTTTTTTTTTTTATTATTTGGTTTAAATTATTTTTAGTTAGAACAAAACTTCTGATCTCTGTTGCAAGTAAATTCTAGCAGAAGAGGCTCCCACCAAAAGAACTCTTGCATATCTGGAAATTAATCTTCAGGAAATCCTCTTTACCCTTCTCTTTACTTGGTATTTCTCTTGTTGATTTTATTGTGATCCCCTAACAGTAAGAACATTGAGGACAATGTTCATCTTAAGTGTGGGGGAGTGAGCCCGAGGCTAGGGTATGGGGGCTGAAACCATGCACCCCAACACACATATGCAGGCAATGACATAACCAAAAAAAAAAAAAAGACTAGAACCACTCAAGTTCATTACTATTTATTTGATGATTTTTAAGAAGGAATTCAATGAGTTGAGGGAGACTGATGTACTTGTTAAGTTTTTATTCTTGTGAATGACCCAATTTGATATATGCATGAGAAAAGAGGAGCTGAATATGCTTTTCAGCATGACTAGCCCTATCTATCTTTATGTGTATGGAAGCCCTTGATTTCATGGTTAATGGTCAAGAGAGCTAGTGAACATCTGAAGTGCTAATTCTTGAGGTTCAATAATTGCAAAGAAGGACAAAAGCCCAAATTGACTCCGCTATTTTGAGTTGAATAGTAAAACTAGCAGCTCAGAACATGAGTCCTACCTCAAGTAAGTGACCAGTGTGAGATGGAGCATAAGATGCACTCACACCAAGAAAAAAAAAAAAAAAAAAAAGAAAAGTGTGTGAGATGGAGCATAAAATGCACTCACACCGGAAAAAAAAAAAAAGAAAAGGGTGAGATGGAGCATAAGATGCACTCACCCTTAGAAATAAGTAATTGTGGTGACAACCGAGGTTCAAAGGGGCACTCTAAAGTTGAACTCTCATTGAGATTCAGTTACAGATGTGAAACTTAGTAAAATTTGATTATTAACCTTGACAATTAAGGAGCTGATTTATATATGAATTAGGAGTGAAGGCTAGACTATGATGAAATTCATATTCTCCTTTCCTTGGATTTGATACATATCTTAAATGGTAATTTACAAGAATAAGAGTTGAGCACTTACAAAAGTTCCCCGACTACTCAATGCATTTCTATCTTAAAAAGTTCACCAGGTAAATGGTGAGAACAGAAGGGGGGAATGTTAAGTTTATGGCTGATATCTTTGCTTGAGGACAAGCAAAAGCTTAAGTGTGGGGGTATTTGATGAACCTACAATTTATCTTTATTTTATGAGGTTTTTGCATGAAATTTTATGATGGTTTAATTAAATTTTGCCCTATTTTAGCTTGATTGGAAGAAAGATTTCAGGGGGAGCCAAATCAACAAAAAGAAGGCAAAAGCAAGAAAAGAAAACCCAAAATTTATCAAGTTCAGCCCGGCCCAGCCATGAGAGCAAGAGAATTTCTTTCGGCCCAAGAAGAGCAAGTGAAACTCTTTGGAAAATCCAAGGGAAGAAGCCTAGCAAGAAGGAAATTTCGGCCAAGCCCATTTTTAGCCCAAATAACAGCCTAGAGTGTAGCCCACTTGAGCTCAAAAGCAAGCTAAGTTGTAGCCCAAATAGCAGCCCAAAGGGAGCTAGGGGCGGCAACTCCTAGAAGTTTCTTGAAGAGAAGGAGGGAGCACTCTAGAAGGTTCATGAGGGGTGTAATACACCCCATTCTAGAGGCTTCAAGAAGGGGCAAGAGCCCCTTTGAAAAACTATATAAGGAGGCCTCTAGGAGGGGAGAAAGTGTTCAATTGCTTGAGAGGAAGGCTCTCCCACTCTTAGAGGTTCGGCCACCTTGAGAGAAGAGAAGAGAAGGCTAGGCGCAAGGAAGAAGAAGAAGAAGGGCTGAAGGAAGTTCAAGACAAGCAAGCTAGAAGAGAAGGTGAGTTCAAATTGAGGGTTTGTGATTCAAAGATCTTTTGTAATAAATCATTTGTAGTTTCATTCTCTTTTGATTTGAATTCAGTTTCTTTGTTATATTTTCTTTCTTCTTTCTCCTTGTTTTCATTCTTCCTTGATGTATTTCAGCTTGTAAAATTTTAGTTCAGCAATCTAATTCTTTTTGATTCATTCAAATGGTCATGTATTGTACTTGAAGTTTCTTGAATAAGGGTGTGATTGTAGAGTAATTCGGCCAACTAACCTTCAAAACTCAGATATGAATTGCTTGAAAGAGAATTCAGATCTGCAATTTTCAGATTGGGCGAATTAATCTACAGCTTGGAATTCCTAGAGTGCTTGAGAGAGACTCTAGGAATTCAGATCTACTATTCAAGAACTGAATTGAGTGCAAGGTTAGAGATAACTTGCACAATTCAGTTGGTGATCAATTCAGATTTGAATTGATGCCTTAGAAGTGTTTGAAGAAATGCATGCATGGGGATTAGATTCTTGCTAGAGATAGAAGAACCGTCACTCATGCATAGGATGAACATGCGCTTGAGAGAGGCTGTTCATGACCTTGGGGTTTCACCAAACCAAGGCTCAATCATGATTTATTCGAATGATCCAAATTGATAGATTGCTGAATTCTGAGATTGACATTTACTGCTTACTCTTCTAACCTGATTTGAAGGCAATTGGGCCAATGATTTAGATAGATTTTAATTTAGGATTTCTTAGCTTTCATTAGAGTTTTGATTTATTTGTTGATCAGATAAGAAGTGCTCAATTTAGTATTGGTAATTGTTTCCTAAATCCTCGTGGGAACGATACTTCACTCACTACTTTATTACTTGAACGGCTAGTGCACTTGCTAGTGTCACAATGAGCCACACATCAAGTTTTTGGCGCCGTTGCCGGGGATTTATAGAAGCATTATTAGGAAACATTGAGCATTCTTAATCTGATCTCATTCAGCATTGCATTCATAGTTGGGTTAATTTGCTAACTTTTTCATTTCAGCTTGGACTGCAACTGCTGTACTACTGTAGTTATGTTTCTTCTTTCTTAAGTAGATTACTTTCTTTTTCTGGTTTCAGTTTCATTTTAATAAAGGCATATTTGATTTCTATTCAATCTTGATGTTGTTCCCTTCAAAAAGAAAAAAAAAAAGAAAAAAAAATTCACATAAACATGAGTGTTGCAGATCTGAGTTGCATTCGGCACTCAGATCAGCAGATTTCAGATCTGCAGCACTCAGTCGAAAAGAATTGCTTGTGTTTCAGATTTTATTATTCTTTTCTTTCATTACAAAAAGAAAAAAAAAACAAATGAAAAAAAAAAGGGGAGATCTTTTGAACAACCAGAGGAGCAATTGAGAATTCGGATCAGAACTCAGATCTGAGTTCAGATCTGAATTCTGCTATTGCAGATCTGCAACAGTTCAGATCTGAGTTCCTCTGAACTTAGACCTGAACTGATGAAATTTTGAGGGGAATTGGGTGTCATCACCACCCCAATTCACCCTAGGGTACTTGTAGAAATAACTGAAGGTAAGGCAATTGAGATTTCAGATCCGAACTCAGACTTGAGTTCAGACCTGAACTCTGCTATAGCAGAAATGCAATACTCAAAAAAAAAAAAAAAAAAAAAATCTGAGTTCAGATCTGAGTTCTGCTGTAGCAGATCTGCAACAGTTCAGATCTGAGTTCTCTTGAACTCAGACCTGAACTGATGTAAATTCAAAGGGTAATTGGGGGTTATCTTCACCCCAATACACCCTACAAAAAATCTGCTATCTCCCAAAAACAATTGGATAGTCATGGTTAAAAAAAAAATTCGAATCTGCAATCACCTAGATCTGAACTGGGGTTGTGAACAGAGCAGGATACAGGGCATACTTTGCTGTATTAAATAACTTGTACTCCAACCTATCTGAGCTGATTTGGTTGAAGAAAAGTATATTTAATCTGAGAATTTTTTTATGCCTCAATAGTTTTAATGCGATGCAGCACCTCCACACAATTCTCTATTTCAGACTTCCCTTCTGCTATTGCAGATCTGCAACATTTCAGATCTGAGTTCATCAGAACTCAGACCTGAACTGATGCAATCATGAGGTGAATTGGGAGCCATAATCACCCCAATTCACCCTATTATACATCTTCCAACCCCCAAAATTAGTTGGATAGCAAAGAAGGGCAATTGAGATCAGAACTCAGATCTGAATTCAGTTATTAATAGTACCAAAAATTGCAATATGTCACATTGCAATCTGATGCATCAGATCTGATTTATGATTGCAGTATATTTCATTGATGCTTCATTGATGTGGACTTGTAGCAGTATACCAAAAATGTGTAAAAATCAGATCTGCATCATTGATGAAATAGTAGCAATGTGTGATGATATCAGAGTGCACTTGATTTCTACTGTGGACTGACTGATGACATAAGGCAATATGTGGGCTGATGTTTTCATCCTTTAAATTACTTTCATCCGATCTGATTGATTGTTTGTCTGTGGACTGATGTTTGTGTTCATATATGTGGACTGATTTTACTAGCTTTAAACCACTTGCACCAGATCTGAACTGGATGAGTGAATTATACTGGCATTCAGGGCTGCTTACAGTATATAGTTAGCAGACTTGATTTCAGGTTTCTGCAACTACTTAATTTGAGCCATCATGATTTCAGGTTTCTGCTTTGAACCTCTTGCACATAGTCTTGGATGTCCATTAGTAAAATCAAAGTTTTAGATGACCAGCTCTGATTGCTTTGAGATCTGATCTGAAATGGACTCAGTTCTGTTCTGCAACACTGCTAAATTGTAGCAGTAACAATGCCAAACAGTGCAGACCTGATTTCAGGTTTCTGTAAATTTGTGGACTGAACAGCTTAATATATTTGAGCTAGACAGATTTGGGCTGATATGAGATCTGAAACAAAACATGGGCTGAACTGACTGTGGGCTGAATTTACAGGTTGTATGCATTGCAGACCTGATTTCAGGTCACAGAAGTCTTCAAGATTATGAAGCCATACACTTGCATAGCTTACAAACCTGAATCCAAACCTGGCTCAGGTCTGGTTGTAGCCCAATTTAAGCCCTCTAAAGGCACATTGACAATTCAGCTCTGAATAGCAGCCCACAGTATAGCAGATGTAAATGGTGATGTGCAATAGTTTCAATAAGTATATTCAATTCAGACCCCAATTTTTATGGTTTGTTAATTGCATATTTAAACTCAGATAAATTGTATCTGAATTTAGATGCTATAATTAAGGAATGTAAATAAGATTGCTGGTTTGGATTCCCTTTTTAATAATCAAAATCATTTATGATCTAAAATCAGTGGTTATTTGAATGTTAGTAACCACTGATTTCAGTATAAATGACTACTGTAATTTCAGATCTAAACTCAGATCCAAAGGTGACTGTTCTCAGTAGGTAAGTTTGCAGATCTAATTTCAAGTCTCTGCAATTTATTGACGCATACAAGACATATAAGTTGGGACTTTAAATAAGAAGTCTTAAACTCTTGAGTTCAGACTTATTTCAAACCTAATTGCATCATAATTCAGATTTATTGATGTTAGGTTTTTTTTGTAAGACTGTTCTCAAAAGCTAAGACTTCAGGTCTGATTCTATTAAGAGCCTGAAGAGCAGCCTAAAGATACTAAATTCAGCAATTGATTTTAGATCTGATTATAGTAGATGTTAGATATGTTTACTTCTATTTAGTCTAGAATAGTGTGTAATAATATCTATTGCTAATTTAGCTAGCTTTCTATTTCATTAATGATCTACTTCACACTTGAATGCTGGTTTTTAGTAATGGAGCTCTGTTTTTCTTGATTATAAAAAAAAAAAAAAAAAAAAAAAGAGAGAGAGAGAGAGAGAAAAAGAGTGAAGCAAATGACTTTGGTTTGTCTTATTAATTACTTGGCTTTGTAAATTTTTCTTGTATAGCTAGTAGATTAGGATTACTTACATTCTTTTGAATTGTGAATAGTAGTCTTTTTTTTTTTATTATTTGGTTTAAATTATTTTTAGTTAGAACAAAACTTCTGATCTCTGTTGCAAGTAAATTCTAGCAGAAGAGGCTCCCACCAAAAGAACTCTTGCATATCTGGAAATTAATCTTCAGGAAATCCTCTTTACCCTTCTCTTTACTTGGTATTTCTCTTGTTGATTTTATTGTGATCCCCTAACAGTAAGAACATTGAGGACAATGTTCATCTTAAGTGTGGGGGAGTGAGCCCGAGGCTAGGGTATGGGGGCTGAAACCATGCACCCCAACACACATATGCAGGCAATGACATAACCAAAAAAAAAAAAAGACTGGAACCCCTCAAGTTCATTACTATTTATTTGATGATTTTTAAGAAGGAATTCAATGAGTTGAGGGAGACTGATGTACTTGTTAAGTTTTTATTCTTGTGAATGACCCAATTTGATATATGCATGAGAAAAGAGGAGCTGAATATGCTTTTCAGCATGACTAGCCCTATCTATCTTTATGTGTATGGAAGCCCTTGATTTCATGGTTAATGGTCAAGAGAGCTAGTGCACATCTGAAGTGCTAATTCTTGAGGTTCAATAATTGCAAAGAAGAACAAAAGCCCAAATTGACTCCACTATTTTGAGTTGAATAGTAAAACTAGCAGCTCAGAACATGAGTCCTACCTCAAGTAAGTGACCAGTGTGAGATGGAGCATAAGATGCACTCACACCAAAAAAAAAAAAAAAAAAAAAAAAAAAGAAAAGTGTGTGAGATGGAGCATAAAATGCACTCACACCCAAAAAAAAAAAAAAAAAAAAAAGAAGAAAAGTGTGTGAGATGGAGCATAAAATGCACTCACATCGGAAAAAAAAAAAAAAAAGAAAAGGGTGAGATGGAGCATAAGATGCACTAACCCTTAGAAATAAGTAATTGTGGTGACAACCGAGGTTCAAAGGGGCACTCTAAAGTTGAACTCTCATTGAGATTCAGTTACAGATGTGAAACTTAGTAAAATTTGATTATTAACCTTGACAATTAAGGAGCTGATTTATATATGAATTAGGAGTGAAGGATAGACTATGATGAAATTCATATTCTCCTTTCCTTGGATCTGATACATATCTTAAATGGTAATTTACAAGAATAAGAGTTGAGCACTTACAGAAGTTCCCCGACTACTCAAGGCATTTCTATCTTAAAAAGTTCACCAGGTAAATGGTGAGAACAGAAGGGGGGAATGTTAAGTTTATGGCTGATGTCTTTGCTTGAGGACAAGCAAAAGCTTAAGTGTGGGGGTATTTGATGAACCTACAATTTATCTTTATTTTATGAGGTTTTTGCATGAAATTTTATGATGGTTAAATTAAATTTTGCCCTATTTTAGCTTGATTGGAAGAAAGATTTCAGGGAGAGCCAAATCAACAAAAAGAAGGCAAAAGCAAGAAAAGAAAACCCAAAATTTATCAAGTTCAGCCCGGCCCAGCCATGAGAGCAAGAGAATTTCTTTCGGCCCAAGAAGAGCAAGTGAAACTCTTTGGAAAATCCAAGGGAAGAAGCCTAGCAAGAAGGAAATTTCGGCCAAGCCCATTTTTAGCCCAAATAACAGCCTAGAGTGTAGCCCACTTGAGCTCAAAAGCAAGCTAAGTTGTAGCCCAAATAGCAGCCCAAAGGGAGCTAGGGGCGGCAACTCCTAGAAGTTTCTTGAAGAGAAGGAGGGAGCACTCTAGAAGGTTCATAAGGGGTGTAATACACCCCATTCTAGAGGCTTCAAGAAGGGGCAAGAGCCCCTTTGAAAAACTATATAAGGAGGCCTCTAGGAGGGGAGAAAGTGTTCAATTGCTTGAGAGGAAGGCTCTCCCACTCTTAGAGGTTCGGCCACCTTGAGAGAAGAGAAGAGAAGGCTAGGTGCAAGGAAGAAGAAGAAGAAGGGCTGAAGGAAGTTCAAGACAAGCAAGCTAGAAGAGAAGGTGAGTTCAAATTGAGGGTTTGTGATTCAAAGATCTTTTGTAATAAATCATTTGTAGTTTCATTCTCTTTTGATTTGAATTCAGTTTCTTTGTTATATTTTCTTTCTTCTTTCTCCTTGTTTTCATTCTTCCTTGATGTATTTCAGCTTGTAAAATTTTAGTTCAGCAATCTAATTCTTTTTTATTCATTCAAATGGTCATGTATTGTACTTGAAGTTTCTTGAATAAGGGTGTGATTGTAGAGTAATTCGGCCAACTAACCTTCAAAACTCAGATCTGAATTGCTTGAAAGAGAATTCAGATCTGCAATTTTCAGATTGGGCGAATTAATCTACAGCTTGGAATTCCTAGAGTGCTTGAGAGAGACTCTAGTAATTCAGATCTACTATTCAAGAACTGAATTGAGTGCAAGGTTAGAGATAACTTGCACAATTCAGTTGGTGATCAATTCAGATTTGAATTAATGCCTTAGAAGTGTTTGAAGAAATGCATGCATGGGGATTAGATTCTTGCTAGAGATAGAAGAACCGTCACTCATGCATAGGATGAACATGCGCTTGAGAGAGGCTGTTCATGACCTTGGGGTTTCACCAAACCAAGGCTCAATCATGATTTATTCGAATGATCCAAATTGATAGATTGCTGAATTCTGAGATTGACATTTACTGCTTACTCTTCTAACCTGATTTGAAGGCAATTGGGCCAATGATTTAGATAGATTTTAATTTAGGATTTCTTAGCTTTCATTAGAGTTTTGATTTATTTGTTGATCAGATAAGAAGTGCTCAATTTAGTATTGGTAATTGTTTCCTAAATCCTCATGGGAACGATACTTCACTCACTACTTTATTACTTGAACGGCTAGTGCACTTGCTAGTGTCACAATGAGCCACACATCAGTGTTCAGTGTTTAACTAGTTTCCAACCTGCTGCCCAGTTGGGCTTCTTTGTATGGCGTGGGACCCAAGCATTGATCTACACACCAGCCACATCGGTTCGGCCCAGCCTTTATTACAAGGCCCAGCCGAATTCACTGAAAGATTCGGTGACCCCCTTGAGCCCATCACATGGACACTATGGGCCCAACACTTACATTAAGTGGTCTTTGGGCCAAGCCATCTTATAAAAACCTATGGACTATGGGCAGGTGCAAGATTAGCCCATTAGGTATTATCCTAAATGGTCTTACACTTAACCTCTCAGCCCTTAATGATCAAGCACTGCTTGACAAGGGAAGACCTCTCTCTCGACTGCAAGGAACAGTGCCGCACTCTCTACTTACATGGATCCCGGGAATTAAAACCTTTTGCAAACCTTTTTGAAACCGTACATATACATATATATATATATATATCTTATTTTTACAAAGCAAAATTCCAACAATTGAAATCAACTGCCGGTAGTTTGGTTTCCATCAGAGAGAGTGCATTCCCGATCATTACTATTGTCCGACAAAGGGGTTGATCTTGTCACTATGACCACTCACTCAGATGAATTCTCATACTGCCCCAACATGTCCAGGTTTTGACCCCCACTAAGGATCTCACTGATTGACACATCAAAGATAGCCCGATCCGACACCTAGTGATGTGTCATAATCAAGTCTAGGGGTCAGGTGTAACTTTCCAGTTTTGCCCATCTGTCTCCAAGGTCTAGGGCAATACTGAAAATCTGGTCCGGTTCAAGGGTTCAAGCAATCCCATATTGCATGTGCCTTGGGTCTTACCTTGATGGCCAAAACAAGCCATCCCTACACTTGGTGGCACACCAGTATCAGCCTTGGCAGGATAAATCTCCCCAGACTTATCCAATGGCTGTGAACATTTAAAACTAACACAAGTTTCTATAAATGTCCAGTTTTAGGGTCTTACACAGAATTATACCCAACAACATGAATCAAAGATGCACTTTAATTTATTTCCACTAAATAACAAAAATACATCAAATCCGATTGAAGCTAAGGGCATACAAGACTGTCTAATAGGCTCATCCTTTTTAATCAATTCTTTGGCCCTCTACAACATATTGTTGAGTTCCTGCAAGCTGACGTTCAACTTGTTCATGTTGTAGTTCATGATGAATGGATTAAAGGATGGAGGCAAAGAGTTGAGAATAGCACCGATCTGTGTTACCAGATCTAGCCTAGATCCAAAAGCCTCCAGCTCGTTGATATAACCCATCATCCAGAGACATTTGTCATGAACTTGTTGGCTCTTGGACATCTGCGTGGTCATGAATTGTTTCAAGACCTTCTGCTGAGTAGAACGATTCTACTATTCATACATTGCCTTGAGACTATCCAATACATCCTTGGCAAGTTCGATCTGATCAAACTGCCTCTGAATTGGATTGTCCAAGGAGGCAATGAGATAGCAGCGGGCAAGGGAGTTTTTCTCCTCCCATTCTTGGTATTCTCTTCTATGGGCCTCAGAAGCCCTATCTCTCGAACGATCTGGAGTAGGATTCTTGGCTACCTTATCCAACTTTTCAGAGGTTAAGACCAACATAAAGTTCCTGTACCAGTAAGCATAGTTTGGGCCCTTAAGCTTGTTATCATCAAGAAGCTTTGCAAATGATCCGTTTGCCATTTTCTGATAATGGAGCAAACATCAGTCCACAACCTAATTTGATTCATGTTCATTACATAGATATGGATTTTAATCTACGTTCCATTTCCATTTATTCATCTCTAAGATTTCCCTCCTTTCTCGGGGACGAAGACTACGGGTTGTCTCTGGAAATGTGGGAAATCACATAGGGTCCATGGAGCCAACTGTTTCAGCTGCATAACCCCACCAACTTTCTGTGGAGGATCATATCCACTCATCATATGAGTTTTCCCATTGGCCTCTATCATACAAGGTTCAGAGCAGTTTTTAGGTAAACCTTTCTATCTAGTGAGTGCTTACCCATCATGTTCGTGAACGCCAAGGTACCGTGAGAGAGTTCTCATTTTCTGGTGAAGCCCCTCCCACATCGGTCTATGACGCCCCTATCATCTCATGAAACACTCAGACAAGCCCAACAACAAATGGACAACCCATTTTCTGGTGCGTTTCCTCATTATTGAATGACCCATCCTCATGCTAATGATGGAAGGCCTTTAGAGAGTTCATCATATGAATCTCCCTATCACTTGCACTCATATTAGCTAGAGGGAACAATTATTACACCCTAGTTTGATTTAGGTCAAACCAAAGTGTCTCCCACTAACTTTCCTTAAGTCAGATTTCGGTGGGTCTTAATCGGCTAGGGTTCTGCACGTAACCTCTTGATGAGGTGTCGGGCCCACCACTGAGGGAGGTCATCCAATGACCAAAAGGGACACCATGGCAATGATGTGCATTCAGCCATGGTGTGCGCAAGAACCACTGTCGATTGAGCATGGGCCAAGCACTTATGGCCCATGTACGTAGCACATCACACATCCATACATCTCATGCAGGGATAAATTGATTCAATCAATTAATCATCTATAAGGCCCATTGGAAGCCCATTTTAAATCCATAATATTAACCATTAATATTATCTAGGTATATGGGCTGAATTAGGGTTACCCAGTTCGGCCCATATAGCTTTATCCTTTGAAGTGGGCTTTTAGCAGTTTTAACTATTTAAAATTGGGCCTTTATAGGTTGGGCCGAATTAACCATTTAATTAAATATCAATCCTCAGGCCCATTAGTGGGAAAATTAGGGCTGACTTTCAGCCTTGATTAAACCCTAGATTTGGTCCAAACAATTTGAACCAATCTTGGTTCGAATGGGTCTAGGGTTTGATATTTAATTAAATCTTTAATTCAAGAAAATAATCTGAAATTAAAGAACTGATAAAAGAAAATCAAGAATCAGTCAATCAGGGTTGTTCGCACAATCCATCCTGCAAAACAGAGGTTAGGTCACAGTTTGTAGTTTCATAAACTGCAAATCGTAGATTATAATTCTCCCATCTACGAAATTTTCTTCTCTACGAAATCTCCTTTTTTGCATCGCCATCTTCGATCCAAAATAAAAATAAATAGAAATCCTATTTCTATTATAATTACATCAGATTGAATGCCTAATGCATTGAGTCTAAAAAATAAAAATAAAAAATTATTTACAGACCAAATGTAATAAATCAAGGAACTGCAAATCTTGCAGTTTTACCTGTGCAAACCAAGAACTTGATCTCCTCTTGTACGAACAACCCAAAAATCAAAAAAATCATAAAGAAATATTCTAAACAATAATCAGATTTATATAAAATTAATTTTAGATTATTTGCCCACCAATTTTGGGAACAAATTTCCCAAAACCCATATCTGTGCAAATCGAGTAAAATGCCTTCTGCCCATTTCTGCTGGTTCAGATCTGAAACAAATTGATTCAAGATTTCCACCAGGTAACTATCCTAGTCATAACCATAACGGACTGGTGGCCTGGATATCCGAGTGGATCTTCTAGGTTGGTCACTACTTGGAACTTGTGGGACATCTCCCACTACTCCTGAGCTCTCCTCATCAAGAACAATTTCCTAACGATGGGTGTCCAGGATGTAATCGGTCTCCAAGAATTGGGCATTTCGACTGCAAAACACTTTCTGCTCACTTGGGTCGTAGAATAGGTAACCTACAGAGCCTTTTGGGTAGCCTACAAATAGGCAACGACTGGTTTTGGATTCCAACTTGTCTGCACTCGTTCTTTTAACGTGTGCTGGACAACCCCAAATCTTCAAGTGTCTGACACTTGGTTTCTTTCTGGTCCAAAGTTCATATGGAGTGTTCGGAAGTGATTTGGTTGGAACCCAATTCAGCACATAAATCAAAGTCTCTAATGCGTAACCCTAAAAGGATGTGGGTAACTCTGAGTGTATGACAAGTGACCGGACCATATCCAATAAGGTCCTATTCCTCCTCTCTGAAACACCGTTGAGTTGTGGTGTAGCAGGAGGAGCTAATTGTGATACTATCCCATTGTCCTTTAAGTAGTCCCTGAATTCGTCAGAGAGATACTCGTCGCCTCGATCAGATCGAAGGGATTTAATTTCTCTCCCCAACTGTTTCTCGACCTCTTGTCTAAACTCTTTGAACTTTTCAAAGGATTCAGACTTGTGTCTCATTAGGTACACAAAACCATATCGTGAGAAATCAACTGTAAAGGTGATGAAATACACGTGTTGATTCCATGTCCTAACACTCAGGGGACCACATACATCAGTATGTATTAGGTCAAGTGTGCCTGTACATCTTTCAGGCTTACCGTCAAATGGTCGTTTCATCATCTTGCCTTGTAGGCAAGGCTCACAGGTGGGAAGACCTTCTACAGTTAGAAAATCCAAAGGACCATCCTTTACCAACCTTATGATTTGGTCAACACCGATGTGGCCAAGTCGGTAATGCCACAGACACATGGGATTAACTATATCATGGGCTCTCTTCTTGGGGATTTCAGCCGACGTAGTTTCGGTTATGTTAGTTACTAGAGAAGGATGTAGAACATAGAGACCATTGTCCAGTTTCCCGTATGCGATGAATTTGTTATTTCTTTTAATATTATCGTATTACTAAAGAAGACAGAATAACCATCTGCACACAGTTTTGAAACAGAAATCAAATTTCGTCTTAAATTTTGTACATAAAGACAATCTTTCAGTACAATTTTTCCTTCTCCAAAAATTAACTCCACGGTTCCTATTGCCGTGGTTGCAATAGTTGTAGTAGTCCCCAAGTAGAGAGTGACTTCTCCTTCACTTAGCCTTCTGCTTACCTTGAACCCCTACAGTGAGTTACACGCATGAGTTGAAGCCCCGGAGTCAATACACCAGGACGCAGAAGCTACCAATAAATTGGTTTCTATAACACAAGTTTCGAAATTACCTTTCTTGGATTCCAGGTAGGTAGGACAATTCCTTTTCTAGTGGTCGGTCTTCTTGCAGAAGCGACAGGCATCCGATGCTTTGTCTTTTTCTGCTTCTTGCCCTTAGTGGCTTTCTTCTGAGGCTTCTTTGCCTTCCTCTTTCTCTTGCCCGTCTTGCTAGCTTCAACAAACATAGCTACAGGCTCATCCTTTTTAATCAGTTCTTCAGCTTTTTGCAACATATTGTTGAGCTCTTGCAAGCTGACATTCAGCTTTTTCATGTTATAGTTCATGATGAACGGATTAAAGGAAGGAGGCAAAGAATTAAGGATAGCATCTATCTGGTTTGCAAGGTCCAGCCCGGATCCAAGAGCTCCAGTTCATTGATGTAACCCATCATCCGAAGACAATGGTTGTGAACTTGTTGGCCCTTGGACATTTGTGTAGTCATGAACTGTTTCAAGACCTTTTGTCAAGTAGAACAATTTTACTCTTCATACATCATCCTCAGACTGTCCAATATGTCCTTGGGAAGTTCGATCTAATCGAACTGCCTCTGTATTGGGTTGTCCAAGGAGGCAATGATGTCACACCGGGCTAGGGAGTTTTTCTCCTCCCATTCCTGATAGTCTCTCCTTCGGGCCTCAGAAGCCCTATCACCTAGACGTTCCAGGGCAGGATTCTTTGCCACTTTGTCTAGCTTTTCAGAAGTTAGGACCAGCATAAGGTTCCTATACCAGTCGGCATAGTTTGGGCCCTTAAGCTTGTTGTCATCAAGAAGCTTTGCAAATGATCCGTTTGCCATTTTCTAATAAAAGGGCAAACATCAGTCCACAACCTAATTTGATTCATGTTCATTTCATAGATATGGATTTTAATCTACGATCCATTTCCATTTATTCATCTTTGAGATTTCCCTCCTTTCTCAGTGATGGAGAGTACGGGTTGTCTCTGGAAATGTGGGAAATCATATAGGGTGCATGGATCCAACTGTTTCAGCTGCATTACCCCACCACCTTTCTGTGAAGGATCATATCCACTCATCATATGAGTTTTCCCTTTGGCCTCTGTCAGACAAGGTTCAGAGCCATTTTCAGGTAAACCTTTCTGTCGTGAGTGCTTACCCATCATATTTGTGAATGCCAAGGTACCGTGAGAGAGTTCCCATTTTTTGGTGAAGCCCCTCCCAGATCGGTCTATGACGCCCCTATCATCTTATGAAACACTTAGACAAGCCCAACAGCAAATGGATAGCCCATTTTCTGGTGCGTTTCCTCATTACTAAAGGACCCATCCTCATGTTAATGATGGAAGGCCTTTAGAGAGTTCATCATATGAATCTCCCAATCACTTGCACTTATATTAGCTGGAGGGAACAGTTAATTACGCCCTAGTTTGATTTAGGTCAAACCAAAGTGGCTCCCACTGACTTTCATAAAGCCAAATTTTGGGGGGCCTTAAATCGACTAGGGTTCCGCATGTAACCTCTTGATGAGGTGTGGGGCTCACCATTGAAGGGAGGTCATCCAATGACCAGAAGGGACACTATGGCAATGATGTGCATTCAGCCATGGTGTGCGCAAGAGCCACTGTCGAATGAGCATGAGCCAAGCACTTATGGCCCATGTACGCAGCACATCACACATCCATACATCTCATGTAGGGATAAATTGATCCAATCAATTAATTATCTATAAGGCCCATTGGAAGCCCATTAAAAATTCATAATATTAACCATTAATATTATCTAGGTATATGGGCTGAATCAGGGTTACACAGTTCGGCTCATATAGCTTTATCCTTTGAAGTGGGCTTTTAGCAGCTTTAACCATTTAAAACTGGGCCTTTACAGGTTGGGCCGAATTAACCATTTAATTAAATATCAATCCTCAGACCCATTAGTGGGAAAATTAGGGCTGACTTTCAACCTTGATTAAACCCTAGATTTGGTCCAAACAGTTTGAACCAATCTTGGTTCGAATGGGTCTAGGGTTTGATGTTTAATTAAATCCTTAATTCAAGAAAATAATATGAAATTAAATAACTAATAAAAGAAAAACAAGAATCAGTTAATCGGGGCTGTTTGCATGCTCCATCCTACAAAATAGAGGTTAGATCACAGATTGCAGGTTCTCAAACTGCAAATCGCAGATAGCGAATGTCCCATCTGCGAAATCTCCTTCTTTGCGTTGCCATCTTCAATCCAAAATAAAATTAAATAGAAATCCTATTTCTATTAATAATTACATCAGATTGAATGCCTATACATTGAGTCTAAAAATAAAAAAAAAATTATTTACAGACCAAATGTAATAAATAAATTCAAGAAACTGCAAATCTTGCAGTTCTCCCTGCGCAAACCAAGAATTCAATCTCCTCTTGTACGAACAGCCCATAAATCAAGAAAATCATATAGAACTATTCTAAATAATAATCAAATTTATATAAAATTAATTTCAGATTATTTGACCATCAGTTTTGGGAACAAATTTCCCAAAACCCATATCTGCGCAAATTTGGTAGAATGCCTTCCCCCTATTTGCGCAGGTTCAGATTTGAAACAGAATGGTTCAAGATTTGAACTATGGCTCTGATACCACTGAAGGGATAGGAAATTCATCACATGGACGCCCAAAGATTGTGGAATAAGGGGGCGAATTTCAAAAATTTTTCTCTCCCTTCAATTGGGAATCGAATTCCCCATTTAGAAAATTATATTTTCAATGATCATTCTTGAACCATAAACTGAACCAGATCTGAACCAAAAGGAGTAGGGAGGGATAATACCTGATACAAAGAAATAATATCTCTCAATGGAGGTGTTCACGTCCAAGGAAGGATCCAAAATCTGCTCCCACTGAAGATGGCGCAGTGCAGGGGGGAGCAGAATCAGCAGTGTTCTTCCAAAAGAACTTGATCCTTCTCAAGAATCACCTGGATGGCTTGTGAATACAACTCCCACCAATATTTTCTCCAAAAGATTGGAATCAAGATCCAATCTTGATTTCTCCCAAGAACTGGAGATCGAACTGCTGTAGGTGGCGGCTGCAGGAAAGAAGCAGCAAGAGAGTATTTGCAGGGAGCAGAATTCTCTCTTCTGTGATTTCAGCTCTGAAGACAAGACTATCTGTTGCTTGTGATTGTGTCTAAAGGCTGCCACCCCCTCTTCCTTTTATAGACTTAAAGGGATCAGCTCCTAATCTCATTAGGAGTTGCTAACCCAAATCATATCTGGATTAGAAGTCCCTTCAAGATAAGGGATAACCCTTATCCTATCTGCAGATCAGATCAACCATCTCCTAATCTAATTAGGAAGTTTCCAGATCTAAATCTTATTTAGTTCTTGGACTCTCTTAGTGGATAGGGTGTGGGCCCAATCCTATCAGCTGATCCATCTCAGAATTCGACCCTTAAGTGACTAATCAAATTAGCCCAGTTTGAAATTGGCTTAAGGCCCATTTAAGGTTATGTATTCATTTAGCCTTCCAAACTACTGCCCAGTTGGGCTTCCTTGTATGGCGTGAGACCCAAACATTGATCTACACATCAGCCACATGGGTTCAGCCCAGCCTTTGTTACAAGACTTGGCCGAATACACTGCTTTGGATAGTGCACCCCCTAAAACCCATCAGATGGGCTCTATGGGCCCAACACTTACCCTAAGTGGTCCCTAGGCCAAGTTACCTTGTAACACCCAGGGACTGTTGGCAGATGCAAGATTAGCCCATCAAGTATTACCCTCAATGGTCTTACACTTAACCTCTCAGCCCATAATGATCATACACTGCGCGACAAGAGAGGACCTCTCCCTTGGCTGCAAGGAACAGTGTTGCACTCTCTTAAGTATGGATCCTGGGAATTAAAACCTTTTGCAAATCATTTCGAAACCATAATTTATATACTTTTATATCTCATAAAAAATATATTTTGCAAAACAAATCTCAACGATTGAAATCGGCTGCTGGCAGTCTTGGTTTCCATCAGTGAGAGTGCATCCCCGATCATTACCTTTGTCCGACAAAGGGGCTGATCCTATCACTATGATCATCCACTCAAATGAATTCTCAGACTGTCCCAACATACCCAGGTTTTGACCCCCGCTAAAGATCTCAATGATTGGTACATCAAAGATAGCCAAATCTGACACCTAGTGCAGTATCATAATCGAGTCTAGGGGTCGGGTGTAACTTTTTAGTTTTGCCCATCAATCTCCAAGGTCCAAGGCAATACTGGAAATCTGGTCTAGTTCAAAGATTCAATTAATCCCACACTGTATGTGCCTAGGGTCTCACCCTGGCAGCTGAGACAAGCCACCCCAACTGACTTGGTGGCACCATAGTGTCAGCCTTGTCAGGATAGGTCTCCCCAGACCGACCCACAGGCTGTGAACATTCTAAACTAACACGAGTCTCATTAAGTGTCCAATTTAAGGGTATTACACAGAAACATACCAAGGGAAAATGAATGAAATATGCACTTTTATTCATTTACAATAAACTCATAAAGTACATCATTTTGATTGAAGCTAAGGGCATACAAAACTGTCTAACATAATGATCACACACTGCCTGACAAGAGAGGACTTCTCCCTCGGCTGCAAGGAACAGTGTTGCACTCTCTGCTTATATGGATCCCGGGAATTAAAACCTTTTGAAAATCATCTCAAAACCATAATATATATACCTTTATATCTCATATAAAATATATTTTGCAAAAATAAATCTCAACGATTGAAATCGGCTGCCGGCAGTATTGGTTTCCATCAGTGAGAGTGCATCCCCGATCATTACCTTTGTCTACAAAGGGGCTGATCATGTCACTATGATCACCCACTCAAATGAAATCTCAGACTGTCCCAGCATACCCAGGTTTTGACCCCCGCTAAAGATCTCACTAAATGGTATATCAAAGACAACCCAATCCGGCACCTAGTGCAGTATCATAATCGAGTCTACGGGTCGGGTGTAGCTTTCCAGTTTTGCCCATCAATCTCCAAGGTCCAGGGCAATATTGGAAATCTGGTCCAGTTCAAAGATCCAATTAATCCTACACTGTATGTGCCTAGGGTCTCACCCTGATAGTTGAGACAGGCCACCCCAACCGACTTGGTGGCACCACAGTGTCAGCCTTGTCAGGATAGGTCTCCCCAGACCAACCCACTGGCTGTGAACATTCTAAACTAACACAAGTCTCTTTAAGTGTCCAGTTTAAGGGTATTACACAGAAACATACCAAGGGAACCTGAATCAAATATGCACTTTTATTCATTTACAATAACTCATAAAGTACATCATCTTGATTGAAGCTAAGGGCACACAAAACTGTCTAACACTTTTATCGAGTAGAGCGGTTCTGCTCTTCATACATAGTCTTCAAACTATCTAATATATCCTTGGACACTTCGATCTTATCAAATTGTCACTGTATCGGATTGTCTAAAGAGTATATAATATAATACCGGGCAAGAGATTTTTTCTCTTTCCATTCTTGATACTCTCTTCTTTGAGCCTCAGAAGCCCTGTCACTTGGACGATTTGGAGTAAGGTTCTTATCAATTTTGTCCAATTCCTTAGACATCAGAACTAGCATAAGGTTTTAAAACAGTCAGCATAATTAGGGCCCTTTGAATTAGTTATCATCCAACAATTTGGTCAAGTTTCCATTTTCCATTTCTAGTAAAGGCAAGTTAGATTTATAAGTCCACAACCTAATTGATTCATGTCATCACATAGAAAGAGCTTTTAATCTATATTCCATTTTCATTTTCTCTAATCTCAGTGATAGAGACTGTTATGCTCTGAAATGTGGGAAACCACATGGAGTGCATGGAGCCAACTGTTTCAGCTACAAAACCCCACCACCTTCTGTGAAGGATCTATATCATTTATCTTATGAGCTTTTCCCTTTGGCCTCTATCAGACAAGGTTCATAGCCATTTTAGGTTAAACATTTATGTCCAATAAGTGAAGGATCTAATTCATTTATCTTTTTCTTGGATAGCCCAATTTTATGGTGCATGTTCTCCCACCAATGCGGCCAACCTTCATACTAATGATGGAAGGCCTTTAGAGAATTCATCATATGAAATTCCCTATCACATGCACTTGTATTTAATGGAGGGAATGAATAATTACACCCTAGATTTATTTAGGTCAAACCAAAGTGGCTCCTATTGACTTTCATAAAACCAGATTTAGATGGACCCTAAATGGCTAGGATTCCGTACAGTTCCTCTTAGGGAAGAATCTGATGTGGAGCCCACCATGCAAGGAGATCATCCAATGATCTTAAGGGCACCATGGAAATGATGTGCATTCAGCCATGGTGTTCGAAAGAACCACTATCGAATCAGCATGGGCCAATTGCTTATGGCACATGTTCATAGCACATCACACATCCATACATCACATGCATGAAATTCATAATTGATCCAATCAATTAAATAACTATTAAACCCATAAATAGAACCCATTTAATTCCATAATGTTACCAATTAATATTATCTAAGTATATGGGTTGTACTGCAAAAAGGCAGTTCGGCCCATATAGCATTTATTCTAAATTGGGCTAAAGCAGTTTTAACAGATTAAAATTGGGTTTCACAGTGTGGGCTGAATTGCATATTGAAATTAACCATCAATCCCTTGGCCCATGAAGGAGATTTTAGAGCTGAGAGCAGCCCTCATCGAACCACAGATTTAGTCCAACTAGTTTGGTCCAATCTAGTTCGAATGGGTCAAGGGTTTGATGTTTAATTCAAGATCCAATTCAAGAAGATGATCTGAAATTAAATAACTGATAAATGGCATTCAAGAATCAAAGAACAAACACAAAAGGGGGCTGTTCGTAAGGCTGCAACTCTTCAAAACAAAAAATCAGTTCGCAGATTGCAGTTTCCATTACTGCAATTCATGGATCGCAAATTTCTTATCTGTGCAGTCTACTCCTCCACGCAAACCAGCTTCTTATTCCATGAAATAAGAATAGAAGAAAACTAATTCTTTCTATTAATATTACAACAGAATCAAATCCTATACATCCCGTCTAGAAAAATAAAAATAAAAAAATTATTTATAGACAAAGATTGAATAGAATAAATTGGTAGGGGTGCAGATTTCTTACGCCAAAAGAATTCGATCTCCATCATGCAAACAGCCCAAAATCCAAAAAATATATATAGAACAATTCTAAATATAAATCAGATTAATAAAGATTTAATTTCAGATCATTCACCCAAAACTGGGAACCAATTTCCTAGTAAAAATGCGAACTGTGCAAATTGGGTAGAATGCCTTCTGCCCATTTGCGCAGATTCAGATTTGGTTTCATTTGATTCATGGTTTGAACCTAGCTTTGATACCACTGAAGGGATGAGAGATCCATCAAATGGATGGCCGAACCCTGTAGGAAGGTAGGGTGAAATTTAAAAAATTTCTCTCTCTCCCATATGGGATATGCATTCCCTATTTTAGAAAACTGCATTTTTAAGGATCAATCTTGAACCAAACCAGACCAGATCTGAAACCAAAAGGGAGGAGAGGGATATACCTGATATGAAGTAGTAGTAACTCCCAATGAAGGCGTTAATGTACAAGGAGAAAACCAAAACCTGCTTCCATTGAATACGAAATAGTGTGGTGTGAAGCAGGATCAGCATGATGGCTCTTCAACATGAACTGAATTCTTCAATAAGAATGGAGTAGAGGGCTGGTGAGCACAACTTTAGATTGCTTCTACCAAGAAGCAATATCAAGAACAATTTTTTATCACTCCCACAAATTGAGATCGATCTGGGTAGGTGCAGCAAAAACAGGGAAGAACTCTATAGATTGCTGTGGTGTGTAACTAAGGAATTCACCCCCTTTATTTATAGCCCTCTCAGGATCAGCCTCCTATTCCAATTAGGAGAGAGTTCCTTAATCCAAATCTGATATTTGGATCTGGACTATTGAATGGATAAGACTTATCTTATCTTTCAGTTAATCCTAATCAGATTAAAAATCCTATCTCGCCTTCTTTTAATTAACTAACTAAAGCCCAGTTTGAATTGGGCTTTAGGCCAATTAAGTTTATGTGCTCACTTCACCTCTTAACATGCTGCCTAGTTGGCTCTCTTTGTATGGCGTGAAACCCAAACATTGATCTACACATCAGTTGTTAGACAGTCTTGTATGCCCTTAGCTTCAATCGGATTTGATGTACTTTTGTTATTTAGTGGAAATAAGTTAAAGTGCATGTTTGATTCATGTTGTTTGGTATAATTCTGTGTAAGACCCGAAAACTGGACACTTATAGAAACTTGTGTTAGTTTTAAATGTTCACAGCCATTGGATAAGTCTGGGGAGATTTATCCTGCCAAGGCTGATACTGGTGTGGCACCAAGTGTTGGGATGGCTTGTTTCGGCCATCAGGTAAACCCAAGGCACATGCAGTATGGGATTGCTTGAACCCTTGAACCGAACCAGATTTCCAGTATTGCCCTTGACCTTAGAGATAGATGGGCAAAACTGGAAAGTTACACCTGACCCCTAGACTCGATTATGACACATCACTAGGTGTCGGATCGGGCTGTCTTTGATGTGTCAATCAATGAGATCCTTAGTGGGGGTCAAAACCTGGACATGTTGGGGCAGTCTGAGAATTTATCTGAGTGAGTGGTCATAGTGACAGGATCAGCCCCTTTTTCGGACAATGGTAATGATCGGTAATGCACTCTCTCTGTTGGAAACCAAACTGCCGGCAGTTGATTTCAATCATTGGAATTTTGTTTTGCAAAATAAGATATATATATGTATATTTATAGTTTCAAAAGATTTGCAAAAGGTTTTAATTCCCGGGATCCATTTGAGTAGAGAGTGTGGCACTGTTCCTTGCAGCCGAGGGAGATGTCTTCTCTTGTCGGGCAGTGCTTGATCATTAAGGGCTGAGAGGTTAAGTGTAAGACCATTTAGGATAATAGCTGATGGGCTAATCTTGCACCTGCCCACAGTCCCTGGGTTTTTATAAGATGGCTTGGCCCAGGGACCACTTAATGTAAGTGTTGGGCCCATAGGGTCCATGTGATGGGCTCAAGGGGGTCACTGAGTCTTTCAGTGAATTCAGCTGGGCCTTGTAATAAAGAATGGGCCGAACCCATGTGGCTGGTGTGTAGATCAATGTTTGGGTCCCATGCCATACAAAGAAGCCCAACTGGGCAGCAGGTTGGAAACTAGTTAAACACTGAACAATTAATGGGCCAAAAGCCCATTTCGAACTGGGCTGATATGATCACCAGTTCATAGGGAGAATCTGAGATTAGTGTTAGTAAAAGGATTGGGTCTTTGACCTTATCCACTCTAAGAGACCAAATTCAAATTAGATTTGAATCTGGTAACCTCCTGATAAGATCATGAGTTAACTAACTTAATCTGCAGATAGGATTAAGATTAACCTCTATCCAAATACTGATTTGGATTGGTATAACTCCCAAAATATTGGGAGGTTTCTTAATCAAGAAGAAAGAGGAGAAAACCCTAGCAAGAAATATCAGATTTCAAACTAAGGGGTTTGAGCAAGCAAGAAAAACATCCTGCAATCTGAGATTTGATCTCTCACAGACTCCAGAGAGAAGAGACAGTTCTGCCCTCTTCATCCATGGACTTCTCCTCCTTCAGTGGCCGCCACTACCTGTTGGAAGATTTGATCTTTGCAGCAACAGGAAGTCAAGAAAGTAGTTCTTGACAATAGTCTTGCAAGATAGACAAAAGGATTCGGTGTTCAAGGTTTCCAGAGGGTTCTTGTGAAGAATCCAGTGTGTAGGATGCACCCTGCTGGTTCCGTTCCATCCACAGCTGTGTCATCTTCAGCAGGAGCGGATCTTGGTTACTTCTTTGGGCGTGAACACCAACTTTGGGAGATATTATTTCTCCGGGTCAGGTATAATCCTTCCTATTTCCTTTTGGTTCAGATCTGGTTTGTTCATGGTTTAAGTAGGATCCTTGAATAATGTATTTTAAATTTAGGGAATATGATTCCCAATTGGAAGAAGGTATGAAATTTTTTTTGCAATTCTCCCCCATTCCGCACATTTCTTGGCATCCATTAGATGGATCCTACCATTCTTTCAGTGGTATCAGAGCCACAGGTTTGAATCTTGAACCAAAAGAAAATCATATCTGACCTAGCGCAGATGAATAGAAAATGTTCTACCAAGATCTGCGCAGATTGCTTTCCTTTTTTTTTCAAGAAATGCTTTCTTGTTAAGGGCGTTTGATCTGAAATTAATTTTGTTAAATCCAAAAATTTATTTAGAATTGTTTATTTATTTTTGATTTAATGGACTGTTCGAACCTAGAGATCACAGTGCAGATTTGGCGTAGATAGTCTACGCACCCTTTTTTCTTCCTTTTATTATTATTCGGTCTGTAAATAATTTTTTTATTTTTCTAGACTGAATGTAAAGGATTTGATCAAGAATGTAATTAATTAATAGAAATAGGATTTCTGTTTTTATTTATTTTCTTGATTAAAGAAGAAGGAAGAAGATGGCGGCGCTGGAGATTTGTAGATGGAGAAATCGCATACTGCGATTTACAGTTTATGAAACTGTAACTTTTGTCTAAAATTTTTTATTTGTGATTGTCTAAAATAAAAAATTATTAATTTCAGATCTCTCTTGAATTGAAAATCAGTTTTGGACCATTTCGGACAGATTGGACCAAAACTGTTTGGACCGAATCTGAGATTCGAAAGGGACTATTTTTTAGTCCATATTTCTTACACTGGTTATTCCAAATCTGATGTTCAATTACAGAGGTTAATTTGGCCCACCTGTAAAGCCTAGTTTTAAAGGGTTAAAACTGCAAAAGCCCATTATTGTGAGAAAAACTGTATGGGCCGAACTGCTAACTGCTATTCAGCCCATACACCTAGTAAACATTAATTGTTAATGCTTTAAGTTTTAAATGGGCCATTCGATGGGCTTTACAGCAGTTAATTGATTGGATCAATTCTTCCTTTACATGTGATGTTTGGATGTATGATGTGTTACGACCATGGGCCATAAGCACTTGGCCCATGTTAACTCATTAGTGGCTCTTGCGCACACCATGGCTGAATGCACATCATTGCCATGGTGTCCCTTAAGGTCATTGGATGACCCCTCTCTACTTGGTGGGCCCCATAACCCTGAAAATGGATGCGTACGGAACCCCTAGCCGATTGAGGCCCACCAGAAATATGCTTTATGAAAGCCAGTGGGAGCCACTTTGGTTTGACCTAAATTAGAACTAGGGCATAATTTTGTTCCCTCCAAGCAAATATGAGTGCGTGTGATAGGGAGATCCATTTGATGGGCTCTCTAAAGGCCTTCTCTCATTAGCACAATGATGGGTCCATCAGTAATGAGGAAATGCACCATAAAATTGGGCTATCCATTTGCTGTTGGATCTGTTAGATTGTTTCATTAGATGATAGGGGCGTCATAGACCAATGTGGGTGGCGTTTCACCAGAAAATGGGAACTCTCTCACGGTACCTTGGCGTAACCTGAATATGATGGGTGTGCACTCACTGGACAGAAAGGTTTACCTGAAAGCGACTCTAAACCTTGTCTGACAGAGGCCAAAGGGAAACTCATCTGATGAGTGGATATGATCCGTCATAGAAAGGTGGTGGGGTTATGCAGCTGAAACAGTTGGCTTCACGCACCCTATGTGATTTCCCACATTTCTAGAGACATTTCATCATCTTCATCACTGAGAAGGGAGGGAAAATCTCAGAGATGAATAAATGGGAATGGAACATAGATTAAAAGCCATTTCTATGTAGGTAACATGAATCAAACTAAGGTTGTGGACTAACGTTTTTGTTGTTTTATCAAAAAATGGAAAACGGTCAATTTGCAAAGCTTCTAGATGATAACAAGCTTAAGGGCCCAAACTATGCCGACTGGTACAAAAATCTTATACTGGACCTAACTTCTGAAAAGTTAGATAAGGTGGTGAAAAATCCTGCCCCGGAACGTCCGGGTGATAGGGCTTCAAAGGCCCGTAGGAGGGACTACCAAGATTGGGAGGATAAGAACTCCCTAGCCCATTGCTTTGTCATTGCCTCATTAGACAACTCAATACAGAGGCAGTTCGATCAGATTGAACTAGCCAAGGACATATTGGACAGTCTAAGAACAATGTATGAAGAGCAGAACTGTTCTACTCGACAGAAGGTCTTGAAATTGTTCATGACCGCGCAGATGTCCAAGGGGCAGAAAGTTCATGACCATTGTCTTCGGATGATGGGATACATTAATGAACTTGAAGCTCTTGGATCTGGGTTAGATCTTGGCACGCAAGTGCATGCCATCCTGAATTCTTTGCCCTCTTCCTTCAATGCGTTCACTATGAACTACATAATGAATAAGCTGAATGTCAGTGTCCAGGAACTCAACAATATGTTGCAGAGGACCGAGGATCTTTTAAAGAAGGATGAACCTGTGGTTATGCTTGCTGAATCTAACAGATCGGGCAAGAAAAAGAGAAAGGCAAAGAAGCCCCAGAAGAAAGCTGCCAAACCCAAGAAGCAGAAGAAGAACATGGCATCGGATGTCTGTCACTTCTGCAAACAGACCGGCCACTAGAAGAGGAACTGTCCTGCCTACCTGGAATCTAAGAAAGGTAACATCGAAACTTGTGTCATAGAAAGTAATATATTAGTTACTTCTATATCATGGTGTGTTGACTCCGGGGCTTCAACTCATGCGTGTAACTCACTGCAAGGGTTCAAAGTTAGCAGAAGATTGAGTGATGGCGAGGTGACACTATTCTTGGGAATGACTGCAAGTGTTGCAACTGCGGCGATAGGAACTATAGAATTAGTTTTTAGAGAAGGAGTCCTTGTACTTAGAGATTGTCTTTATGTACAGAACTTGAGAATAAATTTAATTTCTGTTTCTAAACTATGTGCTGATGGATATACTGTTTATTTTAGTAATATGATTATTGTTAAACGGAATAACAAATTCATCGCATGCGAGGAACTGGAGAATGGTCTCTATGTTCTACATACTTCTCTAGAAACTAACCTAACCGAAACTACGTCGGTCGAAAATCCCAAGAAAAGGAGTCATGATACAATTAATCCCACGTGCCTCTGGCATGACCGACTTGGTCATATCGGTATTGACCGAATCACAAGACTGGTAAAGGATGGTCCTTTGGATTTTCTAACCATAGAAAATCGTCCCACTTGTGAGCCTTGCCTTCAAGGTAAGATGACTAAGTAGCCATTTGACGGTAAGCCAGAAAGATATGGAGGAACACTTGACCTAATACATACTGATGTATGTGGTCCCCTGAGTGTTAGGACACGGAATCAACACGTGTACTTCATCACCTTTATAGATGATTTTTCACGATATGGTTACGTGTACCTAATGAGATACAAATTTGAATCCTTTGAAAAGTTTAGAGAGTTCAGACAGGAAGTCGAGAAATAGTTAGGGAGAGAAGTTAAGGCCCTTCGATCGGATCAAGGTGGCGAGTATCTCTTTGACGAATTCAGGGACTACTTAAAGGACAATGGGATAGTGTCACAACTAGCTCATCCTGCTACACCACAACTCAATGATGTTTCAGAGAGGAGGAATAGGACCTTGTTGGACATGGTCCGGTCACTTCTCATATGCTCAAAATTACCCACATCCTTTTGGGGATATGCATTAGAGACTGCTATCTACGTGCTGAATCGGGTTCCAACCAAATCAGTTCGGAAAACTCCATATGAACTATGGACCGAAAGGAAGCCAAGTGTAAGACACTTAAAGATTTGGGGTTGTCCTGCACACATTAAAAGAACAAGTGCAGAGAAGTTGGAATCCAAAACCAGTCGTTGCCTATTTATAGGCTACCCAAAGGACTTAGTGGGTTATCTATTCTATGACCCAAGTGAGCAGAAAGTGTTCTGCAGTCAAAACGTCCAATTCTTAGAATCTGAATACATCATAGACACTCACCGTCAGGAAATAGTTCTTGATGAGGAGAGCTCACGAGCAATGGGAGATGTACCACAAGTCCAGGTAGTGACCAACCTAGAAGGTCCACCCGGGTATCCAGACCACCAGTCCGATATGGTTATGACCAGGATACCTACCTAGTGGAAGCCTTGACTAGTGAAGAGGATCCCGTGACTTACGCAGAAGCTATGTTAGACATAGATTCCCAGAAGTGGGTGGAGGCCATGACAGCTGAGATGGACTCGATGGAGATCAATGGAGTCTGGACTCTAGTACATCTGCCCTCTAGGGTAAAAGCAATTGGTTGCAAATGGATCTACAAGAGGAAGAAGGGCCCTGATGGTAGGATTGAGACCTACAAAGCTCGCTTGGTGGCGAAAGGGTATATTGAGAAAGAAGGCATCGATTATGAGGAAACCTTTTCGCACGTGGCCATGCTTAAATCCATTAGGATCCTAGTAGCTGTAGCAGAATACCATAACTATGAGATTTGGCAAATGGATGTCAAAACCACATTCCTGAATGGAGATCTTAGTGAAGATATCTACATGCAGCAGCCGCAAGGCTTTATTGCTACTGGTTAGGAACACATGGTATGTAAACTCAACAGATCCATATATGGACTTAAGCAGGCTTCTAGGAGTTGGAACATCCATTTTGATTCTACCGTCAAAACGTTTGACTTTGAGCAGAATCTGGATGAGCCCTGTGTTTACAAGAAGTCCAGTGGAGATAAGAGTACTTTTTTAGTATTGTACGTGGATGATATCCTACTCATTGGGAATAATGTAGGAATTTTGACTTCGGTCAAGGTATGGATGTCACAGTAGTTCTCCATGAAAGATCTTGGAGAAGCTTCATACATACTGGGTCTTCGACTCTATAGAGATAGATCGAAGCAAATAATTGGATTATCCCGGGCTGCTTACATTGACAAAGTTGTCTAAAGGTACAGCATGGAAAACTCCAAGAAAGGAAATGTTCCTTTCAGACATGGAGTAACTCTCTCCAAGAAGATGTCTCCCAAGACTTCTGAGGAGATTGAGGGCATGAAAGACGTTCCCTATGCCTCAGCCGTAGGGAGCATCATGTATGCCATGCTGTGCACTCGCCCGGACATTGCTCAGGCGGTGAGTGTGGTAAGCAGATTCCAGGCTAACCCAGGGCAGGAGCATTGGACTGTTGTGAAGAACATACTTAAATGCCTTCGAAGGACAAAAGAGTTTTGTCTGCTATTCGATGGTAGTTCACTACAAGTTCTGGGGTATACCGATGCCGATTTCCAGTCGGATCCAAATGATAGAAAGTCTACATCTGGGTATGTTTTCATGATAGGATTGTGTGCTGTTTGCTGGAAAAGCAGCAAATAGGGGTCCACTACAGACTCCACAACCGAGGCCGAGTACGATGCCACAAGTGAAGCTGCTAAGGAAGCCGTGTGGATGAAGAAATTTATACACGAATTGGGAGTGATTCCATCCAGCACATCACCCATCCCATTGTTGTGTGACAACAATGGAGCGATCGCCCTGGCTAAAGAACCTCGGGCCCACTCGAAGTCAAAGCACATCGAGAGGAAGTACCATGTACTGTAGGAGATCATTGGTAGAGGGGACGTTCTAATTCAGAAGGTAGCATCAGCCGATAATGTGGTAGACCCATTGGCTAAGCTACTGACACAAAAGGTGTTTGAGAAATACGTGTAAAGTATGGGACTCCGGCTTATACCAGATTGGACCTAAGTGCAAGTGGGAGCTGTTAGACAGTCTTGTATGCCCTTAGCTTCAATCAGATTTGATGTACTTTTGTTATTTAGTGGAAATAAATTAAAGTGCATGTTTGATTCATGTTGTTTGGTATAATTCTGTGTAAGACCCTAAAACTGGACACTTATAGAAACTTGTGTTAGTTTTAAATGTTCACAGCCATTGGATAAGTCTGGGGAGATTTATCCTGCCAAGGCTGATACTGGTGTGCCACCAAGTGTTGAGATGGCTTGTTTCGGCCATCAGGGCAAGACCCAAGGCACATGCAGTATGGGATTGCTTGAACCCTTGAACCGGACCAGATTTCCAGTATTGCCCTAGAACTTGGAGACAGATGGGCAAAACTAGAAAGTTACACCTAACCCCTAGACACAATTATGACACATCACTAGTGTCGGATCAGGTTATCTTTGATGTGTCAATCAATGAGATCCTTAGTGGGGGTCAAAACCTGGACATGTTGGGGCAGTCTGAGAATTCATCTGAGTGAGTGTCATAGTGACAGGATCAGCCCCTTTGTCGGACAATGGTAATGATCGGTAATGCACTCTCTCTGTTGGAAACCAAACTGCCGGCAGTTGATTTCAATCATTGGAATTTTGTTTTGCAAAATAAGATATATATATATATATATATATATATATATTTGTATATTTACAGTTTTAAAAGATTTGCAAAAGGTTTTAATTCCCAGGATCCATGTGAGTAGAGAGTGCGACACTGTTCCTTGCAGCCAAGAGAGAGGTCTTCTCTTGTCGGGCAGTGCTTGATCATTAAGGGCTGAGAGGTTAAGTGTAAGACCATTTAGGATAATAGCTGATGGGCTAATCTTGCACCTGCCCACAGTCCCTGGGTTTTTATAAGATGGCTTGGCCCAGGAACCACTTAATGTAAGTGTTGGGCCCATAGGGTCCATGTGATGGGCTCAAGGGGGTCACTGAGTCTTTCAGTGAATTCGGCTGGGCCTTGTAATAAAGGATGGGTCGTACCCATGTGGCTGGTGTGTAGATCAATGTTTGGGCAGCAAGTTGGAAACTAGTTAAACACTGAACAATTAATGGGCCAAAAGCCCATTTCGAACTGGGCTAATATGATGACCAGTTCATAGGGCGAATCTGATATTAGTGTTAGTAAAAGGATTGGGTCTTTGACCTTATCCACTCTAAGAGACCAAATTCAAATTAGATTTGAATCTGGTAACCTCCTGATAAGATCATGAGTTAACTAACTTAATCTGTAGATAGGATTAAGATTAACCTCTATCCAAATACTGATTTGGATTGGGATAACTCCCAAAATATTGGGAGGTTTCTTAATCAAGAAGAAAGAGAAGAAAACCCTAGCAAGAAATATCAGATTTCAAACTAAGGGGTTTGACCAAGCAAGAAAAACATCCTGCAATTTGAGATTTGATCTCTCACAGACTCCAGAGAGAAGAGACAGTTCTACCCTCTTCGTCTCAGGACTTCTCCTCCTTTAGTCGCCACTACTACCTGTTGGAAGATTGGATCTTTGCAGCAACAGGAAGTCAAGAAAGCAGCTCTTGACAATAGTCTTGCACGATAGACAAAAGGATTCGGTGTTCAAGGTTTCCAGAGGGTTCTTGTGAAGAATCCAGTGTGTAGGACACACCCTACTGGTTCCGTTCCATCCACAGCTGTGTCATATTCAGCAGGAGCGGATCTTGGTTACTTCTTTGGGCATGAACACCAACTTTGGGAGATATTATTTCTCCGGATCAGGTATAATTCTTCCTGTTTCCTTTTGGTTCAGATCTATTTTGTTTATGGTTCAAATAGGATCCTTGAATAATGTATTCTAAATTTAGGGAATATGATTCCCAATTGGAAGAAGGTATGAAATTTTTTTTGAAATTCGCCCCCATTCCGCACCTTTCTTGGCATCCATTAGATATTTTGTTTATGATCTATTTTGTTTATGGTTCAAATAGGATCCTTGAATAATGTATTCTAAATTTAGGGAATATGATTCCCAATTGGAAGAAGGTATGAAATTTTTTTTGAAATTCGCCCCCATTCCGCACCTTTCTTGGCATCCATTAGATGGATCCTACCATTCTTTCATCCGCCACATGGGTTCAGCCCAGCCTTTGTTACAAGGCACGGCCGAATTCACTATAGGAGACAGTGGATCCTTGAGTTCATCACTGTGGACTCTTAATGAGCCCAACATTTACACTAAATGGTCATTGGGTCCAGCCACCCTATGAAAACCCAAGGACTATGGGCAGATGCAAGATTAGCCCATCAGATATTACCCTCAATGGTCATACAGTTAACCTCTCTACCCATGATGATCAAAAGTTGCCCGACAAGAAAGGACCTCTCCCTCTGCTGTAACGAATAGTGATGCACTCTCTTCTCACATGGATCCTGGGAATTAAAATCTTTTGCAAACATTTTGAAACCATAATATATATATATATATATATATATATATATATATATATATTTATTTGTATATCTCTATATATAAATATATTTTGCAAAAATAAATTTCAATGGTTGAAGTCAACTGTCAGTAGTTTCGGTTTCCATTAGAGAGAGTGCATTCCCCAATCATTCACTTTGTCCAACAAAAGGGGCTGATCCTTTTACTATGATCACCCACTCAGGTGAATTCTCAAACTGTTCCAACATACCCAGGTTTTGACCCCCTCTAAGGATCTCACTGATTGGTATATTAATGACAGTCCAATCTGACACCTAATGCAGTACTATAATCGAGTCTAGGGGTTAGGTGTAACATTCCAATTTTGCCCATCTATCTCCAAGGTCCAGGGCAATACTGGAATTTTGGTCTGGTTCAGCATTTCAAGAAAACCCACACTACATGGTACCTTAGGTCTCCCCCTGGCAGCTGAGACAAGCCACCCGAACCAACTTGGCGGCACATCAGTGTCAGCCTTGGCAGGATAAATCTCCCTAGGTCTATCCAACGGCTGTGAAGATTCTAAACTAACATGAGCCTCATAAGTGTCCAGTTTAAGGGTATTACACAGAAACACACCAAAACACATGAATCAATTATGTTCTTTCATTCGTTTACAATAAATGTCATCAAGTACATCAATCTGATTGGAGCTAAGGGCATATACTGTGTAACAGTTCAATGCGGGCCCGACAACCACTATAGGAAAATTTGTCGATGGAAGCCACCCGTGCTGTACAACTATTGAGGCAAACTTAGCCACCAAGCTAGAAACAGAGTACTTCTCTCCCTCGCAGCAGCCCTGAACTTCCATAGGATTCTCAGTTTGATAACCCAAAGGAGGGATATTATGCTTATCACATTACTCCCTCAATTCCTAGTAAACCTAGGCCAACTCCTCTTCATAAATAAGCTCTTCCGACGGAAAGACGACCTCAGGTTCCATGTCCCCACCTCCTGGCTGAGCCTCCAAGCTCTTGGAGACACCAACTTCCCCAACTGAGGCCTCCGGCTCAATGGGATCCCTGACCTCTGCCACCTTAGGAACGTCAACATTAACAACTACAGGTGGGACCGGAGCCTCCTTGCAAGGTATCGCTGTTTCAGAGCTAGTAGGAACCTCCTCCTCCTACCTCAGGTCACCATGGATAGCCTCCCTAGCACCAACACCCTTAAGGACCTCAGAAGACACACAGGGGGGCTGTGCTGATCTTAGCTCCTCCACCAAACACCTAATAATAGGCGTGATAGGCACGATGGAGGGACCACACCAAATGGACCCTACGAGTAAGCAACACAAAGCAGTCAACAACATAAAATGCGATGTGACGTCACCCTAACACAAATCTAACAAATACATACCATTCCAGCCACAACAAAGGCCTTTGATGTCTTCAAGTCTGGGTGAACCTCATCAGTTTCCAGGCACTTCAGCACATAAGACTACAAAAAGTTCAACAAAAACCATGGTAAACCTGAAACAACAACAACAACAACAACCAAAAAGAGAGAAAAGAGTGTCAAACGATAAAGAAAACTCACTAGACCAGCTCCCTCAGGAGGAGCTACTGGAACCTCCATATCCAATTGAAATCCACCACTCTCCACAGACTGCAAGAATGACAAGGAAACAGTACTAATTCAATTTAGTTGTGATAAAATAAATCCGAAAGAAAAAACAGAAAGTAGTAGAAGGAGTCACATACCGAAGCACTACCTATAAGACCTCACTTTGGATGAGGAGAAGCCTTCCTCTTCATTTGCCTGCTCAAGAAGCAGACGATGGCACCCATGGAAGAGGGTACCATAACTGGAAAGTCCACTGGCTCCACAACTGACACAACATTTTCCATAGGGGCCGATGCTGCAGATTCCTGACCACCCTCAACATGACCCTCCTATGCATGCGATGAAGTCATAGCTGAATCAACAAACTCTGGCACAACATCAGGCCAGAAAGAACAGGGCACCCTCATGGATCTTGAACTCTCCATAGGTGGAGGATGGCTACTCCCCCCCCCCCCTCGTCCACAACAGGCTACATCCCATCACGTTTTGTTGGCACCTTCCTCAGATATCCAGAAAAATGAATGGTTGCGTCCCCCCTTCAATTAGCAGTCTAACCCTCCTGGGGGGCCAACACATGAAGAAGACGGGGGTTCATCCACAATAACTTCTGGAAGCCCCCAAACAATGCACAAAGATATGAAAGATGAAGGGACTTACGACCCTACACCCTTCCATAACCAGCTAATGGGAACCGCACACACCTAAGAAGGGCAAGGCTATGGCGCCACACCTAGAATACATCCTTCCCACTAGACCTTAGAAATTGAGCTCCCATGTCGTCGTACCCGAACTGGTGCAGCACCCGGTAAGGTCGGTACATGCTTAATTGTGCTTCACCTATACGATGAAGATAGGCAATGACGCCAGGCCAGGTCACCAGTCCCACCACACCCATAGTAGCACTCTTCACGTCAACTGCACATTGATAGTCACCACCTTCTGGAACAGGCACACCAATATAGAACAGCATGGTGTGGCGCATCATCCAGGCGTATGGCTGCCACACAAAGA
Source organism: Nelumbo lutea (assembly GCF_056320005.1). Taxonomy (NCBI): domain Eukaryota; kingdom Viridiplantae; phylum Streptophyta; class Magnoliopsida; order Proteales; family Nelumbonaceae; genus Nelumbo; species Nelumbo lutea. The sequence goes on along the minus strand of NC_142687.1, from coordinate 69,963,168 downwards.
CGTTGGTGTGTCTGGAAGCATGTCGTTAACCACTTCAGAACACCAGTTTAATTATTCATAAGTTTTTTTCGTTTCTCAAACAACTACTAACGTAGTAAATGGGAGAGAATGGGTCGCATCCACAAGGAAGCAAGTGAAAAAATATTATATACTTAGATCCGAACAAGGGAATGCAATCGGGAATGGAAAAAAATACAAAAATAAAATCTATTATTACTGAAATTAAATGTTTTGAATTTAAATAACACAACAAATAAAAATTAGAATTTAATAAAGTATGGGAATCAACAAGGGAAATAAAAGAAATAAAAAAATGATCTAGAATTTGGATCCGGTGGTAGTAGCTGCAGATTGGCTAGACAGCTTGCAGAAAGCCCTCCTGACAAGAACCGGGCATCCGTCCTCTCTACAACCCTCGAACCATTGCTAGTCCCTTAGCAATGCAGCTTTAAAATTACATTGAGTATATAGATCTTTTCCATTACAAGGTCATCCCAAATAAAATTAATCAAGCATCCTGATTCTAGCATTCTCAAACTCTGTATAGGTCGGTATTAGGATTTTGGAGTAAAACTGTCTTATTTTGAATATTACCGAAACATGGCTTAAAAATCTTATTTACCCTTTCATTTGCAAATTGTCTTGATAAGATGAGATTGATTTTAAAATCAAACAAGTATTCTTCTTATTATTTTTGATAGCGGATTTCTACCCCTGAACTTATTTTTATTGTTTCCTTTCACCATTTTATGCGAATCCAGACACTTGCCTTAGGTGAAGAGACCCGGTTACTAAGTGTTAGGTAAGTGTCTTTGGTATTCCCTTTTCCATTTGACGCAAATCTCGACACATGACTTAGGTGAAGAGACACGGTTACAAAGTCTAGGGTACCTTGACCCGGTCTTTTTTTTCTTTTTTTATTTTTTTTAAGCAACACTGGTCAGGGTAGTCCACTGTCTCTTAACAATTTGAAGAATTTTGTCTAATTTCTCAATCTTTCTCTTCCTATCTTGATAGGGGCAAACTTGGGAGTATTTTTCAATTTCCCAATGGTTTCGACAATATTCAAACAAGACCAATTTTTTACTCATATCACTTGCTACCAATTTCCGTAACTTTTTCTATTTGGGAATCTCTTTTAATGGAAAATTTTAAAAATTTTAGTGAAATTTTAATTCTCCATCTTTAAAGGCTTAGCTTCACAATTTTTTTCTCTCTTTTCTCACCCACCAACTTAAATGCCATTATCCATAATGGCCTGACTAGAATGAAGCAAAGAAGATTTGGGCCAAAGGGATCAATGAGTAGGGTTTTCTTGAGGGGTTCAAGGTATGCCATCTAGTCTTGAATCAATAAAATAAAATAAAAACTCTAATCCTAAAAGTAACTGAAAATGACGTTGGGTTGCCTTCTAACCAGCGCTAAGTTTAACATCTTCAATCGGACACATTCAAGCACTTTGTCCATCTACACTTTCTGACTCACTTTCTTTTTCTGACAGACAGGGCTTAAACTAGACTAACCAAGGGGTAAATAGGTCACTTAAAAATTTATCCACTATACCTACTTTGAACTCATTTTCCCCTAGGTTTGGATACTTAGAGGAACTATAAACGTTTAACCGGACTTTCTGCTCCCCTCATGAAGTGTTCATTTCTCCCGATTTACAATTGATGGTCGTTGCTAGGAACGGACCTCTTAAGATTATCGAGATATGGTTCAGCTCCCCGATTGGGGTCATGTCTAGGATAAAATCCAATGGGAAGTGACAATCCTCTACCCTAACCTTAATAACATTTCAAAGAGTGTTGACTAACCGATCAGCGAGATGTAGAATTATCGGGGATGATTTTAACTCGCTGATCCTAAATGAAAGGGATGAGAGATCCATCACATGGACGCCCAAAGATTGCGGAATAAGGGGCGAATTTCAAAAATTTTTTTCTCCCTTCAACTAGGAATCACATTCCCTATTTAGAAAATCATATTTTCAAGGATAAATCTTGAACCTTAAACTGAACCAGATCTGAACAAAAAGGAATGGGAGAGAATAATACCTGATACAGAGAAGTAATATCTCCCAATGAAGGTGTTCACGCCCAAGGAAGGATCCAAAGATTGCTCCCACTAAATATGGCGCAGTGCAGGATGGAGCAGAATCAGCAGTGTTCTTCCCCAAAACTCTGTCCTTCACAAGAAACAGTAGAAAGGAACGTGAGCACAACTTCCTTTTCAATCCTTTCTCAAAGAACTGATGTCAAGATCCAATCATGACTTCTCCCACAGCTGGAGATCGAACTGGCAAACAAGGCGACAAGAGCAGGGAGGCGGCAAGAGAGTATTCGCAGGCTGCAGAATTCTCTCTTCTTGATTTCAGCACTAAAGAGGATCTGATGTGTTTCTTGTTGGTCTCTCTCAAGGCTGCCGCCCCCTCCTTCTTTATTGTTATCTTAAAAGATCAGCTCCTAATCCCATTAGGAGGTGCTTATCCAAATCATATTAGGATCAGCCTTCACTTCTAGTGATAAGGATAAACCCTTATCTTATCTACAGATTAGATTAGCTTTATCCTAATCCCATTAGGAGGTTTCTAGATCTGAATCACATTCAAATCTAGACTCTTTGAGTGGATAGGATTAAGACCCTATCCTATCTGCTAATCTATCTCAGAATTCGCCCCTTAAATAGCTAAATAAATAGCCCAGTTCGAAACGGGCTTTTGGCCCATTAAGCTTATGTGCTCACTCAACCTTCCTAACTGCTGCCCAGTTGGGCTTCCTTGTATGGCGTGGGACCCAAGCATTGATCTACCCATCAGCCACATGGGTTCGGCCCAGCCTTTGTTACAAGGCCTGGTCGAATACACTGTTAAAGACAGTGTACCCCCTGAAACCCATCAAATGGGCTCTATGGGCCCAACACTTACCCTAAGTGGTCCCTGGGCCAAGTTACCTTGTAACACCCAGGGACTGTGGGCAGATGCAAGATTAGCCCATCAGGTATTATCCTCAATGGTCTTACACTTAACCTCTCAGCCCTTAATGATCATACACTGCCCGACAAGAGAGGACCTCTTCCTCGGCTGCAAGTTACAGTGTTGCACTCTCCACTTATATGGATCCCGGGAATTAAAACATTTTGCAAACATTTTAGAAACCATAATATATATACTTTTATATCTCATATAAAATATACTTTGTAAAACAAATCTCAACGGTTGAAATCGGCTGCCGGCAGTCTTGGTTTCCAACAGTGAGAGCGCATCCCCGATCATTACCTTTGTCCGACAAAGGGGCTGATCCTGTCACTATGATCACCCACTCAAATGAATTCTCGGATTGTCCCAACATACCCAGGTTTTGACCCCCGCTAAGGATATCACTGATTGGTACATCAAAGACAGACTGATCCGACACCAAGTGCAGTATCATAATCGAGTCTAGGGGTCGGGTGTAACTTTCCAGTTTTGCCCATCAATCTCCAAGGTCCAGGGCAATACTGGAAATCTGGTCTAGTTCAAAGATTCAATTAATCCCACACTGTATGTGCCTAGGGTCTCACCCCGGTAGCTTAGACAAGCCATCTCAACCGACTTGATGGCACCACAGTGTCAGCCTTGTCAGGATAAGTCTCCCTAGACCGACCCACTGGCTGTGAACTTTCTAAACTAACACGAGTCTCAATAAGTGTCCAGTTTAAGGGTATTACACAGAAACATACCAAGGGAACATGAATCAAATATGCACTTTTATTTATTTACAATAAACTCATAAAGTACATCAATTTTGATTGAAGCTAAGGGCATACAAAATTGTCTAACAGCTCCCACTTGCACTTAGGTCCAATCAGGTACTAGCCGGAGACCCATGCTTTCCACGTGTTTCTCAAACACTTTCTGTGATAGTGGCTTTGTCAATGGGTCTGCTACATTTTCTGCTGACACTACCTTCTGAATCAGGACGTCCCCTCTACGAACAATCTCCCGTAGTACGTGGTACTTCCTCTCAATGTGCTTCGACTTCGAGTGGGCTCGTGGCTCCTTAGCCTGAGCAAAGGCTCCATTGTTGTCACACAACAATGGGATGGGTGATGTGTCGGACGGAACTACTCCCAACTCATGAATGAACTTCTTCATCCATACGGCTTCTTTGGCAGCCTCACTTGCGGCAATGTACTCAGCCTCGGTCGTGGAGTCTGTAGTGGACCCCTGTTTGCTGCTTTTCCAGCAAACAACACACGATCCTATCATGAAAACATATCTAGATGTAGACTTTCTATCATTTGGGTCTGACTGGAAATCGGCATCTGTATACCCTTGGATCTGTAGTGAGCTACCGTCGAATACTAGACAAAACTCTTTTGTCCTTCAAAGGTATTTAAGTATTTTTTCACAGCAGTCCAATGCTCCTACCCTGGGTTGGCCTGAAATCTACTTACTACACTCACTGCCTGAGCTATGTCAGGACGAGTGCACAGCATGGCATACATGATACTCCCCACGGCAGAGGCATAGGGAACATGTTTCATGCCATCAATCTCCTCAGAAGTCTTGGGAGTCATCTTCTTGGAGAGAGTGACTCCATGCCTGAAAGAAACATTTCCTTTCTTGGAGTTTTCCATGTTGTATCTCTTGACTATTTTGTCAATATAAGCAGATTGGGATATTCCTATTATCCGCTTCGATCTATCTCTATAGAGTCGAAGACCCAGTATATAGGAGGCTTCTCCAAGATCTTTAATGGAGAATTGCTGTGATAACCATACTTTCACCGTAGTTAACATACCTACATCATTCCCAATGAGTAGAATGTCACCTACATACAGAACCAAGAAGGTAACCTTATCTCCACTGTACTTCCTGTAGACACAGGGTTCATCTGGATTCTACTCGAAGTCAAATGATTTGACGGCAAAGTCAAAATGGATGTTCCAACTTCTAGAAGCTTGCTTAAGTCCATAAATGGATCTATTAATTTTACATACCATGTTTTCCTGACCTGTATCAATGAAGCCTTGCGACTGCTGCATATAGATATCTTCAGTAAGATCTCCATTCAGGAATGCAGTTTTGACATCCATTTGCCAAATCTCATAATCATGGTATGCTGCTACAGCTAGCAGGATCCTAATGGATTTAAGCATGGCCACAGGCAAAAAGGTTTCCTCATAATCGATGCCCTCTTTCTGAGTGTACCCCTTTGCCACCAGACGAGTCTTGAAGGTATCAATCTTACCATCGGGGCCCTTCTTCCTTTTGTAAATTCATTTGCAACCAATTGCTTTTACCCCGGAGGGCGGATCTACTAGAGTCCAGACTCCATTGGTCTCCATTGAGTCCATCTCTGCTCTCATGGCCTCCACCCACTTCTGGGAATCTATGTCCAACATAGCTTCCCTGTAAGTCACGGGATCCTCCTCACTAGTCAAGGTTTCCACTAGGTAACTATTCTGGTCATAACCATAACGGACTGGTGGCCTGGATACCCGAGTGGATCTTCTAGGTTGGTCACTACCTGGAACTTGTGGGACATCTCCCACTACTCCTGAGCTCCCCTCATCAAGAACAACTTCCTGACGATGGGTGTCCAGGATATAGTCGGTTTCCAAGAATTGCGCATTACGACTGCAGAACACTTTATGCTCACTTGGGTCAAAGAATAGGTAACCTACAGAGCCTTTTGGGTAGCCTACAAATAGGCAACGGCTAGTCTTAGATTCCAACTTGTCTGCACTTGTTCTTTTAACGTGTGCTAGACAACCCCAAATCTTCAAGTGTCTGACACTTGCTTTCTTTCCGGTCCAAAGTTCATATGGAGTATTCGGAACCGATTGGGTGGAACCCGATTCAGCACATAAATCGCAGTCTCTAATGCGTAACCCCAAAAGGATGTGGGTAACTCTGAGTGTATGAGAAGCGACCGGACCATATCCAATAAGGTCCTATTCCTCCTCTCCGAAACACCGCTAAGTTGTGGAGTAGCAGGAGGAGCTAATTGTGATACTATCCCATTGTCCTTTAAGTAGTCCCTGAATTCGTCAGAGAGATACTCGCCACCTCGATCTGATCAAAGGGCCTTAATTTCTCTCCCTAACTGTTTCTTGACCTCTTGTCTGAACTCTTTGAACCTTTCAAAGGATTCAGACTTGTGTCTCATTAGGTACACGTAACCGTATCGTGAAAAATCATCTGTGAAGGTGATGAAATACACGTGTTGATTTCATGTCCTAACACGCAGTGGACCACATACATCAGTATGTATTAGGTCAAGTGTGCCTGTACATCTTTCAGGCTTACCGTTAAATGGCCATTTCATCATCTTGCCTCGTAGGCAAGGCTCACAAGTGGGAAGATCTTCTACAGTTAGAAAATCCAAAGGACCATCCTTTACCAACCTTGTGATTCGGTCAACACCGATGTGGCCAAATCGACAATGCCACAGACACGTGGGATTAACTGTATCACGAGCTCTCTTCTTAGGGATTTCAGTCGACGTAGTTTCGGTTATGTCAGTTTCTAGAGAAGGATGTAGAACATAGAGACCGTTCTCCAGTTCCCCATATGCGATGAATCTGTTGTTTATTTTAATAGTAATCGTATTACTAAAAAGACAGAATAACCATCTGCACACAGTTTTGAGACAGAAATCAAATTTCTCCTTAAATTTTGCACATAAAGACAGTCTTTCAGTACAATTGTTTCTTCTCTAAAAATTAATTCCACGGTGCCTATGGCCGCGGCTACAACAGTTGCAGTAGTCCCCATGAAGAGTGTGGCTTCTCCTTCACTCAGCCTTCTGCTTACCTTGAACCCCTGCAGTGAGTTACAAGCATGAGTTGAAGCCCCGGAGTCAATACACCAGGATGTAGAAGCTACCAACAAATTGGTTTCTATAACACAAGTTTCGAAGTTACCTTTCTTGGGTTCCAGGTAGGCAGGATAGTTCCTTTTCCAGTGGTCGGTCTTCTTGCAGAAGTGACAGGCATCCGATGCTTTGTCTTTCTTCTGCTTCTTGCTCTTAGCGGCTTTCTTCTGAGGCTTCTTTGCCTTCCTCTTTCTCTTGCCTGTCTTGCCAGCTTCAACAAGCATGGCTACAGGCTCATCCTTTCTAATCAGTTCTTCAGCTCTTCGCAACATATTGCTGAGCTCTTGTAAGCTGACATTCAGCTTGTTCATGTTATAGTTCATGATGAACGGATTAAAGGAAGGTGGCAAAGAGTTAAGGATAGCATCTATCTGGGTTGCAAGGTCCAGCCCGGATCCAAGAGCCTCCAGTTCGTTGATGTATCCCATCATCCGAAGACAATGGTCGTGAACTTGTTGACCCTTGGACATTTGAGCGGTCATGTACTGTTTCAAGATCTTTTGTCGAGTAGAACGATTCTGCTCTTCATACATTGTCTTGAGACTGTCCAATATGTCTTTGGAGGCAATGATGTAACACCGGGCAAGGGAGTTTTTCTCCTTCCATTCTTGATAGTCTCTCCTTCGGGCCTCAGAAGCCCTATCATCGGGATGCTCCGGGGCAGAATTCTTTGCCACTTTGTCCAGCTTTTCAAAAGATAGGACCAGCATAAGTTTCCTGTACCAGTCAGCATAGTTTGGGCCCTTCAACCTCTTGTCATCAAGCAGTTTTGCAAAAGATCCGTTTGCCATTTTCTGATAAAAGAGCAAACATCAGTCCACAACCTAATTTGATTCATGTTCATTTCATAGATATGGATTTTAATCTACGATCCATTTCCATTTATTCGTCTCTGAGATTTCCCTCCTCTCTCAGTGACGGAGACTACGGGTTGTCTTTGGAAATGTGGGAAATCACATAGGGTGCATGGAGCTAACTGTTGAAGCTGCATAACCCCACCACCTTTCTGTGAAGGATCACATCCACTCATCATATGAGTTTTCCCTTTGGCCTCTGTCAGACAAGGTTCAGAGCAATTTTCTGGTAAACCTTTCTATCCAGTGAGGGCTTACCCATCATATTCGTGAACGCCAAGGTACCGTGAGAGAGTTCCCATTTTCTGGTGAAGCCCCTCCCATATCGGTCTATGACGCCCCTATCATCTTATGAAACACTTAGACAAGCCCAACAGCAAATGGATAGCCCATTTTCTTATGTGTTTCCTCATTACTGAAGGACCCATCCTCATGCTAATGATGGAAGGCGTTTAGAGAGTTCATCATATGAATCTCCCTATCACATGCACTCATATTAGCTGGAGGGAACAAAATTACGCCCTAGTTTGATTTAGGTCAAACCAAAGTGGCTCCCACTAACTTTCATAAAGCCAGATTTCGGTGGGCCTTGAATCAGCTAGGGTTCCGAACGTAACCTCTTGATGAGGTGTGGGGCCCACCACTGAGGGAAGTCATCCAATGACCAAAAGGGACACCATGGCAATGATGTGCATTCAGCCATGGTGTGTGCAAGAGCCACTGTCGAATGAGCATGGGCCAAGTACTTATGGCCCTTGTACGCAGCACATCACACATCCATACATCACATGCAGGGATAAATTGATCCAATCAATTAATTATCTGTAAGGCCTGTTGGAAGCCAGTTAAAATTCCATAATATTAACCATTAATATTATCTAGGTATATGGCCTGAATTAGGGTTACCCAGTTCGGCCCATATAGCTTTATCCTTTAAAATGGGCTTTTGTAGCTTTAACTATTTAAAACTGGGCCTTTACAGGCTGGATCGAATTAACCATTTAATTAAATATCAATCCTTAGGCCCATTAGTGGGAAATTAGGGCAGACATTCAGCCTTGATTAAACCCTAGAATTGGTCCAAACAGTTTTTGAACCAATCTTGTTTCGAATGGGTCTAGTGTTTGATTTTTAATTAAATCCTTAATTCAAGAAAATAATCTGAAATTAAATACTGATAAAAGGAAAAACAAGAATCAGTCAAACAGGACTGTTCGCACAATCTTTCCTGCAAAACAGAGGTTAGATCATAGAATGCAGTTTCACAAACTGCAAATTGCAGATAGCATTTCTCTCATCTGCGAAATCTCCTTTTTTGCGTCGCCAACTTCGATCCAAAATAAAATAAATAGAAATCCTATTTCTATTAATAATTACATCAGATCGAATACCTATACATTGAGTCTAAAAAAAAAATATTTACAGACCCAAAATAAATCAAGAACTGCAAAATCGCAAGTTCCCTGCGCAAACCAAGAATTTGATCTCCTCTTGTACGAATAGCCCATAAATCAAGAAAATTATAAAGAACAATTCTAAATAATAATCAGATTTATTTAAAATTAATTTCAGATTATTTGCCCATTTGTTTTGGGAACAAATTTCCCAAAAACCAAATCTGCGTAAATTGGGTAGAACGCCTTCTCCCTAATTGCGCAAGTTCAGATCTGAAACAGAATGGTTCAAGACTTGAACTTGGACTCTGATACCACTGAAAGGGATGAGAGATCCATCACATGGATGCCCAAAGATTGTGGAATAAGGGGCGAATTTAAAAAATTTTTCTCTCCCTTCAACTAGGAATCACATTCCCTATTTAGAAAATCATATTTTCAAGGATAAATCTTGAACCTTAAACTGAACCAGATCTGAACCAAAAGGAATGGGAGAGAATAATACCTGATACGGAGAAGTAATATCTCCCAACAAAGGTATTCACGCCCAAGGAAGGATCCAAAGATTGCTCCCACTGAAGATGGCGCAATGCAGGATGGAGCAGAATCAGCAGTGTTCTTCCCCAAGAACTCTGTCCTTCGCAAGAAACAGTAGAATGGAACGTGAGCACAACTTCCTTTTCAATCCTTTCTCAAAGAACTGATGTCAAGATCCAATCTTGACTTCTCCCACAGCTGGAGATCGAATTGGCAAACAGGGCGACAAGAGCAGGGAGGCGGCAAGAGAGTATTCGCAGGTTGCAGAATTCTCTCTTCTTGATTTCAGCACTAAAGAGGATCTGATGTGTTTCTTGTTGGTCTCTCTCAAGGCTGCCGCCCCCTCCTTCTTTTTTGTTATCTTAAAAGATCAGCTCCTAATCCCATTAGGAGGTGCTTATCCAAATCATATTTGGATCAGCCTTCTCTTCTAGTGATAAGGATAAACCCTTATCTTATCTACAGATTAGATTAGCTTTATCCTAATCCCATTAGGAGGTTTCTAGATCTGAATCACATTCAGATCTGGACTCTCTGAGTGGATAGGATTAAAACCCTATCCTCTCTGCTAATCTATCTCAGAATTCGCCCCTTAAATTGCTAAATAAATAGCCCAGTTCGAAACGGGCTTTTGGCCCATTAAGCTTATGTGCTCACTCAACCTTCCTAACTGCTACCCAATTGGGCTTCCTTGTATGGCATGGGATCCAAGCATTGATCTACACATCAGCCACATGGGTTCGGCCCAGCCTTTGTTACAAGGCCTGGTCGAATACACTGTTAAAGACAGTGCACCCCCTGAAACCCATCAAATGGGATCTATGGGCCCAACACTTACCCTAAGTGGTCCCTGGGCCAAGCCACCTTGTAACACCCAGGGACTGTGGGCAGATGCAAGATTAGCCCATCAGGTATTATCCTCAATGGTCTTACACTTAACCTCTCAGCCCTTAATGATCATACACTGCCCGACAAGAGAGGACCTCTCCCTCGGCTGCAAGGAACAGTGTTGCACTCCCCACGTATATGGATCCCGGGAATTAAAACCTTTTGCAAACATTTTAGAAACCATAATATATATACTTTTATATCTCATATAAAATATACTTTGCAAAACAAATCTCAACGGTTGAAATCGGCTGCCGGCAGTCTTGGTTTCCAACAGTGAGAGCGCATCCCCGATCATTACCTTTGTCCGACAAAGGGGCTGATCCTGTCACTATGATCACCCACTCAGATGAATTCTCGGATTGTCCCAACATACCCAGGTTTTGACCCCCACTAAGGATCTCTCTGATTGGTACATCAAAGACAGACCGATCCGACACCTAGTGCAGTATCATAATCGAGTCTAGGGGTCGGGTGTAACTTTCCAGTTTTGCCCATCAATCTCCAAGGTCCAGGGCAATACTGGAAATCTGGTTCAGTTCAAAGATTCAATTAATCCCACACTGTATGTGCCTGGGGTCTCACCTCGGTAGCTGAGACAAGCCACCTCAATCAACTTGATGGCACCACAGTGTCAGCCTTGTCAGGATAGGTCTCCCCAGACCGACCCACTGGCTATGAACTTTCTAAACTAACATGAGTCTCAATAAGTGTCCAATTTAAGGGTATTACACAGAAACATACCAAGGGAACATGAATCAAATATGCACTTTTATTCATTTACAATAAACTCATAAAGTACATCAATTTCAAGGAGTGTTGACTAACTGATCAGCGAGATGTAGAATTATCGGGGTTGATTTTAACTCGTTGATCCTGAACCTATCATAAATTGATGGAAGCAAAGTTATACTAGCCCTAAGATCCATTGGTGCCCGATCAAAGGTGATTCCAATGATGCCACAGCTTATGAGAGGAGCACTAAGGTATTTCACATTTTGGGGGATTTGATTTAGGAGAGTTGCACTAACATTTGTCGAGAGCATCATTTTTTGTGGGGCCGATTGTGGCTCCATCATTTGAATACACAACTCTTTTAAGAACTTGGCATAGGCCAGGATATGCTAGATCACATTGAGGAGAGGGAAGCTAATATGGACTTCCCTGCTCTCCTCGTTACGAGTCTCTTTCTTCTTTCGCACCGGCCCGACTATGAGTGCAATTGTAAAGGGAACTATGGATTGGTTCACTAAAGGTTTTTCTTTTGAAGTTTCCTTTCCTTCTTCTTCTCCCCCCAACTTAGGGTCTTCCTGCTCCTTTTCTTCTTCATTAACTCTCTTTTTCTCACACTGGCCCTCTAACATCCTCCCACTCCTCAAGGTTGTAACGGCTTTGACATTTTCAGGTTGAGGGTTCTTAGGAGGTGGTTGAAGTTGTGGAGGAAAACCTAGTGGCTGATTTCTAGGACTCACAACCGGCGGACTTGGTAATTGTACTACTCCTCTCCTCTTCTTGGCTTCGGCTAGTTGTCCTATTTGGCTTTCTAATCTATCGATGGACTGCTACTGGTTTAGGATCAGTTACTGAAGCTTCATGAATTGGTAATCGATGGTACAGGTTTGAGGAGGTTGTGGGTAAGCTTGATACGGTTGAACTGCTGGTTCCTAGGGTACACCTACTGGAATGAACACTGTACTTGTGTCCTTTGAAAATTTTGGGCCATTGAGTTAGATGGGTGGTATTGCTGTTGGGACTACATATAGGTTTGACATGGTTGAGCTGTTTTAGTCCTAGGGTAATCATTGTACTCCCAATGAGTCTGGACTTCAGACCATTGAGAGTGAAAATCTAGCAAGGGGTTTTCTTGGACTTGGGCCTTATAATTGAAGTTGGGCTGATTTTCCCACCCAGGTTTATATGAACTAGAGAATGGGTTAGCATTGGTACTTGTTTTGGAATAACTATTTAACATGGGCCCGTCGCAAGGCACTGGCTAACATGATGGGCCAGACTTGCACAGATGGAACATGATGGATAGGATGACAAGGTTGGGTATGGGCCACTTTGTTGGCGATGTGCAATGACTTTGTCAAGTCTTTGGGCCATACCATTAATCTTGTCCAGTTGTCGAGACACGTGGTTCCAATCTATTTGTGGCTCAGGTTGGAAGTAATTTCTCATTCCACAAACTCCGGCCATTTCATTAATTTTCTGTTATTTTGTTTTAATCCTCTTCCTCTTGTTCTTTTTTTTTTTTTTGAAATTTGAAATTTAAATTTTTAATTTTAATTTCAAATTTAGATTTTGAATTTTAAATTCTCTAATTTAAACTCAATTTTAAATTTTAATTTTTTTTTATTTTTTATGTTTTTTATTTGAAATTTGAAATTTAAATTCAAATTTAGATTTTGAAACTTAAATTCTTGAAATTTAAATTCAATTTTGATTTTTTTATATATTTTGAAATTCGAAATTTAAATTTTTTAATATTAATTTAAAATTTAGATTTTGAAATTTAAATTTAAATTTGAATTTTTTTTATTTTCTCTTTTTATTTTTTAAAGGCAAACAAATCAACCACACGACCTAGGGACTGACCTAGGGTTTCCTAAACTAGTGGTTCAACAAATGTGAATCCTTTTAGGTTCACTTGGAATTACACCACTTCCTTTGGTTAGCTAGGTAAGAGGTGGGGATGTGGGAGGCTCCCCTTGCTCTCACAAGGACCTAATTAAGTAACCACAAGACCTGCTTAGGCGTAGCCATTTAACCTCTTTCCTTAGACACCAACTGCCAGTTATGGAAAGTAATTTCAAGCTTTCCTAAAATGCAACACACATTTGAACCAAATGTGAGGCTTTCCTAAAGGATCTTGCTATCCAAATTTTAAATTAGGGTTAGAGTGAACCGCACGTGGAGGGTGGTAATTTTTGGGCCAAGGAAGGGTGATGAAATCCCCACGTTATTTTATTTAGGTTGGATGCCCTTAAATGAATTAACGAAAAGACAAAATAAACACAACAAAATGCAACTAACTACAATGCATGAACAATTGTTTCTAAAATGCAATTCAGCAATTAAACATAAAAGAATAAAGCAAACAACTAAGCAAAAGGAACAATTAAAATAATAAAGAGAACACCTAACACATTCACAACTAACGATAATAATTTCAACAAATAAATAACCCTATATAATGCATGCTCTAGAATATCAAACCCTAAATAATGGAATGAAAATACAAGAGAAATATTCAAAAAAAAAATTCTGGACTTTTTATATTTTTTTGATTCTTCAATTCAAAATTTTAATATTTGAAAATTTAAATTCAAATCCAGATTTTGAAATTTAAATTCCTAAAATTTAAATTTGAATTTTTTTAAAATTTTTTTATTTTTTTAATTCAAAAAAATTAAATTTAAATTTCAAAATTTGAAATTCAAATTCAAACTCAGATTCAAATTTAAATTTAAATTTAACTTCAGATTTAAAATTTAAACTCAAATTCGAAAAGCTCAACAATTTCCTATTTGGCAATTAATTATTCAATTAAACAACTAAAAGAAAGGAAATTAAATAAACCAACAAATAATAATTGCAAACAGAAAATAAAACAACAATTAATTGTGCTAAAAACAATTAACAACTACCAAAAAATAAATTCTAACAAACTAATTGCTAATCTGAAAATTAAACTGAAAATAAAATGATCAAAAAGAAAATTATGCAAGAAATAGATAAAATAAAATAAAAAATAATTAAACCGAAAATAAAATAAATAAAAGAAAAAATATGCTGAATTTTATTATTATTTATATTTTTTTCGTTTTTTTTTGTAATAAAAGAAAAACACAAATCTAAAAATTAATACGAAAAGAAAAATATGCTGAAAAAATAAAATAAAATAAAATAAACGATTTATTTATTTATTTTTTTATCTGAAATAAAAGAAAAAAATGAATCTAAAATTTAAACCAAAAATAAAATAAAATAAACAAATTAAAATTATGGTGCAAGATATAAAATAAAATAAATGATTTTTTTTGTTTTTTTCTGTTTTTTTAATCTAAAATAAAAGAAGAAGACAAACCTAATAAAGCAAAAAAAATCAACCAAGAAATTAGAAAAAAAGAAAGAAGAATAGATCTAGAAACAAAAGGGAAGCAAAATAATACTAAAAATAAATCAGATCTAGAAAAAAGAAATTAATTAAAATTTCAAAAATAACTATTCTATCAAAAAAAGAGTTTGAAAATAAAAATAATAAAATTAAAAATAAAATGGAATGACTACACCTGAAACGCAATCCAAATTCTCTTCTCTTCTCTTCCATCCCAAAGTCCCGCAATGCTCCGGTACCCCACCTTTTGCTATTCCGTCTTGTAGAATCAAAGAGAAATAAGAATTAAAATGAGATAATTAATCAAGTAATAAAACAAAAAAAGAAAAAATAATGAAACAGATCCGGAAAAAGTAAATAAAAATTTTTCTCCATGCTTCCCCGGCAATGGCACCAAAAACTTGGTGTGTTCGGAAGTGTGTCATTAACCACTTTGAAACACCAGTTTAATTATTTGTAAATTTTTTTGTTTCTCAAACAACTACTAACATAGTAAATGGGTGAGAATGGGTTGTATCCACAGGAAAGCAAGTGAAAAATTAATATATACTTAGATCCGAACAAGAGAATGCAATCGGGAATGGCAGAAAATACGAAAATAAAATCTATTATTGTTGAAATTAAATGTTTTGAATTTAAATAAGACAACAAATAAAAATCAGAATTTAATAAAGTATGGGAATCAACAAGGGAAATAAAAGAAATAAAAAATGATCCAAAATTTGGATTCGGAGGCAGTAGCTGCAGATCGACTAGACAGCTTGCAGAAAGCCCTCCTAACAAGAACTGTGCGTCCGCCCTTTCTACAACCCTCTAACCCCTCGAGACACCTTAGCCTTGAACCAAATGAATTCAGATCTGCAAAACAGAGAAACGAACAAGAATTATATCTAAAACATTGCATAAATAAAAATAACATAAAAGAAAATAAAGAAAAGAAAAGAATGGTTGATCAGATCCAGTGGTGGTAGTTGCAGAGTGGTTGAACAGCTTGCAGGAACCCCTCTTGACAAGATTTGGATGTCCTCTCCTTCTACAGCCCTTGAACTCCTCAAGAAACCTTAGCCTTGTTAACTGGGTGAATTGACCAACCCCTTCTATAGGGCCCTTGGGACCCTTTTTATAGAGAAGGCTAGACACAACTAGAAATAGGGAGAAAGATGGGGGTTGGCAGTTGGGATTTAACAATTTTAGGGATGCCCTAGGGTTTCTAATGGATGGATAAGATGGTTCTAGGGTGATCCTAAGGCTGAGAAGAAAAGGAGAAGGCACCCAATATTATGTAAGGCTGAGATTTAATGGCTAAAAGGCTGAATGGTGAAGATTAGAAGTTAGGTGGCTCCTAAGGTTAGAATGCTAAAAAGAGAGTGTCCTAGAATGGATGGTGGAGATTAGAAGGGATGGAAGGTGAGGATTTAGCAGTTAGGGGTGGATAGGGTTTGTTAAGAGTGAAAAGAATGGGTTAAAAGGTGCTCTAGGGTTTGCTAAGGTGTGGGGAGCATGCTAATACAGAATTTACACAGATACCCTTAGAAACCACAATATTGAAGTTAACTGGGAAAAGGACACAATTTGACTTTTCTAAGGCTGAAAATACCCCTGAATTGATACCCTTAAGGAATCAAAATGCAGAGTTATTACCCATCGAGAGAAGCCAACTTCACACTAATCTCACTCATCTTAATTTGTTTATGTCTACTGGCCTGGAGCCAGCACTTCCTTCTACACACTTAAAAAACCTTCTCCTCTGCTCCGTCATTGTTGAGAGTAGCAATTTGGATGCAAATCAGAGATAGACGCAGCGATGCGATAGTGAGTTCAAATCATTCACAAAGGAACATCCAAAGGAATGGGGAAAATATATAACTTATGCGCCTCTTGCAATTGGGGTCATTGAGCTGCTGAACAGTGTCATCCATTTGCTCGTACAGGTAGCCAAGAAACATAAACGCCAACCAAAGTTGAGGGCTGTTGATAGCAAGGACAGCTAGGGGAATCAATACAATACCAATACCATAACTGGGGACCCCCAGGAACAAGAATGTCATCAAAGATGTTATCCCACACCATGACATCCCTCCCGCCATGAGACTCAAACCAATACTCCAACAACTGGTCTAACAACATCTTTCCCCAAGCGGTGGATTGGTCCACAAGTGCTTTATAAGGAGGAACTTAGAAGTTCCTCACATAACCCCCTCAAATTTGCAAGAATGGATTCAATGTACTACAATTGCTGCACAGACATAGAACCCCTAACCGATAGCACCAACAGGGCTGCCACATCCTCGACTAAAGACAGTAAATTCCCCAAATGCACCTACAAAGGTGTGGGTGCGGAAACACCAGTGACCTAGCAAATGAGAAACAACTTAACACCTTCCCGACCCACGAGATTTGTGTAACAATCCATGAATCTGAGAAGCCTGGAATCCTACAACATCCAATAGTACATGGGGTTCTCAAGAATGTATTGCGTCCAGGTAGCAGGACTGTTGGGGGATTTCAAACTATCAGTTTGGGGTTTCTAACACTTGTATGACATGGACACTTCCGAATGATCATAGAGACACATTAGCTCTACAACAATGATGACATCAAAAGAGCCACCCTTACCCCTGGACACCAGCATGGGAGGCTAGAAACCCCTCCCACCATCGCTAGGGAGGCCTCTATCTCCACCAACAACTCAGCAGTATCGACTTCCCTAACAAAGTCAATGAAAGAATATACCGGTTTTCCTTGGCAAGTAGCCATGAGAGGCATGAAGCAGATGGGCACAAAGGAACGCGAGACAAGAAAAGGAATTGAAGAGGGTTTTGCGAAGCAACCTAGGACACAAAGAACACTATGAAGACGATAGCAAGAAGGTAAAAGGGAGAACTGATGCAGTTTCCCTACACTATTATAAGGATTTTCACATGCGTGCAGAATGCCGAACGACATCAGAGAAGATGAATAGATGCTAGTACAAGGCCTAAAATGATGCTTAGTGGAAAAGTAACCCATGTAATTTACATAAACACCCTTTAAAAGGCGGGATAAAATGGTGCATTCATTCAAACATAGTGCCACGTGTGCTACCGTCTTTTTAAATATTGGGTAACGAAACGATGCCGCATGAGTAGTTAAGCCACATTAATTACCACTTAGTTAACGAAGAGATTGCTAGTCATGCCTGCCATGTGGGCTGCCCAATGATCGTCCCAACCCCATCGTCAACTTAACACGTTAGCAATTCAATCACCCATCATTGATCAAAAAGTCTATGCACTGTCACACAAGTGGGCTTCATCCCTACTGAACCAGTACACAAAACCATCTGCCAGTCCCTTTCTCACTGACGATAGTCAAGGGGCTTGACATTTCAGCAAACACCCTTTGGAAAATGACTAGGCGATTTAAACTTTACAAACTGGACATGAGTGCCACCATTAGCAAAGGAAATTGGTTAGAAACAGTTTCTTTTTCTCCTTCCAATGTCTTTTGCCAATTATCTTTCTATCAATGGTTAGGGGGGCTGGAACACACAAATAGAGCATGGCATTGACCAGTGATAGGAAGCAAATTACCAAAAGACAGAGGGTTAAACCATGGAATGTAAGAAACTACCACCGCGGAAACAAGGCATGCAGAACCCACTACAAAACCCAAAAATGATAAGGCAAAGTGCTTATCAATAAGCTCCCACTTACCAACAAGCAGGGGGGCTAATGTTGGTACATAGTGTTCATTAAGACCCTTAGAGAACATCAAATACTAAATTGATACCACGTAGTTGCATGCGAATAGCCAAACAGCCAACTTCCCCATTGTGATGAACCCACAATGCACCTCTGACCTTCGATGAACCCACATCACGCATCACAAAATTGCAATAAATCCGTGGTTCACCCCACGCCCTTAGTGAGCCCACTCATAGCCTGAGCAAAAGGAAACATGGCCAAACCAATGACAAGGTCCCACACCTGCTTGGACATGCGATAAACTCACGGCTCATTAAAGAATTACGCCCAACGACACCTATGCACAAGACTCCAAAGGGACAAACGTAGCAAGGCACCATGTGTAACTAACAAGATATCGCCCTCCAAGCGATGATGTCACGAGTGCCACATCAATTAAGTAGGGCACACATAAGTAATGAGGACTCCCAAGTAAAAGAAAAGTCGATCCTCAGGAAGATCCCTATGAGACACGTGGCGAAGCCCCAGTGGTGTGCCCAATGATTGATAACAAACGTAATATTCCCTTTCCTGATAGGCCATAAGCACCTTTATCTCCTACCTTTCAAAATTTCGAGATCTCCCCCATAAATAGAGATCCTCCCCATATTGAAATTCATTCAGCACCCAGCACTTGAACACCCTTTGCTTTTGGATTCCTTACCCTAGCACTCTAGACCGAAAGCCTATCCCCCTAATCCCTGGTCTTTCTTTGTCTTTCAAAGAGACCATCTCCCATCCAAGCCTTACCTTACCAATGCAAAGCATTTTTTTACAAAGAAACTTCTATTCACACTTGTTCTTCGACAAAAAGTTTCTAGGGGAGGTATCAGCCCCGTAGTTAAAAAAAAAAAAAAAGCAGAAGTAGCATTTCTTCAAAGGGCATGCAGGCCCAAACAACTATGAAGATGTAGTATTTAGTGGGAATCCCCAGTCTAGCCATTGGCCCTAGCGCTTCCCTTACTAGCCACTTCTTGCCTGTCAACCTGCAATGAATCATCACCACCTTGGTCCTTGGCTGTCTCCACAACCTCAACTGATTGTTGGGCATCAAGAAATGAATCCAATTGATTAATGTCAAAGTTTGAGAAAACCTTTGACACTTGGACCATACAATCCTTGAAACCCTATAAATAAGCACGAGAAGTAAAGTAGGCCAAGTCTCTTTTGTGCTCGTCTGAGGACTTATAGTTAGACACCACGTGTAAAGATAATTCTTCAAGTTAGTGCACCATCGAGCTAAGGGAGGACTTCAACCCCTTCCCCAACTCCTCCTTCGCTGAAACCTTAGCCTCAGCCTTCTTATGGTGCTCGTACTCCTCACAAGCTTTACTCTCAACCATCTCTCACCCTACCTACACTTTAGCCACTTGATGCTTGAGTCGCTCAACCTCCTGTGATAGACACAACTGAATCAAGACCCCCACCTTGTCGTAGAGGCCGACAAAGTAGGAGACCATCTATAGAAAGAAATATAAGTTAGTTCAAACCAGTCAAGATACTATAACAATCGATGAAGTCCAAAATCATACCTTGACCACCTTATCCAACAAGGCATTCCAAACTGAGTTAATGGAGTGTTGGATTCCAGACTGACAATCACCGGGAAGCACCATCCCTACGACGAGTTATTAGCTAATCTCAAATGTGCACAAGGACTCTCCCTCCTTGACATTCCAAGTTGGACCCTAGACCAGAAAAGCATTTAGGGGCTCATGATCCTGAGCATCAAAGGAGTACAGAACAACTTGATGGGATCCACTAGAAGTCCCCTCAGCTCAACGCTCCCTCACTTGTAGCTTCTTGGTAGACAATGGATCTCAGATGCCTTCGACCGGGCGCTTCTGCACAAGTGCCTTCTTCTTGGCTGCCTTAGTCTCGGTCCTTGTGTTATTCATACCTTCCTTTGGCTGCCTCCAAGGCATACACTTGGCCACACTCTTTTTTGTGGTCTTCTTCGACATAGCCATAATTAGCAAGTAACAGTATAGCCTTCATGCCGCCCTTCATCTCTGCAACAATGAAGCAGCAACCTATTAGAAAACTGCACCAAAGCTCGGCCAAAGCCATAATTAGCAAGTAATAGGAGTGTCAATACCAAGGGGGCAGGACTAAGGCAGGCTATCACCAAGGCTTCCTCCCTCACCAAGGGTCTAACGTGAACTATCCCGCTCAGTCGAAGCCGATTCATTATAGCCTTCTCCTCATCACTACTATGTGGCATGATCCTCTCGACCAGTGTATCTGGGCTTCCCCAAATAGTTTGGAAAGACCAGCCTTTGGGACAAAATATAAAGAAAATTTGCTTCTTCCAATTATGCAGAAACGACGGGTTGTCCACCACTTTTCCCTGTCGGCCCTAGAAGTACCACAACCCTTAACCATCAAGGCGTTTTCTTAAGGCAAATATGCTTCAAAATATATTCACTGTTATGGAGACCCCTCGAAGATGAGCCATCACCAAGACAACCACTATCATCCTGACATTGTTGGTAGCAAGTTGGTTAAGGGTTAACTTGTAATGGTTCAGCAACTTGGGAATTAAGGGGTGCAGAGGAAAGCACACACCAATCTAGTTCTAGGAGTACTATTGGGATCACTCCAATCTGGAAGGGTGTAGTCCTCAGGACTGGAATCAAAAGTCTACACAGTGGAACACAAAGCCTTACCAAGAAAAGATTTCTACGAAGAAAAGGACTGAAGAAAATTTTATTAGGAACCCAGGTGGTCTGAGAAACTCCAAGCAAGTGTGTTGTGGACAAATGGTGAAACCTATCCCTTCTCCCCCTCTTTTTAAAGGGAAATGGATGACAAAGATTCACTCTATTCGATGGTCATAAGTGAACCACCTCACCCAACAATGCTGACGGCCTCCACATGGCATCGACCTTGAGAGACAAAATGATGTAAAGGCCCAAAGTCAGTTCGCGCATCGTCCCCAGTTCAACATATGCCAAACCGATGTGACCATTCAGCCATCTGTCCCAAACACAGCTCTTGAGCAGCCGAAGCAAGGCCCATCCAAGGCATGACACTTTGATCGATGAATCTAGCATCCATCCCAAATACGGTTATTAGGCACTAGAAACAAGAACCCTTATGAGATAGGGTGACTCAACCACAACCACGTTGATCAATTCCGCTCGCAATCCTCGAACAGTGAAAAGCTCGACAAAGTCATTGGCAAATTTTATTGGCCGAGGCTGAGGGCTTAGCATAAGTCACTCGCAACCCTCAACCTCAGCCTTGAGAGTGGGGGTTAAGTGATGTAGGTATATTTGCTAGGCCTACCAGACTCTGACACGTGGCATTGTCCAGGGGTATTTTCAACACAGGAAAATCTCATTAGGGCAATTGGGTAATTCCCGCCCTTAATGATTACAGAGCACTAAATGTGGGCATATATTCTGGGAACATTTATTCTGTAGTCACTAATTAGGGGGTCATGGTCGGCCAATGCCAGCTTGAGTCCCCCTACGTGACCGCAATCTCCAAGATGGTTACATGTCGTGCATTACTCCCCACCTGGGCAACTCCTACTATAAAAGGGATGCTACAACTAAATATGCACATACATAGTTGAGCTATCACTTACACTCTTGCAGTGACCTTAGCTTCTTTTGAGCCCTTGGCTAACTTGACTATCAGAGTCCTCGACCCTAGGAACACTCCCAAGGCCTCTATTGTCTTTTCACTCTTAGCAGGTGGGACCTACAACCCTCGAACCTTGGAAATTACTATTGGACTTTAATGTCATTAGAGATTAAATTCAATGGGGTTTGATTGATCAATTACATGAAGAAATACACCTACAAAAATATCTAGGAAAATAATGTTTTCCCTTATTAAAATCAATTTTCAAATTGTCCTACATTGGAAAATTACGAAACTTATTTTAAGTTTTTAAATAGGAGCTTATTTACACTCCTTAGAAATTTAAAGAATAGAGTATGCAGGCTTGCTACCGTGCAATGTGTGCGCATGTGCGATGCAATGATGTGCTTTAGAGGCACACTTTGATGACTTCAACGGTCACAATCCGATCGGGTGTGATCAAGAGGCACTATTCAAAGTTAATAGTCATTAACTATTAACTAACTTTTAACAGTCACAATGTTTGAAATTGTGACTATTCAAAGAGCCTTTTCTGAACCATCACCTTCCTCTTCTCCATGGCTCTTCTGAAACTATTTAAGGAAGGTGAACCGAGCAATTGAACATAAGTTTTTGAAAAATCACTCTTGTCTCTCTCAATTCAATCTACTACTATCTCACATAAGGTTTCTTTGGAGACTCTTCAACCTTGTTAGTTGTAGATTCTTGCTCAAGACTCTATTGTATCATGTAAACGAATTTGCCTATATCCCAATAGCAAACTCAGTATAAGTGAATGAGATAAATAACATTTTAAAAGCAATGCCTTCAGACACCTCAGAACGCTTCTCCTCAAGATTGTGTGACCCCATTTTTTTCAACAATTGCTCTGCTCCCCTGGCTCCAAATTTGAAAGCATGGACAATTTTAAAGTGGAAACCATTCAATGGTGGGTTTTGATATTACTTACATGCGTCAAATTAATGATTCAAGGCAACATTTTCTTTTTTAGTTGAATAATATCTGGGATATAGACAAAGATGAAAGAGATGAAGATAAAAGAGAATGCAAACTTGTGAATGAAATAAGATAACATGTATTTGGCGTGAGCTGTAAACGAGGAGAGTATCCCTTAATTCTTGGATAACTCTTATCATAATAATTTGTATGTAACTAGGAAAGGAAGAACAAGACAGTTTGGGTGTAACTAGGAGAGGTGTGTATATAGCTCATTCGTTGCAAAGGAAAAAAAATAAGAAAGAAGAAGAGTTTTTCTCCTTCTACTCAAGTTATTATGGTATCAGAGCATCACGGTCCGTGACAAACTCATCTTCCTAATCGCTACGAAGTCCTGGTCACCGGTGGGTGACCGCTGCTACTACTGCTGCAAGTCTGGTGGTTGCTCCAATGTGTGGTTTGCTCATCGTCTACCCAGAACTATCAACTCCACCATGGTCGCCAATGGTTGGCCGCTGATATTGCCGCTATGAACTCTTGCTGAGTGCAACCCGCCTCCTCTTCACATCAGAACTGTTGATTCCACCGTGATCACCGATGGTTGGCCATTTCTACTGCCATTGCAAGTCCAGCAATTGATCTGCCAGATCTTGCCGTCTCACCGTGGTCGCCGGTGGTTGGCCATTGATATCTCCGTTGCAAATTCTTGCTGAGTGCAACCCGCCTCATCCTCCTGATCGCTGCGAAATCTTGGACTCGCCTGCATCTTCACAATCTGCAACAACCAAACCGAACATCGCTTTCTAACACAGCATTAGGTACGATTGTCGACTCCCTTCTCGTCGTCTCACCATGGTCGCCGGTGGTTGGCTGCTACTACTACCGTTGCAAGTCCAGTGGTCGCTCTACCAGATCTCGCTGTCTCACCATGGTCGCCAGTGGTTGGTTGCTAATATCGTCGCTACAAATTCTTGCTGAGTGGCAACCCGCCTCATCCTCTTGATCACTGCGAAGTCTCAAACTCACCTGCTTCTTCACAATATGCAATGACCGAACTGAACATCACTCTCTAACACTCAGCGTTAGGTGCGATTGTTGACTCCCTTCTACTCCGAGACGCCATTGGCAAGAACACCCTTCGGTAGACACAACCATGTCTGATTTGGAAACCTCAGATCCGTTTGGAGAACAACGGCCCAATCCTACCTCACTGAACCTACCCTCACTGAATTGACCAGCAGAATGACTGAGCTCCTGCATAGACCGACCCGGACTACAAAGACCTTTGCCGCTCAGATCGGCATTAAGTTGGATGGCACCAACTATGCTCTTTGGTCCCAAGTTGTTGAGATTTATATCTCTAGCAGAGACAAATTGGGATATATTAATGGTGAACTTCCTCAGCCTCCACAGACTGACCCAAGCTTTCAAAGGTGGTGCACCGACAACGCTATTGTCAAGGGATGGTTAATTAACTCCATGGACATATCCTTGATTGGTAACTTTATTCGATTCCCTACAGCAAAGATGGTGTGAGATTTTGTTGCTACTACGTACTTTGATGGCAGTGATACCTCGCAAGTATACGATCTCCGGCGCCGTGTAACCTGCTTGCACCAATTTGGAGGGTCTCTTGAAAAGTATTATAATGATCTCCAAGGTTTGTGGCGAGAAATTGATTTTCACCGTCCAAATCCGATGGAGTGTGTAGTGGATATTCAACGATACAATACTCTTCTTCAAGAAGAGAGAGTGTACATCTTCTTGGATGGCCTTGATGACAGACTAGACAAGATTTGGGCAGATGTACTCCAAATGCATCCATTTCCCACTATTGAACAAGCATACGCACATGTTCGGAGAGAAGCTATCCGACAAAGGGTTATGATCACCGGTAACAATATGGAAACTCCGGGAGCTGTTTTGGCCTCTAGACGTGTTAAAACTAGGCAACTTACGCCCTCCTCAATGGGTTCTTTGCCATCAAGCAACGAAAAATCTGGTACATCCTCTAAATCTTGAACATCTTCTAGTGGAACGAAGTGTTCTCATTGTGGTAACTCAAAGCATACCCAGGAGAATTGCTTCAAGCTACATGGCTATCCCAACTGCTGGCATGAACTCCAAGCCCGGAAACATCAAGACAAGGCCAAAACTAGTGGTAAGGCTGCAACTGTTACAACAAAATCTCAACTCTCACCACAGGGAGACGTACACCTCTCGGATTCAGGTAACAATCTTCCCAACAAAACTATTGATGCATGGATACTTGACTCAGGGGCTACTGACCCCATGATCTATGATGCTACTGATTTTTCAAAGGCTTCACCACCAAGATGGAGTACAATTGCTAATGCCAATGGGGCTATCTCTGAAGTCATAGGAGTAGGACTATGACCTTGTCACCTGCAATATCCTTGAAGAACACCTTGCTTGTTCCCTCTCTCTCTCATAAATTACTGACTGTTAGCCAAATCTCCTCTGATCTAAATTGTGTTGTGCTCATTTATCCTACTTTTTGTCTTCTTCAGGATATTCTCACCAAGGAGATAATCGGGCGTGGTACTAGGAGGGGGGGCTCTACTACATGGATGATCTTGGCACAGGTCAAGCACATCATGCACAGCATCAAAGTAACACCAGAGAACAACAGATTTGGATGTGGCAACACCGGTTAGGACATCCATCATTCGGTTACATGAAACACTTATTTCTAGAGTTATTTACAAATATACAGCCTCATGATTTTCAGTGTAACACTTGCATCTTAGCTAAGAGTCATAGAACTATTTATCCCTTAAGTATGAATAAGAGTAGAGTTCCATTTGCTTTGATTCACTCGGATGTGTGGGGGCCATCCCCGGTAACTACAATGTCTGGATTTCGCTAGTTTGTAATCTTTGTTGATGACTGCACTTGCATGACATGGCTATATCTGTTGAAACATAAAGATGAAGTGTTGACTGTATTTCAATCTTTCCATATGATGGTAAAGACTCAGTTCACATCACAGTTCCAGGTACTCAGGTCTGATAATGGCGGGGAATACATGAATCAACGGTTCCAAGATTATTTCCGGATTCATGGGTTACTTCATGAGACTTCATGCCCACAAACTCCACAGCAAAATGGCATTGTTGAGAGGAAGAACTGGCACATACTTGAAACTGCCCGTGCTATGTTACTTGGAGCACATGTACCCAACCGACATTGGGCTGATGCTGTTGCTACCGCCGTCCACCTCCTTAACCAAATGCCATCATGGGTCTTACAGTTTAAAACATCATTACAAGTTCTTTTATCACATGTCTCCTTGTCATCCGTTTTGATGATTCCACCTTGAGTTTTTGGCTGTGTAGCATTCGTGCATCTACATAAAAATCAACGCACAAAACTGGATCCACGAGCAGCTAGATGCTTATTTTTGGGGTATGCGCTACACCAGAAGGGGTACCGAAGCTATGACCCAGTCACCCACCGCACCTATGTTACCATGGATGTTACCTTTCGAGAATCAGAAACATTCTACTCTCCTTCCAAAACCAATTCTTCTCTTTAGGGGGAGAGTCAAAGTGAAGAACAGAACCGGTTTTTTCTTGACTGGCTGAATACGAGTGCTTCAACAGAGATGGTGGTCAATGAAGCAACCGGGTCACCAGAGACATCTACAGAGACCCCAACATCTACACCACCTCTCCCAGTAGAAGACATAGAGACCCCAACCTCCCCAGTACCGGAAGGCCCATCTCGTGAGGATATCCCAGAAGCCATCCCTAAGGTAATCTCTCCTACCACACCTTCAAGCCCTAATGATATGAATAATTCGGCTGGTTACACTTTACCTTTCAGGCATAATCATGGCAAACTACCAAATAGATATTCTCTAGATGTCGATGATCGGAGGTCAAAGTATCCAATTGCCAATAATGTATCAACAAGGAGACTCTCCAAACCTCTAAAAACATTTGTGCAAGAATTGTCCTCAAATCATATCCCTGCCAATATTCAAGAAGTGTTGACAAGCCTGAAATGGACTCAGGCCATACAAGAAGAGATGGAGGCACTATTGAAGAATAAAACATGGACTCTGGTTACCTTGCCCGAAGGGAAAAGACTTGTAGGGTGTTAGTGGGTATTTTCTATTAAATACAAGGCAGACGGGACAATCGAGAGATACAAAGCGAGGCTGGTCGCAAAAGGTTATACCTAGACACAGGGCATAGATTATCAAGAGGCCTTCTCACCAGTGGCCAAGTTGAATACGGTTTGAGTTTTATTATCTCTTGCAGCAAACCTTGATTGACCATTGCACCAGTTCGAAGTAAAATCTGCCTTCCTCGATGGTGATCTTGAAGATGAGGTATACATGGACATCCCACCTGGTTATATAGCAAATTCCAAGAATTAAGTTGTGTGTAAGCTACAGTGAGAACTATATGGACTGAAACAATCACCGTGGGCATGGTTTGGGCGGTTTAGTCTCGCGATGAGGAAATATGGCTTCCAACAAAGCAGTTCAGACCATACACTATTTCTGAAGCACCAACGAGGGAGGGTGACAGCTCTAATCATATACGTGGATGATATGATTATCATAGGGAATGATTCAGGAGAAATAACAACACTACAAAAGCAATTGGCAACTGAGTTTGAAATGAAGAACTTAGGCGGGCTCAAGTACTTTCTAGGAATTGAAGTTGCTAGATCAAGGGAATGTATATTTCTATCTCAACGGAAATACACATTGGATTTGCTCTCTGAAGTGGGACTGTTAGAGTGCAAGCCGGCAGACACACCAATTGTTCAAAACCATAAACTTGGAGAATACCCAAACCAAGTACCTACCAATAAGGAGAGATATCAAAGGCTGGTTGGTAAACTTATTTACCTCTCACACACTCGTCCAGACATCGCCTATGCTGTCAGCATAGTAAGTCAGTTCATGCATTGCCCAAGCGAAGATCACATGAATGTTGTAATGTGAATTCTGCGATACTTGGAGTCCTCTCCTAGAAAAGGACTTATGTTCTCAAAAAATAATCATCTAAAGATAAAAGGCTATACAGATGTAGATTGGGACGGAAATATTTAAGATAGAAAATCCACCTTGGGGTACTTTACGTTTGTCAGTGGGAACCTGGTCATGTGGAGGAGTAAAAAACAAAAGGTGGTGGCCCTATCAAGTGCTAAAACTGAGTTTCGAGGAATGGCTAAAGGGCTTTGCGAGCTACTCTGGCTTAGAAGCTTGATGACTGAAATTGGTTTTCCCCCAACCTCTAAGATGGACCTGTTCTATGATAACAAAGCTGCCATAGACATTTCTCAGAATCCCGTCCAACATGATCGAACATAGCATGTGGAAGTGGACCGGCATTTTATCAAACAAAATATCGAAGACAGAATCATTCGATTTCCCTTTGTCAAGTTTAAAGACCAGCTGGCGGATATACTTACAAAAGCTGTATCCAGTAAAAACTTCTACAACTCACTTGGCAAGTTGGGCATCCAAGATTTGTATGAGCCAACATGAGGGGGAGTATTGGTTTGAACTATAAACGAGGAGAGTATCCCTTAATTCTGTGATAACTCTTATCATAATAATTTGTATGTAACTAGGAAAGGAAGAACAAGACAGTTTGGGTGTAACTAGGAGAGATGTGTATATAGCTCATTCGTTGCAAATGAAAAAAAAAAGAAGAGTTTTTCTCCTTCTACTCGAGTTATCAACATGTTTTACATTTTACGTCAGATGATAGGATTGAAAGAAAATAATTGTTTTATCCTTTTAAGCATTAATTAGAAAACATTGCTTTACCCACTTTTGCCTCCTAGTAATATTTAATATTGGACGGGATGCAATGCGGCACGCCAATTTTATAAGTCTATATCTCATGGTCATGGCCTGTAGTTTCGGTTGTTTATAAGAAAGAGAAACAAAAGCTACCGCTAAAATAAATAGAATTTCATGAATCATAATTTTCTCTACAATTTTCTACCAAATGTTCATACGATTTTTGCCTCTAAATGTGGCTATCCGAACACCATGCACCATCGCCAAACTGAGAAAATCTAGAGAAAGGATTGAGCTTGAGCGAAGTGAAGTGAAGTAAGAGTAGGGAAACCATGGCATCCGCTTCTTCATTTCAACTTATGATTCTTGTCATACAATGTTTAGCAGCTCTGAGTGTTTCACATGCTACCAGTGTCCATTTCTTCCATCATGCGCAACAGGTGAGTAGAGAAGACGACCTAGAATTAATCATTCGTTAATTCGTTTCTTTAATTGTTTGCACTAATTGTGACAGTTGTGTATTGATTTTGTTTTGTTAATTATTAGTGGGCAGGGTCGTTTTGTGCGTCAGAAAAAGGTTGTTGCTTCCCAAACACAGGAATGGTTTCGCAGGAATTCACTGTGCATGGCCTCTTTCCATGCTCCAGTAGTGGGACCAGACTGATGAACTGTGATCGAGGCAACTCTTTAGATCTGTCGCAGGTATGTATTTTCTTCTTCCTATCTTCTCATCAAGAGCTACGTCGTACAAACTTGTTTATTAATTTCCCGGCTATATATATGATGAAATCGATCGATATCGCCTTTTCATGGTGTAGATAACAGGCCTGCTTCACACAATGCAACGCAAATGGCCGTCGTATTCATGTCCAAGCAGCGACAGCACACCGTTCTGGGCTCACGAGTGGTCCAAGCATAGCACCTGCTCACTCTCTGTCTTCGATGGTCAATACTATTACTTTAAAGCAGGTCTCGACTTGAAGGACAAAGTGAATATCCTCCAGATCCTCAAACAGAAAGGTGATATTATATTGTTGCAGGCATGAAGATAAATTCAAGTTTCTTAATTATCACTTATATATGTAGCAATAATAATGATGCAGGAATTAACCCCGATGGGCAGTACTACAGCTCGGAGAGAATCACACGAGTCCTTCAGATAGCAACTGGAGTAACTCCTGCACTTGACTGCACTGTTGATAAGTTTGGCAAATATCAGCTCTACCAAGTTATGTTTTGCGTGGATAAATCTGGGTCTGAATTCATGGATTGCCCCGTCTACCCTGAGCCCACCTGTCCTTCGATCATTAGGTTTCCACCTTTCAGAGGATCAGCCGCTGAAGGAATCTACCTTCGTTCCTAGATCCTAAACTGTTGCTTTTATTTACTCTAGCTATTAAATAATTCACCGTTTTACTGGTGAAAGTGAAATGTAGCTCGAATAATAAAATATGGATATGATCCATGTGATGTATCTCTATGTTGCATGCGTATCAAAAAGAAAGAGAGATCTATTTCCATATTTGTGCAGTACTGTTTTGGCCTTTGGGTTTATGAAAAACCAATAACTGAATTGCTTTAGGTAGGTAGAGCTTTTAGCCTTTTAGGTTCATCATTTCGGGGTAAAGATGATCAATCCAGTTGCTTTCTCTCCAATAAATCTAACGAGGAATAAATAGTCTAATATATATATATATTGGATGATCTATGTCAGCATGTTTCCATGTTTCTCCATTTTTTTGTATTTTGTATTTTTTTTTGTTTTAAAAATGAAAAATAGTAATCATTGCTTATTTTCTTTTGCCTTAGGTTATCATTTAAGGTCACAATTAGGGTAAAATCCAAGTTCACAATTTCGACTGAACGAATGTCTTGAGAATAAAGACACAACATTTAATAGCTCCCATCTAAATCTCTATAATTTACAGTAAGTAGGACTTTTAAAGGGGATCGGGTTTAGTAGGCACAAAAAAAATAACCACGTTAGATTAGCACTTGATAAATATTTTGACAACCGTCAAAAGTGGATATTAATTTTTTTCAAGGGTAGGCTGGGGTTATTTTAAGGGACAGGTATCAAAAAAAAATTCTAAGTGCTCATTGACTAACAACGTTGTGCTTACCTAATCCGATCTGCTTTTAAGCATCTTTCCCTAATATTATTTTATGATTACTTTCTAACCAAATAAAAGAAAATTGTCAAGCCATAATTAAGTGCAAATACACCAACCGAGTGGTGAATTGGTTGGCACGTAAGTGGGTAAGCCCCAGAAGACATGCAGTTTCGAGCCTTGTTACTAATGGCTCCAAATCCTTCTTTGAGAAGAGTATAATGTTGTTAGATAAAAAGTGCAGTAGGGCAAAGAGGCCAGTAATCAATACAAAAAAAGAAAAAATTAAGTTCAAGTACAATATTATCATAAAGTCCTATAATCCCAACGAGCTGATTTTTGGGCAAGCTGACTTTCCAGGTAGCACCCATTCAGTTATGGATTGTGTGATGCCAAATGAGGTAACAGGTTCCTAGGGTGTTCACTATATGGTTCAAACTGTAAAATCGAATTGAATCAAACTGAATTTATAGTTTGGTTCGGTTTATACCTATAAACGGTTTGATTCAGTTTGAAAATTTTCTAAATTGTTGTTTATGGTTTTGGTTTGGTTTATTGAATTTTATAAACGAACCAAATAGTAAACCAAAATTTTATATACATATATATAATATAATATGAATATTTGATTTATAAACATTATACATAATATATCTAAGTGAAAGGCGTAAAATTATAAATATATAATAAACTCTTTATTTTATAATAAAATAATAATAAAAGTTTTAAGTTTTAATTTTTAAAGGATCTATTTGGGCTTTCTAATTGGGTTAAGTCCAAAAGAACCATAGAATGGTCCAAAGTCCCTAAACTGAATTAGAAACTGCACTAAACCGAAATAAAACGGTTTGGCTCGGTTTTAAAATTTCTCAAACTGTAATTTACTGGTTTGGTATGAGATCTCCCAAATAAGGGTCAAAAACCTACATAGAGATAATGACAGGCAGGATAAATTAACTTTTAAGGTTATACACCAACTTTTAGCAAATTTTAGATCTGCTACTCACAATTTGTACCCACATCCCTTCTCCCCATGAATGACAAGGGAAATATTCCCAATGTGCAGTGTCAAGTCTTGTGGGTAGAGATGCGGGAACATCTTGTGGGTAGCAGATTCTTTTAGCATGTAAGATTCCTCCTTTAAAGCCCAACCTCCCCTGTAAACAATCCAATTAATATGGACAAATTTAGTTATGTTTATACTAGTATAAATGATTTTTGGACTTCTTAATTATAGAAATTGCCCATCTGTTTTTAAATTGCCTTCATTTGAAGATGAGGGCAATAACGACAATTTGATCAACTATAGCATTTACTTAGAAATCTTTTAGCATAAGGTGTCCATGCTTTTCAAGTTATCCTTGGTTAACTGGGCAAAAATGTAAGTTCAGCTGTTATAATGTTCTCTTTATTATATAGCTGTTATAATGTTTATTTCTTCCTAAAGTGCCATGGTAGTTTGCAAAATCACTTCTAACCACCAAAAAGATGAAACATATATTAAAAAATTAGTGA
Organism: Nelumbo lutea; assembly: GCF_056320005.1. NCBI lineage: Eukaryota > Viridiplantae > Streptophyta > Magnoliopsida > Proteales > Nelumbonaceae > Nelumbo > Nelumbo lutea. The sequence goes on along the minus strand of NC_142687.1, from coordinate 69,930,819 downwards.
TAATCTATACTGAATACCCTTATCTTAGAATATAATCCCTCTCTATGTGAGGGCAGAAATCATAATTATTTGAGCTACCACAATAATTTCATTCTAATCTACCTCATTAAGTTCTATATTTAATGCAATAACTCCAATTTCTCACATTAAATATAATATTATACTTTTGGCTTTCACCACTAATGGTTTAACCATTGATGTCATAATTAAATAATAAAAGATTTTAAAATAATAGATATAAACATGAAAGATAATAAAAATGTAAAAATTTTGTACAAAACGTTGACATTTCTCAAATATTATATGTTTATTATATTAAACAAAATGGTTAATCAAATAATATATATATACACACACACACTGATATATATATATATATATATATATATATATTATTTACTCAAGGAAATGGTGTATGGAAAGATCCCTTAGAATTCACGAAATGAAATAGTTCATATCTTGTAATGGCGTTGACCAGGTGATCTATTCTTCATAATGGAAAGTTGTATTTGGGGCATGCTTTGTTGATATCTGTGAAGTCAATACATATCCACCATTTTCCATTAGACTTCTTAACAATGATCACATTAGATAGCCATTTAGGATAGTGTACCTCTCTAGTGAAGTTGGCATTGAGTAACTTGTCCACTTCCTATCCAATAGCTTTCCATTGCTCCGGTGTAAAGTTCATCTTCTTTTGTCAAATTAACTTTTAGCTTGGGTCCACACTCAACCTGTGAATAATGACCGAGGGGTCAATTGTTAGCATATCGACAGCAGACCAAGCAAATACGTCAACATTAGCTTTGAGGAAGCTAACCAGTGAGATCCTTAGCGGGGGTCAAAACCTAGGTATGTTGAGACAACCTGAAAATTCATCTGAATGGGTGATTATAGTGACAGGATCAGCCGCTTTGTCGGACAAAGGTAATGATCGGGGATGCACTCTCACTAATGGAAACCAAGACTGCCAGTAGTCGATTTCAAACGTTGAGATTTGTTTTGCAAAATATATTTTATATGAGATATGAAAGTATATATATTATGGTTTCGAAATGATTTGCAAAATGTTTTAATTCTCGGGATCCATATAAGCAAAGAGTGCAACACTGTTCCTTACAGCTGAGGGAGAGGTCCTCTCTTGTCGGGTAGTGTATGATCATTATGGGCTGAGAGGTTAAGTGTAAGACCATTGAGGATAATACTTGACGGGATAATTTTGCATCTGCCCACAGTCCTTGGGTGTTACAAGGTGGCTTGGCCCAGGGACCACTTAGGATAAGTGTTGGGTCCATAGAGCCCATAAGATGGGTTTCAGGGGTGCACTGTCCATAACAGTGTATTCAGCTAGGCCTTATAACAAAGGCTGGACTGAACCCATGTGGCTGATATGTAGATCAATGTTTGGGTCCCACGCCATACAAGGAAGCCCAACTGGGTAGCAGTTTTGGAAGGCTAAGTGAGTACATAACCTTAAATGGGCCTTAAGCCCATTTCGAACTGGGCTAATTTGATCAGTCAACTAAAGAGCGAATTCTGAGATGGATCAGCAAATAGGATTGGGCCTAGACCCTATCCACTTAGAGAGTAATGGCCTAGACCCCATCAATTATATGAAATGGAGGCAATGGGACCTCCAACTATGATTTTCAAAACCGTTTATATTTTAAAAAGCCTGAGGCACCCTCTACACCAGTTCGGGTAAGACTCTAATGGGAGAGAGAAGGGGTTAGGCACCTCTCTCCCAAGTCCAATAGGTGGGGCCCACATAGAATTCCTAAACAAGCATAAGAACAAAACTGAATTAGCCTAAGACTTTTCTTTTATTGCTTATTAAGAAGAAAAAGAGGGACTAAATTTCTATCCTAAAGCTGATTTTTTTTTACCTCACAACATATGATACTCAATTTGTTTGCATTTTATTCATGAATAACCTAGGAACATTTAATTACATTACTCGCCTACATCCTAAAGCTAGAAGAACCCAAAGCTACCATTATAACCCCAAATTGCATATTTTATTTGAGTTTCATGAGTCAAATTTTAGACTTCTCCATTATGTGACATGTTTCCCATTAGCTTAAGTGATCAATATAACTCTTTTTATTTCAGCCCAAACATCCAACCCCTTTGCATGCATTGTTCAACATTCTTGAATTTAACATGTGTATCTTATTTCATATATAACTCCGGAAGGGATAGGATATCCATCACATGAACACCCAAAGATAGTGGAATTAGGGGGCGAATTTCAAAATTTTTCTCTCCCTACAACTGGGAATCCAATTCCTCATTTAGAAAATCATATTTTCAAGGATCATTCTTGAACCATAAACTAAACCAGATCTGAACCAAAAGAAGTAGGGAGGGATAATACCAAATACAGAGAAGCAGTATCTCCCAATGGAGGTGTTCACGCCCAAGGAAGGATCCAAAATCTGCTCCCACTGAAGATGGCGCAGTGCAGGGTGGAGCTGAATCAGCAGTGTTATTCCAAAAGAACTTGACCATTCACAAAAATCAACTGGATGGCTTGTGAATACAACTCCAAAAGTTTGGTGTCAAGATCAAATCTTGATTTCTCCCAAGAACTGGAGATTGAACTGCTTGAGGTGAAAGCTGCAAGAAAGAGGCGGCAAGAGAGAATTCGCAGGGTGCAGAATTCTCTCTTCTTGTGATCTCAGCTCTGAAGAAAAGAGTGTGTTGGTTGCATGTCTAAAGGTTGCTGCCCCCTTCTCCTTTTATAATATTAAAGGGATAAACTCCTAATCCCATTAGGAGTTGCTAATCCAAATCATATTTGGATAAGAAAGTCCCTTTAAGTGATTGATAAGGGATAATCCTTATTTTATCTACAGATCAGATCAGCCATCTCCTAATCTAATTAGGAGGCTTTTAGATCTAAATCTTATTTAGATCTTGGACTCCCTAAGTGGATAGGGTATGGGCCCAATCCTATCAGCTCATCCATCTCAGAATTCGCCCCTTTAAATGACTAATCAAATTAGCCCAGTTCGAAATGGGCTTAAGGCCCATTTAAGGTTATGTATTCACTTAGCCTTCCAAACATCTGCCCAGTTGGGCTTCCTTGTATGGCGTGGGACCCAAACATTGATCTGCACATCAGCCACATGGGTTCTGCCTAGCTTTTGTTACAAGGTCCGGCCGAACACACTGTTATGGACAGTGCACCTCATGAAAACCATCTCATGGTCTCTATGGGCCCAACGCTTACCCTAAGTGGTCTCTGGGCTAAGCCACCTTGTAACACCCAGGGACTGTGGGCAAAGGCAAGATTATCCCATTAGGTATTATCCTCAATAGTCTTACACTTAACCTCTCAGCCCATAATGATCATACACTGCCCGACAAGAGAGGACCTCTCCCTCGGCTATAAGAAACAGTGTTGCAATCTCTGCTTATATGAATCCCGGGAATTAAAACCTTTTGCATATCATTTTGAAACCATAATATATACACTTTCATATCTCATATAAAATATATTTTGCAAAAATAAATCTCAACGATTGAAATCGGCTGCCGACAGTCTTGGTTTCCATCAGTGAGAGTGCATCCCCGATCATTACCTTTGTCCGACAAAGGGGCTGATTCTGTCACTATGATCACCCACTCAGATGAATTCTCAGACTGTCCCAACATACCTAGGTTTTGACTCCCGTTAAGGATCTCACTGATTGGTATATCAAAGATAGCCCAATCCGACACCTAGTGCTGTATCATAATCGAGTCTAGGGGTCGTGTGTAACTTTCAAGTTTTGCCCATCAATCTCCAAGGTCCAGGGCAATACTGGAAATCTGGTCCAATTCAAAGATTCAATTAATCCTATACTGTATGTGCCTAGGGTCTCACCCTGGCAGCTGAGACAGGCCACCCCAACCAACTTGGTGGCACCACAGTGTCAGCCTTGTCAGGATAGTTCTCCCCAGACCAACCCACTGGCTGAGAACATTCTAAACTAACGTGAGTCTCATTAAGTGTCCAGTTTAAGGGTATTACACAGAAACATACCAAGGGAACATGAACCAAATATGCACTTTTATTCATTTACAATAAACTTATAAAGTACATCATCTTTATTGAAGCTAAGGGCATACAAAACTGTCTAACAGCTCACACTTGCACTTAGGTCCAATCAGGTACTAGCCGAAGTACCATGCTTTCCACGTGTTTCTCAAACACTTTCTGTGATAGTGGTTTCATCAATGGGTCTGCTACATTTTCCACTAACGATACCTTCTGAATCAGGACGTCCCCTCTACCAACAATCTCCCGCAGTACGTGGTACTTCTTCTCGATGTGCTTCGACTTTGAGCGGGCTCGTGGCTCCTTAGCCTGAGCAATAGCTCCATTGTTGTCACACAACAATGGGATGGGTGATGTGCTGGACAGAACTACTCCCAATTCGTGAACGAACTTCTTCATCCACACGGCTTCTTTGGCAGCCTCACTTGCGGCAATGTACTCGGCCTCGGTCGTGGAGTCTGTAGTGGACCCCTGTTTGCTGCTTTTCCAGCAAACAACACACGATCCTATCGTGAAAACATATCCAGATGTAGACTTTCTATCATCTGGATCTGATTGGAAATCAGCATCTGTATACCCTTGGATCTGTAGTAAGCTACCATCGCATACTAGACAAAACTCTTTTGTCCTTGAAGGTACTTAAGTATGTTTTTCACAGCAGTCCAGTGCTCCTGCCCTGGGTTGGCCTGAAATCTGCGTACTACAATCACTGTCTGAGCAATGTCAGGACAAGTACACAGCATGGCATACATGATGCTCCCTACGGCAGAGGCAAAGGGAACGTCTTTCATGCCATCAATCTCCTCAGGAGTCTTTGGAAACATCTTCTTGGAGAGAATGACTCCATGCCTGAAAGGAGCATTTCCTTTCTTGGAGTTTTTCATGTTGTATCTTTTGACTATTTTGTCAATGTAGGCAGATTGAAATAATCCTATTATTCGCTTTGATGTATCTCTATAGAGACGAAGACCCAATATATATGAGGCTTCTCCAAGATCTTTCATGGAGAATTGCTGTGAAAGCCATACTTTCACCGTAGTCAGCATTCCTACATCATTCCCAATGAGTAGAATGTCATCTACATACAGAACCAAGAATGTAACAATATCTCCACTGAACTTCCTGTAGACACAAGGTTCATCCGGATTCTGCTCAAAGTCAAACGATTTGACAGCAGTGTCAAAACGGATGTTCCAACTTCTATAAGTTTGCTTAAGTCCATAAATGGATCTATTAAGTTTACAAACCATGTTTTCCTGACCTGCAGCAATGAAGCCTTGCGGCTACTGCATATAGATATCTTCAGTAAGATCTCCATTCAGGAATACAGTTTTGACATCCATCTGCCAAATCTCATAATCATGGTATGCTGCTACAGCTAGCAGGATCCTAATGGATTGAAGCATGGCCACAGGTGAAAAGGTTTCCTCATAATTGATGCCCTCTTTCTGAGTGTACCCTTTTGCCACTATACGAGCTTTGAAGGTCTCAACCCTACCATTGGGTCCCTTCTTCCTCTTGTAAATCCATTTGCAACCGATTGCTTTTACCCCGGAGGGTGGATCTACTAGTCCCGACTCCATTGGTCTCCATTGTGTCCATCTCTGCTCTCATGGCCTCCACCCACTTCTGGGAATCTATGTCCAACATAGCTTCCGCGTAAGTCATGGGATCCTCTTCACTATCCTACTCATAACCATAACGAACTGGTGGCCTGGATACCCGAGTGGATCTTCTAGGTTGGTCACTACCAGGAACTTGTGGAACATCTCTCACTGCTCCTGAGCTCTCCTCATCAAGAACGACTTCCTAATGATGGGTGTCCAGGATGAAATCGGTTTCCAAGAATTGTGCATTTTGACTGCATAACACTTTCTGCTCACTTGGGTCATAGAATAGGTAACCTACAGAGCCTTTTGGGTAGCCTACAAATAGGCAACGACTTGTCTTGGATTCCAACTTGTTTGCACTCGTTCTTTTAACGTGTACTGGACAACCCCAAATCTTCAAGTATCTGACACTTGGTTTCTTTCCGGTCCAAATTTCATATGGTGTTCGGAACCGATTTGATTGGAACCTGATTCAGCACGTAAATTGCAGTTTCTAATGCATAACCCCAAATGGATGTGGGTAACTCTAAGTGTATGATAAGCAACCGGACCATATCCAATAAGGTCCTATTCCTCCTCTCTGAAACATCGTTAAGTTATGGTGTAACAGGAGGAGCTAATTGTGATACTATCCCATTGTCCTTTAAGTAGTCCCTGAATTCGTCAGAGAGATACTCGCCACCTCGATTTGATCGAAGGGCTTTAATTTCTCTCCCTAACTGTTTCTTGACCTTTTGTCTAAACTCTTTGAACTTTTCAAAGGATTCAAACTTGTGTCTCATTAGGTACATGTAACCATATCGTGAGGAATCATCTGTGAAGGTGATGAAATACACATGTTCGTTTCGTGTCCTAACACTCAGGGGACCACATATATCAATATGTATTAGGTCAAGTGTGCTTTTACATCTTTAAGGCTTACCGTTAAATGGTCGTTTTATCATCTTGCCTTGTAGGCAAGGCTCACAAGTGGGAAGATCTTCTACAGTTATAAAATCCAAAGGACCATCCTTTACCAACCTTGTGATTCGGTCAACACCGATATGGCCAAGTCGGTAATGCCATAGACACGTGGGATTAACTGTATCACAGGCTCTTTTCTTGGGGATTTCAACCGACGTAGTTTTGGTTATGTTAGTTTCTAGAAAATGATGTAGAATATAGAGACCATTCTCCAGCTCCCTGTATGCGATGAATCTGTTATTTCTTTTAATAGTAATCGTATTACTAAAGAAGATAGAATAACCATCTACACAGTTTTGAGAAAGAAATCAAATTTCTCCTTAAATTTTATACATAAAGACAATCTTTCAGTACAATTATTCCTTCTCTAAAAATTAACTCCACGGTTCCTATGGTCGCAGCTGCAACAGTTGCAGTAGTTCCAAGTAGAGTGTGACTTTTCCTTTACTCAGCCTTCTGCTTACCTTGAACCCCTGTAGTGAGTTACACGCATGAGTTGAAGCCCCGGAGTCAATACACCAGGACGTAGAAGCTACCAATAAATTGGTTAATATAACACAAGTTTTGAAATTACCTTTCTTGGATTCAAGGTAGGCAGGACAGTTCATTTTTCAGTGGCTGGTCTTCTTGCAGAAATGATAGGCATCCGATGCTTTGTCTTTCTTTTGTTTCTTGGGTTTGGTAGCCTTCTTCTAGGGCTTTCTCTTTGCCTTCCTTTTCTTGCCTGATTTACCAGTTTCAACAAGCATGGCAATGAGCTCATCCTTTTTAATCAATTCTTTGGCCCTCTGCAACATATTGTTGAGTTCCTGCAAGCTGATGTTCAGCTTGTTCAAGTTGTAGTTCATGATGAATGGATTAAAGGATGGAGGCAGAGAGTTGAGAATAACATCAATCAGAGTTACCAGATCCAGCCCGGATCCAAGAGCCTTCAGTTTGTTGATATAACCCATCATCCGGAGACAATAGTCATGAACTTATTGGCTCTTGGACATCTGCACGTTCATGAACTGTTTCAAGACCTTCTACTGAGTAGAACGATTCTGCTCTTCATACAATGTCTTGAGACTATCCAATACGTCATTGGCAAGTTTGATTTGATCGAACTACCTCTAAATTGGATTGTCCAAGGAGATAATGATTTAGTAGCGGGCAAGGGAGTTTTTCTCCTCCCATTCTTGGTATTCTCTTCTTCAAGCCTCAGAAGCCCTATCTCCTAGACGATCCGGGGAAGGATTCTTGGCTACCTTATCCAACTTTTCAAAAGTTAAGATCAACATAAGGTTCATGTATTAGTCGGCATAGTTTGGGCCCTTAAGCTTGTTGTCGTCAAGAAGCTTTGCAAATGATCTGTTTGCCATTTTCTGATAAAAGAGCAAACATCGGTCCACAACCTAATTTTATTCATGTTCATTTCATAGATATGGATTTTAATCTACGATCCATTTCCATTTATTCATCTTTGAGATTTCCCTCCTTTCTCAGTGAAGAAGAATACGGGTTGTCTCTGGAAATGTGGGAAATCACATAAGGTGCATAGAGCCAACTGTTTCAGCTGCATAACCCCACCACCTTTCTATGAAGGATCACATCCACTCATCATATGAGATTTCCCTTTGGCCTCTGTCAAATAAAGTTCAGAGCCGTTTTCAGGTAAACCTTTCTGTCCAGTGAGTGCTTACCCATCATATTCGTAAATGCCAAGGTACCGTGAGAGAGTTCCCATTTTCTGGTGAAGCCCCTCCCACATCAGTCTATGACGCCCCTATCATCTTATGAAACACTTAGACAAGCCCAACAACAAATGGATAGCCCATTTTCTGGTGCGTTTCCTCATTACTGAAGGACCCATCCTCATGCTAATGATGGAAGGCCTTTAGAGAGTTCATCATATGAATCTCCCTATCACTTGCACTCATATTAGATGGAGTGAATAGTTATCACGCCCTAGTTTGAGAACAACTTTCCCAAAACCCATATCTGCGCAAATTGGGTAGAACGCCTTCTGCCCATTTGTGCAGGTTCAGATCTGAAACAAAATGGTTCAAGATTTGAACCATGGCTCTGATACCACTGAAGGGATAGGATATCCATCACATGGACGCCCAAAGATTGTGGAAATAGGGGGCGAATTTCAAAATTTTTCTCTCCCTTCAACTGGGAATCCAATTCCCCATTTAGAAAATCATATTTTCAATGATCATTTTTTAACCATAAACTGAACCAGATCTGAACCAAAAGAAGTAGGGAGGGATAATGAAAGAATGGTAGGATCCATCTAATGGACGCCATGAAGGGTGCGGAATGGGTGGGCGAATTTCAAAAATTTTCCTACCTTCTTCCAACTGGGAATCATATTCCCTAAATTTAGAATACAATATTCAAGGATTCTACTTGAACCATAATCAAACCAGATCTGAACCAAAAGTAAACATGAAGGATTATACCTGATCCGGATAAACAATATCTCCCAAAGTTGGTGTTCACGCCCAAAGAAGAAACCAAGATCCGCTCATGCTGAAGATGACACAGCTGTGGATGGAACAGAACCAGCAGGGTGCGTCCTACACACTGGATCCTTCGCAAGAATCCTCTGGAAACTTTGAACACCGAATCTCTTTGGTCTTTCTTGCAAGATTGTTGTCAAGAACTGATTTCTTGACTTCCTATTGCTGCAAAGATCCAATCTTGCAACAGGGAATGGCGGCTGTTGGAGGAGTAATCCAAGGATGAAGAGGGCTGAACTGTGTCTCTTCTCTCTAGAGTCTGTGTGATATCAAATCTCAATTCGCAGGAGGTATCTCTTGCATACCAACCCTAGTTCGAAATCTAATATTTCTGTTAGGGTTTCTCTTCTTTCTTCTTGATTAAGAAAACTCCTAATTTGGGAGTTATCCCAATCCAAATCAGTATTTGGATAGGGGATAATCTTAATCTTATCTGTAGATTAAGTTAGCTAACTCCTGATCTTATCAGGAGGTTACCAGATTCAAATCTAATTTGAATTTGGTCTCTTAGAGTGGATCAGGTTAAAGACCCAATCCTTTTACTAACATTAATCTCAGATTCGCCCCATGAATAGGTGATCATATTAGCCCAGTTCGAGATGAGCTTTTGGCCCATTAAGTGTTCAGCGTTTAACTAGTTTCCAATCTACTGCCCAGTTGGGCTTCTTTGTATGGCGTGGGACCCAAGAATTGATCTATACACCAGCCACATGGGTTCGAACCAGCCTTTATTACAAGGCCCAACCGAATTCACTAAAAAACTCAATGACCCCCTTGAGCCCATCACATGGACCCTATGGGCTGAACACTTACATTAAGTGGTCCCTAGGCCAAGCCATCTTATAAAAACCCAGGGACTGTGGGCAGGTGCAAGATTAGCCCTTCAGGTATTATCCTAAATGGTCTTACACTTAACCTCTCAGCCCTTAATGATCAAGCACTGCCCGACAAGAGAAGACATCTCCCTCGGCTGCAAGGAACAGTGCCACACTCTCTACTCAAATGGATCCCGGGAATTAAAACTTTTTGCAAATCTTTTGAAACCATACATATACATACATATATATATATATATATATATATATATATATATATATTAATTTTGCAAAACAAAATTCCAACGATTGAAATCAACTGTCGACAGTTTGGTTTCCATTAGAGTGAGTGCATTCCCGATCATTACCATTGTCCGACAAAGGGGTTGATCCTGTCACTATGATCACTCACTCAGATGAATTCTCAGACTGCCCCAACATGTCCAGGTTTTGACCCCCACTAAGAATCTCACTGATTGACAACATCAAAGACAACCCGATCCGACACCTAGTGATGTGTCATAATCGAGTCTAGGGGTTAGGTGTAACTTTCTAGTTTTGCCCATCTGTCTCCAAGGTCTTGGGCAATACTGAAATCTGGTTCGGTTCAAGGGTTCAAGCAATCCTATACTGCATGTGCCTTGGGTCTTACCCTGATGGACAAAACAAGCCATCCCAACACTTGGTGGCACATCAGTATCAGCCTTGGTAGGATAAATCTCCCCAGACTTATCCAATGGCTGTGAACATTTAAAACTAACACAAGTTTCTATAAGTATCCAGTTTTAGGGTCTTACACAGAATTATACCAAACAACATGAATCAAACATGTACTTTATTTATTTACACTAAATGTCAAAAGTACATCAAAATGGATTGAAGCTAAGGGCATACAAAGTTGTCTAACAGATAATACCTGATACGGAGAAGTAGTATCTCCCAATAGAGGTGTTCACGCCCAATGAAGGATCCAAAATCTGCTCCCACTGAAGATGGCGAAGTGCAGAGTGGAGCAGAATCAGCAGTGTTCTTCCAAAAAAAACTTGACCCTTCGAAAAAATCAACTGGATGGCTTGTGAATACAACTCCAACCAATCTTTTGTCCAAAATATTGGTATCAAGATCAAATCTTGATTTCTCCCAAGAACTGGAGATCGAACTATTGGAGGCAGCGGCTGCAAGAAGGAGGCGGCAAGAGAGAATTCACAGGGTGCAAAATTCTCTCTTCTTGTGATCTCAACTCTGAAGACAAGAGTGTGTTGGTTGCATGTCTAAAGGCTGCCACCCCCTTCTCATTTTATAATCTTAAAGGGATCAGTTCCTAATCCCATTAGGAGTTGCTAATCCAAATCATATTTGGATAAGAAAGTCCCTTTAAGTGATAAGGGATAATCATTATCTTATCTGCAGATCAGATCAGCCATCTCCTAATCTAATTAGGAAGCTTCCAGATCTAAATCTTATTTAGATCTTGAACTCTCTAAGTGGATAGGGTATGGGCCCAATCCTATCAGTTGATCCATCTCAGAATTCACCCAAACATTGATCTACACATCAGCCACATGGGTTCAGCCTAGCCTTTGTTACAAAGCTTGGCCAAATACACTATTATGGATAGTGCACCCCCTGAAAACCATCTCATGGTCTCTATGGGCCCAACAATTACCCTAAGTGGTCCCTGGGCCAAGCCACCTTGTAACACCTAGGGACTGTGGGCAGATGCAAGATTAGCCCATCAGGTATTATCCTCAATGGTCTTACACTTAACATCTCAGCCCATAACGATCATACACTTCCCCACAAGAGAGGACCTCTCCCTCGGCTGCAAGAAATAGTGTTGCACTCTCTATTTATTAAAACCTTTTGCAAATCATTTCGAAACCATAATATATATACTTTCATATCTCATATAAAATATATTTTGCAAAAACAAATCTCAACGATTGAAATTGGTTGCCGACAGTCTTGGTTTCCATTAGTGAGAGTGTATCCCCGATCATTACCTTTGTCCGACAAAGGGGCTTATTCTGTCACTATGATCACCCACTCAGATGAATTCTCAGACTGTCCCAACAAACCCAGGTTTTGACCCCCGCTAAGGATCTCACTAATTGGTATATCAAAGACAGCCCAATCCGACACCTAGTGCAGTATCATAATCGAGTCTAGGGGTCGGGTGTAACTTTCGAGTTTTGCCCATCAATCTCCAAGGTCCAAGGCAATATTAGAAATCTGGTCCAGTTCAAAGATTCAATTAATCCTACATTGTATATGCCTAGGGTCGTATCCTGGCAGCTGAGATAGGCCACCCCAACCGACTTGGTGGCACCACAATGTCAGCCTTGTCAGGATAGGTCTCCCCAGACCGACCCACTAGCTGTGAACATTCTAAACTAACATGAGTCTCATTAAGTGTCCAGTTTAAGGGTATTACATAGAAACATACCAAAGGAACATGAATCAAATATGCACTTTTATTCATTTACAATAAACTCATAAAGTACATCATCTTGATTGAAGCTAAGGGCATACAAAACTGTCTAACAACTCCATCCCCAAAAGTTCATTTCATTCATGCATTGTTTCCAACAAAAATGTGAAAATTCACATTTCAACAATATTACGATTCCAAAAACATTCATTTTCCACATAATGGGATCAAGAGAGCCCAAAACCCCAAAAAACACAGCATCACATTTTGGAATCAAAGAAAACCCAAAATCCAGAAATTTAAGCAATATTGTGACTCCAAAAACTTGCATTGATCTTGAAACATACCCCATTTTGGGATCCAAGAAATACAAATTCTAAATTCTGTTCGTGTGGCATACTTCCAAAGGCAATGTCATATTCAAATTCTATCCAAATCCACGCAAAAAGAGCAATTCTAGACTAGGATTCAATACGAGTGACAGTCCATGAGGTTCAAGAAAAAGATAAGCAAAGTAATCAAGAGAGTGGTGCTTACCTCTTTGGAAGTCCCAAACATTAGCCATGCGCATTAAGAAAAGAAATCCAAGCTTTCCCAAGCAAAAACTAAGCTCCTCATGTGAAATGATTCATTGTCAACCCATTGAATTTAAGTGTGCATATGCTTTAAAGACTTCTCAATTAATTGCACGTTAATTCATCACATAATGGAATTATGAGAGGAAATACATGTAGAATTCAATTTCCATTCCCTTCCTTGTTTTAGCATTCATCTCCCCACAAACTTACCCTCATCTTCTTTTTCACACTTGGGTTGAATTATGGGAAGGGGATAGGGATCATGCAATTTGTTAACATCCCTACACACTTCCTTACATTCAACTTGAATTTTGTCACCCAACAAAACATGAAATTCAATCTACTATCAAAACATGAGTGATATAAGAGCATGCAAGAGGCTTATTCCCTAAGAAAATTTCCTAGTTCAAGAGAACAACATGAATACACTAATAAAGCAAATTAGCTAATACAAAAAAATGTAAATCAAAACATGAGAAAGAAATAAAGAATCCATTCAATTGATGCAAAGTAAAATGATTATGCAAGAAAAAAGAAAGAAACTCATATGCCCAAAGTGGGGTAATAGAGACACACTTATTATCAACAAAATAACACAAGAAGCATTATATGAAATAATCTAAACAAAAGGCAAGAAAAGCAAGCTTATTTCCAATAAAAAAGGAAAAACCCGTTGGGCACCCCATGTGGGCCCCACCTATGGTTTAAGAACTCCCCAATGGAATCGCCATTCTGTGAGCATTGGGAAATGACTCACTTTGGGCTAGATTTGGAGTCGCACCATCAATTTTATGAAATGGTGATGGGACCTCTAAATATGATTTTCAAAACCGTTTTTATTTTAATAGTGACTCCAAAACTGGAGGCACCATTAACCAATTCATGTAAGACTCGTATAGGAAAGGAAAGGGGTTAGGAACCCCTCTCCTGGGTCCAATAAGTGGGGCCCACATGGAATTCCTGAACGAGCATAAGCACAAAATAAGCAATTATGTAAACAAATTAATAAAGAAATCAAACCATAAGAGCAAACCATCACAAAAGAAAATCTACCTTATCATAATTTATTATTTTTTTATCATTTTATTATTTTTTTATTATATTTTTTTATATTATTTTTCACTTTCTTCTTTTTTTAATCTAATTTTATCACTTGTGTATGTGATTTTTATTTGATTTTATTGGATTATCAAATTTATTTGTTTTTCTTATTTTTTTATTTTTATCAGAATTTTTTTTATTTTTTTTATATTTAACTTTGTTATGCTTTTTTTATAATATTATTTTTTCTGTGTTTTTCATTATTATTCTTCTTTATGGGTTATTCCTATTCCTTACATACTTAGCAAATAGTCGAGTCTAATATAACCTTTCACCCTTTGTCCAATTTTCTTGTTATTATATAATTATTTTTTTTTATTTCTTTTTGCTGCTTTTTTTTATCTTTTTTTCTTTTTACTTTTATTATGACCATGATAATTTTTCCTCTTCAACTAATCACCTCTGTCATTATGATTTAGCACACTAAAATTACCTTGACTTCAGAAAAAATTTATGCATGATGAATAAGTCCCATGGAATCTCAATTGAAAAAGACTTCAAACCACAGTTCATAATCACAAACCAACAAAGACATGAAAGATAGATGTCTAAACTAAATAGATTAACAATTAAAGGAAAAACAAGACAAATCTCATACCAATTCCAGTTTAAGCATGGCAAGCATAACAAACAACAAATCGAATCGCATCAATTTTAAAATGGCTGAAATCTATTTTACTGGCGGTAATCATCACAGAAGAGAAATCTACTTCACATAGAACAATGATCAATAACATGACCTTATTTTTGAATAACTAATATGTGGGTCTGGGTTGATAGCAAGAGCTGACGGAGTCGGTTCTGTAGAACCTCATCACCGGCTTCATCGGCTATTCCCCCTTGTTCTACAAAACAGAAATAATAATAATAATGATGGTAAAATACAAAAAATCTCTCTGACAATCATAAAAACTTTCCCTATAGTTTTACTTTAGTAAAAACATATCCTCTATTTTTGAAAAATTCAACAAGTACCTCTCTTTTGTCAAGGATCAAGACGGACAATGTTAAAGAGATGAACATTTTTTTCAAAATACCTATTTTACCCTTTTATGAATTAATATACATATATTTTTATTCAAATAGCCCTGTCTCAGCAACTCCATAATATGATCAAACAATGTTCATCTTCTTCCTCACACACACAGCGACAGAACAGAGGTGCACTGCCCCCTCCAACCTTCCCTCTTATTTAATGGGTGGGCAACCATGGCGGCAGATGGATGACAATGTCAAGCATCCAACGATGGTACTGGGAATTTCGTTCAGCAATGGGAACAGTACTCTGTTTTCTCCTTCATTACATGCTTCCTCCTGTAATGGGTGGGCAACCTTGTAATGGGAATTTCGTTCATTACAGGGCTAGCACCAAAGTTGATAGCCCTTGCTAGCTCAGATCCAAATAACCGGTCACTAATTGGAAACTTGAAGTGTTATCCCATGGAGAAATATTTATGTTTGAAAGTCCCGAAATTGACTTACTGTTTGTAGCATCTATTGCTCGCTTCTTGTTGTGAAACAATTCCGGTTCCGTAAACCATGGGTGAGCACGCTTTGGTTCAATTCTGGAAGAATTATCACAAGTCATCTCACCATCATTTAAACACCCAGGACCTTTTGCCATCCAAAATCCCTTTTCAAACCAACAAGGAAACACATAGGATTGGCATTGACTCTGCTTTTAGAAACCATTCCACTATGTAGTTCAAACTAGAAACTCCAAAACACTAAAACCCTCATCGATGAGGGTACTGGTAACACCTGGAGGATGCAAGGTAAACCCTTTTGCATTTGTTCCATTATGCAACAATAAGCATCATTGAAAATTATAATGCTTAAAGAGAAGATAACGAAAAGACATTGTTCAGAAACAATATCTCTAGGACATAGACTACCAGTTTGTATTTCATATAGATCAATCTAAATAATGACACTTCAAAATGCGAAGATTACTTGTATGAGATGCATAGATTTGAACATTTGGTCATTCTGATCTAGCACCATGAAACGTCTTACCATTTATCTTTTCATACATGCAAAAGATGGCATGCACATACAGTACTACTTTCAAATAGAAAGTTTGGAGGCATAGACTGAAAGGACGAGAGATCCATCCTATGGACGCCCAAAAATTGCGGAATAAGGGGCGAATTTCAAAAATTTTTCCTCTCCCTTCAACTGGGAATCACATTCCCTATTTAGAAAATCATATTTTCAAGGATAAATCTTGAATCTTAAACTGAACCAGATCTGAACCAAAAAAAATATGAGAGAATAATACCTGATACGGAGAAGTAATATCTCCCAACGAAGATGTTCACGCCCAAGGAAGGATCCAAAGACTACTCCCACTGAATATGGCGTAGTACAGGATGGAGCAGAATCAGCGGTGTTCTTCCCCAAGAACTCTGTCCTTCGCAAGAATCAGTAGAATGGTACGTGAGCACAGCTTCCTTTTCAATCCTTTCTCAAAGAACTGATTTCAAGATCCAATCTTGACTTCTCCCACAGCTGGAGATCGAACTGGCAAACAGGGCGACAAGAGCAGGGAGGCGGCAAGAGAGTATTCGCAGGGTGCAGAATTCTCTCTTCTTGATTTCAGCACTAAATAGATCTGATGTGTTTCTTAGTCTCTCTTTTTCTTTTAGGCTGCCGCCCCCTCCTTCTTTTTGTTAAATTAAAATATCAGCTACTAATCCCATTAGGAGGTGCTTATCCAAATCATATTTGGATCAGCCTTCTCTTCTAATGATAAGGATAAACCCTTATCTTATCTGTAGATTAGATTAGCTTTATCCTAATCCCATTAGCAGGTTTCTAGATTTGAATCACATTCAGATCTGGACTCTCTGAATGGATAGGATTAAGACCCTATCCTATCTACTAATTTATCTCAGAATTCGCCCCTTCAATTAACTAAATAAATAGCCCAGTTCGAAATGGGCTTTAGGCCCATCAAGCTTATGTGCTCACTTCACCTTCCTAACTGCTGCCTAGTTGGGCTTCCTTGTATGGCGTGGGACCCAAGCATTGATCTACACATCAGCCACATGGGTTCGGCCCAGCCTTTGTTACAAGGCCTGGTCGAATACACTGTTAAAGACAGTGCACTCCCTGAAACCCATCGAATGGGCTTTATGGGCCCAACACTTAACCTAAGTGGTCCCTGGGCCAAGCCACCTTGTAATACCGAGGGACTGTGGGCAGATGCAACATTAGCCCATCAGGTATTATCCTCAAGGGTCTTACACTTAACCTCTCAGCCCTTAATGATCATACACTGCCTGACAAGGGAGGACCTCTCCCTCGGCTGCAAGGAACAGTGTTGCACTCTCCACTTATATGGATCCTGGGAATTAAAACCTTTTGCAAACATTTTAGAAACCACAATATATATACTTTTATATCTCATATAAAATATACTTTGCAAAAAAAATCTCAACGGTTGAAATCGGCTGCCGGCAGTCTTGGTTTCCAACAGTGAGAGCGCATCCCCGATCATTACCTTTGACCGACAAAGGGGCTGATCATGTCACTATGATCACCCACTCAGATGAATTCTCGGATTGTCCCAACATACCCAGGTTTTGACCCCCGCTAAGGATCTCACTGATTGGTACATCAAAAACACCCCGATCCGACACCTAGTGTAGTATCATAATCGAGTCTAGGGGACGGGTGTAACTTTCCAGTTTTGCCAATCAATCTCCAAGTTCCAGGGCAATATTGGAAATCTGGTCCAGTTCAAAGATTCAATTAATCCCACACTGTATGTGCCTAGGGTCTCACCCCGGTAGCTGAGACAAGCCACCCCAACTGACTTGGTGGCACCACAGTGTCAGCCTTGTCAGGATAGGTCTCCCCAGACTGACCCACTGGCTGTGAACATTCTAAACTAACACAAGTCTCAATAAGTGTCCAGTTTAAGGGTATTACGCAGAAACATACCAAGGGAACATGAATTAAATATACACTTTTATTCATTTACAATAAACTCATAAAGTACATCAATTTTGATTGAAGCTAAGGGCATACAAAACTGTCTAACAGCTCCCACTTGCACTTAGGTCCAATCAGGTACTAGCCGGAGTCTCATACTTTCCACGTGTTTCATAAACACTTTCTGTGTCAGTGGCTTAGTCAATGGGTCTACCACATTCTCCGCTGATGCTACCTCTTATTATCATCCTCCCGTAGGTCCATTGTTGTCATACAACAATGGAATGGGTGATGTGCTGAATTCCAAATTCATGAATGAACACCATCATTCATAAGGCAGCCTCACTTACGGCAATGCGCTCGGCTTGGGTTGTGGAGTCTGCAGTGGACCCCTGTTTGCTGCTTTTCCAGCAAACAGCACACGATCCTATCGTGAAAACATATCCAGATGTAGACTTTCTATCATCTGGGTCTGATTGGAAATCGGCATCTGTATACCCTTAGATTTGTAGTGAGCTACCGTTGAATACTAGACAAAACTCTTTTGTCATTCGAATGTACTTAAGTATGTTTTTCACAGCAGTCCAATGCTCCTGCCCTGGGCTGGCCTGAAATCTGCTTACTACAATCACTGCCTGAGCTATGTCAGGATGAGTGCACAGCATAGCATACATGATGCTCCCCACGGCAGAGGCATAGGGAACGTCTTTCATGCCATCAATCTCCTCAGAAGTCTTGGGAGATATCTTCTTGGAGAGAGTGACTCCGTACTTGAAAGGAACATTTCCTTTCTTGGAGTTTTCCATGTTGTATCTCTTGACTATTTTGTCAATATAAGCAGATTGGGATAATCCTATTATCCGCTTCGATCTATCTCTATAGGGTCGAAGACCCAGTATATAGAAGGCTTCTCCAAGATCTTTCATGGAGAATTGCTGTGACAGCCATACTTTCACCGTAGTTAACAAACCTACATCATTCCCAATGAGTAGAATGTCATCTACATACAGAACCAAGAAGGTAACCTTATCTCCACTGTACTTCCTGTAAACACAGGGTTCATCCGGATTCTGCTCGAAGTCAAACGATTTGACGGTAGAGTCAAAACGGATGTTCCAACTTCTAGAAATTTGCTTAAGTCCATAAATGGATCTATTAAGTTTATATACCATATTTTCCTGACCTGCAGCAATGAAGCCTTGCGGCTGCTGCATATAGATATCTTCAGTAAGATCTCCATTCAGGAATGCAGTTTTGACATCCATTTGCCAAATCTCATAATCATGGTATGCTGCTATAGATAGCAGGATCCTAATGGATTTAAGCATGGCCACAGGTGAAAAGGTTTCCTCATAATCGATGCCCTCTTTCTGAGTGTACCCTTTCGCCACCAGACGAGCCTTGAATGTCTCAACCTTACCATCGGGGCCCTTTTTCCTCTTGTAAATCCATTTGTAGCTGTTTGCTTTTACCCCAGAGGACGGATCTACTAGAGTCCAAACTCCATTGATCTCCATTGAGTCCATCTCTGCTCTCATGGCCTCCACCCATTTTTGGGAATCTACGTCCAACATAGCTTCTATGTAAGTCACGGGATCCTCCTGACTAGTCAAGGTTTCCACCAGGTAACTATCCTGGTCATAACCATAACGGACTGGTGGCCTAGATACCCGAGTGGATCCTCTAGGTTGGTCACTACCTGGAACTTGTAGGACATCTCCCACTGCTCCTGAGCTCTCCTTATCAGGAACAACTTCCTGACGATGGGTATCCCGGATATAGTCGGTTTCCAAGAATTGCGCGTTACGACTGCAGAGCACTTTCTGCTCACTTGGGTCATAGAATAGGTAACCTACAGGGCCTTTTGGGTAGCCTACAAATAAGCAACGACTGGTCTTGGATTCCAACTTGTCTGCACTCGTTCTTTTAACGTGTGCTGGACAACCCCAAATCTTCAAGTGTCTCACACTTGATTTCTTTCCGGTCCAAAGTTCATATGGAGTATTCGGAACCGATTTGGTTGGAACCCGATTCAGCACATAAATCGTAGTCTCTAATGTGTAACCCCAAAAGGATGTGGGTAACTCTGAGTGTATCAGAAGCGACCAGACCATATCCAATAAGGTCCTATTCCTCCTCTCTGAAACACCGTTAAGTTGTGGTGTAGCAGGAGGAGCTAATTGTGATACTATCCCATTGTCCTTTAAGTAGTCCCTGAATTCGTCAGAGAGATACTCGCCATCTCGATCTGATCAAAGGGCCTTAATTTCTCTCCCTAACTGTTTCTCGACCTCTTGTCTAAACTCTTTGGACTTTTCAAAAGATTCAGACTTGTGTCTCATTAGGTACACGTAACCGTATCGTGAAAAATCATCTGTGAAGGTGATGAAATACACGTGTTGATTTCGTGTCCTAACACTCAGGGGACCACATATATCAGTATGTATTAGGTCAAGTGTGCCCGTACATCTTTCAGGCTTACCGTTAAATGGCCGTTTCGTCATCTTGCCTTGTAGGCAAGGCTCACAAGTGGGAAGATCTTCTACAGTTAGAAAATGCAAAGGACCATCCTTTACCAACCTTGTGATTCGGTCAACACCGACGTGGCCAAGTCGATAGTGCCACAGACACGTGGGATTAACTGTATCACGAGCTCTCTTCTTAGGGATTTCAGCCGACGTAATTTTGGTTATGTTAGCTTCTAGAGAAGGACGTAGAACATAGAGACCGTTCTCCAGTTCCCCGTATGCGATGAATCTGTTGTTTCTTTTAATAGTAATCGTATTACTAAAGAAGACAGAATAACCATCTGCACACAGTTTTGAGACAGAAATCAAAATTCTCCTTAAATTTTGCACATAAAGACAGTCTTTCAGTACAATTGTTCCTTCTCTAAAAATTAATTCCACGGTTCCTATGGCCGCGACTGCAACAGTTGCAGTAGTCCCCAAGAAGAGTGTGACTTCTCCTTCACTCAGCCTTCTGCTTACCTTGAACCCTTGCAATGAGTTACAAGCATGGGTTGAAGCCCCGGAGTCAATACACCAGGATGCAGAAGCTACCAACAAATTGATTTCTATAACACAAGTTTCGAAGTTACCTTTCTTGGATTCCAGGTAGGCAGGACAGTTCCTTTTCCAGTGGCCGGTCTTCTTGCAGAAGTGACAGGCATCCGATGCTTTGTCTTTCTTCTGCTTCTTGCTCTTAGCGGCTTTCTTCTGAGGCTTCTTTGCCATCCTCTTTCTCTTGCCTGTCTTGCCAGTTTCAACAAGCATGGCTACAGGCTCATCCTTTCTAATCAGTTCTTCAACTCTTTGTAACATATTGTTGAGCTCTTGTAAGCTGACATTCAGCTTGTTCATGTTATAGTTCATGATGAACGGATCCAAGAGCCTCCAGTTTGTTGATGTATCCCATCATCCGAAGACAATGGTCATGAACTTGTTGATTCTTGGACATTTGTGCGGTCATGAACTGTTTCAAGACCTTTTGTCGAGTAGAACGATTATGCTCTTCATACATTGTCCTGAGACAGTCCAATATGTCTTTGGCAAGTTTGATCTGATCGAACTGCCTCTGTATCGGGTTGTCTAGGGAGGCAATGATGTAACACCGAGCAAGGGAGTTTTTCTCCTCCCATTCTTGATAGTCTCTCCTTCGGGCCTCAGAAGCCCTATCACCCGGACGCTCCGGGGCAGGATTATTTGCCACTTTGTCCAGCTTTTCAGAAGCTAGGACCAGCATAAGGTTCCTGTACCAGTCAGCATAGTTTGGGCCCTTCAACTTGTTGTCATCAAGCAGTTTTGCAAAAGATCCGTTTGCCATTTTCTGATAAAAGAGCAAACATCAGTCCACAACATAATTTGATTCATGTTCATTTCATAGATATGGATTTTAATCTATGATCCATTTCCATTTATTCGTCTCTGAGATTTCCCTCCTTTCTCAGTGACGGAGACTACGGGTTGTCTCTGGAAATGTGGGAAATCACATAGGGTGCATGGAGCCAACTGTTTCAGCTGCATAACCCCACCACCTTTCTGTGAAGGATCACATCCACTCATCATATGAGTTTTCCCTTTGGCCTCTGTTAGACAAGGTTTAGAGCCATTTTCAGGTAAACCTTTCTGTCAAGTGAGTGTTTACCCATCATATTCGTGAACGCCAAGGTACCATGAGAGAGTTCCCATTTTCTGGTGAAGCCCCTCCCACATCGGTCTATGACGCCCCTATCATCTTATTAAAACACTTAGACAAGCCCAACAGCAAATGGATAGCCCATTTTCTGGTGCATTTCCTCATTACTGAAGGACCCATCCTCATGCTAATGATGGAATGCCTTTAGAGAGATCATATTAATCTCCCTATCACATGCACTCATATTAGCTAGGGTTCCGCACTTTAGGTCAAACCAAAGTGGCTCCCACTGACTTTCATAAAGCCAGATTTCGGTGAGCCTTGAATCGGCTAGGGTTCCGCACGTAACCTCTTGATGAGGTGTGGGGCCCACCAGTGAGGGAAGTCATCCAATGAGCAAAAGGGACACCATGGCAATGATGTGCATTCAGCCATGGTGTGCGCAAGAGCCACTGTCGAATGAGCATGGGCCAAGTACTTATGGCCCATGTACGCAGCACATCACACATCCATACATCACATGCAGGGATAGATTGATCCAATCAATTAATTATCTATAAGGCCCGTTGGAAGCCCGTTAAAATTCTTTAATATTAACCATTAATATTGTCTAGGTATATGGGCTGAATTAGGGTTACCCAGTTCGGCCCATATATCTTTATCCTTTAAAATGGGCTTTTGCAGTTTTAACTATTTAAAACTTGGGCCTTTATAGGCTGGGCCGAATTAACCATTTAATTAAATATCAATCCTCAGGCCCATTAGTGGGAAATTAGGGCTGACTTTCAGCCTTGATTAAACCCTAGAATTGGTCCAAACAGTTTTGAACCAATCTCGATTCAAATGGGTGTAGGGTTTGATTTTTAATTAAATCCTTAATTCAAGAAAATAATCTGAAATTAAATACTGATAAAAGGAAAAACAAGAATCAGTCAATTAGGGTTGTTCGCACAATCCTTCATACAAAACAGAGGTTAGATCACAGAATGCAGTTTCACAAACTGCAAATCGCAGATAGCATTTCTCTCATCTGCGAAATCTCCTTCTCTACGAAATCTCCTTTTCTGCGCCGCCAACTTCGATCCAAAATAAAGTAAATAGAAATCCTATTTCTATTAATAGTTACATCAGATCGAATACCTATACATTGAGTCTAGAAATAAAAAAAAATATTTACAGACCCAAAATAAATCAAGAACTGCAAAATCGCAGGTTCCCTGCACAAACCAAGAACTCGATCTCCTCTTGTACGAACAGCCCATAAATCAAGAAAATTATAAAGAACAATTATAAATAATAATCAAATTTATTTAAAATTAATTTCAGATTATTTGCCCATCTATTTTGGGAACAAATTTCCCAAAAACCAAATCTGCGCAAATTGGGTAGAACGCCTTCTCCCTAATTGCGTAGGTTCAGATCTGAAACAGAATGGTTCAAGATTTGAACCATGGCTCTGATACCCCTGAAAGGACGAGAGATCCATCCCATGGATGCCCAAAGATTGCGGAATAAGGGGCGAATTTCAAAAATTTTTCCTCTCCCTTCAACTGGGAATCACATTCCCTATTTAGAAAATCATATTTTCAATGATAAATCCCAACGAAGGTGTTCACGCTGAAGGAAGGATCTAAAGACTGCTCCCACTGAAGATGGCGCAGTGTAGGATGGAGCAGAATCAGCAGTGTTCTTCCCCAAGAACTCTGTCCTTTGCAAGAATCAGTAGAATGGTACGTGAGCACAGCTTCCTTTTCAATCATTTCTCAAAGAACTGATGTCAAGATCCAATCTTGACTTCTCCCACAGCTGGAGATCGAACTGGCAAACAGGGCGACAAGAGCAGGGAGGCGGCAAGAGAGTATTCGCAGGGTGCAGAATTCTCTCTTCTTGATTTCAGCACTAAAGAAGATCTGATGTGTTTCTTGGTCTCTCTTTTTCTTTTAGGCTGCTGCCCCCTCCTTCTTTTTGTTAAATTAAAAGATCATCTCCTAATCCCATTAGGAAGTGCTTATCCAAATCATATTTGGATCAGCCTTCCCTTCTAGTGATAAGGATAAACCCTTATCTTATCTGCAGATTAGATTAGCTTTATCCTAATCCCATTAGGAGGTTTCTATATCTGAATCACATTCAGATATGGACTCTCTGAGTGGATAGGATTAAGACCTATCCTATCTACTACTCCATCTCAGAATTTGCCCCTTTAATTAATTAAATAAATAGCCCAGTTCGAAATGGGCTTTAGGCCCATCAAGCTTATGTGCTCACTTAACCTTCCTAACTGCTGCCCAGTTGGGCTTCCTTGTATGGCATGGGACCCAAGCACAAGGCCTGGTCGAATACACTATTAAAGACAGTGCACCCCCTGAAACCCATCGAATGGGCTCTATGGGCCCAACACTTACCCTAAGTGGTCCCTAGGCCAAGCCACCTTGTAACACCCAGGGACTGTGGGCAGATGCAAGATTAGCCCATCAGGTATTATCCTCAAGGGTCTTACACTTAACCTCTCAGCCCTTAATGATCATACACTGCCCGACAAGAGAGGACCTCTCCCTCGGCTGCAAGGAACAGTGTTGCACTCTCCACTTATATGGATCCTGGGAATTAAAACCTTTTGCAAACATTTTAGAAACCACAATATATATATTTTTATATCTCATATAAAATATACTTTGCAAAACAAATCTCAACGGTTGAAATCGGTTGTCGGCAGTCTTGGTTTCCAACAGTGAGAGCGCATCCCCGATCATTACCTTTGTCCGACAAAGGGGCTGATCCTCTCACTATGATCACCCACTCAGATGAATTCTCGGATTGTCCCAACATACCCAGGTTTTGACCCCCGCTAAGGATCTCACTGATTGGTACATCAAAGACACCCCGATCCGACACCAAGTGCAGTATCATAATCGAGTCTAGGGGACAGGTGTAATTTTCCAGTTTTGCCCATCAATCTCCATGTTCCAGGGCAATACTGGAAATCTGGTCCAGTTCAAAGATTCAATTAATCCCACACTGTATGTGCCTAGGGTCTCACCCCGGTAGCTGAGACAAGCCACCCCAACCGACTTGGTGGCACCACAGTGTCAGCCTTGTCAGGATAGGTCTCCCCAGACCGACCCACTGGCTGTGAGCATTCTAAACTAACACAAGTCTCAATAAGTGTCCAGTTTAAGGGTATTACATAGAAACATACCAAGGGAACATGAATCAAATATGCACTTTTATTCATTTACAATAAACTCATAAAGTACATCAATTTTGATTGAAGCTAAGTGCATACAAAACTGTCTAACATAGACCACATTCATTATGTCCCTCTATAATTCTATCGGTATGGAATAAAATACGGAGGTATCCCACCTTTAATAGAGTCAAACTCATTCTAACACTATGTACCCATCTCTTGGCATTCATATCTCTATGTATGGTGGCTGTGGCAGTGAATCCTCTTCTTGCTTGACTCTTCAAAACTAATCTACTTCTGGCTTGGTAACTATTGCACATCACCAATTCCTTTTGCACAATAGCTAAAGACTCTTCAGAACCCAATGGTTGAACTAATACCTAATCTATAGGTTATTTGTAGGATCACACTCAAACAATTTAATAAAGCGAGATTGGAACTCCAAACGACACGATCAAATCAAGTTATGAACCCGAAGCTTTCCTTCGCCAGTCTACGACAAGGATAAGTAGATAAATAAACACAAGCCCTCGGGTCAACACAGTCGCACTCCAGGACGACCGATGGAAACTCGAAAAATAAATTCGTTTAAGCTTTGAAGTTTTGTTGTAGTATGGGTTGTGCTTCGATAGTGTAAGTCGAAATATGAATTCCACCGATGGAAACACACTCACTGTTGAGATTAGAGAATTGATCGAACTAGCAATTATGGCAATGATAACAACAATTGCCTTAGCAGCTGCCAATCCAAGAGTTTCTGCTATGTCTTGAAAACCAATCTGTACAAATAAGACAATATTGTCCCACAAATACCACAAAATAATTAGAAGCTGCTTACCATTAAAATGAAGATGTGTCCTAAAAATCATAAAGATATAATTATGTACCTAAAAGATGGAAAGAATTATAAGATGCCATACAAAATGGAAACTAGGGGTTGGACCATGACATTAGAAAAAAAATCCAAAGGAATGGAAGTAAAATTATCAACGTAATGGAAGATTTGATAAAATGGAACTATGCAGTTTAGGTATTCAAAAGAAAAATAGAAGAAAAGTGTAATTAATTGTGATGCCAACCGAAATGAAAAAAGAGTAAAAAGATAATATCTTCATGATACCTGAGGTCTGGATTATATAAATAGTGCATCTTTGGTGTTATCTAATATTTGAAGAAGTTCAACACTTTTGATGTAAACATGGCAAAACGTCTCTTAATTGTAAGGACATTATAGCATCCTCTCTAGGAATGGAACATATTCTATGCTTACCTTTTAGCCTAAAACCATACCATTGGATGACACTTCTTTTTTTGGATTTTCAGAGGGGGGAAGTTGGTCAATGGATTTTGATTCCCATTGACCAAGGAACCCATGTTCTTTTTTCAGATTTATGTGGGGACCAGAGAAAGTTTATTTTCTTGGGTATCACTTACCCATCCATCTCCTAGGTGGGTAAATAACTTTCCCACTTGGGGGGAAAGATGCTAACACTTGAATGGAGTAAAATTGCCCCTTTTAATATCGGATTTTTATGGCTAAAATGGTAATTGCCTTATTTACATGGGAAATAAAAGAATATGGGTAAATGCACTTACTCAGGTAAGTCTTTCCTGGGAAATAATTACTTGGATAAATGCATTTACCTAGGTAAGTAACTTATTGAAAAGCAAATAGAGCCTTTAGAGAAAGGATCTTCAGTCCCATGCTAAACCAAGATACAAGGTTCAACACGATTTTTTTTTCTATATTATGATATTCAACTTATTGTCTTGTATCAATCCCCGAAGTCATAAGTTTTAATCCAACAATTTTAACTTGAAAAGCACAACCTTGGTTAGTCATGTATACCTTATATTTAGTCCATATCCATTTTGGGCTACTACAAAAAAAAAAAAAAAAAAAAAGAAGAAGAAGAAAAATTGGGCACTTCAACTCAACTTTTAGACCAAGTTCCATGACTAACAAATGGTTTAGTGATTCATTTCCTATATCAAGGCAAGGTTTGATGACTCTAATTGATTTCAAGTCATGTGACCTCGTTACAATCTTTCCAAGAAAATTTTGTTTCACAACTTTGTCTAGAACTTTAACCGGTTCAAGATTCCTGGGTCACGCAGACAACTTTACTCAATCTTAATCACAATTATTGGGGCTTAGCTACACAAATCCTATCATGCCATCATGCTCCATCAAGAGACATTTTATCTGTCAAATAGCAAGTCCTTAACATTTCAGGATTTATCTTCATATTGTATATTTGTATTATACTTGATATCTTAGACCTGTGGATTCTGTATTAGATTTAGGTAAACACATAATTGGGTTTCTTAGGTTCAATATGTCTTAGGGATTCAATAGTTTTATTCTCTCATATCATCAATGAATTTCAGTTTCTAGAGATGGGAGAAAGGGTTCAATCTCTCTCTCTCTTTCTCTCTTTCCTCTGACTGATCACCAAATAGAGTAGTGGAGATTCAGGTGCTAATGTATTGAGGCTAAAATTCAACACTTGAATTCAAAGGTTACAACGATATCCCGTGATTATCCACATGCTTACAAGGCATGTGACGACTGTGAAAAGCTAAGCTTTTCCTTAGTCAAGTAGGAGAGTTATTAGGGAAATAATAGTCAGTTTATTGATTTTTCAGACTTTCCACCTAGAGCATGTATTGCAACAATAGAATTTCAGGATTAATAAACATATCATGCTTGTTTCTTTTTGTATTTTACATATATATTGCCTATATTGGTTGATTGGGCCCTGCATTTGATCAAATAAATTATTGGATGATATTCTCTTATAATAGATTTGCAACAATGTTTGAGAAGCTTTATAAGAATATACATGATAAATAAAATGTTAACTTACCAGGTAATGCTTGAAGCCAATGGGTTTGGCTCATCTTACCCAACCAACAATTGTTGAAGTGTGTTGTGAAGTGTGTTGTGACAATGTTAATGGCTTTTGATTTGTGTTAATCGACCACCAATGGAGTACAAAACAAGAGTATGATGTAGAAAACCAAAATTGTTTGACTCCACTTGCCATGGCTCACCCTCTCACATGCTCACTGCAATCGAATTCAAAGCAAATAACATTTTGCATTTCATTTTTGCCAAGTGTCAGAAAAGTGCTAACATGTTCCTGCAGTTCAGATCTTTTCCTACCATATGCTGGAATATTTATTTAAAAGGAACAGAAAAATAACGAGGACATGATAAAAAAGGAATCAGGGGTGTTTTAAAAGGGTAATCCTAGAAATAAAAAATCAGGGTGTGTTGATGATTCATCCCTTTTTCATTTTTATAAATGGGTAAGAAATGTAGCGTTGATCATCTAAATAGCCCCACCAAAATTTTTGAGTGAGTATTGCTAATTGATTACAGTGGGATTGGGAGAACAATTTAGATGACATTTGCATAAGTTGGGAGAGACTTCATAGTACTTTAGATCAACACCGATCTGCCTTCATGGGATAAAAATTGACTTTTCCAATTCTCTAGTCTCCCTTTATATTTATCTATCACCATCTTTGCAACCCCTTAATTCATGGAAATGACAATCCAAATATATTTCGTGTCCTATAATCATTAAAGCACCCAAAATATTAGTAATGATCGAAGATTACGACTGAATAAAATTGATGATTTATCATAATTGACCCATTGTACTAACCAAGAACAAAGTTGATAGGGCATCCAGAGTAGTTGAGATGAGGGCGTCCACCGAGGTCTTCGGGAGGTTTCCTCTTCTCGAAGGAGTCCGCTTTCTTGTCTGTGCTGGACACTCCTTATTCGTGCTCTTCCGTTATACATGGTGTCAACATGGCTTAAGAGAGAGAGCGGCCACAGAGATTGCCATGTGGCATCTTTGGCCAGCTCAACCATCACTTGAACACCACTCCCCTAGTTCCGAAGTCGATGAGTGTTGTGCTCGTTCATGACTAGATGTGGAAGAGTTCTATAGTTCTCAACTGAGGAAGTTTAATTTCTTCAAGTTGATTGGCCCAAAGTAACGTCATTTTTTCAAGTGGACCCATTAATTTAATGCTCTTGTTGTTTCTAATACGGGTCATCAGATGTATCGTTTCGTTTTCCCCAGGTCACATGTGTGTGAAGGGCGGCGTCGAATTGGCATCATTGATTTGGGCTGATCTGGACCGTTGGTCCTCTTTATAAAATGGGAGGTAACAAGCCATTTTACTTTGTCATTTTGAGTAAGTGATCTTATGAGCTCATCATGAAATAGTCCTCGGCTGGTGCTTTAGGTGTTCTGTGGTGTAATCTCTTCAGTAAGATGTGTTCATCTTCCTCGTCTTCTTGTTCCTCCTCTTCATCTAGCTCTTGTATGTCGAGTAGTGAATCCAAATCGGGGTCTCATTGAAAGAATGGTAGGATCCATCTAATGGACGCCATGAAGGGTGTGGAATGGGTGGGTGAATTTCAAAAATTTTCCTACCTTCTCTGAACTTGGAATCATATTCCCTATATTTAGAATACAATATTCAATGATTCTACTTGAACCATAGTCAAACCAGGTCTGAACCAAAAGGGAACAGGAAGGATTATACCTGATCCAGAGAAACAATATCTCCCAAAATTGGTGTTCACGCCCAAAGAAGATACCAAGATCCGCTCCTGTTGAAGATGACACAACTGTGGATGGAAAGGAACCAGCAGGGTGCATCTTACACACTGGATCATTCGCAAGAACCCACTGGAAACTCTGAACACTGGATCCTTTTCAGTCTTTTCTGCAAGACTGATGTCAAGAACTATTTTCTTGAATTCTTTCTCCTACAAAGATCGAATCTTGCAAGAGGGGTTGGCGGCGGCTGGAGGAGAACTCCTGGGATGAAGATGGCTCAGTAGCTTTTCTTCTCTCTGGAGTTCTTGAGATCTAATCTCCGTGTGTAGAAGACTTTCTTCTCTCTTACAAAGATTTCTTGTTCGAAATCTGGTATATTCGAATTGTTTTTCTCCTCCTTTCTTCTTGATTAAGAAATCCTCCTAATTAGGAGTTATCCCAATCCAAATCAATATTTGGATAGAGGATAATCTTAATCCTACTGCAGATTAAGTTAGTTTACTCATGATCTTATCAAGAGGTTACCAGATTCAAATCTAATTTGAATATGGTCTCCCAGAGTGGATAAGGTCAAAAGCCCAATTCTTTTACTAACATCAATCTCAGATTCGCCCCTTAGATGAGTGATCATATCAGCCCAGCTCGTAATGGGTTTTTGGCCCATTAAGTGTTCAGTGTTTAACTAATTTCCAATTTGTTGCCCAGTTGGGCTTCTTTGTATGGCGTGGGACCCAAGCATTGATCTACACACCAGCCACATGGGTTCGGCCCAGCCTTTACTACAAGGCCCAGCCGAATTAACTGAAAAACTCAATGACCCCTTGAGCCTATCACATGGACCCTATGGGCCCAACACTTACATTAAGTGGTCCCTGGGCCAAGCCATCTTATAAAAAACCTAGGGACTGTGGGCAGGTGCAAGATTAGCCCATCAGGTATTATCCTAAATGGTCTTACACTTAACCTCTCAGCCCTTAATGATCAAGCACTGCCCAACAAGAGAAGACCTCTCCCTCGGTTGTGAGGAACAGTGCTGCACTCTCTACTCACATGGATCCCAGGAATTAAAACCTTTTGAAAATCTTTTGAAACCATACATATACACACATATATATATTAATTTTGCAAAACAAAATTCCAACGACTGAAATCAACTGCCGGCAGTTTGGTTTTCATCAGAGAGAGTGCATTCCCGATCATTACCATTGTCCGACAAAGGGCCTGATTCTGTCACTATGATTACTCACTCACATGAATTCTCAAGCTGCCCCAACATGTCCAGGTTTTGACCCCCACTAAGGATCTCACTGATTGACATATCAAAGACAGTCCGATCTGAAACCTAATGAAGTGTCATAATCGAGTCCAGGGGTCAGGTGTAACTTTCCAGTTTTGCTCATCTGTCTCCAAGGTCTAGGGCAATACTGGAAATCTAGTCCGGTTCAAGGGTTCAAGCAATCCCATACTACATGTGCCTTGGGTCTTACCCTGATGGCAGAGACAAGCCATCCCAACACTTGGTGGCACATCAGTATCAGCCTTGGCAGGATAAATCTCCCCAGACTTATCCAATGGCTGTGAACATTTAAAACTAACACGAGTCTCTATAACTGTCCAGTTTTAGGGTCTTACACAGAAATATACCAAACAACATGAATCAAACATGCACTTTATTTATTTACACTAAATGTCAAAAGTACATCAAATTGGATTGAAGCTAAGGGAATACAAAACTGTTTAATAGCTCCCACTTCCACTTAGGTCCAATCCGGTACAAGCTAGAGTCCCATACTTTCCACGTGTTTCTCAAACACCTTCTGTGTTAGTGGCTTAGTCAATGGGTCTGCCACATTATTCGCTGATGCTACCTTTTGAATTAGGATGTCCCCTCTACCAACGATCTCCCGCAGTACATGGTACTTTCTCTCAATGTGCTTTGACTTCGAGTGAGCCCGAGGCTCTTTAGCCTAGGTGATCACTCCATTACTGTCACACAACAACAGGATGGGTGATGTGCTGGATGGAATCACTCCCAATTCGTGTATGAATTTTTTCATCCACACGGCTTCCTTGGTAGCTTCACTTGCGGCAATGTACTCGGCCTCGGTTGTGGAGTCTGCAGTGGACCCCTGTTTGCTGCTTTTCTAGCAAACAACACACAATCCTATCGTGAAAACATACCCAAATGTAGACTTTCTATCATCTGGATCCGACTGGAAATAGGCATTGGTATACCCTAGAACTTGTAGTGAACTACCATCGAATACCAGACAAAACTCTTTTGTTCTTCGAATGTATTTAAGTATGTTCTTCACAGCAGTCCAATGCTCCTGCCCTGGGTTGGCCTGGAATCTACTTACCACACTCACCGCCTGAGCTATGTCCGAGCAAGTGCACAACATGGCATACATGATGCTCCCTACGACAGGGGCATAGGGAACGTCTCTCATGCCCTCAATCTCCTCATAAGTCTTGGAAGACATCTTCTTGGAGAGAGTGACTCCATCCCCGAAAGGAACATTTCCTTTCTTGGAGTTCTCCACGCTGTATCTTTTGACAATTTTGTCAATGTAAGTAGTCTGGGATAATCCAATTATCCGCTTCGATCTATCTCTATAGAGTCGAAGATCGAGTATATATGAAGCTTCTCCAAGATCTTTAATGGAGAACTGTTGTGATAGCCATACCTTGACCGAAGTCAACATTCCTACATCATTCCCAATGAGTAGGATATCATCCACATACAACACCAAAAGGGTGATCTTATCCCCACTGGATTTCCTGTAAACACAAGGCTCATCCGGATTCTACACAAAGTCAAACGTTTTGACAACGGAATCAAAATGGATGTTCCAACTCCTAGAAGTCTGCTTAAGTCCATATATGGATCTATTAAGTTTACATACCATGTGTTCCTGACCAGCAGCAATGAAGCCTTGCGGCTGCTGCATGTAGATATCTTCATTAAGATCTCCATTCAGAAACGCGGTTTTGACATCCATCTACCAAATCTCGTAGTTATGGTATGCTGCTATAGCTAGCAGGATCCTAATGGATTTGAGCATGGCCATGGGCGAAAAGGTTTCCTCATAATCGATACCTTCTTTCTGAGTGTACCCTTTCGCCATCAAACGAGCTTTGTAGGTCTCAATTTTGCCATCGGGGCCCTTCTTCCTCTTGTAGATCCATTTGCAACCAATTGCTTTTACCCCGGAGGGTGGATCTACTAGAGTCCAAACTCCATTGGTATATATATATATATATAATGGTTTCGAAATGATTTGCAAAAGGTTTTAATTCCCAGGATCCATATAAGCAAAGAGTGCAACACTGTTCCTTGCAGCCGAGGGAGAGGTCCTCTCTTGTTGGGCAGTGTATGATCATTATGGGCTGAGAGGTTAAGTGTAAGACCATTGAGAATAATACCCGATGGGCTAATCTTGCATCTGCCCACAGTCCTTGGGTGTTACAAGGTGGCTTGGCCCAGAGACCACTTAGGGTAAGTGTTGGACCCATAGAGCCCATGAGATGGGTTTCAGGGGGTGCACTGTCCTTAACAGTGTATTCGGCCAGGCCTTGTAACAAAGGCTAGGCCGAACCCATGTGGCTGATGCGTAGATCAATATTTGGGTCCCACGCCATACAAGAAAGCCCAACTGGGCAGCAGTTTGGAAAGCTAAGTGAATACATATTCTTAAATGGGCCTTAAGCCCATTTCGAACTGGGCTAATTTGATTAGTCACTTAAAGGGGCGAATTATGAGATGGATCAGCTGATAGGATTGGGCCTAGACCCTATCCACTTAGAGAGTCCAAAATCTAAATAAGATTTAGATCTGGAAGCCTCCTAATTAGATTAGGAGATGGCTAATCTGATCTGCAGATAAGATAAGGGTTATCCTTTATCACTTAAAGGGACTCTAATCCAAATATGATTTGAATCACCAACTCCTAATGGGATTAGGAGCTGATCCCTTTAAGTCTATAAAAGGAAGAGGGGGCAGCAGCCTTTAGAGATGCAACCAACACACTCTTGTCTTCAGAGCTAAGATCGCAAGAAGAGAGAATTCTGCACCCTACAAATACTCTCTTGCCGCCTCTTTCCTGCAGCCGCCGCCTCCAGCAGTTTGATCTCCAGTTCTTGGGAGAAATTAAGATTTGATCTTGATACCAATCTTTTGGAGAAAAGATTGGTTGAAGCTGTATCCACTCGCCTTCCCATTGATTATTGCAAAGGGTCAAGTTCTTTTGGAAGAACACTACTGATTCTGCTCCACCCTGCACTACGCCATCTTCAGTGGGAGCAGATTTTGGATTCTTCCTTGGGCGTGAACACCTCCATTGGGAGATACTGTTTCTTCGGATTAGATATAATCCCTCCCTACTCCTTTTGGTTCAGATCTAGTTCAGTTTATGGTTCAAGAATGATTCTTGAAAATATGATTTTCTAAATAGGGAATTCAATTCCCAGTTGAAGGGAGAGAAATTTTTTTGAAATTCGCCCCCTTATTCTGCATTTTTTGGCCGTCCATGTGATGGATATCCTATCCCTTTAGAACCCATGTGGCTGATGTGTAGGTCAATGTTTAGGTCCCACGCCATACAAGGATAGCCAAATGGGTAGCAGGTTAAGAGGTTAAGTGAGCACATAGACTTAATGGGCCTAAAGCCCATTCAAATTGGCTTAATAAGATTAATTAAATAAGGGGCGATTCCAGGATTTGGATCAACAGATAGGATAAGGGATTATCCCTATCCACTTAAAGAGTCCAGATCCAAATGATGATTTAGATTAGAAAACTCCTAATTTGATTAGGAAGGCTGATATTTATTTACATATAAGATAAGGGATTATCATTATCTCTTAAAGAGAGTCTAGATCCAAATAAAAGATTTGGATTAGGAAACTCCTAATAGGATTAGGAGATCCTCTCTTTAAAGCTGTAAATAGGAGAGTAGGGTAAACCTCCAAACACACACACAATCTGCTGAATTAAGTGAGAAGACAACTCATAGTTTGACTGCTTTTGTCTTCTGCTCTTTTCTCTCTTGTTCTTGCCGCCCCTACCCAATTCGATCACCACCTGTGGGAGTGGTCAAGAATCGTTCTTGATATTGCTTCTTGGTAGAAGAGGCAAACTAAAGTCATGCTCACCAGCCCTCTACTACATTTTTGCTGAAGAATTTGGTTCTTGTTGAAGAGTCGTCTGGTTGATTCTACTTCACATCACATTGTGTCATCTTCAGTGGGAGCAGTTTTTTATCTTCTCCTTGGGCGTGAGCACCTTCATTGGGAGTTACTGTTACTCTGTATCAAGTATATCCCTCTCCTCCCCTTTTGGTTTCAGACCTGGTCTGCTTAGGTTCAAGATTGATCATTGAAAATGCATTTTTCTAAAATAGATAATGTGATTTTCAGATGAGAGAGAGAGAAGTTTTCAAAATTTAGCCCAACCTTCCTGTAGGGTTTGGCCATCCATATGATAGATCTCTCATCCCTTCATTTGGGTGGCTATTCGGTTGGCTAGGGGGATGTTGCTCCCTAAGGACATTTGCTACTTCCGCAGTCTATACCTCATTGAAGCCTGAGCCCGTATGGCTCACCATATTATTCAAGCTTGTCTGTTTACAGGATTTCTGTCCTTCTGTTTCTAGAAAATCTGTTCTAATCATACTTACTTTCTTTTGGCAGGCGGGCTCTTTTGGAGAGGTCTTGATAGAGTATGTTCATGCAAGTGAAAAGAAGAGAGGTGAGATGCAGGCAAACATCAACTCGTTGTAGGCCAAGATGTAGAGGGTCCAGCTCAGCTCGGAGGAGTATTGTTGCCAGTTTTATGAGCAGAATCAAGGAATGCAGCGCAAATTGACCAAGGCTCAGCACAGGCTACCTGATGCCCAGGACACCATTGCTGCCCAAGCGTGTTAATTGGAGGAGAGGCGGTCGAAGTATACTCAAGATATCCGCCAAGTTGAGGCGGATGTTGCTCATTTCTTGAAGTCCCCAGAGTATGAGAAGAAAAAAGCGAAGGATGGTCTTCCTACTATGAAGAGGGGTCTCAAAATCTACCGCCGTTACCTAAAAATGCTGCATCCTTCTTTCGACATTGGCTCCCTCAGTATGGGCAATGTGCTGTTGGAGCTCGCCACTCAAGTTGATGAGGCACCTCTGACACCAGAAGAGGATGAGGAGGATGATGGTGAGATTCAGGGCAATGGCGAGGAAGGGAGCGAAGATGGCAATGGCGATGAAGAGGTCTAGGGCGGCAACGATTAGTAGCATGTTCTGTCTATTGGTGATTGATGATGCCCAATTCACTCACTCCCTCATGTCTGATGAGGTGGCTCGAACTAGTTCAGTCTTGATAATGCTGAGCTGTGATGTCGAGCTAGGAGTCTGAGCTGAGAGATGTTGTAAAGAAAGATAGGTTAGAGTGCCTATGTATGTTTTACCTAGGAAAACACTCTTATGCTTAAGTCAAAAAGGAGATCTAGTGAGAATCTTTGAGAGAGTTCATGAGCTTCAGTGCACATACCTTTTAGAGTGATCTTGGGTTTTTTTATAGTTATCTGATGTTCAGGTGCCATTAGATAATGCCTCTGAGTCTTCTATGGAGTTGTTTCCATAGTTTAGGGGGTGTTGGGCCATTAGTTGCTAGATTCGTATGGTGGTTACAGGTCATTCGAGGGTCTTGTATCGCATGGTTCGGTAAGTTGTTCCTGTAGTTGCGGTAATGGTGTTAGAACGGACGTAGTGCGAGGAACGATTTCGGGGTGAACTGTCATTGTCGATGGATCGAGCTTGCCTCGTCTTGGTCGTGCACCTGTCAGTGACGACTTCCTAACAATTTCGAGAGCCTACGTGCTCCTGTAATCTTCTCTTGGGCCTGTATGCCCTTTTTATGTCCAAACTATTGAGTTTTTTTTTACATGTACATGTACGGTCATTGGCTTTTGTTTAGTTAATGGAGTTAGCTTTTTACACTTGTTGCTTTCTTCTTGGATAGGTTTCTTTCTTGTGTCTGTCATGCCAGCTCGGTTAGATTGTCGTCATGTTGGTCGAATGCCTTATCAAAAAATTTTTTGTAGTAGTTTGTCTCTTGCACCTTTTGGACGAGCTGAAGGTCAGTTTGGATACCTTAGTGGAACTTGACAAACTCACAAGCATAGCTCGGAACACTTCTTCCAAAGATAGTATTTATGTAGATTGTCTATATTCCACGCTTGGGGCACTACCTTCCCTTTAAGTGTTTCGAGCTTGTACGTGTTTCCTCCTATAACTTTGGAGACCTTGTTGGGGCCTTACTAGTTCGGACCAAGCTTTCCCACACCGGGCTCAGGTACCATGACTTTCCTGAGTACCAGGTTGTCAACCCTAAATTCCCATCTCTTGACTCGGGCATTGTAGTACCAAGCCACCCGTTGTTGGTATGATGCAGTTCGAATGTAGGCTAGGTTTCTCACTTCTTCTACCAAGTCGAGATTGGTTCATAGGTCGTCCTTGTTACTTTCTTCATCGAGCGTTTTGGGTCGCAAGGTCGGCACCTCCATTTCTATTGGTATGGCTGCCTCAATTCCATATAGGTTAAAAGGATTTTCACCTAGATGTTGTTTTAACAGTTGTTTAATAGGCCCATAACACAATTGATAGCTCGCCCATCGACAAACCTTTAGCTCTGGAAAGCCAAGCTTTAAGGCCACAGAGGATGGCCCTGTTAGTTACCTAGACCTACCCATTGGCTTGTTGATGAGTGACCGAGGTAAAATTATGCTTTATACCAATTTGTGCAAACTAGTCTTGAAATTTGATATCTTCGAACTGTTTGCCATTGTCTGAGATCAGTACTCTTGGTAGCCCGAACCTACACACGTTATTCCTCTAGAAAAAGTTCTAAACATCAAGCTGTTATGGTGACTAGTGGCTCGGCTTCTACCCACTTTGTGAAGTAATCGACTACAACCACTTGAAACTTCTTCTATTCCTTTGTTGGCGAGAAGGGGCCCAACAACTCTACCCCCCACTGTGCGAATGGCCACAGACTAGTCAAGTACTTTAAGTCGGCCGTTGGTTGGTGTAGGATGTTGGCGTGTCGTTGGCACTTATCAAATTTTTGGACTAGCTCGATCGCATCTGCTTTCATGGTGGGCCAATAGTATCCTTAGCGTAAGGCTTTCTGAGATAGAGCCCTGCCCCTCAAGTATCCTTTACAGTCTTTAATGGATCTCAAGTAATACTCGATCTGCTTCATTTTGGCATAGGCATTGTAGATAGGGCAACGTGAAAGACCTTCTATAGAGTTGTTGCCTACTGATAGCTATAATTATATAACCCTAGCAAGTGCACTAGTTATCAAGTAGTATAAAGATATCGTTTCCATGAGGATTTAACAAAATAAGTATTAGAACTATAGCTTCCCTCAATTATTTGGACAACCGAATTTTGGATCTAACAATAGGAACTACTGAAAATTAAAGATGAAAAAAGAAAAGAGATAAAAACAGAGGTAATCAATGACTGAACTTGCAACGATTTAACTGAAACTGCCAGGACTATTGGTCCACCTAACCTTTCCAATGAATATCAATTTATTAAATTAACCAAGATAATTTATTATTTTCATAAGCTGAAGATTTTCCTAATTTATTTAATATTCCCTTCTAGGATATATCAAACCTACTTCTATCAAGTAACCCTTCAATTCCTCGATTAGAGTTCTCGAGATAGAAAATGCATTATGTTATGTGAAAAACCTGTATCATCAGATGAATCATGTATATATATTCCTATATACCATTCAATTCACACTATGAGTTATTTAGTCTATTATATGAATTCCCCTTTCGGTTCATTCACATAAACCAAATCAACTAAGAGGTGGCCAAGCTCCTAATTGCATTATGCATAATAACTCATAGACAATATGAAAATAAAAACAGATTGGTTGAATTAAATAAAAATCAATCCAAGGTCATGATTAGGCTTTCCATGGCCCCGGTTGTAAATAAACTAGTCATGATAAAGAAGATTAAACAAACAAGGTATAAGAAAGAACTCATGATGTTGCCCTTGAAGTTGAGATCAATGAGCTTGTCTTCTCCTTGTCGTCGCCTTCTTCTCCTCCTAGGTTGTTGACTGCTTCCTTGAAAGCTGAAGCTCTCTTGGAGGACTTTTGATTACTCTAGATATTGATTGATTCTTGGTGCTAGTCCACCCCCCTCCCCCATTTATATAGCTTTAGGAGGAAGGGCTATTTCCAACTCCTTTTTGGAGTTCTTTCTCAAAAATAGAAAGTCCTAATTCCTAATGATTAGTTTAGATCTAATCCTATCCTATCTTTTATCTAGTAACCTCAATCTCCTTTATCTTTCTAGAATTACATCAGAAAATTAAATCTGATAAGACTCTTTGCAGTTTCCTTACTCTTGTATTCGTATTAGGATTTTTCAACGAATTGGGCTATTGCAAGGCTTCTCTGTGAACTGGGCTTTTGCTACGAATTGGGCTTCTATTGCGAACTGGGCTTCCCTACGAAATTTCTGGTGCAGTCCGAATCTATAAAAACTCAAAACATGAAAGTTGTAGAGTTTTTCCTTATCTTTCCAATGCATCTTGAATAATCTCCATCGGAGTCCGAATGGGAGAATTATGCTCAGATTACTACACGGCGCTGAAACTATGCAAAATTACCCGATTAGCCTTGTTTTTCTCCTGATGCCTTCTTTCATACCCTGAATCGAAATACAAGAATAATTAAGTATAAAAGACTGAATATTTAGGGATAAAATATGATAATTTTTATTCTTATCACCTACAATCATGTAGCGAGCTACTTGTTATTCTATTTGCCAAGCTGTATTTCATTCCTTTGGCAATATGCCTTGGCGTAGGTAGTCGAGGAGTGGATTTATCTAGCTCGGCTCTGTTGTTGTTATTTAAGCGACCTATTCCATCCCCTTCTTTATCGATGTAGCTCTTCTATGTGGACCGTTCTTTTGGTCTAGTCGATTGCACTAGCCAATTTGGAGAGAGAGTTAGCCTCTGTATTTTCCGATCTTAGAATTTGTTGGAGATGTCAGGAGTGGAAGCTGAGCAAGAGTTCCCTTACCTTAGCTAGATAGGCCAACATGGCAGGGTTCTCATTCCTCATACTCATCATTCACCTAGTTTACCACAAGTTGTGAGTTGCTGCAAACTACGAAATGTTTGGCCCCGACTTCCTTTGCTAGTGCCAGCCCAGTTATGAGTGCCTCGTATTTGGCCTCATTGTTTGAAGCTCGAAACAAGAACTAGAGCCCATATTCTAGTTTCCCATCACTAGGTCCATAGAATATCAACCTAGCTCCGCTTCCGCTTTGGTTTGACGAGCCATCCACATGAAGTATCTAAGGCTCATCATCCCACCTCGCGATCTCGCAAGCTGGCATTGGTGCTACACTAGTTGACGCCTCTGATGTGGTTACTAGTTCGACTACTTCAAGAGCCGACGAGTTGAAGGTGCACTCAACAATAAAGTCTGCTAGGACCTACACTTTTATCACTTGTTGCGGCTCATAATGGATATTGTATTCACTGAGCTCTGTTGCCCACTTCATTAGTCTCCCTGAGACCTTTGGCTTTTGGAGGATTTGCCTCAGAGGTCGATTAGTTAAGACTACGTGATGGAGTTGTTGCTCAGCTTTCTACCGGCAACTAGTTTTGGTGGAATTCAGGGGCCATGTTGTCAACTTGAGGTCAATTGCAAGCTAGTTCTCGGGCAGGTTCTGGAACTTGGCCTGGAACCTAAATTTGGTTGTTGTTCCTAGTCTGGATTGAGTTCTGGTTGCCGAGTTGATTCTACTCAGCGTTTCTGTCATGGTACACGCCTAGGAAGTGGTACCTGTTGCTGGTGACGCCTTTGCTGCTCCTAGTGTTATTTTCTCGCCATGAAGGCAAACTTGCTTTCCCAAAATTTGAGTTGATCGCTCATTCCTTGAATGCACTATACCAAATCATAGAACTGGTGTGCATCGACTATTGCGGGAGCTACTACAAGCTCGATTGCAGGAGGAGGTGCATTCACATTCTTTGGTACATTGACCAGGTTCAAAGGAACATCAATTTGCCCAAATAGTGACGTTGGGCACTTGTTCGTTGTTGGCAGGCTGATTGCTTGAAGAAGCCATTGGTTCTTATGCTTTCGAAAGGAATGTAAAGGAAGAGTACTTAGCTTTTTCGTTTTAATTTCCCACAGAAGACGCCAAATGATGTCACGTGATCTGGAAGCTCCCTCGTGCCCGATGACTTGGACTCTTATTTGGATATTTCCTAGTCAGGGCTGAGCCGTGCTAGGCTAGGGTGTCTTTACCTAAGGAGGGCACTCTGGTGCTTAAGTCAGAGAGGTTTTGTGAAATCTTTTGAGAGCTTGAGAGAGCTAGAAAGTATATAACCACGTGCACCTTTTCAGGTAGAAATGGGTGCCTTTTATAGGTGCTAGTGGTCAAAGCCCTCTTGTAATGGGTCTAAGCTTCTCGCGGAACCGTTTTTGCTTTGTGGGCGCGTTAATGTATGGTTATGAGATCTGCATGGGGGTTACGATCTACTCGAGTAACTCTATGGCGTGCGATGCGGTAGGTCGGTCTAATGGTCGAGGTATCAATGCTCCGGGGATCTCAGCTTGGTAAAATACTGCCGGGTCAACGAGCTCTTCCTTGTAGGTCACCATGAACTCCTTCAGCTCGGCCGACTCCTAGGACAAGTCACCGTAATCTTACAAGGTCAACTAGTTTGGTCCTGCCGAGGTGGAGGTCGGCCCTAGATGAGGTGCTCCAAGCTGGCTTACTGAGTTAGTTTGCTTACTTAGTTGAGATGTCACTCGAAGGCCATGTGTCCCAACATGATTGATCAGACCAAATTACCCCTCATCACCCTTCGACTGCCATCTAATTCTCTTTATCAACCATCTGAACGTTGACAAAAAACTGAACAGTTCCAAATCCTAGTCTCTTCTATTCAAAAAAGTTGGTGGTTGTTTAGAATAATCTAAAATTTGGGACTATTCATTTTATTATTAATGCTTGGATGGTTGATAAAGAGAATTAGATGACATTCTTAAGGCATTTTTGACTTTTCAAATGTCACTTAACGGACAGTTTAACGATAGGTATTGGATTGTCACATTTTGAAAGTCCGAGTACTGAATTGTCACATTTTAAAATTTGGGGACCAAATTGTAACTCAAGCCAAAATACATGATAATGGTAAGGAATTTTCCCTAATATTAAAGATTCATGGAAGATAGCTTATTTAGTAGAGCTTCTCGATTTGAAAGGTTAGGGTTTTGATGAGCTAACATCTCTTTCTTCCTTTTCTTGTTTTATTTTGAAAATATGAAGAAAAATAAAGGGTAAAATAGTGTTTTTCGTTTTTATGTTAACGGATGCTGACATAAAAAAAAAATATTAATCAATTGTTGAAAACGATGAGATAGTATTAATTAATTTTCAAATAATATATTTAGTAAATTAGCTAAACTAGGTAGTTTAAGAAATTTTCCCGTAAAACAATTTTCGCGAATTATTCCGCAAAAGGAAAGAGTCCTCTTCGTTAGAGTGTCGATCGTCGGTTCCCCGTAAAAATAACCAGGCAAAAGTCTTACGAATTACGAAACGAGGGAACGTTTCTCTCTCTCTCTGTCTGTGTTTTGTTCGTTCCCTCCATCCCATTTGAAAAACTCGCCACTCATCACATTACTCTCTTCCATCTGCTCTCCCTCGTCATTTATCATTATATACATTTCCTGTTTCTATAAATTTGAAATCCCCTGCCGACCTCTCTTCCTCTCTTGGAAAATTTTCTCAAACGATCATATTGAGGAATAATAGATAATTGACGCAGAAGAGAGGTAATTCGTCGAAACGCCGAACCTCTCGAAATTCTTCAATGTTATTTTTACTTCTTGCAGATTTCTTCACTGATTTGATCCTTAGATTCTGAAAACCCTAGTTTATAGGGTTTTTAGGGTTCTGAACATTCCTCAATGCTGCTGGTGGCATGATGAATCGGGAACAAGCCTCGGAGTGTGGTGGTTGTGACTCCGAGGACAGATGGATACTCCACAATGTCCGCCATCGAGGTATATACCGTCGATTGTGCACTTCCTGTGTTTTGAAATTTCATGGCGGGTTATTCTGTCCTCACTGTTTTGAGGTTTACGAAGGATCTATCCCTCCCCATGAACGCGTTTTGTGTTTGAAATGCCCTTCGGTTGCACACTTGGCTTGTGTTGGCTTGGATAAGGCTTCTCGATATGTTTGTCCTCCTTGTTTGAATTCAAGTTTTTTGTTTTTTGACGTCCCTAAGAAGACTAAAGGTGGTGACGGAAAATCAGTTTCTGCGACTGTTAAGCGTGCATTTGACCAGAAATCCGCCAAGGTTCTTCTTGCTTCTGCTCGCATAGCTGCTGTCTCTATGAGTAAGGCTGCAGCTGCTGCTAGGATTGAGGCGGAGAAGAGAGTAAAAGAAGCTGCTTTGACAAAGAAAAGAGCAAGAGAGGCATTGGAACGAGTTGCTTTCCTCGTAGGCAAAGAGAAAGAGAGGGGTAAAGAGATGACTTTGGTCCCTCGTTCAGTCCCAGTGTCGGAGCAGAGGAAGAAATCAAAAGGGTATAGTGCCGTTGCGGCTACAGTTGCAGCTCAGAAACGGATTCAAGATAACCTGAAGGCTAGCGGAAATGATAAACCTGGAGGTATTCCGGTAAATTTGAATAATAATATTGCTTCAAGAGAAAAAGATAGGTGGGCAAGGATCCGCCCTCCAAGTGTGGTGCAAATGCTTCCTAAGAATGGCATTTCCGTTGACGACAGAGATAAACAAAAAGCTTCTTCTGCTCCTGTTATTGTGCGCCAACAACTTCAACTTACTGATGCGGTGAACGAACATGACAGGTCGGGCAGTATATCTAATTTTCAAAGCCATACTATGCAAAGGGAGAAGGGGAACAATGGGATATGTTCGGTTCCTGCAGTTGTGGGACAGCATCAGAACCCTCCAAAGAGTAATGGTTTGGAAGAGGATAAAGGAAAGTCAAGTTGATTTGCAGATTCTGAGATGGGTCCACGATTACCTAAGTCAAATCAAGGTTGAAAGTTATCCCCCCCCCCCGGCCCTCTTCTTTGCAAGAGTTCAATGTTTTGTCTTCTTATGTACCTTATGCGTTTACTGCAGATACATTGGCTGCGAAGACAAATTCAGGTGTTGTACTGACAGGATCATTAAATGCTGCATGCTAGCTTCTGTGAGTTATTTTCACTGGAAGAAGTTAATTTTTCTTGTTATATTTCATTTTCTCCAATGTGTGCAGTCATGTGGGGATAATTAAGAATGGCTTCTCATGCGGCTCAGTTTATTCTTGAAGAACTCTGGACCATTTGTATCTTTAGTATGAAGAGTATATTTCATTTTTCTTGTACTCTTTTGTTTTGGTTTGCAATTGCCAAAATTTTGGGAAGGACTTATTCATTGTTTTATGTAAAAGAGTAATGGTGCGTACGTGCATCATTTAACATGTAAATTAATGTGTCTATCCTTAGATAACACTGGTCTAGGAAATTCCTTCTTCTACTGTAGGAATCAGTAGAGATTGTTTTCAATCCATTAGGTACTTATCTGTTCGTACAAACTATTTGCTTTTGTTATATAATGATTTGATTTTCATCCGCATTTAAAAGGTGTGCCTAGGCTCACCAGTTAGGTTCATAAGAATTTGTTGTTAATTTCTTGAACTTTTGCTATATTTTGATTGTAATAAACATTTGTAGTTAATTTCTGGTCATCTATGGGCTAACTGATAAAAACATAATGTTTAGACGTTCAAAAAAATGAGTATAGAAAACATGCAAATGTTGAGATGAATGTATGGGGAAACTAGAAAAAACAGAACAAGAAATTGACATTATAGGAATC
Source organism: Nelumbo lutea (assembly GCF_056320005.1). Classification (NCBI taxonomy): domain Eukaryota; kingdom Viridiplantae; phylum Streptophyta; class Magnoliopsida; order Proteales; family Nelumbonaceae; genus Nelumbo; species Nelumbo lutea. Next base: position 69,885,977 of record NC_142687.1, on the reverse strand, counting down.
TAGAAGTCCTTGATAGGTGATGAAATGAGGGAAAGTAAATTAAGATTTTGTTTGGTAGCATTCTTCTTTCAGGATGAAATGCTGCCATATGGGTGATTCAACTTTAATGTTAAAACTTGTATTTGGTAGAGGTTTCAACTTGAAATAGATAAAACACTATTGCATCTGGTTTCATACATAGTAAGCCTCAAAAGAACGTCAATTATGTTTCTTGAATCCAAAGAGCGTTCGTGCTTTTTTTTTTTCTTGAAAAAAAAGTGTTCTTCATGCTTTACTTGTCCTATGTGATGCTACATGTTTGAAATGTTAATTCAATATTATGCTTTGGGTTCTATGCTAAAATGTGTTTCTCTATTCCTACTTTCACCCTAAGAGTCGTTAGCTTAAATGACAATGGTACCAAAACATCATCTAAGATGGTTTGGTCATTTAAAGAGGACTATCTACAGCACCAATGGGAAGTGACCCGTTGCAAATTGAAGGATATTAGAAGAGCTTGGGATAGGGAAAAATAGACATGGGTTGAAGTAGTGACAAAAAGACTTGAGGACCCATAATTTAAGTATTTAACAATGAATATGATGCTGAGCAGACTGGCACATGATTTAATGTGATACAGGGTGTAATGTGTCCATTTTCAAAGAGACCAGACCATGGCATGGGTGGAAGGGGGTTGGTTCCCCATTCATTTCAAATGTTCCAGCCGGTATCATACTATCATCTATGTCACACTGTATCCAACATGTATCTGTTGAAACGGACCAATATGGGTTGATATGGATCGATACAGGTTGTGTGCCAGTAGAATGATTCATATTTATTGGTTTCACTTTTCCAGCATATTTTCTCACATTTAAGTTTTCCATCTTTATCCTAGATGCTTGTGGGAGAGTTCCTATTTGCAAAAACATTTGAGATCTTGCATTGGAAAGGAAGAAAATTCACTGGAATCAAGAAGAATAATGTATTTTTGAGGATATCCAAAAATGCAGTAGACCTGCATGTTTTGGTGTTTGGAATGCAAGGATGCATTGCTTTTTTATTGGACCTATGATGGTTTTGCTTGTATTAGCAGTTTCATACTTCCATTTTTTTTCAAAAGCCAACCCCATATTTGATGATTTGTCTTTTCAAAAAAAAAGGGGAAATCCAAAAATCATATTTTATGCTGGGAAAGAACCATAAAATGGATCTATGAATGATTTGTCAATTCCATTGATCTATCAACAAATTATACCAAAAATGGTTTTTAATTTTGGTGATTTATAGAAATAAAAATAATAAAATCGAAATAATTATTTATTATTTATGCCAGTTTTCTTTTCATGCAAATAATTAGTGGAAAGTTATTAATTTCTGAAATTTCTGTTTATTGTGGATTGTGATTTCATATTCTCTAGGCAACAGTGGAGTATATTAGTGTCTTAGTGTTGTTGAAATGGAGGATATCGCATGTCTTAGAATATACATATGCTCACCAGAGAGATTTGTGTCTATAGAGGATGGAGTTCAGCTGATAGAGGATAGATTTGTGTGAGCTAAACACAATTTGGTTAATTGTCCCATATAGGATAAGGCTTGGTTGAGCATATAAGTTGAGCTGATTATGAGGGTTGTGTCAATATGGTGTCCATGTGTTATTCATTTTATAGTGTTGTATTAGCTCTTGATGTTGTTTCAATTTCTCTTCCCCCCTTTGTCTATGAATTCAAGCTGAAGGAAGCATGGTCTACTTTACTAATGCATGAGTGGTTTTCTCATTCTTGAATACCCTTTCAATTCTTTCTATTGATGTGCACCAAAGGTGGCAAGAAGCAGTTTTGTGAGACCCAGGATGGCTGGATCGTTTGACCTGCGATTATTCCCCAACAGCGGTTCTGCAACAGGCTGTGCTTGTTTCAGACATGTAATATAAGCTATACATATAAGTTGAATAGTTGATGTGATATATATGCAGTATTTTTTTTTCTTTTCTTTTTCTAATGAGGTGATTCTCATCCTTAAATGTTTAATAATCTATTAGAATATTGCCCTGATGTACGAGGTATTGCATCAAAGCAGTATGCTAACAAGCTTCCTTAACTCTTTTTGAGACTTTTATATGCAGGTTATAGCTCTTGAATATCAATGTTTTAGACTAAATCCATAAGCAATTGCAATAATCTGTTTTTGTTGTATAAGAAACTTACGTATTGATCAGAAAAATAAAGCTATTTATTTAATAGAACATGTAATCGTCTTTGTTCTTTTCCAATATAGCTGTTTAATAGATGCCCTTGCTGGGTATGGTGGTCCTACTGTTGTCTGTTCCAGTGTTTAGAAAACCGGACCGGACCAGCCGGTTGAACTGGTTGAACCGTGACTCGGGGCACTGATCGGTTCGGTTACACCCCAATAACTGGATTTTCTTAAAACTTGCTGAAAACTGGCTGACTGGCCAGTCTAACCGGAAAACTGGTGAATTGGTCCCGGTTTCATGATATTGTCTGGGTCAATACAAAAGTGAAGTTTTAAAATGTTATTTACAAGATTTGAATCCACGACTTTTGATTTTCACAAATTACTTTCTTTTATGCTAATTAATAATTATTTTTGGTACATATTGCATTATTATGCATGTATTTTAAAGAAAATGTAAGTTAAAAGGCTTAAGCCCTAGTCATTTGTTTTAAAAATTAATAACCTTACCATCCATCCATTATATTTAAGTACATTAAAAGTTGTAAAATATATTCCGTCAACTTCTCCCTTCTCCGGTTCTATGCCTGGTCCAGTTCTCTGAACATTGGTCTGTTCTTTCTGTTGTTATATATATATATATATATATATATATATATGCATGTTATAGCTCTTGAATATCATATTTTTTTGACTTAAGCCATAAGAACGTGCAATGGTCTGTCGTTGTTGTTATAGTATTTGATCAGGTAAGTATGGCAGGCCCTGTGTATGTGCCAAAAATTTTTATTTCCAATTATCTTGTCAAAAAATGTTTATTTCTAATTGTTTCAATCTTATTTTCTCACATGACAATGCTGTTCAATCTTTTTTTCCATTGGTAGAAGTCTCTTCTAACTTTTAGTAGGTAAGAAGGTAACTGAACTGAGAGAAGAAAACCAAGACCTCTATGGCTTGGGTGACCTGGATGGATCCTCTCTTTCGGGTTTAGATAAGGATTGATTCTTGTGACAGAACCAAGAGGAAATACCTAAGACCTAACATAATGATTGGAACCGAGTTGTCCTGTTTGTTGCAGACATGGTGCATTATGCATGGTGCATGTGTTGCTAATTTGTGTGTTAATTGGAGAACGTCCCTATAATCTTGGTGATGATACCATTGCAGTTGATTGTCAATTTGTCATTTCAGGAACTACTACTATCGTGGGGGTTATTTTTGGCTCTAATAACCCCTGGACTAAAAAAACGCCATGTTTTGTTAGGCAAAAAATGCAATAATAAGGCATGCTGATGTTAAGGTTGCTCAAGTTAAAAAAACTGAAAAGTTACAGGTGGATCTCACTAAAACTGAGAACTAAAAAACAGAAAACTAACACCTGATTGCGTACTATAATTTCATATATAGAGTTTTTTTTTTTGATAGGTGAAATATACAGGTTGGTGCCATTTAAAATAATAAGGCAAGTTCAAAGTAGTTGATGCAGCCATCCATTACAAGTGGATCCCTATTTAAAATGTCTCTCTCCATGGAAGTGTAGTACAAAATCATGGTAAAGAGGATTTCATAAACGATGGGCCCTGGTTGGTTTCAGCCTTTCAAAACGATGGGATGTTTAGAGACCTGGTGTAATGCATATTTTGCAAAGATCAATTGTATTGATTGGGGAATTTGGACGTCCCATTCTTTTACTTTGAGTTAAAAGAGTTTTTATGGGTATTGGGACATGTTTGATAGGGTAAATTAGAGATAGGTACCCTATGGTGATTGATGGGTATCCTGAACTTTTAAATGCGGCACTTGAGTAACCTGACTCCGAAATAGACACCCAGTTTAGCCAGTAATGTTCAGTCGGTTATCCGCAGCATATGAAGTCATGTGTGACTTTAAAACAATGTTTTAAAAACTGACCTGTAGGTCGAACCGTTTTTGCCTCTGGGTCGTGAAACACTGGTTCAACCTGTTTGGTTGAATGGTTCAGACCGTGTCATGTTTGGTTTTGAAATGAGGCACTTGAGTACTTTAATTCAAGTGATTTCTCAAGCGTAGTGTACTCCCCTTTTTTTGGGTTAATGTGATGCTAAAGCCAAATCAGCAAAAGCGAATCAGCTGAAAACGCATCAATGCCAAACATGACCACATATTATCATGAGAAATGCTCTAATGACCTCTTCCGAGGCTTAGCATATCGAGAGGCATGAACTGAAAAAAAAAAATTGTGTATTATGCATTTCAAATAATTAGGGGTGCTTCATTATACAGTTCAAACTGTCAAACCACACTGAACCAAACCGTAATTTGCAGTTCAGTTTGGTTTAGACTTAAAATGGTTTGGTTTGGTTTTTTGAATTCTAGAAATCAAACCAAACCAAACCGTAAACCAAAATATATATACATATAATAACATATATTATGTATGTTTTATAATATATAATAAAATGAAATTTTAAAACACTTTCATTCTAACCAAATTAGCATATTTTTTATGATTCAATGATTTTATGGTGATTAAAAAACAATATTTATTATTTATGCAAGCATATATATTGTTTATGCTTTTTAATTGGGTTAATCCTAATAGAATGGTTCACACCATATTAGAAACCACACCAAATCATAATAAAACAGTTTGATGTAATAAAATTCACAAACTGTATATTATAGATTTGATCTCCCCTATAAATAATGGGTATTTATTTATTTATTTTTTTAGCCTCATAAATGACAAATAGGGTACTGCCAATGAAAGAGTTTGGTATGTACATGGCATCTCCCCCATTGATGACTGGCAGAAGAGTTTGGTATGTAAAGTATTTACTGATGGACAATTTAAAAGTAACAGATTCAAGAATATGCTGGCGAAAACATGGAAAGTTCATCATTGAAGAACCAGGTGGAGTATCCTTGGAGATTGAAGTTCATTATTGAAGGCTGCTGGTCGCTATGTGAGAGAATGGAGGCTCCAGTGGAGTATCGGCACGTCATTATAGAAGGAAACATGGCTGTAGATTGGTTTGCTGGTGAGATTTCCTAGCAATTTTGAACGAGATAAAGTTTTCGAGAAAGCCATTGGTTGTTTGACAATGACCTTATTGTCATTTAGGCGGATTTCTTTGATCATTTAGTAGGTTTGCCTGTTGATTACCTAAATGTTAATGATGCGATGCATATTGCTAGTAAGATTGGTCGTCCCTATCGTCCTGCTCAGAGAAATACAACATGTTGGAGTAAATTTATAAGACTTAAAAGTGTCTTGATTTCTCAACTCCACTAGTTCAAACAGTACCATACACCCTTCTCAATGGGGAGACTATTATCGTGCGCGTTCAATTTGAACGTACGCTTGCCTCGTTATTGTTCGTTCTGTGCTCGACTTGGACAAGGTAGATGGTTGTCGGATTAAACACCGTTTGGATATCGTCACTCATTAATTCCTGCATTGACCCAGATCTCTTTGCTCGATTTAAGGAACTTTCTGTTGACCATCTTACAGAGGATATTTGTACGACACCACCTAGTCGCTTCGTCGCAGAAAATAGAGGACGTCCACCACCCACTTGAAGGGAATCATCGTCTGTAAGGGGTGTCAATGGACCAGTTTTGGATTGGACCCTGTCGAGTCCAATATCAATTTGGACGGATTAGACGGTCCAATAAGATATATTGGATTGGACCAATTTGGTGTAAAATATTTATTAGAATGGATTGGACCTGATCCGCCCGTAATAAATTTATATTGGATTGGGTTGGATTAAGCCAATATTTATTCCATTCATATAAGATAAGAATATAGGTGTTAATGGACCAGGTTTGAGTTGAAACCAATCTAAATCGAAATGAATTTGAACAGATTGGACGGTCCAGACATTGAATTGGACCGGTCCAAAATGATCCCAAATATTCATGGAATTGGATTAGACCTGGTCCATTTATAATGGACTCACATTGTACTGGATCGGATTGGACCAAATCCAATCCAATTGACACCCCTAATTCTGAGGCTGAGGTGGCAAACCCTCAATTGTCACCACCAAACCCATGAAGCTACTATCTTGAGATCGCCTGGGAGGGGGAGTCCTCTAGCAATTTGGCACTTGCTGTTAGACAGTTATGCCCTTAACTTCAATCAGATTGATTTACCTTTTTGACATTTATTGTAAATGAATAAATTATATAATTGATTCATGTCATTGTGGTGTATTTCTGTGTAATACCCTTGATAGTGTGCGTAATTTACATATTATTTGTATTTTTTCTTATTTAATTAGTAAGTTAATTAATAGATTTTATTGTATTTTATTTAGAAAATCACAATTTGGGAAGAAAGCTGAAAGGAGCTTGCAGCATATCTCTAACACGTTGGGAGAAGACCAGCACGATTTCAGCATGCAAGAAGTGGGCCCCATCAATCCTAGTAGGATTTGGCTGAGTTGGAGGCGTGAGTCACCAAGAGTTTTAATAGAGTCTATTTCTTGCATTACTTCTAAAAAGAAAGAAAGTCAAAGTCCATCTTAGCTAAGAATTTCTATTTAGAGATATGGATAAGATTAGATCTGAATTAAGCATTATCCCATTACGAATTTGGACTTTCAATTTTTGAGAAAAAAACTCCTAAGAGGTGTTGGAAATAGCCCCTCCCCCTAAGGCTATATAAAGGGGGGGGGGGTAGATTAGCAGTCGAAATCACTCAATCAAGCAGAAATGAAAGGAAGCAGAATACGTCCTCTTCATCTGGAAGCTGCGATCTCTCCATGAAGTGTGATTAGCTTTTATTTTTTGGTTGAAGGTTAATGAAAGGAAGCCTTGGTTCTACAAAATTGTGAGATCTAATTGATTTTATTTCAGTTCATTGTTTATGAGTATTTATATATTTTCTGCGATTTCCTGTTTAAGATTATTTTATTGATTGAGCAATAGGATCCATTATTTAATCAATAAAATAACTTATTGCCGATTAGATCATCAAATTCGTATATGTTTGTTAGATTTAATCTTTGTGGCAAATAACATAAATCGATTATGGACAAGTTTTCGGTTCATGTTATGAAGATATATAATCTGGTTTAAACGAACCGAGCTTGTATGTTCATTGACCAGAATTGGGTCTCTCCAATTCTTAATGCTGTTAATAGATTAAACCCTAAGAGCTTGTTTAGGGCTGTCTATTAATAAGAGAAGCAATCAAAGAGCTTGTTTTGATTGCTGAAAATATAAGTAGAGATTGGTTATTGGAGCTTGTTAGTAGCTATAACCAATTTACTCATAAGCACTTGAATTCATCCTTGCATCGATGATCAATTGTAAGAATCAAGGCTGAACTTATCCCTTCAACCGGATGCTTCCTTCTTGTTAGACAGTTTTGTATGCCCTTAGCTTCAATCAAAATGATGTACTTTATGAGTTTATTGTAAATGAATAAAAGTGCATATTTAATTCATGTTCCCTTGGTATGTTTCTATGTAATACCCATAAACTGGACACTTAATGAGACTCGTGTTAGTTTAGAATGTTCACAGCCAGTGGGTCAGTCTGGGGAGACCTATCCTGATAAGGCTGACACTGTGGTGCCACCAAGTCGGTTGGGGTGGCTTGTCTCAGCTACCGGGGTGAGACCCTAGGCACATACAGTGTAGGATTAATTGAATCTTTGAACTGTACCAGATTTTTAGTATTGGCATGGACCTTGGAGATTGATGGGAAAAACTAGAAAGTTACACCCGACCTATAGACTCGATTATGATACTACACTAGGTGTCGGATCGGGCTGTCTTTGATCTACCAATCAGTGAGATCCTTAGAGGGGGTCAAAACTTGGGTATGTTGGGACAGTCTGAGAATTCATCTGAGTGGGTGATCATAGTGACAGGATCAACCCCTTTGTCGGACAAAGGTATCGGAATGGTTTGCAAAGGGTTTTAATTCCTGGGATCCATATAAGCAGAGAGTGCAACACTGTTCCTTGCAGCCGAGGGAGAGGTCCTCTCTTATCGGGCAGTGTATGATCATTATGGGCTGAGAGGTTAAGTGTAAGACCATTGAGGATAATACCTGATGGGGTAATCTTGCATCTACCCACAGTCCCCGGGTGTTACAAGGTGGTTTGGCCCAAGGACCACTTAGGGTAAGTGTTGGGCCCATAGAGCCCATTTGATGGGTTTTAGGGGGTGCATTGTCCATAACAGTGTATTCGGCCAGGCCTTGTAACAAAGGCTGGGCCGAACCCATGTGGTTGATGTGTAGATCAATGCTTGGGTCCCACGCCTACAAGGAAGCCCAACTGGGTAGTAATTTGGAAGGCTAAATGAATACATAACCTTAAATGGGCCTTAAGCCCATTTTGAATTGGGCTAATTTGATTAGTCACTTAAGGGGCGAATTCTAAGATGGATCAGCTGATAGGATTGGGCCTACACGCTATCCACTTAGAGAGTCCAAGATCTAAATAAGATTTAGATCTAGAATAGGAGATGGCTGATCTAATCTACAGATAAGATAAGGGTTATCCCTTATCTTAAAGGGACTTCTAATGCAGATATGATTTGGGTTAGCAACTCCTAATGGGATTAGGAGCTGATTCCTTTAAGTCTATAAAAGGAAGAGGGGGCGGTAGCCTTTAGATGTCACAGGCAAGCAATACATAGTCTTGTCTTCAAAGCTGAAATCACAGAAGAGAGAATCTGCACCTTGCAAATATTCTCTTGCCGCCTCCTTCCTGCAGCCGCCGCCTACAGCAGTTCGATCTCCAGTTCATGAGAGAAATCAGGATTGGATATTGATTCCAATCTTTTGGAGAAAAGATTGGTGGGAGTTGTATTCACAAGCCGTCCAGGTGATTCTTGAGAAGGATCAAGTTCTGGTGGAAGAAATTGTTGATTCTGCTCCACCCTGCACTACGCCATCTTCAGTGGTAGCAGATTTTGGATGCTTCCTTGGGCGTGAAAACCTCCATTCGGAAATACTGTTTCTCCGGATCAGGTATAATCTCTCCCTACTCCTTTTGGTTCAGATCTGGTTTAGTTTATGGTTCAAGAATGATCATTGAAAATATGATTTTCTAAATAGGGAATTCAATTCCCAATTGAAGGGAGAGAAAAATTTTTGAAATTCACCCCCTTATTCCGCATTTTTTGGGTGTCCATGTGATGGATATCCTATCCCTTCAGTGGTATCAGAGCCATGGTTCAAATCTTGAACCATTCTGTTTCAGATCTGAACCTACGCAAATGGGCAAAAGGTGTTCTACCCGATTTGCGCAGATATGGGTTTTGGGAAATTTGTTCCCAAAATTGATGGGCAAATAATCTGAAATTAATTTTATATAAATCTGATTATTGTTTAGAATAGTTCTTTATGATTTTCTTGATTTATGGGCTGTTCGTACAAGAGGAGATCGAGTTCTTGGTTTGCGCAGGGAGAACTGCAAAATTTGTAATTTCTTGATTTATTTATTTCATTTGGTCTGTAAATATTTTTTTTTTTATTTTAGACTCAATGTATAGGCATTCGATCTGATGTAATTATTAATATAAATAGGATTTCTATTTATTTTTATTTTTGGATCGAAGATGACGACGCAGAGAAGGAGATTTAGCAGATGGGACATTCGCAATCTGCGATTTGTAGTTTGTGAAACTGCAATCTATGATCTAACCTCTGTTTTGCAGGATAAAGTGTGTGAACAACCCTGATTAATTGATTCTTGTTTTTCTTTTATCAGTTATTTAATTTTAGATTATTTTCTTGAATTAAGGATTTAATTAAAGATCAAACCCTAGACCCATTCGAACCAAGATTGGTTCAAACTGTTTGGACCAAATCTACGGTTTAATCAATGCTAAAAGTCAGCCCTAATTTTCCCACTAATGGGTCTGAGGATTGATATTTAATTAAATGGTTAATTCGTCCCAGCCTGTAAAGGCCCAATTTTAAATAGTTAAAACTGCTAAAAGCCCACTTCAAAGGATTAAGCTATATGGGCCGAACTGGGTAACCCTAATTCAGCCTATATACCTAGGTAATATTAATGGTTAATATTATAGATTTTTAATGGGCTTCCAATGGGCCTTACAGATAATTAATTGATTGGATCAATTTATCCCTGCATGAAATGTATGGATGTTTGATGTGCTACGTGCATGGGCCATAAGTGCTTGGCCCATGCTCATTCGACAGTGGCTGTTACGTACACCATGGCTGAATGCACATCATTGCCATGGTGTCCCTTTAGGTAATTGGATGACCTCCCTTAGTGGTGGGCCCCACACCTCATCAAGAGGTTACGTGCGGAACCCTAGCCGATTTAAGGCCCACCGAAATCTAGCGTTATGAAAGTCAGTGGGAGCCACTTTGGTTTGACCTAAATCAAAATAGGGCGTAATTATTTGTTCCCTCCAGCTAATATGAGTGCACGTGATAGGGAGATTCATAATGAACTCTCTAAAGGCTTTCCATCATTAGCATGAGGATGGGTCCTTCAGTAATGAGGAAACACACAAGAAAATGGGCTATCCATTTGCTGTTGGGCTTGTCTAAGTGTTTCATTAGATGATAGGGGCGTCATAGACCGATGTGGGAGGGGCTTCACCAGAAAATGGGAACTCTCTCACAGTACCATGGCGTTCATGAATATGATGGGTAAGCAATCACTTGACAGAAAGGTTTACCTAAAAACGGCTCTGAACCTTGTCTGACAGAGGTCAAAAGGGAAAACTCATATGATGAGTGGATATGATCATTCACAGAAAGGTGGTGGGGTTATGCAGCTGAAACAGTTGGCTCCATGCACCCTATGTGATTTCCCACATTTCCAGAGACAACCCGTAGTCTCCGTCACTGAGAAAGGAGGGAAATCTCAGAGATGAATAAATGGAAATGGATCATAGATTAAAATCTATATCTATGAAATGAACATGAGTCAAATTAGGTTGTGGACTGATGTTTGCTCTTTTATCAAAAAATGGTAAACGGATCTTTTGTAGTGCTTCTTGATGACAACAACCTTAAGGGCCCAAACTATGCCGACTGGTATAGGAACCTTATGCGGGTCCTAGCTTCTGAAAAGCTGGACAAAGTGGCAAAGAATCCTGCCCCGGAGCGTCCGGGTGACAGGGCTTCTGAGGCCCGAAGGAGAGACTATCAGGAATGGGAGGAGAAAACTCCCTTGCCCAGTGTTACATCATGGCCTTCTTGGATAACCCAATACAGAGGCAGTTCGTTTAGATCGAACTTGCCAAGGACATATTGGACAGTCTGAGGATGATGTATGAAGAGCAGAATCGTTCTACTCGACAAAAGGTCTTGAAACAGTTCATGACCACACAAATGTCCAAGGGCCAACAAGTTCACGACCATTATCTTCGGATGATGGGTTACATCAACGAACTGGAGGCTCTTGGATCCAAGCTGGACATTGCAGCCCAGATAGATGCTATCCATAATTCTTTGCCTCCTTCCTTTAATCTGTTCATCATGAACTATAACATGAACAAGCTGAATGTCAGCTTGCAAGAGAGAGCCGAAGAACTGATTAGAAAGGATGAGCCTGTAGCTATGCTTGTTGAAGCTAGCAAGACGGGCAAGAGAAAGAGGATGGCAAAGAAGCCTCAGAAGAAAGCCACTAAGGGTAAGAAGCAGAAGAAAGACAAAGCATCGGATGCCTGTCACTTCTGCAAGAAGACCGACCACTAGAAAATGAATTGTCCTGCCTACCTTGAATCCAAGAAGGGTAATTTCGAATCTTGTTTTATAGAAACCAATTTATTGGTAGCTTCTGCATCCTGGTGCATTGACTTCGGGGCTTCAACTCATGCGTGTAACTCACTGTAGGGGTTCAAGGTAAGTAGAAGGCTGAGTGAAGGAGAAGTCACTCTCTACTTGGGGACTATTACAACTGTTGTAGGCACGGCAATAGGAACCATGGAGTTAATTTTTAGAAAAGGAAAAATTGTACTGAAAGATTGTCTTTATGTACAAAATTTAAGAAGAAATTTGATTTCTGTTTTAAAACTGTGTGCAGATGGTTATTCTGTTTTCTTTAGTAAAACGATTACTATTAAAAGAAATAACAGATTCATCGGATACGGAGAATTGGAAAACGATCTCTATGTTCTACATCCTTCTCTAGAAACTAACATAACCGAAACTACATCGACTGAAATCCCCAAGAAGAGAGCCCGTGATATAGTTAATCCCACGTGTCTGTGGCATTACCGACTCAGCCACATCGGTGTTGACCGAATCACAAGGTTGGTAAAGGATGGTCCTTTAGATTTTCTAACTGTAGAAGATCTTCCCACCTATGAGCCTTGCCTACAAGGCAAGATGACGAAATGGCCATTTAACGGTAAGCCTGAAAGATGTATACGCACACTTGACCTAATACATACTGATGTATGTGGTCCCCTGAGTGTTAGGACATGAAATCAACACGTGTATTTCATCACCTTCACAGATGATTTCTCACGATATGGTTACGTGTACCTAATGAGACACAAGTCTGAATCCTTTGAAAGGTTCAAAGAGTTTAGACAAGAGGTCGAGAAACAGTTAGGGAGAGAAATTAAAGCCCTTCGATCAGATCGAGGTGGCGAGTATCTCTCTGATGAATTCAGGGACTACTTAAAGGACAATGGGATAGTATCATAATTAGCTCCTCCTACTACACCACAACTTAACGGTGTTTCAGAGAGGAGGAATATGACCTTATTGGATATGGTCTGGCCACTTCTTATACACTCAGAGTTAGCCACATCCTTTTGGGGTTACGCATTAGAGACTGCGATTTACATGCTGAATTGGGTTCCAACCAAATTGGTTCCGAACACTCAATATGAACTTTGGACCGGAAAGAAACCAAGTGTTAGACACTTGAAGATTTGGGGTTGTCCAACACACGTTAAAAGAATGAGTGCAGACAAGTTGGAATCCAAGACCAGCCATTGCCTATTTGTAGGCTACCCAAAAGGCTTTGTAGGTTACCTTTTCTATGACCCAAGTGAGCAGAAAGTGTTCTGTAGTCGAAATTCCCAATTCTTGGAGACCGATTACATCCTGGACACCCTTTGTCAGGAAATTGTTCTTGATGAGGAGAGCTCGAGAGCAGTGGGGGATGCCCCACAAGTTCCAGGTAGTGACCAATCTAGAAGATCCACTCAAGTATCTAAGCCAGCAGTCCATTATGTTTATGATCGGGATAGTTACCTGGTGGAAACCTTGACTAGTGAGGAGGATCCCGTGACTTACGCGGAAGCTATGTTGGACATAGATTCTCAAAAGTGGGTGGAGGCCATGAGAGCAGAGATGGACTCAATGGAGACCAATGGAGTCTGGATTCTAGTAGATCTGCCGTTCAGGGTAAAAGCAATCGGTTGCAAATGGATTTACAAGAGGAAGATGGGCCCTGATGGTAGGGTTGAGACCTTCAAAGCTCGTCTGGTGGCGAAAGGGTACACTCAGAAAGAGGGCATCGATTATGAGGAAACCTTTTCACCTGTGGCCATGCTTAAATCCATTAGGATCCTACTAGCTATAGTAGCATACCATGATTATGAGATTTGGCAGATGGATGTCAAAACTACATTCCTGAATGGAGATCTTACTAAAGATATCTATATGCAGCAGCCGCAAGGCTTCATAGCTGCAGGTCAGGAAAACATGGTATGTAAACTCAATAGATCCATTTATGGACTTAAGCAAGCTTCTGGAAGTTGGAACATCCATTTTGAGATGGATCAGCTGATAGGATTGGGCCCACACCCTATCCACTTAGAGAGTCCAAGATCTAAATAAGATTTAGATGTAGAAACTTCCTAATTAGATTAGGAGATGGCTGATCTAATCTACAGATAAGATAAGGTTTATCCCTTATCTTAAAGGGACTTCTAATCTAGATATGATTTGAGTTAGCAACTCCTAATGGGATTAAGAACTGATCCCTTTAAATCTATAAAAGAAAGAGGGGGCGGCAACCTTTAGACATCACAAGCAAGCAATACATAGTATTGTCTCCAAAGCTGAAATCACAGAAGAGAGAATCTGCACCCTACAAATACTCTCTTGCCGCCTCCTTCCTGCAGTCGCCGCCTACAGCAGTTCGATCTCCAGTTCTTGGGAGAAATCAAGATTGGATCTTGATTCCAATCTTTTGGAGAAAAGATTGGTGGGAGTTGTATTCACAAGCCGTCCAGGTGATTCTTGAGAAGGATCAAGTTCTGGTGGAAGAACACTGCTGATTCTGCTCCACCCTGCACTGCGCCATCTTCAGTGGGAGCAGATTTTGGATCCTTTCTTGGGCATGAACACCTCCTTTGGGAGATACTACTTCTCTATATTAGGTATTTTCTCTCCCTACTCCTTTTGGTTCAGATCTGGTTCAGTTTATGGTTCAAGAATGATCATTGAAAATATGATTTCCTAAATGGGGAATTCGATTCCCAGTTGAAGGGAGAGAAAAGTTTTTATAATTCGCCCCCTTATTCCACAATCTTTGGGCGTCCATGTGATGGATTTCCTATCCCTTCACTTCTATCGAATTTACCTTATTCATCACTATATACAAAAATATTTAATTCGAGTAGGATTTTTATTTTTGGATGGATTCGACACCCACCAACCCTTAAGCTGAAAACTTAATGAGACTCTTGTTAGTTTACAATCTTTGCAGTCCAGGGACAGTCAAAATGTTTGCAAATGGTTTTAATTCCCAGGATCCATGAGAGTAGAGAGTGCAACACTGTACCTTGCAGTCGAGGGAGAGGTCCTTGTTGGGCAATGTTTGATCATTATGGGCTGAGAGGTTAAGTGTAAGACCATTGAGGTAATACCTGATAGACTAATCTTGCAACTGCCCATAGTTATTGGATTTTCATTAGGTGGCTGATGCAAGGACAATTTAGTCTAAATATTGGGTCCATTAAAAGCTCATGGTGATAGACTCAGGGGTTCACTGTCGCCTACAGTGAATTCGGCCAGGCCTTGTAACAAAGGCTAGGCTGAACCCATGTGGCTGATGTGTAGATCAATGTTTGGGTCCCATACCATACAAGGAGAGCCAACTGGGTAGCAGGTTAAGAGGTTAAGTGAGCACATAAACTTAATGGGCATAAAGCCTAATTCGTGTTAGACAGTGTATGCCCTTAGCTCCAATCAGAATGATGTACCTTATGACATTTATTGTAAACGAATAAAGTACATATTTGATTCATGTTATTATGGTGTGTTTCTGTGTAATACCCTTAAACCGGACACATATGAGACTCATGTTAGTTTAGAATGTTCACAGCCATTGGATAAGTCTGGGGAGATTTATCCTGCCAAGACTGACATTGATGTGCTGCCAAGTTGGTTGGGGTAGCCTGTCTCAACTGCCCGGGTGAGACCCGAGGTACATACAGTGTAGGTTTACTTGAAACCCTGAACCATACCAGATTTCCATATTGCCCTGGACCTTGGAGATTGATGGGCAAAACTCGAATGTGACACCTGACCCCTAGACTCGATTATGATACATCACTAGGTGCCAGATTGGGCTATCTTTGATATGCCAATCAGTGAGATCCTTAGAGGGGGTCAAAATCTATGTATGTTGGGACAGTTTAAGAATTCATCTGAGTGGGTGATCATAGTGGCAGGATCAGCCCCTTTGTCGAACAAAGGTAATGATCGGGGATGCACTCTCTCTGATGGAAACCAAGACTACCGACATCCGATTTCAATAGTTGAAATTTGTTTTGCAAAATATATTTATATACGGATATACATATATATATATATTATGGTTTCAAAATGTTTGCAAAAGGTTTTAATTCCCGGGATCAATGTGAGTAGAGAGTGCAGCACTGCTTCTTGCAACCGAGGGAGAGGTCCTCTCTTGTCAGGCAGTGTTTGATCATTATGGGATGAGAGGTTAAGTGTAGGACCATTGAGGGTAATACCTGATGGGCTAATCTTGCATCTGCCTACAGTCCCTGGGTTTTTATAAGGTGGCTTGGCCCAGGGACCACTTAGTGTAAGTGTTGGGCCCATTAAGAGCCCATAGTGATGGGCTCAGGGGTTCATTGCCCATAATAGTGAATTCAGCCAGGCCTTGTAACAGAGGCTTGGCTGAACCCATGTGGCTGATGTGTAGATCAATGTCTGGGTCCCATGCCATACAAGTAAACCCAACTGGGCAGCTCTTTGGAAGGTTAGTGAGCACATGGACTTAATGGGCATAAAGCCCAATTCAAACTAGTTTAATTAGATTAATTAAAGAGGGGCGGATCTGGGATTTGGATCAGCAGATAGGATAAGGGATTATCCCTATCCACTCATAGAGTCTAGATCCAAATAGAGATTTGGATCTGGAAAGCTCCTTGAGATTAGGATGACTGATCTAATCTGCAGATAAGATAACGGCTTATCCTTATCTCTTAAAGAGACTCCTGATCCAAATACAGATTTGGATTAGGAAACTCCTAATGAGATTATGAACTCTCTTTAAGGCTATAAAAGGAGGAGGGGGCGAACAATTCTACATAACATCTCTTCAGATCTTAGATCAAAAAAAGAAAAAGAGAAGACAACTACAGTAAGACTGCGCCATCTTCTGCTCTTGTGCCCTTCTCCTACTGCCGCCATTGCCAGTTCAATCTTCATCGTAGGAGTGATCAAGAAAGGTTCTTGATATCATTCTTTGGAGAAGGGCTGATCTGAAGTCGTGCTCACAGCCTCCATTGAATTCTTGCTGAAGGATTTGGTTCTTGGGAAGAACACTGCTGATTTTGCTCCACCCTACACTATGTCATCTTTAGTGGGAGCAGTCTTTAGAGATTTCTTTGGGCGTAAACACCTTCATTGGGAGTTACTGCTACTCTATATTAGGTATATGCCTCTCCTACCTTTTGGTTTCAGATCTGGTTCAGTTATTGGTTCAAGAGTGATCATTGAAAATGCAGATTTTCTAAAACAAGGAATACGATTCCCAGATGGGAGAGAGAGAAATTTTTGAAATTTTGCCCTACCTTCCTACAGGGTTCGACTGTCCATATGATGGATCTCTCATCCCTTCAGTGGTATCAGAGCCATGGTTCAAATCTTGAACCGAAATAGACTAGATCTGAACTTGCGCAAATGGGCAGAAGGTGTTCTGCTCGATTTGCGCAAATTGTGGTTTTTCTGCAAAATTGTTTACCAAATCATGGGCGAATGATCTGAAATTAATTCCTTATAAATCTGAATTTTATTTAGAATTGTTCTTTAAAATTTTCTTGATTTATGGGTTGTTCGTACAAAGGAGATCAAATTCTTTATTGGCGAAGGATATCTGCGATTTGCAGATTTTTACATTCTGGTCTGTAATTAATTTATTTTTATACTGAATGTATAGGTATTCGATTTGATGTAATATTAATAGAAAATTAGGGTTTTTCTATTTATTTTATTTCAAGATTTAAACTGTAAACTTTAATCTAATGTCTGTTTTGTAGGTTTGAGATGTGCGAACAACCCTTGTTAGATAGTTTTGTATGCCCTTAGCTTCAATCAGAATGATATATTTTATGAGTTTATTGTAAATGAATAAAAGTGCATATTTGATTCATGTTCCCTTGGTATGTTTCTATGTAGTACCCTTAAACTGGACACTTAATGAGACTCGTGTTAGTTTAGAATGTTCACAGTCAGTGGGTCGGTCTGACGAGACCTATCCTGACAAGACTGACACTGTGGTGCCACCAAGTCGGTTGGGGTGGACTGTCTCAGCTACCAGGGTGAGACCCTAGGCACATACAATGTAGGATTAATTGAATCTATGAACTGGATCAGATTTCCAGTATTGCCCTGGGCCTTGGAGATTGATGGGCAAAACTAAAAAGTTACACCCGACACCTAGACTCGACTATGATACTGCACTAGGTGTTGAATTGGGCTCTTTGATATACCAATTAGTGAGATCCTTAGCGGTGGTCAAAACCTGGGTATGCTACGACAGTCTGAGAATTCATCTGAGTGGGTAATCATAGTGACAGGATCAGCCCCTTTGTTGGACAAAGGTAATGATCGGGGATGTACTCTCACTTATGGAAACCAAGACTGCCGGTAGCTGATTTCAATCGTTGAGATTTGTTTTGCAAAATATATTTTATATGAGATATAAAAGTATATATATTATGGTTTCAAAATGATTTGCAAAAGGTTTTAATTCCCGGGATCCATGTAAGTAGAGAGTGCAACGCTGTTCCTTGCCGTCGAGGGAGAGGTCCTCTCTTGTCGGGTAGTGTATGATCATTATGAGCTGAGAGGTTAAGTGTAAGACCATTGAGGATAATACCTGATGGGCTAATCTTGCATCTGCTCATAGTCCCTGGGTGTTACAAGGTGGCTTGTCCCAGGGACCACTTAGGGTAAGTGTTTGACCCATAGAGCCCATAAGATGGGTTTCCGGAGGTGCACTGTCCTTAATGGTGTATTGAGCCAGGCTTTGTAACAAAGGCTGTGCTGAACCCATGTGGCTGATGCGTAGATCAATGTTTGGGTCCCACGCCATACAAGGAAGCCCAACTGGGTAACAGTTTGGAAGACTAAGTGAGTACGTAACCTTAATTTGGCCTTAAGCCCATTTTGAATTGGGCTGATTTGATCAGTCAATTAAAATGGGCAAATTCTGAGGTGGATCAGCTCATGGGATTGGGCCTAGACCCTATCCACTTAGAGAGTCCAAGATCTAAATAAGATTTAGATCTGGAAGCCTCCTAATTAGATTAGGAGATGACTGATCTGATCTGTAGATAAGATAAGGATTCTTCCTTATCACTTAAAGAGACTTCTAACTCAAATATAATTTGGATCAGCAACTCCTAATAAGATTAGGAGCTGATCCCTTTAAATCTATAAAGGGAGGAGGAGGCGGCAGCCTTTAGATATGCAACCCCAAAAAAGACTCTTACCTTCAGAGCTGAAATCACAAGAAGATAGAATTCTGCAGCCTGTGAAATCACTCTTGCTGCCTCCTTCCTACCGTCGCCATTATCTCCAGTTTGATCTCCAGTTCTTGGGAGAAATCAAGATCTGATCTTGATATCAATCTTTTGGGAAAGGATTGATTGGAGTTGTACTCACAAGCCATTCAGTTGATTTTTGCAAAGGGTTAAGTTCTTTTGAAGAACATTGCTGATTCTACTCCATCCTACATTGCGCCATCTTCAGTAAGAGCAGTCTTTGGAACACCTCCATTGGGAGATATTATTTCTCTGTATCAGGTACATCCTCCCTCCTACTCCTTTTGGTTCAGATATGGTTTGGTTAATGGTTCAAGATTGATCATTGAAAAATATGTTTTTCTAAAATAGGGAATTCGATTCCTTGCAAAGATGGGAGAAATTTTTGAAATTCGCCCAGTCCATTCTGCAACATT
Organism: Nelumbo lutea; assembly: GCF_056320005.1. NCBI lineage: Eukaryota > Viridiplantae > Streptophyta > Magnoliopsida > Proteales > Nelumbonaceae > Nelumbo > Nelumbo lutea. The sequence continues at coordinate 69,866,410 of NC_142687.1, read as the reverse complement.
TGGGCATCCATGTGATGGATATCCTATCTCTTCAACCCTGTTACTGATTTCTGATTGTCTTTGATTTGTAATTAATTTTAGATCATTTTCTTGAATTAATTATTGAATTGAAAATCAAACCCGAGACCCATTCGAACCAGATTGGACCAAACTAGTTGGACCGAATCTGTGGTTTGATGGGGGCTGTTCTCAGCCCTAATTTCCCAATTTTGGGATAAGGGATTGATGTTTAATTGTTAGACTTAATTCGGCCCACACCTGTAAGGCCCAGTTTTAAGGAGTTAAAACTGCTAAAGGCCACCAACTACTGAAAAGCTATATGGTCCGAACTGCTTAATGCTATTCAGCCCATATACCTAGATAATAATAATCAATAATATTATGGATTAAATAGGGCTTTAATAATGGGCTTTACAGATATTAATTGATTGGATCAATTCTATCATTGCATGTGATGTATGGATGTGTGATGTGCAACGCATGCAGATATGATAGTGGCTCTTGTGCACTCCATGGCTGAATGCACATCATTGCCATGGTGTCCCAATAGGTCATTGGATGACCTCCCTCAGTGGTGGGCCCCACACCCCTGAAAATGATCCGTGCGGAACCCTAGCCGTTTAGGGCTCACCAGAAATCTGGCTTTATGAAAGTCAGTGGGAGCCACTTTGGTTTGACCTAAACTAAACTAGGGTGTAACTTTGTTCCCTCCTGCAATATGAGTGCATGTGATAGGGAGATTCATATGATGAACTCTCTAAAGGCCTTCCATCATTAGCATGAAAATGGGTCATTCAGTAATGAGGAAACACACCATAAAATTGGGCTATCCATTTGCTGCTGGATCTGTTGGAATGTTTCATAAGATGATAGGGGCGTCATAGACCGATGTGGGAGGGGCCTATCCTAAAATGGAAGACTCTCTCATGGTACCTTGGCATTCACGAATATGATGGGTGAGCACTCACTCGACAAAAATATTTAACCTAAAATGGTAATGAACCTTGTATAACAGAGGCCAAAGGGAAAGCTCATACGATGAGTAGATATGATCCTTCACAGAAAGGTGATGGGGTTATGCATTTGAAACAGTTGGCTCCATGCACCCTATGTGATTTCCCACATTTCCAGAGACATAAGTCACTATCTCTATTACTGAGATGGAAGGGAAATCTCAAAGCTAAATAAATGGGAATGGAACATAGATTAAAAGCCATGTCTATGTAGATAACATGAATCAAATTAGGTTGTGGACTGATGTTTGCTTTTTACCAGAAATGGCAAACAGACGAATTGGAAAGCTATTGGATGACAACAAACTTAAAGGACCAAACTATGCTGACTGGTACTGTAACCTTATGCTGGTCCTGAATTCTGAGAAGTTGGACAAGGTGGCTAAAAACCCTGCCCCAGAGCGTTCAGAAGATAGGACTTCTGAGGCCCGTAGGAGGGAATACCTTGAGTGGAAAGAGAAAAATTCCATGGCCCGATGCTATACCATTGCCTCCCTAGACAATCCGTTACAGAGGTAGCTCGATTAGATCGATCTTGCCAAGGACATATTGGACAGTCTAAAGACAATGTACATTTTACTCGACAGAAGGTCTTGAAGTAGGTTCATGACCATTGCCTTCGGATGATGGGCTACATCAACGAACTTGATGCTCTTGGATCCGGGTTGGACCATGCCACTAAGGTAGACACCATCCTGAATTCTTTGTCTCCTTCCTTCAATCCGTTCATCATGAATTACAACATGAACAAGCTAAATGTCAGCATTCAGGAACTCAACAATATGTTGCAGAGGGTTGAAGAATTGATTAAGAAGGATGAGCCTCTTGCTATGCTTGTTGAAGCAAGCAAGTCGAGCAAGAAAAATAGGAAGGCAAAGAAGAAGCCCTAGAAGAAAGCCACCTAATCCAAGAAGCAGAAGAAGGACATAGCATCGAATAATTGTCACTTCTGCAAACAAACCACCCACTGGAAGAGGAACTGTCCTCAGTACCTGGAATCCAAGAAAGGTAATTTTGAATCCTGTGTCATAAAAACCAATTTGTGGGTGACTTCTCCTTCCTGGTGTATTGACTCCAGGGCATCAACTCATGCGTGTAACTCACTACAGGGATTCAGGATAAGCAAAAGACTGAGTGACAGAGAAGTAACTCTTTACTTGGGGACTTCTGCAAGTGTTGCCGCTACGGCTATAGGAACCGTAGAGTTATTTTTCCAGAGAAGGGTCAATTGTATTGAAAGATTGTCTTCATGTACAAAACTTGAGAAGAAATTTGATATTCTATTCTTTTTGGTAATACAATTACTATTAAAAGAAATAACAAATTCACCACATACGAAGAACTTGAGAATTGCCTCTATGTTCTCCATCCTTCTCTGGAAACAAACATAGCCGAAACTATGTCGGTTGATATCCCCAAGAAAAGAATCCGTGATACAGTTAATCCCACGTGCCTGTGGCATTACCGACTTGGCCATATAAGCATTGATCATATCACAAGGTTGGTAAAGGATGGTCCTTTGGATTTTCTAACTGTAGAAGATCTTCCCACTTGTGAGCCTTGCCTTCAGGGCAAGATGACGAAAAGGCCATTTAACGGTAACCTTGAAAGATGTACAGGCACGCTTGACCTTATACATACTGATGTATGTGGTCCCCTGAGCATTAGGACATGAAATCAACACATGTATTTCATCAACTTCACAGATGATTTCTCACGATATGGTTACGTGTACCTAATGAGACACAAGTCTAAATCCTTTGAAAAGTTCAAGGAGTTTAGACAAGAGGTTGAGAAATAGTTTGGAAGAGAAATTAAGACCCTTCAATGGGATCGAGGTGGCAAGTATCTCTCTGACGAATTCAAGGACTACTTGAAGGTTAACGGGATAGTATCACAGTTAGCTCCTACAGCTACCCCACAACTTAATGGTGTTTTAGAGAGGAGGAATAGGACCTTATTGGATATGGTCCAGTCATTTCTCGTACACTCAGAGTTACCCACATCCTTTTGGGGTTACTCATTAGAGACTGTGAAATACGTGCTGAATCGAGTTCCAACCAAATCGGTTCCAAACACTATATGAATTTTGGATCGAAAAGAAACCAAGTGTTAGACACTTGAAGATTTGGGGTTGTCTAGCACACGTTAAAAGATTGAGTGCGGACAAATTTGAATCCAAGACCAGTCGTTGCCTATTCGTAGGCTACCCCAACACTCACACTAAGTGGTCCCTGGGCCAAGTGACCTTATAAAAACCCAGGGACTGTGGGAAAATGCAAGATTAGCCCTATCAGGTATTACCCTCAAAGGTATTACACTTAACCTCTCAGCTCATAATGATCAAACATTGCCCGACAAGAAAGGACCTCTCACTCGGTTGCAAGGAACAATGCTGCACTCTCTAAGCACATCGATCCCGGGAATTAAAACCTTTTGCAAACATTTTGAAACCATAATATATATATATATATATATATATATATATATATATATTTATATACGTATTTAAATATATTTTGCAAAACAAATTTCAATGATTAAAATCGGTTGCCGACAGTTTTGGTTTCCATTAGAGAGAGTGCATCCCCGATCATTACCTTTGTCCGACAAAGGGGCTGATCTTGTCACTATGATAACCCACTCAAATGAATTCTCAGACTGTCCCAACGTACCCAGGTTTTGATACCCTCTAAGGATCTCACTGATTGGCATATCAAAGATAGCCTAATCTGATACCTAGTGTAGTATCATAATCGAGTCTCGGGGTCAGGTGCAACTTTCTAGTTTTGCCCATCAATCTCCAAGGTCTAGGGCAATACTGAAAATCTAGTATGATTTAGGATTTCAAATAAACCTACACTGCATGTACCTCGGGTCTCACCCTGACAGCTAAGACAGGTCACCCCAACACTTAGTAGTACATCAGTGTCAGCCTTGGTAGGATAAATCTCCCCAGACTTATCCAATGGCTATGAACATTCTAAAATAACACGAGTCTCATAAGTGTCCAGTTTAAGGGTATTACACAGAAACACACCACAATAACATAAATCAAATATGTACTTTATTCATTTAGAATAAATGTCATAATGTACATCAATCTGATTGGAACAAAGGGCATACACTGTCTAACATCTCTCACTTCCTAGACTTTTCACGTGTTTCTTAAACACTTTCTATGTGAGTGGCTTAGTCAATGGGTTTGCTACATTCTTCGCTGATGCTACCTTCTGAATCAGGATGTCCCCTCTATCAACAATCACCCGTAGTACGTGGTACTTCCTCTCGATGTGCTTCGACTTCGAGTGGGCTCGGGGCTCCTTAGCCTGAGCGATAGCTCCATTGTTGTCACACAACAACAGGATGGGTGATGTACTGGATGAAACTACTCCCAATTCTTGAATGAACTTTTTCATTCACACGGCTTCTTTGGCAGCTTCAGTTGCGGCAATGTATTTGGCTTTAGTTGTGGAATCTGTCGTGATCCCCTATTTGCTGCTTTTTTAGCAAACAGTACATGATCCTATCGTGAAAACGTACCCAAATGTAGACTTTCTATCATTTGGATCTGACTGGAAATCGGCATCAGTATACCCCTGGATCTATAGTGAGCTACCATCGAATACCAGACAAAACTCTTTTGTCCTTCGAAGGTACTTAAGTATAACTTTCACAGCGATCCAATGCTCCTGCCTGGGGTTGGCCTGAATCTTCTTACCACACTCACTGCCTGATCAATGTTAGGACAAGTGCAAAGCATGGCATACATGATGCTCCCTACGGCTGAGGCATAGGGAACGTCCTTCATGCCCTCAATCTCCTTAGACGTCTTGGGAGACATCTCCTTGGAGAGAGTGATTCCATGCTTGAAAGGATCACTTCCCTTCTTAGAGTTCTCCATGCTGTATATTTTGACTATTTTGTCTATGTAAGCAGATTGGGATAATCCTATTATCCGCTTTGATCTATCTCTATAGAGTCGAAGACCCAATATATAGGAGGCTTCTCCAAAGTCTTTCATGGAGAATTACTGTGAAAGCCATACTTTCACCGTAGTGAACATTCCTACATCATTCCCAATGAGTAGAATGTCATTTACATACAAAACCAAGAACATAAGCTTGTCCCCACTGGACTTCCTGTAAACATAGGGCTCATCCGGATTTTGCTCAAAGTCAAACCTTTTGACAATAGAGTCAAATCGGATGTTCCAACTTCTAGAAACTTGTGTAAGTCCATATATTGATCTATTTAATTTACATACCATGTGTTCTTGACCCGTAGCTATGAAACCTTGTGGTTGTTGCATATAGATATCTTCAGTAAGATCTCCATTCAGGAACGCAGTTTTGACATCCATTTGCCAAATCTCATAGTCATGGTACACTGCTACAGCTAGCAGGATCCTAATGGATTTAGGTATGGCCACAAGCAAAAATTTTTCCTCATAATCGATGCCCTCTTTCTGAGTATACTCTTTCACCACTAGACAAGCTTTGTAGGTCTCAACCTTATCATCGGGGCCCTTCTTCCACTTATAGATCCATTTGCAACCAATTGCTTTTACCCTAGGGGGTGGATCTACTAGAGTCTAGACTCCATTGGTCTCCATTGAGTCCATCTCAGCTCTCATGACATCTACCCACTTCAAGGTATCTATGTCCAACATAGCTTCCGCATAAGTCATGGGATCCTCCTCACAAGTCATAGCTTCTACTAGGTAACTATCTTGGTCATAGCCAAAATAGACTGGAGGCCTAGATACCCAGGTAGATTTTCTAGGTTGGTCAATACCTGGAAGCTGTGGGACCCCCCCCACTACTCCTGACCTCTCCTCATCATGAACTATTTCTTGATGATGGTTGTTCAGGATGTAATCATCCTCTGAGAAATGGGATTCTGACTACAGAACACCTTCTGTTCTCCTAGGTCATAGAATAGGTAACCCACAGAGCCCTTGGGGTAGCCTACGGATAGGCAATGACTGGTCTTAGATTCCAATTTGTCCACACTCATTCTTTTAACGTGCGTAGGACAACCCCAAATCTTTAAGTGTCTGACACTTGGTTTCCTTCCGGTCTAAAGTTCATATGGAGTATTCAGAACCGATTTGGTTGGAACTCGATTCAGCACGTATATCATAGTCTCCAATGCATAACCCCAAAAGGATGTGGGTAACTCTGAGTGTACGAGAAGTGACTAGACCATATCCAATAATGTCCTATTCCTCCTCTCCGAAACACCATTTAGCTATGGTGTAGCAGGAGGAGCTAATTGTGAAACTATCTCGTTGACCTTCAAGTAGTCCCTGAATTCGTCAGAGAGATACTCACCACCTCGATCTGATCGAAGGGTCTTAAATTCTCTGCCCAACTGTTTTTCAACCTCTTGTCTGAACTCCTTGAACTTTTCAAAGGATTCGAAATTATGTCTCATTAGGTACACGTAACCATACTGAGAATAATCATCGGTGAATGTAATGAAATACACATGTTGGTTACAAGTCCTAACACTCAGGGGACTACATACATCACTGTGTATAATGTCAAGCATGCCGTTAATCTTTTAGGCTTACTGTTAAATGGCCATTTCATCATCTTATCCTAAAGGAAAGGCTCACAAGTGGGAAGATCTTCTACAGTTAGAAAATCCAAAGGACCATTCTTTACCAACCTTGTGATACAATCAATACTGATATAGTCAAGTCGGTAATGCCACAGGCACGTGGGATTAAATGTATTACGTATTTTTTACTTGGAGATATCAGCCGACGTAGTTTTGGCTATGTTAGTTTCTAGAGAATGATGTAGAACATAAAGACCACTTTCAAGTTCTTTGTATGTGATGAATTTGTTGTTTCTCTTAATAATAATCATATTACTAAAGATAATAGAATATCCATCCGCACACAGTTTTGAAATAGAAATCAAATTTCTTCTCAAATTTTGTACATAAAGACAATCTTTCAGTACAATTGATCATTCTCTAAAAATTAATTCTATGGTTCCTATGGCCACAGCTGCAATACATTCAAAAGTCCCCAAGTAAAGAGTTACTTCTCCTTCACTTAGTCTTCTACTTACCTTGAACCCCTGCAGTGAATTACACGCATGAGTTGAAGCCCCAGAGCCTATACACTAGGACGCAGAAGTTACCAACAAATTGGTTTCTATGACACGGGATTCGAAATTACTTTTCTTGGATTCTAGGTATTGAGGACAATTCATCTTCCAATGGCCGGTTTGATGGCAGAAGTGGCGAGCATTAGATGCCCTGTCCTTCTTCTACTTCTTGGACTTGGTGCCTTTCTTCTGAGGCTTTCCCTTTGCCCTCATTTTCTTGACCTTCTTGCTAGCTTCAACAAGCGTGGCTAGGGGCTCATCCTTCTTGACCAGTTCTTTGGACCTCTGCAACATATTGCTGAGTTCTTGAACGCTGACATTTAGCTTATTCATGTTATAGTTCATGATGAACGGATTGAAGGACGGAGGCAACGAGTTGAGAATGGCATCTATCTGGGTCACATTATCTAGCCTGGATCCAAGAGCCTAAAGATAATTGATGTAGCCCATCATCTGAAGACAATGGTCATGAACTTGCTGGCCCCTAGACATCTGTGCAGTCATGAACTGCTTCAAGACCTTCTATTGAGTAGAACGATTCTGCTTTTCGTACATTGTCCTTAAACTATCTAATATGTCCTTGGCAAGTTCGTTATGATCAAACTGCCTCTGTATCGGATTGTCCAGTGAGGCAATGATGTAACACCGAGCGAGGGAGTATTTCTCCTCCCATTCTTGATAGTCCCTTATCCGGGCCTCAGAAGCCCTATCTTCCGGTTGCTCCAGTGAAAGATTCTTAGCCACCTTATCCAAATTTTCAGCAGTCTAGACCAACATTAGGTTACGATACTAGTCGACATAGTTTGGGCCCTTAAGTTTGTTATTGTCCAAAAACTTTGCAAATGATCCGTTTGCCATTTTTCTGATAAAAGAGAAAACGTTAGTCCACAACCTAATTTGATTCATGTTATCTACATAGATATGACTTTTAATCTATGTTCCAATTCCATTTGTTCATCCTGAAATTTCCCTCCTATCTCAGTGACGAAGATAATGGCTTATGTCTCTAGAAATGTGGGAAATCATATAAGGTGCTTGGAGCCAACTGTTTCAGCTTCATAACCCCACCACCTTTCTATGAAGGATCATATCCACTCATCATATGAGCTTTCCCTTTGGCCTCTGTCAGACAAGGTTCATTGTCATTTTATGTTAAACCTTTTTGTCCAGTGAGTGCTCACCCATCATGTTCGTGAATGCCAAGGTACCATGAGAGAGTCTTCCAGTTTCTGGTAAGCCCCTCTCACATCGGTCTATGACGCCCCTATCATCTTATGAAACATTCCAACAGATCCAACAGCAAATGGATAACCCAATTTTATGGTGCATTTCCTCATTACTGAAGGACCCATCTTCATGCTAATGATGGATGGCCTTTAGAGAGTTCATCATATGAATCTCCCTATCACATGCACTCATATTGCAGGAGGGAACAAAGTTACACCCTAGTTTAATTTAGGTCAAACCAAAGTGGCTCCCATTGACTTTCATAAAGCTAGATTTCTGGTGGGCCCTAAACGGCTAGGGTTCTGCACGGATCCTTTTCAGGGGTGTAAGGCCCACCATTGAGGGAGATCATCCAATGATCTTTAGGGACACCATGGTAATAATGTGCATTCAGCCATGGTGTGCGCAAGAGCCATTATCGAATCTTCATGGGCCAAGTACTTATGACCCATGTACGTGGCACATCATACATCCATACATCACATGTAGGGATAAAATTGATCCAATCACTTAGTATTTGTAAAGCCCATTATTAAATCCCATTTTAATCCATAATATTACTAATTAATATTATTTAGGTATATGAGTCGAATAGGGTTAAGCAGTTTGGCCCATATAATCATTTGCAATTAGCGGGCTTTTAGCAGCTTTAACTCTTTAAAACTGGGCCTTATAGGTGTGGGCCGAATTAAACCTCTCAATTAAATATTAATCCATTGGCCCAAAAGTGGGAAATTAGGGCTAACATCAGCCTCCTTTGAACCACAGTTTCAGTCCAACCAGTTTGGGCCAATCTGGTTTGAATGGGTCTAGGGTTTGATTTTTAATTAAAGAATTAATTCAAGAAACGATATGAAATTAAATTTACTGATTAAAGAATAAACAAGAATTAGTAACAGGGCTGTTACCACATCTCAAACCTGCAAAACAAATGTTAGATCACAGTTTGCAGTTTCATAAACTGCAAATCGCAGATAGTGATTTTCCCATCTGCGAATTCTCCTTCTCTAGCGCATGAAACTTTGATCTTGAAATAAAATAAATAGAAAAAATCTAATTTTCTATTAATATTACATCAGATCAAATTCCTATACATTCAGTCTTGAAATTAAAAAAAAAATTAATTACAGACGAGAATGAATAGAATTGTGAAATCGCAGATTTCCTGCGCCAATCAAGATTTCGATCCCCTTTTGTATGAATAGCCCATAAATCAAGAAAATAATAAAGAACAATTCTAAGATTCTAGATTTATAAAAATTAATTTCATATCATTCGTCCTTTAACTAGAAACTGATTTCCCAAAAAAACCCTAATCTGCGCAAATTGGGTAGAATGCCTTCTGCCCATTTGTGCAGGTTCAGATCTATTCTATTTCGGTTCTAGATTTGAACCATGGCTCTGATACTACTGAAGGGATGAGAGATCCATCATATGGATGGCCGAACCCTGCAGGAAGGTAGGGCAAATTTTCAAAAATTTCTTTCCCATCTAGGAATCACATTCCCTATTTTAGAAAATCTGCATTTTCGAGGATCAATCTTGAACCCTAAACCGAAGCAAATTTGAAACCAAAAGTAGGAGAGGGATATACCATATACGAAGAAATAGTATCTCCCAATGAAGGTGTTCACGCCCAAAGAAATCTCCAAAGACTGCTCCCACTGAAGATGACACAGTGTAGCATGGAGCAGAATCAACAGTGTTCTTCCCAAGAACCGAACCCTTTAGCAAGAATTCGACGGAGGCTGTGAGCATGACTTCGGATCAGCCTTTCTCAAAGAATGATATCAAGAACTATTCTTGATCACTCCTACAAAACTGGAGATTGAACTGGCAGTAGACAGCAAATGGAGGAGAACGCAAGGAGAGGAAGGCGCACTCACACTGTTGCTGTCTTCTCTCTGTGCGATATGAGATCTGATCTCTGGATTCTTGGATGGGCTGAATGGTTCACCCCCTCTTCCTTTTATATCCTTAAAGAGAGCTCCTAATCTCATTAGGAGTTTCCTAATCCAAATCTGTATTTGGGTAAGGAGTTCTCTTTAAGAGATAAGGAGAGCTCATAATCTCATTAGGAGGTTTCCAGATCCAAATCTCTATTTGGATCAAGACTCTCTGAGTGGATAGGGATAAAACCCTATCCTATCTACTGATCTAATCCCATATCTGCCTCTCTTTAATTAGTCCAACTAAACTAGTTCGAAATGGGCTTTAGGCCCAATAAGTCTGATGTGCTCAGTGGCCTTCCAAATTGCTACCCAGTTGGGCTTCTTTGTATGGCGTGAGACCCAAACATTGATTTACACATCAGCCACATGGGTTCAGTCCAACCTTTATTACAAAGCCTGGCCGGATACACTGTTATGGACAGTGAACCCCTTGAGCCCATTACATGGGCTCCTAATGGGCCCAACACTTACACTAAGTGGTCCCTGGGCTAAGCCACCTTATAAAAACCCAGGGACTGTGGACAGATGCAAGATTAGCCCATCAGGTATTACCCTCAAAAGTCTTACACTTAACCTCTTAGCCCATAATGATCAAACACTGCCCAACAAGAGAGGACCTCTCCCTCGGCTACAAGGAACAGTGTTGCACTCTCTGAGTACATGTTTCCCGGGAGTTAAAACCTTTTGCAAACTTTTTGAAACCATAATATATATATATATATGAATATCCATATATAAATATGTTTTGCAAAACAAATTTCAACGATTGAAATTGGTTGCTGACAATTTTGGTTTCCATCAGAGAGAGTGCATCCCCGATCATTCACTTTGTCCGACAAAGGGGCTGATCCTGTCACTATGATCACCCACTCAAATGAATTCTCACACTGTCCCAACATACCCAGGTTTTGACCCCCTCTAAGGATCTCACTGATTGACATATCAAAGACAACCCAATCCGACACCTAGTGCAGTATCATAATCGAGTCTAGGGGTCAGGTGCAACTTTCTAGTTTTGCCTATCAATCTCCAAGGTCCAGGGCAATATTGGAAATCTGGTCCGGTTCAAGGTTTCACGTAAACCTACTCTGCATGTACCTCGGGTCTCACCCTGACAGCTTAGATAGGCCACCCCAACACTTGGCGGTACATCAGTGTCAGCCTTGGCAGGATAAATCTCTCCAAACTTATCCAACGGCTATGAACATTCTAAACTAACATGAGTCTTATAAGTGTCCAGTTTAAGGGTATTACACAAAAACACACCACAATAACATGAATCAAATATGTACTTTATTCATTTACAATAAATGTTATAATGTACATCAATCTGATTGGAGCTAAGGGCATACATTGTCTCAAGTATGGCTTTCACAGCAATTCTCCATGAAAGATTTTGGAAAAGCCTCCTATACTAGGTCTTCGACTCTATAGAGATAGATCGAAGAGGATAATAGGATTATCCCAATCTTCTTACATTGAGAAAATAGTCAAGCGAAACAAGATTCCTGAGGAGATTGAGGGCATGAAGGACATTCCCTATGCCCAGCCATAGGGAGCATCATGTATGCCATGTTGTGCACTCATCCTGACATTGCTCTAGCAGTGAGTGTGGTAAGCAGATTCCAGGCCAACCCATGGCTGGAGCACTAGACTGCTATGAAAAATATATTTAAGTACCTTCGTAGGAGAAAAGAGTTTTGTCTGGTATTCGATGGTAGCTCACTACAGATCCAAAGGTATACTGATGCCGACTTCCAATCAGATCCAGATGATTGAAAGTCTACATCTGTGTATGTTTTCACGATAGGATCATGTGTTAGTTGTTGGAAAAGCAGCAAACAAGGGTCTACTGCAGATTCCACAACCGAAGCCAAATACATTGCCACAAGTGAAGCTTCCAAAGAAGCCGTATGGATGAAGTTCATTCATGAATTGGGAGTAGTTCCATCCAGCACATCACCCATTCCGTTGTTGTGTGACAATAGTGGAGCTATCGCTCAGGCTAAGGAGCCATGAGCCCACTTGAAGTTGAAGCACATCAAGAGGATGTACCATGTACTACGGGAGATAGTTGGAAGAGGGGACGTCCTAATTCAGAAGGTAGCATTAGCGGAGAATGTAGTAGACCCATTGACTATGTCACTGACATTTGTATGGGACTCCGACTTATACCAGATTGGAGCTAAGTGCAAGTGGGAGCTATTAGACAGTGTATGCCCTTAGCTCCAATCAGAATGATGTACCTTATGACATTTATTGTAAATGAATAAAGTACATATTTGATTCATGTTGTTAAGGTTTGTTTCTATGTAATACCCTTAAACTGGACACATATGAGACTTGTGATAGTTTAGAAAGTTCATAGCCATTGGATAAGTCTGGGGAGATTTATCTTGCCAAGGCTAACACTGATGTGCCTTCAAGTCGGTTGGGGTAGCCTGTCTCAACTGCCATGGTGAGACCTGAGGTACATGCAGTGTAGGTTTACTTGAAAACCTGAACCGAACCAAATTTCTAGTATTGCCCTGGACCTTGAAAATTGATGGGAAAAACTGGAAAGTTACACCTGACCCCTAGACTCGATTAAGATACTACACTAGGTGTAAAATTGGGCTGTCTTTGATATGCCAATCACTAAGATCCTTAGAGGGGGTCAAAACTTGGGTATGTTGGGACAATCTGAGAATTCATCTGAGTGGATGATCATAGTGACAGGATCAGCCCCTTTGTCGGACAAAGGTAATGACCAGGGATGCACCCTCTCTGATGGAAACCAAGACTGCTGACAACCAATTTCAATCATTGAAATTTGTTTTGCAAAATATATTTATACACAGATATACATATATATATATATATATATATATATATATATATTATGGTTTCAAAATGTGAGTAGAAAGTGCAGCACTGTTCCTTGTAGCCAAGGGAGAGGTCCTCTCTTGTCGGATAGTGTTTGATCATAATGGGTTGAGAGGTTAAGTGTAAGACCATTGAGGGTAATACATGATGGGCTAATTTTGCATCTGCCCATAGTCCTTGGGTTTTTATAAGTTGGCTTGGCCCAGGGACCACTTAGTTTAAGTGTTGGGCCCATTTAGAGCCCATGGTGATGGGCTCAGGGGTTCTTTGCCCATAACAGTGAATTCGGCCAGGCCTTGTAAAATAGGCTAGGCTGAACCCATGTGGCTGATGTGTAGATCAATGTCTGGGTCCCACGCCATACAAGTAAACCCAACTGGGCAGCAGTTTAGAAGGTTAGTGAGCACATGGACTTAATGGGCATAAAGCCCAATTTGAACTAGTTTAATTAGATTAATTAAAGAGGGGCGAGTTTGGGATTTGGATCATTAGATAGGATAAGGGATTATTCCTATCCACTCAAAGTGTCTAGATCCAAGTAGAGATTTGGATCTGGAAAGCTCATTGAGATTAGGATGGCTGATCTAATCTGCAGATAAGATAAGGGCTTATCCTTATTTCTTAAAGAGACTCCTGATCCAAATACAGATTTGGATTAGGAAACTCCTAATGAGATTATGAGCTCTCTTTAAGGCTATAAAAGCATGAGGGGGCAAACAATTCTACATAACATCTCTTCAGATCTTAGATCACAAAAAGAAAGAGAGAGGACAACTACAATAAGACTACGCCATCTTCTGCTCTTGTGCCCTTCTCCTGCTGCTGCCATTGCCAGTTCGATATCCACCATAGGAGAGATCAAGAAAGGTTCCTGATATCAGTCTTTGGAGAAAGGATGATCTTAAGTCGTGCTCACAGCCTCCATCGAATTCTTGCTGATGGATTCGGTTCTTGGGAAAAACATTGTTGATTCTGCTCCACCCTACTGTCTCCCAAGACTCCCGAGGAGATTGAGGGCATGAAGGACGTTCCCTATGCCTCAGCCGTAGGGAGCATCATGTATGCCATGCTGTGCACTCATCTTGACATTGCTCAAGCAGTGAGTGTGGTAAGAAGATTCCTGGCCAACCCAGGGCAGGAGCACTGGACTGCTATGAAAAATATACTTTTCCTTTAAAGGACAAAAGAGTTATGTTTGGTATTTGGTTGTAGGTTATTACAGACCTAGGGGTATACTCATGCTGACTACCAGTCAGATCTAGATGATAAAAAGTCTACATCTGGGTCTGTTTTCACAAAAGGATCGTGTGTTATTTGCTGGAAAAGTAGCAAACAGGGGTCCATGGTAGATTCCACAACCGAAGCTGAATACACTACCACAAGTGAAGTTGCCAAAGAAGTTGTATGGATGAAAAAGTTCATTCATGTATTGGGAATAGTTCCATCTAGCACATCACCCATTCCGTTATTGTGTGACAACAATGGATCTAACGCTCAGGCTAAGGAGCCACGAGCCCACTCGAAGTCAAAGCACATCAAGGGGAAGTACCATGTACTGTAGTAGATAGTTGGAAGAGGGAATCCTGATTTAGAAGGTAGCATCAACGGAGAATGTAGTAGACCCATTGACTAAGCCATTGACACAGAAAGTTTTTGAGAAACACGTGGAAAGTATGAGACTCCGGCTTATACCAGATTGGACCTAAGTGCAAGTGGGAGCTGTTAGACAGTGTATGCCCTTAGCTCTAATCGGAATGATGTACATTATGGCATTTATTGTAAATGAATAAAGTACATATTTGATTCATGTTATTATGGTGTGTTTCTTTGTAATACTCTTAAACTGGACATATATGAGACTCGTGTTAGTTTAGAATGTTCACAGCCGATGGATCGATCTAGGGAGATCTATCATGATAAGGCTGACACTAATATGCCACCAAGTTGGTTGGGGTAGCCTGTCTTAGCTGCCAGGGTGAGACCCGAGGTACATGCAGTGTAGGTTTACTAGAAACCCTGAACTGGACCAGAATTCCAGTATTGCCCTGGACCTTGGTGATTAGTGGGCAAAACTGGAATGTTACACCTGACCCCTAGACTCGATTATGATACCACACTAGGTGTTGGATTGGGCTGTCTTTGATATGCCAATCAGTGAGATCCTTAGAGGGGGTCAAAACCAGGGTATGTTGGGACAGTCTGAGAATTCATCTGAGTGGGTGATCATAGTGACAGGATCAGCCCCTTTGTCGGACAAAGGTAATATATTTATATATTGGCACATCAATTGATTTCAATCGTTGGAATTTGTTTTTGCAAAATATATTTATATAAAGATATACATATATATTATGGTTTCAAAATGTTTGCAAAAGGTTTTAATTCTCGGGATCCACGTGAGTAAAGAGTACGGCAATGTTCCTTGCAGCCGAGGGAGAGGTCCTATCTTGTTGGGCAGTGTTTGATCATTATGGGCTGAGAGGTTAAGTGTAAGACAATTGAGGGTAATACCTGATGGGCTAATCTTGCATCTGCCCACAGTCCCTAGGTTTTTATAAGGTGGCTTGACCCAAGGACCACTTAGTGCAAGTGTTAGGCCCATTAAGAGCCCATGGTGATGGGCTCAAGGGTTCACTGTCCATTACAGTGAATTCTGCCAGGCCTTGTAATAGAGGCTGGGTTGAACCCATGTGGTTGATGTGTAGATCAATGTTTGGGTCCTACACTAAACAAGGAAACCCAACTGGGTAGTAGTTTGGAAGGTTAGTGAGTGCATGGACTTAATGGGCCTAAAGTGAAGGGATGAGAGATCCATCACATGGATGCCCAAAGATTGCGGAATAAGGGGCGAATTTCAAAAATTTTTTCCTCTCCCTTCAACTGGGAATGACATTCCCTATTTAGAAAATCATATTTTCAAAGATAAATCTTGAACCTTAAACTGAACCAGATCTGAACCAAAAGGAATGGGAGAGAATAATACCTGATACAGAGAAGTAATATCTCCCAACGAAGGTGTTCACACCCAAGGAAGAATCCAAAGACTGCTCCCACTGAAAATGGTGCAGTGCAGGATGGAGCAGAATCAGTAGTGTTCTTCCCCAAGAACTCTGTCCTTCGCAAGAATCAGTAGAATGGTACATGAGCACAGCTTCCTTTTCAATCCTTTCTCAAAGAACTGATGTCAAGATCCAATCTTGACTTCTCCCACAACTGCAGGTCGAACTGGCAAAAAGGGCGACAAGAGCAAGGAGGCTGCAAGAGAGTATTCGCAGGCTGTAGAATTCTCTCTTCATGATTTCAACACTAAAGAGGATCTGATGTGTTTCTTGTTCTCTTTTCAAGGCTGTCGCACCCTCCTTCTTTTAGTTAAAAATAAAAGATCAGCTCCTAATCCCATTAGGAGGTGCTTATCCAAATCATTTGGATCAGCCTTCTCTTCTAGTGATAAGGATAAACCCTTATCTTATCTGCAGATTAGATTAGCTTTATCCTAATCCCATTAGGAGGTTTCTAGATCTGAATCACATTCAGATCTGGACTCTCTGAGTGGATAGGATTAATACCCTATCCTATATGCTAATCCATCTCAGAATTCGCCCCTTTAATTAACTAAATAAATAGCCCAATTCGAAATGGGCTTTAGGCCCATCATGCTTATGCTCACTTAACCTTCCTAACTGCTAGCCAGTTGGGCTTCCTTGTATGGCGTGGGACCCAAGCATTGATATACACATCAGCCACATGGGTTCGGCCCAGCCTTTGTTACAAGGCCTGGTTGAATACACTGTTAAAGACAGTGCACCCCCTGAAACCCATCAAATGGGCTCTATGGGCCCAACACTTACCCTAAGTGGTCCCTGGGCCAAGCCACCTTGTAACACCTAGGGACTGTGGGCAGATGCAAGATTAGCCCATCAGGTATTATCCTCAATGGTCTTACACTTAACCTCTCAACCCATAATGATCTTACACTGCCCGACAAGAGAGGACCTCTCCCTCGGCTGCAAGGAACAGTGTTGCACTCTCCACTTATATGGATCCCGGGAATTAAAACCTTTTGCAAACATTTTAGAAAACATAATATATATACTTTTATATCTCATATAAAATATACTTTGCAAAACAAATTTCAATGGTTGAAATCGGCTACCGGTAGTCTTGGTTTCCAACAGTGAGAGTGCATCCCTGATCATTACCTTTGTCCAACAAAGGGGCTGATCCTGTCACTATGATCACCCACTCAGATGAATTCTCGGATTGTCCCAACATACCCAGGTTTTGACCCCTGCTAAGGATCTCACTGATTGGTACATCAAAGACACCCCGATCCGACACCTAGTGCTGTATCATAATCGAGTCTAGGGGTCAGGTGTAACTTTCCAGTTTTGCCCATCAATCTCCAAGGTCCAGGGCAATACTGGAAATCTGGTCCAGTTCAAAGATTCAATTAATCCCACACTGTATGTGCCTGGGGTCTCACCCCGGTAGTTGAGATAAGCCACCTCAACCGACTTGATGGCACCACAGTGTCAGCCTTGTCAGGATAGGTCTCCCCAGACCGACCCACTGGCTGTGAACATTCTAAAGTAACACAAGTCTCAATAAGTGTCCAGTTTAAGGGTATTACACAGAAACATACCAAGGGAACATGAATCAAATATGCACTTTTATTCATTTACAATAAACTCATAAAGTACATCAATTTTGATTGAAGCTAAGGGCATACAAAACTATCTAACATAAAGGCCAATTTGAACATGTTTAATTAGATTAATTAAAGAGGGGCAGATCTGGGATTTGAATCAGCAGATAGGATAAGGGATTATCCTTATCCACTCAAAGATCCAGATCCAAATACAAATTTGGATTTGGAAACTCCTAATAAGATTAGGAGGGCTGATCTAATCTACAGATAAGATAAGGGCTTATCTTTATCTCTTAAAGAGAGTCCAGATTCAAATAAGGATCTGAATTAGGAAATTCCTAATAGGGTTAGGAGCTGATCTCTTTAAAGCTATAAGAGGAGGAGGAGGGTGAACCTCCAGACACAACAAATCAATCAGATCTCAGATCACAGAAAGACAAAAGACAACAACAGTAAGATTGCGCCATCTTCTGCTCTTGCGCCCTCCTCCTACTAACACCATTGTCAGTTCGTTCTCCACTATAGGAGCAATCAAGAAGGGTTCTTGGTATCAGTTTGGAGAAAAACTGATCTAAAGTCGTGCTCACATACCCTCCATTGAATTCTTGCTGAAGGATTCGATTCTTGTGAAGAACTACTAGCTGATTCTACTCCACCCTATGCTGTGTCATCTTAAGTGGGAGCAGTCTTTGGAGCTTTCCTTGGGTGTGAACACCTTCGTTGGGAGGTATATCCCTCTCCTACTTTTTGGTTTCAGTTCTGATTTGGTTTAGGTTCAATAGTGATCCTTGAGAATGCAGATTTTCTAAAATAGGGAATGTGACTCCCACATGGGAGAGAGAGAAATTTTTGAAAATTTGCCCTACCTACCTACAAGGTTTGGCTATCCATATGATGGATCTCTCATCCCTTCACTTGGTGGGAAGGAGGGATTTGGAATTTTCATTACTAAGCATCCTAAGAAAGAGGAGTCAACCTTGATTTTTAAATTGCAAGAAACTATTACAGCATTGAATGATTCTCTAGAGTTACAACAATCAGGTAACGTTCCTTATATTATGTTACCAATTTCTAATGAGAGACCTTTACCCTCTGTTTTGCAGGCCCCTATTCCAGATTTGAACCCGCCCATGATTGATGAAAGGGGAGAACACCGGAAGTTGCAACTACGAAAGTTAGAGGATCCGGTTTATGATGATTAAAAACAGGGAAGTTTGTTTTTCTTTTTTCTTGTTTTTACATTTATAGTTTAGTTATTTCCACATTTTCTTTGCATTTCACCTTACATTGAGGACAATGTATGGATTAAGTGGGGGGGGGAGTATAGGATTTCATTCAAGATTTTAGATAAGTAGTATTTATTTCAGTTCAAAAAAAAACTCAACTTTATTGAAATCAATTGAACCAATATTCTGGGAAAATGCTTGTGAATCTAGAAATCAGGTGCGATTAGGGAATACATGACTTATCTGAATCCATTTCCTTTTGAGCTAGTCCTAAATTTAGGTTTAAGTAAATAGGGTAAATATTTTTACCATACAATTGAGGTAACCTAGTAGGATGGAGCATAAAATGCACCTACTACCCAGCCATTCAAAAGTAGGATAGAGGATAAAATGCACTTATTGGCCAAGTAATCCTAAAAGTGAGATGGAGCATAAAATGCACTCACTTTCACCAAGAAGAGAAGAAAGAAAGTAAAGATAAAAATGTTTTCCCTAGTTTACTACTTGGTTTGTAGTAGCAAAAATTGAATTGGTTGATAGATGAGTCATGTATGACTTGATCATGTTGATTTGACAGTTTGCAATAGTTAACTTAGAATATTTATGGAAAAAGAAGGAAAGTTGAGTTTAAATTTTGGTAGGATAATTTGTTTATTTTTGCTGAAATTTTGTCTCGCTCAAGGATGGGCAAGGTCTAAGTGTGGGGGGTTTGATAGTGTGCATAATTTCCATATTACTTGTATTTTTTTCTTATTTAATTAGTAAATTAAATAATGGATTTTATTGTGTTTTATTTAGAAAATCACAATTTGGGAAAGAAAGCTAAAAGGAGCTTGCAGCATAGCCCCAGCACAATGGGAGAAGACCAGCACGATTTCAGCATGCAAGAAGTGGGCCCCATCAGTGCTAGTAGGATTCGATTGAGTTGGAGACGTGAGTCACCAAGAGTTTTAATAGAGTCTATTTCTTGTTGTGCTTCTAAAAAGAAAGAAAATCAAAGTCTATCTTAGTTAAGAATTTCTATTTAGAGATAAGGATAAGATTAGATCTGGATTAAGCATTATCCCATTAGGAAATTGGAATTTCTATTTTTGGGAAAGAACTCATAAGAAGTGTTGGAAACAGCCCCTCCCCCTAAGGCTATATAAAGGGGGGTAGACTAGCAGTTAAAATCACTCAATCAAGGAGGGAAGAAGTGAAGGAAGGAAGCAGAATTCGTCCTCTCCATCTGGAAGCTACGATCTCTCCATGAAGTTCGATTAGCTTTTATTTTCTGGTTTAAGGTTAAGGAAGCTTTGGCTCTCCATAGTTGTGAAATCTAATTGAATTTATTTCAGTCCATTGTTTTTGAGTATTTATATGTTTTCTGTGATTGCTTGTTTACGATTATTTTATTGACTGAGCAACAGGATCCATTGTTCAATCGATAAAACAACCTATTGCCGATTAGATCATCAAATTCGTATATGTTTGTTAGATTTAATCTTTGTGGTTAATAACATAAACCGATTATGGACAAGTTTTCGGTTCATGTTATGAAAATATATGATCTAGTTTAATGAACTGAGCTTGTGTGTGCATTGACCAGACTTGGGTCTCTCCAGTTCCTAATGCGATTAATAGATTAAACCCTAAGAGTTTGTTTAAGGTTGTCTATTAATAAGAGAAGCAATCAAAGAGCTTGTTTTGATTGCCGAAAATATAAGTAGAGATTGGCAATTAGAGCTTGTTAGTAGCTATAACCAATTTACTCATAAGCACTTGAAATCATCCTTGCATCGATGATCAATTGTAAGAATCAAGGCTGAACTTATCCCTTCAACTGGATGCTGCCTTCTATCGAATAAACCTTTATTTTATTTTATTTTCCTTATTTTTATAACAACCCCATACTTCATTTTCTTGGAAATAAATCAACCCAATCCCTGAGGAGACGACCTTGCTCATCACTATATACAAAAGTATTTAATCCAAGCAGGACTTTTATTTTTGGTTGGGTTCGACACCCACCAAGCGCAATCAAGTTGGGCAGAGGGTTCTTTTGCAGTGAGAAGCTGAACATTGAGGAGCACAGTCCATTCATGATGGTTGTCACAACTACTAACTAGTCTAGAGCTCGAACCTAAAGGGCCTCGACATTGAACTTCACTAAGTATTCCCTCAAGGTCTCTCATTTCCTTTGGCGTACTTGCATGAGGTTGGCTGACATCTTCTAGTGCCTTTGGCTAGCGGTGAACTGCATCTCTAGCTGTACCTAGGAGGATATGGAACATGAAGGCCTTGTACATGAGACCTTCAGATGAGTCATGCAGCATCATTATTGCCTTGAACCCCTTAATGTGATCATTGGGGGTCTAAGGCTCCATTGTATTTTTTGAACTAAGGGGGTTGCCAGTCAACTTGGGGAAGCTCATTAACGATCTCCTAGACAAAGACAAGTTCCTTCATGGATTGGATTTGGTGCTGCTCTGGGGGCTGGGCCGTTAGAGGAGTCATGCTCCTATCTGCTTGGCCATGTTCTAGTTTGGCCAGCTGCTCTCTCAGTTCTTTGATCCCGGTGTCTCTGTCATCTTGGACCATGTTTATGGACTTTTCCCCTTTTGGGATTGCAGGCCGATCTTAGACTGAGCTAGATTCTGCTATCGAGATCGGTGGCTACTACAAACTTTGGCCAAGCCATTCTTTCACTAGCACTTGAGTAGAAAGATGGGATCTAACGTGGGCATCATGCGCGCGAGTCCAGGGTGGCGAGTTAGATCATCTGGATGGCTGTGGTCGCTTATGGTCGGATTGGGCCCTATCCTTGTCTATGCGGCACCTGAATGGTGGGTTTCCCAGAGTCTCCATCATGGCTAGGATACGGTCGACCTACTGCTGCATGGCTTGGAACTGTGCACGGTTAACTGCTACCTGATGTTGGGGCTCCCGAGGCGGAGAGCTACAGAGTGAGGGGGAACCCCAAGATGGAGAATGGGCTCTAGAGTGGTTGGATGTGTTCTTAGGAATGGTTGCTTTTAGTTCACAAAGAGGGGTTTGGGAAATGAATTTTTGTTCATTTCCCACAAATGGTGCCAATCTGATGTTGTCCAATCCAAGGTGTTCCAAACCAAGGACACAATCAGATAATCTTATCAACCGGATGAGGTTGAGGTGGAAAGATGAAGCCACACATTGAAAGTTGCAGCCAAGAGAAAGGTAAAAGGCCCAAGGAGTTGTTCCCCGGCTAGGTACTCTGACACTTAAGTTAGTAGGGTAGAGAAGGAAGTGGTTGGGATGAGCATATTGAAATAGCATTGACCCGAGCCGAAGAGATAATGCAAAGAGATATTCAAAGAGTATTGCTCCAAAAGTCCCTTACCTCGAGCTAGGAATTGAAGGGAAGGGAAATCCATCACATGGATGGCCGAAACATGCAAGGTGGCTAGGTGAAATTTCAAAAAATCTCTCTCCCTTCCGAGAATCCTATTCCTTGATTTAGAAAAACTACATTTTTCAAGGTTCGTTCTTGAAACAAATCGGACCAGATCTAAAACCAAGATTAAGGGAGGATTATACCTAATACGGAATCCATGCAAGTAGCTCCCAACATAGGTGTTCACACCCAAAGTGGTCACCAAACCCCACATCCACTGAAGATGACACACAGCTTAGGGTGAGGCAAGATCAGCAAAGCAATTCTTCAATAAGAATTGCAATCCTTCAACAAGGATCACGCAGGGGATGTGAGCACAACTTTAGATCTAATTCTTCAAGCAAGAATCATAATAAAGAACAATTCTTGATCAGTCCATGAATGGAGAACGAATTGGGTAGGGCGGCAAGAGCAAAGAGAAGAATTGGATATGCAAAAAGTGTTTAATAGAAGGATTTCACCCTCTAATTATAACCTCTTTGGATCAGCTTCCTTATCCTCTTAGGAAAGGGTTCTCTGATCTAAATCTTTATTTGGATCTTAACTCTTAAGGGGATAATACATATATTATGAGGGGATAGAAAATCCATCACATGGATGCCCAAAGATTGCGGAATAAAAGGGGTGAATTTCAAAAATTTTTCTCTCCCTTCAACTGGGAATCGAATTCCCCATTTAGAAAATCAAATTTTTAAGGATCATTCTTGAACCATTAACTGAACCAGATCTGAACCAAAAGGAGTAGGGAGAGATAATACCTGATACAGAGAAGTAGTATCTCCCAATGGAGGTCTTCACGCCCAAGGAAGGATCCAAAATCTACTCCCACTGAAGATGGTACAGTGCAGGGTGGAGCAGAATCAACAATGTTCTTCCAAAAGAACTTGACCCTTCTCAAGAATCACCTGGATGGCTTGTGAATACAACTCCCACCAGTCTTTTCTCCAAAAGATTGGTATCAAAATCCAATCTTGATATCTCCCAAGAACTGGAGATCGAACTACTGTAGGCGACGGCTGCAGGAAGGAGGTGGCAAGAGAGTATTTGCAAGGTGCAGATTCTCTCTTCTGTGATTTCAGCTCTGAAGACAAGAATGTGTATTGCTTGCATGTCATAAAGGCTGCCGCCCCCTCTTCCTTTTATAGACTTAAAGGGATCAGCTCCTAATCCCATTAGGAGTTGCTAACCCAAATCATATTTGGATTAGAAGTCCCTTTAAGTGATAAGGGATAATCCTTATCTTATCTGTAGATTAGATCAGCCATCTCCTAATCTAATTAGGAGATTTCCAGATCTAAATCTTATTTAGATCTTGGACTCTCTAAGTGGATAGTGTCTGGGCCCAATCCTATCAGCTGATCCATCTCAGAATTCGCCCCTTAAGTGACTAATCAAATTAGCCCAGTTCGAAATGGGCTTAAGGCCCATTTAAGGTTATGTAATCATTTAGCCTTCCAAACTGCTGCCCAGTTGGGCTTCCTTGTATGGCGTGGGACCCAAACATTGATCTACACATCAGCCACATAGGTTCGGCCCAACCTTTGTTACAAGGCCTGGCCGAACACTGTTATCGACAGTGCACCCCCTGAAACCCATCAGATGGGTTCTATGGGCCCAACACTTACCCTAAGTGGTCCCTGGGCCAAGCCACCTTATAACACCCAGGGACTGTGGGCAGATGCAAGATTAGCCCATCAGGTATTATCCTCAATGGTCTTACACTTAACCTCTCAGCCCATAATGATCATACACTGCCCAACAAGAGAGGACCTCTCCCTTGGCTGCAAGGAACAGTGTTGCACTCTCTGCTTATATGGATCCCGGGAATTAAAACCTTTTGCAAATCATTTCGAAACCATAATTTATATACTTTTATATCTCATATAAAATATATTTTGCAAAACAAATCTCAACGATTGAAATCGGCTGCCAACAGTCTTGGTTTCCATCAGTGAGAGTGCATCCCCGATCATTACCTTTGTCTGACAAAGGGGCTGATCCTGTCACTATGATCACCCACTCAGATGAATTCTTAGACTGTCCCAACATACCCAAGTTTTGACCCCTGCTAAGGATCTCACTGATTGGTACATCAAAGACAGCCCAATCCGACACCTAATGCAGTATCATAATCGAGTCTAGGGGTCGGTGTAACTTTCCAATTTTGCCCATCAATCTCCAAGGTCCAGGGCAATATTGGAAATCTGGTCCAGTTCAAAGATTCAATTAATCCTACACTATATGTGCCTAGGGTCTCACCCCGGTAGCTGAGACAAGCCACCCCAACCAACTTAGTGGCACCA
Organism: Nelumbo lutea; assembly: GCF_056320005.1. NCBI lineage: Eukaryota > Viridiplantae > Streptophyta > Magnoliopsida > Proteales > Nelumbonaceae > Nelumbo > Nelumbo lutea. The sequence goes on along the minus strand of NC_142687.1, from coordinate 69,841,639 downwards.
CAGTGTTAGCCTTGTCAAGATAGGTCTCCCCAGACCGACCCACTGGCTGTGAACATTCTAAACTAACACGAGTCCCATTAAGTGTTCAGTTTAAGGGTATTACACAGAAACATACCAAGGGAACATGAATCAAATATGCAATTTTATTTATTTATAATAAACTCATAAAGTACATCATCTTGATTGAAGCTAAGGGCATACAAAACTGTCCAACACATTATTCTCTTATTGATGCAGTAGCATAAGTAAAACGAGTCTCATAAGTGTCCAGTTTAAGGGTATTATATAGAAAAACACCATATATAACATGAATTAATTATGTACTATTATTCATTTACAATAAATGTCAAATGTACTTCAATTTGATTGGAGCTATGGGCATACACTGTCTAGCAACTTCCACTTACACTTAGGTCCAATCTGGTACAAGCCAGAGTCCCATACTTTTCACGTGTTTCTCAAACATTTTGTGTGAGTGGCTTAGTCAATGGGTTTGCAACATTCTCCGCTGATGCTACCTTCTAAATTTGGACGTCCCCTCTGTCAACAATATTCCGCAATACATTATACTTCCTTTCGATGTGCTTTGACTTCGAGTGGGCTAGAAGCTCCTTAGCATGAGCGATGGCTCCAGTGTTGTTACACATCAGTGGAATGGGTGATGTATTGGATGGGACAATTCCTAATTCCTGAATGAACTTCTTCATCAAAATGGCTTCCTTAGCAGCTTCACTTGTGGCAATGTACTCGATTTCGGTTGTGGAATCTGCAGTGGACCCCTGTTTGTTGCTTTTTCATCTAACTGCACAGGACCCCATCATGAAGATGTAACTAGATGTACACTTTCTATTATCTGGGTCTAACTAGAAGTCGGCATCGGTGTACCATAGGATCTGTAGTGAACTACCATCAAATACTAGACAAAACTCTTTTGTCCTTCAAAGGTATTTGAGTATGTTTTTCACACCTACCTAGTGCTCTTATCCTGGGTTTGACTGGTATCTACTTACCATAGTCACTACCTAAGCAATGTCTGGTCGAGTGCATACCATAACATACATGATGTTCCCTACGGCTGAGGCATAGGGAACCTCTCTCATGCCCTCAATCTCCTCGAGAGTCTTGGGATATATACCCTTGGAGAGAGTGACTCTGTGCCTGAAAGAAACATTTCTTTTATTGGAGTTCTCCATGCTATATCTCTTGACAATTTTGTCAATGTAAGTAGACTAGGATAATCCTATTATCCTCTTCGATATATTTCTATAGAGTTGAAGTCCCAAGATGTAGGAGGCTTCTCTAAGATCTTTCATGGAGAATTGCTGTGAAAGCCACACTTTCACAATAGTTAACATTCCTACATCATTTCCAATGAGTAGAATGTCATCTACATACAGAACCAAGAACGCAACCTTAACTTCTACTATCTTCCTGTAAATATAGGGGTCATCTGAATTTTGCTCAAAGTCAAACTGTTTGATGATGTGTGCACAATTTACATATAAATTTTGGTGTTTATGCATGGTTTTGATGCTGATTTGTGTGAATTCTTACCCCAATTTAGCTTGATTTCAGGAAATTGTCAAAGGGGACAAGTCTAGGGAAAAAGAGCATAAAGTCATGCTAAAGGAGGCCAAATAGAAGGTGATACAGCCCAGCTGAGAGCAAGGCCCATCTGAGAGGTCAAAGGAGGGCCATTCGGCCCATGCAGCCCATGCTGCACTCTTTGGGAAAGCCCAAAGAGAGAGCACAACCGAAGCTCTCTAATGGAACCTATTTGGCCCAGAAATGAGGAGGCGCATTTGCAGATCAAGAGCAGCTCAAGAGCAACCCAAAGTGCAGTCCATGGAGCCTAAAGGCAGCAAACTTTCTAGAAGAGAGAAAGGAGGCCTTAAGTGAAAAACAAGGCTAAGTGGGTAATTTTGGACAATTTCGGCACTGAATAATAATTTGGGCATAACTCTTTCATCCAGACTCCGATTGAGATGATTCAAGATAATTTAGATAGATTAAAAAAAGTATAGAACTTTCATGTTTTGAGTTTTGATAGACACGAACTGAATCGGGGTCAAAATTGAGTCTGAAATATCTAGAACCGCATTGTAGAACTTTTTAGATAAGAGAACTTTCTAGATGAGAGAACTTTCTAGAGGAGGAAAGGGGCTGAGGAGAAGGCTGTAAAAGGATAAGAGAGCCAAGGGAAAAGGGGTCCAACATCTGATTTCAAACTCTCCTTGAGCTCTTGTTCTAAGAGAGAAGAAGAGAGAGAGATAGGCACAAGAGAGGAGAAAAGACAAGCAGCTTCAAGAGAAGAAGAAGCTGAATTCGAAGGGGGAGAAAGCAATTGGAGATCAAGGTTTTGTCCTCACTTGATTTCTGCACAAATTGGTAATTGAATTCAGCTAAGATTTATGTAATTTCTCCATCAAATTTTCCTTTCTTGCTGTAATCAAAGCATGTATTATGCAAATTCAATTCTGTAATTTGTTTTCTAAGTTCATTCGAGTAAAGTAGATTCAATCTTGAAGTTTCGTGTTTGGAATATCAATTGTGGATTGTTGGCCGAACTGTTATTCTGAAATCTCAGATCTGAAATTTCAGATCATGAATTTACAAGGTCTGAATTGCTATTTTCTAATCTCAGATCTGTAAATTCAGATCATGAAATAGTGAGATCCGAACTGGTATTCTATAAAATCAGATCTGTGATTTCAGATCATGAATTTGTAATACCTGAATTACTTGAGAAAGAATTCAGGTAGCTTTAATTCAGTCTAGCCAAATTGTTCCTTTTTCTTAGAATTCCTAGAGTGTTTGAGAAAGACTCTAAGATTTCAGATTTGCCAATCAAGAGCCGAATTGAGTACAAGGTTAGAGATAACTTGCAGAATTCTATTGGTGTTCATTCAGCTGAATTGATGATTATCCAGCTAAAATGAAGCCCTAGAATTGCTAGATCTAAATGCATGCATGGTGATTAGATCCTTGATATATATATAAGGACCATCACTCATGCATAGATTGAACATGCGCTCGAAATAGGCTGTTCATTGCTTTAGGATTTTACCAAACCAAGGTTGAATCCTATTCTACTCAAATTGCCTAGAAAACTAGTTGCTGAATTTATTTTTCTATGCATCTTTAGCTTGTCTCCTCACTTGCATACAAGGTGTTTGGTCCAATGTGTTAGAAATAACTTTGTAATTAGAATTTTAGGTTTTCATTAGTCTTACATTTCGGCTGATCAAATAACAGTAGACTGATTTATTACTAGTAATTGCTACATAAGTCCTCGTGGGAATGATACTCTACTCACTACTCTATTATTTGAGCGGCTAGTGCACTTGCTAGTGTCACAATGAGCCACACATCAATTTTTTGGTGCCATTGTCGGGGACTTATTGTAGCAATATTAGGAACTATTAGCCACTGTTAATCTGATTTTCAATTCTATGCATTATAGTTCAGATTAGTATGCATGAATCTCCATTGTTGATCTAGTTAGTTCTCTTTCCCATTGATGATCGACTTCATCTTCGATTGTTGATTTAGTCTTAATAGTAGAGCTGCATTCTAATTTGCATATTTCATAAAAATAGTATGGATCAGATCTGTATACATTAACTATCATGGCTACAAAAAAAAAAAAATCAGATCTGAGCACACTGAAAAAAAAATGATTTCTGATCTTCATTGATGATTACTGTTTTAATTTCAGTAGTATAGTCTTGCATATTTCATAAAATAATGTTCTAGTTTCAATAGTGGAGTTGTGCTTTCTTTTGTTCTGTATACTTCAAAAAAATTGTGTGCTTCAGATCTGCATACATTCACTGTCATTGCTTAATTCAGAACGCAGATTTGAGCACACAAGAAAAAAATTTAATTATGCTTTTCTAGTTTTAGTAGTGTAGCTGCATTCTAGTCTTGCATATTTGATAAAAAGGGTGTGGTCCAGATCTGTATACATTACTTTTCATTGTTGAAATCAGAATTCAGATTTGAACACACACAAAAAAAAAAAAAAAGAAAGAAACATACATAGTTGTTTTAATTCAGTAGTGTAGCTGGTAGATGTAGTTCTTCAGATCTGCACACACTCAATTACTGATTTAGGTAATCCTTTCTTTTAGTTCTGCACTGGTTAATCTGAATTCTCTTTCCGTTGTAGTAGGATTCAGATCTGTATTTTCTAATATCTGTAGTATGATTCAGATATGAATTTTCCTATTACTGCTTTGCCTAGTTCAGATCTAGCTAGTTTCAGTAGTTTCAGACTTTTCTTCTTTCCCCTTGTTGAATGCATCTAGGTTAGGTTGTTGTAGAATATAGCTTATAAATTCTATAGGTTACTTGGATGAGTTGACAGATTTCAGATCTGATTTTTTGCTGTTATAGCTTTCATTTCTGATTTAATAGATCTGATATAATTCTGATTTAAAGTAGGTTTCAGATCTATGTTTTTTTATTTCTGTGGTGTAGTTCAGATTTGTATCTTCCTATGACAGATTTGCTTGGTTCTTTGCAGCTATTTTAGTTCAGATCTGCATATATTAATTATCACTACGGAAATAAAAAATCAGATCTGAGCTCACTGAAAAAAAAAATCTTTTGATCTTCATTGCTGATTTCTTTAACTGTTAGCTGATTTCAGTTCTGTACAAATCTGCATATAGTATTCTTCATTACTGATATTAATACTCTAATTTTTTTTCTATTGCTAATTTGTTTAGTTTTGATTACTATTTTAGCTGGTTTTTGAGTCTATATAGCTCATAAAAACACGGGAGTTCAGATCTGTACACAGTAGATTTCAGTGCTGAAATCAAAAATCAAATCTAAGCACATCGGGAAAAGAAAAAGAAAAGAAAATATAGCAGTTCTAGTTTCAGTAGTTAACTGATTTGAGTTATGTATATTGACTTTAGTGTAGTATTTCAGACCTGTATACATTGTTTTATGCCTTTCTGACTTCAGGCCTGAGTTGATAGATTACTGATTTGATAGAACTTTATAGGCTGCTTTTCTTTTTAGACTTTGGTTGCTGTTTTGGCCTTGGTAGTATAGCTGATTTGTAGTTCAGTGTACTTTATAAAATTCTTAAAGTTCAGATCTATGTAAATTACTCTTCATTGCTGAAATCTGAAATCTTAGGCTGCTATTCTTGTTTCAATCTTGTATTTCAGTTTGGTAGTGTGCAGTCTTCTTGATTTCAGTTTTGTATATCAGATTTCAGATCTATCTATATTAGTTTTCAGCTAGCTGATTCTTATTTTTCTTAAAGTTTTTCTTGTTAGGTAGCATTCAGCTTTCTTTGCTTTGTAGATTTCTACTCTCTTAGTGTTTAACAGTTCCTCTTTCTTAGGATTGCTACTTGTTTGATAGCTTACATTCCTTGATTAGTGTACAATAGTTTTTTTACTATTTTGATAGAGGAGATGGCAACAACCAACCATCAATGGCATTCTGAAAGAGTACAAGTTAGAAGGCAGCAAGGTCTTCACAATGTGGACACATATACAACTTTATATACACAAATATGTGCAATCCACAGGAAAATAGATGAAATGCATATGGAAGCCATGCATGTGCAGTCCATGACTTGTGATTGGTGTGGGGGAGGCCATATCAGCACTGCATGCCAAGTTGGCAATCAGTTTATGTAGCCTCCAGAACAGGTAAACTTTGTTGGCCACTTTCCAAAGCAGCAATACAGTCAATATCCTTGTGCCTTTAACCCCGGATGGGGAGGATACCCGAATCAGTCATGGCCAAATCAGCATGTGCCGAAGCCCTTCCCCCAAAACTTCCATCAGCCGGAACAGAAATCTAACCTAGAGGAGCTGATGATCAAGTTCATAGCTAGTGCTGAAACCATATTTCAGAATAACGAAGCAACAATAAAGAACTTGGAGAAGCACGTCGGGTAGTTGGCACAATTGATTTCAGCAAGCATACCAGGCACTCTACCAGGGAGTACTGAAGTGAAGGAGAAGGCAAGGGCTGAAAACAAGGTTAGTAGGTTGGCCAATGAAAGGGATGAGAGATCCATCACATGGACACCCAAAGATTGCGGAATAAGGGGCGAATTTCAAAAATTTTTCTCTCCCTTCAACTGGGAATCACATTCCCTATTTAGAAAATCATATTTTCAAGGATAAATCATGAACCTTAAACTGAACCAGATCTGAACCAAAAGGAATGGGAGAGAATAATACCTGATACGGAGAAGTAATATCTCCCAACGAAGGTGTTCACGCCCATGGAAGGATCCAAAGACTACTCCCACTGAAACCCATCAAATGGGCTCTATGGGCCCAACACTTACCCTAAGTGGTCCCTGGGCCAAGCCACCTTGTAACACCCAGGGACTGTGGGCAGATGCAAGATTAGCCCATCAGGTATTATTCTCAATGGTCTTACACTTAACCTCTCACTCCTTAATGATCATACACTGCCCGACAAGAGAGGACCTCTCCCTCGGCTGCAAGGAATAGTGTTGCACTCTCCACATATATGGATCCCGGGAATTAAAACCTTTTGCAAACATTTTAGAAACCATAATATATATACTTTTATATCTCATATAAAATATACTTTGCAAAACAAATCTCAACGGTTGAAATCGGCTGCCGGCAGTCTTGGTTTCCAACAGTGAGAGAGCATCCCCGATCATTACCTTTGTCTGACAAAGGGGCTGATCCTGTCACTATGATCACCCACTCAGATGAATTCTCGGATTGTCCCAACATACCCAGGTTTTGACCCCTGCTAAGGATCTCACTGATTGGTACATCAAAGACAGACCGATCCGACACCTAGTGCAGTATCATAATCGAGTCTAGGGGTCGGGTGTAACTTTCCAGTTTTGCCCATCAATCTCCAAGGTCCAGGGCAATACTGGAAATTTGGTCCAGTTCAAATATTCAATTAATCCCACACTGTATGTGCCTGGGGTCTCACCCTGGTAGCTGAGACAAGCCACCTCAACCGACTTGATGGCACCACAGTATCAGCCTTGTCAGGATAGGTCTCCCCAGACCGACCCACTGGCTGTGAACTTTCTAAACTAACACGAGTCTCAATAAGTGTCCAGTTTAAGGGTATTACATAGAAACATACCAAGGGAACATGAATCAAATATGCACTTTTATTCATTTACAATAAACTCATAAAGTACATCAATTTTGATTGAAGCTAAGGGCATATAAAAATGTCTAACAGCTCCCACTTGCACTTAGGTCCAATCAGGTACTAGCCGAAGTCCCATGCTTTCCACGTGTTTCTTAAACACTTTCTGTGTCAGTAGCTTAGTCAATGGGTCTACCACATTCTCCGCTGATGCTACCTCTTACTATCATCCTCCCGTAGGTCTAGTGTTGTCATATAACAATGGAATGGGTGATGTGCTGAATTCCAAATTCATGAATGAACACCTTCATTCATAAGGCAGCCTCACTTACAGCAATGCGCTCGGCTTGGGTTGTGGACTATTAATTTGCAACTTAGGTCCCCTGTTTGCTGACATTCAGGAAACAACACACGATCCTATCGTGAAAACATATCCAGATGTAGACTTTCTATCATTTGGGTCAGACTGAAAATCGACATCTGTATACCCTTGGATCTGTAGTGAGCTACCGTCGAATACTAGACAAAACTCTTTTGTCCTTCGAAGGTATTTAAGTATATTTTTCACAGCAGTCCAATGCTCCTGCCCTGGGTTGGCCTGAAATCCGCTTACTACACTCACTGCCTGAGCTATGTTAGGACGAGTGCACAACATGGCATACATGATACTCTCCATGGCAGAGGCATAGGGAACGTCTTTCATGCCATCAATCTCCTCAGAAGTCTTGAGAGACATCTTCTTGGAGAGAGTGACTCCATGCCTGAAAGGAACATTTCCTTTCTTGGAGTTTTCCATGCTGTATCTCTTGACTATTTTGTCAATATAAGCAGATTGGGATAATCCTATTATTCGCTTCGATCTATCTCTATAGAGTCGAAGACCCAGTATATAGAAGGCTTCTCCAAGATCTTTCACGGAGAATTCCTGTGATAACCATACTTTCACCGTAGTTAACATACCTACATCATTCCCAATGAGTAGAATGTCATCTACATATAAAACCAAGAAAGTAACCTTATCTCCACTGTACTTCCTGTAGACACAGGGTTCATCCGAATTCTGCTCGAAGTCAAACGATTTGACGGCATAGTCAAAATGGATGTTCCAACTTCTAGAAGCTTGCTTAAGTCCATAAATGGATCTATTAAGTTTACATACCATGTTTTCCTGACCTGCAGCAATGAAGCCTTGCGACTGCTACATATAGATATCTTCAGTAAGATCTCCATTCAAGAATGCAGTTTTGACATCCATTTGCCAAATCTCATAATCATGGTATGCTGCTACAGCTAGCAGGATCCTAATGGATTTAAGCATGGCCACAGGCGAAAAGGTTTCCTCATAATCGATGCCCTCTTTCTGAGTGTACCCCTTTGCCACCAGACGAGCCTTGAAGGTCTCAACCTTACCATCGGGGCCCTTCTTCCTCTTGTAAATCCATTTGCAACCGATTGCTTTTACCCCGGAGGGCGGATCTACTAGAGTCCAGACTCCATTGGTCTCCATTGAGTCCATCTCTACTCTCATGGCCTCCACCCACTTCTGGGAATCTATGTCCAACATAGCTTCCGTGTAAGTCACGGGATCCTCCTCACTAGTCAAGGTTTCCACTAGGTAACTATCCTGGTCATAACCATAACGGACTGGTGGCCTGGATACCTGAGTGGATCTTCTAGGTTGGTCACTACCTGAAACTTGTGGGACATCTCCCACTACTCCTGAGCTCTCCTCATCAAGAACAACTTCCTGACGATGGGTGTCCAGGATATATTCGGTTTCCAAGAATTGCGCATTACGACTGCAGAACACTTTCTACTCACTTGGATCATATAATAGGTAACCTACAAAGCCTTTTGGGTAGCCTACAAATAGGCAATGGCTGGTCTTAGATTCCAACTTGTCTGCACTTGTTCTTTTAACGTGTGCTGGACAACCCCAAATCTTCAAGTGTCTGACACTTGGTTTCTTTCCGGTCCAAAGTTCATATGGAGTATTCGGAACCGATTTGGTTGGAACCCGATTCAGCACATAAATCGCAGTCTCTAATGCGTAACCCCAAAAGGATGTGGGTAACTTTGAGTGTATGAGAAGTGACCGGACCATATCCAATAAGGTCCTATTCCTCCTCTCCGAAACACCGTTAAGTTGTGGTGTAGCAGGAGGAGCTAATTGTGATACTATCCCATTGTCCTTTAAGTAGTCCCTGAATTCGTCAGAGAGATACTCGCCACCTCGATCTAATCGAAGGGCCTTAATTTCTCTCCCTAACTATTTCTCGACCTCTTGTTTGAACTCTTTGAACCTTTCAAGGGATTCAGACTTGTGTCTCATTAGGTACACGTAACCGTATCGTGAAAAATCATCTATGAAGGTGATGAAATACACGTGTTGATTTCGTGTCCTAACACTCAGGGGACCACATACATCAGTATGTATTAGGTCAAGTGTGCCCGTACATCTTTCAGGCTTACCGTTAAATGGCCGTTTCATCATCTTGCCTTGTAGGCAAGGCTCACAAGTGGGAAGATCTTCTATAGTTAGAAAATCCAAAGGACCATCCTTTACCAACCTTGTGATTCGGTCAACACCGATGTGGCCAAGTTGATAATGCCACAGACACATGGCCAAGTTGATAATGCCACAGACACGAGCTCTCTTCTTAGGGATTTCAGCCGACGTAGTTTCGGTTATGTTAGTTTCTAGAGAAGGATGTAGAACATAGAGACCGTTCTCCAGTTCCTCGTATGCGATGAATCTGTTGCTTCTTTTAATAGTAATCGTGTTACCAAAGAAGACAGAATAACCATCTGCACACAGTTTTGAGACAGAAATCAAATTTCTCCTTAACTTTGCACATAAAGACAGTCTTTCAGTACAATTGTTCCTTCTCTAAAAATTAATTCCTCGGTTCCTATGGCCGCGACTGCAACAGTTGTAGTAGTCCCCAAGAAGATTGTGACTTCTCCTTGACTCAGCCTTCTGCTTACCTTGAACCCCTGCAGTGAGTTACAAGCATGAGTTGAAGCCCCAGAGTCAATACACCAGGATGCAGAAGCTACCAACAAATTGGTTTCTATAACACAAGTTTCGAAGTTACCTTTCTTGGATTCCAGGTAGGCAGGGCAGTTCCTTTTCCAGTGGCCAGTCTTCTTGCAGAAGTGACAGGCATCCGATGCTTTGTCTTTCTTCTACTTCTTGCTCTTAGCGGCTTTCTTCTGAGGCTTCTTTGCCTTCCTCTTTCTCTTGCCTGTCTTGCCAGCTTCAACAAGCATGGCTATAGGTTCATCCTTTCTAATCAGTTCTTCAGCTCTTTGAAACATATTGCTGAGCTCTTGTAAGCTGACATTCAGCTTGTTCATGTTATAGTTCATGATGAACGGATTAAAGGAGGGAGGCAAAGAGTTAAGGATAGCATCTATCTGGGTTGCAAGGTCCAGCCCAGATCCAAGAGCCTCCAGTTCGTTGATGTATCCCATCATCCAAAGACAATCGTCGTGAACTTGTTGACCCTTGGACATTTGAGCGGTCATGAACTGTTTCAAGACCTTTTGTCGAGTAGAACGATTCTGCTCTTCATACATTGTCCTGAGACTGTCCAATATGTCTTTGGCAAGTTCGATCTAATTGAACTGCCTCTGTATCGGATTGTCTAAGGAGGCAATGATGTAACACCGGGCAAGGGAGTTTTTCTCCTCCCATTCTTGATAGTCTCTCCTTCGGGCCTCAGAAGCCCTATCACCCGGACGCTCCGGGGCAGGATTCTTTGTCACTTTGTCCAGCTTTTCAGAATCTAGGACCAACATAAGGTTCCTGTACCAGTCAGCATAGTTTGGGCCCTTCAACTTGTTGTCATCAAGCAGTTTTGCAAAAGATCCGTTTGCCATTTTCTGATAAAAGAGCAAACATCAGTCCACAACCTAATTTGATTCATGTTCATTTCATAGATATAGATTTTAATCTACGATCCATTTCCATTTATTCGTCTCTGAGATTTCCCTCCTCTCTCAATGACGGAGACTACGGGTTGTCTCTGGAAATGTGGGAAATCACATAGGGTGCCTGGAGCCAACTGTTTCAGCTGCATAACCCCACCACCTTTCTGTGAAGGATCACATCCACTCATCATATAAGTTTTCCCTTTGGCCTCTGTTAGACAAGGTTCAGAGTCATTTTCAGGTAAACCTTTTTGTCCAGTGAGGGCTTACCCATCATATTCGTGAACGCCAAGGTACCGTGAGAGAGTTCCCATTTTCTGGTGAAGCCCCTCCCACATCGATCTATGACGCCCCTATCATCTTATGAAACACTCAGACAAACCCAACAGCAAATGGATAGCCCATTTTCTGGTGCGTTTCCTCATTACTGAAGGACCCATCCTCATGCTAATGATGGAAGGCCTTTAGAGAGTTCATCATATGAATCTCCCTATCACATGCACTCATATTAACTGGAGGGAACAAAATTACGCCCTAGTTTGATTTAGGTCAAACCAAAGTGGCTCCCACTGATTTTCATAAAGCCAGATTTCGGTGGGCCTTGAATCGGCTAGGGTTTCGCACGTAACCTCTTAATGATGTGTGGGGCCCACCACTGAGGGAAGTCATCCAATGACCAAAAGGGACACCATGGTAATGATGTGCATTCAGCCATGGTGTGCGCAAGAGCCACTGTCGAATGAGCATGGGCCAAGTACTTATGGCCCATGTACGCAACACATCACACATCCATACATCACATGCAGGGATAAATTGATCCAATCAATTAAATATCTGTAAGGCCCGTTGGAAGCCCGTTAAAATTCCATAATATTAATCATTAATATTATCTAGGTATATGGGCTGAATTAGGGTTACCCAGTTCGGCCCATATAGCTTTATCCTTTAAAATGGGCTTTTGCAGTTTTAACTATTTAAAATTGGGCCTTTACAGGCTGGGTCGAATTAACCATTTAATTAAATATCAATCCTTAGGCCCATTAGTGGGAAATTAGGGCTGACATTCATCCTTGATTAAACCCTAGAATTGGTCCAAACAGTTTTGAACCAATGTTGGTTCGAATGGGTCTAGTGTTTGATTTTTAATTAAATCCTTAATTCAAGAAAATAATCTAAAATTAAATACTGATAAAAGGAAAAACAAGAATCAGTCAAATAGGGCTGTTCGCACAATCTTTCCTGCAAAACAGAGGTTAGATCATAGAATGCAGTTTCACAAACTGCAAATCGCAAATAGCATTTCTCTCATCTGTGAAATCTCCTTCTTTGCGAAATCTCCTTTTCTACGCCACCAACTTTGATCCAAAATAAAATAAATAGAAATCCTATTTCTATTAATAATTACATCAGATCGAATACCTATACATTGAGTCTAGAAAATAAAAAAAATATTTACAGACCCAAAATAAATCAAGAACTGCAAAATCGCAGGTTCCTTGCGCAAACCAAGAATTCGATCTCCTCTTGTACGAACAGCCCATAAATCAAGAAAATTATAAAGAACAATTCTAAATAATAATCAAATTTATTTAAAATTAATTTTAGATTATTTGCCCATTTTTTTTGGGAACAAATTTCCCAAAAACCAAATTTGCGCAAATTGGGTAGAACGCCTTCTCCCTAATTGTGCAGGTTCAGATCTGAAACAATATGGTTCAAGACTTGAACCTGGGCTCTGATACTACTGAAAGGGATGAGAGATCCATCACATGAACGCCAAAAGATTGCGGAATAAGGGGCGAATTTCAAAAATTTTTCTCTCCCTTCAACTGGGAATCACATTCCCTATTTAGAAAATCATATTTTTAAGGATAAATCTTGAACCTTAAACTGAACCAGATCTGAACCAAAAGGAATGGGAGAGAATAATACCTGATACGGAGAAGTAATATCTCCCAATGAAGGTGTTCATGCCCAAGGAAGGATCCAAAGACTGCTCCCACTGAAGATGGCGCAGTGCAGGATGGAGCAGAATCAATAGTGTTCTTCCCCCAAAACTCTGTCCTTCGCAAGAAACAGTAGAATGGAACGTGAGCACAGCTTCCTTTTCAATCCTTTCTCAAAGAACTGATGTCAAGATCCAATGTTGACTTCTCCCACAGTTGGAGATCGAACTAACAAACAGGGCGACAAGAGCAGGGAGGCGGCAAGAGAGTATTCGCAGGCTGCAGAATTCTCTCTTCTTGATTTCAGCACTAAAGAGGATCTGATGTGTTTCTTATTGGTCTCTCTCAAGGCTGCCGCCCCCTCCTTCTTTTTGTTAACTTAAAATATCAGCTCCTAATCCCATTAGGAGGTGCTTATCCAAATCATATTTGGATCAGCCTTCTCTTCTAGTGATAAGGATAAACCCTTATCTTATCTGTAGATTAGATTAGCTTTATCCTAATCCCATTAGGAGGTTTCTAGTGATAAGGATAACCAAGCTCATAGTAATGGTTAATTTTAGAGGTCAAGGTGCTGATTTTCATGATGAATGGAAGTGAAAGTTGGAGCATGAAGAACTTCATATTCTACCTTTCCTTAGATCTTATGTATGTGATAAGAATGGTAGTTCATAGAAACGGAGCAGAGTACTTACACAAGTTTCCCGACCACACAATGCATCCTCCTCCTAAAAATTCATCCGGTAAATGGTGAGAATAAGGGGGGATGATCAGTTTATGGGTTATGTCTTTGCTTGAGGACAAGCAAAAGCTTAAGTGTGGGGGTGTTTGATGTGTGTACAATTTACATATAAATTTTGGTGTTTATGCATGGTTTTGATGCTGATTTGTGTGAATTCTTACCATAATTTAACTTGATTTCAGGAAATTGTCAAATGAGACAAGTGTAGGGAAGAAGAGCATAAAATCATGCTAAAGGAGGCCAAATAGAAGGTGATACAGCCCAGCTGGGAGCATGGCCCAGCCGAGAGGTCAAAGGAGGGCCATTCGGTCCATGCAGCCCATGCTGCACTCTTTGGGAAAGCCCAAAGGGAGAGCACAACCGAAGCTCTCCAATGGAACCTATTCGGCCCAGAAATGAGGAGGCCCATTTGCAGATCAAGAGCAGCCCAAAGTGCAGCCCAAGGAGACTAAAGGCAGGAAACTTTCTAGAAACGAGAAAGGAGGCCTTAAGTGAAAAACAAGGCTAAGTGGGTAATTCTGGACAATTTCAGCACTAAATAGTAATTTGGACATAACTCTCTCATCCAGACTCCGATTGAGATGATTCAAGATAATTTAGATAGATAAAAAAAAGTTGTAGAACTTTCATGTTTTGAGTTTTGATAGACACGAACTGAATCGGGGTCAAAATTGAGTCTAAAATATCTAGAACCGCATTGTAGAACTTTTTAGATAAGAGAACTTTCTAGATGAGAGAACTTTCTAGAGGAGGAAAGGGGCTGAGGAGAAGGCTGTAAAAGGATAAGAGAGCCAAGGGAAAAGGGGTCCAACATCTGATTTCAAACTCTCCTTGAGCTCTTGTTCTAAGAGAGAAGAAGAGAGAGAGATAGGCACAAGAGAGGAGAAAAGACAAGCAGCTTCAAGAGAAGAAGAAGCTGAATTCGAAGGGGGAGAAAGCAATTGGAGATCAATGTTTTGTCCTCACTTGATTTCTGCACAAATTGGTAATTGAATTCAGCTAAGATTTATGTAATTTCTCCATCAAATTTTCCTTTCTTGCTGTAATCAAAGCATGTATTATGCAAATTCAATTCTGTAATTTGTTTTCTAAGTTCATTCGAGTAAAGTAGATTCAATTTTGAAGTTTCTTGTTTGGAATATCAATTGTGGATTGTCGGCCGAACTGCTATTCTGAAATCTCATATCTGAAATTTTAGATCATGAATTTACAAGGTCTGAATTGCTATCTCAGATCTGTAAATTCAGATCATGAAATAGTGAGATCCAAACTGCTATTCTATAAAATCAGATCTGTGATTTCTGATTATGAACTTGTAATACCTGAATTGCTTGAGAAAGAATTCAGGTAGCTTTAATTCAGTGTGGCTGAATTGTTCATCTTTCTTGGAATTTCTAGAGTGCTTGAGAAAGACTCTAAGATTTCAGATCTGCCAACCAAGAGCCGAATTGAGTGCAAGGTTAGAGATAACTTGCACAATTCGGTTGGTGTTCATTCTGTTGAGTTGATGATCATCCAGCTGAAATGAAGCCCTAGAATTGCTAGATCTGAATGCATGCATGGTGATTAGATCCTTGATAGAGATATAAGGACCATCACTCATGCATAGATTGAACATCTTTAGCTTGTCTTCTCACTTTCATACAAGGTGTTTGGTCCAATGTGTTAGAAATAGCTTTGTAGTTAGAATTTCAGATTTTCATTAGTTTTACATTTTGGTTGATCAGATAACAGTAGACTGATATATTAGTAATAATTGCTACATAAGTCCTCATGGGAATGATACTCTACTCACTACTCTATTACTTGAGCGGCTAGTGCACTTACTAGTGTCACAATGAGCCACACATCATTTGACAGTAGAGTCAAACTAGATGTTCCAGCTCCTAGAAGTTTGCTTAAGTCCATATATGAATCGGTTAAGTTTACACACCATGCATTCCTGACCTACAACAATGAATCCTAGCGGTTGTTGCATGTAGATATCTTCAATAAGATCTCTAATCAAGATTGCAATTTTGACATTCATTTGCCAAATCTCATAATCATAGTGTGTTGCTATAGCTAGCAGGATCCTATAACTGTAGCTGGAACCATTGTAGAAATTCCCAAGTAAAGTGTTACTTCTCCATCACTCAGCCTTCTACTTGTCTTGAACCCCTTTAATGTGTTACATGTATGAGTAAAAGCCTCAGAGTCAATACACCAGGATGCAGAAGTAACCAACATATTCTTTTCTATGACAAAGGATTCGAAATTACCTTGCTTTTTGGTCTCTAAATACTAAGGACAATACCTCTTCTAATGGCTGACCTACTTGCAGAAATGACAGGCATCTGATGTTTTGTCCTTCTTCTACTTTTTAGGTTTGCCAACCTTCTTCTGAGGCTTCTTCTTTGCCTTCCTCTTTTTCATGCCCGATTTTCCACCTTCAGCAAGCATGGCAATATGCCTATCCTTCTTAATTAGTACTTTAGACTTCTGCAACATATTGTTGAGTTCCTGAAGTCTAACTTTTAGCTTATTCATGTTGTAATTCCTGATAAACTGATTGAATGAGGGAGGCGAGTTTAAGACAACATCAATTTTAGTGTCATCATCTAGCCAGATCCGAGAGCCTCCAGTTCATTAATGTATCCCATCATCTTTAGACAATGGTCATCAACTTGTTGGTTCTCAATCATCTATGTGGTCATAAATAACTATGACCTTCTGTCCAGTAGAACGATTCTGCTCTTCGTATATAGTCCTCAAACTATCCATGATATCCTTAGACACTTCGATCTTATCGAATTGTCTCTATATCGAATTGTCTAAGGAGGCTATAATGTAACACCAGAAAAGAGAGTTCTTCTCCTCTCATTCTTGATACTCTTTCTCACGGGCCTTTGAAGCCCTATCTCCCAGACGTTCCGATGTAGGGTTTTTGGCTACCTTGTCTAACTTCTCGGACGTCAACACCAACATAAGGTTACAGATCCAGTCAGCGTAATTTGGGCCCTTAAGTTTGTTGTCGTCCAACAATTTGGTGAACTACCCATTTGCCATTTCTGATAAAAGACAATGCAAATTATTAGTCCATAGCCTAAATTGATTCATCTTATTTACATAGAAAAGGCTTTTAATCTACATTCAATTTCCATTTCTTCATCTCTGAGATTTCCCACCTATCTCGGTGACGAAGACGCGGTTATGTCTCTGGAAATGTGGAAAATCAAATAGGTGTGGTGTGTCTAGAAGCGCGTCGTTAAACAATCTGGAACACCAGTTTAAACATTTATAATTTTTACTATTTCTCAAACAACTACTAACATAGTAAATGGGTGAGAACGGGTCGCATCCACAGGGAAGCAAGTGAAAAATTATTATATACTTAGATCCAGACAAGAGAATGCAGTTGGGAATGGCAGAAAATATGAAAATAAAATCTATTATTTCTGAAATTAAATGTTTCAAATTTAAACAAGACAATAAATAAAAATCAGAATTTAAAAAAGTATGGGAATCAAAAAAGAAAGTAAAAGAAATAAATAAATAAATGATCCAGAATCCGAATCAGGTGGCAGTAGCCACAAATCGGCTAGATAGCTTGTAGAAACCCCTCCTGACAAGAACCGGGCATCCGTCCTTTCTACAACCCTCGAAGCCCTCGAGACACCTTATCCTTAAACCGAATGAATTCAGATCTGCAAAATAGAAAAATGAACAATAATTAAATCTAAAAGATTGTAGAAATAAAAATAACAGAAAAGAAAAAAAAAAGAATGGTTGATCAGATCCAGTGGCAGTAGTTGCAGATTAGTTGAACAGCTTACAGGAACCCCTTTTGACAAGATCTGGGTGTCCTCCCCTTCTACAACCCTTGAACTCCTCAAGAGACCTTAGCCTTGTTAACTGGCTGCATTGACCAACCCCTTGTCTAGGGCCCCTGGTATCCTTTTTATAGAGAAGGGTGGATAAAATTGGTATTAGAGAGAAAGAGGGGGCGGCAGTTGGGTTTTTGCAGAAATATGGGCATCCTAGGGTTTAGAATGTAGGGTTATGATTGTTCTAAGGTGATCTTAAGGCTAAAAAGAAAAGGAGAAGGCACCTAATAATATGTAAGGCTGAGATTTAATGGCTAAAGGTTGAAAGGTGAAGATTAGATGTTAGGTGGCTCCCTAGGGTTAGAATGGTAAAAAGAGAGTGCCCTAAAATGGACAGTGGAGATTAGAAGGGATGGAGGTGGGGATTTAGCAGTTAGGGTGGCTAGGGTTTGTCAAGGATGAAAACAATGAGTGGAGAGGCTCCCTAGGGTTTTCTAAAGAGAGGGAAGGCGCCTTCCTGCTTTCAGTTTTTCACAAAAATACCCCCTCTCTCAGCTGGACTTCACACCAACTTCCCAAAATTTGCATTTCAACCATGAAAACTTTCTAGTTTTGCACAAAATTTGCACAAAGACCCTCAGAGGTCACAACAATGAAATTAACTGGGAAAAGGACACAATTTGACAACTCTAAAGCTGAAAATACCACTGAATTGATGCCCTTAAGGCATCAAAACACAGAGTTATTACACCCCCCAACTTAACCATTGCTAGTCCCTTAGCAATGCAACCTTAAAATTACACTAAGCATAGAGATCCTTTCCATCTCAAGATCATCCCTAATAAAATTAGTCGAGCATCCTGATTCCAGAATTCTTAAACTCTGTATAGATCGGTATTGGGCTTTGGTAGACAGTTTTGTATGCCCTTAGCTTCAATCAAAATTGATGTACTTTATGAGTTTATTGTAAATGAATAAAAGTGCATATTTGATTCATGTTCCCTTGGTATATTTCTGTGTAATACCCTTAAACTGGACATTTATTGAGACTTGTGTTAGTTTAGAATGTTCACAGCCAGTGGGTCGGTCTGGGGAGACCTATCCTAACAAGGCTAACACTGTGGTGCCACCAAATCGGTTGGGGTGGCTTGTCTCAGCTACCGGGGTGAGACCCTAGGCACATACAGTGTGGGATTAATTGAATCTTTGAAGTGGACTAGATTTCCAGTATTGCCCTGGACCTTGGAGATTGATGGGAAAAACTGGAAAGTTAAACCCGACCCCTAGACTCGATTATGATACTGCACTTGGTGTCGGATCGGGTTGTCTTTGATGTACCAGTCAGTGAGATCCTTAGCGGGGGTCAAAACCTGGGTATGTTGGGACAATCCAAGAATTCATCTGAGTGGGTGATCATAGTGACAGGATCAGCCCCTTTGTCGGATAAAGGTAATGATTGGGGATGCGCTCTCACTGTTGGAAACCAAGACTACCGGCAGCCGATTTCAACCGTTGAGATTTGTTTTGCAAAGTATATTTTATATGAGATATAAAAGTATATATATTATGGTTTCTAAAATGATTGCAAAAGGTTTTAATTCCCGGGATCCATATAAGTGGAGAGTGCAACACTGTTCCTTGCAGCCGAGGGAGAGGTCCTCTCTTGTCGGGTAGTGTAAGATCATTATGGGCTGAGAGGTTAAGTGTAAGACCATTGAGGATAATACCTGATGGGCTAATCTTGCATCTGCCCACAGTCCCTGGGTGTTACAAGGTGGCTTGGCCCAGGGACCACTTAGAGTAAGTGTTGGGCCCATAGAGCCCATTCGATGGGTTTCAGGGGGTGCACTGTCTTTAACAGTGTATTCGACCAGGTCTTGTAACAAAGGCTGGGCCGAACCCATGTGGTTGATGTGTAGATCAATGCTTGGGTCCCATGCCATACAAGGAAGCCCAAGTGGGCAGCAGTTAGGAAGGTTAAGTGAGCATAAGCTTGATGGGCCTAAAGCCCATTTCGAACTGGGCTATTTATTTAGTTAATTGAATGGGCGAATTCAGAGATGGATTAGCAGATAGGATAGGGTCTTAATCCTATCCACTCAGAGAGTCCAGATCTGAATGTGAGTGCATGTGACAGGGATATTCATATGATGAACTCTCTAAAGGCCTTCCATCATTAGCATGAGGATGGGTCCTTCAGTAATGGGGAAACGCACTAGAAAATGGGCTATCCATTTGCTGTTGGGCTTGTCTGAGTGTTTCATAAGATGATAGGAGCGTCATAGACCGATGTGGGAGGGGCTTCACCACAAAATGGGAACTCTCTCATGGTACCTTGGCGTTCACGAATATGATGGGTAAGCACTCACTGGACAGAAAGGTTTACTTGAAAATGGCTCTGAACCTTGTCTGACAGAGCCCAAAGGGAAGACTCATATGATAAGTGGATGTGATCCTTCACAGAAAGGTGGTGGGGTTATGCAACTGAAATAGTTGGCTCCACGCACCTTATGTGATTTCCCACATTTCCAGAGACAACCCATAGTCTCCGACACTGAGAGAGGAGGGAAATCTTAGAGACGAATAAATGGAAATGGATCGTAGATTAAAATCCATGTCTATGAAATGAACATGAATCAAATTGGGTTGTGGACTGATGTTTGCTCTTTTATCAAAAAATGGCAAACGGATCTTTTGAAAAACTGCTTGATGACAACAAGTTGAAGGGCCCAAACTATGCTGATTGGTACAGGAACCTTATGTTGGTCCTAGCTTCTGAAAAGCTGAACAAAGTGGCAAAGAATCCTACCCCAGAGCGTCCGGGTGATAGGGCTTCTGAGGCCCGAAGGAGAGACTATCAAGAATGGGAGGAGAAAAACTCCCTTGCCCGATGTTACATCATTGCCTCCTTAGACAACCCGATACAGAGGCAGTTCGATTAGATCGAACTTGCCAAAGACATATTGGACAGTCTCAGGACAATGTATGAAGAGCAGAATTGTTCTACTCGACAAAAGGTCTTGAAACAGTTCATGACCGCACAAATGTCCAAGGGTCAACAAGTTCACGACCATTGTCTTCGGATGATGGGATACATCAATGAACTGGAGGCTCTTGGATCCGGGCTGGACCTTGCAACCCAGATAGATGCTATCCTTAACTCTTTGCCTCCTTCCTTTAATCCGTTCATCATGAACTATAACATGAACAAGCTGAATGTCAGCTTACAAGAGCTGAGCAATATGTTGCAAAGAGCTGAAGAAATGATTAGAAAGGATGAGCCTGTAGCCATGCTTGTTGAAGCTGGCAAGGCAGGCGAGAGAAAGAGGAAGGCAAAGAAGCCTCAGAAGAAAGCTACTAAGAGCAAGAAGCAGAAGAAAGACAAAGCATCGGATGCCTGTCACTTTTGCAAGAAGACCGGCCACTAGAAAAGGAACCGCCCTGCCTATCTAGACTCAAAGAAAGGTAACTTCGAAACTTGTGTTATAGAAACCAATTTGTTGGTAGCTTCTGCATCCTGGTGTATTGACTCCGGGGCTTCAACTCATGCTTGTAACTCACTGCAGGGGTTCAAGGTAAGCAGAAGGCTGAGTGAAGGAGAAGTCACACTCTTCTTGGGGACTACTGCAACTGTTGCAGCCACAGCCATAGGAACCGTGGAATTAATTTTTAGAGAAGGAACAATTGTACTGAAAGACTGTCTTTATGTGCAAAATTTTAGGAGAATTTTGATTTCTATCTCAAAACTGTGTGCAGATGGTTATTCTGTCTTCTTTAGTAATACGCTTACTATTAAAAGAAACAACAGATTCATCGCATACGGGGAACTGGAGAACAGTCTCTATGTTCTACATCCTTCTCTAGAAACTAACATAACCGAAACTATGTCGGCTGAAATCCCTAAGAAGAGAGCTCGTGATACAGTTAATCCCACGTGTCTGTGGCATTATCGACTTGGCCACATCGGTGTTGACCGAATCACAAGGTTGGTAAAGGATGGTCCATTGGATTTTCTAACTGTAGAAGATCTTCCCATTTGCTAGCCTTTCCTACAAGGTAAGATGGCAAAACGGCCATTTAACGGTAAGCCTGAAAGATGTACGGGCACATTTGACCTAATACATACTGATGTATGTGGTCCCCTGAGTGTTAGGACACGAAATCAACACGTGTATTTCATCACCTTCACAGATGATTTTTCACGATACGGTTACGTGTACCTAATGAGACAAGTCTGAATCCTTTGAAAAGTTCAAACAGTTTAGACAAGAGGTCGAGAAACAGTTAGGGGGAGAAATTAAGGCCCTTCGATCAGATCGAGGTGGCGAGTATCTCTCTGACGAATTCAGGGACTACTTAAAGGACAATGGGATAATATCACAATTAGCTCCTCCTGCTACACCACAACTTAACGGTGTTTCAGAGAGCAGGAATAGGAACTTATTGAATATGGTCCGGTCGCTTCTCATACACTCAGAGTTACCCACATCCTTTTGGGGTTACGCCTTAGAGACTGCGATTTATGTGCTGAATTGGGTTCCAACCAAATCGGTTCCGAATACTCCCTATGAACTTTGGACCGGAAAGAAACCAAGTGTCAGACACTTGAAGATTTGGGGTTGTCCAGCACACGTTAAAAGAATGAGTGCAGACAAGTTGGAATCCAAGACCAGTCGTTGCCTATTTGTAGGCTACCCAAAAGGCTCTGTAGATTACCTATTCTATGACCCAAGTGAGCAGAAAGTGTTCTGCAGTCGTAACGCGCAATTCTTGGAAACCGACTATATCCTGGACACCCATCGTCTGGAAGTTGTTCTTGATGAGGAGAGCTTAGGAGTAGTGGGAGATGTTCCACAAGTTCCAGGTAGTGACCAACCTAGAAGATCCACTCAGATATCCAGGCCACCAGTCTATTAGTGAGGAGGATCCCGTGACTTACACGGAAGCTATGTTGGACATAGATTCCTAGAAGTGGGTGGAGGTCATGAGAGCAGAGATGGACTCAATGGAGACCATTGGAGTCTGGACTCTAGTAGATCCGCTCTCCGGGGTAAAAGCAATCGGTTGCAAATGGATTTACAAGAGGAAGAAGGGCCCTGATGGTAAGGTTGAGACATTCAAGGCTCGTCTGGTGGCGAAAGGGTACACTTAGAAAGAGGGCATCAATTATGAGGAAACTGATGAACTTACAATTTATCTATAATTTTTGAGGACTTTAGCATGGATTTTTATGCCGGTTTTATTAATTTTTGCCTTAATTTAGCTTAATGCTAAGAATAGGTTCAGGGATAATCAATCCAAGAGAATGAAGGAAAAAGGCAAGAAAAGAAGGTTCAAAAAGACCAATTTCAGTCCAGCCCGGTCGTGGAAGCAAGAGAGAGCACTTCGGCCCAAAAAGAGCAAGTGAATTCCTTGAGAAAACCCCAAAAAATAAAGCCTAGCTATGAGGAGAATTCGGCCCAGCAAGGAAGGCCCATTTTTAGCCCAAATAACAGCCTAGAGTGTAGCCCACATGAGCTCAAAAGCAAGCTAAGTTGTAGCCCAAATAGCAGCCCAAAGGGAGCTAGGGGCGGCAACTTCTAGGAGTTTCTTGAAGAGAAGGAGGGAGCACTCTAGAAGGTTCATGAGGGGTGTAATACACCCCATTCTAGAGGCTTCAAGAAGGGGCAAGAGCCCCCTTGAAAAACTATATAAGGAGGCCTCTAGGAGGGGAGAAAGTTGTTCAATTGCTTGAGAGGAAAGCTCTCCCACTCTTAGAGGTTCGGCCACCTTGAGAGAAGAGAAGAGAAGAAGGCTAGGCGCAAGGAAGAAGAAGAAGAAGGGCTGAAGGAAGTTCAAGACAAGCAAGATAGAAGAAGAAGGTGAGTTCGAATTGAGAGTTTGTGATTCAAAGATCTTCTGTAATAAATCATTTGTAGTTTCATTCTCTTTTGATTTGAATTCAGTTTCTTAGTTATATGTTCTTTCTTCTTTCTCCTTGTTTCCATTCTTCCTTGATGTATTTCAGCTTGTAAAATTTCAGTTCAGCAATCTAATTCTTTTTGATTCATTCAAATGATCATGCATTGTACTTGAAGTTTCTTGAATAAGGGTGTGATTGCAGATCAATTCGGCCAACTAACCTTCAAAACTCAGATCTGAATTCTCAGATCTGAGATTGCAAGATCTGAATTGCTTGAAAGAGAATTCAGATCTGCAAATTTCAGATTGGGCGAATTAATCTACAGCTTGGAATTCCTAGAGTGCTTGAGAGAGACTCTAGGAATTCAGATCTACTATTCAAGAACTGAATTGAGTGCAAGGTTAGAGATAACTTGCACAATTCAGTTGGTGATCAATTCAGATTTGAATTGATGCCTTAGAAGTGTTTGAAGAAATGCATGCATGGGGATTAGATTCTTGCTAGAGATAGAAGAACCGTCACTCATGCATAGGATGAACATGCGCTTGAGAGAGGCTGTTCATGACCTTGGGGTTTCACCAAACCAAGGCTCAATCATGATTCATTCGAATGATCCAAATTGATAGATTGCTGAATTCTGAGATTGACATTTACTGCTTACTCTTCTAACCTGAATTGAAGGCAATTGGACCAATGATTTAGATAGATTTTAATTTAGGATTTCTTAGCTTTCATTAGAGTTTTGATTTATTTGTTGATCAGATAAGAAATGTTCAATTTAGTATTGGTAATTGTTTCCTAAATCCTCGTGGGAACGATACTTCACTCACTACTTTATTACTTGAACGGCTAGTGCACTTGCTAGTGTCACAATGAGCCACACATCAAGTTTTTGGCGCCGTTGCCGAGGACTTAGAGAAACAATATTAGGAAACATTGAGCATTCTTAATCTGATCTCATTCAGCATTGCATTCATAGTTGGGTTAATTTGCTAACTTTTTCATTTCAGCTTGGACTGCAACCTCTGTACTACTGTAGTTATGTTTCTTCTTTCTTAAGTAGATTACTTTCTTTTTTTTTGGTTTCAGTTTCATTTTAATAAAGGCATATTTGATTTCTATTCAATCTTGATGTTGTTCCCTTCAAAAAGAAAAAAAAAAAACAAAAAAATTTTACATAAACATGAGTGTTGCAGATCTGAGTTGCATTCGGCACTCAGATCAGCAGATTTCAGATCTGCAGCACTCAACCGAAAAGAGTTGCTTGTGTTTCAGATTTTATTATTCTTTTCTTTCATTACAAAAAGAAAAAAAAAACAAATGAAAAAAAAAAAGGGGGAGATATTTTGAACAACCAGAGGAGCAATTGAGAATTCGGATCAGAACTCAGATCTGAGTTCAGATCTGAATTCTGCTATTGCAGATCTGCAACAGTTCAGATCTGAGTTCCTCTGAACTCAGACCTGAACTGATGAAATTTTGAGGGGAATTGGGTGTCATCACCACCCCAATTCACCCTAGGGCACTTCTGCTATTCCCCAAAAACAATTTGGTAGCAATAACTGAAGGTAAGGCAATTGAGAATTCAGATCCAAACTCAGACTTGAGTTCAGATCTGAATTCTGCTGTTACAGATCTGCTCAGTTCAGATCTGAATTCCTCTGAACTCAGATCTGAACCGATGCAAGTTTGAGGTGAATTGGGTGCCATCACTACCCCAATCCACCCTATGATACATCCAACCTGCCTCAAGGGTGAATGGATAGCAAGGAATGAGAGAAATTCAAATCTGAAATGCAGTTGATATAATGTGAGGACTGAACTGATACAGAGCATTCTATGAATTCTGGGTGGACTGAATTCTTGGCTTTACCCACTTGTACCCAATCTAAATTTGGTGAGGATGTGTGTTTGGATTGAATAATTGTGATGCCTCACATATTCAATAAAAGCAGCAGTGCATTCCACTAGCATTCAGAGCTGTAGCAGGGCTGCTACAGTACAGCAATTAGCATGAAACTCCACTGCTGATCTAGTTAGCTCTCTTTCCCATTGTTGACCTACTTCATATTTGATTGTTGATTTAGTGTAGCTGGTAGATGTAGTTCTTCAGCATTGCATTCATAGTTGGTTTAATTTGCTTAATTTTTCATTTTTGCTTTGAATGCAACTGCTGTATTACTGTAGTTATGCTTCTTATCTCTTTAGTAGATTACTTTATTTTCCTTGTTTCAGTTTAATTTTAATAAAAGGAGACCTGTTTTGCTTTCTATCTTGAAGTTATTACCCTCTAAAAAAAAAAAAAAATCACAAAATCATGAGTGTTGCAGATCTGAGTTGCATTCGGCACTCAGATCTACTATAGCAGAACTGCAGCACTCAACCGAAAAAAAAAAAAAAATTTAAAATGAGTTCAGATCTGAATGGCATTCATCAATCAGACCTGCACTCATCCAAAAAGATTTTGGTTGCATTGCTGTATTTTGTTTTAGATTTATAAAAAAAAAAAAAAAGAAAAAAAAAAAGATAAAGAAAATAAAAAGAAAACAATGAAAAAATAGCATGTGAGTTTTCAAATCTGAAACTCAGATTTGAAGTTCAGATCTGAGTTCAGCCGGTTGCAGGACTGCATTCTGCTTGGTTCAGATTTGAGTTCATCTGAACTCAGACCTGAACCCACTCTATTTTGATGTGAATTCGGGTAGTGACAGCACCTAATTCACAATTTGATGCATCAGACTTGCCTCATTGATGAAAATTTAAGCCATGAATGGTAAAATCAGTTATGAAGTGCAAGAGAATCAGAGGCAGTATGAGTACATGATCTGAAATTTCTTTGAACTTGATGTTTTGTTATCTTTTAAATCACTTGCACCCAATCTGAATTGGTTGTATTGGATTAGGACTAATGTTTGTGAGGTCCAAAAAGAGCTTCATATTTTTGATGTAATGGTATTCAGATCTAAATCAAGGCTGCTTTCATTATAAAATTGCAGATCTGATTTCAGGTCTGAGGCATACAAGACATTTAAGTTGGGACTTGAAAGAGAAGTCTTAAGCTCTTGGGATCAAACTTATTTCAGACCTAACTGCAACAGATTTTAGACCTACTTATTGATATTAGGTTTGGAGTTTTTGTAAGTGACTGTTCTCAAAAGTCAAGTTCTAACCAAAAAAAAAAAAAAAAAAAAAAAAAATCAAATAACTTTGGTAGTGTGCTGATTTCAAGAACTCTTAGACTTTTAGGCTAGTTTCAATCTTGTAAATGACTTGTTTATCACTTGCATATCAGATTCCAAGAGATATTTATATTGGCTTTTGATCTTGTTTTTTAAATTTATTTATTTATTTATTTATTTTGTTAGATAGAATTCAAACTTCTTGGCCTTGTAAGTTTCTGTTGTGTATTACAAACTGGTTAAATTATTTACATTGTTTGGAATTGTGTATAGTAGTCTTTTTATTATTTGGTTTAAATTATTTTTAGTTAGAACAAAGCTACTGATCTCCTCTTCTAGTTTGCAAGTGATTTCTAGCAGAAGAAGTTTTCCACCGACAACATATTGCAGAATTTAAGAATGATCTTCAGGGAAGTCCTCTAAATACCTCCTATTACTTGATGATGCGCTTGCTAGTTTTATTGTTACTGCCTAACACTACGAACATTGAGGACAATGTTCATCTTAAGTGTGGGGGAGTGAGCCCGAGGCTAGGGTATGGGGGCTGAAACCATGCACCCCAACACACATATGCAGGCAATGACATCACATAACCAAAAAAAGACTGGAACCCCTCAAGTTCATTACTATTTATTTGATGATTTTTTTAAGAAGGAATTCAATGAGTTGAGGGAGACTGATGTACTTATTAAGTTTTTATTCTTGTGAATAACCCAGTTTGATATATGCATGAGAAAAGGAGAGCTGAATATGCCTTTCAGCATGACTAGCCCTAACTTCCTTCATGTGTATGGAAGCCCTTGATTTCATTGTTAATGGTCAAGAAAGCTAGTGCACATCTGAAGTGTTGATTCTTGAGGTTCAATATTTGCAAAGAAAGACAAAAGCCCGAATTGACTCCGCTATTTTGAGCTGAATAGTAAAACTAGCAGCTCAGAACATGAGTCCTATTTACCTACCTCAAGCAAGTGACCAGTGTGAGATGGAGCATAAGATGCACTCACACCAAAAAAAAAAAAAAAAAAAAAAAAAAAAAAAAAAGAGAGAGAAAAGTGTGTGAGATGGAGCATAAAATGCACTCACACCGAAAAAAAAAAAAAAAAAAAAAGAAAAGGGTGAGATGGAGCATAAGATGCACTCAACCCTAGAATTAAGAAATTGTGGTGATAGCTGAGGTTCAAAGGGGCACTCTAAAGTTGAACTCTCATTGAGATTCAGTTACAGATGTGAAACTTAGTTAAATTTGATTATTAACCTTGACAATTAAGGAGCTGATTTATATATGAATTAGGAGTGAAGGCTAGACTATGATGAAATTCATATTCTCCTTTCCTTGGATCTGATACATATCTTAAATGGTAATTTACAAGAATAAGAGTTGAGCACTTACAAAAGTTCCCCGACTACCCAATGCATTTCTATCTTAAATACTTCACCAGGTAAATGGTGAGAACAGAAGGGGGGAATGTTATGTTTATGGCTGATGTCTTTGCTTGAGGACAAGCAAAAGCTTAAGTGTGGGGGTATTTGATGAACTTACAATTTATCTATAATTTTTGAGGACTTTAGCATGGATTTTTATAACGGTTTTATTAATTTTTGCCTTAATTTAGCTTAATGCTAAGAATAGGTTCAGGGATAATCAATCCAAGAAAAGGAAGGAAAAAGGCAAGAAAAGAAGGTTCAAAAAGACCAATTTCAGTCCAGCCCGGTCGTGGAAGCAAGAGAGAGCACTTCGGCCCAAAAAGAGCAAGTGAATTCCTTGAGAAAACCCAAGAAAATAAAGCCTAGCTATGAGGAGAATTCGGCCCAGCAAGGAAGGCCCATTTTTAGCCCAAATAACAGCCTAGAGTGTAGCCCACATGAGTTCAAAGCAAGCTAAGTTGTAGCCCAAATAGCAGCCCAAAGGGAGCTAGGGGCGGCAACTTCTAGGAGTTTCTTGAAGAGAAGGAGGGAGCACTCTAGAAGGTTCATGAGGGGTGTAATACACCCCATTCTAGAGGCTTCAAGAAGGGGCAAGAGCCCCCTTGAAAAGCTATATAAGGAGGCCTCTAGGAGGGGAGAAAGTTGTTCAATTGCTTGAGAGGAAAGCTCTCCCACTCTTAGAGGTTCGGCCACCTTGAGAGAAGAGAAGAGAAGAAGGCTAGGCGCAAGGAAGAAGAAGAAGAAGGGCTGAAGGAAGTTCAAGACAAGCAAGATAGAAGAAGAAGGTGAGTTCGAATTGAGAGTTTGTGATTCAAAGATCTTCTGTAATAAATCATTTGTAGTTTCATTCTCTTTTGATTTGAATTCAGTTTCTTAGTTATATGTTCTTTCTTCTTTCTCCTTGTTTCCATTCTTCCTTGATGTATTTCAGCTTGTAAAATTTCAGTTCAGCAATCTAATTCTTTTTGATTCATTCAAATGATCATGCATTGTACTTGAAGTTTCTTGAATAAGGGTGTGATTGCAGATCAATTCGGCCAACTAACCTTCAAAACTCAGATCTGAATTCTCAGATCTGAGATTGCAAGATCTGAATTGCTTGAAAGAGAATTCAGATCTGCAAATTTCAGATTGGGCGAATTAATCTACAGCTTGGAATTCCTAGAGTGCTTGAGAGAGACTCTAGGAATTCAGATCTACTATTCAAGAACTGAATTGAGTGCAAGGTTAGAGATAACTTGCACAATTCAGTTGGTGATCAATTCAGATTTGAATTGATGCCTTAGAAGTGTTTGAAGAAATGCATGCATGGGGATTAGATTCTTGCTAGAGATAGAAGAACCGTCACTCATGCATAGGATGAACATGCGCTTGAGAGAGGCTGTTCATGACCTTGGGGTTTCACCAAACCAAGGCTCAATCATGATTCATTCGAATGATCCAAATTGATAGATTGCTGAATTCTGAGATTGACATTTACTGCTTACTCTTCTAACCTGAATTGAAGGCAATTGGACCAATGATTTAGATAGATTTTAATTTAGGATTTCTTAGCTTTCATTAGAGTTTTGATTTATTTGTTGATCAGATAAGAAATGTTCAATTTAGTATTGGTAATTGTTTCCTAAATCCTCGTGGGAACGATACTTCACTCACTACTTTATTACTTGAACGGCTAGTGCACTTGCTAGTGTCACAATGAGCCACACATCAGAAACCTTTTCGCCTGTGGCCATGCTTAAATCCATTAGGATCTTGCTAGCTGTAGCAGCATACCATGATTATGAAATTTGGCAAATGGATGTCAAAACTGCATTCCTGAATGGAGATCTTACTGAAGATATCTATATGCAGCAGCTGCAAAGCTTCATTGCTACAGGTCAGGAAAACATGGTATGTAAACTTAATAGATCCATTTATGGACATAAGCAAGCTTCTAGAAGTTGGAACATCCGTTTTGACTCTGCCGTCAAATCGTTTGACTTCGAGCTGAATCCGGATGAACCCTATGTTTACAGAAAGTACAGTGGAGATAAGGTTACCTTCTTGGTTCTGTATGTAGATGACATTCTACTCATTGGGAATGATGTAGGTATGTTAACTACGGTGAAAGTATGGCCGTCACAGCAATTCTCCATGAAAGATCTTGGAGAAGCCTCCTATATACTGGGTCTTCGACTCTATAGAGATAGATCGAAACGGATAATAGGTTTATCCCAATCTGCTTATATTGACAAAATAGTCAAGAGATACAGCATGGAAAATTCCAAGAAATGAAATGTTCCTTTTAGGCACGGAGTCACTCTCTCCAAGAAGATGTCTCCCAAGACTTCTGAGGAGATTGATGGCATGAAAGACGTTCCCTATGCCTCTGCCGTGGGGAGCATCATGTATGCCATGCTGTGCACTCGTCCTGACATAGCTCAGGCAGTGAGTGTAGTAAGCAGATTTCAGGCCAACCCAGGGCAGGAGCATTGGACTGCTGTGAAAAACATACTTAAGTACCTTCGAAGGACAAAAGAGTTTTGTCTAGTATTCAACGGTAGCTCACTACAGATCCAAGGGTATACTGATGCCAATTTCCAGTTAGACCCAAACGATAGAAAGTCTACATCTGGATATGTTTTCACGATAGGATCATATGTTGTTTGCTGGAAAAGCTACAAACAGTGATCCATTGCAGACTCCACAACCGAGGCCGAGTACATTGCCGCAAGTGAGGCTGCCAAAGACACCGTATGGATGAAGAAGTTCATTCATGAGTTGGGAGTAGTTCTGTCTGACACATCACCCATCCCATTGTTGTGTGACAACAATGGAGCCATTGCTCAGGCTAAGGAGACACGAGCCCACTCGAAGTCGAAGCACATCGAGAGGAAGTACCATGTACTGCGGGAGATTGTTGGTAGAGGGGACGTCCTGATTCAGAAGGTATCGTTAGCGGAAAATGTAGCAGACCCATTGACAAAGCCACTATCACAGAAAGTGTTTGAGAAACACATGGAAAGCATGGGACTCCGGCTAGTACCTGATTGGACCTAAGTGCAAGTGGGAGCTGTTAGACAGTTTTGTATGCCCTTAGCTTCAATCAAAATTGATGTACTTTATGAGTTTATTGTAAATGAACAAAAGTGCATATTTGATTCATGTTCCCTTGGTATGTTTCTGTGTAATACCCTTAAACTGGACACTTATTGAGACTTGTGTTAGTTTAGAATGTTCACAGCCAGTGGGTTGGTCTGGGGAGACCTATCCTAACAAGGCTGACACTGTGGTGCCACTAAGTCGGTTGGGGTGGCTTGTCTCAGCTACCGGGGTGAGACCCTAGGCACATACAGTGTGGGATTAATTGAATCTTTGAAGTGGACTAGATTTCCAGTATTGCCCTGGACCTTGGAGATTGATGGGAAAAACCGGAAAGTTAAACCCGACCCCTAGACTCGATTATGATACTACACTTGGTGTCGGATCGGGTTGTCTTTGATGTACCAGTCAGTGAGATCCTTAGCGGGGGTCAAAACCTGGGTATGTTGGGACAATCCGAGAATTCATCTGAGTGGGTGATCATAGTGACAGGATCAATCCCTTTGTCGGATAAAGGTAATGATCGGGGATGCGCTCTCACTGTTGGAAACCAAGACTGCCGGCAGCCGATTTCAACCGTTGAGATTTGTTTTGCAAAGTATATTTTATATGAGATATAAAAGTATATATATTATGGTTTCTAAAATGATTGCAAAAGGTTTTAATTCCCGGGATCCATATAAGTGGAGAGTACAACACTGTTCCTTGCAGCCAAGGGAGAGGTCCTCTCTTGTTAGGCAGTGTAAGATCATTATGGGCTGAGAGGTTAAGTGTAAGACCATTGAGGATAATACCTGATGGGCTAATCTTGCATCTGCCCACAGTCCCTGGGTGTTACAAGGTGGCTTGGCCCAGGGACCACTTAGAGTAAGTGTTGGGCCCATAGAGCCCATTCGATGGGTTTCAGGGGGTGCACTGTCTTTAACAGTGTATTCGACCAGGTCTTGTAACAAAGGCTGGGCCGAACCCATGTGGTTGATGTGTAGATCAATGCTTGGGTCCCATGCCATACAAGGAAGCCCAAGTGGGCAGCAGTTAGGAAGGTTAAGTGAGCATAAGCTTGATGGGCCTAAAGCCCATTTCGAACTGGGCTATTTATTTAGTTAATTGAATGGGCGAATTCAGAGATAGATTAGCAGATAGGATAGGGTCTTAATCCTATCCACTCAGAGAGTCTAGATCTGAATGTGATTCAGATCTAGAAACCTCCTAATGGGATTAGGATAAAGCTAATCTAATCTGCAGATAAGATAAGGGTTTATCCTTATCAATAGAAGAGAAGGCTGATCCAAATATGATTTGGACAAGCACCTCCTAATGGGATTAGGAGCTGATCTTTTATTTTTAACAAAATAAGGAGGGGGCAGCAGCCTAAGAGAAGAAGAGAGACAAAGAAACACATCAGATCCTCTTTAGTGCTGAAATCAAGAAGAGAGAATTTTGCACCCTACGAATACTCTCTTGCCGCTTCCCTGCTCTTGTCGCCCTGTTTGGCAGTTCGATCTCCAACTGTGGGAGAAGTCAAGATTGGATCTTGACATCAGTTCTTTGAGAAAGGATTGAAAAGAAAGTTGTGCTCACGTACCATTCTACTGATTCTTGCGAAGGACAGAGTTCTTGGGGAAGAACTCTGCTAATTCTACTCCATCCTGCACTGCGCCATCTTCAGTGGGAGCAATCTTTGGATCCTTCCTTGGGCGTGAATACCTTCGTTGGGAGATATTACTTCTCCATATCAGGTATTATTCTCTCCCATTCCTTTCAGTTCAGATCTGGTTCAGTTTAAGGTTCAAGATTTATCCTTGAAAATATGATTTTCTAAATAGGGAATGTGATTCCCAGTTGAAGGGAGAGGAAAAATTTTTGAAATTCATCCCTTATTCCACAATCTTTGGGCATCCATGGGATGGATCTCTCATCCTTTCAGGCTTAAGGGGTAAAATCGTCATACTTCGAATATTACAAAAACTTGGCTTAAAAAAAATTATTTACCCTTCCATTTGTAGACTGTTTTGATAATCTGAGATTGATTTTAAAATCAGACATGTATTCTTCTTATCATTTCTGATAGCGGATTTCTACCCCTGAACTTGGTATGCATACTTATTTTTTTTACCCTCACCGTTTGACGCGAATTGCGACACTTGCCTTAGGTGAAGAAACCCGGTTACTAAGTGTTAGGTAAGTGTCTTTGGCATTCCCTTTTCCGTTTGACGCAAATCTCGACACTTGACTTAGGTGAAGAGACCCAGTTACTAAGTCTAGGGTGTCCATTGACCTTTTTTTTTTTTTTTTTTTGCAAAAGCACAGTTCCAGGTAGTCCACTGTCTCTAACAATTTTGAAGAATTTTTTTGTCTAATTTTTCAATCTTTCTCTTTTTATCTTGGCAAGGGCAAACTTGAGAGTATTTTCAAATTTATAAACGGTTTCGACAATATTCAAATAAGACCAATTTTTGACTCCTATCACTTGCTACCAATTTCTACAAAATTCAAAATTCTTTTATCAGTTTCCTCAACTTTTTCTATTTAGGAATCTTTTTTAATGGAAAAAAATTAAAATTTTCAGTGAAATTTTTATTCTACATATTTAAAGGCTTAGATTCTCAATTTTTTCTTTTTTTTTTTCTCTTTCCTCACCCCCCAACTTAAATGCCATTGTTCCTAATGGCATAACAAGATTGATGCAAAAAGGACTTGGGCCAAAGGGAACAATCAATAGGGTTTTCTTGAGGGGTTCAAGGTCTGCCACCTGGTCTCGATTATGGTATTGCACTAGGTGTCGGATGGGCTGTATTTGATATGCCAATCAATGAGATCCTTAGAGGGTTCAAAACCTGGGTATGTTGGGACAGTCTAAGAATTCACCTGAGTGGGTGATCATAATGACAGGATCAGTCCCTTTGTTAGACAAAGTGAATGATCGAGAAATGCACTCTCTTATGGAAACCTAAACTGCCGGTAGTTGATTTCAAATGTTGAGATTTGTTTTTTGCAAAATATATTTATATAGAAATATACATATATACATTACGGTTTCAAAATGTTTGCAAAAGGTTTTAATTCCCAAGATCCATGTGAGTAGAGAGTGCAATACTATACCTTGCAGCCGAGGGAGAGGTCCTCTCTTGTAGGGCAGTGTTTGATCATTATGGGTTAGCTATGGGTAAGACCACTGAGGGTAATACCTGATGGGCTAATCTTGCATCTGCCCACAGTCCTTGAATTTTTATAAGGTGGCTAGACCCAAGGACCATTTAGGGTAAATGTTGGGCCTATTAAGAGCCCATGGTGATGGACTCAGGGTTCATTGTCTTCTATAGTGAATTCGGCCAGGCCTTGTAACAAAGGCTGGGCATAACCCATGTGGCTGATGTGTAGATCAATGTTTGGGTCCCATGCCATATAAAAAGAGCCAATTGGGCAGCAGGTTAAGGGGTAAGTGAGCACATAAGCTTAATGGGCCTAAAGCCCAATTCGAACTAGGCTTAAATTAGTTAATTAAAAGAAGGCAAGATATGATTTATAATCTGATTAGGATTAGTTGAAAGGATAAGATAAGTCTTATCCATTTAAGAGTCTAGATCCAAATATCATATTTGGATCCAGAAACTCTCTCCTAATTAGATTAAGAGGTTGATCCAAAGAAGACTATAAATAGGGGTCAAATTCCTTAGTTTTAACACACAACATGTAGAATTCTCTCATATTCATGCCATCCCTACCTAGTTCGATCTCCTCTTGAGGAATTGATCAAGAAAGGTTCTTGATATTATTTCTTGATTCTTGCTGAAGAACCATCCTGTTGATCCTACTTCATCACACACTGTTTCATCTTCAATGGTAGCGGGTTTTGGTCTTCTGCTTGGGCATGAACACTTTCAATGGTACCCTAGCAAGTGTACTAGTTATCAAGTAGTATAAAAAATATCATTCCCACGGGGATTTAACAAAATAAGCATTAGAACAACCGTCTTCCCTAATTATCTGGACAATCAAATTTCAGATATGAGTAAGATCTACTGAAAATAAAAACTAGCATAAGAAAGTAAAA
Source organism: Nelumbo lutea (assembly GCF_056320005.1). Taxonomy (NCBI): domain Eukaryota; kingdom Viridiplantae; phylum Streptophyta; class Magnoliopsida; order Proteales; family Nelumbonaceae; genus Nelumbo; species Nelumbo lutea. Next base: position 69,806,434 of record NC_142687.1, on the reverse strand, counting down.
GCAAAGGTGATCACTAATCGAATCTGCAAAGGATGGAATCACTAGGGCTTTTGGTCCACCTAACCAATGCAATGAATATTTATGGGTTCAATTTACCAAGATTAGTTGTCATTCTCATAAGCTGAAGTCTTTCTAATTTTATTTAATATTCTCTCTCGAGATATACTAAACCTACGCCCATCAGGTAGCCCTTTGATCTCTCGAGTAGAGCTCTCAAGATGGGAGTCAATTAAGTCTAAGAAGACCATGAAATTTAGATGAATCATGTATATATATCTCTATATCATTCAATTCACACTATGAATTATTCAGTCGATTATGTAAATTCCTCTCTCGATTCATTCACATAACTCAAATCAATTAAGAGATGGCCAAACTCTTAATTGCATTAAGCACAATAATTCATAGACTATATGAAAATCACAATCTTGGATAAATCATAAAGATAAAAATATATTCATTAACATAATTAGGCTTTCCTCAGCCCTCGCAAGAAACAAATCAGTTCATGATAGAAGAATTAAAGCAAACAAAGGGAAAGAAAGAACTCTTAGAATCGCCCATGATGCTGAGATCTACTCCTCTTGCCGCCACCTTCTTCTTAAATTCTTGCTCCTTTCTTGACTGATTGCTCCTTTCTTCTTGATTTAATCCCCAAGATTGAGTGATTGTGTGATGCTTAAAGCTGGTCCTTCCCCTCCTTTATATAGCTTAAGGGGAGGGGGTGGTCTCCTACTTCCTCTTGAAGTTTATCTTACAAGAATAGAAAGTCCTATTCTAGTCCTACTCTTATCTCTTTATCTAATGAACTCAGTCCTTTTATCTTTCTATGATTACACCAAGAATTTAGATCTGGAAGGACTCTTCTCAGTTTCTTGTTCTTGGATTCGTATTAGACCTCCTCTGCGAATTGGGCTGCTGCCAGGCTTTTCTACAACTTGGGCTTCAGCTGCGGATTGGGCCTTCCTATGAATTTGCCGTGAATTTGGGCCTGGATTTGACTTCGATGTAGGCCAAATCTGTGAAAGCCCAAACATAAAAGTTGTGGCTTTTTCTCTTATCTTTCCAGTGAGACTTGAATCAGTCCAATCGGAGTTCGGATGCTCGAGTTAGGACCAGATTACTGAACGGTGCCGAAACTGTGAACAGAAACGTGATGCTTTCTTTTATGCCCTGAACAGATACGTGAGTCCAATTAGGTGCTAATTCAATATAAAAGACAGAATAATTGTGGATAAAAATATGATAAATTCTACTCCCATCAATATCCCTCTCCTGCATTTTGGTTTCAGATTTGGTCCGATTTTGGTTCAAGATTGATCATTGAAAATGCAGTTTTCTAAAATAGGGAATGCGATTCCCATATGGGAGAGAGAAATTTTTGAAATTTCGCCCAACCTTCCTGCAGGGTTCGGCCATCCATATGATGAATCTCTCATCCCTTCAAAGAGCACTAAGGTCTTTCATTTTTGGAGGAAAGTGGTTTAGGAGAGCTGCACTAACATCTACCGAGAGCATTATTCTTTGTGGGGCCGATTGTGGCTCCACCATTTGAGTACACATCTCTTTTAAAAACTTGGCATAGGCTAGGACATGTTGGATTGTGTTGAGGAGAGGAAAATTAATATGGATTTCCCTACTCTCTTCGTTGTGAGTCTCTTTCTTCTTTTGCACCGGCCCAACTGTGAGTGCAATTGGAAAGGGAACTACGGGTTGGTTTACTAAAGGTTCTTCTTCTAAAGTTTTCTTTCCTTCTTCTTCTCCCCCCAACTTAGAGTCTTCCTGCTCCTTTTCTTCTTCATTAACTCTCTTTTTCTCACACAAGTCCTCTAACATCCTCTCCCTCCTTAAGGTTGTAACAGCTTTAGCATTTTTAGGTTGAGGGTTCTTAGAGGTGGTTAAATTTATTGTTGAGGAAAACTCAGTGGCTGATTTCTAGGAGTCGCAACCGGTTGACTCGGTATTTGCCCTACTTCTCTCCTCACCTTGGCTTTGGCTAGCCATCCTATTTGGCTCTCTAATCTATCAATGGATTGCTGCTAATTTAGGATCAGCTGCTGAAGCTGCATGAATTGGTCATCTACTGTACGGGTCTGAGGAGGTTGAGGGTAAGCTTGATACAGTTGGGCCAGTTGGTTCCTAGGATACATCTGCTAGAATTGGGTTTGCCTTTGTGGGACTACGTGTAGGTTTGACATGGTTGAGCTGATTGAGTCCCAAGGTAATCATTGTACTCCCAGTGGGCTTGGCCTTTAGACCATTGAGAGTGCACATCTGGTAGGGGGTTTCTTGGGCTTGGGCCCTGTAAGTGAAGTTGGGTTGATTTTCCCACCTAGGGTTACATGCACTAAAGAGTGGGTTAGCATTGGGTTGGAAAAATCTGTTGGCTGCATGTACTTGGTTTGGACAGATTGGTTTACATGGGCCCGCCGCAGGGCACTGGCTAACATGATGGGCCAGGCTTGCACTAATGGAACATGATGGATAGGATGACAAGGTTGGGTATGGGCCACTTTGTTGACAATATGCAAGGACTTAGTCAATTTTGTGGGCCATCCCATTAAACTTGCCTAGTTGTCTAGACACATGGTTCCAATTTATTTGTGGCTTAGGTTGGAAGTAGTTTCTCATTCCACACACTCCGGCCATTGAATTCATTTTCAATTATTTTCTTTTAACCCCATTTTTTCTCTTTTTCTTTATTTTTGAAAATTGAAATTGAAATTTTGAATTTCAGTTTCAAATTTAGATTTTTAAATTTAAATTCTAAAATTTAAAATCAAATTTGAATTTTTAAATTTTGTATTTTCTCTTTTTTAGTATTTTTTTATTTTTTTTTATTTTAAATTTGAAATTTAAATTCAAATTTAGATTTTGAAACTTAAATTCCTAAAATTAAATTCAAATTTGAATTAATTTTTTTTCTCTCTCTTTTTAAAAAATTGAAATTTAAATTCAAATTCAAATGTTGAAATTTAAATTCCTAAAAATAAAATTCAAATTTGAATTTTTAAAATTACAAAAAATGCAAGCAATTCACACACATGACCTATGGCACCTAGGGTTTCCTAAACTGGTGGTTCAACCAATGTGAATCCTTTTAGGTTCACTTGGAATCACATCCTTTGGTTAGCCAGGTAAGAGGTGGGGATGTGGGAGGCTCCCCTTGCTCTCGCAAGGACCTAATTAAGTAACCACAAAACCTACTTAGGCATAGCCGTTTAACATCTTTCCTTAGACACCAACTGCCGGTTATGGGAAGTTTCCCTAAAATTCAGCACGCCTTTGAACCAAATGTGAGGCTTCTCTAATGGATCTCACTATCTAAATTTTAAATTAGGGTTAGGGTGAATTGCACATGAAGGGTGGTGATTTTTAGGCCAAGGAAGGGTGATGAAATCCCTACCTTATCTTATTTAAGTTGGGCGTCCTTAAATTGATTAACGAAACAAAAACAACCAAACAAAATGAATGCAACTAATTACAATGCATGAACAATTATTTCTAAAATGCAATTCATCAATAGAACATAAAAGAATAAAATAAACTAAGCACAAGAAGCATTTAAACTAAAAGAAACCTTGCACATTCACAACTAACAAGATAATTTCAGTAATTAAATAAACCAATATGATGCATGCTCTAGAATATCAAACCTTAAAAGTTGGAAAGCAAAAATTTAATTAATTATTTATTATTTTTTTAATTCTTTTTAAATTCAAAATTCAAAATCTAAATTTTGAAATTTGAAATTCAAATTCAAATTCAAATTCAAATTTAAATTTAAATTCAAATTCAAAATTTATAACTCAAATTTGAAATTTTAAATAATTTCCTCTTTAAATATTATTATTCAATTAAAGCACTAATAAAAAGGAAATTAAATAGGGCAACAAATAATTATAACAAACAAAAAATAAAAGAAATAATTATGTTAAAAAGATTAGCAACTAGAAAAATAAATTCTAACATGAAAATTTCTATTCTAAAAATTAAACCAAAAATAAAATAAGCAAAAGTAAATTATGCGGCAATGAATAAAATAAAATAAAATAAATGAATTTTTTTCTGGTTTTTTATCTGAAATAAAACAAGAATGCAAACATAATAAGACAAAAATTGGAACAAGAAATTAAAATAAAGAAAGAAAAATAGATCTAGAAACAAAATGAAAGAAAATTAATAAAAATAAATAAATCAGATCTAAAAAATTAATTAAAAAATCAAAAATCACTATTCTACCAAAAAAAGAGTTCAAAAATAAAAACAAAAAATCAAAAATAAAGTGGGACAACTACACCTGAAACGCAATCCAATTTCTCTTTTCTTCTCTTCTTTCCCACAGTCCTGCAATGCTCCAATACCCCACCTTTTGCTATTATGTCCTGCAAAATCAAAGAGAAACAAGAATTAAACTGAGATAACAGATCAAGTAATCAAACAAAAATAAAAAGTAATAATAAAACAGATCCAGACAAAGTAAATAAAATTTTTTCTTCGTGCTTCCCTAGAAATCAATCAAGGGAGCAAGGAGAAATCCTCCAAAAGAGCTTCAGCCCCAAGGAAGTAGTCAGCAACCCAGGAGGAGAAGAAAGGCGACGAAGAGGAGAATTGAAGATTCAAGGGCAAGGAGTTCCCCTCATTCAACTTCTATTCAAGAGTTTTCTTTTTCTTATCTCTTTACACTATTATTATTCAATTTCACTTATGTTTAATCTAAATTTTATCGTTGGAATGATTCTTTTCATTAATAATATGAGTAGCTAAATTTCTTGATCTAGGATTTGGATGTAGTCTTTTGATTCGCCTATGATAGATTATGTTTAATTGATTGGGTCGTTGATTGTTAGGATTTATCTTTTATCTTAGGGCTTAATGCTAGTAATTAATTGGCCATTAATTACTTGAATTAAGGTATTGTGTGAAGTAGCAAGAGTGGAAGCATAATACTAGTTCATTGAGATAATTGACCGAGGGTATGTGTTGGTTATAGATAAGAACACTCCTTTGTGATTGTTAAACTGATTTCCATTGATCTTAATGGGTTTGTGCTCATTGCCTATGATCACGAGAGTAGACACGTGGTTAATCATAAGGTTCATCTTGAAGCGTAGGGCACATGTTGGCTGGATGTCCTAGAGTTGAACAAATCTCGCAAGCCTTCATTGTTTGCATGTTACCTGTGGCCAATTGATAGACAAGAGAGGTCAGGCTTGCAATTTTTTGTTCTAGGGAGGAGATGTTGAAAGAATGGTAGGATCCATCTAATGGATGCCAAGAGAGGTGCGGAATGGGGGGCATATTTCAAAAAAATTTCCTACCTTCTTCCAACTAGGAATCATATTCCCTAAATTTAGAATACATTATTCAAGGATCCTACTTGAACCATAAACAAACCAGATCTGAACCAAAAGGAAACAGGAAGGATTATACCTGATCTGGAGAAATAATATCTCCCAAAGTTGGTGTTCATGCCCAAAGAAGTAACCAAGATCCGCTCCTGTTGAAGATGACACAACTGTGGATGAAATGGAACCAGCAGGGTGCATTCTACACACTGGATTCTTCACAAGAACCCTCTAGAAACCTTGAACACTGAATCCTAGTGTCTTTCTTGCAAGACTATTGTCAAGAACTGCTTTCTTGACTTCCTATTGCTGCAAAGATCCAATCTTCCAATAGGTAGTGGCGGCAGCTGAAGGAGGAGAAGTCCAGGGACGAAGAGGACAGAATTGTCTCTTCTCTCTAGAGTCTGTGAGAGATCAAATCTCAGATTGCAGGATGTGTTTCTTGCTTACTCAAACCCCTAGTTCGAAATATGATATTTCTGCTAGGGTTTTCTCCTCTTTCTTCTTGATTAAGAAACCTCCCAATATTTTGGGAGTTATCCCAGTCTAAATCAGTATTTGGATAAAGGTTAATCTTAATCCTATATGCAGATTAAGTTAGTTAACTCCTGATCTTATCAGGAGGTTACCAGATTCAAATCTAATTTGAATTTGGTCTCTTAGATTGGATAAGGTCAAAGACCCAATCCTTTTACTAACACTAATCTCAGATTCGCCCTATGAACTAGTGATCATATCAGCCCAGTTCGAAATGGGCTTTTGGCCCACTAAGTGTTCAGTGTTTAACTAGTTTCCAACCTGCTACCCAGTTGGGCTTCTTTGCATGGCGTGGGACCCAAGCATTGATCTACACACCAGCCACATCGGTTCGGCCCAGCCTTTATTACAAGGCCCAGCCGAATTCACTGAAAGACTCAGTGACCCCCTTGAGCCCATCACATGGGCCCTATGGGCCCAACACTTACATTAAGTGGTCCCTAGGCCAAGCCATCTTATAAAAACCTAGGGACTGTGGGCAGGTGCAAGATTAGCCCATCAGGTATTATCCTAAATGGTCTTACACTTAACCTCTCAGTCCTTAATGATCAAGCACTGCCCGACAAGAGAAGACCTCTCTCTCGGCTGCAAGGAACAGTGTCGCATTCTCTACTCACATGGATCCCAAGAATTAAAACCTTTTGCAAATCTTTTGAAACCGTACATATACATATATATATATATATATATCTTATTTTGCAAAACAAAATTCCAACGATTGAAATCAACTGCCGGCAGTTTGGTTTCCATCAGAGAGAGTGCATTACCAATCATTACCATTGTCCGACAAAGGGGCTGATGCTGTCACTATGACCACTCACTCAGATGAATTCTCAGACTGCCCCAACATGTCCAGGTTTTGACCCCCACTAAGGATCTCACTGATTGACATATCAATGACAGCCCGATCTGACACCTAGTGATGTGTCATAATTGAGTCTAGGGGTCAGGTGTAACTTTCCAATTTTGCTCATCTATCTCCAAGGTCTAGGGCAATACTGGAAATTTGGTCTGGTTCAAGGGTTCAAGCAATCCCATACTGCATGTGCCTTGGGTCTTACCTTGATGGCCGAAACAAGCAATCCCAACACTTGGTGGCACACCAGTATCAGCCTTGGCAGGATAAATCTCCCCAGACTTATCCAATGGCTGTGAACATTTAAAACTAACACAAGTTTCTATCAGCCTTGGCAGGATGAATCAAACATGCACTTTAATTTATTTCCACTAAATAACAAAAGTACATCACATCCGATTGAAGCTAAGGGCATACAAGACTGTCTAACAGATGTTTACCCCGTTAGCATGGGTTGCTGGAGGGTTGAGCCTATAGCCGAATTGTTGAGAGTTGGTTGCCATGTTTGAGATCAATTCTCTTGCTTGTGTAGGAGTTTTGTTCACCAACACTCCTCCGCTTGTTGCATCAATCATACTCCTATCCATTGGCAATAACCTTTCATAGAAATATTGGATAAGGAGTTGATCTGGAATCTGATGTTGCGGATAGTTGGCACAAATCTGCTTGAATCTCTCCTAGTATTCATAGAGAGTTTCTCCACTGAATTGTCTTATGCCACAGATCTCCTTTCTGATGTTAGCAGCTCGGGAGGTAGGGAAGAACTTCTCTAGGAATTGCCTTTTCATATCGTTCCATGTTGTGATAGAACCGGAGGGTAGGTAGTAAAGCCAATCCTTAGCTTTATCAACTAATGAGAAAGGAAAGGCGTGCAACTTGATCTATTCCTCAGTAACACCTTGAGGTTTCATGCTTGAACATACTACATGGAATTCTTTTAAGTGTTTGTGAGGATCTTCACCTACAAGTCCACGAAAAGTAGGGAGTAAGTGTATAAGACCAGATTTGAGCTTGAAAGGTACCGCTAGATCTACATATTCGATGTAGAGAGGTTGTTGGTGCAAATCCAGTGTGGCTAGCTCTCTAAGGGTTTTCTCTTCATTGTTGGCCATGACTTCTTCTTCAGGATGACTGGATGGCTCAACGATTTCTGTAGCCGACTTCACTCCGGGAGTTGGGAGTGATGCTGATTGGTTGCGGCGTTGCTTGGCTTCCTTCCTCAAGCAGTGAACTGTGTTTTTGATCTCAGGGTCATAGTGGAGTTCACCTATACAAGAAGAACGTGGCATAAACCAAGCAAAAGAAAATAAATCTACTTAGGACGCCAATCCCTAGCAACAGTGCCAAAATTTTATGGGTGTCGAATCCAACCAAAGATAAATATTCTTGCTCTAATTTAATAATCTATAGATAGTGATGAGCAAGGTCATCTCCACAGGGATTGTGTGGACTTATTTCCATGTAACGAAGTAAGGGGGTTTGTAAAGTTAATAAAAATAAGGAAATAGCAAAAAATAATAGAAAACAAAGATTAAATCGATGGGAGATGGCTTCCAGTTGAAGGGACGAGTTCAGCCTTGATTCTTATCATTGATCATCGATGCAAGGATAGGTTCATATCTTTATGAATAAATTGGTTATAGCTGTTAACAAGCTCTAACAGCCAGCCTCTACTCGTATTAGTCAACAACCAAAACAAGCTCTTTGGTTGCTTCCCTTATCAATAGACAGTCCTAAACAAGCTCTTAAGATTTAATCTACTAATAGCATTAAGTGGGGAGAGACCTAATTCTAGTCAGCGATCTCACAAGCTCGGACCATTTAAACCAGATCATACCTTTTCCTAACATAGATCGAAAACTTATTTGCAATCAATTTCTGTTAGTTGCCACCATGATCAAACCTACCAATCATATACGAAACTGGAGGTTCAATCGGCCATAGATTATTTCCATTGAATGAGCAAGGGCCCTTCTTGCTTAATCAATAAAAATAATCCTCACAGTTAATCACAGAAAACATATGAATACCCACAAACAATGAACTGAAATAAAAATCAATTAGATCTCACAATGTTATAGAATCATAGATCGCAACTTCTAGATGAGGGGGGGGGGCAAACTCTACTTCTTCCTCCTTGGTTGCTGATGTTTCTCTTCGAAGGCTAAAGCTCTTCTTGGAGGATTTGATGCTCTGGGTACTAGTCTGCCCCCCCCCCCCTTCATATAGATTTGGGGATAGGGCTGTTCTCCAACTCCCTTTAGGAGATTATCCTCAAAATTGGAAAGTCCTAGTCTAATTTGAACTTATCCTATCCTAACTCTTATCTCAATCTCTTATCTTTCCAGGATTACAATTTGAAAATTTAAATCTGATAAAACTCTATTTATTGAGATTACATTCAACTTCTATTCTAATGGGACTCTTGGTTCTTGAATTCGAGCTGGGCTTCTTTAACAATTCGGGCTGCTTCAAGGCCCTTCTACGAAATGGGCATTACTGCAAAATTGCTCTGAATTTGGGCCCAAATTTGTCTTTGATGTAGACCAGTTCTGCCAAAACCCAAACATAAAATGGACATTTTCCTTATCTTTCCAGTGCTTCTTGAATTGTCCAAATCGGAGTTTGGAATTGAGAGTTATGCCCAGATCACTGATCGGTGCCCAAACTGTGCAAAATCATCCGATTAGCCTTGTTTTCTTCCAATCGCCTTCTTGCTTTCCTTGAATCAAAATACAAGAGTAATGAGTCCAATTAGGTACCAATTAAGTGTAAAATACTGAATATTGAGGGATAAAGATATGACAAATTTTATTCTCATCAGTTAACATAAACACATGTGTTGTATCTTGAGAAAGAACTTCATATAATTTAGGGAAATCTGATCATAAATTCCTACAACGTTAACCCAATCTAAGAAAACATAAGTATGTCATAGGTAATCATTTGATGAAACCCAAATCCTAGGCTTTTTATAATATTCTGAATTAAACCTATTTACTTGCATTGTCATTTCTTTAATTTGGCTTGAGAATTGATTTTTTAATTTCTAAATAATAGAGAAATCTTAAAATTTGGTACTTGACAACACCTTCCATGTGGGATCAACACTCTATTCACATACTATTACTTGCCCATGATCTGTATACTTGTAGAACTTGTACAACAAGTTTTTGGTGTCGTTGCTGGGGAAGGCAATATTGTCAATATCAAAAAATTTTGATACACTCTATTACTTTAGACCTCTTATTTTATTATTATTTTTTTTTAATTTATCTTTTTATTTTGCTCATTGCACATCCTTTTAGGTGTTTATGCGAAGTGATCCAAACACCTGATTAGAAGATCTAGATCTTGAAATTGACCGTACCAACTTCAACCATTGAGCCTAGCACTGAAAGGCCAACGATTGCAGCTAATAATTTTGAGATCAAACTAGCAATCATTTAGATGGTTCAACAGTCTCAGTTCGAGGGAGGAGTTATGGAAGACGCCAATTCTCATTTGGATAATTTCTTGGAGATCTGTGATACCTTCAAAAATGAATGGTGTTTCTGATGATGCCATTAGACTGAGGCTTTTCCCTTTTTCTCTTAGAGACAAAGCCAAAACATGGTTAATCTCTCAAGCTTCGGGATCAATTACTACATGGGATCAACTCACAAAGGCATTTCTAGCAAAATACTTTCCACTAGGAAAAACTACTAAATTGAGGCATGATATCACCAGTTTCACTCAGTTTGATGGAGAGACTCTCTATGAAGCATGGGAAAGGTTCAAAGACTTGCAAAGAAAGTGTCCTCATCACAGTATCCCGGATTGGTTGATAGTACAAACATTCTATAATGGTCTCTCCCCTCAAATGAGAAGTATTATTGATGCAATAGCTGGTGGGGCTCTCATGAGCAAGAATGCTACAGATGCAAATGTTCTCCTTGAAGAAATGACAGCTAATAACTACCTTTGGTCTAATGAAAGAAGCATTACAAAAAAGGTTGCTGGTGTTTATGATGTGGATGGGTATTCTCTGCTTACTTCCCAAGTTGATACGATAGCCAAGACCTTGGAACGAGTGAACATCAATGTTCTCTCCAACCATCCAAAAGTGTGTGAATCTTGTGGGGGAAATCTATTAGACAGTTTTGTATGCCCTTAGCTCCAATTAATTTTGATTTACTTTTGATATTTAGTGTAAATAAATAAAGTACATGTTTGATTCATGTTGTGTGGTATGCTTCTGTGTAAGACCCTAAAACTGGACACTTAATGAGACTTGTGTTAGTTTTAAATGTTCATAGCCATTGGATAAGTCTGGGAAGATTTATCCTGCCAAGACTGACACTGGTGTGTTGCCAAATATTGGGGTGGCTTGTCTCAGCCACCAGGGTGAGACCCAAGGCACACGCAGTGTAGGATTACTTGAACCCTTGAACCAGACCAGATTTCTAGTATTGCTCTGGACCTTGGAGATTGATGGGCAAAACTGGAAAGTTACACCTGACCCTAGACCCGATTATGATGCTACACTAGATGTCGGATTGGGCAGTCTTTGATATGCCAATCAGTGATATCCTTAGCGGGGTTCAAAACTTGGGTATGTTGGGACAATCTAAGAATTCATCTGAGTGGGTGATCATAGTGACGGGATCAGACCCTTTGTCGGATAAAGGTAATGATCGGGGATGCACTCTCTCTAATGGAAACCAAACTACCGGCAGTTGATTTCAATCGTTGGAATTTTGTTTTGAAAAAATTATATATATGATATATACTTATATATGGTTACAAAATGTTTACAAATGGTTTTAATTCAAAGATCCATGTGAGTAAAGAGTGCAACACTGTTCCTTGCAGCCGAGGGAGAGGTCCTCTCTTGTTGGGTAGTGCTTGATCATTATGGGCTGAGAGGTTAAGTGTAAGGCCATTTAGAATAATACCTGATGGGCTAATCTTGCATCTACAACAGTCCCTGGATTTTTATAAGATGGCTTGGCCCAAGGACCACTTAGTGTAAGTGTTGGGCCCATAGAGTCCATGTGATGGCCTCAAGGGGTTCACTGGGCTTTCCAGTGAATTCGGTTAGGCCTTGTAACAAAAGCTGGGCCGAACCCATATGGCTGATGTGGAGATCAATGCTTGGATCCCACGCCATACAAAGAAGCCCAACTAGGCAGTAGTTTGAAAACTTATTGAGCACTATTCGTTTATTGGGTGTAAAAGCCCATTTCGAACTGGGCTGATATGATCACCCACTTAAGGGCGCGAATCTGCAAATAGGATTAACCTGATGAGATCATTCCTGATCTAATTTGCAGATAGGATTAAGATTTTCCCTTATCCAAATACATATTTGGATTGGGATAACTCCTAATGGGATTAGGAGGTTTCTTAATCACTAAGAAATGAGGAAACCCTAATAGAGAATTACAAGAATTTGACCTAGGGTTTTGCAATCAACTTTCTCTGCAATTTGAGATAGGATCTCACCTCCCCTAAGCTAAAAACTGCATTCATGCCACTTTCAGCCTTAGGGATCTCCTCCAGCTGCCGCCACCTTGCTACATAGTTCGAATTCCATTGAAAGGAAAATCAAGAAATATGTTCTTAATATCTGTCTTTGCTGAAAGGATGATTTGGTTTGGTGCTCTAAGCCTCCAACGAGTTCTTGTGAAGAGTTCGGTACGTGAGATGTACACTGTTGGTTCTGCCCCACCATCGCTGTGTCATCTTCAGCGGGAGCAGATCTTGAATCTTTCTTTGGGCATGAACACCGACGTTGGGAGATTTTGATTCTCTATATCAGGTATAACCCTTTCCTTGATCTTGAACCAAACCAGACCAGATCTGAACCAAAGATCAAGGGAAGGGTTATAGCTGATACAAAGAATCAAAATCCCCCAACGTCAGTGTTCACGCCCAAAGAACGATCCAAGATCTACTCCCGCTGAAGATGACATAGCGATGGTGGGGTAGAACCAACAGTGTACGTCTCACGTATCCAACTCTTCACAATAACTCGTTGGAGGCTTAGAGCACCGAACCAAATCAGCCTTTCAGCAAAGACTGATATCAAGAATAGATTTCTTGATTTTCCCTTCAATGGAGTTCAAACTATGCAACAAGGTGGCGGCGGTCGGAGGAGATCCCTATCCAAATGATGTTAATTTCAGTTATGGGTTGGCGATTTCCCTATTGTCATGAATAGTCTCTTTCGAGCACATGCCAATCTATTTAACATGTAATAACCCCTATATCTCTATCAAGAGTTTAATTACTGTAGATGCATTAAAGATGAGAAAATCGAATGATATCAGTTCTTGCTGAATAAATTCCAAACGAATCATGTAAATTATCTCTAAGGTACATTCAATTTGTTCCCTTGATCAATTAGTCCGATTACCTAAACCCTTTCTCAAGCAACATAAGTAATCTCAAGAAATAAGATGTTAATTTCTGTTTTGGGTTGGCGATTTCCCTATTGTCATGAACAGTTTCTTTCGAGCACATGCCAATATATCTAACATGTAATAACCCCTATATCTCTATCAAAAGTTTAATTATTGTAGATGCATTAAAGATGAGAAAATCAAATGATATCAGTTCTTGCTGAATAAATGCCAAACGAATCATGTAAATTATCTCTAAGGTACATTCTAAAGGGATAGGATATCCATCACATGGATGCCCAAATCTTGCGGAATGGATTGGGCGAATTTCAAAAATTTCTCCCATCTTCGTAGGGAATCGAATTCCCTATTTTAGAAAAACATATTTTTCAAAGATCAATCTTGAACCATTAACCAAACCAGATCTAAACCAAAAGGAGTAAGAGGGAGGATGTACCTAATACAGAGAAATAGTATCTCCCAATGGAGGTGTTCATGCCCAAGGAAGGATCCAAAATCTGCTCCCACTGAAGATGGTGCAGTGTAGGATTGAGTAGAATCAGCAATGTTCTTCCAAAAGAACTTGACCCTTCGCAAGAATCAATAGGATGGCTTGTGAATACAGCTCCCATCAATCTTTTCCCAAGAGACTGGTATCAAGATCAAGTCTTGATTACTCCTGTAGAGAGAAGGAGATCGAACTACTGGAGGTGGCGACTGCAGGAAGGAGGCGGCAAGAGAGTATTCACACGGTGCAGAATTCTCTCTTCTTGTGATTTCAGCTCTGAAGATAAGAGTTTTTGGGTTGCATGTCTAAAGGCTGCCTCCCCTTCCTCCTTTTATAATCTTAAAGGGATCAGCTCCTAATCCCAATAGGAGTTGGTAATCCAAACCATATTTGGATTAGAAGTCCCTATAAGTGATAAAGGATAACCCTTCTCTTATCTGCAGATCAGATCAGCCATCTCCTAATCTAATTAGGAGGCTTCCAGATCTAAATCTTATTTAGACCTTGCACTCTCTAACTGGATAGGGTCTAGGCCCAATCCTATCATCTGATCCATCTCAAAATTTGCCCCTTTTAATTGATTGATAAAATTGGCTTAGTTCAAAATGGGCTTAAGGCCCATTTAAGGTTATGTACTCACTTAGCCTTCCAAACTACTGCCCAGTTGGGCTTCCTTGTATGGCGAGAGACCCAAACATTGATCTACACATCAGCCA